>NC_137787.1:45546251-46998751 GCF_963383645.1 Muscardinus avellanarius | reverse complement strand
AAAAAGTATCACTCAAACTTAATACTTAGGTAAGCCTATATATAGTAATAAATAGAAAGGAACTCTCCAGAAAAGATACAGCTTAAAGTCAGTTTACAGCATGAAGGAATATTGCTTGAATTCGGAATCATCATAACATTAATTAATTTGGGTTAGTTTTTCCTATCTATCAGATCATGGCTTCCATTTTTTATTCATTTGGAAATTGTATGCTTACCTTTGGAATGTGTCTTTTTACAAACAGCAGGACAAAGACTAATGTCATTAGAATGCCTAGCACAGTCCCTGAAGAGTAATAGAAAACAGGGCTTCTGTCAAGACAAGCAGATAAAAGCCATTTAAATGCCAAGCAGCACTTCCAGTATGAAAAACATGCTTAACATGGCAACAGTAGTCATGAAGATCACTAAGAAAGAAAAACCAGAGGGCAACTCTAATTACATCCTATATTCTTAAAAGTGAAATCAGTACTTGAAATTCACCATAAAGAGCTTGCCACCAACTCAAAATGGAATGTCTGAATTATCTTCTATATTCAGAATGTGCTCTAACAATAATCACTGAGCACCTGCCATGTAGCAGGCACTTGTCTGAGAGCTCTGCATGCAGTCATGCTCTCCATGTCTATGTTCTACCAAGAAGAGACCTTCCCAGGCAGGTATCTGCTAATCTGGAGGACTGAGGATTGCAGCTCCGCTACTCAGAGTCTGAGCTTTACTCTTCCTGCTACGTACACATCATCTGGCTTTAGAAAGATGATGGACCACATTCACACTTGATTATGCTATAAGGAAAAACTAAAAAATCGACAATATTATGAATGGCTGACAAATGTCGGGCACTACCTACCATGAGGAAGTTACGGAGTACAACATTGGAAAGAGATTGCTTTTGTAGAAAGGAAGTTGCGAGAAACACAATATCAGAATAACATGTTTATCCAAGAGTTAGATATTTGTCAACCTTCTGTATCAGAGCCACAAATCTAGGAGGCAGCCTAATGTAATAGAGAGCAAGGTGCCTGAACAGGAAATAGAGAGCAAGGTGCCTGAACAGGAATCTCAGCCCTAATAAGAACTAGTTGTGTGATGATTGATGTTGGTTTTCTCCTTGATAAAATAATACAGAGTTCAGATAGTTGTTATGAAAATCTAATAAAATTTTATATCAACACATAAAATAATGTATGCAAAATCACTCTGTACCACATATATATGTATACATATATATGTGTGTGTATATATATATGTGTGTGTGTGTATATATATATATATATATATATATATATATACCATACAATTACAAATCTATTGCTGTCTTCAAAGAGCTTTCAAACACTATCTTCAGACCTATTTGCAAAGCCTAAAACAAGAACTACAAATGCACAGTGATGTAGAAATATTTAACATAGGGTCAAAATGACCTATATGTCTTTTGTTTCACAAAATTAAGAATATAAAAATGAATACTCACTGACTCAAGGTCTTTGCATAAAAGAAAAGAAAAACACCTGCCAGGAACACAAGGAAGAGTCTGAAATCTACAACTGGAGTAAAAAAAAGACATATAAAAACCAGTTTGTATCAATGTAGTGTTGGTAGAAGAAACAAATCACTCCAGAAAAAATGTATATCTAAAATTCAAGTGTAATAAAAGGACTTACTGTTTTGATTGACACTTATTGTATAGATTAATATTTTCCCAACTGGCTTCACAGAGAAGCACGTGGTTTCCTTATATGGACTGATGATTATGGTTACTTCATTATATTCTCTTGGTGCCCAAAAGTTATGAATCATGCATTTGATAAAGGATAGAATGGTTTCTGGATGCTGGCAATTACGCATTTCTGTGATATGTACAATACTGAACAGCCCGAGACTGGAAATATGCACCTACAAAAAAAGAACCAACAAACCCATTACACTAAGATGCAAAAACTTCTCATAAACTTCTTACAGACATTAGCTGAGGACTCAGGAGACCTTATGGCTGGCTGAAGAAAGAACACACAGATGCACACGGTCATGTTCCAAGCCCAGGGGTGGACCCTACACATCTGCGTTTAGTCCAAACACTAGGTACATCACTGGCACTTTTGAAAATGGATGTTTCTTCTCCCAAGTTAATGGTTATTTTAACTCCTTCTAGCAAGCTGCTGTGGCCCAGAGACATGTAAGGGCCTTGACTCCGGGAACTCCACTTATGTGCTCCAGTCCTCTAACCCACCTCAGCTAATCCTCTGTGGGCCACACCCCGGGGCGGCAGTGTTTCATGCACCCCCTGGCTGGCCACCACCTGCCCCCATCAGCAGCCTGACAGATCTGAGCATCTCTCCTCTGCTCCTCGCCCCTTGATGCCCTCAGTCCCTTCTTTCCCAGCTGAGCCATTCCTCTGCATAAATCTTTTGTATTCGCTTCTTTGTACCCCTCTTGCTTTGTCATGCTCACCTAAAAAATCCAGTTCCCCATCTATTCTTCTCTTGTATTTGTGCTAATGAATAGGCACGGTGGTCTCACTTCGAACCCATGACTGTGAACTTGAGGGAGGGCCTGAAAGGCTGCAGTCGTTCATACCACACATTCCTATCCATTCGTTCTTCTACTCCCTCAACAAGGGATGTCACTCCACCCTCTCAATACTCCAACACCTCCTCCCCACCTCCATTCTCAGATGGCGAGCCTTCCCACTTCACTACAAATGGAAGAAATCAGAAGCGGATGTCATCCAGCTCCAAGGCTCATATCTACCCACCTGTCAAAACCTGCAGGCACAAGCTCTGCTTCCTGCCAATGGGGAGGAAACTTTTGCCACAGAGCGATTGGGTATGCTGGACCCAATCGATCTGCCCTGGCCCTCAAGTGCATCTCACTAGCGCTTCTTCTCCTCTACTAGATCATTCCTATATGCACGCAGCATAGTGCCATTTTACCCATTTAAAAATAAAAACAAAAACCAGCCAGGCGTGGTGGTGCACGCTTGTAATCCCAGTACTTGGGAGGCTGAGACAGGAGGATCATGCAGGTTCAAAGCCAGCCTCAGCTACTTAGTGAGGTTCTCAGCAACTTATTGAGACCCTGTTTCCAAATAAAAATAGTTTAAAATAGGTTTGGGGTGTGGCCCAGAGATAGAAAGCCCTTGGGTTTCAACCCCAGTACCAAAACAAAGAAAACAAAACAAACAAAAACCTTCCATGGACTCCATTCTCTCCTCTAGTTATCCCCCATTACTTTGCTTCTCACTGCAATAAAGTTCCTTTTAAATTTTGCTTATACCTTCCACCTCTTGTTCCTCTCCTCCCATTCCCTCTTTAGCCCGCTTCAGTCCGGTGTTGCCCCAGCAGGCTGCCCCCCCCAAGGTCATCAGTGCTAAGGTCACCACGTGGCTGAACTGTGTGTCAGTGAGTTCTCAGCCACCTAAGTTGGCACACCAGCACACGTGGTGTGAACGATCCTTCCCTTCTGCTTCACTGTCTTCCCAGGCTTCCAGGGTGTCTCCTTCTTCACTTACTGCTCCTTCTTCCTCTCTGCCAGCTTTCTTTCTCCCTGACTCCCTAATGTAACACTGACCTAGGCTCAGCCATTGGTCCTTGCTACCTACCCTTTGGACATGGGCTGGGTATGTGTTCACCAGAGGTTCATGTGTTGGGAGCCTGATTCCTGGAGTGGCAGTGCTGAGAGGTGGTGGGACCTTTAAGAGGTAGGACCTAATAGGAAGTCTTTAAATCACTGGGAGAGCTGCCCCTGGGTGGTGTAAAGCTACCTCCCTCATGGGACCCGAGTTCTCTCAGAGTGAGTTGTCGTAAGAGCAACCCTAACCCCTGAATCACTCACTGGCTAATGATTTAAGATGTGATCTCTTCCTCCCATATGTGCTCCCACAACTGCTACCCGCCATGAAGTGATGCCGCCATGGGGGCCCCTTGCAAGAGCCTATACCATGCTGTCTATACCTTTAGCTTCCAAAGCTGTGAGCAAAATAAACCTCTTTTCTTTATAAAGCTAGCCTTTGTTACTGTACTGAAAAACAAAATAATACAGTTCTCTTCTCCATCTAAACTAATTTCTTAGTCTCATGGCTTTAAGTACTATGCATATGTGCTACTGCTTACTTTTGCCAAAAGAAATAGGAAAGATATAAAAACTATTGACTGATTACTTAAAAGGGCTGAGTAGAAATGAACAGAAGGGATGAGGGGAGTCACAGTGATCCGAGTGTCACTTTGTGGAGAGTTTTGACTTTTAAGCCATGTTAATGTTATATATACTCAAAATTAATAATATTAAAATCAAACATGGTAGGGAAAACATTAAAATAGAAACAAAAATAAATTATACTTTGAAGAAATACTATAGCCATACTGATGAGGCGTGGTTGAAAATGAATTAACCCAAGTAACTTCTGAGCACATGAGACTACCTACACTTGACTTACAAATAAAACATTCCTTGGTCCTGAAGTCAGCTTTCATCCCAATACTCAATTATATACCATATAAAATGTGCCTGTGATCCTTGAAATGTAAATTTTAATTCCCTGTCCTTATGATGTGATTTAAAAGTAGATCCTTACCTGCACGGTTGACCACATATATGTCCATTTCATTTGAGATTTTTGATTGTAGCAGTAACAGTCTGATGCAGAAGTCTTGATAAAATCCATTTCTCTCAAAGTTTTACATTTTGGAACTAGAAGGTAAAAAAATATAATTTCCTAAATATTTAATTATGCAGGATTTTTTAAAGAAATGTATTCAAAGGAAGAGAATGGCAGTTTAACATTTTGTTACAAGCAAATTCTTTCACATGGCAATTATAGTCCTTCAGTCTACAGAACTGACAGAAAGAATCACAGAGACAGACAAAATGAATCACAGTCCAGCATCAGTACTTCTATGACGTGGGAGGCACTATATATGGCATAGAATAAGTGTGTCTTCAGTCCTGAAGTGGAGGACAGAAATTAAGGGAGGCTTCCCAGAGAAAATGGAATATGGATTGAAGATCAGAGACAATGAGACAGAGTCAGGGATTGGGGTATGGCAAATGTGTACAAAACCATGAAAATGAGAGAAAGAATGGGAGTTCAGTCAAGAGATATCTGTTGTATTAGTGAGCTAATGAGGAGGGAGGGTGGGGTAGAGGAGGTATCTTAACATCTGCAGCTGGAGAGGTAAGCATATAGAAGGAACACAGTCTTCATCCTGAAAGCAAAGTACTGGAGGATTTTAGGTAAGTATCAGAGTCTTGGCAGGAAACTGTTGACACTCAAAAGGGATTAACCAAATAAGATTAGTAAGGGTTGGAGAGGGTGAAGGCACCATTACAAAACTGTGTGACATTTCCAGGCACCAACAGCAACAGGAAGCTTGTACAACCTCTAGGCCTGAAACAGCAAGGAGAGGATGCCATGCTACTGGATCTATGAACTAAGTGAGGAGGGAGAAAGGCTAGATTCCAGGGCTCTTCGGAAGTGAAATCATGGCTTTGGAGACTCATTGGATGAAAGAAAATACAAGAAGATGATGTGAAGGTTTCTGGTAAATAAAGAGATAGTAAGGTCCTCACATAAAAATGAAATACTGGAAAAGAAGGAAGTTTGTGAGGGGGTTGGGGGATGGATTCAGTTCAATCACTACAAGTGCTCAGTTTTCATTGGTAGAACTAAATGAAGATGGACAGGTCTGCAACACAGGGAAAATCTGGGTGGAGACGAATGTAGATACAAAAATTTGACTATGTGTGTATGCAAACATGTCTTACATATCACTTATAATAGTTATAGATAATACAACACAATATGAGAGCAAGAAACAGGTGCTGTGTTACAGAAGGTTAATGTGGCAAATTCTACATAAAAAATTAGCGAGGTTCATTTTCTTATGTGACAACTACTATATTTGGATTTGAAATAAGTTCTCCTGAATCCAAGACAGGGTGCCAAATATGAAATCTCTCTCCAAAATGAAACAGGAACAGGGAACACTTATGGGTACCCAGAGAAATGGGCCCTAGGTACAATCCTCAACTCCTCTCAGGAGGATGTGGTCAACTATTTCTACAGAAAACCTTGAACTGAAGCCAGAATGGCCTGCTATACCAGAGGTGGGATGGACTGGGTGACCAGCAGTAAGTAGTCAACAGTTATATCCATTTGGGGGATAATATTGAGTAAGGGTCTATAGGTCCATGTTCTAGCTTGACATATCCTTAGCATTGAGTTGGAGGAAAGTGAAGACTTGGGGAAGTCTGGGAATGCCCCATCTCCTGAAACACAGTGGCATGAAAGACGAGGTTCTCAGGAGGCTATACCAGGAGGAAAAGTGACAGGAGTTCCCTGAACATTCCATGTGACAGTCAGATCTGTCCATTTTATCTTAACATTATGATGTAATGCATATATTTTTAAACATATCAACAAATTTGCAGTTCAAGAGTCTGAGTTGTAAACACCAGAATCCAAGTTTCAAAATGGCACAGAAAGGAAGCTCAAGAGACTCTGTTTACTAAAACTTAAAAACGCATCCTGTAACAGTCTGTCTATGCCCAAGAGCCCCCAAAAGAACGCAGAACTGGTGCTGTGAACACAAAAAGCAGTCACTGCTGAGCGGTTCTCGGACATATCTAAGACATACACGACTCCTTGCTGAGGGCAGCAAAGGGGAAAAGCAGCCCTGGAGCATCAACAGGCTGGCGGCTAGCTGCAGAAAAGAACTTCAAAGAAGGCAGCATGGAACCTGGAAGTGCTTGGACAACTCCGTTGAGTACACTGAAGAACACACTTACAAGCCCAGACCTAGTGAGCATAGGAGGGACTGGAAGCTCTGCACAGCCACCTGTGGGGTCCCTGCGCAGGAACCAGGGCTAAATCAAGAAGCTAGAGTTAAGGGCTTTGTCCTGGTATCCTTGAGAGAGGAGAGAGAGACTCTACTTACTGTCAGAAAGGCGTGCATTCCAGAGAAGCAGGTGCAGGGAGGTCTGGGGACCAGAGCCCCAGCAGCACAAATGTTTGCTTCTAGCCAGTTCTTTGGTCACCGTACACCTGTTAAATGCTAGGAGGGCTTTTCCAATGTGCCCCTCCCAGCCTCTCCTTTCCTAGTGAGTTCCACTACTTCAAGGGCTGAATCAACTTCTGCTCCCTTTTGTCAGTAGTCTGAGAACATAGCCTCTTTGTGGGGCTTAAGCTGTGCAAATAAGTGCTACCTTCAAATAAGATTTTATTTTCTAATTTGGTCCTAAGTCTATTTGGCTTTTTTTGTTATTTGTTTGTTTTGTGGGTCTGGGAATGAAACCCAGGGGTATTCAACCTCTGAGCTATACCCCCTGCCCTATTTTTTATTCTTTATTTTGAAACTGGGTCTCACTGAGTTGCAGAGGGCCTCACTAAGTAGCTGAGACTGTCTGCAAACCGCAATCCTCAGGTCTCAGCCTCTAGAATGCTGGGATTACAAGCGTGCGCCACCACGCCCACACCCAGCTCTAAGTCTATTTTCTAAATCATTCGGTACCTGTAGCTTTAGTTAAGAGCAAGATACATTCCCTTGCACCTGGATTACTCTAACAGCCTTCTACCGGGCCTCCCACTTCAACAACTGCCCCCACTGTACCCTCCACATCCTATTCTCTGATCAGCATCTAGATTCTCTAGAAACATCAGCGAGAGCATATCCCTCTAATGACTTCCCACCACACCGTGATGAAATCCACTCTCCCTTCAGAGGACACAAGTACTGTACGCCCTTCTCCCCTTCGCTCCCTCCCACTCGGCTGCTCCGCCATTTCAGACCCCTGGTCCTCCTTAGGTGCCTGCTCCGCTGCTTCAGGGTTCCTCGGTGTGTAACCACCCTCCCCCGGATGTTGGCAGAGCTTGCACTGGCTAATAACTGAGGTGTACGCTCCAGTGTCTCCCTCTCAGGAGGCCCTCTCCAACCCAGCTGCCACCACGTTCATCTGCTTTCTGCTACGCTGCCTTATTCTGTACTCATTCACAGAACATTGGCATTTATTAGCTTATACTCTGCCTCTCTATGGAGTTGGGGCATTGTATATTCATTATTGTATTCCAGAGCACTTACATATTTGTCGTGTGTGTGTGTGTGTGTGTGTGTGTGTGTGTGTGTGTGTGTTGCAATTTGAGAGGATTATTTGAGCAGGGTTAACTCAGCCAGTGAAAGCCCAACCAGTTTTCATAAGAACTTGGCCAGTGTCTGTCAGCACCCTAAGAGGAGCACCCTGGGCCCTCCTGTTGAAACATTCTGATGCAATTCTCCAGCCTGTGGCACTGACATCCCACATCTAAAACTCACACAGCAAGAGGGCCATGCTGGAAGGCATAGGCTATACCTCCTTCCAGCCCACCTCATCAATAGTGTACCCTTAGTGGGACATTTGAGCCTGTTAACTCTTAATAGCACCCGCTAAGGACCACCTCCTTGCTCCTCACCAGATACTGGAAGACAATGGCAATAATCTTGGTTTCGTTCTCTTCAAATATGGTACATCAGTGTATTCTGCATAAGGAACCCCGTGGTTAAAGAAAACAACTTGCTCTGAATTTTCCCTAGTCTTCAATCAGATTAGGGAAAGTACAGATGGAGGCAGGTCACTCCGCTGATGGTTACAGGCAGCCTACTAAAAGCATGTTGCATCTCCCCTGGGATTCTTGAGTGGCCTCTGGCCACTGAGGTGAAGCCAAGGTACAACTCACACAACACATGAGACTGAAGAGATGAGGTGTTAGCATTTCATGGTGTCCTCTGGCTGCCTCCCATTCTTATCACCTCTCTCTGAGGTTAATGCATCTCAGTCAACCCACACAAACATTTCTACACATCTAAAGGACCAGAAAGGTGGTCACCTACAAGAAGGCACAAGCCTAGCAGCGTGGACTCTCCCAGCTCTGCCGCATCTCCCAAGCACTTAGGAGACCGTGGGACCAACGCTGAATGATGGAATGCCATCCCTCCTATAGCAAGGCTGGCCCCTATGCCCTGGAATGAGCCTCACCTTCTGAAAGCCCTCGTACTTCCCGGCAGGCTCTTTGTCCTCACTCAATACACCTAACTTCTGGAGAACAGTATACTTCTGGATAGTTGTACCCGAAGTGCTAAGGCAAACAGAAGACATGAACAACTTATACTACCACAGGCTTCAAGTCAGGATTACCTATACCAATGAAAGAGAGTCCTTAGTTCATTTAAAATACCATTTGATATATCAATACTCAACTAATATAATTTTAGGACTATCGTGGTTTCCCCCCTACACTTGACTGTGGTTTTGCTATCCACAGTTTCAGTTACCTGTGATCAACCACGGTCCAAAAATATCAAGTGGAAAATTCCAGAAACAATTTATAAGTTTTAATTAACTATTATTATAATATATTATTATTGTTCTCTCTTACTACTTATTGTATTAATCTCTAACTGTACCTAATTTATAAATTCAACTTTATTGTGGGTATATATGAGGGGCAAAAATGCCATATATGGGGTTCAGTACTCTCAGCAATTTCAGGTACCCAATGGCGTCTTAGAACATATTCCCTGTGGATAAAGGGAAACTACTATACATTTCTTATATAAAAAGGGACAGTTGCATATCCCTTGCTTTAACAAGTAAATTTAAAATTTACTCCTTTTTTTTCTTTAGTTTTCCTAAATATCTAAGTATATATTTAAGTCAAAAAGTTTGGTCAAACATTAATAGTAAAAATATTTGGTCAAAACTTTATAAAAAGACAAGTAGTACTTAAACCTACTTATGGAATATTATAAAAGTAAAAAGCACAAACACTTCTTAATCTTAGCAGATCTTGAACCACCTTCCATATAAAAGTATTCCACCAATGTTACTCCTAAAAACTTACCACACTATACTTAAATTACACTATAACAGAATAATATATAAGAATTTATTATTACATTATGCTGAAATTTTCTCCATCTGACCTGTAACTGTTTTTCTTTTTCTTTTGAGACAAGGAAAGAAGAAGATCAGGAAAAACAAAAGGCAAAAGTTCAAAATATCTATATGATTCTATATACTGTTGAGATTTTTCTTTTTCTTTTTTTTCTTTTTTCTTTTTTTTTTTTTCTTTTGCAGGTCTAAGGATGAAACCCAGGGGCATTCGACCTCCGAGCTACACCCCTGCCCTATTTTTTATTCTTTATTTTGTAACAGAGTCCTCGCTAAATTGCGGAGGGCCTCACTAAGTAGCTCAGGGTGGCTGTGAACTGCAATCCTCAGGTCTCAGCCTCCCGAATGCTGGGATTACAAGCTTGCACCACCATGCCTGGCTGAATTGGGATTTTTTTCTTTGAACTCTTTTGTAAGCCCACATTTACAAAGGTATTGGTTACAAAGGTAAATTCTCTATTCTGCTAATCCCAGTTTGTTTTTAAAACTTGAATATAAATCTTGACTTTTATTCTTCCAAGAATAAGAGAATGAAACTGAAACGAATACATTCAGGGTTGAGTCTCCTTTTCCAAATACCAATTTTGCTTTGCCACGGATGAATTTTAAGGCTGTAAATATGGAATGACCTATTGCTTTTGCCTAAACCTGAGAAGCCATTTCCCTGACCTGAACTTCATTACACATGGTTTCTAGAGACTTCTCCCAATAGATACAAATTACAGGTGACTCTTGGCTTGAGGTTTCTCTTCCTCTCAACCAAACTACCTGTGTTTCCCATGCCAACTCCCTCTAACTTTCCTCCAAACAGGATGATAAAAAGCTAGCCTCAGTCTGGATTTTTTCCATTCCATGGAAGAGTGTGTGTACAAGACAAAATTATAGAACAGGAAGGGGCTTTAAATATCCTCCAAGCCTCTCATGTTAAAGATGGACACTACTTTATGAAAGGAAATACAGTAGTCTCCTTTTATCTGTAGTTTTGCTTTCTGAAGTTTCAGTTACCTGTGGTCAACTGTGGGCTCAAAATATTAAATGAAAAAGTCTAGAAATAATTCATCAGTTCAAATAACTTATTATATTATATTGTCACAACAGTTCTTTTGTTATTAGTTATTATTTTATTCTCTTATTATGCCAAATTTATAAGTTAAACTTCATCATGATATGCAAGTATAGGGGAAAAAAACAGTATATTTAGGCTTCAGTACCATCTGAGGCTTTAGGCATGCAAGGGGTGGGGGGTCTTGGAACATATTCCTGGGGATAAAGGCATTTACCTATGCTGGTTATTTCATCTCAGGGTTCCTCATAAAGTCACACTATAGAGCATCACTGGTTCTTAGACCTAGTCTAATCCAGCACAGTGTCAATGACACACTACAGGACAGTAGATGTGTTCCAGTCCACACTTCAAGCCTGTTTGCAATGGCAACCCCCACTATGTGACAGAAGTAGCCACTTTTCTCCGCTGTAGACTAGAATTTTACGGACCCTGTGGGCCTCTTGCAAGTCTCATACAGAACAAAAGCTCTGGTAAGCAAGTTTGTATGTCTTTGATTGGCTTCGTTGAGGCAAATAAAAGGCGAGGAAAACATCGCACAACCATCAGCCCTAAAACACCTTCATTTACTGTTGAGAAAACTGTCCCTATAAAGACTATGTGCCTAGACCAAGGTTATAAAACAGCTGATGGCTGAATGAAATAACTGAACTAGATCCCAGGTTTCTAAGTGTTGGTCCAGGGCTACTTCTAATTTTCTGGCTTCTCCTATGACCAGGAACCTTCCTCTTAGATCTGTGGTTTGTTTGTTTGTTTGTTTATTGCAGCTTATTCTTAAGTTTCTTAGTACTGAGCTTTTGTTTCTTCATGAGTAACATGAACACACACACACACACACACACACACACACACACACACACACACATATATATATAGTAACTACCCCAACAGGGGTATCATTTTTTATGATTATATATGTATTTATTAACTACCATGAGAGGGGTATTTTGTGTGTGTGTGTGTGTGTGTGTGTGTGTGTGTGTGTGTGTGTTTTACTGGGAATGGAACCCAGGGGCATTCTACCTCTGAGCGACACTCCCAGCCCTATTTTTTATTGTTTATTTTGAAAAGGGGTCTCATTGAGTTGCAAAGGGCCTCACTAAGCAGCTGAGTCTGGCAGAACCTGCAATCCTCCTGTCTCAGCCTCCCGAATGCTGGGATTAGAAGCCTGCGCCACCACGCCCGACTTCATATTTTTAAAAATATAATAGAGGATGCGGCTGAAGCACTTTTAACACTGCCTAGCACATACTAAACAACTGTCTGTTCAATAAAAACTGCCACAGAGTTCCCCAAGGTGTAACTCACTGCCAGACACCTCTGGATTGCCAGGTGAGGCGGAAGCTGGTGACCGCCTCCTCAACATCCATTCCCTCCTTCATCCTTAGACAAGGAACTCTGACTTTATTGGGGGTTGATCCAAGCCCAAGGAGCACATTTGGCAGCCTCTCTTGCAACCAGGCCCGGTTAGTGCAAGGAGGGATGCTGGTGGAGAGCGCGTCCAGGGTGTCTATTTAGAGGATGCTGAAAGGGAAAATGAAACCAGCGCGCGCTGTGGGCAGCCGCAGCCACTCCCGGAGCTGCGAGCTGCCCGCTCTGGCCTCCTCTGCACAGGGCCGTGTGCACCGGCGGCGGAGCCCCCGCCCGGCCCTCCGGGGTGCAGCCTGGCGTCTTGAAGTGTCCCCGGGTGGCAACAGCCAGGCGGGCGGGGCGCCTCCTCCTCCCTCTAGTGCTGAGTGTAAAGGAGCAGCTCGAAATACAGTCGGCTCTCGGCCTACTCTGCAGCCCAGAGCCCGGCGTCTGCAGACCTGCCCGCCCGCGGTGACCGGCGGCCTGGGCGCCCGCCCGCCCGCCCGGCCGCTTACCTGCCAGCGCCGCCTCCTCCCCGCGCGCGGCGCCCGCGAGCAGCGCGGCCAGGGCGGGCAGCCAGAGCGGCGGCCGCCGCATGCCCAGCGGCCCGGCCGGCGGCGGCGATGGCGCGGGCTGGGGGGAGGGGGCGAGGGCCAGGCGGAGGTCCCGCCCCGGCGGAGGAGGAGCTCCGGGCGGCCTCCGCTCCCGGCCTCCCTGCCTCCCGCGAGGCTGGTCTCGGGCCGGCGCCGAGGGAGGGGCCGCCCACCTGGGGAGTTTCCCCTCAGGGCAGCCAGAGGCGACCCCCGAGTGACAGAGGGCCCAGCGCGCCCCCTTTTATAAGTAAAAAGCCACTTTCTTTGCTTCACTTTTTTCCTCTTTTAATATTTTTGTGAAACAAGTAAAAGCCAATTGGAAGTTGGGCTACTTCATAACTGCCTTGTATGTGTAAGCTGGTAAGCATCACCCTTCAGAGTACAAGGGGCAGTGAAATGCCCCCTTACCAACCTCACGATGAGATATCGCTTAAAATGAGATTGCACTCAAAAGCAAATATAAAGAAAGATAAATCGCGATGGGTCTTCATGTGGATAATGAGAGTTGTTTTAAGAACAGACCCTTTTCAAGCCCTAGAAGCCCATTCATGTATCTTAATATTCCATATTTAAAATTTAACTAGGACAAGAAATCATGTCTTATCTAATTCTGGCCTTCTACTGAGAGCCCATATAGAACCCAATGTAATCATTCTCTTAAAAATAGTTCGGCTTCATTTTTCCTAAAAGTCTGAATAGGATAGGCTTTCGATGACCTAGAGGAAGGCTTAGTCAACGGCCCTCAAACCTGTGGCACTGTGTCTGTACCATATACGGCTTTCAAAAACCTCAGAAATTTCTTTTTAAGGGACTTTCCAGGGGGTGATTCTTAAAAATAAGGCTTCCTCACTCGAATTCCCATCATCTTTGATCTTTGCAGGCTGTTTCCAGAAAAACAGCAGGTTCCCTGATCCGATTCTTCCCTATACTACCCTGGTAAGATATACACTTGCCTCATACCAGATATCTTTTTGATCTTGTCACTGATTTTATTTGGTTTAATTTTGGGTGGCACTATGAAAAGTAACTAAAATACTGTTGATCCAGAATTCTATACCCAGCTACATTATCTTGCAAAACAAATAAAGGCAAAAATTACTCTATTTCCAGAAGGCTTTCACTGTAAGAAATGTAAAACAAAAATCTTCATACAGAAAAAAAAAATGAGTGTGTGGATATTCAGATCTATACACAAACAAATAGTCCTAGAAATGATAAAAATTTAAAAAAATGAAATTGTTTTATTTTTAATTAAATTTTTTATTGGTGCATTATATTTATACATCATATCGAAGCAAAAAACTTGTGTAGACATAAATGCACACATCACCCAGCCAGCCCCCAACCAGTGCCCACCCCACTCCCTCCCCATCCCTCCCTCCCATGCTTGGCTTAGTGGTTGACTATGATATGAATTAGTACACCATGGGCTTTAAAGAGTTTCCTTCTCCCCCCCCTCCCATTCCGACAGTTAGGTTGCCTTATTTGCTCCTCTATAGGATCTCCTTTTTCACCTGGAGTTCCTCCTATGACCCATTTCACCATAGCTTTCACATATTAGGGAAAGCATCCGATTGCTTACTTTTTGTGACTGATTAATTTCACTTACATAATGTCCTCAAGGTCCATCCATTTCCCTGTAAATGCTGCAACTGTGTGGTTTATTTATTTATTTTTTTGGTACTGAAGAAGGAACCCAGGGGCATTCTACCCCCAAGATACACCTCCAGCCCTATTTTTATTCTTTATTTTGTTTTTATTTATTTTTTAATATTATAGCAATTTATCCAAAATTAACAATGCTATAATCTCACATAACATATTCATTTGTCTGATATCAAACTTTTGATCACTTAGAGATAACATTTCAATATTTCTTTCTTGTTTTCTTTTTTACCAGAGGATTTTTATTAAGGTGAAACTATCATACTTTTTTTTTCCAGAAAAAAATCTATCATGAAATATGAACTCTAAATACCCAAAACAATCTCGAAAAAGAACACAGCTAGGAGATGTACATTTTCTGATTTCAAACTTTATAAAGCTACATTAATCGAAACAGTGTAGTGAAACAGTGTAGTACTGCTATACAGGCAGATATATAAACCAGTGGAGTAAAATAAAAAGGCCTAGAAACAAATTCTTCCATATATGGTTAAGTTATTTTTGACAAGGTTTCCAAGAACATTTGGTGAAAGAAATAATAATCTTTTCACTAAATATTGTTGAAAAATAATAATTAGGCCGGGCGTGGTGGTGCACGCTTGTAATCCCCGTGCTTGGGAGGCAGAGACAGGAGGATCGTGCAGGTTCAAAGCCAGCCACGCTGTTTTAAAAGACCCTGTTTCCAAATAAAAATATAAAAAATAGGTCTGGGAGTGTAGCCCGGAGGTAGAAGTGCTCCCAGGAACCCCAGTACCACAAAAACGAAAAGAAAATAAAAGAAAAATAATAATTACATGAAAAAGAATAAAGTTAGACCCTTACCTAACACCATATACAAATATTAACTCAAAATAGGTAAAAGACTTAAATGTAAATCTTAAGACTATAAACTTTTAGAAGAAAACCTGGGTCATAAAACTCACAACATTGAAATTGGCAGTGATTTCTTAGATATGATTCCAAAGGCACAGACAGCAAAAGAATAAACAAACTTCATAAAAATAAAAAATTGTATATCCAAAGACAATGTAAACAGAATTAAGTTACTGATAGAATGGTATAAAATATTTCCAAATGCTATATCTGAAGGTATATTAATATTCCAAATAGAAATCCTAAAAATTAGCAACAATAAAAGCAAACAATACAACTTAGAAATAGGTAAAAGACTAAAATAGATCATGAATCTCCAAAGATTTTTATATGACCAATAAACACATAAATACCACTCATCATTTTCATAATATAACTAATCATTAAGGAAATACAAATAAAAACTATAGTTAAATACTACTTCACATTTGTTAGGATGGCTACTTAACATGAATTACCTTGCTCCAGCCCTTTACCTTGAGTTTGTTACTATCTTTACTTGTAAAGTGTGTTTCCTATAAGCAGCAGATGGATGGATTCTGGTTTTTAATCCATTTTGCACTTTATGTCTTTTTATTGGGGAACTGAGGCCATTAACATCCAGTGTGATTATTGAGACATAACTTTTAATTCCTAACATGTTAAGATTTTATTTCTGTTTGAAATACTGTGTATTCTTCTTTGCTTAGTTGTCTGCTGGATGGAAAATCTTGTTTCTCTAGTTCTGATGTGTGTTACCTATTTCTTCTTTGTAGTTAATCTCTTTGAGTATTTTCTCTAGCACTGGTTTTGAAGACATAAATTCCTTGAGTTTCTGTTTGTCATGGAAGCTTCTTATTTCCCCATCTAATCTGATAGATAGCTTTGCTGGGTAGGAAATTTTTGGCTAGAAGTTGTTTTCTTTCAGAGTTTGGAATATGTTACTCCAAGCCCTTCTGGCTTTCATGACTTGGTTTGGGAAGTCTGGAGTGATTCTAATTGGTTTGCCTCTGAATGTCACTTGGCCTTTTGTTTTTGTTGCCTTCAAGATTCTCTGCTTGGCTTCTACATTGGTCATTTTGACAATTATGTGGCATGGGGAACCATTCTCTGATCTTGTCTAAAGGGAGTTCTATACGTTTCCTGGACCTGTGTATCAACCTCTTGCTCTGTGTTTGGAAATTTTTCTGCTATTATTTCTTTGAAGATATTACTTATCCTTTTGGTTTCACCTTCTTTTCCCTCCTCTATTCCAATTATTCTTACGTTAGCTCTTTAAAAATGGGCCCATATTTCTTCAATGTCAGATTCCTGCTGTCTGATTTTTTTTTTCTACGTTAGAAATTATGCATTTGTTTTTGGAGTGATAATTTTCTAGGAGCGAGATTCTATTCTCCATGTAGTCTAATCGATTATAGTTTGAATTGAGGCCTTTACTTCAATGATTGCATCCTTTATTTCTTTTAGACTCTCTCTAAATTCTTTTAGAAAGTCCTGTATTATTTCTACAGTTATATTCCTGATTTGATCTACTGCAGATCTCTGAATTTCTGTGTTATCAGGTTCTGATAATATGGGGTTGAGGGCGTTCATTGCTCTATTGTTGTTCCTCTTTCCCATGATTTCAGAAGTTTGTGTCTTCTCTGGGTTCTTCCTCGGGTCACCGCAACTTCACTTAGGGTGCTCTGGATCTTGAGTTTGTGGTAATCTCAGCCGCCACTACTCCTTAACTGGGTTGTATTGCAAAGTCTCAGACTCAGGGAGTTAATCGAGTATGCGCAAGACCATGGGGGTGCCAGGCTGGGTGTTTTCCCATGGGGAGCTGTGACTAGGGTGTGGTATTTCTGTCACCGCTACTCCTTCACTGGGTTGGACTGCAAAATCCCAGACCCAGGAAGATTATCAAAGCTGCGCAAGTCCCTGGGGGTGCAGTGCTGGGATTTCTCCTTTAGGGGCTGCAATTTCACTTACAGTTATTGTGCGCGCTGATCTGGAGCTGTCACAGGCGTGGTGAACTCGCCACCATTGCTGGCAATATGACACTGCTGCCACACCATCGGCCATGAGGCTAGCGTATTTCTTTTCAGGTTTTGAGCTCTGTTCTGAGTCCCTATAAGGCATGATGAGCTTGGCCACTGGGAGTTTTAAATGTTCTTTGCACTGAAAGAACTACTGAATTACACCTGAATGATTCTCAGCTGCTCACTTCAGCTCCTTGTTTACCTTTCCTCTCTGGAGCCTGGTGCTGTGAGGCAAGATGGCACCGGCACAGCATCTGCTGCCATAATGCAGGCTGGTTTCTTTTCTGGTCTCTGGTTGTTTTTCTAATCTTCTTTTTCTCTATCCCTTGTGTTTACATTTTTTATTTCTCTGCTGATAGTGTTTTCTGGCCATGAAAAGCGCTGATTTTGTGGCAATAGAGATCGAGTGTTAGCAGGACTCATAAACGCTGCTTTTCTCGGTTGCCATCTTCCCGGATGTCTCTGAAATTGTTTTAATTAATCTAAAAAGAAAGCAAAAGTAGTTGCAATCTATTGTGAGGTTTATGTCATCTTTAGAATATATGACAACAATACTATAAAAGATGAAGAGAGAGAGGTATGCTATATTAAAGTTCTTATTCATGAAATGATTTAATATTACTTTAGTTAGACTGGAATAAGTTGAAATATATGTAAATTGTAAACTTTAAAGAAAACACTAAAATATTTTAAAAAGAAATGTACCTGTTAAACTAATAGTGAAGATAAAATGGAATAACTATGTTATCAAAAGAAAGCAAGAATATTGGAAAGGTTAAAGAATAAAGTGACAAATAGAAAACAAAAAGATGTTAGCTTTAAATCAGCTATATTTATACTTACATTAAATATAAATGCCTTAACTGCCCTCAATTAAAAGGCAGATATTGTCAGTTAAGTGTATTTATAAAATCTATATGAAACCCTAAATTTAAGGATTTAGACAGGTTAAAAAGAAAAGAATGGAAAACATATGCCATATTAATGCTAATCAAAAGAAAGCTGAGAGGTTATATTACTATCAGGCAAAGTAGACTCCGAGATAAGGAATATTGTTTGTAATTCAGTACCATCAGGGAAGAACCTGAGACTGTTTCCTATAAATTCCCTGGTCCAAGGATCATACCTTAGCCAGCAAGTCCTCCTTAGGCCAACAAGACCTCCTTAGTCCTCCTAGTTGTATGTAAAGAGATAATAAAGAGATTAGATAGATAGATGGATGATAGATTGATCAATTGATCGACAGATGATAGATAGCATGAAAGCAGAAGGAAGGGCTTCAAATAGTTTGGAAAGCATAGCTTACCATATTATCCCCTATAGATGCTCACAGTGATAAATTACATACTAAATACAGTCATGCAATGCATAGCTGTTTGTTTAATGACATAGCACATCTACAACAATACAAACCACATGGCATAGGTGCATACTATGCTACACCACCTAGGTTTATGTAAATATACTCTGATGTTTACACAATGACAAAATAGCCTAATGATACATGTCTCAGAATATATCCCCGTTGTTAAGCTACCCATCACTGTATGTTAAAATGTCTACAACAAGAAACAGCAGCCTCTAAGATGGCCCTAAATGATCCCCTCAATCTCCTGGTACTGTGCCCTAGTGTAAATTCCTCCCTTTGAGTGTGGGCTGGAATTACTGACTCCCAATGAATGCTGTATGGCAGAAATGATGAGATGTCACTTCCAAGATTAGGTTATTAAAAGACCCTGGCTTTCACCTTGAATGCTCTCTCTTACTCTTTCTCCAGTCACTGGCACTGGGGGAAGCCAGCTACCACGCTGTGAGCATCTCTGTAGAGAAACTCAAGCATAAGAGGGGAGGTTTACCAACAGAGCCTTGAGATGGATGATTGCAGCCCTGGCTGACACCTTGATCACAGCCTAGGGAGAGACCCTGAGTAAAAACCACCTAGTTATGCTGCTCCTAGATCTCTAGCCCTCAAAACCTGGGAGAGAACGCAGGTTTATGATTACCACCTGCTAAGACTTTGAGTACTTTGTTGTGTAGCAAGAGATAGCTAATACAAACCTAGTTTAACTTTCCGTACCCAGTGTTTGGATTAGCTAGTTTTACCCTTCTAAGGCTGTGATGCTTCCATGAGTTAAAAATCATCCTTGGTATTAAAGAATTATAGGTGAAAGATTTGATTTGTGCTTATACTCCACCAAAATTCAAGCCATAATAATTATTTTATCCCAGATAAAACCTATGAATATTTCATTCACAGAGTTTAGAAAATACTCCACTTAATCTTTAGTAGGGGTGTGTGTGTGTGTGTAATTAAACCCAGGGGCATTCTATCTCTAAGATAAACCCTCAGCCCTTTCTTCTTTTTGCTTTGTTTTGAAACAGGGTCTCACTAGGTTGCTGAGAGTCTTGCTAAATTGCTGAAGCTGGACTTGAATATGTGATCCTCCTGTCTCTGCCTCCCAAGTACTAGGATTACAAATTATGCCACCATGCCCAGTTTAGTAAAGTCTTATTCTGAAGTCAAACTTGAGCTACATAAAAAGCTTGAGAATGCACAACATGTCTAAGCTTTGTGATTACAATGCCGAGTCAAATTTTTAAAAACCAAAACAAAAAAGTAGTCACCAAGGAGAAGGAGAAATATTGGAAGATAGAATTGAGAATATGGTCAGATTTCAGGAAATTCTTGAGTTCTCTGACACCTCATGTAGAAGAACCTCATAAGCACCTTCTTCTAAGAACCAGATGGGATTAGCAAACTAACTGTTGCTGTCTATAGTTTTTAAGTTACACTAGAGTTTGTGTGCCTCTTTCTAGGAGATGAACTACATTGATTAAACAAAACAAAATACCTATATAAACAGGACACCAACAGAATGTTCTGTTCAAAATCTCTTGGGACGTTATGCAGGCTTGTTTTTTATGTCTTCATCAGAAAACAACAACAAAAAACTTCCTATCAGTGATTCAGTAAGGTAAGAAAGTTGGAGTTGGAGACATCATTAAATTTTCTGATATCATATAAGACAACTGTAATTAGATATCACCAGCCTATAAATTTCTACACAAAAAGAGATGGTTTAAAATGGACAGAATCCATCTCCTCTGAATCATTCATTCATTTGTTCTTATGAATTCTAGCTATGGACTGTTGGTAAATACCTCATGTCCATAACTAAGACAGGATAAAACATGGCCTCTTGGAAGACCAGGGTCTCATAGACAGTGAAGAAGGTGGTATCCTTGTTGGAATGCTAGCAGCATTGTGCAGTAATAACTGCTTAACGCTGTAAATGCAGATTCCCAGGGCCTGTCCTCAAGAGATTCTGGCTGAGTCCCCAAGTAATTCATAAGCCTTAGGACCCTGGACTAAACTGAGTTTTACCAGTTTCATGCTTGACAATAGGTAGCATTTTGGGCAAACTTGTAATCACAAGTAAAATATTATATATGCATGGTATGCAATTCATGTTGTTAAAATGTGACATAAACATATTGAGCAAAACTCTCATGTATAATAAAGATCTTAAAATATTTTAACGAGCTAAAATCTTTAATTCTGTTAGATTATTTTTATGGATACAAAAAAGATGACGATTCACATCTCAACCTTTGCATTTTTATTTCTAGAGTTCTTGCTTTTAAAACTAATTTTTATAACTGTTGTAGTGTTATAATCAGTCACTATGAATCAGAAGAAAAATAATAGTTCATGTCAGAAATGATTTAGGAGTTCTATTTTGGTTTCCATGTAGAACATTTAATTAAATGAGTTAAAATAAAACAGGGAAAGTTCTACTATTTTGTCTTCTTTCATAAAGAAAGATTTAGTCTATTACTACAGTCGTGCTAGTCAATGCCACAACAATTACGGAGGCTATTTGCCATCTGTAATCTTTCTTCCTAAAACACACACACACACACACACACACACACACACACACACACACACTTTTAGAATTTTACACATTGAGATAATAAACAAAACAAAGATTCTAACTAAAAAGAAAGGATAAAAATAATTGACTTGTACCATGTTTTTCTTAGCATATTTAATTTAGAAAATATTTTGAAATTAACTTGCCATATAAGAGTTAACTGATTTTAATAATAACTAAGTCATATCAAAGCTAAAACATAGGTATTGGTATAAATAAATTATATTGGAAAGGAATAGAATGAATAAATATGATTTATTAAGAAATAGGTAATATGTCCTTATATTTAATTGCTAAACCCCTTGGTTAAAAAATAATAATAATTTGGCCAACTCCTATAAACTGCGAGATGAGGAATTCTTTAAAACAGTGGTTCTCAAATTTTGGTTTAGATAGGAATTCTGTCTCTAAACATTCTTATTCAGTAAGCCTGATATATGCCCTGGGAATCTACATTTACAGATCTGAGGCAAATAGTCTTTTAACTATTTAATGGAGGGAAAAAAATAAAAAGTGATTGAGGATTAGTAACTGATGGCTAGAAAATGCTTTCTATGGGAAAGGATAGTCTAATGTGTTACCCTGAAAAAAAAGATTAAATAGCTACAAGCTTTATAAGAATGCATTTAAGAAATTAGGATAAAGAAGCCAGGCATGGTGGTGGAAGCCTACAATCCCAGTAGGCTCTCAATCCTTGAGGATCATAGGTTTGTGGCCAGCCTCAACAACTCAGTGAGGCCCTCTGTAACTTAGCGAGAGCTTGTTTAGCAATAAAAAATAAAAAATAGGAGTGTAGCTCAGAGGTAGAACTCCCCAAGGTTCAATGCCCTATACCGCACAAAAAAATTAGGGTACAGAAAATTGGTCACCACTTATTTGATATGTTTTCAAAAGAAAAAAGGAAGAAAGGAAAGAAGGGTTAAAATGCAGTAAGCTTAGAAGAGCACTATAAATGCATTTTTCCAGTTCTGAGACCCCATTTTATCCCTTGCCTGGATGTCATCCAATCCCCTCCAGTTCACTTGATTCCTAAGGAGCCTCTGCCAAAGTTTTCTTTGCAACCAACATACCCTTAGGAAGCATTTTGCATTTTTTTTTAAATCAGTCATTCTCGGCAATCTAATTTGTTACCTCCTTCTCCTCCTCCTCCTCCTCCTCCTCACTCTTGGGTAATTTCTGTTAAGGTGATTTATAGAGAGAGAAGGTGAATCATATATTAAAGATGTTTTTCTCTAAGAGAAATCTATAAACAGCAGATATTCTTTTAGCTTATGTTCTTTAACTGCCTTCATTGACATTTATTGACAATGAAAAATATTTGTGTATGATTCAGGAGTCCTTCATTATAGTTAACACACAGAAATTTTTCTCTTCTAGCTTTAATTTTCTGATTATGCATTTTAGAATATCCCCAGTGGTCACAGTTTCTCCAAAAAATTCTTCAATCTATTTTCATTCATGTGTTTTGGAATAACTCTAATATTTTTATAAAGGGGTGGGTGGACATTGGGAGATGGAAATAAATATAACAGTTTTACATTTTGTTGTTTTGCTTGTATGTTCTCTCCTTTTTTTTTTTTTCCTTTTTTTCACAGTCAGGTCTCAACAGCTTTATTTCCAATAATTCTGACACTTTGAATTCTATATCTGGTTAGATTCAAGTGTATTTTGGAATTGTTATACAAAATTTTCACTGCCTTACTTTTCTAGAATGCTACCATTGATCACAGGAGTAGAATTCAAGATAGTAGGGTGTGGTAGTACCTGCCTGCAATCCCAATACTCGAGGCTGAGACAGAAGGATCACAGGTTTGAGGCCAGCCTCAGGAACTTAGTGAGACCCTGTTTAAAAAAAAAAAAATAGGTCTGGGATGTAGCTCAGAGGTAGAATGCTCCTGGGTTCAATCACCAATCTCCAGTACTCAAAAAGAAAAAAACAAAAACAAAAACAAAAGGAAAGAAAGGAAAAAAGGAAATATAAGCAGCTATTGGGAAGAAATTTATAGTCTAAATACTCCTAATATTTTATGAAAAAAACTGACAAAGAGAATCTATTTGTGCTGAACTATTTCTGTAACAAGATCATAATTTCTAGGTTAATCATGTTTCAAACTCGATCATGGAAAGTGTAATTTGAAAATAATTCTAATGTACTTCTAATTTTTTCTAATGTTGTTCATCATATTTTGCATCTAAAGCCTACCTACTTAAAATAGATTGTTTTTGCTCACACTAAGCAGTCTATGCAAGTTAGATAAAAAAAGTAATTATTATTATTATTTAGTACATTTTAGTTACTTCCTATCCCCTGCTATGACTTACAGACCTTGTCCTTGTCAAGAGTCAAGAATGCTGCCTGTATTATCAAGCTAGGATGTTTCCAAATAAAAGAATTTACAATTCAAAGTGTTTTAAACAATGAAATATGTATTATGCGACACAGAAATAAGTCCCCAAAGAAGTTGACTCAGCAGTTAAAGCATGTCATCAAGAAGTCAGGCTGCTTTCAGCTTTTTACTTCACTACTCTTGGTTTGTTGGACTTTGTCTTTAAGCTTTTTGAAAAATACTGTCACTGGGTCCTCATGCAACTGCGAACAAATGTGGGTGGTCTGTCTCGCCTTCTGTTGCTTGAGTAGAAAGGTGAAGCCTTTCTTGGAAGCTGAAATCTTCAGGCTCCCAGCATTCCCCAGGCTGGCTGGTCCCATTGGCGAGCGAGTGGCTCATACCCTTGCTGAGAGAGGTGGAGTGAGATATCTAGCATCTGGTGGGAAGCGCTTTCATAGAAGGCGTAGACTGGAATAGCAATCGATGGGGGAAAATCACTATGGTGATATTTTTGACAGCTCCCCAAAGAATTCGTAAATGTGTGAAAATGGTAATCTGAGATTTTATAGTGACTTGACAAATGAGTTTTATTCATTATTCTAAACCTTGACAAATGTGTTTTCGATTTTGAAATTTACACATTGACTCAAGATGGGAGTTGCGTCTGCACCAATTATTTTCCTTCTATTGATCTTTAGTAGATTGGCATATTATAGTCTTTATTGTGAATCATCCCATTTCCCAAGTAGCAAATATTTTCTCATAATGAAAAAAAAGAAGAAAAATTGGACAAAGGGAAGTGGGTTATAACAACAAAAAAGGGAATGATCATAAGATTGGCAGAAAAGAGGCAGAAAAAAAAAAAGGAGGGGTGGAGTAGAATGAACAGTGACTAATCTGGATGACCGCATGTGAGAGAGTTCACCTAACTAGGTCACTTGCCACTTGGAGAGACTGGCAAGAATAAGCCAGAGGCATTAGCACAAACAGCAGGAAAGAGGGAGGAAGCCGACTCCTTTTCCAGGCATGCATTCTACAGGTTAGAATCTGTCCCTTCTTACCACAAAGCAGGAAATGCATGTTCACAGATCTTGGCACTAGGATTTGGTGGCACTCCTCTTTTCTTTCCACTTAAAGATAAATTGCTCAAGATGGGCGTGGTGGCATGGGGCATGCTTGTAATTCCAGCATTTGGGAGGCTAAGACAGGAGGATTGTGGTTTGCAGATAGCCTCAGGTACTTAGTGAGGCCCTTTGCAACTCAGTGAGACCCTGTTTCAAAATAAAGAATAAAAATAGGACTTGGGGTATAGCTCAAAGGTAGAATGCCCCCTGGGTTCCATCCCCAGTACTGCAAAAAATTAAGAACATAAATTGTCCAGTGATGATGCTTAAAACAAGCCATCTAAATATTTAAGACTCTTGAATTCTCTTAGCAATAATTAAAGCAAGGTTAGAACAAGCCAAGAAATTTTGTTTTTGTTGCTGGAAATCAGACCTAGAGCCTTCTAATCAGACCTAAGCCCACACTCTATTGTCCTACCACTGAGCCACATCCCCAGTCCCAAAGTTTGAACTTTTTTTTTTTTTCATTGTTGAGGAAGGATTGAACCCTGGGGCACATAGCAAATAAAGACTCTACCCACTTTACCACTGAGCTTATATTCCCAGAAAGGACATTTTTATGACCTGCATTTCAAAAGGCCCTGATCTTCTGTATAATGGGTGCATTATAAAGATTTATTCCTCTCTGTAAAATGTAAGCCCATTTTAGAGCAAATAACTCACCTAAACCCATTTAAAATTTCGTGGATTTGTTTTATAATTTAGAGGTTACCCTTCCTGTCTTCTGTCTCACTATTCCACCTGGTTCCTTATTGCATTTTTCTAGTTTTACCTCTATTTTTTTTTTTTTGGCCAGATATACTAATCACTGAAGATATTATAGGTACTTTTCAGTACTTCCAATCTTGAATAATACACATGAGAGAATCTTGTTGAAATTCTCCCTTTGTTGTGACAGCTATCATTTATGTTAGATTTTTATTTCTTTTAATCTTTATATCTCCTGTGGAATAAGTAGATTTAGAAAGACATTGAAAATAAATGTTCAGTGTAGTGAATTATTATATGGCAAACATTCTTGTAACAAACACCCAAATTAAGAGACAGAATTTTTGCTGGGCATAGTGGTATACATCTCTAATCCCAGTACCTGGGAGGCTGAGACAGGAGAATCACAGGTTCAAGGACAACCTCAGCAGCAATGTGAGACTCTCAGCAATCTAATGAAACCATTTCAAAACAAAAAATAAAAAGGGGCTGGTGCAGGGGTAGCAGGGTGTAGCTTGGAGATAAAATGCCCCTGGGTTCAATCCCCAGTGCCACCAGGGGAGGGAGAGGGGGAGGGAGGGAGAGAGAAAGAAGAGGGAGGGAGAATTATTTCAGCGGTTCCAGAATCCCTGCATGTTCCTTGTCCCAGTGTTATCTTCAAACTGGGAATGGTGGTACATGCCTATAATCTCAGTACTTGAAAGGCTGAGACAGAAGACTCACAGGTTCAAGGACAGTCTCAGCAAGTAGTGAGACTCTCATCAACCTAGGAAGACCCTATTTCAAAATAAAAATAAAATAGGGCTGGGGATGTAGCTCAGAGTAGACTGCCTCTGGGTTTAATCTCCAGTACTACAAAACAACAACAGCAACAACAACATAAAAGACAAAAAAAAACCCAAAACAAAAAATGTTATAATGTTATCTTCATGTGTTTATATTGTACGGCTCATGTGTATATCCATGAAGTATATGTCTTTACCCCTTAAAATTTTTTGGAAGCCAGGCATGGTGGCGTACCCTTGTAATCCCAGCATTCGGGAGGCTGAGACCTGAGGATTGCGGTTCGCGGACAGCCTCAGCTATTAGTGAGGCCCTCCGCAACTCAGTGAGACCCTGTTTCAAAATAAAGAATAAAAATGAAGGGCAGGGAGTGTAGCTCGGAGGTCAAATGCCCCTGGGTTCCATCCCCTGTTTAAAAGAATAATTTAATGTCTTTTAAGTCCTTTGCAAGCTGTACATGTTCACCTTGTGTTAATCAGGTTCTCATTACTGTGACCAAAATGCTTGACAAGAGCAACTTAGTGAAGGAAAGACTATTTTACACTACTTACTAGCGGTTTAAAGTTTGCTAAGTACTTGGACTTTATTCTGTAGTAACAAGGTAGTCAACGAAGTATCTCAAAAAAGAAATTCAACGAATTATGTCTATTTTAAAGGAATGGCTTTTGAACTTCTTTGATCAATATGTAATAAATGTATTTTGCATGGCAATTCATATTCAGATTTTACATATAGAAAGATACATATGTATATATACTATATTATAATAATAGATGCATATTTTGTGATATACTATTTATAATATATACAGTTATAGTACATGGGCACATACATGTGCAAATATATGGCATATATTTAATATGTGCATATATATAATAGTATATAACAAAGAGCTATATGATGACATTTTATCCTGTTATTTTTCATTCTGTTTCATATAAAGGCAATACAATGGTGGCAGCATGGAGGAAGGACATTCGGGACGGAAACAGTACGACCGTGGGAAGTATAGATACTGGCCAGCATAATGAGACGATAAAGCAAAGCAGTAGCAGGAGGATGGAACTACAAGTTCGCTGGACTTTGTTACCAGTTGCCCCTGAACGTGATCTTGCCTTCCGTCTTCAGTGAAGGGCTATTCTATTCACCAACAGAAGGAAAGCAGAAAATACAAATTTGGAAAGGAATTCCATTTGGAAGTGACTTCGTAGTAGACGCAAGATTATCTAATAGCTGGACAGGAGAGCTGGGACTTGGGAAAAATGTCAACTTCAAAGGAGACTCAGATCCAGCTGACATTTTGATTGCTGGTGATTTCTTTTTCTTTTTTTTAATTTATTATTATTGTGTGTGTGTGTGTGTGTGTGTGTGTGTGTGTGTGTGTGTGTGACTACAGACTGAACCCAGGAATATTCTACCTCCAAGCTACACCCCCAGCCTTATTTTATTCCATTTTTTTTCTTTTGGTGGTACTGGAGGTGAAACCCAGGGGCTTTCTACCTCTCTGGGCTATACTCTCAGACAATATATATATATATATATATATATATATATATATATATATATATATATATAATGTATAATTTGGAAACAGGGTCTCACTAAGTTGCTGGGAGCCTCACTAAGTAGCTGAGGCTGGCTTTGAATCTGTGTGATCCTCCTGTCTCAGCCTCCCAAGCGCAGGGATTACAAGCATGCGCCACCATGCCCGGACTTCTTTATTATGAAATAGGATCTCACTAAGTTGCTGAGGCTGGCCACGAACCTGTGATCCTCCTGTCTCAACCTCTTAAGTACTAGGATTACAAGTGTGTGCCACCACACCCAGCTCTGCCTGGTGATTTCTGAAGCAGGAAGTCGTTTAACCCAAAACTAGATTGCCGGCCTTAGGAACCATGAGAAAACACACTTGTGTTGTTTTAAGATATTATATTTGTGGTGGTCAGCTATGCAGCAATAAGACTCGTGAACAAATAGATCCTCAACTGGAGCCAAAGCAATGGGGATACAATTGCTAGAGTGGATGTAAAGAGTCAAATGAGAAGAGGACCAAGGAAAGAATGTCTTTATTTAAAAGGAGGCTGAAACAGGAGGATCACAGGTTCAAAGCCAGCCTTGGTAACTTAGTGAGGCTCTCAGCAACCTAGTGAGACTCTGTTTCCAAATAAGAAATAAAATTCAGCTCTGAGTATAGCTGGAAAGACTCTAGGTTCAATTCTCAGTACAAAAATAAATAAATGAGTAGGAGGCAGAAAAAGGAGAGCCTGCAACAGAAACTCAGAATCAAACCAGGAGATTAGAGAGGCGCATAAGCCAAGGGGCAGAACTTCCAAAGAGGGAGCAGTCAGCATTGCCAAGTGCTAGAGAAATGCCTAGGAAAATAAGATTTAGCATGCCTGTAATCCCAGTACTTGGGAGGATGAGACAGGAGGATCGCCATTTTGAGCCAAGCAACGTAGGAGGCCCTCAGCAACTTAGTGAGATCCTATTTCAAAATAAAAAATAAAACAGGGTGGGGCTAAAGCTCCTGAGTTCAATCTCCTGCAACACACACACACACACACACACACACACACACACACACACACACACACACACAGATTTAGCAAGTAGGAGGATGTCAAGCCGGGTGTGTGTGGCACACACTTGTAATTCCAGTACATGGGAGGCTGAGACAGGAGGATCTCAGTTAATAGCCAGCCTCAGCTACTTAGTGAGGTTTTCTGCAACTTAGTGAGACCCTGTTTCAAAAATAAAGAATAAAAATAGGGCTAGGGGTATAGCTCAGAGGTGGAATGCCCTTAGGTTCAATCTACAGTACCACAAAAAAGAAGGAGGAGGAGGAGGAGGAGGAGGAAGAGGAGGAGGAGGAGGAGGAGGAGGAGGAGGAGGAGGAGGAGGAGGAGGAGGAGGAGGAGGATGTTGTTGTCATGGCCTAGGGCCTAGGAGTTAGAAGCAGCAGAGAAAAGTGGTGGTTAAGCAAGCAGATGATGTAGGGAGAAGGGTCGTAAAAAATAACAGGTGTGTCCTGGGAGGTGGGTGAAGAAAAGTAACCTCACAAAGAATCCAGGAGTAGGGGAGGTTTGGCTATTCCCAAGAGGTAGCTGGCACTCAGAAAATACAAATATGTCAGTCCATTGCAAAGCTACAGGCTTTGTCTGGGATTCAGCACAGGTCTGCAATTTTTGTACTGGCTAGAGTGAGCCAGGAGCCTGGTCCTTAGTCTATGGCAGTTCTAGCCATGTCTCTAAGACTCTGATTATGTTGCAGGGATTAAGGCAGGGGCCAGCTCTGGTAGACAGTGAGTGGGCCAGATTCAGAACATAAGGCAGAAGGCCACTTGTAGATACAGAGACACAAGTTGAGGTCACAAAGAGGAGTCAGGGGGCATAATTGCTGAGTCCTAGAGTCTTCAGATAATAACAGCTCCTGCTGATAGGACAAAAATGCTTCAGAAGGTTGGAGCGAGAGGCAGAACAAATAATGCGTGCCATGGTCTATAAGCCAGTAGACCACAGATCTCAGGTCTGCTCGCCTTTGTGAAGCTGCCCCCACTCCCACTTCTCACAGGCTCACTGAACTGGCTTCAGTGGCTTACAGTTCTCTTAGTTTCAAAGCATTGAAGAAAATCCTTATACATTTTTCATTTCTGTTTGCTTTGCAGTCATTTAATCTTTTCCAAAATTATACTTCAAACAGTCTACATAATCCAAATTAGAGAAAATAAGTTTACCCTAATCATTCACTGCCTTCTTTTAAAAGTAAGTGAGCAGCTGGGTTAAATCTGTGAACTTCTGGAAAAATGTGTTACTTGATTTTAGGTACAACATTTATTTAAAGCCTACTCTGGGCAAGGAGATTACATTAACTTCAGCACAAAAAAAGAACATCAAACGTGTCTGTTGTTTAATAGTGCCATACATTTTTTTCATAAATTCAATTAATTCACATAATTAATCCCCTACATGTGTAGGAAATTTAGTGATTTTGACTTAATCCTATAAACTGTAAGCGTACTGGGCTAAGTTTTGGGTAGAATTAGGAATAAAATATCAATTTTCATCTCCCACATTATTCTCAAATACTGAAATTTGCATTTTGGTACAAAATCACTTGTTTGTTATTTTTTAAAAATCAGAAATCAAAATCATTTATGTTTAGAGAGGTACCAAAGCAATAAATTTATATACTGCATTAATATTTTTCTCTTCTTTCTTTTTTCTCCTTCCTTCCTTTCTTTTCTCTCTTTCTTTGTATGTGACTGAAGATTAAGCCTGGGGGCATCCTACTACTGAACTACACCCCCAGTCATATATTGTTTATTTTAAAACAGGGTCTTGCTAAGTTACCTTGTGATTCTCCTATCTTGTGATCCTCCTATCTCAGCCTCCCAAGTCCTAGGATTACAGGTTTGTGCCACTGCTCTGGGCTCAATGCATTAGTAGTTCAAGTGAAACAGAGGTGAACTCATTGAGAAGCACTTTGATGCTTCTTCCTAATAGAATAGGAATGATTCTGGGCAGCTAGACCAAGAAACTTCCCCAGGTCCTATTACTTCTTTCTCTAGGAACCTGCTCACTTCTATCCCTGGAGCTGGGTTCTCTCTGCTCCCCTCAGTACTAGTCATTCTTTTATGGCTGGTCCCTCTTCTTCTAGGATAATTTATTTCAAATAAGACTCTTCTCTAACCCTCCTGCCTGAGAATACTCAAGAAGTGAAAGAGGCAAACTGGACATGGTGGCACATGCCTGTAATCCCAGCACTTGGGAATCTGAGACAGGCGGATTACAGATTTGAGGCCACCCTCAGCAACTTACTGAGACCTGGACAATTGAGTAAAACTGTGCCTCAAAATAAAAAGATAAAATAGAGTGAGCTGAGGGTGTAGTTCAGAGGAGACTTGCCCCTAAATTCAATCCCCAGTACCACATGGAGAGAAATAGGTGAGAGAGGGAAACCTCTGTCTCGGTCCTTAACCTTCTTTCAGAGAACACACAGAGGCAGTGTGTCACAGTAATGGAGACCATATCCCTTAGTCCATGGGGCTTCCATAACAAAGGACCACAGACCTGGGGGCTCAAACCACAGACATGGATTTTCTCACAATTCAGGAGATAGAAATCCAAGATCAGAGTGCAGGCAGGTTTGATTTCTTCTGAAACCTCTCTCTATAGTTTACAGATGACTGTCTTCTCCTTCCTTCTATCTTCACAGGGCCTCTTTCTTTGCAAGTGGGTGTACTAAGCTCCTCTACTCATGAGGAGACTAGTTAGATTGAGTTAGTGCCCCACTCCATGATCTCATTTACCCTGCCAAGGCCTTCACATTCTGTCATTCTGTTATTATTATTATTATTGTTGTTGTTGTTGTTGTTGTTGTTGTTATTACTATTATTATTATTGTTGTTGCATTAGGGATTTAACCCATGGGCATTCTACCTTTGAGCTACATTCCCCATCCCTATTTTATTTTATTTTGAAACAAGGTCTCACGAGGTTGATGAAAATCTCACTATTTGCAGAGGCTGTCCTCAAATCTGTGATTTTCCTGTGTCCCAAGTATTGGGATTACAAGCATGCGCCACCATGCTCAGCTCAACATTCTGCATTTTGGCATATGGATTTTGGGGGGACACAGCTCAACCCATTATACTGTATGTGTTTATCTTTTAAAAGTCAAATTAGATATTCTTCTGTAGTATAAAATAAATACTGAAATTCTGCTATTGCGATTAACATCACAGCTATCTTCATAAGGCAATGAATTCAGTTATTTAATTGTACCATTAGCAGGTAGATTTTGTTTTATAGTGATTCCTAGAAGAGTCTTGGAGAACAATAATATTTTATTTTATTTTATTTTATTTTATATTTATTTTTAATTGGTGCACTGTATTCATACATCATAGTGGGATACATACTTTTGTAGACATACATGCACACATTGCCCAGTCAGCCCCCACCCGATCCCCACCCCGTTCTCTCCCTATCCCCCCCTCCTATGCTTGGCTTAGTAGTTGACATCTAGTATTATAGCAATTTATCCAAAATTAAAAATGATAATCTCACATAACAGTTTCATTTGTCTGATACCAAGCTTTTGATGACTTCAAGATAACATTTCAATATTTCTTTTTGCTTTCTTTCTTACCAGAGAATCTATTTTTTTCTATTTTTTAGGTGAAACTATCATATATTTATATATTTATTTTTCAGAAAAAAAATCTATCCTAATATGGAATATGGACTCTAGGTACCCACATCGATCTTGAAAAAGAACAAAGCTAGAAGATATATATTTTCTGATTTCAAACCATATAAAGCTACAATAATTTAAACAGTGTAGTACTATTCTAAAGGCAGATATATAAACCATTGGAGTTAAATAAAAGCCTAGACCTAAATTCTTCCCTATATTGTCGTTATTTTTGACAAGGTTTCCACGAACATTTGGTGGTAGAAATAATAATCTTTTAACTAAATATTGTTGAAAAATAATAATTACATGGAAAAGAATAAAATTGGACCCTTACCTAATCCCATATACAAATATTAACTCAAAATAGATAAAAGACCTAAATATAAATCTTAAGACTATAAACTTTTAGGAGAAAATCTGGGTCATAAAACCTCACAACATTGAAATTGGCAGTGATTTCTTGGATATGATTTCAATGGCACAGGCAACAGAAGAGTATACAAACTCCCTAAAAAATAAAAAACATATTGTATATCCAAAGACAATGTAAACAGAGTTAACAGTTACTAATAGAATGGGATAAAATATTTCCAAATGCTATATCTGAAGGTATATTAATATTCCAACTAGAAATCCTAAAAATTAACAACAATAAAGGCAAACAATACCCTTTAGAGATAGGTAACAGACTAACATAAATAATGAATCTCCACAGATAACCAATCTTAGTTGTCTGTTGGATGGAAAATCTTGTTTCTCTAGTTCTGATGTATGTTACCTATTTCTTCTTTGTAGTTAATCTCTTTGAGTATTTTCTCTAGTGCTGGTTTTGAAGACATAAATTCCTTCAGTTTCTGTTTGTCATGGAAGCTTCTTATTTCTCCATCTAATTTGATAGAAAGTTTTGCTGGGTAGGAAATTTTTGGCTGGAAGTTGTTTTCTTTCAAAATTGGGAATATGTTACTCCAAGCCCTTCTGGCTCTCATAACTCGGTTTGGGAAGTCTGGAGTGATTCTAATTGGTTTGCCTCTGAATGTCACTTGGCCCTTTGCTTTTGTTGCCTTTAAGATTCTCTGCTTGGCTTCCACATTGGTCATTTTGACAATTATGTGGCGTGGGGATCCTCTTCTCCGATCCTGTCTAAAGGGAGTTCTATAAGTTTCCTGGACCTGCATATCGACCTCTTGCTCTATGTCTGGAAAATTTTCTGCTATGACTTCCTTGAAGAGATTGTTGATCCCTTTGGTTTCACTTTCTTTTCCCTCCTCTATTCCAATTATTCTTAGGTTAGCTCTCTTAAAATGGGCCCATATTTCTTCAATATCAGATTCCTGCTGTCGGATATTTTTTCCTAGATTAGAAACTATGCATTCATTTTTGGAATGATCATCTTTTAAGAGTGAAATTCTGTTCTCCATGTGTTCTAATCGGTTGTTTGTGCTTTGAATTGAGGCCTTTACTTCATTAATTGCATCCTTTATCTCTTTTTGGCTCTCTCTGAGTTCTTTTCGAAGCACCTCTATTATTTCTACAGTTATTTTCCTGATTTGATCTTCTAGAAATCTCTGATTTTCTGTTTTATCGGGTTCTGATACTGTGGGGTTGTGAGCATTCATTGCTCCAGTATTATTCCTCTTTCCATGATTTCGGAAGTTTGTGCCTTCTCTGGGTTCTTCCCTTGGGTCACTATGACTTCACTTAAGGTGCTCTGGATCTCGAGTCAGTAGTATCTCAGACCCCACTACTCCTTTACTGGGTTGTATCACAGAGTCTCCGACCCAGAGAGTCAATAGAGGCTGCTTTAGACTGTGGGGGGTGCCAGGTTGCACGTTCTCCTATGTTGTGATATCTCTGCCACCGCCCCTCTCCCACTGGGTCAAGTCCCAGTGAGTACAGTACTGGGATTTCTCCGCTGTGGCCCGCAATTTGACTCACTGTTCTTGAGTACGCAGATGTATCTGTAGTGAATTCGGTGCTGCTACCGCCAGTGGCAATATGGTGCCGCTGCTACGCCCTCGGCTGTTGGGCTGACGGTTTTTTTTCTTTCTTGGTTTTGATTTCCACTCTGAATCCCTGCAGCGTGTGCCGAGCTCAGACACTGGGAGCTTTAGATGTCCTCTGTGCCAAGAAATCCCGCCTGGCTGTTCCGCAGCGGCTCCCCTCGGCTTGCTGTGGCCGTCCCGTGAATTCGCCGGCAGTATGGCGCTGCTGCCGCGTCTGCCGCGTCCTCGGGCGTGAGGATCTCCTCTGTGGCTCTGTTCTCAGTCCGCTTTCTCTCTGGAGCCTGGTGATTTTTTTTGTTTCTCTGGTGATGTTGTTTTCTGGCTTTGAAAGGCGCTGATTTTGTGGTAATGGATATTTGTTGTTAGCGGGGCTCTTAAGCCCCGCTTTTCTCGGTCGCCATCTTCCCGGAAGTAGAGCAACAATAATATTTTAATAAGAAGAACTTAGAGCTGGGTGTGGTGATGCATGACTGTCATCCTAGTACTGAAACAGGAGAATTGCAGAGGCTTACGGCCAGTCTCAGCATCTTACAGGGTCCCTCAGCAACCTAAGGAGATCTTGTTTTGTTTTGTTTTTTAAGAAGAATAAAAGAAAGAAAGAATAGACTGGTGGTATAGCTCAGAAGTAGAATGTCCTGGATTCAATCCCCAGTGGAAAAAAAATTTATTTTTCATTTTACCATATAGTTACGGTGGCCCAATTATTTTATCTTGCCCCTTACTGTCTGTCCTTAATACATAGGAAACATTTGTATGAAAAGGCAGTTGTACTAATTTATTTACCTTATTTTACTTTTGTAATTCTAGAGATTGGACCCATAGGCATTCTACCTCCCAGCTACATCCCCAGCCCTATCTTATGTTTTTATTTTTAAACAAGGTCTTGATAGGTTGATGAGCATCTCAACTAATTGTGAGGCTGTCCTTGAATCTGCTATCCTCCTGTATCAGCCTCCCAAGTTCTGGGATTACAGGAGTGTACCACCAGGCCTGGCTTGAAAAGCTAGTTTTAAAAGAGTAATTAAAAGACCCTGGTAAAAGAAAATGACAGAGAATGTTAGATTTAGGATTCACTTGGTTGACCAAAAAAAGAAAATCTAAATATTCCTTCCCATAGGGTAGCAGAGCAAAGAGCAAGCTCAGCAGAGTTAGCTGGAAGGGAAGACAAACTGAACCCAGCAGAAGTGGGGTGCGCGTGCCTTAGCCAAGCTCTGCTCTGCTAAGGCTACTCCTAGCCCAGCCCGACAGCTCATGAGGTACTCAGAGCGCCAAGTGTTCCCAGGCCCTCCCAGCTGTCCACCAATATGAAAGTCATGCCAGAGAGGGCTCTTTCTATCCCTAGTCCAACTCTGCCAGCCCCCCAGTGCTTCCTTTCTCTGTGGAACCCGACTTCTTCTCACCCTCAGCCTCCAAGTTTTCCACATCCCGGTATTTTATCTATGTTTGCTTTTTGGTTGATTGGTCGACCCATCGAACTTTATAGACTTTCCCACCCACAACTTGGCCAAAGTCCTTCGAAGCTTTCTGAACCCAAATTAACTTGAAAAATGTGGGAGTTCATCACGATGATATCTATGATTCCTTTTCACCCCAATGTTATGAGTCTGCGCTGCACTTTCAGACTTGAGTGGAGTTTCTTTTTTAAAAATCCCATTGATAGTTACAAAAGAAACAATATAAATACCTTTGACTAAAGAATAGGGAAAGAAAATTATGGTTTTTTATCTGAGGCTCTAAGGCTGATTTTGGATGAAAAATTTAAACTCACCTGAACATGGAGTCTTCACCTCTTTCCCCTAGTCTGCTGTGAGCCACTTTTTTTTAACTGAGGCAACTCTTATTGGCTCATATAAGCTGAAATGTCTGTGAATGACATCAGTAGGTTCATTATCAATTATTAGGCTAAGAAACATACACACCATTAAAACATTTCAGAAGGCCAGTCTATAAGATGGTGCTGGCAGTAGAGCTTCGCTTTTTTCTCTTTCAACTAGATTATGAAGTTTGCCAGTGCTCTTTTGTGCAGTCATGGGGCCCGTTTCCTTAGGACATTCACAAGTGCAGTGGCTTAGCTGTTTTCTGCTTCCGCCCACTTCTTCCCCGCAGGTACCTGCCTCCTCCCGCTGACTCAGGCCTGCTCCCTCATCCTCAGTGACCTGCCCACTTCCACCCTCTCCCTTTCCTCGCATGGCCCGCCCACCCTTCCTCTCCACACAGGTGTACGTGTTCACACTCCAGTGCTCAGCACACAAAGCATAATTCTGCTCCAGGCAGGACAAAAATATCTTTTTAAAAATAACCATTATGTTTTTTCATTAATCAACAAATTTTAAGCACAATGAGCAGTTGATAAGCAGTTACTTTTACTCTGAGATTATTTTTTCCAAACTCCCCCACATACAAAAATTGGATTTTCTATTTTTGCAAATGCTACCAAAACATCATATATACACATATATATGCACATATATATATACACATATATATACTTCAAGTGTTGTAACTCCTTTCAGAGAGAACAGATGCCCTATCTTTTGCCCAAATTATAATATTTTACTCACAATTTGAGGTGAACGGTGGCACCGAGGTGAGGGCTTACAGGATGGTTATCTATGAGGATGATGTCTGAGCCGCAGCTGACATTGGCATGCTGTCTGGCAAGATTAAATACCTGTGAATTATGCCCGGGCAAGGCCAGAGTCAACAGCAGAAATGAGGCCCAGCCCACTCCTGAGAGCCCTGCCAAGGCCTCCCCACTCTGTGGAGCTGGCACCCCAGGGAGGCAGGAGGCCAGCCTCTGCAGCTTTTGTACACTGTTAGGGCTACTAGAAACGCCTTCCTCAAATCACTGTGGTGTGGCTCATTCTAGAATGAGATATTCTCTCCTGAACCTTTTCAGTTCTTACAGGATGAAGAATGAGAAAGATAGAACTGGAGTTTCTTCCCATTCATGGCAACTATTTTTTATGTTTTTGAGGAGCTCATATTATATGCCACATGGTGTAAACAGAATAGATTCTGCAATATCACAAACCTACTCTTTAAGAGGGAATAGGAGCAAAATCATTGATCTTTAGGTGTGCACAACTGATTTGTGTATGTGTGTGTGTTGTTGTTGTTTTGCTTTCTCAGTCATAATTAATGTGAACTTTTCAAGGGAATGCCGAGACTATTTCTCCTCCTCTTTCACCTCTCCAAGGTATAGTACTATTCTTGACATGTAATAGCTCTCTGTCAATAGCAAAAAAATTTTTTGATATACCTGGTAATTTCTCTTGTTAGCCCTTAACTTTAGGGCCAATTTCATTACACTTTATGTCCACCAGTCTTTTATTTATTTATTTATTGTCTTTTTTGGAACCGGGGATCAAACCCAGAGAGCCACACCTGCAAAGCAGGCACTTTGCCACTGAGCTACATCCCGACCCCCAGTCTTTTATTTTTTATTTTGAATATAACTATGTTTTTCTTTAAATCCTCACAGGCCTTGATCTGATCTCACATATTTTATCACTTTGTATCTTCTATAATATTTAATTTTAAAACACTTATTGGCTCATCAGGACTTTGAGGCAGATTTCCATGTGATTAACTTTATATCCTCATATAAGGCAAAGCTCCTTACATAAAAATTTCATATTAAAAGGTGGAGAGGAAGCACAAAAATAAGAAACAAGTGCCTTTGGGCCCCTTTCACAACCACACTGTGCTGTGGCTGCAGAGTTTCAAGTTGCTAACTTCTGATTGAAGATGGCAGAATGAGCATGAGTCTACCTTCTCAGTAGAGACCAGGAGAGGGGCTATGAGTAGAAGAGATAGTTTAAGAAATATGCTATGGCTTGCCTGTGTGCCTCCAAGGGTTCATGTATTGGAAGCTTGGTCTTCAGTGCAGTGATGTTAGGAGGTGATAGAACCTTTAAGGGTGGAATGTAAACTAGGCGTGGCGGCACACACCTGTAATCTCAGTACTTGGGAAGCCAAGACAGGAGGATCTCAGGGTGAGACCAGCCTCAGCAACTCAGAGAGAAAAAAGGGCTGGAGTTGTAGCTCAGTGGTAGAATGCCCCTAGGTTCAATCTCCAAGAACAACAAAAAAATGTTTTTAAATAATAAAGGAGGTGGAGCTTAGTGGACAGTGATTGTGTCCTTGAGGGCCCTGCTTTGGAAGTAGTTAATGTCATTCTTGTGGGACCCCAGTTAGTTCCCATGGAAGGGGTTGTCATGAGAGCCCAGACCCCACCTGTCCCTGCTCTCTGGCTTGCTGTCTCAGCAGGTGAGCTCTCTCTCTCACATTCCCTCTTTCCAGCGTGGCATCTGCCATGATCTGACAGAGCCTGGAGGCCGTCACCAGAACCCGCACTATACCTTTGAACTTCCAGAACCATGAGATAAACAAACCACTTTTCTGTATGTTTCTCAGCCTACAGTATTTTTAATAGCAATAGAAAACAGACTAAGACAGAGTATTTATTGAGAAGACAATGGAGGAGGACTAACATTCCTAATGGGAGAAGAAGGCACAGCCTGATGTGTGTTAGGAGGTATGAGCAAGACATTTCACTGTGAAGAACTCAAAAGGAGTTCAGGAGTCAGGGTTATTTAACAGGAAGAGGGGGTGAGGTGTGGGGATAGAGTTTCAGATAAGAAGAAAGTTTACATATGAAACAGCCAACTATTCTTGCACTGCAGGCACAGAAAATTAGTAGCCAGGCTACTCTCTCCTGCCCAGGAGGAGACAGAGTTTATTCTCAGGAGACCTGTGGCAGGAAAGGCCTGGGCCTTCGAGAAACCAGTTCTGAGAGAAGGCATGGGATTTAAATTGTGAAATGACAGAAGGGGTAGGGCATGGGATATAAACAGTGAAATGGCCTGGAACTGTGTAAGAGGAAAAGTAGATTTGCTGTGCTCTCCCCCAACACACAAAGCTCTGTTCATTAGGCAACTAACACTTAGGCCAGTGTTTTCCAAACTCTAAGTTATAAAACTAGTTAATTGGTTATGAAACTAGTTTAGTAGATTAAAATCAACATATTTATGGGTTGAGTTCCCCACGAAGCGGATTCTGAGACACAGTTGATGTTGGGAGCCATTAAGGCCTTCCCCTAGATTGGTGTCTCTGACTCAGCTGATTGTCTTTCGCCCAGAGTCAACAAGGTTTGGGGTTATGGAAAGTTCAAAGAGGTCTGAGAGAGGATCGGGTGGTGATGACACGAGGGTACTGATTGACCTATCTGTAATGTGTGTGTTTTGTATTGGTCTGTATTGTATTCCGGTGGTGGTAGCACGAGAATGTTGATTGACTTGTAGCTGTGTATAAATACCTCTGGAAAAACAAAGTCGGCGTCGGTGCAATAAAGACGAGATTGACCCAGAAGCTGCGTTGGCCAGGAGTGTCCATGCAATAGAGAATACTGACCCAGGCATAGTCATCGACCCGTAGGAAATATTGACCCACAAACAGAGGTCGACCGGTAGAGATAGTAGGCTGGCGGCTCCCCCACGTTAGGGTTAAAAACTCTTCATCCTCACGCCTCACTTCAGAACCCCTACTCTTGCCGGCAGGCTCCGGCAAGTTGAGAGCTCAGAATGTCTGTTAGGGGGTACCCTTGAAATCAGCATCCATGAAAGCCAGTAGAATTGGACAACAAGAGAGGCATGCTACGAAGCTTGGCCCACAGTGTAGCACAGAAAGAAGAATGCTCTTTGAAGCTGGCCCAGTTGAGGCCAAGATGGCCAGGACTTTATTTCCTGTTGTGGGCTGACTCACACCCCACTGCCTCACATTCATATGTTGAAGTCCCAACACCTAGTACCTCAGAATGTAAACTTATTTGGAGACAAATTGTTTAAAAGGAAGAAAAATTAAAATTAAGCTGTTAGAATGGGGCCCTAATCCCAGGAGACTGGCAACTGTGTATAAAGAGGAAGCAACATCAGTACAAAGAGCACACCCACTAAGAAAAAGATATGCATTCCTCGGAGAAGCCCTGGACACCAGAATTTGATTTAATATCTGATTGGGGCAACTTAAGGAGACATTTCTAGCTGTGACCTCCTATCTAGAATACAGGAGAAGCCGGGTGTGGTGGCGCATGCTTGTAATCCCTGTGCTTGGGAGGCTGAGACAGGAAGATTGCACGGGTTCGAAGCCAGCCTCAGCTACTTAGTGAGGCTTTCAGCAACTTAGTGAAACCCTGTTTCCATATAAAATATAAAAAAGGTCTGGGAGTATAGCCCGGAGGTAGAAAGCCTCTGGGTTCCACCCCCAGTACCACCAAAAAAAAAAAAAAAAAAAATACAGGAGAGAGAGTGGATAATGGTGAAATTAGAAGCAAGATGACAAGGAGGCACCTGCCATACAAGAAAAGTGATTTTTGGAAGAACATCCCAGAAGAGATTAGAGAAAAGACAACTTTAGCCACACATGCTGGGGACTCTTAACAACATACCTTGTGAGAAAAATGATCCAGGCATGGTGGAGGAAGCCCAGCCATGCGTTCCAGGGAGCTTAGCGCGCCTGGCTGCCAAGCTCCTCTATGCTGCGCTGGGGGCCGTGGTGCACTTGGAACAGCAGATCCTGCTCTACGTGGTGAGGCTGTGGCCTCCTCTCTTGGAGGGGAGATAAAATCCATTGCTGCTGAGGGCTCAATCTCACAACCTCTTCAAAACACACATACTGTCTTTTCTTATTAAAAAATATTGGAGAGGGGCCAAGATGGTGGTGGTGGCGTCCAGGAGTCAGGAGATGCAGACAAATCCTATCCAATCCACCTTGAACTTTTGGAAAAAAATCTCTGCGAAGGGAGACTGCTCCTGCTGCACATGCTTAAGATTCTGGACATCATACCATGTAAGGAAGGTACTCAGCAGAGAACCAGGAGAAAGGCAGTGACAACAGGGGCAGAGGCAGCCAGTATTTGGGAGAAGCAGAGATCCGATCCAATCCACCTTGAACTTTCGAAGAAATCGCCCCAAAGGTAGCCTGCTACCTCCGTGCATGCTCATGAATTCTGGACAATATGCTGTGTTGGAAAGTTGTTTGGGAGAGAACCAAGACGGCGGCGGTGGCCAGTATTTGGGAGAGGCAGAGATCCGATCCAATCCACCTTGAACTTTCGAAGAAATCGCCCCAAAGGTAGACTGTTACCTCCACACATGTTTGGGAATTCGGGACAACATGCTGTGTGGGAAAAGTGTTTGGGAGAGAACTGAGATAGTGGCAGTGGTGGCAGCAGTGGATGCTAGTGTTTGGGAGAGGCAGAGATCTGACTCAATCCACCTTGATCTTTTGAAGAAATTTCCCCAAAGATAGAATGCTACCGCTGCGCATGCTCAGGAATTCTGGACAACATGCTGTGTAAAAAAGGTGCTCGGAAGAGAACCGAGATGGCCATGGCAGCAGCAGCGGTGGCCAGTATTTGGGAGAGGCAGCGATCCAATCCAATCCACCTTAAAATTTTAAATAAAGCTCCCCAAAGGTAGACTACTACTGCTGCACATGCTTGGAAATTCTGGAAAACATGCTGTGTGGGAAAGGTGTTCAGGAGAGAACTGAGATGGCCATGGCGGCAGCGGTGGCAGTGGTGGTAACCAGTATTTGGAGGGGTAGACAGATCCACTCCAATCCACCCTGAACTTTTGAGGAAATCTCCCCAAAAGTAGACTGCCCCTGCCCCACATGCTCAGGCATTCTGGACAACATGCTATGGTAAAAGAGTTTAGGGTTTATCAGGCGGAACCTCACATAGCTGGGTTGGGCCATCACGCTGCATGTTCTGGGAGACATCAGCCCTATATCTAGAAGACTCCCCTCAAAATAAAACTCAAGCAAAAGACTATTGGAGCTGATTGATCAATTCAGCAAAGCAGTGGGATACAAAATCAACCTAAAAAATCAGTAGATTTTCTATTTGCCAATCATGAATCAGTGGAGAAAGAAATACAGAAAACAATTTCATTCACAATACCTCAACCAAAAAAAAAAAAAAAAAAAGCCTTAGAATAAACCTAACCAAAGAGGTAAAAGACCTCTACAATGAAAACTATAAAACACTAAAGGAAGAAATTGAAGAATCAGAATATGGAAAGATATCCCTTACTCTTGGATAGGCAGAATAAATATAATCAAAATGCCCATTCTACCAAAAATGATCTACATAATCAATGCAATCCCTATCAAAATTCTTCATCAGTCATAAATTTATTTCATTTTTTATTTTATAACATTTTTTATTAAGAGGGAACTTATTTCAATATATATATATATATATATATATATATATATATATATATATATTTTTTTTTTTTGGTGGTACTGGGGTTCCTGGAAGCCCTTCTACCTCTCCAGGCTACACTCCCAGACCTATTTTTTACATTTTCACTTGGAAACAGGGTCTCCTAAGCCAGCGTGCGCAGCTGGCTTCGAACCTGCGTGATCCTCCTGTCTCTGCCTCCCAAGCGCAGGGATTACAAGTGTGCACCACCACGCCCGGCTCTTATTTCAATATTTCTAAACTGTAAACAATGAGGAACTGAAAAGTCAAAGTTACCACATTAGGATCACATACAGACAGTAATTTGTGTGTGTGTGTGGGGGGGGGGGTCTGGGGATGGAACCCAGGGGCATTCTACCTCCAAGCTACACCCCCTGCCCTACTTTTTATTCATTTTGAAACTGGGTCTCATTGAGTTGCAAGGGGCCTCACTAAGTAGCTGAGGCTGTCCCTGAACCATAATCCTCTGGTCTCAGCCTCCAAAATGCTGGGATTACAAGGGTGCGCCACCAAGCCTGGCTCACACAAATTCTTAACATTGTCTCACTGGCTATATAAGCAACTCTGAATCCTTATTAAGCAAACATTTTTGCATATACCGCCTTCTCTTTATCTTTCTGTGCCTTTAGTTTTTGTTTGACTTTCAATAATTCTGCCTGGATGGCTTTATCTTCTGACGCTAGCTCCTGAGCTTTCTTAAGATCAGCCAATGCTTGATCGTATTCTTTTAATCCTTGCCATCCTTGAGCCCTGCGGTACAGTGCTTTCATATTTGATGGGTCCATTTCAAGCCTCCAAACAACTATCAACTGTTCCCTGCCAATTTGACATCTTCAGTTTACAAGCACCAATATTCAGCACACAGCTTAGGGCTATAGACTGCAGCCCGGATCTAGTTTCTTTCTCAATAACAGCCTTCAAACTATCCACATATCTTAAACCCTTTGTATATTTTTTAATGGCCATCTCCCAGTTTTGGGATTTGAAAAAAGTATTTCCAATGTTTTTCAAATCTTCTGTTATTAATAGAATTTTATCTACATCTTTTAAATCTATATGTGCATTCTCAGGGAAATCTGGATGACTATCGCCAGAACCATCTTTTGGGAATATTCCCCAATCATCTCCTTCTTTTAATTCCCCACATTCTGCAATAATGCACAATTTGGCAGGTTTTTCACCATCAACTTCTACATTTTCTAGTATCCTTGCCACACCTATTCCTTTAATTACTTGGCCAAGTACCATGTGTTTCCCATCCAAATGAAGAGTTGGAACTGTTGTGATAAAGAACTGAGAGCCATTTGTATTGCGACCTGCATTTGCCATGCTCAATAAACCCTCCCGATCGTGCTTATAATAAAAATTTTTGTCTTCCAAGTTTTCACTGTAAATACTTTCTCCACCTGTCTCATTCTGATTTGAGAAGTCTCCACCTTGAACCATAAATTTCTTAATTCGATGAAAAGGACATCCTTTGAAATGGAGATGTTTCCCAGTCATAGCTCCAATGCCTTTTTCTCCTGTACATAATGCATGAAAAGTTTTTGCAGTTTTGGATACAATATCTGCAAACAATTCGAAGACAATTTGACCAACTCACTCCCTGCCAATGTCCACGTCAAAGAAGACTCGGGGGTTACTGGGGTTGGTGGGCTTGGCCTGCGGGGACCGGTGCGACATCTTGAGTGCAGGCGCATGGAACAGGACCCAGGGACCGCCAGTCATAAATTATATATGGAGGAACAAAAGACCCAGAATATCCAAAGCAATTCTCATAAATAAGAACCATGCAGGAGGCATCACAATTCCTGACTTCAAATTATACTACAGAGTTATTGTAATTAAAACAGTATGGTATTGGCACAAAACAGACACACAGACCAATGAAACAGAATAGAAGATACAGAAACAAATCCACACATTTATAGCCAATTGATCTTTGACAAAGGAGCCAAATACATACGTTGGAGAAAAGACAGCATTTTCAACAAATGGTGCTGGAAAAACTGGCTATCCATTTGTTAAAAAAAAATGAAGCTAAATCCCTACCTCTCACCCTGCACAGGAATCAATTCAAAATGGATCAAAGACCTGGAAGTTAGACCAGAGACTGTGAAGCTAATAGAGAAGGGCATAGGTTCAACACTCCAATATACAGGCACAGGTAGTAACTTCCTCAACAAGACCTCCAAAATTCAGGAAATTAAAACAAGAATTAACAAGTGGGATGGCATCAAACTAAAAAGTTTCTGCTTATCAAAGGAAATAGTCAAGAGTCTAAAGAGAAAGCCTACAGAACGGGAGAAGATCTTTACTTCTGATAGAGGGCTAATATCTAGAATATACAAAGAACTTAAAAAGCTTTACACTAGAAAAACAAATAACCCAATCAAGAAAGGGACAACTTAATTGAATAGACATTTCACAGAAGAACAAATACAAATAGCCAAAAAATGTTGAACATCATTAGCAATCAGGGAGATGCAAATCAAAACTACACTGAGATTCCATGTAACCCCAATCAAAATGCCAATCATCAAGAAGTCGAATAACAGCCGGGCGTGGTGGCGCACGCTTGTAATCCCAGCATTTGGGAGGCTGAGACCGGAGGATTGCGGTTCGCGGACAGCCTCAGCTACTTAGTGAGGCCCTCTGCAACTCAGTGAGACCCGGTTTCAAAATAAAGAACAAAAAATAGGGCAGGGGGTGTAGCTCAGAGGTCAAATGCCCCTGGGTTCCATCCCCAGACCTGCAAAAAAAAAAAAAAAAAGTCGAATAACAAATATTGGTTAGGATGTGGAGAAATAAGAATTCTTCTGAACTGTTGGTAGGACTGCAAAGTAGTTCAGCCGCTATGGAAATCAGTGTGGAGATTCCTTAGAAAACTGGGACTAGACCCACCATATGATCCGGCCCTACCACTCCTCAGTATCTTTCCAAAGGGGTTGAAACCAGAGAACTACAGTAATATATATATATATATATATATATATATATATATATAAACAATGTTCATAGCAGCACAGTTCACCACCGCTAAATTATGGGACTAACGTAGGTGTCTAACAGATGAATGGATTATAAAATTATGGGAAATACACACAATGGAATTCTACTCAGCAATTAAGAAGAAGAAAATTATACCATTTGCAAGAAAATGGAAGGCCCTGAAGAACATTATGTTAATGAGATTAGCTAATCACAGAAAGTGAAGGGTCATATGTTTTCTCTAATATGCACAAGTTAGGGAGTTTTTGGGATACCAGAGGAACTCCAGATAAATGAGGAGAAACCTCAGTGGAGCTAGTGAGAAAGGATAGGGGAGGAGGAAGACTGAGGTTCATTAATGGAAATACTACCATCGACTATGTATATACATGTGAATATACCATTGCCAATTGGATACTTGGTGTTGAGAGGGAGAGAAATGGGAGGCGGGGGGCACCAAGTACTGTGTGCATGTATGTCATTGTCAACATGATTTACATTATGATGTAAGACTATAATGTACCAATAAAAGCGTAAAAATTAAAAAATATTCAAGAGACACATTCCTAGGTGAGAAATTAGATAATTTTTTTCTAAAAAGCTAAACAGATCTTAAGAAAAGAAAAAATGCTTTTTTGGAATATAAATATGTTAGGATAATATACTGTTTACATATACTGGGAAAATATAATAGATTAAATCTGTATTTTTCATAGAAGGAAATCAGAGTTAATAATTTATGGAACTGAAAAATCAAGGAATAATAGACACAAGGAGATAAATACCAAAAGGAACAGTTAAAAGATTTGAGTATACTTCTTTTTTTTTAGTTGTGGGAGGAAAGATTAGAATTAGGTCGAGAACTTGCAGGTTATTTAGGAAAAAGGTTGCTCTTTTTCTCCCAATATGAAAATATAAACAATTTTAGAAAGACATATTATTTTTGAGATATAGAGGCAACTAGCCTAAGAGCTAAAAGAAAAAAAAGCTCAAAAGTAATTTCCTTGGGAGCAGGAGGAGTTGGTGCTCACTTATAACTATTATTAAATGGTTCAATTTTGCAGGAATGCATTCAGGCACGTGAACACTCAGAAGGGCGTTGAATTCTTGCTCTGCTGTTTTAAGCTTTCAAATTTTTAACATCATTAAAAAACATACTCCTTCTGGGGGTAAAGAGTAAATGAGAGAAGATCTTTGGAAGCACCTGGGAGACTGAAAATGATCAATGAATTACTGTCCCTCATCTGACAAATAAAACCAGGGCTTGTCCTGTCCCTAAGGCTCCGACCTGCAGAGCCCCAGGAAAGAAGACACAAACGCCGAGTTTGCTGATGATACTTCTTTTTTAATGCGTACAGCAAGCAAATATATATCAGCATCACCACCCCTCCCTCTCTATCCTACCAACCCCAAACTTCTCACAGCTAGGGCATGTACATTTCTAACCCTCTCATAGGCAGGCTGGTGGTAGCACGAGGTGCTGCGTCACTGATCATCCTGCAGTCACGTAATATGACACACTGCGCATGCTCAAGGAGACGTCAATCTTGTGAGTTTTATGACTTGGCAGTAAGCCTAGGCGCCATCTTGAGTCAACGCTGGCAACAAGCCTAGGCGCCATCTCGGTCCAGCCAAGTGGGCCCCGACAAGGGCTCTAATTTTAAGTAGTCTTCACTCAGTCATTGAAGCCCCTTTTTCCTTAAACTCACAAGGATGCTTCTATTAAACTTTATATATAATAGAAATACTTAGTGTACATGGGAATAATGAAGTCATTTGTTAAAACACCCTATATGAAATAAAAAACTCCCTGTTTTAACTACTCTTGTAGTGAGAACCTTTTGCCAACAACAAAATGCAATAAATAGTTTACTTGCTTTAAGTTTTCTCAATCACTAATGCTTCTGAAGGGTTTACATCAAATTTTATCTAATGCTGGCTCCAGTCCGCTCACTGAAGACTGCTGTTAAAGCTGGGCAATAGTGAAGGAGTTAGGAGTAGGGGGTTAAGAAGTTGAATCCACAGTTTTGGGGATAGGTGGCTCCCTGGATCCTTAGCCCCTGGCCAAGAGCAGCCAAACTGTTTTGCCCAACACTGTACAATGACTATGATTTCCTTTGAGTGCGATGTCATGGAAAAGGTTGAGGAGCAATGCCTGAAGTTGGTACCACACACAAAAAGTTATTTATAAGGACTCAGAGTCATTTAGGCAATCTTTTTCAGTTGTTTACTTAATAAATTTATAAAAGAAGTGAATTCAGCCCTCTGCATTTGTATATTCAACCACCTCCAACTATAGATAAAAATATTCAGAAAAAAATTCTGAACACCTACAGACATTTTTCCTATCCTCGTTCTCTAAATAATAAAATAAAACAACTCTTTACATAGCACTGTGTGAGGTTAGTAATCCAGCAATGGTTTAAAGTGTATGGAAGGATGTGCATAGGTTATATGCAAATATTATGCTATTTTTGGGGGGTATTTTTGGTTTTTGGTTTTTGGTTTTGGTGGTACTGGGTGTGGAACCGAGGGGCTTTTCTACCTCCAGGATATACTCTCAGACCTATTTTATACTTTATTTGGAAACAGGGTCTCACTAAGTTGCTGAGAGCCTCACTAAGTAGCTGAGGCTGGCGTTGAACCTGTGCGATCCTCCTGTCTCAGCCTCCCAAGTGCTGGGATTACAAATGTGCGCCACCACGCCTGGCCAATATTATGCTATTTTCTATGTGACCAGGACATTTGTGAATTTGGATATCTGTTCGGAAGGTGGAAGGATGGGTGCAGTTAAATTTGCATGTCCTTAAATGTGAATGGAAGTCATGTAGCATTAGGTTTATGAATGGGTTTGAATTAAGTTCAGCTACAAGTAACTAAATAAAGACCCCAAGATAGTAGCTGAACAATTAGATCATGACTCTCTTCCAGACAGAATTCTAGCCTGGTGGCTTAATTGTCACCAGACATCCTGGTCTTTCAGCTTCTGCTCTTGCATCCTAAGGTGCGAGTCTCCAGGGAGCACAATTCTGCACATCCACACCCCAGGGGCAGGATGGGGGGAAGAGGTACTATTTTCTTTCAGGGAAAGGTCTGGGGAGTCACTGTCCCATGTCCATTGAGCTCTCAGTGTGGAATTTAGTCACATGATTACCCAGAGCCACACACACAGTTGCAATTTGTGGCCTTTACCTGGGTGGCAATATGGCCAGCTTAAAACAGAAGCTCTATTAACTTGAGAGAGAAAGGGAGAATGGATATTTGGTAGGCAACCCACAGTCTTCACATTGTGTTTTAGCAACTGCCATATAATTCTCTTCATACAAAACCAATCTGTCAATTAGTTATTTTATACATACTATAGGGCTAACATAAGCATTAAGAAAGACCAATTGGCTAATTCATTATTTGAAGTCTCAATTTTTGTGAGAGTTAATAATTGATGTTTAATGTAATACAGATAGGGAATAAAAACTCAGATTCTAAAACTGCCTGCCTGGCTTCCATTTTACTAGCTGTGTGAATTTAGGAAAATTAAATACTCTGGGACCCATATCATTGGGCTTTGAACAATTTCTTCCTCTAGACTTAAACAATCTAAAAACACATTCTCTAAACTTAGAAAATATATAGGCACCAAATAACTGAACTTGTAGTACTCCAAGACCTACTGGAGCTTTTAAGAATTCAGACTTGGAGGGGAACACCTTCAGACTGAAGGTGAGAATGATCATAGAACTTTTAGAGTTAAAGCTACAGTCCCTCTTTTCTTCTGTTTGTGTCTTTTCTACCTATTTTTAACATTTCTTCTAGCCCGCCTCAGTCCCCCTCACATACCCTTTTTACATGGTGCACAGTTCCCCTTTTTCCATGCCTAGGCAAGGCACCACAACATTCTTTTGGCCATACCTTTGTTTTGTGGAAATACCTGGATTCGATGGAGACCTGGAAACGTAGCTGCTCATCCTGTGACCAAATGAAACAGGATGTGTGGGTTCTTTTACTAAAAGGAGGAAAGGGTATAAAACCACAAAATCTGATTGCAGTCTCGGCCACATAAATACATCACTTAGTAGCAATATAGTTAAAATACCCTTATTTTTCTTTTTGCTTAACTTTATATCAAGAGTAAAATTTTCTAAGTGTTCCTATGCGCTCTTCATAATTATAAAGTACTGACTTTACAGTAACTCATTGAGTGCATAACTGACAAATTACTTAACTCTTCTTTTGTTGAAAATGTAGATTCTTTCCAGTTCTTCACTATTGTAAACAATGTCACAATAGAGCTTTTCATAAGTATAGTTCTATTTTATCTTTTGGGAGCGATTTTCTTAGGATACATTCCCACAAATAGGATTACTAGGTCAAAGGGTGTGTGAACATTTCATGATTCTTAATGTTTTTGTTCCAAGTTGGTTTCTGAGAAGGCAGTTACCAATTTGTTCCCAAAGGAAACATGCCTATTTTTCTACAAATGTAGGGCGGAAGATATTCACAAATCCTTGTAGGTAGAACAGTTGCAGTTTCCACAGTTTGGCTGGAAATAACACAGGACAAACCAGGACTCGGGTCTAAATCCCTCATTCTGCCACTCCTTGGCAGTATAGCTGTGAGCATGTACTAATGTTCCCTGGGTTTCAGATTCCTTATATATTCCTTATTTTAAAATTGAAGCTATAAATATTTCCCTCATAAAGTTGCATGGTAATCATTAAGGCCATTGATAAATATCCTCTTCTTCCATCTCCTATACACATACTAGAAATGCAATTCCCTGCCTCCTAGAAAACAGATAAAGAAAACAAATAAGACCTTTTGACTTAATTCAGCTGGTGAAACGGAAGCAGAAGTAACACGCGTCATTCCCAGGCATGGGCTTTAAAAATCCATGTATGATTTGCCATTCTCTTTTCCTTTTGCCATGCTGGATGTTCTGAACAGTACCAGGTCTTTCAACCTGAGTCCTAGGGTAAGGATGGCACCTAGCGGAGCCCACACCCGCTCGGTGATGGTTGGTAAGTTGAGTGCTATTGCAACATAACCCCATATGCCCTGACTGCTATAGGTTTTCATGCTATTAATGAAATCATGTGTAAGATGTTGGACCTATGATGGAGCTTCAATATACATTCTTTACATTAATAACTATTGTTTATTTGCTGCCTTCTTGTGTGAGGAGGAGGATTGAATTCAGGGCAGTTTTACCTCTGAGCTACACCCCAGCCCTTCTATTTTATTTTATTTTTATTTTGAAACAGGGTCTCACCAAGTTGTTGAGGAACTTGCTAAGTTGTTGAGGCTGGCCTCAAACAGGTGATCCTCCTGTCTCAACTTCCCAAGTACTGGGATTCAGTGCCAAGCATTTGTATACAGAATTGCTCATCTTTAGCACAGTCTTGCATATGGTAGTCTCTTCTTAGCTGCAGTTTCACAGACGGTGGTCCAAAAATATTTCATGAAAAATTTCAAGAAATAAGCAATTAATAAGTTTTCAATTGTGTGCTGTTCTGAGGGACCAGATCTTGTGCTGTTGCTCTGTCCTAGCCAGCACATAAATCATTATATTGTCTAGGGCTTCCATGCTCTGTCACCTGCTTAATCACTTGAGTGGCCGTCTTGGATGTTAGGCTGGCTCAGTGTTGTAGAGCTTGTGTTCAAGTAGCCCTTATTTTACTCAATAATGCCCCCCCAATATCAAGGTATTGATGCTGGAAATCTTATTATGGGATAAACTTCATAGGAATGTGCCCAGAGCATAGCAGATATAGGGACTGCTGGGAGCTGTGGACCACCTCCAAGATGAAAAAGGAGCAATTGCATCGTTCAAAGAAGAAAACAAAGCTTGGGGAGGCAGGTTTCTGCTTCTGTCATCCAGCTAGTAGGTTATCGAGCGGGTATTCAAACCAGGTGTTTTTATTTCTTTTCTTTGTCTCTAGAAGTTTATGGGCCTTATTCTTTAATTTGTTATTTACAACACTGTGTAAATTTAACAGATCTGAACTCCACGTTCATTCTTACAACAAAACCTCTTTTTTCTTGAACTTGTTGCAAGATAAACAGAAATAAATTGAGTCAGAGGTACAGTAACTTGCAATTCAAGCCCCTGCTTGTTCTCTAAAAAACTCATGAACTCAAGTACCTTTCTAATTTTTTTTGGCTCTAATATCGCTGGGAGCATTGGAGAATTGTGTGCTTATGAAAGGAAAAAGTGGTTTCAAAATTCAAGAGGAATGAGTCAGATTAAAATGAGTTAGATTAGATTCAGGCAATTCCCAAATTCCAACATTTACTGACTCTCTTGCTGTCTTTTAATAGCTTTATTGAGATGTAACTCACATACCATACTATTCACCCACTTAAAGCATGCAATTCAATGGTATTTAGTATATTTGTGGAGTTGTGAATCCATTATACAATCAATTTTAGGATTTTTTCCTTATCTCAAAAAGAAGCTTCCTTCTCTTTAGCCATTACCCCAACCTCTTTCACCACTCACCCACCTCCCAGCACTAGCCTTCTACTTTCTAGACTCTCTACAGTGGCTCCCCAAATATCAGTTTCTCACCATCCCCAAACAAGTGGTTCTCTTCCTTTCTACCTCATCCCCACTCCCAACTCTGCAGAGCTTTGATCAATTATTTTTACTTCAAAATCTGAAGACTCTAATAGAAAAGACTAATTTCCTTAAAAAATATATATTCTTTACTAAACTTGGAATTTCCTTATAATACTAAAAGTTAAAAATATGATTTTTAAAGGTGTCATTCATTCATGACTTGATTATCAATTTGTGAAAAGTGGTCAAATAGATGCAATTAAATCAAACTTTATATAACTAGTTTTTAAAAATGTTGCTTCAGGGGAAAGAGAAATTTAAAGTCACGGTTAAAAGGAACATTAAGCTATTCGTTGATTTTGGTGACCTATATTCATAAGTAGTATAAAGAGTTTCTGATTTACTTTTTATTTTTATTTTCATTTCTTTATTTTTATAATGTTCATTGCCATGTTGAATCAGGCTTATTACTACAAGCCTGTAATCCCAGTATTTGTGAGGCTAAAACAAGAGGATCACAACTTTGAGGCCAGCTTCAATAACTTAGCGAGGCCCTGTTTCAAAATTAAAATAAAATAAAAAAGGGCTAGGGGTGTAGCTCAGAAGTAGAATGCCCCTAGGTTCAATTTCCAGTACCAAATAAACAAACAAATATAAATAAATCAATTATTTGAGCCATAGGACTGGAAACAATGACTTCTAGCACCAGCTTTCAAGGATTGTTGATGGCAGAGGGTCCTAAGCTAATACATTTTACTTCTGTTGAATAAAACAGGAAGACAGATGCAGCTGAGCATTGTAAGGATGGGAACTGTTCTCTAGGAGAAAGGAAATTAATGAAATGTGTGCATCTCCATGAGTCCTTGAAGATGAATGAATTCCCTAGTTTATGGGGGAGGTTCCAGCCTCCGCTTATGCCACGCTGACTTGTTTCCTGTATGTTTTGGATACGTGTGGTGGTAGCAACCTGTTAGCCTCTGGTAAAAGTCATGTGTTCAACCATTGGTGAAGCCTGGGCATGTGGGGTTGAATAAGCACATCCTAGAGCTATGAAGTATATTAACATTGTTGAGCAGTTATGACAACGGAAAAACATGGTTGACGAACATGAATGCTTAAAGGGCCATGGCTCACTATAGGGAAAACAGGCATTTGATAGGCAAAGAGGCATACCTTTTCTCTATTCAACGAGCTTTGCAAATTCTGACTCCTCCCTAATTATAATTGCCTTGTTCTTATGAAGCTTACAGCATCTGCAAAAATTTTCATAGCGATTACAACACTGCACATGATGCATTGGGCTAGGAACTGTGAGGGATGCAGTGCAGGAAAGACAGGAGCCCGGCCTCGGGAGTCAGACAGACAGACTGCTTCTGGAAATCACAGAATCCTGTTCATAGACTACAAGATTAGTGAGGGAAATAGAAGAGAGTTGAAAGTATTAGGTTCTTAAATTCAAATCTATTAGGACTTAATTTTGGAAAGTTGAGACCCACTGAACTGTTAACATTAAAGAAAATGATCAAAGCTTTTTCTGGTTATTTATTCACATTTTAGGTCTCATTGATATGGTTTTTTAAGATGGTAACTTGAAGGAAGGGGCTGGGAATTAAACCTCGTGACACTCTCCCTCTGAGCTACCCCCCAGCCCTTCTTATTTTCATTTTGAAACAGGATCTAGCTAAGTTGTTGATGATCTTACTAAATTGTTGAGGCTGGCCTTAAACCTGTGATTTTTCTGTCTGAGCCTCTCAAATACTAGGATTACAGGATTACAGGCTTGTGCCATGGTGCTTGGCTTACATAGCAAATTCTCAGTGAACAAAACCAGCTATCTATTTACTTGTTTAATGCTCAATGCAATTCACTGTAGAATACACTCAATGTTTATTTCATGTAAGTATCAGCTATTGCTTAAAAACTCATGTATTTTCAGTATGAAAGAAACAAAGGACCCCCCCCTTTTTTTTTGGTCCTGGGGATGGAACCCAGGGGCATTCTATGTCCAATCTATATGCCCAGTCCTATTTTATTTTTTATTTGGAAACAGGGTCTCACTAAGTTGCAGAGGGCCTCATTAAAATGCTGAGGCTGGCCACAAATCTGTCTCAGCCTCCCAGGTATTGGGATTATAGGTGTACACCATTATGCCCAATTTACCATTATTCTTAATATGTATTTAGTTAAACTATTATTCATCTCATCAAAAAATTATAAGAAACCCAGGCAACTTTCTCAAATCATTTGCTCAAGGTCACTTTAAATCCTTGAAACTATCATGTACCATCGAGCACAAAGCTGCTATTAATTAATTGGACCTATATTTCATGGTTCAGCATTTTTAAGTCTATTGATTGAATCTAGGGAATTAGTGCATATTTAAAGTACCTAAGGTTCTAATTGGACAGTCTTGTTCCCCTCTTTCATCATCCTGTCTTCTGTGTGTCTCCTGACCTTGGTGGCTTGTCAGGATGGACAGGAAGTAAGGGATGGTCTCTCTGGAGATAGATACCACACGATGGCTCTGAAGAATGGTCAGGGAGAAACTTCCACTGAGGTGGAGGGAAGGAGGAGTGAAGGGGACTGTTGGAAAGCTGGAACAATTCCTTCTGTCATTTAAGGAGGCAAAACAAGGTTTTTTTGTAGTTTCCAGAAATAGAACTGCCTGCCAGCTCCTTCCCATCCTCCCTCTTAGCCTTGCTGTGGGAGAAGAACAGGCAGGCACACGCAGACTGGCGACTTTCCTGTTGGTGACAGAACACTAATGTACTGAACAGGATTATGGTGCCAGCCTTCCCAGGCCCCAGGAGCAAAGGCGGCTGGGCTGGGGTGAGGTGAAGGAAAATCAGAATAATTGTAAGCAGAAGAGATAATGAGAAGAGGAGGAAGGCCTGGGTGGTAGATGGTGTGGAGGGGAAGTAGGGAGACAGAGTGGAGAAGATGAGCAGCCTGCGGCTGCTGGGCGTGTATCTGGGATTTACGTGGGTGTGTTTGTGGAGGAGGCTGTGGGGGCATGTGTGTGCCGGATCCATGCTAGGGAGGGGTTTTATTGATGTAAGAGTGGGAGGGTGTGTGTGGTAGGGTGTGGAGTGCAGAGGTGGAGAGAAAGGCAGAGGGAAGGGGGATGGACTTTCATGGAATGCCAGAACACTCATTTCACAAAGGAAGACTGCCAGCTGCCAGGGAGTCACAGTTTCCTTGATGGGAACAGATCAGCTCCCATGGTGGCTTCTGGCCTTCAGGCCGACCCCAAGTTGTCTGCCAAACATTTGACCCATGGAGGGAGGGACTGAGTTTCTGGGGGGTTTTTTGTTTGTTTTTACCACACCCTGATCCATGATCTTTCCCAGGGTAATGTTTTTACTTATGTATTATCACACTGTTGTTGGTCAGAGAGCAACGTTTCTTGGCCAACAGTCTGGTGAACAGAAGTGTAAATTAGAAATAACTATGTTCTAGTCGTGGTGTCCTTTGGGTCTCTGCTCTAATATTACTGTGCCTTGAGTCTCAATTTTTCTACTAACGAGAAAGAATACATCAGCTAAGTGAAGGAAATGTGATACAGAATTAAAATGTGGAATAAATAAAATAATTACAAAGATCAATGGGTAACAAATTTTAATTTAAACTGAGACAGAACTTCTACTAACTATAACTATTCAAAACTAGAAGAAATTGCTATAGGAAGCTGTATGTGTCGTGTTATTACATATATGCAAATGGAGAAAAAAATCACCACTTATTGGGTGTTTTGGGAAAATTTCAGTAGCAAATAAAGTTGTACTTAAGATATTCTGAAGAACTTTATGCAAAAACTCTGAGACATTATGATTCTAGGACTCTACCATACTTTAAGTTATATGGAATTATTATTATTTTTTTGTGGTCCTGGGGATGGAACCGTTCTACCTCTCGGCTACATTCCCAGACCTATTTTTTATATTTTTTATTTGGAAACAGGGTCTCTTAAGCCAGCAAAGCTGGCTTCGAACCTGAGTGTTCCTCCTGTCTTTGCCTCCCAAGCACAGGGATTACATGGGTGCACCACCACGCCCGGCTGGAATTATTTTTAATATTAAAGTGTCTTAGATATAAAGTATTGAATGGGCAACCAACAAAATGTTCATTGTTTAATTAGCATTATTATAGAACAGGCTGTATATTAAGGCACAGAAAATTTAGTCACAGTAACCCTCAAAAAAAAAAAAAAAAGATACAGAGAAATAAGGTTATGCTATGTACCAGGAAGAGGCATCCAATAAAAACCGACCTAAACTCTTGTCATTCGTTCCTGAATAGCCTTTATCTATTGCTAGGAGTGATCTAGTTCAACTTTGTGTAGCAGGGAAAGAATGCTAGAGTTTTCTCTTCAGTGGTTAATAACTTCCAGATGTTTGTTGACCACCCAGTTAAGACACATACCAGGTGCTTGCTTGAGAGATGATACAGCAGACCTTGGAATTTCCTTAGCTTTCCAATCCCTGTTGATAAGGCTTCTCAAATGCATATTCGGATTCCTAGGCCCAGGAGTCTACAACTGTTAAGAGATGCTGATGATGTTTGTTCATGGCCATTCAAAGAAGGAAGACTGGATAGGAAAGCAGTCAGGAAATTCTAGGCACTTACTAGATATTCCCAGGCAAGAACACACAATGTATCAGGGGAAGAAGATTCAAAATCATCCCATCAATGGGTTCACAAAATTAATAGTAAAAAAGGACAGAAGCCTTGGGATCTAAAAACCATCCTTTGGCTCTGTTCTGTGGCATAGGTGAAAAAGTAAAAGATTTGTATGGGCCAGATGGGGGTCTCCTTGGGGTGGTGGGAATCTGGTCTACCAGGTTAAATGTCAGGGCCATCCTGGGGATTCCAGGCTACACTGTCCAGTGGATGAAGTTTGTCTTTATCCCTTCTTACCTGTTGGCCTCAGGCTTTTCAAACATGCATTTTCCTAAAAGACAGCTTTGGTCTTTTCTCTCAAGATTTTGACCTCAACTAATTGTCTTAATCTCCTTAAAGGGATCAGATAGTTAAAATTTTAAGACGTGACCTTTCCCTGAGAACTCTATAGAGACCTCAGATTCCCAAGATAATAAGGGAGAAAGCTCTGTCCTCAAATGCTGATCGAAGGCTTGACTGGTCTCCAGGTTCCTCCACAGACTGATCTATCCAGGATAAAAGGAATGGAAAGAAGTCTCATTTTCAGAGGATGTCCTAAGAAGGATCTTAGTCTTTTCCTAGGGAATCACAATTGAGAAGGTCACAGAAGAAAAAAAAATTTTTCCAAAAGAAAGACATTTGAGGACGTGAGTACCCAAGGTTATTAGCCATTCTCCAAATGGAAAATACTCACTTATTTTGCTTCAATGAATGAGAAATAATTGGATTCTACCCTGTTTCTCATCTCAGAACAGATAGTAACTAATGTTGTTCCATATATTTTAAATTGTACTAAGAATACAAAAATTACTTGCTTCAACCATCTACAACTTAGCTCTCCAGCAGTGTTGTCCATCTGGAACTCAACTAAAATCCAAGAATTATGCAAAAAGTTCCCTGAGCAGGCAAAATAGATGCCATTACATTCATATATTAAAGCTCATAAGAGCTCAAAGTCTTAGTATTTATTTAATCAGCATTTCTCAATGCCAGCAATCTATTATCGAAAATCAGATATTCTAGATGGAAAAAGCCTACTGAATACTATTTCCCATTATTTTAAATGGGAAAAATTATAATATGTAACACATCAGCCTTAAACCAAAAAGTTTCTTAAATGGTAATTACAACACAGTAGAATGTATATATGTGGGTGAAATGCTGCCACATTATAATGTAAAATGACTAAATAAGGTTTGCTATTCCTCAAAGAATTGATATGATGTGGTAAAAACACTGGTAGCTTACACAACAAAAAATTTATGTCATGCTACAGTGAGAATCCATTTGGGCCTCTGCTCAATTTCATCACTTGGGAGCCATATGCCGATGGAGCATCCATCATCTACAAGAAGCTTCAGGGTTTGCTGTGGCATGAGATAAGACTTCTGAAAGTTAAAATCTAGTTTTACTATGTTTTGATCCAGAAATAACACAAGTCACTTTCTACTCAGGTCTCTCCTGCCAGAGCTAGTCACAAAGCACAATGTACCTATAAGAGCATGGGAACATATGGTGGAACAGATGAAACACTGTTCCTGTCACACGTACACCATTATTTTATATGTCTCTTGGGAAAAAACAACCTATCAATTAAACTATGACTTAAGGCTTTTTTATATCTTAGAATGAGATATTTGGACACAGATCACTTTTTTAAAAAAAATAATTTTTCTCTTTTGTATATCAAATAAGGTAAATCAACAAAAATAAACCTGTTAAAGTATCCTTTAAAACTTTTAGACATTCAGAGACTGACTTTTCTAGGTCATATTTGGATTCAATCATGGTATTCATGTTTTGCTATAGAAGGTCAAACTCTGTGCCACCAAGACCAACAGGGAAATGGCATTTCTTAAAAGAAAGCTCCATTATTGTCTCTGAAACTTTCTTCCAAACCACAGATATCTATTATGCAAGTTTTAATTCTGGAGCTTTATTGATTTTGCTGGAAGGTGTTCATGGAAGGTTTTCAGACAATATTAGATTCATACTCCTTGACCTCAAAGTCTAAAATACCTTTAATATCTTTGAATGACTTATTATCTGGAGGTGGGCAGCTATCCAGTTCAGGCCTTGAAAGTAACAGATAAATCACTATATTTTCAATTAGCTTGATCTCTTTTTTACTTTTAAATGCCATGTAATTGCACATATTTCAACACATGTGTACAATGTGTAATGATCAGATTAGGGTAATTGGCATATTTATCATCACAGACATTTGTCATTGTGTTGGGAACGTTTGAGATCCTCTCTACCAGCAATTTTGAAATAAATAATTGTTGCCAACCATAGTTATAGCACATTGGAAATTATTCATCCTATCCAATTGCACCCTTGTGCCCCTTTGTCATGGTTAGATATAGAATGCCCCCTAAAGAGCTCATGTATTAAGCACATGGTTGGTATAGTTAAGTAATGAAAGTTGTAATCTTCTCAGTAGATAAATCCTCTGGGTGGAAATGTAGAGTGGAAGGGCCTGGCTGGGGAGAGTGAGTCCCTGGAGGTGTGGCATAATATAATTTTTCTTTTTTTCTTTTTTTTTTATTGGTGCATTGTATTCATACATCATATTTGGGTAAAAAACTTGTGTGTACATACATGTACACATCACTAATTTAACCCCTACCCAATTCCCACCCCATTCCCTACCCATCCCTCCTTTCCTTGCTTGGCTTAGTGGTTGACTTCGATATGTTTAAGTACATTGCGTGTTTTAGAGATTTTCCTCTTCCCCCCTCCTTTCTCCTCCTTTAGGTTTCCTTTTTTGCTCCTCTATAGGATTTCCTTTTTTATCTAGAGTTCCTCCTATGACCCATTTCTCCCTAACTCTCACATATTAGGGAGAGCATCGGATTTCTTATTTTTTGTGACTGACTAATCTCACTTAGCATAATGTCCTCCAGTTCCATCCATTTCCCTGAAAATGATGTAATTGAGTTTTTTATAAATGGCTGAGTAAAATCCCATTGTGTACTATCCCATAGTTTTGTAATCTATTCATCTGTTGATGGACATCTTGGCTGGTTCCATAGTTTGGCTATGGTGAATTGTGCAGCTATGAACATAGATACACATGCATTAGTTTGGTAGTTTGGTTTCCTATCTTTTGGGTAGATACCCAGAAGTGGTAATTGCTGGATCAAATGGTAGATTTGTTCCCATTCTTCTGAGGATTCTCCATACTGTTTTCCAAAGTGGTTGCACTAATTTGCAATCCCACCAACAATGTCTTAGGGTTCCTACTTCTCCACATCCTCACCAGCATCTGTTGTTGTTTGTGTTTTGAATGATTGCCATTCTAGTTGGAGTTAGGTGAAATCTCAGGGTAGTTTTGATTTGCATCTCTCTGATTGCCAGTGATGTTGAGCACTTTTTCATGCATTTATTGGCCATTTGAATTTCTTCTTTTGTGAAGTGTCTATTTAGTTCATTTGCCCATTTTGTTATTGGATGCTTTTTTTTCTTAGTGTTGAGTTTCTTGAGTTCTCTGTATATTCTAGGTATTAGTCCTCTATCAGTGGTGTAGGTGGCAAAAATCTTCTCCCATTCTGTTGGCTCTCAATTGAGGTTCTTGACAGTTTCCTTTGCTGAACAGAAGCTCTTCAGTTTCATGCAATCCCATGTATTGATTTGCCTTTTAATTTGTTGTGCCTTTAGGGTCTTGTTGAGAAAGTGTTTATCTGTGCCTAAGTGTTGCAGTGTTGGACCTATGCCCTCTTCCAGGAGCTTCAAGGTCTCTGGTTTAATTTCCAAGTCTTTGATCCATCTTGAATTGACTTTTGTAGAGGGTGAGAAAGTGGGATTAATTTATGATTTGAATTGTTTCTTTCATCAGTTCTTCCTTACCCTTCCCCACTTTCCTCCCCTTATCTCCTTCCACTATTCTACTGATCACCTTCCTCAATTATCTAAAGCCATTTTTATCTCCTATTTTCTTTCTAGCATCCATTTATGAGAGAAAAACATATGACTTTTCACTTTTTGAGACTGGCTGATATTATTTAGCAAAATATTTTCTAGTTTAATTTATTTTCTTGAAAATAACATAATTTTTTGCTCTTTCAGGATGTGTAAAACTGGTGTGTATATATGCCACAATTTTGTTATCCATTCATTTGTTGACAGACACCTAGTTTGGTTTCATAATGTGGCTATAGTGAAGTTGCTACTATAAACATAAGTATACATGTATCAGTATAGCTTGCTTGCTTTCCCTTCCTTCCTTTCTCTCTCTCTCTTTCTTTCTTTCTTTTTCTTTTTGCTCTTTGTACTTGTAGTGATGAATGTATGAATGGTATTAAGGTATCACTACCATTATTATTTATGGGGAGGTGTGAATAGCAGGGTGAGAGCTGAAGGGAAACACACTAGACCTGTGTGTATGTTGTCTGTGTGACTTTGAACCTCACTATGACATATAACTACAATGTACCAATAAAAGTAGAAAAAAAGAAAAAAAATGATTGGCAGAAGGCATAGGGAAATCCCCATGATTTAAAAACTATAGGCAGGTTTTTTTTTTAATCCATAGAAATGACAGCTAGTATTTACCTGTAGAAAAGATGGTTCTTTTATTTTAGGAAAATTATAAGAATGAGTCATTTATGTTTTCAAACATAAGCAAAGGCCTTGTTCTAAATTGGTGACTTTCAATCAGGGAGACTTTGAATTGCTAAACATCTATATTATAGTTCAACAACAAATGTCTGTTTCATAATCTGTAGGATAGGATTGTACCTTGTGTTTCCTTTAGATTAATACTAGTTTTATTTAAAGAATTCAGGATATATTGACCTGAATTGTATCTTGAATTCATTTGGAGATTTGTGTGCAATATTGTTCAGAAGCAAAATCTGGAGACTATATGAAGAACGTGCAGGCAATATCTGCATTTCCTGACAGCAGACAGAATAAATAACAGAACTAGAATGGTAGAGTTCAACTGGGCCTGGATTATCAATGTCCACATGTGATATCAGGTTAAACAATCTAGTATGTTTTGAGTTTGGATTATTGTGCTTTGACACATTGTCCTGCTGTGAGCCTTGACAAATGTATGATTCTGTTGCTCTGCCATTTAAGGAACAGTATTAAGACGGGTGGTACCAATAAATGATGATTGGAGAAGTGGGTCTTAGGCTGGAGAGAATAAACATGTCCTTCTATCTCAGGAGACTGACCATGGGCTCATTCTTAAGAGTTGTAGATACTGTTGGCCTGCTTCTGAGGTTGGAATAAGCTGGGCAGGTTTAAGAATAAAACAGGAATATCCCTAGAGCTCAGAATGGGTCTGAGCCTCCCTGAGTTCAAGGGTAAACTCATCTACAGCCAAGCTCAGTGGCAATACCAAATGTGTTTCTCTCCTGTTAGCCCATAATATTTAGTTAAGATTGTTAAAACTGAAGTAAGGGTAGCTCTGTCACTCACTGAGATGACATGACAAAGAAGGGAGCTGGGCTTCTCCTCTGCGATCAAAGAGAGCAGCCAATCAGGGGTAAAGGTTTGTTCTGCAAGCCAATTCCCAATAGCGAAAACAGAGGTGAGGAGAACAGGGGAAAAGAACCCAAAATCCTATTTGAAGTAAGTTTGAACACTGAGGAAAATGAAAAGGAAAGACCACCACAGCTCCCTGGGATCACACTATGATTAAATCATGCCTTGCATCCTGGCTGAGGTCCTAATTCTAAGAAATCATTCTCTTATACCACAGTACCTTAATAGGTGGTCCTCATGACAACTCAAGAAAAAGGGGTTAAGTCTGGCAAATTCTGTCTAAGATCACATAAAAGTCATACCACTATTGAGAAAGATTGTCACAACTTAATATAAACAAAGTACTTATGATAGAGTAGCTTAACACCCAGTTATTTGGACCACTTGTTTTTGCTTTTTTTGTTTGTTTGTTTGTTTTGTTTATGGTCATTGATTTCTCTGAGAAACCTGGATAGTCAGAGCTTTGCTGTGTTCAGTTCATGGCCTTCAAACTGCAAGGCACTTTGAAGACAAACATGGTATTTTCCCTGAAAGCATTTGGAGATGTTCCCTGTGTGTTTCTAACAATGCTCTAGCAGCTCATATGAATCTAACAAGCATGAATTTATCTAAATCTTTCTTTATCCTATTTATATTTGTGGACTATGCAACATCTTGAGGATAATGAGTTCCATATGTTTACTACCCACTGTATAAAGTAATGCCATCTTTTATTTATCTTTAAACTTCTTTCATAGAATCTCAATGGGAACTCCTGAATTTTAGCATTCCTGTATTTAAGGATGTTCTCATGTCTGGGCAGCAGCAGGACCACTAGACCTTTCTGCAGACAAGAAATGGCACTCTTTCTAGGCACTTAGGAATGGGTGCTCTCTCTTTCAGATAGATGCAGCCTTGTGCCTGTGCCAGTGAGTGAAGTGTAAGGCTAGATTTTAGCTCCAGCCTGGCACTCCCCTCCATACCTCCATGCCTTTGTAGGATGTAGCTAGTGCAATTGTATACAGCAGGTATGGACCCCACCACATAGGTCCTTCAAAGATTTTACAAATAATGATAATGTCTATTCTCAGGGATCATCTAAGTAATCTTTCTGTTACTTTCTAATTTAGAGCCTTTCTATAGATGTAGGAGTGGGGCTTAAGAGAAGCCCAAGCACTCTGCTCTCTTCTGTCCCTTACCCCTCCACTCAGCGACAGCCAGTGGGCTGTTGGGCTTAGAAGGAAAAACTATAGAATGGGGGTCAGAGGAACCTGTCAATAGAGAATTTCACTTCTAGAGCTTCAAATGGATAATCTAGAGATAATGATTTTGCCTTCATCATTTAGGCTAATTTGCCTCAGACTTGTTATCTGCTTATTGCCCCTATAGGGAATTGTTAGAAACTTTTCTATACATTTTCTAAATTTGACATGATCTTTCTTCATTCTATCTTCATTGGCTCAAAACTGTACCAATTGTACCTGTTACCTTTCAGACTTTGTTCTGCATTTTTTCCCAAAACTACATTCAAATCCTAAATAATGTAAGAACTAACAGTAATATATGGATAATTTAAAAATCTTAAAAACTACTGAAGATCATGACTTAAAAAAAGAATTCTAAGCCAGGTGCACATGCTTGTAATCCCAGTACTTGGTAGGCTGAGACAGGAGGATTGCAGGTTCCAGGCTCCAGGCCAGCCTCAGCTACTTAGTGAGACCCTCCACAACTTACTGACACCCTGTTTCAAAATAAAGAATAAAAAATCGGGCTGGGTGTGTAGCTCAGAGGTAGAATGCCCCTGGGTTCAATCCCCAGCACCACACACACACACACACACACACACACACACACACACACACACACTGGAATGTCTGACCTGTGGAAGCCTGGCTAATCTCTTGTGTGATATGGTTCTTTTGGGGTGAGTCAGCTCTGTCTCAGTGACCAAACCGTGGGGAAGGGCAAACAACTTCCACTCATCAAGTTAAAATGCTACATTCAGGAACACATCCAGCTTGGACTCAGCTTCTCTGAACTCCACATGTATTATACCAGCTGAAGCAAAGTCACTGGCTCTTGAAGGCCCTTTGTTCACAGCAGTTTCCCTAAACACCATGGCCTGATTGGCTAAGCTGACATGAGACAGTATTCACTAACACAGGGGCTGCTCAGCTTCCGTTCTAGGGATCCAAAACCCAAATAGATGAGGTTGCTCTGCGTAGTGGGCAATACTATCCTTGACAAGTATTGTCATTTTTTTTTAACTGACTCGTGGGCTGTTGTCAATGGCCCAGCTATTTTGTCTGCTACTTAAGAACTAAAGATTGTCAGATTGAAACACCCCTATTTAGGGTATTTTGGCTGCTGATGAAACTCTTAAGATGGACCCCATGCCAAGAGTCCATGATCTGAGACAAAATGAACTCAAGCTGGTGAATAAGCCAATTTCATCCAGATTGTCCCTGTTGCTGCACAGGTCGATCACAGAACAAGACATAGAACATGTCCACCATCACAGACTGGAGATAAAGTAAAGGCCTTTGTGTTCATCATGCAGAGGATACGTTGCCCGCCAGGCTTGAAACCCGATGCCAAAGTGTTGGCCGGTTTGTCTTGCAATGAGGGAGGACACATCACATGGGGTACCTGTCATGGCAGACTGACCTTCTATTCCCGCTTAGGGATATCCAGGGGTTCGCTGCTGTTGACACTTGCCGAGGCCTTGGTGTTTGTTCCTGTCGATCAGCCAGGTCTGGCTACACCCTTATGGCTCTTGAAACTAATCTATGCCATGTTTTTGGCTATCTGCAACAACTGTAGTCTGGCCATGGTATGCTCTTTGCCACAAAAACCACTTAACAATGGGCCAATAGTCAAGGTATTTGATGAAGCCTCTGTGATCCCTGCCATTCACAGACATGTGGTATTATGGAACACTGGAATGGCCTCCTCAATGATACTTCCAATTCTACCTCTCTCATATCTTCCTGATCCACATGCTTTACTTAGTAAAACAATTAGATCATTGAATACAGTTCTCTCCAGATAGGAATCATTTTCTCTCAGTTGCTTCCTGGGTAATGATTAGGATGAAAGGGGTAGGAAGTTAATATAAACCTCTTTTGAAAATTCAGGATTCTGCCCACATCATTGTCAGGCACAATGCTTTTATTTTTTTCTTTTAATGGCAACCCCAGGCTAGTAGGATTGGTTCACCTGCTATTGCAGTGAGTTATAAATGTCCTTTTCCTCTTATTTCTTCCTATTTTCCTATGTTTTCTACTATAATTTATGAAATATCACTTTTCATGGTTTTTAACACTATCCCCATATTTCCACACTGAAAAATAATCTGGATTATAAAGCAACAGTCATTGCATAGAACCCTACAGAATATTTTTTATTTTGCCTTTCTTCCTAGTATTGCCCAAATCAATAATTCCGTTACCTGTTCTTAAGGACTCAGCACGATTATACTAGAAAAATTTTTACAAAAAAAATGAAAATGAGTGGGATTCGGGCACTATTTGTTCCCCTAGTATTACCACGCAGGGGAAGAGATGCTGTATATTCTTTGCCGGTTGCCATCATACTTATAAGGTCCAGGGTGTGATTACCTGTGGGAGAGTGTGCCTCTTAATGACTTTTTATTGGTGGTGACACAATGTCTACAACAAAGAAACTAATTGCAGAAAAGATTGTATGCAGCTCAAATCGGGTTGCCTAATTGAATCCAATATTGCTGCTAGTAGCTATGAATATATTTAAAGAATTTGTTGTGAAAGCTCCTCTTAGGTTTACTATTGTGACTCAGCCTCCATGCAGTGAGATTACAGGTCAGGGGTTCCTGGTACTATGGGGATAATGTTAGCTTACAATGTGTGTATGTGTGTGTGTGACCCATCAGGACCTTTTCATGCACTGAAGCCCAGGCAGAATGAAAGAGTTGTTTCTTTATTTACTAACAAAGGTTTCTTTGGTTACCATAAAACTGGACTTCCAAAGACCTTTGTTTATAGTAGTTGGTGTATGAAAGTTCTGACATACATTCTTCACTTGTCTTCACACACATGTAATAGCTATTACTCAAGAAAACCTCTTGAAACTTAGAGCCTAGAGACTGAAGAGCACCAACGACATACCTAAAAATGTTTATGGCTAACTTCTCAGCACACATGACTGTTGTTAGAGAATTTGTGGATGATTCAATAAATGTCTGTTGAGTGCCAACTATAGGCAGGTATTATCTAGGACACTAAGAATAGATAGATGCTAAGATGCTGGCCTTTGAAAACCTAGCAATCTAATTGGAGGAAACCATAAATAGATCTATAAGCCAATAATTATTCTACATACGCATGTGTATGTGTTTAAAAATGTTAAGAAAGGAAATTATTAATTTTGCTTGAAATTAAAAAGAAAACCCTTTTCCATGGCCCAACAGTTGCCATATTGGCTTCTGCTTCCTTCTCAGCAGTTTGCTACTGTCTTTTGTTGGTTTGAGCCTCTTGAAGATACCCAGCTTGTCCTCATCTGTTCCTTCTGCTAAGGTCTTATCTTACTAAACTGCCTCCTAATATTGAGGCCTTAGCTCAAAAATGGCCTCTTCAAGTGAGGCCTTCCTTGACCACCCAGCTAAGGCAGTCATACTTCCCAGGCACCATGTGTGACATCAGCCAAAGGATTGCCTTCATAATTCCCTCATGATCACCATTATTTATTATCTGTTTACATGTTTATAGTATACAAACTCCTGGAGAGAGAGATGTTGTCTTGTTCTCCACTATATCCAAAGCTCCTCTCAGACAGCTATAAGCATATGACAGGTAGTTCATGAATCTGTTAACTGACAGGTTTGATCTCTGTGAAACAATTTGTCTAATAGCTATTATCACAGGGCCTTGCACTTGGTAGATATTCAATAAATACTTATTGAATAAGTAGAACTATGCAAATTCCTGTGAATCAGAGGGACAATGAGTACCATTTGAGAAGTTTTTTACATAAGTATTTTGGGCTTAATTAATACTTTTTTAGAATATTAAAAAATAAGCTTTTGAAACATACAGATAAGTATAAAGAAAAATTCCACCACTGCAAGAAAATAATCACTAACATCTTGGTAAGCATTCATATAGACTTTATGCCTGTATGCACACCCACAATTTAAAAAAATTGGTATCATATCATATATGCATGTTTTAAATAAAAAACTTGCCAAGTACACTTGCCAAGAAATAATGCTTATTTTAGAGTATGGAGATGAGTATTAAAATAAATTAACGTTGTGTGCCTAACTTACATATTTTAGGTGGTGATTATAGAAAGCACAGAATAAGGTTTGCATAGACATATCTCTCAGCAGCTGTAACTGTGCCCCATGCCAAGACCCTCTGTTGAGCAGGAAATAAAAGAATTCTCTAGCAATCTGTCAAGCCTGAAATGCTGCTTATTTTTATTTAGGGCTAAATCTCTTTCCTTTCCACAGAAAAATATTGATTGCATCTCTTTTCATATTTTCCAGCAAGACATGAAGAATATTGCTCAAAGAAAACTATCAAGAAATATATTCTTACCTTTATTAGAGACTTGTATATAATTCAAACTTCTATGATGAAATTGTGTGGTTAAGGCTGGGCCATCAGAATTTCAGAGGTGCTGTTGTTTTCCTGGGAAGAGAGGGAAAACATCTAGATTTGGAAATTTGATATACAAATGTATGTATGAATATACAAATGACATTTTTAGATCCCAGTACACCCATGAATATACATATCTGGCACTGAGTCACTAAGCATAAAATGTTGTGGGTGCTTACAACTTTTTTAAAAAAGACATTGGTTGCATTAAAATAAAGCTTTCTGACTTCCAAAATAGTTTATCTAAGGAGTTGAAATTTTGAACGAAGAGATAAAAAGGAGAAAAAGAAGTACTAGGGGTGAAAAAATGGAAAAGTTTGCATAACATTGTCTTTATTGTCTTTGGAACTTGGACCTTTTACAAGTGTAAGAAGAATCAATGTTTCCAATTCCAACTTGGATTGTTGTAGCCATGTCACTAGCCTCCCCAAGCCTTCCTTTCTTCATCACCAAAATAAAGCAAGAGAGAGAGGGAGAGGGAGAGGGAGGGAGAGAGAAAGAGAGAGAGGGAGAGAGAGACTCCTCACATATCCCACTTAAGTCGTACAGAATGTTGTATTCTGCCCTAGCATTCTATGATTCTTACCATTAAAAAAGATGCTAATTATGTCATTTTGTAGGGCTAATTATATGGGTTATTGCTATTTTTCTCTTGTATTCTGTTTGTTTGTTTGAAGGACATTGGCTAATAGTTTTGCTAAATGGCGCTTTATCTGCCTCAGATTTCTTATTTGGTATCAAAATAGTTGACTTTTCTAGTATCTAACAACTTGAAAGTGGCTGACACTGGAAGAAGCTTTAGTTTAGCCAAATCCTCCGGGTGTGGGTTTGCCATGGGTAGATACTGTTCATAATAGGAGTAGGGGCTTGTCTGAAGAAGACTGGGGTCCTGAGGACAGTCAATGCAGGGCTGTGGTAGGCGGGATGGGGACTAGCTGGGAAGTCAGAAGGTGCTGTATGGTTTTCAAGGAAGAAAAGGTCTGTGCCATAACTGGTTGTTAGTATGTGAAAGTCACATTATGCTGAAGTCCCTGAGCGTGTGTGAATGATAAAGCCCCCATTAGTATCCACACAGCAGCTTTCCAGAAAGGAAACATGTTGCCTGAAAATTACTTGCTGTCTTGAATGAAGGTTTGGAGAGTGACAGGGCAAAAACAAACAAAAATTAAAATAACCATTGGAAATGGTATGGAATCAAGAATGTCCAAATAGCAGTCATCATTAAAACATGCAATAAGCCTCCGGGCGTGGTGGAGCACGCTTGTGATCCCCGCACTTGGGAGGCTGAGACGGGAGGATCGCACAGGTTCGAAGCCAGCCTCAGCTACTCAGGGAGGCTCTCAGCAACTTAGTGAGACCCTGTTTCCAAGTAAAGTATAAAATAGGTCTGGAAATATAGCCTGGAGGTAGAAATACCCTGGGTTCCACCCTCAGTATCACTATATAAATATATGAACTTCTAGGATCAAGGAAAAACAAAAACAAAAACTCATGCCCAACACAGTTGCTGGAAATCCCAGGTTAAGGAACAACTTTGGAAAACCTTAGAATGAAATAAACAGTCCTTTGATTTTATACCACAATGCTTCTAGAACTTTTTCTTAAAGAGATGTGAGGTGGGTTGGAACAAATAACAAAACAATCCTTTCTGAGTTGTCCTCATATCCAGTTTGAAAGCTAAATTTATTGTCAGGTGTGGTGGTGCATGCCTGAAATACCATTACTTGGGAGGCTGCAACAAGAGGATCACAGGTTTGAGTGCAGCCTCAAAAACTAAGTGAGACCTTGTTTCAAAATTTGTAAAAAATATATTTTTAGGGGCTGAAAATGCAGCTCAGATGTATAATAGCCCTGGGTTCAATCCTCAGTAACAGAAACAAACAAACAAAAAAACAAAAACAAGAACAAAAAAACCCGCTGAATTTCTTGACTGGATCTGTAAAACCACCAGCGTATGTGGGTTCAAAGGGCTGCTGGAGTTCAATTATGAAAATATTCTACTGGCTTGTGTTCCAACACTACAATCCACCCCACTCATACCTCTAGGCCAGCATTTCTCAATCTCTGAGTTGCTGATGTTTAGCTGTGGGGCTGTCTGGTGCACTGTAGGATACTGAGCAGCGTCTCTACCTCTACCTGTGAGATCTCCCTTCTTCCCCAACCCCATGTTAGGAATTCCCCAACCTCCTCTTCCTCTGCTCCTATGTGATGACCAGAGATGTTTCTAGATACAGAATATGTCTTCTGGGATGAGGGTCAGGTGAATCACCTCCTGTTCAAAAACCACCGTTTTAGCCGGGCGTGGTGGCGCACGCTTGTAATCCCCGCGCTTGGGAGGCTGAGACAGGAGAATGGGGCAGGTTTGAAGCCAGCCTCAGCTGGCTTAAGAGACCCTGTTTCCAAATAAAATATAAAATAGGTCTGGGAGTGTAGCCCGGAGGTAGAAGGCCCCTGGGTTCCATCCCCGGTACCACCAAAATAAATAAATAAATAAATAAATAAATAAATAAATACCCACCACTGTTTTAGTCTAAGACAACGACCATTCATGAGGGTTCAGAGAAGACTCAGAGAGAGAGAACGGGGAATGAGGCTTTCTCCAGAATTCAGATATTTATTCTCCAAACTATTCCACTTAAGGAAATCATTCAATGATACTTACAAGTGTTTTTAGGAAATTGATCTCATTCCAAGGCAAGTCAACATCACATGTATTATTGTAGACTGTGCTTTCTAATTGCCCTTCTGTGGGATGTCTTCATGGCTCAAGGCTTCTCCCTGAAGAATGCTGCGGTCAGGGCTTTGTTCTCAGGACTTGTGACACTGCCGGCCTTCTACCTGGCACCACATCAGGTGGTGTTTTGCTTTCCTCCCCCAAACTTCGCAAACCACTCTGATGTGCGAAACACATTTTGGGAGAATAAGTGATGTTCTGCTTTGGTTCTTAAAGAACCTATTTTGTCTACTAGTTAGTGGAGCAACTATTTTAAATTGGAATTAAAAGTTACGTAGGTCCATTTTACAATGTTACCACACAGGTTTAACGTATTTTACAATTCGCAAAATTGTAGTTTGCATACAATGACCTTATGATCTGGCCTTTTGACTAGAAATAAATACATCTTAATCTGAATCATAAGGACACATCCTTATCCAGACTTTACATCTTATCTTTACTTATATTTTGCTCCCAAAGAAAAGAAAAACATTGCAAATGGTGAATTTTGTTTTGTTTTGGAGTACTGCTCTAGGTCCCCTCTTGTAATTTATTTCAACCAACATTTTTTTTTGGTTTGTTTTGTTCTGATACTGGAGGCTGAACTCAAAGGCATTCTACCTTTGAGCTATACCCCCAGACATATTTTATTTTTTAATTTTACACAAAGTCTAAGTTGCTGAGGGCCTTGCTAAGTTGTTGAGGCTGGCCTCAAACCTGCAATCCTACTTTCTCAGCCTCTCAAGTAATGAGATTACACGTTTATGACACACCACACCTGGCTCGACTATTTTTTGAGCACTGATTGTGAGCTAGGACTTGGGCCCATTTTAACTAGAGTTATTTTTTAAATTTTAATTTCAGTATTAAAATCACATGTATGTCTCTAAAAGAACTGTGCTGGAACTCATCTCTTCTCCATTATTTTGTCATTAGTGGTGATTGACTTCACCATCTATATATGCAGGATGGAAATCAAGAAACTTAGGGGGAAGATAAAGAAGGCAGGTTGAATTTTAATAAAGCCAAACCTCTACCTTACAGCATTCAAATACAAGGTGGGGATCCGTTTTCTATAACTTTACTACTCAGCATCAAGTAGATGAAAAAGGTGGAAGCTGTGGACTAAGCTTTTCTTTTCACTTGGATAGATGACAAGCCTGGACGAATGTCACAGATAAAGTCACAAAACATCATACTTTCAGAGGGGATCTGGATGAAATACATTCTTTCTGGCCCATAAACTGTCCACCATAGTTTTTAATATTTGCTACTGAACAATTAGTACTGGTTAAGTATCTGTGAGGAGTGATAACTAATATTTCTAATGCATGTAAAGTTTTTTAAATTTTAACTTTAACTTTTACTTGCTTTTAGTGTCTGTGGCTTTTATGTTAGTTACCGGGCCTCTAAAGCCGGTACTGATTTACCTGGCTGTGTAGGAGTTATGTAATAATATCCAGCCAGGTGTTCACAGATCTTCATGCATCAAGAACTATGCTGGAAACTTTCCAAGAGAAGGTGCTGTGACCTATAGTGAGCATGACCACGGTGACACGCGGGGCTCTTGTCAGTGTCCCCTAGGCAAGTTGTCTCCACACACTCACTGGACTCCATCCCAGTCACGTTCACTCTTTCCAGTCACCTGGGAGAACAGCTTTGGAAGAGTTGGCTGGAAAGTGTTTACAACAGCACCATGGCCCTGGTGCCATCCTGTCCAAGTGGAACAAAGCAACTAGAACCTGAGAAAATAAATGTTCAAATATGTATCTCAGCTGTAATGTCAGAGAAAACGATGCATTTGCCATCTTTAGTAGTATTATTTTAAAAACACTCTTTCAGCTGAGCTTGGTGGTGCATGCCTATAATCTCAGTACTTGGGAAGCTGAGACAGGAGGATTACAGATTCAAGGCCAGCCTCAGCAACTCAGCAAGGTCCTCAGCAACTTAGTGAGATCTTGTTTCAAAATAAAAAATAAAATAGAGCTAGGTGTGTATCTCAGAGGTAGCATACTCCTGAGGTCAATCCCCAATATAGAAAAAAAAAAAAAACTCTTCTTCCTTTTCTTACTTTCTTTCCTATTGTTTCTAATTCTTGGGCTTTTTTTTTTTTTTTTGGTTATTTTCTCTTCAAGGAAGAGAAAGCAATAGGTTAAAAAACAACTAGAAAATATTGAAGAAGGAAACGTAACTTAGTAGAATAGGACACAAGGAAGAGTTATCAACATTAGTCTTGGAGAGAGGCTTGTGACGCCAGAAGACAAATCATTTGCTTAGGGATAGGTGTAGCTCAGAGTAAGTGTGTGTAGTTTAGTATGCATAAGGCCCTGGGTTGGATCCCCAGCACTGCAAGGGGGGAAGACCGCATGTGAGAAAGAGAGAGAGAGAGGGAGGGAGGGGGAGAGAGAGAGAAATTATTTGCCTGGCATAGGAATGTGTAGCAGTACTCATGGGACAGCAGGAAGTCTTAGCAAAGTGTCCCCCGGCTGTGGGGGCCAGCATTCCTGCCCTCTGTCACTCAGCCCCACTACCTCTCTGCGCAGGTTGCTCTGAAAGGTTCGGGAAGTTCCAACAATATCATGAGTTGAATCATCTCCCCTCAGAATTCATGTTGAAGCCCTGACTGCTCATACCTCCGCATTTGTTTTCCTCTTTGGACACAGGGTTGATCATTGCAAGTGTAATTAGATAAGGTCATATGGGGGTAGGGTAGGTCTGTAACACAATATGGATCATGTCTTTATGAACAGGACACTTTGGAGATAGTCACAAACACAGAGAGCACCACGTGAAATTGAAGTTACACTTGCTCAAGCCAAGGAATCACCAGTAGCTAGGAGAAAGGTGTGAAAGCAATACTTCCTAGTATGGTTTCCCTCAGAGGGAGTACAGCCCCACCTATACCTCGATCTTGGATTTCTAGTGTCTATATCTGTGAGACAATAGAGTTCTGCTGTTTGTTGTGTGTTATGGTAGCCCTGGAGAACTGATTCAGCAGTGTGGTGATGATGGGCCATGCTAGCCCTGGCTAGTCTCCCTAGAAGGGTGCTGTCTTGGAGCTAAGAAATGTGCACAGCCCAACTGAAACATCCAATGAAACCTGTGTGTATTAATAACGGTCATATTCATATAAGGACACAAATAAAAATATACCGCAACACATTTGGAGCAATTCCATGACAGGAACAATGGCTGATCTACTTGCTATAAGTATTTAACCCAAATGACAAAACACACACACACACACACAAAAAAAAAAAAAAAAAAAAAAAAAAAAACTGGTCACTGTTGGACTTCTTCAACATCAAAGGATCTCTATCTCCAAATAAAACAGCAATCCCTATAGCTGAGCACTTCAGGCCACCTCCTTCTATAATTCAGTTCAGCCACCATGTATTAACCCAAACCACTTTCTAAGAATTCTAGGCAAAGGCAGTGGGAAAATGTGTCAGACACAATCCCTGCCGTTAAGTAGTTTGTTATGCAGTAACTAATAAGGAAGGCAGAATTCTGGGAGAATCTTTCATTTATTAACCTATAGGGGATTCTATCCACTTACATTCTGGACCGCTTACATTCTAACATGTTTCATTTCAGGTGATAGAAACAACTCATGCTGGCTAAAACAAACACAAAATACTGGGTAATTCAAAGATGAAAATATGGCTTTAGTGCACTAGTTAGGGTTCTCCAAACAGACATAATCTATTGGACACACACACACACACACTCTCAGAGATAAAGAGAAAAGAGAGATTTAAGGAACTTGCTCCTAAGATTATGGGGGCAACGTGCAGGATAGGCTGGCAATTTGGATAAAAGTTGATCTTAGTCTTGAGTTCAAATTCTGCAAGTTAGCAGGCCAAAAACTCAGGTTAGGCTTCTGTATTGCAATTTGAAAGAGAATTCTTCTTTGGGACACCCCAGACTTTGTTCCTAAGGCCTTCAACTGATTGGATGAGGTCCATCTACAGTTATGGAATGTAATTTGTGTTACCCAAGGTCTACCATTTAAATGATAATTATATCTAAAAACACATAAAACACTCAAAACAAGCAAAAAGGTTTTATAATAAATTCTGGACTGGTGTCTGATCAAACAACTGGATGTCAGCTGGGCATGGTGGCATATGCTTGTAATCCCAGTGCTTGGGAGGCTGAGATAGGAGGATTGCACAGGTTTGAAGCCAGCCTCAGCTACTCAGTGAGGCTTTCAGCAATTTAGTGAGACCCTGTTTCCAAATAAAGTATAAAATAAAAATAGGTCTGGGAGTGTAGCCCGGAGGTAGAAAAGCCTGTAGGTCCCACCCCCTCGCCCCCAGTACCACACACACACAAAAAAACAAAACAAACAAACAAACAAAAAAAAAAACAACTAGATGTCATAGCCTGTGCAAGTTGACACCTGGAACTAACTAGTAGGCAGAGCAAAATCCAGGGAATAGCATCAAGTCATCAGCATCTGCCCATCTTTCTACTCTGCTTCTTCCTTGGTAAAGGCTTTGACTGACCCATCTTCCAAATGTGCTTATGCATGAACCAATTACTGTGGCCAAGGGCAGGCAGTTCTCTGGGAGAGGGGCTGTCATGTTACAGAAGAAGGGCTGTAGGCAGGCAAACCAAGGGCTGTTTGTTACAAGGATCCCACCAAGCAGAGGAAAGGCATCAGGAGTGTACTTTTGAAGGGAATAGAAGCATTTTGTGCTTTAGGTAGGAAGGAGAAGAAACAAAGGAGAGACCATATAGAGAAACGAAGGATCTTGGTGGGGTATCCAATATACTCCTACTACAGGAGGTCACAAGGATATCAATGACCACCAGAGACCACTTGTAACCAATGGGATTGTGTCCATTTGTTCCCTGTCAATCACCTTTGAATTTTTTGAAATTTTCCTTTGAGGAAAAAATTTAGTTTTTCTCATTGATTTTAAGTCAGTAACTTCTGTTCTTCTGAACACAAAAATCGCTTTAAATTATAAATGCATGACATTTAAAATTATTTAAATACAAATATTTTTACACCAAGGGGTGTAGAATGTGGGGTGTGGGATGTAGAGATGGAGGCAATGAATTTTTTTTTTCCTATGCAAAAAAACCCTGCTGGAAAAATATTTTCCCTTAGTCACTGTTCTGAAAATCATCCCTCTCAGGGAGGCATGTTATTTAAAATTAAAAGGAATTGGCATTTGGAGAGTTTTGAATAATTTAGCTGGACTTGTTTCAGTGATTATGTAATGGCTGCAAACAGGTCAAGGCCTCTCTAATTTGGGGGAATTAATAAACTTGTTTACGTGGCCATTGTTCCTCCACCTCCCCCACCCTAGTGCTGTGTGTTCCTCTCAGCCACGTCCACTTGTCCCCACTTTGAGGACAGAAGCTCCGGGTCATTCACCTTCCTCCCTGGGGTGGTGTCTGGCATCTTGCATCCAGTGGGTCTCTGTATGTGGAGTTTCACTGATGTCTCAGGAGCCCGGGTACTTTGGAAGGTAGAGGGGGATAGGAGAGTTCTGTTAGTTCTCAGAGAACGACTCTCCTTGAGAACAAAGTCAACATTAATGACAACAGCTTCACACATTTCTAAATGCACAACTGCCATTGTTGACAGTTGCATACAAAAAATATCCACGCGGTGGATGTCATAAGATATTGGAAGCCAACTGAGGGTCGTGTCTGAAGTGTTGGTTTGTCCTCACTCTTCACCCTTCCCTCCCTTCTTTCCTTCCTTTCTTCCTTTTCTAACTTCCCTTTATAAACAAACCTTCCAACCATTCATCCATTTCTAGTGTTCACATCTTTCCTCTCCTTTATATTCTTTCCTCTTATCAAAACAGCAAAGAACCTCATTTTAATAATTTTTATTTAATCAACTGATTTTAGTTAGGAATTAATGATTATCATTTACTTTTTTCTCTGTTATAAAGTGAAATAATGTCCCACCTGCTAGGGAATCCAAATATGAATAAGCAGGGCTGGTCCTTCTGTCCATTAGTGGGCCCTCCTTCTCCTCTGCCTCCTCTTATTCTTTCTTTCTTGGGGAGGGGGTGGAAAAAGAGGATAGATAGTGTTGCCTTGAAAAATACTACACTGATTTTAATTCTCCAAGGGCAATAAAGAGACCAAATGGAAAAGGTGTATGATCTTATTCCTAAACACCTACTTCAAGGACACAAAGACTCCTTTCTCTGTAAATGGTAATTCTTTTTCCCTGCCCTGACACTTTTAGCAAATGGTCTCTTGCCTTGCTTCTTTCTCTTTTTGAGCACAGGTCAGCACCCTCCCTCAGCTTTAACCTAGCCATTTCCTCCCATGTGCTTCGACAACAAAAACTACAGCGTGCCTACTCAGCCCTGCGGAGTTAGGAGCTTGCTCACTACTGCTAATCTGAACACGCCCTAGAGGCAGGTTAATGCTGTTTCTTTTCATGTGTGTGTTTAGAGGCTAGGTCACGTCTTCAAGTTGCAGCACTAAGGGGCAAAGTCAGGAAGCTCCTGCTCGCTATCCCTAAAGCTCAAGTCCACCGCACCATTGCGGCTGCCTCCTGAGGAGCTTTGCGGTCAACCTGCAGTCAGCAATGTTTTTTGTTTTTCGAATGACAATATTATTATTTTGCTCTTCCTAACCCGACATCTTAGATCCCATCATCATGCCTCCTATATGTCTCTGGCTCCACATGAACATCCCTTGGGCACTTTATATTCCATGTGATCGAAACAGAACGTAAACTACATCTACATTCTCAGTTTTGTTAATTCAGTCAAGTCACCTAGTTATTTAAACTGGAAACCTGGGGTCCTTGATTTTTCTTTTTCTCACTCTTCTTTTTCAATTGACCACCAAGTTCTGCTATATTTATGGCTTTATATATATATATATTATATATATATTAAATACACAACGCATATATTATGTACATATAGTATTACTTATATACTATATATTATATATTATATAGAGTACATATATGTAATATATGTAAATAGTGTACGTATATCCCTAGACTCTGATTTTTTTTATTATGTGAAAGTCCTAACTGTTTTCTTATTCACATCTCCAGGTTGCCATCAAAATAATTTTTTCTTGCTGGGCATGGTGGGGCATGCTTGTAATCCCTGTGCTTGCGAAGCGAAGAAAGGAGGATCACACAGGTTTGAGGCCAGCCTCCCTGGCTTAAGAGACCCTGTTACCAAATAAAAAATATAAAATAGGTCTGGGAGTGTAGCCTGGAAGTAGAAGGGTTCCATCCCCAGTACCACCAAATTATATATATATATTTAATAAATAAATAATGAAAAATCAGGCTGGGGGTATAGCTTGGAGGTAGAATGCCCCTGGGTTTCATCCCCAGTACTGCAATAATAATAATAATAATAATTTTTTTCTTTCTGAATGTGGTTGTACACGCCTGCAGTCCCAGTATTTGGGAGACTGAGACTGCAAGATCTCAGGTTTGAGGCCAGCCTCAGCAACTCAGTGGGACCCAGTCTTGAAATAAAAAATAAAAAGGTCTGGAGGTATAGCTCAGAGGTAGAACACCCCTGGATTCAATCCCTAGAGCAATAATAGTAATTATTATTATTATCATAATTTTTTTGGTTTTGTTTTTTGTGGTAGTAGGGATGGAACCCAGGGGAATTATGTCACTCTCTGGCTTATAAATTCACAGAATAATAACACTAGGGTTCTTTATGATGGCCTAGAAAACTCCTCACAATTTGTTCTTCTCCCCAGATCTGGTGATTTCAGGGTTAAATGACAGCAGCTGTCAATATTGGCTGCATATTATAATTACTTTGGAAGTTAAAAAAAAAAAAAGATGCTTTGGCTCCACATAGTAATTCATTTGTGATTGTCTAGGGGCCTTGGTATTTTTAAAAGCTCCTGGTGATACCAATATGCAAACACAGTTGAGATTTACTGGGTGGGAAGAATGCAGCCTGTGCCTTCTCCACCCACTTGCTGTTGCCCCCAGGATCTGGCTGCTGCTTATCTTTCTAGCCTCATCTTTCTGACTCGCTCCTCCTACACACAGCCAAGCTGGGGCTGAACCAACTGATTTGTCATTTCTCCTCTCCTGTCAAGCTGTCTGACTTCTGTCCCTTCATTCATGTTTCCTCTGACATCATTCCCTTCCTGGGACTGATTCCAGCCCTAGTGGACCCTTTCTTGGGAAACTTGCCCCCAGCATCCTTCATGGGCCTTCATGGGCCTTCATGGGCCAGGTGCCTCGGCTCTAAATTCTGGAAACACCTGTGGCTGTCTCCATGCTGCGGTCTTGGTAGACCCCCATGCTTCCCAGAACAGAGATGGAGTCATCTTCCCTGTACCCCCAGGACAAGCCAGACACCAAGAAAGTTGTCTATAGTTATTAATTTAACAAACAGATGTCTTTAATGAAAGATCACCTATTCCACAATTAAATAACAGTTTTTAATGTAAATGCTTTGGGAAGAATTAGCATGCTTGCATAAATAAGGCCGTCGTTCTGTTGTTATTGTTGTGATTGTTACTGTTTTGCTCGCCATACTGGGGACTGAACTCAGGGGTGCTCCACCAGTGAATTCAATATCCATCCCATTTTTCATTTTATTTTGAGACACGGTATAAGTTGCTGAAGCTGACCTAGAACTTGGTGATCCTCCTGCCTCAGCCAGAAATCACCAGATCAATGTGATCAGGGAACTTGACAATTGGGAGGAAACTGAAAGCACATCTGGCTCTCCTCTTGGTTTTTCTGTGTTGCTAGGGATTAAGCCCAGGAAAGGCACCACACATACCAGGCAAGCGCTCTACAGCTCTGCTGTATGCACAAGCCCTTTCTGAGACAGGGTCTCACTAAGTTGTCCAGGCTGACCTCCATCCTCCTGCCTCAGTCTCCCAAGTAGTTGAGATTACAGGCGTGCACCACTGTGCTCGACTCTACTCTTAATAGTTTTTAAAATTAATTAATTCATTCATTCATTTTTGTTGTAGGAAAATATGCATAAAATTTACCATTTTAGTCATTGCTAGAATGTAGCTCAGTAGCATTAATTATACACACATTGTTGTACAATAGCCATTCTTAGAACTTTTCATCATTCCAAACTGAATATCTCTAGCCCCTGAACACACTCCCCATTCCTTCCTTCCTCTAGCCCCTTGCAAACATCATTCTATTTTCTTTTTTTTTTCATATTTATTTTTAATTGGTGCACTATATTCATACATCATAGTGAGATACAAACATTTGTAGACATACATGCACACATTGCCCAGTCAGCCCCCACCCGATCCCCACCCCGTTCTCTCCCTATCCCCCCCTCCTATGCTTGGCTTAGTAGTTGACATCTAGTATTATAGCAATTTATCCAAAATTAAAAATTATAATCTCACATAACAGTTTCATTTGTCTGATACCAAGCTTTTGATGACTTAAAGATAACATTTCAATATTTCTTTTTGCTTTCTTTCTTACCAGAGAATCTATTTTTTTCTGTTTTTTAGGTGAAACTATCATATATTTATATATTTATTTTTCAGAAAAAAAATCTATCCTAATATGGAATATGGACTCTAGGTACCCACATCGATCTTGAAAAAGAACAAAGCTAGAAGATATATATTTTCTGATTTCAAACCATATAAAGCTACAATAATTTAAACAGTGTAGTACTATTCTAAAGGCAGATATATAAACCATTGGAGTTAAATAAAAGCCTAGACCTAAATTCTTCCCTATATTGTCGTTATTTTTGACAAGGTTTCCACGAACATTTGGTGGTAGAAATAATAATATTTTAACTAAATATTGTTGAAAAATAATAATTACATGGAAAAGAATAAAATTGGACCCTTACCTAATCCCATATACAAATATTAACTCAAAATAGATAAAAGACCTAAATATAAATCTTAAGACTATAAACTTTTAGGAGAAAATCTGGGTCATAAAACCTCACAACATTGAAATTGGCAGTGATTTCTTGGTTATGATTTCAATGGCACAGGCAACAGAAGAGTATACAAACTCCCTAAAAAATAAAAAACATATTGTATATCCAAAGACAATGTAAACAGAGTTAACAGTTACTAATAGAATGGGATAAAATATTTCCAAATGCTATATCTGAAGGTATATTAATATTCCAACTAGAAATCCTAAAAATTAACAACAATAAAGGCAAACAATACTCTTTAGAGATAGGTAACAGACTAACATAAATAATGAATCTCCACAGATAACCAATCTTAGTTGTCTGTTGGATGGAAAATCTTGTTTCTCTAGTTCTGATGTGTGTTACCTATTTCTTCTTTGTAGTTAATCTCTTTGAGTATCTTCTCTAGTGCTGGTTTTGAAGACATAAATTCCTTCAGTTTCTGTTTGTCATGGAAGCTTCTTATTTCTCCATCTAATTTGATAGAAAGTTTTGCTGGGTAGGAAATTTTTGGCTGGAAGTTGTTTTCTTTCAGAGTTTGGAATATGTTACTCCAAGCCCTTCTGGCTCTCATGACTTGGTTTGGGAAGTCTGGAGTGATTCTAATTGGTTTGCCTCTGAATGTCACTTGGCCCTTTGCTTTTGTTGCCTTTAAGATTCTCTGCTTGGCTTCCACATTGGTCATTTTGACAATTATGTGGCGTGGGGATCCTCTTCTCCGATCCTGTCTAAAGGGAGTTCTATACGTTTCCTGGACCTGCGTATCGAACTCTTGCTCTATGTCTGGAAAATTTTCTGCTATTACTTCCTTGAAGAGATTGTTGATCCCTTTGGTTTCACTTTCTTTTCCCTCCTCTATTCCAATTATTCTTAGGTTAGCTCTCTTAAAATGGGCCCATATTTCTTCAATATCAGATTCCTGCTGTCGATTATTTTCTTCTAGATTAGAAACTATGCATTCATTTTTGGATTGCTCATCTTCTAAGAGCGAGATTCTATTCTCCATGTGGTCTAATCGGTTGTTTGTGCTTTGAATTGAGGCCTTTACTTCATTAATTGCATCCTTTATCTCTTTTTGGCTCTCTCTGAGTTCTTTTCGAAGCACCTCTATTATTTCTACAGTTGTTTTCCTGATTTGATCTTCTAGAAATCTCTGATTTTCTGTTTTATCGGGTTCTGATGTTGTGAGGTTGTGGGCATTCATTGCTCCAGTGTTATTCCTCTTTCCCATGATTTCGGAAGTTTGTGCCTTCTCTGAGTTCTTCCCTTGGGTCACTATGACTTCACTTAAGGTGCTCTGGATCTCGAGTCAGTAGTATCTCAGACCCCACTACTCCTTTACTGGGTTGTATCACAGAGTCTCCGACCCAGAGAGTCGATAGAGGCTGCTTTAGACCGTGGGGGGTGCCAGGTTGCACGTTCTCCTATGGTATGATATCACTGCCACCACCCCTCTCCCACTGGGTCAAAACCCAGGGAGTACAGTACTGGGATTTCTCCGCTGTGGCCCGCAATTTGACTCACTGTTCTTGAGTACGCAGATGTAGCTGTAGTGAATTCGGTGCTGCTGCCGCCGGTGGCAATATGGCGCCGCTGCTACACCCTCGGCTGTTGGGCTGGCGTTTTTTTTTTTTTCTTGGTTTTGATTTCCACTCTGAATCCCTGCAGCGTGTGCTGAGCTCAGACACTGGGAGCTTTAGATGTCCTCTGCGCCGAGAAATCCCGCCTGGCTGTTCCGCAGCGGCTCCCCTCGGCTTGCTGTGGCCGTCCCGTGAATTCGCCGGCAGTATGGCGCTGCTGCCGCGTCTGCCGCGTCCTCGGGCATGAGGATATCCTCTGTGGCTCTGTTCTCAGTCCACTTTCTCTCTGGAGCCTGGTGATTTTTTTTTTGTTTCTCTGGTGATGTTGTTTTCTGGCTTTGAAAGGCGCTGATTTTGTGGTAATGGATATTTGTTGTTAGCGGGGCTCTTAAGCCCCGCTTTTCTCGGTCGCCATCTTCCCGGAAGTCTCATTCTATTTTCTGTCTCCATGAATTTGACTTCTCTAGGTGCTAAATACAAATAAAATCCCAGTGTTTGATCTTTTGTGGTTGGCTTATTTCATTTAGCCTAACATCCTCAAGGTTCATCCAACATTCTATAATGTATCAGAATTTCTTTCCTTTTTTAAGGCTGAATAATACTCCCTTGTATGTACACACTATATTTTGTCTGTCCATCTGTCGATGGATAGAAATTAGTGTACAAGTATCTGTTTGAGTCCCCATTTTCAGTACTTTGGGGAATGTACCCAGAAGTGGAATTGCTGGATCATATAGTAATTCTTTTCTAATTTTTTTTTTTGTGGAACTGCCATACTGTCTTCCAGAGTGGCTGCACTATTTCACATCCTCATCAGCAATATGCTAGAATTGCAATTCCTCTATATCCTCACCAGCACTTATTTTTTAGTTATTTAATTTATAGTGGCCATCCTAGTGGTTGTGAAGTGGTATCTCTTGTGTTATTATTTGTATTTCCCTAATAATTAGTGATGTTGAACATCTTTTTATGTGGTTATTGGCCATCTGTATGTTTTACTTGAAGAATTGTCGATTCAAATCTTTTGCCCATGTTTAAATTGGGTTGATTTTTTCTGTTGTTGGGTTGTAGAAGTTCTTTATACAGTCTTGCTATTAATCTCTTATTAGACATATGGCTTATAAATACTTTCTTCCATTCCATAGGTTGCTTTTTCACTCTGTTGACAATGTCCTTTGATGCATGTCGGTTTTACATTTTGAGGTCCAATCCATCTATTTTTCTTTTTGTGGTGTACTTCCGGTGTATTTTATAGATGTACACACTCTGTCTCACAGGTTGGTGTACAGGCCTTAGGGGGAGCTTTTGCCATCACCAGTGAAGCTGAGATGGACTTACAGAAATGTCCCTTGTTGGAGTGAGGGGATGCCTTTATATTTAACCAGCCATTGGGTACAGGGTGCTATAAGAAAGGGTGTGGTAAAGAGAAAGGCCTCTTGAGCCCAGGCAGTCCTAAAGAAGGTGAGTGCTGTATCTGGAGAGATTAAGGTTTGTGTTCCTAAAAGGGGATCTGAGTGACACACTACATCACCCATTTCAATTCCAAAGAACTTTCTTTAAAATAGAAAAACAAAGCAAGTATTTTCTTCTGCTATACTTTCAACATAGACCACTTCTGGCCACCAAAATGTGTATGGGATTTGTCTTACATTGGCCAATTCTCTGACAGCCAGGTATCCTACAATTTAACTCCATTCTGACGCTGGCCAAAGTTGGTGCAGATTCCACAGGTTAAGGGCTCAGTTCCACAAGACATTCCTCCACTTTGGGTGCTACTTTTTCCTTGTGTTGAAGCTGCAATTGCATTTCATGCCTTGGGGTTCCCGCCAATTCGAGCCTTTCATCACCCAAGTCATAATGAGCAGGAATGGAGGCAGAAAGTTGTCCTTGGACCCTCGTGTCTGGGTGGATGTGGTGAGGAGAATGATGTTGGGATAAAATATGTAGACCCAGGAAACCCCAGCTCGAGGGCATTGAGCTACACACATGGTGAGGTGCTATGGTGTGGGTGTGGCTTATGCCCAAAGGCTCAAGAGTTGAGATTTGTCCCTCAGTGGTCCTCAGTGCAGCGGTGTGGAAGTGGTGGGAACTTTAAGTGGTGGAGCCTAATAGTGGGATTCCATTGGGCACTTTTCTCTGAGGAGATAAGTTAGTTCTTGTGGGGCTTCTTGAATCTCTTAAAAAAGTTGTTATAAATCAATGAGGCCTAGTACTTGGGAGGCTGAGACAGGAGGATCACAGGTCCAAGTCCAGTGCATGGTAACTTATCAAGACTCTGCTTCAAAATAAAAAATAAAATACTACTGAAGGTGTAGCTCAGAGATGAAAGCGTCCTGGGTTCAATCCCCAGTACCACAACAAATAAACAAATCAGTAATCCCTGCCTGCCCCTCTCTGCGACTCCATCTCTCCCCGTGACTTCTTGCTCACACATGCACCTGCTCCTGCCATCATGGTCCCTCTGTCGTGTTGAGCTAGGGCCCTTGCCAGAGCCGGTGCTGTGCTTTTTGGATTTTCATTCTCCAAAGTTGTGAGCTGTGTGCCAGTGTGGGAAAACTGCTCCGGTATTAACTTCCAAAATGTAAAAAGCAGTCTGAGTCTGGGTGTTACACAGGCACCGAGGTGGGGAGAAGCAGCAGCTGCTATACCACAGAGCTCCCCCTCTCTGCCCTTTGTCCTAATGATTATTAAACTATAGTAAAGATGTAAGGAAATTAAGGCCATTAGCCTTAGAAACTTTAGAATAAATGGAAGCCTTTGGCCTTAAGAATCCACACAGGCAATCAGTGTCTCTGTGTACTTCCTCTTCTTTGTTATCTGGCCTGGGTGTAAGAAAGGTGAACTCTGTGTGCTACTTCAAAGCACTCATAGTTGATGGGCAACCAATACAGCCCAATACAACAGAGGAAAAAGCAAGGTAGATTATTGACCCCTGCACTTAGTAAGTGCACTGTCTAGAGACAGAGAGGCACCACCTAAGAAATAAGTCACTCGCCCATTGCCTTGATGACACTGATAGGAACATACTAATACAAAATCTGTATTTAAAGGTTGGGGATGAAGGTGGGGAAGAGTTCCACTTTGGGGCTCCAGTGTGCCTGCTAGTCATGCTGCCTTTCTTTTTTCTCTGTTTCCTACTGGTTTTGTAATGAAGACTTGTTAAAGCTGCACAAAACCGAGTTATTAGTTTAATTTCTCTATTCAATAAATTTTAGTTGAATTGAAGAAAAGAGCCATCAGTGCCGTTACAACTATCACAAGCTAAATAAACCTCTTTTCTAAGTATCCAGCCCAAGGTGTTTTGTTATGGTATCAGAAAATGGATTAGTATAGATGTCAAATGGTACTTGACATAAGGGACAGAAGAAACTAACCTTGGTTTTTGATGTTTAATAAATGACAAAAATATGCCAGGTGTAGCGGCACATGCCTGGAATCCCAGTCCTTGGGAGGCAGAGACGGGAGGATCACAGGTTCGCAGCCAGGCCCAGCCTCTTAGTGAGGCCCTCCACAGCTTAGTGAGACACTGTTTCAAAATAAAAAATAAAATAAGCCTGGAGATACAGCTTGGAGGTTTAATATCCCTGGGTTCAATCCCCAGTACCACACACAAAAACGAAATGACAAAAATGAGAAGAAAAGAATGATCAGAGTATCATTTATGTCTATCATGCAGCATAATTCAGTATATAATAAAATGTGTTTAATGGTTAAAACCAAATTCTATCTCAAGATGCATTCAATTAAACAGTAAACTTTTGTATAATAAACACTTAGCTGTGGCTCATGTAGGGTGGAGATCTCGCCATAGCCCCACGTCAGAGCTAATGCTTACTGCAATGTATCCTTGAGAATAGAAGGAAATTGTACCTCTAGATCCTCTTTAGATATCCCTCATGCAGCTCACAAATACAGAATCCATATGCTGAGCTCCTATTCCTAAACCCTGAGACTTATTTCTCAGAAAAATTTCTTAAGCCGGTATAGTGGTGCATGCTTGTAATCCTAGTACTTGGGAGGCTGGGACTGGAAGATCACAGGTTTGAGGCAAGCCTTAGCAAGTAGTGAGACTCTTATAAACCTAGAGAGACCCTATTTCAAAATAAGAAATAAAATCGGTTTAGGGGTGTACCTTGGAGGTAGAATGTCTCTGAGTTCAATTCTCAGTAACACACACACACACACACACACACACACACACACACACATATCTTGCTAGCTGAGTGTAGTGGTACATCCCAGGAACTTGAGAGGCTGAATCAGGAAGGTTGAAAGTTCCAAGCCAGCCGGGCGTGGTGGTGCACGCTTGTAATCCCCGCGCTTGGGAGGCAGAGACAGGAGGATCGCGCAGGTTCGAAGCCAGCCGCGCTGGCTTAAGAGACCCTGTTTCCACATAAAAAAGTATAAAAATAGGTCTGGGAGTGTAGCCCGTGGGAGTGTAGCCGGAGGTAGAAGGGCTTCCAGGAACCCCAGTACCACCAAAAAAAAAAAAAAAAAAGTTCCAGGCCAGTCTAGAAACTTAATGAGGCCCTGTCTTAAAATAAAAAGATTAAAAGATATGGGGTATAGCTCAGTGGTGAAGTGTTTTGCAGCATGTAAAAGGACCTGGGTTCAATCCTTAATAAGGTGCGCGCGCGCGCACACACACACACACACACAGACACACTTGCTAATAATCATAATGGTATACTGTAACTAAATTTTGTGATATTCCCAAAGATGTTTCTTTAAAAAGCAGCATAATTAGCCAGGTGTGGTGGCGCATGCTTGTAATCTCAGTACAAGCTTGTAATCCCAATACAAGCATGGTGGAGCACACTTATAACTCCCAGTTGGGAGATTGAGACAGGAGGATCTGGGTTCTTGGCCAGCCTCAGCTACTTAGTGAGGCCCTCCGCAACTTAGTGAGACCCTCCGCAACTTAGTGAGACCCCGTTTCAAAATTAAAGAATAGAAAATAGGACAGGGGGTGTAGCTAAATTTTTATTTTCCTCCTATAATATACAAACCATTGCGTTCATGGACATTTCTATTCCTAGCCCGTAGGTAACCCACTACACCTCAGTTGTTGTTAACTTCCACAACACAAGGGTCTTCCCAAGGCCTTTACAGTGTGTGTCATCAGGATCTATTTGAAGGCTGAGTAATCTTTTCTGTTTTTCCTGAGAAGTATTCCTAAGGAAGTATTATCTATCTGAAAATGGTTTGGGACAATCCAGACAGAGGAATAAAAGGTGGATGTTATATTCTTCATCCTCTTTTCTAGTCTCATGGTTTTAAGGATTCTAAAAGCCCCCCTCCTCCATCCTATCACATCCCACTCCCATCCCTGCCCCAAATTAAATTACTCCTATCAGAGAGATTAGAAAGATCCAGTGGACTGAAAAACATTTCACCTGTACAGAATATCCACTTGACCCCCATTGAATTTCTGAGTGTCAATTTCCATTTCTTGCTCTGCCCTTATTTATGTTCTCTACATCCCCAGGTGTTTCTCTGGGGGAAATTTACTCAAAAAACAAAAACAAAAACAAAAACAAAAACCAACTCAAAATGCAAATTTCCTCAAGAAGGATTTACTATCTTTAAAAATCAAGGTTTGAGATTTCCTATGGGCAAAGCCCTCATTTCTCTGGGCACCCACTGGGAATGGGAGGATTTCTTTGGCTGCAGTCTGGTCCTCTTTAGCCTCATCACCCTGACTGTTGCTATTAAGTATTTAGACCACATTTTTGCTGTTCAGTCTTGGAAATGTCTTTGAGAGTTTCATGAGCATTTCTGTAATTGTCTCCATTCCGTAGCATTTACTGTGACATTAGCTGCTGCCCATTGTTTAAATGCCTGAAAATTAGGACCTGAATTGTATTATCAAGTAGCTAAGTAGAAAAACAGTCTCCTAGGACTCTTTGGGAGCCACCAGTGAAAGCTCTGAAGAGATGCTGTCATAGCCTGCTCAGAAATCCAACCCTGGGCAGTTCTACACTGTGCTCACCACTACCAGCGTGACCTCGAGACCTTAGCAAAAGCATCTGCCTTTTGATTGTTTTGTATTATTAAGATGTTCACTATAGGACAAGTTACAAATCAGGTTTAATCTCCCTTTCCTTGTCAGTTTGTTTCTTTGAACAGGCAGGCAGGTGTTTTAAGCAGTTCCTTAGTTTTGTTTGTTTTGTTTTTGGTCCTGGAAGTTGAACCCAGGGATATTCTATCTCCAAGCTACACCCTATTTATGTATGTATGTATGTATGTATTTATTGTGGTACTGAGGATGGAACCCAGGGGATTTCTATCTCTGGGCTACACTCCCAGACCTATTTTTTTTATATTATATTTGGAAACAGGGTCTCACTAAGTTGCTGAGGCTGGCTTTGAACCTGTGCAGTCCTCCTGTCTCAGCTTCCCAAGTACTGGGATTACAAGCATGTGCCACCACACCCAGCTTTGTATTTATTTTTTTGAAACAAGGTTTTGCTAAGTTGCTGAGGCTGGCCTTGAACCTGTGATCTTCCGGTCCTAGCCTCCCACGTACTGGGATTACAGGCATGCATCACCATGTCTAGCTAGCGCCTTAGTTCTTATGCCTTGTTTCTAGTAGTTCTCCAATCCTTCAGACCAGCATGGAGCACTGAAATTTATCCTTCTCAGTGATATATTGATATCAATCAGTGATCGATGGCACTTAGTGAAAAGTACCCCAATACTCCCACCAAAGCCTGAAAAAGATATAGTTCTATTGTGAGTTTCCATGTATTCCAATCCATTCTGCTTCTATAATCCCTTCTTCTCTCTCTTCTGTCAAACAGTATTAGCTGGGGATAGATTATATCATGAGGGGGCAAAGGACATAATTCCTAATACTCTTTCAACTAACTCTCTAATTGGGTTACAGTTTCACCTGACATAAAGGAAGATCCTTTGCCCTTTTAAAGCTCTTTTTATTCCCATATCTTTTGCCTAAAATATTGGAATTGATGGAATAGAAACAAGCAAGTAATTCATTTTCTATCATAAATAGTCAAGCTAGTTATCAAGTAAAAGAGCAGAACTATAAGACTCATTCACAGCAACCCATTTTGTTACTTGGCTTTGAAACCACATGAGATGGCCTTTTAAAGATCTTTTTTTAATATTATGGTTTGTGTTCCAGATTGTGATTGTCATGCACAAATAATGCAAGGCCGAGCAGGGTTGAACCTGGGGTGTGTGAAGGGTCATTTCCAGAAAATAGGAGACATGTAGTGTTTTTATGCCGCCATCTAAGGCAAAGATTCATGGGGCAGCCAAGGGCAGTAATTATTAGTCTCTACAGTTTACATAAAGCGAGAAGCAAAGTGCTAAAAGTTGAAAGTGGGAATGAATACAGACCACTGGGGAAAATGGCAAGCTAACAGACAATAGCAAGTTGGAGAATAGTCACCAAAGCTGTTCAATTAATCCTGCCATGCTGTGTGCTGTGTTTTCCTTGGCCCAGACTATTTATACCTGGGTGGCCAGTTCTCATTAGCTTTTGGGTCTTGCTTGTTCTTCCTTTTTGTTTATTTGTTTGTTTGTTTTGGTACTAGAGATTGAACCCAGGGGCATTCTACCTCTGAATCACACCACCCAGCCCTATTTTATTTGTTATTTTTAAATGGTCTCATTAAATTGCTGAGACAGGCATCAAACCTGTGATCCTCCTGTCTTAGCCACCCTGAAGTAATGAAATGGGTTTCTGTGAGTGAGTTTTATAATTCTGCTAGCTTGACTATTTATGATAGTACTAGGATTACAGGCCACTAGGCCCCGCTGGGTCTTAGTTTCTTCTTTTTTTTTTTTTTTGGTGGTACTGGGGTTCTTGGAAACCCTTCTACCTTCAGGCTACACTCCAAGACCTATTTTTATATTTTATTTGGAAACAGGGTGTCGTAAACCAGTGAGGCTGGCTTTGAATCTGCGCAATCCTCCTGTCTCTGCCTCCCAAGTGCTGGGATTACAAGCGTGCTCCACCACGCCCAGCTGGGTTTTAGCTTCTTAAAGGTTCTTAGTAGCTGGCAGCTTTTATTCTGTACAGTGGTGCATCATCGTCATCATCATCATCATCACATCGGTAATGATTTTCAAGAATGCAGACCAAGTCCTAACACGCCAGATCTTTTGGGAACTAAACTCTCATTTGGATTTGATAAATGTCATTTCCTCTTAGAAGTTTGTTGAGATAGTTTTCTGGAGTTGACACCTTTACTGACTTCCTGAAGCTTATTTTACATAACATCCACGACATATGTACTATTGAATTTCATGCATAAATGTACTGTATCTTACAAGCATAAGGATAGAATGGAAAGAAGCTATTATATTTACCCACCTTAATTTAACTGGTTGTTTGCTTTTTACGGTGAGAAATAAGGGATAATGCTTGAAAGAGAGAAAGAAAGGGAGAAAAAAATTCCCTTTGCAACATTTAGGCTTTTCTAGAAAATGAGAGAGAGAAGTTGGGGGAGGGGGAGAAATTGAGATTGAGAGAGCAAGAGGGAGGGGGGGAGAGATGAAATGAATATATATACTTGTCTAGTGGGCATCGTTTACAACTTTATTATAAATAATGAAAAGGACCTGAAATCACACACACAAAAACTTCACACTTCATTTATCTCAGAACTTCAGCCCTGTCCGCCAATGGTGTTTTAAGAGAAACAGACAGAGGACCTTCCTGAACTAATAAAGGCCATCTACAAACACCTCACAACTAACAGCATATACATGGTGAAAAACTGGATGCTTCTCCTCAGAAAAAAGATGAAGATGTCCACTCTTGTCTGCTTCTCTTGAAATCTGTATTGATTTGGACTATAAAATTGATTTTTAAAATGATTTGAGTTAATAAATTCATAAAGGTTGCAGAATATGAGGCCGATATTTAGCTATCAATATACACTACTGATATATATACTTTTGTATACTAGCAGTGAATAACATGCAAATGTAATTTAAAATTTTCATTTACAATAGCATAGAAAGAATAAAATAGGAATAAATTTAACACAGTAAGTGAAATATCCATACATTGAGAACTACAAAATGTTATTGGGAAAAAATTGAAGATTTAAATGGAAAGACACCTCATGTTCATGGATTGGAAGACTTAATATTAAGATGGTAGTACTACCAAAATTGGTCCACAGAGTCAATGCAATACATAACAAAATTTCATTAATCTGTGGAAGGACACTTAGGTTGGTTCCATAATTTGGCTGTTGTAAACTGTGCTGTTATAAACATGGACGTGTGTGTACCACTATAGAATTCTGATCTTAATTATTTTGGAAAGATATCATAAAGTGGTACACCTGGGTGATATGATGGTTCCAAAATGGAATGGATATATATATATATACATATATGTAACAATTCTGTTTTATATATTCATATGTACAATTCTGTTATATATATATATATATATATATATATATATATATATATATATATAACAGAATTTTACTCAATCATAAACAACAACAAAATTGTGTCATTTTCAGGAATATGGACAGAACTAGAGAATATTATGCTAAGTAAGATCAGCCAGTCTCAGAAAGTCAAGAGTCAAGACTGGTATGGTGACGAATGCCTGTAATACTTGGGAGGCTGAGTCAGGAGGATTGCAGGTTCAAGGACAACCGCAGATATTTAGTGAGACTCTCAGCAATCTAGTGAGACCCTGCTTCAAAAAATAAAATAAGCCGGGCATAGTGGTGCATTGCTTGTAATCCCAGCATTTGGGAGGCTGAGACAGGAGAATCATGGTTTACAAACAGCCTCAGCTACTACTTAGTGAGGCCCTTTGCAACTTGGTGAGATCCTGTTTCAAAATTAAAAAAAAATAGGGTTGGGGGTGCAACTCAGAGGTGAATGCCCCTGGATTCCATCCCTAGTATCACACACACACAAAAAAAAAAAAAAAAAAATAGGGCTGGAGTGTAGCTTGGAGGTATAGACTGTCCTGGGGGTTGGGCAGAGAAAGAATTAAAAGAGAAAGTCAAGAGTCAAATGTTTTCTCATTTGTGAAAATTAGAAGAAAATAGGAGATAAAAGGGGCTTTAGATAACTGAGGGGAGTGACTAGTGGAATAGCAGAAGAAGATAGTGGGAGGGAAGTGAAGAGAGGAAAAAGAAAAATTGGTTAAAAATTAAAATTATGCCATGCCCATGTATGAATGTATTACTACCAATCTCACTATTATGTATAGGAAGGGGTGAGTATCAGGGTGAGACCTGAAGGGAAACTCACCAGACCTGTGTGCAAGTTTGTTTGTATGGCTGAACCTCACTATAATGTGTGCAATCGCTACAGTGCACCAATAAGAGTATATAAGAAATTCAGCTGGCTTTTAAAAACAGAAATTGGCTTACTCTTTTCTTTCTTTCTTTCTTTCTTTCTTTCTTTCTTTCTTTCTTTCTTTCTTTCTTTCTTTCGTACTGGGAATTGAACCCAGGGGCATTCTACCTCCAAGCTATACCCATAGCCCTATCTTTTATTCTTTATTTTGAAACAAGGTCTCACTAAGTTGTGGAGAGTCTCACTAAGTAGCTGAGACTGGCCGTGAACCTGCGATCCTCCTGTCTTAGGCTCCTAAGTACTGTAATCACAAGGGTGCACCTCCACGCCTGGCTATACTTCATTATTTCCAAACTTACTACAAAGCCACAGTAGTCAAGACAGTGTGGTAGTGGCATGTGAGTCAACATATAGATCAATGGAATTGGATTGAGAGTTCTGAAATAAACCCCCACATTTATGGTCAATCAATTTTCTATGAAGAACCCAGTCAAGACAATTCAAGGAAAAAGGTGGTCCATTTAACAAATGGTGCTGAGCCAACTAGCTGTTTACTTGCAAAGGAAAGGTTGATCCTGATCTTGCATCTTATAATTAACTCAAAATGGATTGAAGACTTAAACACAAGAGCTAAAATTATAAAACCCTTAGAAGAAAACACTGGAGTAAATCTTCATGACCTCTCTTTGGTCAATGATTTCTTAGATAAGACATCAAAGAGCAAGTGACAACCAAAACTACATGTCATCGACCTTACAAACATTTGTGCTTCTGGAAAGTGAAAGACAAAGCCACAGAATGGGACAAAAGCAAATCAAGTATCTGATAAGGAACTGCTTCAGAATATATAAAAATGTCTTATAATTCAAAAATGAAAGGATAACCCAGTTTAAAGATGAGTAAAAGAAGCCGGGCGTGGTGGCACACACCTGTAATCCCAGTACTTGGAAGGCTGAGACAGGAGGATCGAGGTTCTCGGCCAGACCTCAGCTACTTAGTGAGTCCCTCTGCAACTTAGTGAGACCTTGTTTAAAAATAAAGAATAAAAAAATAGTGCTGGGAGTGTAGCTCAGTGGCAGAATGTCCCTGGGTTCCATCCCCAGGACTGCAAAAAAAAGGGGGGGGGGAGTAAAAGACTTAAATAGAGACTTCTTTAAAGAAGATATACGAATAGCTAATTTCACACAAAAAGATACTCAGCATCATTAGAGAAATGTAAATCAAAACTATGAGATACCACTTCATACCCACTAAAATGGCTATCATCGAAAAAGATGGGTAACACATGTTGATTAAGCACATGGAGAAACAGGAATCCTCATTCATTGTTGGTGGGAATGTAAAATGATGCAGTAACTTTGGAAACAGTTTGGCAGTTCCTCAAAAATCTAAACATTGAGTTACCATATGGCCTTGTAATGTTAGTTCCAGCTAAACAGCCAAAAGAACTGAAAACATGTCTACACAAAAACTTGTACACTAATGTTCAGAGCAACATAATTCATTGTTGCTAAAAATATGGAAACAAACCAAATATTCATCAATTGATGAATAGATAAACAGAGTGTGGTATATCCATACAATAGAATATTATTTAGCTATAAAAAGGAATGAATATATATGAACTTTGAAAGCATAATGCTGAATGAACAAAGGCAGATTTCATTTCTATAAACTACTCAGAATAGGCAAACTGATAGAGAAAGTAGATTAGAGATGTCAGGGGCTCTAGGGAGGGGGAATGAGTGACTTGTGATGAGTATGGGGCTTCTTTTGAGGGTGATAAAAATGTTCTGGAATTAATGCTGATGTTTGCACATTTTGTAAATACACTAAATTCACTGAATTGCACACTTTGAAAGGGCTAATTTTTATACCAACAAAAGAGTGAATTACATATCAATAAATCTGTTACTTTAAGAAAGAAAGAAAAAAGAAATGAAAAAGAGTGAAAGAGCTAACAGGAACTTATCTATGATGGTTTAGAACATCATCATCCCTGGCTGCTTCAATGCATTTGCATTAATTAGCTTGTGGTCTGCTTTTTCTTCCTTCCTTCATTTTTTTTTTTAAATTGAGGCTTCAAAGCAAGTCCCTAATCCAAATATATTTCCAAACATGTATTTTTGACATGTCTGATCCCATGGTCAAATTATCTGAATTCAGATAGGAAATCATGAACAAATTCATCTTCACCATAAATAAATAAGTAGCAGGTCTCTTTAGAGACCCAAGTTATTCTTTAATACTTCTAATTATAGCACCATTTCCTTGTTCAATCGTTGTGATTTTCTTAGTTCCTTTGGGCCACTATAACAAAAAAATACTATAGACTGGTGACTTAAATAACAAACATTTATTTCTCACAGCCCTGTATTAAGAAGTCCAAAATCAAGAGGCATAAAAATCCAGCGTCTGCCTGGGCATGGTGGTGCGTGCTTGTAATCCCTGTACTTGGGAGGCTGAGACAGGAGGATCACAGGTTTGCAGCCAGCCTCAGCTACTTAGTGAGGCCCTCTACAATGTAGTGAGACCCTGTTTCAAAATAAACAATAAAAAATAGGGCTGAGGATGGGAGGTAGAATGCCCCTGGTTTCAATCCCCAGTACCACCCACAAAAAAAAAGTGTCTAATGGGGCCTGCTTCTTAGTCCACAGATGGTGGTGTTCTGCTGTGTCCTTACACGGTAGAAAGGGGTGATAGAGCTCTATCAGGCCTTTTTTATAAAGGCACTGATCCCATTTTTGAGGGGTCCATAGTCATGAGTTGATCACCTCCCAACGGCCCCACCTCCTAACACCACCACACTGGGGTTTAGAATTTTAACATATGAACCTTTGAGGGGGGTATAATCAGTCTATAGCAGTGACATAATTATTAAACTGATAATAGGTTCCCTTTAGTGTTGAGTTAATATCCTGGTGGAATAATTAACTTAAATGCTAGAGTTAATAACAACAGGAATGCAATACATGGAAATGAACCCAGGTGAATGCCCTTTTATGTTACCATATTAAGAGTGAAGGGGGAAAAAAAAGAAAGAAAGAAACCCTGTACCTGTGGGTGTAATGATTTGGGGTAGTGAAGCAACAACCTCCTTTTTAATCGCTGGCAAGACTTGATAGCATTTACGTCAGCAACTGTCACAGCACCTTTGTTGGTGGCAGGCATGGTGCTGACAGTGCGGTACAACTGAGGGTCAGGCGGGCAAGAGATGCACAGTTATCACATGCAGTCTAGCGCACAGGTGGGCGTGAAACCCAGATGGTCCACCTAGTATGCCTCATCCACCCCTGACTCAGGTGGCTTCTTGTACTGATAACCTCTCTAAGAGATAACAGGTCTGAGTTCCCCTTATTCTGGATTGTCCAAGTGTGTCTGCCGTATCTTAGACAGATGGTCAGCATCTCACAATACAACCGTCTTTGATGGTAATAGGAATCACATGGCTAACACTTCCTGAGAAACACCGGATTGGATATTGAAAATTGGGACTCAGCTTCTTAAAAAGTTCTATTTCATTTCCTGTTTCCAGAAAAGCACAGGAATACTGAAAATCTGTAAAGCGTATTTCATAATGGATTGCTTTTATTAGGTCATATAACTTGAGAATTTTTAAAGGACCTAGAGGAGCCAGGTGTGGTGGCACAGGCTTGTAATCCCAGCATTTGGAAGGCTGAGACCAGAGGATTACAGTTCAAGGACAGCCTCAGTTATTTAATGAGGCCCTTTGCAACTCAGTGAGACCCTGTTTCAAAATAAAGACTAAAAATAGGGCTGGGGGTGTAGCTCAGAGGTAGAATGCCCCTGGGTTCCATCCCCAGTACAACAATAAATAAATAAATAAATAAATAAATAAATAAATAAAGGACCTAGAAGATAAAGAAATATTTATTTACGGGGAGGGAGAAGGAAAACAAAAAGACCAAGAGGGCAGCAAGTTTCACCTATATGACATATTGGGTCTCAGTTTCTTCAATGTAAAATAAATGTTTGGACTCACAGATCTCTTAGGCCTCCTTTGCCTATTTAATTTGGTGATTATTATGTCTTTCCTGCTCTACTCAGAGTATAGGCAGGGTCACCAATGTAGGATCAGAATCCATTTTCTTTATTAGTATATTCTTCAGGCTTAGCACAGTGCTGGGGACATAGTGTGTGCACAGAAATATTTTTCATGTATTTATTTATTGGTGTGTTTGTTTAGTGGTACTGGAAATTGAACCCAGAGGTGTTCTACGTCTGAGCTATACCTCCAGTCCTGTTTTTTTTTTTTTTTTTTTTTTAACAGTCTAAATTACTGAGGTTGGCTTCAAACTTGTGATCCTCCTATCTCAGCTTCTTAAGTCCTAGGATTACAGACATGTGCTATCACGTCTGGCCCGGTATTTTTCAAATAAATATATGTCACAATATCCAGGAGGCACAGTGTCACAGGTTTGTAATCCCAGTACTTGGAAGGCTGAGACAGGAGGATTGTAGATTCCAGGCCAGCTCCAGGTAACTTAGTGAGACCCTGTTTCAGAATAAAAATAAATAAAAAAGGGTTGGGAGTGTAGCTCAGAGGTAGAATAACATTAGGTTAACAAATAAATATATGTCACAGTATTTTATTTTATAAAATTTTTCTTTGATTTTATTGCACTAAAATTGAAGTTAAATATGTTATAACAGCCCCTCTCAGGAATATATTTGTTCTATTAGTTATAATGTTTATTTTTCTAGATTTCTTTATCCATTACGTATTCTGACCATTGGTAAAATGATATTAAGCTTTAAATTTTCCAAACACTTCTGGTAAGAGAATTTCTATAAGTGTTCACATGTTTCTTAACTAAAATTTAAGGTTATTTATATCTGCTGTATTTTTAGCATTCAACAAATAATGACATATTCACATTACATCAACTCTTATCTCATTGTTTTTCCTTTGTGAATCTTTCAAAAAAAATTTTTTTGACATTTTCCCAATTCTATTTCCCTCATCTCCATTAGTTACCAAGGCTGACTGTTCTCTTTTGTGCCAGTACTCCTCCAGAAGACCTAGAGGATATGACCTATTTGTCCTTGGCTTTTGCTTCTGAAGATATGCCACCAGTGAAACAGGAACTTAGAGCTTGCATATGCTTTAGGGGCATCTGTCTCTGTCTTTAACTTTACAAAAATAAAATAATAGAATTATGTGTTTCCTTCACACATTTAAAAGCCAGAAATAGATTTAGACGTACATGTTTCAATCTGCACACCAAGCTAATAAGCAGAGCGCAGCAGAAGCGGGAGCAGGGCCGCCCCCGCCGCCCACCGCGGGCTCTGCAGTCTCCACAGGCAGGTGGCCAGTGGCCCTGGGGGGAGGAGGGTGCCAGCTGCTCCAACAGCTGCACTCTCCCCTCTGAAGCTATCCTGCTGTGTCATTAAGATCATAGAACAACAGTTTTTTCTTTTTTCTTTCTTTCTTTCCTCTTTTCTTTTTGGCCATTGGTATTGAAACCAGGGCATTGTACCTCTGAGCTACACCCACAGCCCTGCTTTTTTTTTAATTATGGTCTCGCTAAATTGCTGAGGCTGGCCTAGAACCTGTGATCCTCCTGGCTCAGCCTTCCAAGTGCTGGGATTACGAGGCATGCTCCATCATGCCTGGCTACAAATCGCAGATTTTAAGGATGAGTGACTTGTCCTGGCTTCTTGTACTTTGAGTTTCTGCAAATTGTTTACCTGATTTTAGACACTTAGTGATTCACCATCTGGAGTGGCTTGGAGAGGGTACTGGGACCGGAAGATTGATTCTGCTGCATCCTATCGGGCATGTTTTGTGACCTCCTCTTGAAGCAAAGGCCAATGAGAAGTACCGTAGGTGCTCAGAGAGGTAAGCCTGATAAAAGATACCTGCTATGGCTTAGGGTTCTGAAAATGTAGAGCCCAGCAGGATAACATGCTTTTATTTAGCAACATATCCCATACATGTTTTCCCCTATAAAAGTTAACAGTGGGTCCTGGACTGTCCCTTCCTCTCTCCACTTCAGTTTCTCCATCAAATACACTACGGTGGAGAAGATAACCTGGCCTAAGTGGTGTCAAGTCTCTCTTGGGTGCTGGGAATTGAGACAGAAATGCTCAGCTCTGTCTGGCCTAGTTTCTCCAACAGAAAAGATGAGGCTGAGGGGCTGGTGATTGGCTTGGGGTGTTGTGCCCTAGAGCAGTGAAAATTCATCTGCGGACCTTGCCTATAGCAGATGAGAAAAAGGAAAAGAAGTCTACAGAGAAAAGGAGGAGAAAGTGCGAAGCTCTTGCTTCCTGGCCCTTGGTTCTAGTCCCTCTGGAGATTGGGCTTGCTTCCTACCCTGGCCTGAAGCTCCTTTCCTTTATGTCAAATAAAAGTTATTTTCTGAGACCCAGATTCCACAAGATTTCAACCACCTAGCACCTTTTATCCAGTTTATCCAAAATCCAGTTTTATCCAGTTTATCCCAAAATCCCAAAGTAATAATCCCATCTATAGCAGTAATCGGATAACATGTCTAAATAATGGAAGCTGTTTTTGGTCCAGAATAGTATGTAGTTGCACTTAGCCCTGCTAACTATGTCTCCATAAAAAAAAAAAAAAAATCACCAAATACCAAATACCCTACAGGGTGACCAACAATGTTCTTTGTTAAATGCTTGAGTCGGAGGTCAAATGCTGAAGTTTTGGAAGCCAACAAGCCCCTGCCTCCTAGCAGTTTTCAATCTCTTAGGGAAGCCGAACAAGTCAAGTATACGATGTACATCAGCAAAAGAATCTAATCTCCTTTAACACTGCTCTCAACTTAAACCTGTGTTGATTAAGAAATGATAATACTACTTTGAGAATTTTATTTGTTTAATATTTCAAGAGGCCAAGCATGAGCATAAGCTATAAAAATCTCAAGAATTTTTAAGACATGATGAGCTTGGGTTCTTTTGAGATGTTGCATGAGAGTTCTGGATATGGAAGAGGCAGTGAATTACAGTGCTTGCCTATTCAACCAGATAAAGCAGATTAGAAGCCAGTGGGCCTCTCACAAAACCTAACTCCATTCTGCTGCTTGTGTGGAATGGATCTCAGAGACACCATCAACTTTGTAAAGATTCTGGTACTTTTTTTTTTTTTTCAGTACTGGGAATGGAACCCAGGAGCATTCTACCTCTGAACTACACCCCCAGCCCTATTTTTTATTCTTTTTATTTTGAAACAGGGTCTCACTGAGTTGCAAAGGGCCTCACTAAGTAGCTGAGACTTTTTACGAACTGTGATCCTCCTGTCTCAGCCTCCTAAATGCTGGGATTACAAGCGTGTGCCATATCAACTGGCGATTCTGGTAAATTTTTGACCAAGCTTTATATGTGGACAGTACAGCCAAGTCCTCTGGTTCCAGGAAACAAATCTTACCTAGACAATGTCGGAGACTGATTATAATATCAAGAATTTATTGAAATATTTATATTAATATTTTTACTAATTTTATATTGATGATATCAGAGATCACACATGTTTTAAAATTAATTCTATGTTCAGAATAGAACTTATAATCAAATGTCTATTATATGTAAGACTTCAAGTACTATATTTTTAATTTCAAACTTTAAAAAAATCTAGTTTGAAAACGTTCAGATGCACAAAACTTGTAAAGAATAATATAAAAAATACCCATTTAAACTGGGCATGATGGTGCTCGCTTGTAATCCCAATACTTGGGAGCTGAGACAGGAGGATCGCAGGTTCAAAGCCAGCCTCAGCTACTTATTGAGGCCCTCTGCAACTTAGTGAGACCCTGTTTCAAAATAAAAGAATGAAAAATAGGGGTGGGGTGCAGCTTGTAGGTAGGATGTCCCTGAGTTCAATTCCTAGTACTGCAAAAGAAAAAAAAACTTTATACCCACATCTATATTAAGAAATGATAAATTACTAATATAATTAAAGACTTATGTACTTCATCCCAAACATATTTCTTTCCCATAGTTAACCAAATCTTGAACTCTTCCCAATCCTTTATTTTTATTTTCACCATATTACATATAAATTTTGTGTTAGTCAGCTTTCCATCACCGTGACCAAAATATCTGATGTAGACAACTTAAAGGAGAATAGAATTTTTTTTTTTTTCTCACAGTTTCAGAGATTTCAGTCCATGATCTGGCTCCACTGCCTTGGACCTGACATGAGACATCATGACAGAAGGGCATGGCAGAGGAAAGATGGTGAATATCTCAAGGCAGCTGGAGATCAGAGAGACGAGAGGCCTGGGGACAAGAAATAGCCCCTAAGAACTCACTCTCTTCAACTAGGTCCTATCTCCTACAGTTTCCACTGCTTCCTACTAGTCCATGCAAAGTATCAACCCATCAAATAGATCAACCCACCGATGAGGTTGGAGCCCTCAGGATTCAATCATTTCCTAAAACAACTGCTGCTGTACATTATTGCACTGGGGACCAAACCTTCAACTCGTGAGTCTTTGGGGGACACTTCCTCTCCAAACTATTACATATTTATAATGTGTGTTTGCTGAATTAAGCATATTCCATCTTCTATAGAAAATAAGAATAATAAATATATAGGGAGGGAAAAAAAACTAAGAATTGAAGTAAGAAGCAAGTATCTTATGAGAAAGGAAAAATTCATAAAATATGTCAAGTGAGAGTAAGTTAGCAACCTGTGAGGCAAGTTAGACATATATAGAGTAGAGTATTTGTGTAAGAAACATAATTAGAAAGGGACGGGAAGAGCAAGGAACACCTAATAGTCATGATGCACTAAATATACACAAGGCCCTGAATCACACTTTCATGACGCACTGAAGATACTAAAGGCATACAAAGCATTCACTCCTCCCAAGGTCTTCATTTGGCTGTCCATTGGCTACTCACATCCTCTGCTGAGGAATGCAAATAAAATCCATGGTTGCTCATGAGGCTAACTAGCAGCTCTAACTACCAGCCAAATATACTTGCTCCAAAGGCTGTAGCAAGCACGTGTTTTGATCCCAGGCACCTTTTGCCTGTTGGACCACTTTGCTCCAATCCCAATTCTGGTTCTTGTGAGCGTATCCTCAGAGAGGAAGTCTGATGTGGCAGAAAGAGGGGGAGGGAGAGAAAGAGAGAGAAATTACCATTTTTCCTTTCTGCTAACATCAGTTCTTAAATGTATTAACCTACCCATATGTGTGTTTGCGCGCGTATGTATATACATACATGCACACACACACAAAGAAATAAAGATATGTGTGCATATATACATAAAAATATATACACACATGCACACACATACAGAGAGAGATAAAGATGTGTGTATATATATACACACACTCACAAAAAATTTATGCATATATATATATATATATATACACACACACACACACACACACACATATATATATGCATAAATTTTTTTTGTGAGTGTGTGGTACTTGGGATTGAATTCAGGAATGTTCTACCTCTGAGCTACACCCCCAGCCCTGTTTTTTATTTTGAAACGGTCTTATAAGTCACTGAGGGCCTTGATAATTCCTGAGGCTGGCTTCAAACCTGTGATCCTCCTGTCTTGGCTGCCCAACTACTAAAATTACAGGCAGGTACCACGCCCATAGTAGCTAACCTACTCCATATCTTTCACTTTGGTTCTTGTGGTATGTTTTAATTGACTTAATAAACCATGTGATTTGAGTATCTTATTTTGATCCATGACCTTGTTTGTTTTGTGATCTCTTAAATAACTTGCCTGTTTGCATAACTTAGAGGCTACCATGGCAGCAGGGTAGTTTCCCACACAATGATGGTATTTATAAGTTTTTAACCTGGATATAAATGATACACATTTACTTAAAACTTGAATTTTTTTATCATATTTGTGAGATTTTTTCCATGGGCAATACGTAGATCTATTTTATTCCTTTTCATAGCTATATTCATTGTATATTTCACAATTTGTTCATGAATTCTTCTGCCAGCTGAGACCGGAGGATCGCGACTTACGGACAGCCTCAACTACTTAGTGAGTCCCTCTGCAACTCAGTGAGACCCAGTTTCAAAATAATAAAAAATAGGGCAGGGGGTGTAGCTCGGAGGTTGAATTTGAATGCTCCTGGGTTCCATCCCCAGACTCACAAAAAAAAAAAAAAAAAGCATATATACCTTTAACTTGACTAAATATTGCCAAATTGGTTGTACCAACTTATTCTCTTACTAGGATTATATGAGTGTCTATGTTTTTAATCTTAGCCAACACTTGGTGTTATCAGTCTTTAAACCTGTTGCTGATGTGATGAATGGATACATTGTGCTCACAAAAAGTAATTGTGGCAAGCCCGGCGTGGTGGCACACACTTGTAATCCCAGCATTTGGGAGGCTGAGACCAGAGGATCGCAGTTTGCGGACAGCCTCAGCTACTAAGTGAGGCCCTCTGCAACTCAGTGAGACCCGGTTTCAAAATAAAAAATAAAAAAAATAGGGCAGGGGGTGTAGCTCGGAGGTCTAATGCCCCTGGGTTCTATCCCCAGACCTGCAAAAAAATAAAAAAAAGTAATTGTGGCAACTGAGAAATTCTTCTTTTGTTTTATTGGTACTGGAGATGGAACAAAGGGGCATTCTTCCTCCCAGCTACACCCCAGCCCTATTTTTTATTCTTTATTTTGTAAAAGGGTCTAACTGAGCTGGGCGTGGTGCTTGTAATCCCAGAATTTGGGAGGCTGAGACAGGAGGATCGTGCAAGTTCGAAGCCAGCCTCAGCTATTTAGTGAGGCTCTCAACAACTTAGTGAGACCCTGTTTCCAAATAAAATATAAGTCTGTGAGTATAGCCTAGAGGTAGAAAGCCCCAGGGTTCTATCCTCAGTAACACACACACACACACACACACACACACACACACACACACACACACACACAAGGGTCTCACTGAGTTGCAAAGCACCTCAATATGTAGCTAAGGCTGTTCGTGAACCACCATCCTCCTGTCTCAGCCTCCCAAATGCTGGGAGTATAAGCGTGCACCATCACACCTAGCTGATAAATTCTTACAGCATGCCATTTGTACTTCCATTATAAGGATAAAAAGACCTGAGCAAACCTTATGTCAGATTTTTGGATTTTCTCATTCTCAATATTTGAGGCAAATAAGGCGTCTCTTTTCTATTTCCAACACTGTTTTCACTACAGGAAAAGCAACTTTGCAATATAATTTGTCATACTTTTCCATTGGGATTAGGGTTTGGAAGAATACCATGTTGGATGCTTCATGTCACAAGAATATCCTTAGATTATACAGAGGCACAAGAAAAAGAATTTAGCTGCATCCATGCAAATCAATCATCACTAAGCACATGTCACAGTGATGGTAGGTCAGTAGCAGGATGACTATTACTCACAGGCTAAGAATGTACTCATTTAAGAAATTCTAGAAAACTGTGCCCCAGAATGTCTACCCTAGGGACCTGTTCCAAGTCTGGGCTTTGAACATTAGAAATCAGTATCCGGGGGCAAAATTGTTCATATCTAAGAAAACTCCAAAAGAAAACACACCTTTAAAAAATACATATAGTACTCATAAGCACCTTATTCATCTCCTCCTCTTTCCCCCTTTCTTTCTTATTCATCTCCTCCATCCTTCCCCCTCTTTCTCTCTGGTGGTACTGGGGTTTGAACCCAGGGGCATTCTACCTCTGAGCTATACCCCCATAGCCCTATTTTATTTTTTATTTTGAAACAGGGTCTCACTAAGTTGCAGAGGGCCTTGCTAAGTTGCTGAGGCTGGCCTGTGATTCTCCTGTTTTAGCTCAAGTACTGGGGTTACAGGAGTGGTCACATGCCCAGCTCATCTCATCTCTTTCAAATGCACATAAGATGTGAAACACAATTTCTGCTGGTGCTAACAAGGGATAAGATAAAGGTCTTTCTCAACTTCATCCTCTCCCTTTACCCTGCCCATTAGATATTAGATAGGTAAATCTTTTTTGTTACATTTTTTGGATGGTTCCTCAACAACCATAATGGTATTTTCAAAGTAAAATCTCTGGGTTCAGTTTCCTAAGATACTTATTTTTAAAAAATGCAGATTCCTGAGTCCCAGCATAGGCCTACTCAGTATGTCTGAGAGTGTGGCCCTCAAATTATGGGTTTTTGTTTGTTTGTTGTTGTGTTGGTACTGGGGATAGAATCCAGGGACATTCTACCTCTGAGATACACCCCCAGCCCTATTTTTCATTCTTTATTTTGAAACAGGCTCTCACTGAGTTGCAAAGGGTCTCATTAAATAGCTGAGGCTGTCGTCCATGAACCGCGATCCTCCTGTCTCAGCCTCCCAAATGCTGGGATTACAAGCATGCGCCACCATGCCTGGCTTATGTTTTCTTTTTCTTTTCTTCTTCTTCTTCTTCTTCTTCTTCTTCTTCTTCTTCTTCTTCTTCTTCTTCTTCTTCTTCTTCTTCTTCTTCTTTTTTAATAAAGGTGAGATGTACAGTACACAGTAAGTAAACATGAATGTCCAGTTCAATGGATGATTACAAAGCAAACATCCATATATCTGTGACCCAGTACAAGAAATAAATTTTTGCTAGCATTTCTAAAACTCTTATTCCTTTTGGAATCACCTCCCTCTCCCCTTAACTCTATCTACTGCTCTGATGTCTGATCCTCCCTGCCGGCTTCTTACTCTCACTAAAGATGAGGACTATAGTGAGAGCCAAGTCAACCCTGCTTAGCTCGTCAGATGAAGGCCCGCATCACTTGGTCTCTGCGACCTCCTCTTCTGGCCTCTTCACATCTCATCCTCAAGTCACTGAGAAGCGGCCGTGTTTCATTCTGCAATCACCTTCCTAACTCACTGCTCATTCGGTTGCGCTGCCTCTGTGCTTCTTTCTTGCAAGGAGTACCCGTGCTTCTGAGCTTCTCTATTAAACTCTTCCTTCAAGACCTGTCCCGTTGCGGCTTGCCCGTAGACCTGTGACTCTTACCCCTCAGCCCCACCCACGACAGCTGCTGCTCTTTGTGTGACTAAACATCGTGTAATGTGTGCAACTGCTGGTTTACGTGTCTGGTTCATTTTCTAAATCAAGAATAAGGGAAGAGAATGGTTTTTGTAAATTCTCCTGACCATGTTAGTGTGTATCCCTCAGGTACTGCCTAATTGTTGAACAAGCAAATAATGATCTCCAGGTAGAAACATCTTTGGAAAAGGAGTGTGCTGCAACCCCAACACCTCGGGATGTATGTGGAGCTGATCATGTTCCTCCTTGTCAGGAAACAAACTCAGACATCAGGAGCACACTGGGTGCCTGAGAAGTAGGTAAATACAAGTGAAAGAAGAGAGATAAAATACTACAGAAAGGGAGAGGGACCAATGATGTTGCACGGAGCTCTGCCACGGCCCTACATACAGACAGGAGCAATCTGGGGGCCCTGGCAGCACCGAGCCTTCCCTCTGGTCCAGAGGGGACTCCCAGTGGTCAGACCCTTGTGCTGTGTAGAAAGCCTGGACGGTTCTCACTTTTTTCATTTTCTTCCTGCCTCTAAGTGTCTTCACACTGCATCTGCTGCTTTTTTATTTTTATTTTTGGTACTGGGGATTGAACCCTAAGGCATCCTACTTCCAAGTTATTCCCCCAACCTGATTCTATTTCTTGTCTGGAAATAGGATCTCACTAAGTTGAGGAGGCCTCGCTAAGTTACTGAGGCTGGCTTTGAACCTGCGATGCTCCTGTCTCAGTCTCCCAAGTACTAGAATTACAAGCATGGGCTACCACACCTAGTTGTATCTGCTTCTCTGACTGCCCATTCCAGCCTATTTCTTTGACCCTAGCATCCAAACCCCTACCCATCCATAGTATGTGTGAGTAGGAGTGGAGGGGACAATGAGCTGCACAGAATGGCCTTGTGTGACTTCCTGGGTGCTCAGAGGATCTGATCATAAGCATCTGGGCAGCCTGCCAAGGGAAAGTGCGGCAGTGTCGATAGTCCTGACACTAATGAACCTCTACTGTTGGGCAGGCTGAGATTGGAAAGACAGGAATGGGGGAATGGGATGTAGCTTAGTGGCAAAGCACCTGCTTTGCAGGTACAGTGCTCTGGGTTTGATCCCTGGTTCTAAACACAAAGACCCCCTGAAAAAAAAATAAGCTAAGAAAGGACAAGAAAGACATTTTATTTATTTATTTATTTATTTATTTATTGGGTTTGGGGATGAAACCCAGGGGCATTTGACCTCCGAGCTACACCCCCTGCCCTATTTTTATTCTTTATTTTGAAACAGGGTCTCACTGAGTTGCAGAGGGCCTCACTAAGTAGCTGAGGCTGTCTGTGAACCGCGATCCTCCAGTCTCAGGCTCCCGAATGCTGGGATTACAAGCATGCGCCACCATGCCCGGCTAGGAAAGACATTTTAAATTAAACGTTAAAGACATTTAAAATTTTAATGTTTAATTTGTTAAACTCAAATGAACAGAAACCAGAAAAAATAGTGTAAAAACTACAGTCTATTGATAGTTAATAGATCCTGAACCTTCTATTGTGCAAGCCTGAAAGAGAGTCAAGGTTGGTGGTCTGATCCCTGTGGCAGGGGTGGGAGTGGCTTTGAGTCTGGTGATGATCAAGGCTTGTCTGGATCCAGCACTCTTGGGAGGTGGTTTTGTTTGTGAAATGAAGGAATTGCTGAGGTTGGGAAATGCAGTCTTGGAGGGATTGGGCTCCTCTGTCCTCTCCTAAAGAACCACAGTGGCTCTTGGACAAGTCCCAGGTAGCACAGGACCAGTACTATGGGTCCAGCTTTCTGCAGCTAAATAAAGTACTGGAGCAGTACTTCAGGTCCAGCTTGCTGTAGTTAAACAAGGTTTCAGAGCCTGTCCCAAGGCCAATTCTGTCACTCTTTCTGTACGGATGGCCACTGACATACCTTTATGAATTGTAACAGTCCTGAGACTGCATATGTCCCTGGAGTAGTTAAATCCTCCAGAGAAAGATACAAGCAGATACATGCCTAGATGATTAATCAGAAAAAAAGAATATTCTTATGGCATCAGATTAAAGCAACTCAAATAAGCTATACACACATGCACATATTTCTTTCTGATATGTGGTAGATTTTCAAGACATGTAGTTATATAGGACTGATTGAATACTTAGTATTTAGTATATATTTGTTGAATAAGCTCCTTATTTTTGTTGCCCCCTTCAAATGAATGGATGAATATGGCACAATTTTGTTTTCATTTTTATTTTGCTGTAAACGACGTGTGTGTGTATTGTGGGTGGCGGATTGAGCCCCTGGGAATTCTACCTCTGAGCTACACCCTCAGCTCTGTGTTTTATACTGTATTTTGAAACAGGTCTCACTAAATTGCAGAGGCTGACTGCAAGCCTGTGACCCTCCTGTTTCAGCCTCCCAAGTACTGGGATTACAAGGATGCACCACCACACCCAGCTTATTTTTTATTTTGAAACAGGGTCTCACAAGGTTGATGAGGGTCTAAGTTGCTAGCTGACCACAAACCTGTGACCCTCTTGTCCCAGCCTCCCAAGCACTAGGATTACAGGCATGCATCATCACAATGGCTTATAAACGGATTTTGAAGCAGGATCTTTGTTAAAAAATAAAGTTTTGAATCCCTTCTTTTAAAGTCATTCATGTTTATTGTTGAAATTTAAAAAAATTTTTAAAAAGTATAAAGAAAAATGGAAATTATCTACAACACCATCACCTAGAGATAACTATTGCTAACAATGGTAAATTTCCTTTCCTTCCATGTTTATTTAGGTAGGAAGAGTACAGATTTTCTATCACATAGATGGGACATAACTGATACAACCATTTTGGATAGTTTTGTTTTTTAATTTTATAAATGTGAAAAATATTCTCTTAATGTTTATAAAGTTAGGATAATATACTACAAGTGAATGTTAGATCAGATCCTATGAGTACTTTGAAATTCTTGGTGTGATTTGCTAAATTGTTTAACTGCTGATAAAAAAAAAAAAAGCCCCTAACCTCTCTAACATCAAGATGATTTGTAATGTTTTATTTAGGGAATATATTTTTATCTTTGCAAAGAATCCTCCCTTTGCCACGATGAGAAAGTGTTGTTACAGCAGAAATTTTTTAAAAATACAGCAATAGACAGAAAACAAAGAAATCAAAGTCCTTAAAATTTTTGATGACCACCTACTATTGCCAATCGTGGGCGAGGCAGGGTCATGACATGTAAGCCTGGTCAGACAGTAAAAATGTAACTTCAGGATGACATATGAATGGAATCATGTTTGATATTCCTTTATTTTGGTGGATTAAGACCTCTTGTTGTAGAATACATGCATCATCCTTTCAAAGTGTCTGCTTCTAGTCAGTGCTGAGTAATTTGTTGTGATAATGAACCCAGCTCATCAGAATGAACACTGAGTTTCTTGGTAGCTCTTGGGTGATATGTGAACAGCATAGTGAATGCACCTGGTGCAGCCGTGTAGGTTTTGAACTCATCCTGTTCTGCTTTCCTTTTCCTAACACATGCCTGTATCTTATACCTACACCTCTCCCGGTGCAAAGAAAAGGCAAGAGAAATGAAGAAAGCAGAATGACTACCATCTTTCTGTCCCCCTCCTCATGGCTCTGTCCCACCTACTCCATGCCATCCCTTCTACCTGTCCCAGGTCACCAGCAAGATTTCTGGGTAGCTTAAAGGAAGTATGTGAGGATGACCCCTTTCCTGCCTCTGTGGTCTTCACCAAGGGAGTCACAATCCTGGTACTTTTCCTTTGGTTTTCACTTCTGCAGTAATGTTCACTGTAGTCAACTTCTCATAAGTAGATTATCTTCAATTCCCTTCCTCTCTTCTACTTTCTTCTATTCTTGCCCATTTACTTTATGAAAAACTCTCTTATTGTTTTTCCCTTCTATAAGGCAGAAAAAAACCCACATCTTGGCTAACAAGACATACACCTTTTGTCAAGAAAACAAACAGAATTCTCTACCCACCCTTATGTGGGAACACTTAAAAGCTGTACTCTCACTGGTGGGTCCTTTACCTGCAAAGTGGGGGGTGAGGGTTGGACTGGGAGAGTGGGCACAGGCTTGATGTCAGTTTCAGCAGAGGCTGGAGAAGGAGAATGCCAAACAGGGAGCAAGAGGAAGAAAGCAAAGAATTAGGTGCAAATGGAAGACGGTGTGAATCAATTCCAGAGACGATGGAGAGTGATTTTTAACTATCCTCCATTCCGACTTATGTAGTCAGCTAAGAATTAGTAATGTCCAGGAATGAACTGACAGAGGTCAGGGCCATTGAGACCTAAAACGGTGTTGCAGAACAGTAATTTCTACAAGCTCTGAACAGTGGATGCTAGAAGAGGAGGGCCAGGGAAGCAAAGATCAGCTGAGTAGAAACCGCTGTTGCCAAAGAGAGAGGACAGAGGAGAAAGAAAAACAAGGCTCTAATCCCTTAGAGATGTCTAGATAGTCTCCTTAGAAAGTCTTTTCGTAAGTTTCCATTTATATTCTCTCTGTCTTCAACACAATCTTTAAAAATAAAACCAGAATTACTCTCCATTCAATTGTTTGGTTGAACTTACTGCCTACTATTATAGTTTTCTGTTTATTATATTAGCAGTGTATAGTAAGAATTTCCTCAGTTATAGACGTAAGATTTGTTGATTTCTAAGATCTTAACGAGTTCCCTGAAAGCCTACAAATTTTTTCTTGCATTTTATAAGTACTTGTGATCCATCCTGGGAATACAGCCATTTCGTTTGTTGCTTTCTTCTAATAGATATTGCATTATAAGTTCAAAATTGTCAATTCATAAATAAACTATTGGAAACTACCTGTGTGTTGAATTTTGCAAGGTATTTGAATATACTTTGAATATACAAAGAAAGTTGAACTAGGTGGACTTTATAATCCTTTACACCTTAAAATTCTATAGCACTGTGTAGTAAAATGCAATACATAATGATTTTCTTTTCTCTTGTTTTTTAAGATCAGCCAGTTTTAGAGTCATGGCTCTTGAAATTATCATTGTATATTCCTATTAATTCACCTTTAAGAAACATCTTTACAATTTGTTTAAAAGATGTTAAAATCTCTTCACATTTAAAATCTATTTAATCTGCAAGATACTTTCAAATTTTAAATCTCTTATTGCAAAATAAGGGAAATTTTAATTATATTTCTGGCAACGTGCATATTGTACATGACTCAGTTAATTGTAGGGCCACCACCACACAGAGTGAAAAATTTGTTAAGTATAGAATTATTCTAAGGCAGTGAGAGAATATGATATTAGAAAATCATATTGTATCTTAGATTTTGTAGGTCATAAGCCAGGTTATTTTTCTCTCTTCTAAGAACATTTAAATCTATTATGCTTTCTTTTGTTTTGAATCACTGAAGCATTTAAAATAAGAGATTTTACTAAAGTAATAAATTAATGCTCTTTCAGTGAGATTTTCACTTGTGTCAAAATCACTACTTTGTACATTTTTCTTTCTTATGAAAACCCTTTTTGGTTTCATGATGTGGAAATATTTTTTTGTCAAAAGAATTCCTTCATTAAAGTATGTTTAATAAAAAAGAAATCCATTAACTATGTGTTTACTGAATACAAGACATAACATTGTTCTTCTTACCAAAGGGCTTACACTAGATTTAGGAAGCTGAACACCAATGAATCAACTAAAGATGCATAAATAACTGTGAGCTTCCATGTTGTATGAAAGTTAAGTGCAACAGAAGCAAGGAAAAGCAAAGGCGGAGGGACCTGGTGGCCAGGGAAGTGCAGCTGGACCTTCAAAGATAAGAGAATTATGTGAGCCAGTGTTTATGAAACCTCGGGCACTAACTGGACATTTTGGGAGCCGCTGGTGTAATATCTGAGACATGGGCTTTGGGACAGAGTTCTTGGCCTTGAACCCTAGCTCTTCCATGTTACTCCAACAGTATTTCAGAGGGCTGTATTTCAGTTTCCTGATGCCCAAGACAGATGATGGGTGTAACAATATAGGCTTCATAGCACTGTAGCAAGGATCAGATTAACTAATATTTATAAAGTGCAGAGTGGTTCCTCAACAAATGTTTACTGTTTTCTTGCACCACTTCATATTTACAAAAGCTTTCTTTTTAAATTTTAAACTGACAGGTAATTTTGTATGTATTTGTTATATACAACATATGTTTTGAAAAGTTCAGAATATATACATTGTATAATAACCAAATCTAGCTAATTGGTATATGTATTTCCTCACATAGTTATTTTTGAGGTAAGAATTCTTTATACTTACTTAGCATTTTTCAAGAATACATTATATTGTTTACTATGGTCATCAAGTTGTTCAACCTATCTCCCAAACTTATTCCCATCTATCTGAAAGGTTGTATCATTAGATCATCTTCTCAACCCCCACCTCCCCAACCATTCTAGCCCATTAACCACCATTCTACTCTCCACTTCTGTGAAATCAGCTCCTTTAAGATTCCACAGAGCCGGGTGTGGTGGCGCACGCTTGTAATCCCAGCATTCAAGAGGCTGAGACAGGAGGATTGCGGTTCGCGGACATCCTCAGCTACTCAGTGAGGTCCTCTGTAACTTAGTGAGGCCCTGTTTCAAAATAAAGAATAAAAAATAGGGCAGGGGATGTAGCTCAGAGGTTTGAATGCCCCTGGGTTCCATTCCCAGACCTGCAGAGAGAGAGAGAGAGAGAGAGAGAGAGAGAGAGAGAGAGAGAGAGAGAAAGAAGAGAAGAGAAGAGAAGAGAAGAGAAGAGAAGAGAAGAGAAGAGAAGAGAAGAGAAAGAAGATTCCACAGGAACTAGAACATGTGGTGCTTGGCTTCCTGTGCATGGCTTATTTCTCTTAACACAATGTCCTCTAGATTTCTTCATGTTGCTGCAAATGACAGGAGTCCATTCTTTTAAAAGGCTCAACAGTGCTCCATTATGAATATATATTATGGTTTGTTCATCCACTCATTCACTGAACACTTAAGTTGATTCTGTATCTTGGCTGTTGAGAACACTGTTGCAATAAACATGGCAGTACAGATGTCTCTTTAGAGTACTGATTTCATTTCCTTTGAATGTACCCGGTACTGGCAGTACTGGATCATAAGGTTGTTCCATTTTAAGTGTTTTTGAGAAACTTTTATACTGTTTTTCATAATGGCTATACTAATTCGCATTCTCACCTTAGTCGCGTTCCTTTAAACATTCAGGTTTGTTTTACTCAAATAAGTCTACTTAAAAGATATTTTGATAGTTATCCGAAGTGGATAATGAATCTCACTTGCCTGAATAGAAGGTAACTATAAAAGCAAATACAAAGAAAACAATTCAGTTAGATTCTAGTTATATACTAAAGCTGAGCTGAAGCCTATTCTATCTTTGGGGGAAAAAAATAGAATTCAGCGAGTGTTAGAGGGATTAGAAGATATTGGCAAGGACAAGCTTTCCTCCTTCAGAAGGACTGAAACAGAACTGAAAAGGGAGTAACTTGCTCAGTGTGTGACTTACTGCTATTTAATGCCACGATCCATTTCCATCTCAAATCATCTCAGCATGCTTCCCAGGCTCTGGGAGGGCCTTTAGAAGAGAGAGGGAGGAGCACTGTTCACTCACTGTTGACTGGTCTTGGCTTGAAAGGTGTGCTATATGCACTGATTGTATATTTTCAGTGGCACACATTATATTTTAGTCTCTCATCAGGTTCAACCCCCAGTCAGAAGCTCCAGAAAAATATTATTGTTTATCTTGGGTTTTTAAACTCAAGAGGGAAATTTTGGCTTTCCAAGATGAGAATAATATAAGATTTGGTTGTATACTCTGACGCATTCCACAGTATTAGCTAAAATTAGCAATGGAGCGGTAAAGTAAGTTTCTCCTAAATCCGCCTCTAATAGGTAAAAACAAAACGAAGTCTGGGAAAAGGCTTTCAAAATAGTTTTACTGCATATTTTAAAAATTAAAACTCTAGAGTGATGTTTAAGACATGAGAAGTAGCTTTGTATTACCCTTTCTTGCCCTGTAAGCCTAGGATGATATTTGTTAGTGGTATTCCTAAGCACAAACACAAATTGATAACATGAAAAACAGAATTTAATATATTCCTTAAGTCACTTTCCAAATAGTGTTAAAATTCAGGAGTTGGTATATTAACCCTTTATAATTTATTAAAAAGAAATTTGTGCCTGAAAATGTAATATGAATTACTTTAGTGATATTCATAACTACCTTGTAATATAGATGCTGCTTCAAAAAATACTCTTACATCAGCTGAGTGTGGTGGTACACACCTGTAATCCCAGTACTTGGGAGGCTGAGAGAGGACAATCACAGGTTGGAGGCCAGCCTAGCAACTTAATGAGACTCTCAACAATTTTGTGGAACCGTGTTTCAAAATAAAAAATAAGGCTGGGCATGGTGGCACATGTTTATAATCCCAGTACTTGGAGACTGAGAAAAGGAGGATCACAGGTTTGGGGCTAGCCTCAGCTACTTAGTGAGACCTTGTTTCAAAATAAAGAATAAAAGCCGGGCGTGGTGGTGCACGCTTGTAATCCCCGCGCTTGGGAGGCTGAGACAGGAGAATCACACAGGTTCGAAGCCAGCCTCAGCTACTTAGTGAGGCTCTCAGCAACTTAGTGAGACCCTGTTTCTAATAAAATATAAAATAGGTCTGGGAGTATAGCCCGGAGGTAGAAAGCCTCTGGGTTCCACCCCCAGTGCCACCAAAAAAAAAAAAAAGAATAAAAAACAGGGCTGGTAGAATGCCCCTGGGTTCAATCTGCAGTAATGCAACAAAAGTAAAATAAAAAGGGCTAGGGTGTAGCTTGGAGGTAGAATGCCCCTGGGTTCAATCCCTAGTATTCCCCCCCAAATTCTTACTCTCAATGCTTTATTATTGGAAATGTCATATATTTAATCAGAAGTCGATAACACACATTTTTAGATACTCATATTACGAAACACAATTCGTACTTAGAACATCTTTCAAAAAACAAAAACTCTACTTGTTAGTCAATTCTTATTTTCCATTTCATTCAGTTACTCAACAAATATTTAGAGTAGTGTCAACCACTGTTTAGGCATGCAGACACAGGAGAGAACAAAAGACCACAAATAAAAGACCACAGCAGCTGGGTGTGTTGTAATCCCAGCATGCTTGTAATCTCAGCATTTGGGAGGCTGAGACCAGAGGACAGGAGTTCTCTGCCAGCCTCAGCTACTTAGTGAGGCCCTCTGCAACTTAGTGAGACCCTGTTTCAAAATAAAGAATAAAAATTAGGACAGGGGGTGTAGCTCGGAGGTTGAATGCCCCTGGGTTCCATCCTCAGAACCCCCTCCCCCACACATACAAAAGACCACAAGAGACAAAAACACCCTATTGAAAATTACATTCACTTTTAAGAAACTTATTTTTATTTGATGTGGATTAATGGAGTTTTATGAGAACAGCATTATCTTATTCCTTAGTAATTAGGATTGTATGAAATAATAAGAACAGTAAAAAGAAACGCAGGACATCTTTGTTTGCCTCTTACCCTTTCTTTTGTTCTCTTTACTTTTGCTGTTTATAGAAAATCACTGGAAACAAGGAATCCTGACTGGCCTGGGTCTTCTAAGGATCCAAATTCAAACCTAACACTTAACTCAATAAGCTGTACTGAACAAATGAAGAACTCTAATATACTGGTATTTAGAATAAAATCAAATGAGAAGCCATAACTATTGTATGAATGCTCAACAAAACCTAGCCAGTGGTCTGAATAAGAACGGTGTTCGCACATTCTCTCACACCTGTCTGGGATTGCCTCCAAGAAAATTCTGAAACCCTGAAACTGTTTGATTTCAGTCAGAGGCCTTCAGAGAATACTCAGACACCATGATTCATGTTAACTTACAGGACAGAATGTGCACCTCTTCCATTTCCTTTAACAAAGCACTAGGGACTGGGAGTCAAAGAAGACTGTGGTGGAGTGGAGGAGGTGGTGCTTAGTGAAGACATTGGCAGCAAAAAGTATTAAGGTGCAAAATGAAGAATTGGTGCTCCTTATGTATAGGTGAATGTATGAATTCTTCTAGAACAATCATGTTGACTACAGTGTTGTCACACAGGCATCCAGAATTGGATGCCTAAAAGCTTAAAAAATTATCGTTCCTTCATTTTCCTTCCTCCTACTACCTCCCCCAGCACCACGGGGCATTTAAGCAAAGGAAAGTGGGCCAAAAATGCCATTCTTAATGTGGGAAGAATACACTATCTAAATGTGCCCAGAAAACAAACAAGGAAAGATTTCAGTGTTTAACTGGAGAAACAGCCAGTTACAAGCCAGAGGAGAAAGTAGCTGCCTTGACACTGCTTCTTCTCAGCATCAAGCTCAGTCAGATCTATCCAAGATGGGTGACAGGATTTAATGTCTTCTTCCAACTCTGGAGACAGTTCCAGGGGGTGGCTCAACAGTACAGGTAAGACCACTCATATCGTGACTCATGAGTTACTGACTATACATCTTTATGGAAGAAAAGTTCTTTCCTCTAATTGCTCAGGACCAACACTGCAAATCATCAGGACTCCAGAAAGGAATGAGAAGAATCTTGCAGATTTCATTGCCTGAACATTCACTAACCTCCACCTTTCCCAACCAGCCAAGGAACTGCCTAAATAGTCTTCATTGTACTATAACCACCCTAAGTAAACTTTCTCTTCAGAACAGAATCCGCAGCTGCAAAAACTGTGACAATTACTAAGGTGAAGAGAAACGTCCAGTAGTAATTTCTTTCAATTGAATTCAATTTTGAGGAAGCACATTTATTCATTAGAAATACCAATTCGGCTACTCCAGATATACCCCATCATTAACACTGAAGATTTAACTTTGATGTTGTATATTTCATGGTGACATCATTTATTCATTTAACATGTTTTTGCAAAAGGAAAAGAAAAAACAATGTTCAGTGCTTTAATAAGGTCGTTTTCTTTCTATATCATCCCATCCATCGCTGCAACATAAAGTGGTTTGAAGAATTTCTCATTTCAAAGAATGCCTTGTGTCCCCATCAGCAAAGTAGGCACACTCTGGGAGGCCAGCCAGGATGTGGGAAAGGCCTCCTATATAAAACTGGATTTTCATATGTAAGTTAAAACAGGATTCTACCTGCACTGCAGTAGTTTTGCATTAATGTTCTTTAACCTCCATGGATACTGCATGAACACTTTAATTCTTTCACTTAAAAAGAAAAAAAAAAAGAGAGATTTAAAAACATTTTCTACTTTTATTTGTCAATAGCTTAAGTACATTTTTGGAAATGCTTTAATAATTTTCTTTGGCTAGATAAGTTTATGGGACCCAAAGTAAAAAATTCTATATTGTTTATTGTTGCATTGGCAACTCTATTCTGACATACTCCAAGGCAGTACTAGCGTCGTCGTTGTCTTTTATTTTTCCTACACCGTGAAAATAGAAAACATTACCCAGTAAAATAACAGCAGGTTTCCAGGAGGTGAGAGGCTTGGAATTAAAATGACCGGGCAGGACAGCTGTCGGAGATGCAGGTCGGGTTTGGCGGCCCCGCTCCTCCCCGGGCCGCCTCTCTCCAGCCGGGGCGGCGAGGCCGAGGTCGGGGCGCCGCGCACCTGCCGCCTCCGCGCCGCCCACTGGCCCACCTGGCGGCCACCTCCGCCCGGCGCGTGGGCGGGGCGCGGTTTTTTCCCCTCAATCCGCCTTCCTCCGGGGAGGGGGCGTCGCCTGTGGCGGGGTGTGCTCCCCGAGCTGCTCCTCTGGGGACCCCACACAGTTTTAACAGTCCTCGCCGAGCGCACGCCCGGCGCCCTCCGCCGGCGAGCAGGCCCGGCGCGTCCCCGCTCCCGCGCCGCGGTCCCGCCCGCCGCCGTGTGAATGGGCCGCGGCGGCGCAGGGCGGGGGAGAGGCCGCGCCGCCCCCGCGCCCCGCCCACGCCGGCTGCGTCACTCGGCCGCGCGGGGGCGGAGCCCGAGCGGCGAATGGAGCAAGAGCGGAATCTCCCCATGTGACGGCGCGGGGGGCGGCGGAGGCGGCGGCGGCGGGCGGGAGGAGGCGGGGGCGGCCGCAGGCCGGGGAGGCGCCGCCGCCCGCGCTGCAGCCGAGCCCGCGCCCGCCACCGCCCTCCCTCCAGGGCGCGGGGGCGTCCCGGCCGCCCAGCCGCCTGAGGACGGAGAGCCGGGGCTGAGCGGCGCTGGGGAGAGCGCGCAGGACCGCCGCGCCGCGGGCCGAGTACGTAGGGCGCCGCCGGGCGGGCGGGCGGCCGGGCGGGGGGCTCGAGGGCGCGGGCCGAGCGGGCCGGGGGCGGCGGGGGCGGCGCGGGGCCCCCGGTTTCCAGCCGCAGTCGCCGGGGCGGACTCGTTTTGTTGACTTTGTAAAAAAAAAAAAAAAAGAAAAGAAAAGTGCCGCGCACTTTTGAGTCTTTTCTTGGGCATCCTCCTCTTCCGAATGCGGTTTTCTTTTTAGACGCGGAAGGAGAGTTTTGCTGGGAAGAGGCTTTCAGAAACTTGGCTGCGAGGTGCGGGCAGGCAGTGCCAGAGTCTTTGTGCCTCCGAGGCCCGAGCCAGGAATTTGCAGGCACATGTGGGGCACGGAAGCCCGAGGTGGAGAGGCTTAAGACCTTCCCCTGGAGAAACAGCGAAGTACTATCAGAGAGGTGTGCTCTGCGATCTCGGGGTTCGCAAGCTAGGAGACGACACTTGTAGTGAGCCCAGTGCTGCAGGATCTTGGAGAAGAGAGTAGTTGAGTTGGCACGAGATGCCTTTGGAGATTTTGCAGACCAAGTTTTGCAGCCGGCGATCTGGAGGCATCATAGATTTGCATATGCGTACCCCTCGCTCCTTGGCATTCGATAGGCTTTGGGAAATTTGAGGGTGACCTTTAATTTACAATTTCATCCAAAAGATCCGCTTTGGAGTTACTTGTCACTACCAGTTGGTTTGCCTGTGACGTGTGCCAACTCTTTAGGGAGTGCAAAGATCAGAAGCTGAGAAGGAATTTCTCAGATCTTGTTTAAAAATATTTTGGCAGTTTTAATAGATAATATTAGATTGCATAGGAGCAGAGGAACCGAATTTAAAATGGATCAGTCACATTTTAAACAAGCTTAGCTGTTTTGTTAGAAAAGTGTACACGCAGTGAATTGCCTTCTTAGATTTTTTACTTTCTGAAATTTCCTTGTACAACATACCCAAGTATGATATGTATTCTTTGGCTGTGGGTTTTAAAAAGAAATATTGGAGAGAATGCAGAGGACTTGCTTTCCCTGTTTTGGGTGGAGGCTAGTTCTCTGAAGATCTGAAGGAGCACCTTCTGATCCAATCTAAGTGCCAGTAGAAGTGGCTCTTAGATTCAAGGGTATCCTTTTTTCCTCCGTGTTTGTGTCATTTGAGACATTTTAGTATGTTTTTTCCATAAAGTTTAAAATGTTATTTTGTTCTGATAGGAATTTACCTGCAAATAAGGGTTCTCTTGAGAATTTTACCTGACTTGGAAGGCTGTCATCCCCTTTTTTCCTTGTTTGGGTATTAGATATCAGAACAGTAGGTCTTTAAAACATAATTTCAAAGAACCTTTGGATGGTTTCTTGTCTAAAAATGTGGGGGGTGTATAGGGGATTGAACACTAGTGCATTCTACCTCTGAGCTATACCCCCCCCAACCTTTTTTTGTTTTATTTTGAGGCAATTTCTGGCAAAGTTACTGCGTGCTGACCTGAAACTTGTGATCCTCCTATCTCAGCCTACCAAGTACCGGGATTGGGTCACTGCCCTGGCTTGATTAATTTTTTTTTATTTTTACTAAAGCTAATAAGGCCATTCCAGAATTGGAAAGATTTTGTTTCTCCTAGTTCTGGTGGTCTCCTGCTGCATGTGAATATCACAGTAATAAGAAAAACACTTCGCCACAGTAGATTCTTTATTTCATTCTGATAATTGTGGATGTAATTCAAATGACAAAAGTCTTTAGGAATACTATAGTGAGACAAGAAATTTAGTGAGTTTATTTATTGAGTAAATAAAGCTAATACTTTGTTATCCTATTTCAAAATTAATAGTTGCATGATTTTAGGTGAACTCAAATTATCTATTTTTGCGACTTGTAAATAGCATCCACTGCCCTATAGGAGAAACTTAATGGATTTTTATTCTTATTGTTAAGAGAATCAGGTAAAGCATTAGGTTTTTTTTCTTCTTAACCATACTTTTAAAACATTCTATTAAAGGCTTTAGGTATTTGCACTGTAAATGATTGAAAAAAGAAATTATAATAAAAAAATAAAGTGGGGGAGATCTTTGATGAGTTTCTTGCATAAATTTTAAAGTTTTTTTTTTAATAGTGGGGCTTTTTTTTAAATTTTGAAACAGGTTTTTCATAAGTAAGTTAGGTAATCTGCTGAGGCTGGCCTCGAACCTATTGTCCTCCTGACTCAGCCTCTGAAATGCTGGGATTATAGCACTACCACACCCAGCTGAATTTAAATTTTAAAGTCCAAGATGGCTGGATAGAAATAGAAGTATGTCAGGTTTTTGTGTCTGTTGACTTAGACACTATCCTAAGACTTAGGCTTCATCTCCTTATTATAATAACAGTATAGTTTTTTTTTGTTGCTGTTAATGTACATTTTTGGAAATACATGCTCTGTAAAATGTATCTTTAAATGTGAGGCTTGTTCTATATACCTCAGAACCGTCATTTATATGTATTAATGTTCTTGGAAGCAACCATTTTATGGACAGTGTAGGATCATACTAATGTGTGATCATCTTTATGAATATTTTGTTGTGAAATTCCATAAGTACATTACAGAATAAATAATACCCACTTGAGCATAATAAAAGGTTTCTAGCCCCTTTGCTTTGGATTTATTTTTATCTTACCTGCTTTTTTGAGTAGTAGAAGGAAGAATAGTACAGTTATTATACTAAATGCAAATTTCCTTTCTGATCTGACATGTTCAATAGCTCATACAGTAGTAGAATGTATCTCCCTAAATTTAATAATGGAACAAGTGGGAAATATGAGGAGTTGGTGCTGGGAAAAAATATTAATCCTCACCTTGTGAGAATTCTCACAGCTAAAACATACCATTAAGCTTTCAAGTAGTTTGTCATTTCTCAGTACATTGTATTTAAGAGGTTGTATGTTAATTTGCATGGTACATTAATTTTTACAGAGAAACTTCTGAAAAGATAATAAAATTTGTATATAATGGCCTACAAAGTCTACTCAGAATGTTCTTAATGTCTGTTGAATGTCTTAGCTCTTGGCTGATTGATGAATTTCTGGCTATTATGTAAGAGCTAATATTTGTTTATTGCTACTAAACTAATGCACAGTTATTGTTTAATAGCAAAAATAAATCAGACTTTTTCTAATTTTAATAAATGTACTTAAAGTAAATCATTGGATTTCCCTATTAAATCTTAGGGGGGGGTCTCTAAAAAATTTTTTTTCCAGCTTCATTGAGAATTCATAAAAGAGTCAGTGGAGACATTTTAGGTTTCATCATCACTAACTTATTAGAAGCCATATATTCATAGCTATGACAGTAATGTGACCCAAAAGTGTCTTGACTTAAGATACACCAGTGCATGCTTAATAAGTGTGCCTAGGTAGAGATTTGGAACACACACAAGAGTTAGTATTCAGGCCAACCATGCAATCTTAAGTAACCCATGAAATGTAATTAAAATATATTTAATCATTTTAGCTTGAGTTCTGGGTTCTAGAACTAGAGAAGCGAGAATTCATTTCATAGAGACACATCTTTTCCTAAGACAAATCCTGACATTTTGTAAATCTTTTCATGTACTTTATTTTACCCATTGTGTCCGTATGCCAGGCCACTATACCTTCACCTACACTCCTAAAATCGGCAGTACTTTGGAGGCTTTAAGTGTAATCTTTGTCCTCAAATTTACTTTTCCTTTCATCCTCATTTTTTGTCTTAGTCTTTCATTCCCTTAGTGTGCAGTACATCTCATCTAGATGTTAAGAGAAAAATCGTCTAGTGGAACTAATTCACCTTAATCTGTAAATGACTCATGAGCTCTTAACCAAGGCTTTACATTTTTTTAAAGTCTGTCAGTGTCCTTTGCATAAATGGGTCGAGCCTTGCTTTGATTTTGCTCTTGATTTTTCTTTACTTCTTGAAGAGTCTATTCCTTAGACTGTCACAGACTTCATAGAAGTATATATAGACACACACACACGTGAGCGCACACACGCAAAATGTGCGTGTAGAAATGATTCCCATAACATGGAGTGGAAATATTTAAGAGTAGTGATTATGAACCCATTTGAATATTTATTAGATATTTGTTATTTAGGAATAACTTATTACATTTAATTTTTAGGAACAGAGATGGAAAACCAAGATCTCATGACTGAACTTGAATTATAAAAAATACTTGTCTTGGGGCTGAACTCACACATAATGTTTCACTAGCTACATATATATGTTCCTGTACTTGGGAGTGCATCCTTTGATCTCTTGGAAAAAGTAGTCATGAGTTTGTCATATTCCTTTTTTAAGAAAGAGAAAGTATTGCAGATAAGAGCATAAAAAGAACCATAGGTAAGGTAACAGTAGGTAACAGAATGTGCCATTGTTAGATTGATCCTTCACTGTGTCGCCAATTTATTTGCTCAGAAGGTGTCCCCTTTGATATATGAAAGGGGGCTGCTAGTCAGATTCTGACTCAAAACATTGGTTTTCATTAAACAGCAACCTTTAGAGATGTTCTATATAGAACATTTTGCTAGGAGTGAATGTGAATAAAAGATGTATGAGGCCTAATTCCTATCTTCAGGATGCTTATACTCTAACAGTTACTTGTTCTGCAGAGGCACGTTAAGCCATCTTTGTTATGTGCTCTTGGTGTATAACGCGAGCATACATTTACCACAGTGCACAAGTGTCTGCTTCTTGTCTGTCTTCTTCCTCTTAACTGATTCTTCATAAAGGATCATCTTTTCTCTTGTATCCCCCTTGGCTTAGCGCCTGGCATATTTGAATAAGAGGGGAGGCAAGAGAGGAAAAGGCCAGGAAAGGACAGAAAGGAAGGATTGTGGGGTTCAGAGAAGGAAGAAGACACTTATAGCCAGGAGGTGTGTGAAAGGCTCTTTGGAGAAGGTTGAGGTTGGAGGGAGGATATCCAGCACGGGACAGGGAAGTTTAAAGTATGTTTGAGGAGTGTCCAGTGGATCTGTTTGGCAAGGATATGAGACTGGTTAAAGAACAGAAAGAAGACTTGAAAGGTAGGTTTGGGTCTGGGATGCCTGTGTAATTAGTTTGGATTTCTTTCTCTAAGCAGTAAGGAAATTTGCATCGGTGGGTGAAGAACCACTCCTCTTCTTTAGGAAATAATGTTGATATTGTAGTGTGGGATGTATTGGAAGTGAGGAAGCTATTTTCAAAGTGGGGCAAGAAGCAGTAAAATTCAGGATTGGGTGCTTTTGAGAATTAGAGAGGTTGTGGTATGGACTGAGGACCTGTAGATTTAGAGAAGGGAGAGGACAGGACAAAGATGGAATTCCGCTTTAATTTAGAAAACCAGAAAGGTAGTAATGATACTAAAAATAGTGAACAAATACACTTCTAGTTGGGAAGAGTAGATTTAATATCTGAAAGATGATATGAGATAGTGTACTTGTTGGACGTACCACACTTGAGACTTTGACATCTCCCAAGTAGAATTCCATATTATAGTTTAGAGGAGAATTTTGGCATCTTAGGCTTCTAAAACTTTTCAAGTATGAGGATTACCTTTGAAAATTAATTTATTTTGTGGATTGAATCCAAGGGTATTCTACCTCTGAGCTACACCCCCAGCCCTATTTTTTATTCTTTATTTTGAAACAGGGTCTCACTGAGTTGTGGAGGGCCTCACTAAGTAGCTGAGGCTGGCCTCAAACCTTGCAATCCTCCTTTCTCAGCCTCCCAATTACTGGGATTACAAGTGTGTGCCACCACACCCTGTGAGGATCACCTTTTAAATAGAATTCAAACACCTATGATAATTTTACTTCTAGCATTTGTTTATTGAGAACCCATAATTATCAAAACAGATTCAACTATACTTTTAAAAGTGAGGTTGATTTTATTAAGTTGCAGAAGTGTTTATGTACCTTCATTTATAAAGTAGATATGTGGGATACATCTTTTTATTCAGTAGTCGAGGCTTGGTGCACATTTGATTTGAGAACACTGCAGTAACTTCATGAATCACTGGTCCCAGCTACAGATGCAGATTTGGAGGGCACTGCTTGTAGTGATAATTAAAGACTGGGAATACAGACAGAGGGTAGTTAGGGGATCTAGCATAAAACCTTGGGAACTGGGTGCAGTGATGCGCTTCTGGGTCTAGCACTGGAGGCTGAGGCAGGAGAATCACTTGAGTTCAAGAGTGAGACTAGCCTGTGCAATATAGCAAGTCCACTGTCTCAAAAATCAAGCAAATAAACTTGGAAAATTCTTGCACTTGGAATATAGTGAGGAAAGGTAGGGAAAAGAAAACAATAGGGCATTCCAGAGTCAAGTGAAGAGCGATTAATGATGTGCAGCAGGGAGATAAATGAAAGGGAAGCCCAGTGATAACTCACTAGTTGACTGAGATTTTTGATGAAGTGGTATGGTCAGAAAGCAGGCTGTATTGCGGTAACTTTGAAGGAATGATGTTTCCTTTCCTTAGTGACCATGAAAGGTCTCTCTCCTACCCTAAAGCTTCACGTGCTGGCTTGGAGAATCTCAGGGAGATTGTGTTTCCCATTACAAAGCAGGAGTTGTCCAATATAATTTTCTGAACCAAACATCTCCTATTTCATTTAGCATAGTTTAAGTCTGGCAGATAACAGATGTTACCCTATAAGGAGCCAATGCAAGATACATTTTTAAAGGTTTTGAGTGTGTGTGTGGTGGGGGTACTGGAGATGGAACCCAGGGGCTTTTTACCCCCAGGCTACACTCCCAGACCTATTTTATATTTTTTAAAATTTTGAAACAGGGTGTCACTAAGTTGCTGAGAGCCTCACTAAGTAGCTGAGGCTGGCTTCCATCCTGTCTCAGCCTCCCAAGTGCTGGGGTTACAAGCTTGTGCCACCAGGCCTGACTAAAGGTTTTTTTAAAGTTTAAATTGTTACTACTTAAGGTAGTTCAAGTAATAAAAAGCAACACTAAATGGTCTTACTAGTCTATTGTTGAGTTCCTTTTCCTAATACTGGGGTTCTCTGAACTCACTAGAGTGAGGAATGTTTAAACTGGTGCAAGTGGAGGTTTGCTGTCCAGGGGAAACAAGGCCTTAGGTTATTTTGACTACACCGAGAATGAGTAGCCGGTCTCTCTTTAACTAAAGAATTCATGAAAAGGTTAGACTCATCATGGTGTTCCAGGACATCTTGAGGAAGCCAAGTAATAGTTTTCAGCTGAACAGATTTACTATCCCCTAAGCTACCTGTGTACAGTGTTGTGTTAGGACCAGTTTTATATTTATTTCAGATTGGAAGGATGCAGGCTGAGCTTGCTTTCAACTTATTTGACCTTTATGTTAAAGCATGAATGGTTACAGATTTGGTGAAAACAGAAAATCTCATAAGAGTTTCCTTTTAAATCAAATCAAGTTAATGTATGAAGTGGTGGGTGTTTAAATGATCACAGCAGGTTTTAGAAGGAAACTGAAACATTCTTCTAAGGCAAAAGCTTATGGAGAAAACTTTTTTTCCCAGCAGTAAGTGTGGGCCTTTAGAAAGCCTCCTGGGACTCTGAATACTTATTTATCTTTCATCTGTTATCTTGCCTTTGGAAATGTATATTTGATCCTATCAGTCCTTATGGGAATGTTGTATTCATAACTACTTATCAGCTCATGAGGACTTTCTCTTAGGCAGTAAGGGGGTTTCTTTTTTCCTGGGTAGAGAAGAGAAAAGGTGAAACTTAAAATAAAAATGTTATTTTCAACAATTACCCCTTATTTTAGAAGACTACACTCTTAGTTTGAATCTCTTAGTTCTCCTTTTCTCAGGTTTCTCTTTCATTTATATCTATCATGTATTTTTTTTCCCTTATTGTCCATAAAAAGATTAAAAACCACTTTTCTAGATTTTTGTCATAGTTTCCTCTCCTATAATGGGAGTAGATATGGTAAGTTAATTGATTGCTCCATAAACCTTACATAGTTATATTTGTTAGTTGAAATCACGTGGAACAGATGTATAATGTGAAAGTAAATGTCCTATCTCAGAAACTCCTAGAAGCCCTTCTAATAGATATAAGTAGTGGGTCTAGCACTCCCAAGGGCTATTTTGTGGTTTAGTGTCCAACCAGAATATATATTCTCCCTAGTTGGGGGGACAAACAGATAGATACTCATTGAGGTAATTTAGAAGATGCAAGAACTTTTTTTTATCCAGAGGACTGAAATAGGATAAAGCCAAGTAAACTTGGGACTTATTTTCAAATGCCATCAATCAGAATATTACACAGCCACTCCAAACAAGGGGTGATAACATGAACGTGAAGGTGGACCTAAAGAACCTGTACGTACATTTTGTGTTGCCCAGAGGAAATACTAGATAGAGATCTTCTTGTGCAGTTTGCCTCGTTTTCCAAATCCTGAGAGTCTTCTGAGATGCAGCTCCGGGACCTTAACACACACACACACACACACACACACACACACACACACACACACACACAAGATGATTTTCTAGGTGTTAGCAAAGGAATTGGACACCAAATAAACTTTTCATTTTTAACTTAAAGTCTTCAGATCACATCCACACTAGCCCTTGGAAATAAAGAACCATAAAGTTTGAGGAGAACACTAGTTAATGAAAACAGATTATGCATGATACAAAATTTCTAGGAGATGAAGCTTCCCAGTAATTAGTCCTCAGAGTGAAAGGGAGACCCATTCTCCTTGTTTGGGGTGGCTGTGTAATACTCTGATTGATGGCATTTGAAAATAAGTCCCAGGTTTAGTTGGCTTTAAGGGGTGATTGTAATATTTTTCTGTTTGCATTATATGAGTTAAGTATTGCTCCATACCATTTGAGTTGAGAATGGGTGTCCCATTTTCCACTAATGTATATATTCTTCTAGCCTTTTGTATTTTCTCCATAGGGGGCTTTAGGGTCCTTTTAATGCTAAAGATTTATTGATTATGCATTTGTTTTTCTTAAATGGAAGTACTTGGCCAGCTTTCTTTGTATGTGGGAGGTCTCCAGGCAACTGAACAGCTTTTAAAGACTGAAGAGGTCAAGAAGTACTTTGCTAGATCTTTTTCTTTCTCTTAAAAATAAATAAAATTTAAAAAAAGGGCTTCCTAGTTTGCTTGGACTCTAAAAGTGTTTCTTCTTTGATTCTGCCCAGTTTGAACCCTCTGTTGCTTCTTTGGAGAGCTCATCCATCCTCTGGACTGTCTCTATACCTAATACACATTTAGACCCTATTCTGTTATTTTTGTATGCAGGGTGGTTTTACATAAGCATCTATTTGAATGGGAATCTCATTATACTCATTTTTCTGTATTCTCAATGCCTGTCATAATTTTAGACTCTCAGATATGTAACCCCAGAGAGAAACCATAGAGTGTCAATAAATGGTAACTATATCATCCTCTTTATCACTTAAACCTAAGTAATCACAAGTCATGTCACTTACTTGCTTGAGTTTAAAAAATTATTATTAGTATGTTGCAATTATGCATCATAGTGAGGTTCAATGTGGTCAAAAGCATACATGCACACAGCTCTTGGTGTATTTCTCTGTACATCCCATGCCCCTTTTCCTCCTCCCTCCCCACACATATTAGTGAAATTGGTAGTAATACTTTTATATATTGTAGTAGCATTATTTAAGCTGGTTCCTTTTTCAGTCTTTCCTCATCTCCCTAAGTCCCTCCCCCAATCACGTCCACTACTCTGCAGGTCAGTCTCTGTCTTGCTTAAAGTCCCTTATGGTTCCTATTTTCTCTCTATATTGCACATATGCAAGAAAACACAATCCTTGATCTTTTGAGACTGGCGCATCTCACTTAGCATCATATTCTCTAGTTCCATCCATTTTCCTGCAAGTGACATAATTTTGTTCTTTATGGCTGAGGAGAATTTCATTGTATGTATATGCCACATTCTCTTCATCCATTCATCTGTTAATGGACATCTGGGTTGGTTCCATAATTTAACTATCGTGAATTGTACTATTATAAACATGGGTATGCATGTATTGCTATAGTATTCTGACTTTAATTCTTTTGGAAAGATACTCAGGAGTGGTACAGCTGGGCCATATGGTGGTTCATTCCTAGTTTTCTGAGGATCCTCCAAACTGATCTCCATAGTGGCTCTACTAATTTACAATTTCACTAAGTATGTAAGTTCCTATTTCCCTATATCCTCACCAGCATTTATTATTTGTATTCTTTATTATTGCCATTCTGAGTGGAGTTAGGTGGAATCTTGTAGTTTTGATTTGCATTTTCCTAATTGCTAGTAATTTGAACATCTTTTCATGTATTTATTGACCAATTGTATTTCTTTTGAGAAGAGTATGTAATTCAGTTGCCCTTTTTATTGACTTTTTTAGTGTTAAGATTTTTGAGTTTTTTATATATTCTAGATACTACTCCTGTATCAGAGGAGTGGCTTTTCCCATTCTGTAGGCTCTTCCTTTAAACTCTTGATTGTTTCCTTTGCAGAGCAGCTTTTTAATTGTAACAAAACCAGCAATGTATTGGCAAAAAGACACATAGTCCAACATAGTCCAATAGAATAGAAGATACAGAAATGACTCCTTACACTTATAAGCAGTTAATTTTTTTTTTTTTTTTTTTTTTTTTACAAAGGAACCAAACACATACTAGAGGAAAGATAGTCTTTTCAACAAATGGTGCTTGGACAACTAATGTCCATATGTATAAGAATGAAATTAGATCTCGATTCAAAAGTCAGCTCAAGGTGGATTAAAGACTTAGACTAGAAACTTTGCAATTACTAAAAGAAAACATAGGACAAACTCTCCAACATATAGACTCTGGTAGAGACTTTCTCAATAAGACCCTCAAAGTTCAGGAAATAAAACCGAGAGTCAGTATTTACGTGAATTTTCACTGCCTTTCTTGTTTCCTAAATATACCACCTATTTTCTTACCTGCAACTCACACTGAAATCTCTTTTTTTTCACCTGCAAGACTAATCTTGCTAATGTTTCTTTATAAAATGGAAATAATGATGACGTATCTTACAGAGGCTATTGTGAGATTCTGTGTAAACACTTTACATATTGCTTGGCATAAGATAAGTGATGAATGGTAGCATACTATACTTCTTACTTTCTGCTAATTTTGATTTATCTCCACTCCACCTCCATGTTCAAACCATAACAGCAAAGTATGTAGCCAAAAATATTATATATGTAGCCCTGGTAGCCTTTGAATTCCCAGTTTACTGTTTACTTTCCTTTAGAAAAATTAGCCACTTTAGTTATTGACCTTTAAGCTTTTTAGAAGTGCAAAATGAGATAGACTTACATGTATAGGAAAAATGCTTCCTTAGCAGTCATTGCTGAGCTTTTTTTTTCTCTCTCTCTTCCTATACTACATGCTTCACTGGCAGTGCCTAATCTATTTGGGTTTATTAAGAAGTTTGAACGGCCCTGTGGTTGCTGGAGGCTGTTGTGCAGGTACAGCTCTGCAGTGGATACAGTGGGCCAGAGCAATCCTATGATTTTTGCGTGGGAGATGCTGTTTCTCAGCATCTGCCATAGCCCGGTCATTGGTACATGGTAAAAAAAATAAAAGAAGTTTAAAGTTTGATTACAGGTGGTGGCTCATGCCTCTAGTCCCAGTATTTGGGAGGCTGAGACAGGAGGATGGCAGGTTTGAGCCCAGTATATAATAACTTAGCAAGGTCCTGTTTCAAAATAAAAAATAAAATAGTGCTGAGGGTATAGCTCAGAGGTAAACAGCCCCCCCCCCCCCGGTTTAATCTCCCCATCCCTCCAAAAAAGTTTGAAACAAGTGTGATGACTTTTTCCTGTCTTCTTTTTTGTAGGTTAAATCCATCCACAGTAATGGCCGCTGCCTTACCTAGGACATTGGGAGAGTTGCAGCTGTATAGAATATTGCAAAAAGCCAATCTGCTTTCTTATTTTGATGCCTTTATTCAGCAAGGTGGTGATGATGTTCAGCAACTCTGTGAAGCTGGAGAAGAAGAGTTTCTGGAAATCATGGCACTTGTGGGCATGGCTAGCAAGCCTCTTCATGTCAGGCGGCTGCAGAAGGCTTTGAGAGACTGGGTTACAAACCCTGGCCTTTTCAATCAGCCACTGACTTCCCTTCCTGTTAGTAGCATACCCATCTATAAATTACCAGAGGGATCGCCGACGTGGCTGGGAATATCCTGCAGTAGTTATGAAAGGAATAGCAATGCCCGGGAACCTCATCTAAAAATTCCCAAATGTGCTGCTACCACCTGTGTGCAAAGCTTAGGACAGGGGAAGTCAGATGTGGTGGGGAGCTTAGCGCTACAGACTGTTGGTGAGTCCAGACTCTGGCAAGGCCACCATGCAACGGAGAGTGAGCACAGTCTCTCCCCAGCAGACCTTGGCTCTCCAGCTTCCCCAAAGGAAAGCAGCGAGGCACTGGATGCTGCTGCTGCCCTCTCTGTGGCTGAGTGTGTGGAGCGAATGGCCTCCACGTTGCCAAAAAGTGATTTGAACGAAGTCAAAGAGCTGCTAAAAACCAACAAGAAGTTGGCCAAAATGATTGGTCACATCTTTGAAATGAGCGATGATGATCCGCACAAAGAGGAGGAAATTCGAAAATACAGTGCAATATATGGAAGATTTGACTCAAAGAGAAAGGATGGAAAACATCTCACACTTCATGAGGTAAGAAATGTGTGTTTTCCTTTCTCTCTAGATATGTGGTATGTTGCTATTCCTTAAAGGTATGCTTGGTAATAGTTGATTTGTTTTTGCAGTACTGGTGGGGATCAAGCCCAAATCTCACTGAGCTACATCTCCATTTGATATTTGGTTAGTAGTTTTCAGAAAAGAAAATATGCTTTCTGAAAGCAGTATTAAAAACACTTAGATGTTAGCAAAATAGAAGAACTCTTATGAAATGAGACTGTTTATTGTGTTAGGAGTGTTTTGTTTTGAACTCAGACATATTGAAAGTACAATGTAAGGTGAGTTTTAGAAAAATGTCAGAATTTAAGTAGTCAAAGTATAAAGTCCTTGCATTTGTAAGGCAATTTATTTTTTAATTACGAAGTAAAATAATATTTTAAATATAATTGTTTTGTTTTCTGTTTTAGTGGTAGTGGGGACTAAACCCAGGGTGTTCAACTTTTGAGCTGCCCCCAACCCCCATCCTTTATATTTGAAACAGGGTCTCAAGAAGTTACCACTACACTAGCCTAGAACCTGTAATGCTCCTGTCTCAACAGATTCCAGGTGCTGAGATTATAAGGTTGTGTCATCATGCCCATCTATAGTGATTTATTGCAAAAACATTTCTGTAGACTTTTTTAAAGAAAAAAATTATATAAAAATAACTAGAACTTAAAGCAATTTCCAGCTAGCATAGAATAACAGAATTATATTAATTAGATGAATGTTGAAAGAATTATTGTAGCTTTTAGCATTGTTTTGATTTTATGGTCAACATTAAAATTTTTCTTTCCTTCAGAACTAGAGATGGAACCCAGAGGCATTTTACCTCTGAACTATACCCCAAGCCTATTATTTTGTGTAATTTTTGATTTTGAGACATGGTCTCACTAAGTTGCTGAGGGCATCAGTAAGTAGGTGAGGCTGGCCACGAACCTGCGATCCTCCTGTCTCAGCCTCCAAGTACTGGGATTACAAGCCTGCACCACCAGGCCCAACTCTTATCGCTCTATTCTGTTTAAGTATGTATGTGTATATGCATATGTGTATATGGTTGTATAAACATACATATAAGTGTGTGAACTTTTGTACTTATTTCCTTCTCATGTTTACCTGGCTAACACATCCTTAAATTTTATGTCTTTTCTCTTCCCTTTTCCTCCAAGTAGAATGACCTTTTATTTCCTTTTCATTTTTATCTCTGCATACACTTCTTTCACAGTATCTTTGGAACACTTTATTGTGCTCATTGGTTTGTACCTGGTCTGTTCCTTGACGTATACTTTGAATTTCTTCAGTGCAGAGATGATGTCTTACCCATCTTTTACCCTCAGTGTCTGGTATAGCCAGTAAGTAATTATAAAATAAATACAGTTTCAGAAATAAAAAAGACTATTTCTTTTTTATACCCATGCAAGAAATTAAATCCTCTGAAAAAATGTTTATATTAAATGCTGTATTTCACATTCAACTTCAGATCCCCCCCACTATTTGTACTTTAACATGAAAAAGACTATGTACTCAGTGTAAAAGTATTCAATCATTTTAGAAGAATATAAACTATTTTCTATAAACTTTTAAATACTTTTTACATGTATAAATGTGGGATCATGTTTTGCGCATTGTTCTCCAAATTCCTTTTTTTTTTAATGGAACACTGCTCACATATAATATGCTATTTGATACCTTCTCAAGTCAATACACATTGAGCTACCTAATTGATTCCTGGGTTGCTTGTATATGACAATATGCATATACCATTATTTATCTTAACTAGTCTTTGTGATACTTAGGTTTCCTGTTTTGAAAATTTACATACATTATACAAACATTCCTATGCACATATGCCTTTAGAGGCTTGTGTTATTCTATAGAATGAATTCCAACATGCAAAATTATGAGATCAAGGAATGTGTAGACTTAATATTTCAGTAGTAGCTATATACCCTGCCCTTTTTATTTTTAATAAATTATTTATTTATTCTGTGGTACTGTGGATTGGACCCAGGGGCATTCTACTTCTAAGATTCATCCTAGTCCCAATTTATTTATTTATTGAAACAGGATCTTGCTTGGTTGATGTGCGTCTCGCTACTTGCTGAGGCTGTCATCGAACCTGTGATCCACCTATCTCAGCCTCCCGAATACTGGGATTACATATGTGTGCCACTGTGCCTGGTTTTTATTTTTAATTTTGAGACAAGGTCTCACTAAGTTACCCACGCTGGCTTCGAATTTGCAATCCTCCTGCCTTAGCCTCTTGAGTAGTTAGGTTCTCCCCAGCTTTAGCATATTAAGGAGAACATCAAATTTCTTACTTTTTGTGACTGACTAATCTCACTTAGCATAATATTCTCCATTTCCATCCATTTCCCTGTGAATGATGTAATTGTGTTTTTCTTTATGGCTGAGTAAAATCCCATTGTGTACTTTCCCATAGTTTTGTAATCTATTCATCTGTTGATGGACATCTTGGCTGGTTCCATAGTTTGGCAGTGGTGAATTGTGCGGCTATGAACGTAGAGACATATGCATTAGTTTGGTAGTTTGGTTTCCATTCTTTTGGGTAGATACCCAGAAGTGGTATTGCTGGATCATATTGTAAGTTCATTCCCATTTTTCTGGGGATCCTCCATACTGTTTTCCAAAGTGGTTGCATTAATTTGCAATACCATCAACAATGTATGAGTTCCCACTTCTTCACATCCTCACTAACATTTGTTGTTGTGTTTTGATCATCTGGTCTTTTGATGTAAATGATTTTAGATATGAATACTGGAGCTTGAAATCCAAAAGCTGGTTAGCAGAATGACTTGGCTAAGTCTGTGATTTGATCTGTTTTGAGTGTGTCCCTTTGCAGTTGTTATGTATCATTATTTCTGCAAAATAACTGCCAACACATTTATAATGCACTTAGCATTATAATTCAGGTACACTTTGATGCTTTCATATTACCTATGGACTGATAGAAGAATCCAGTTAGAAGGCTATAACTGACAGTTCAAAACAAAAGGTAAAACATGGTGATTTTAATTTTGTGCTTTAATACTGTTTTCATGTAATTCTTATAGCATATGAAACACAAAGTTGGGTCAAAAGACCTAAATTTTTATATCAAAGTAAAAGTATTTTAAAAGATAATTTTAATCAACCCAATCAACCTTACTATAAAAAATTATATCCTGTTTTTTAAAAATTCAAAAAGAGCCGGGTGTGGTGGCGCACGCTTGTAATCCCTGTGCTTGGGAGGTGGAGACCGGAGGATCGCGCAGGTTCATAGCCAGTCTCGCTGGCTTAAGAGACCCTGTTTCAAAAAAAAAAAAAAAAATGTATGTATGTATGTATGTATGTCTGGGAGTGTAGCCCTGAGGTAGAAGGACTTCCATGAACCCCAGTGCCACACACACACACACACACACAAAAAAAAAAAAAAAAAAATTAAAAAAGAATTATTTTTACACTTGCTTAAGTTTGTGACTTTAGTCCAGTAAGATATTTTAGAATAGAGTTTATGACTAGTAACTGTCAAAGACTTTTTTGGAGAAAATATACAATCTTGAGAGAATTAAAGTGCTTTTAAGTATGCCTTTTCTAAATCATGAAAAATTGCATATTTTCACTTAACTTTAAATCATAAAGACTTTATTTTTTCTAAGTTTCTAAGATTAAAGAATATTACTAGTTTGGCCTCAACTTTTAAGTAAGGAAATACATGATTCATTCTTAATTCACTGTTGGCTTATTCTAACTGTTCTGAGAATTTTCTTTGTAGAAACTGTATAAATTCTACTCTTCCTCCTTCAAGACAAAAAGCTGTATGTAGGTCACTAGTGGATGAAAATCAAGAAGTTATCTATACCTGAACATTTTTCTCAACTCTCATAAGTACATATGACTTTTTTTCCTCATAAACATTTTTTTGTTTTCATATGTATTATACACTGTATAGGAAAGAATAATGGAGTGAATCATGTAACACATTTTGTTTAAAGCTAAAGAATGAGTGATAGTCATAGTTCCTAGCTAGGTATATGCTGGTTTTATGGAAGTCAGACCACGAAGATAGTGTCAAGGGATGAGGCTTAGAACCACATAAGTTACTGGTCTGGGGCAAGTGCTAAGGGACATCCTAGATACAGCACTGAAAGAATTTCCAGCAGCCAGAACTTTTTATCTATCCAAAGGTGCTTTAGTAGAGGCAAATTAGGCAAGCAATATGCCTCAGATCTTAAATCAGTGTATGAAGAGAAAGAAACTAACAGTTGGGAATGGCAAAGCAGTAGAGAATATAGGTAGAGTTGAAATTCTACAGGAACTGGGCTACAAGCAGGTTACCAGGATAAGGACCCAGGCCTATAGAATAAATGATAAATGAGGTCATTTGCCACTTCAGAAGAATTCAGCACTTTCAGTTTTGAAAGAAAAAGAATGCCATATCTGGAGCCCCATTAACAAATTATGATACTTTATCCTGAACTTGCAGCTTCGAATGGATAGTTTTCAGCATCTAATACTTGAAATGTTTACTTTTTTCTTTTTTTGCGGTACTGGGACTGGAACCCAGGGACATTCTACCTTTGAGCTACACCCCCAGCCCTATTTTTTATTCTTTACTTTGAAACAGGGTCTCACTGAGTTGCAAAGGGCCTCCTCACTGAGTAGCTGAGGCTGGCTGCGAACCACAATCCTCCTGTCTCAGATTCCCAAATGCTGGGATTACAAGCGTTCACCATCATGCCGGGCAGAAATGTTTACTTTTAAAAAGTAAATTATAGAACTCTTAAGGTGGTCTGTTCCTTTTGAATCACTTGATGAATTATAGTTTTTAGGAAAAGATGTTCATAGCATCTAAGTTTCACACTTAGTGGTACAAAGTTGTTTTACAGTATTCAAGAACTAATATTGTTTGTACATTTGCCTCTTTTTATCCCTGATCAACCTTGCCAGAGGTTTGTCAGTTTTATTATTTTTCAGAGATTGATGATGGGCTCAGTCTGGCCTACCTCTTGCTTTTCTAAATAAATTTTTTATTGGAACACAGGGTCATGCCTGGTTTTTTTTTTTTATGTTTATCCGTGATTATCTTTAAGTCACAGTGGCAGAATTGAATAGTCGTGACACAGACTGGCCTGTGAAGCCTGGAATACTTAAAATTCTCTGCCCTTTTACAGAAAGCTTGCCAACCATGGATCTTTTTAAAGAATCAAACTTTAGCTTAACTCATACCCTGGTTGTGCTGTTGTATGTGTTGTACTTTCATATAGTTTATATTTTTTTAACTTAATGTTCCATCATTATATTTCTAATACAAGTAATCAAAGCTATAAATTCCCACTATATATTTAACATTATCCCCAAAGTTTTTATATGAAGTTATTTTATGAATTTTCTATCTTATATTTTTCTTTTTGTTCATGATTTATTTTCTGACCCAAAATTTAGAAGTATTCCTTCATTTTTAAATATGAGTGATTTTTTTAATCCTAGTTATTTTTTCTAATGATTTTTAACTGAATTACATTATGGTCAAGAAAACATGTTTTGCATGATGCCAAGTCTTTAGAATTTGTTGAAATTTTAGTTATGGTCCAGTATGGGATCACTGTTATGTATAGAAGTAGTATCATTGGTATTTGTTTGTGGATTATTCTTATGTATTCATTCTAACAGGCTTATTAACTATTATTTAGAGCTCCTGTATTTTTTCTCTTGTATTTCTCCTGTATTATGTAATCTTAATCTTAAAAAATGCATGTTTTAAAAATCTGCTGAGGGAGCTGGGCATGGTGGCACATGCTTGTAATCCCAACATTTGGGAGGCTGAGACAGGAGGATCATGGTTCACAGACAGACAGTCTCAGCTACTTAGTGAGGCCCATTGCAACTCAGTGAGACCCTGTTTCAAAGTAAAGTATAAAAAATGGGACTGGGGGCGTAGCTTAGAAGCAGAATGCCCCTGGGTTCTATCCCCAGTACCACCAAAAAAAAAAAAAAAAATCTACTGAGGGGATGGGAAGGGGGGAAGAGAGAAATTCTCTAATGTTCATGATGTATATTTAACAAGCATATCAATCACTAAGAGAAGGAGGGAGGCAGAGGGAATGGGTAGGAATTGGGTAAGGGCTAATTGGGTGTTGTGTGCATATATGCCTCCATCATCTTGTACTTCAATAAGATGCATGACTACAATGCACCAATAAAAATTTTTAAAAAATCTGTTTAATATGAATATAAGTATATTATGGGGTCTCTTGTTAATAATGGCCTGGTATTATCTGTTTATCATCCTTCTACATTCAGCCTTTCTGAATTCATATTTTTTATTTATTTCCTGTAAATGCCAATGGCTGAATTTTAAAGAATTCAGCCTGAGCTGGGTGTGATGGTGCATACCTGTAATCCCAGTACTTGGGAGACTGAGGCAGGTGGATCACAAATTCAGGGACAGCCTCAGCAAGTAATGAGACTCTCATCAACTTAGTGATAGTAGTCTCACCTCATCCTCACAATGAAAGTTTTATTCCTATTTTAAAAATAGAAAAAAAATAGGGCTGGAGGTGTAGCTTGGAGGGAGATGCCCCTGGGTTCAATCCCCAGTACCAGAAAAAAAAAAAAGTTCAGTCTGACTTTCATTGTCTTCTACCTCTAGAACATTTGGTCTTTTTGCCTTTATAATAATTACTAATGTTTTGAATTAATTTTCTTTTTTAGTTTGTTTCTCTGTTTCCCCCTCACACACATATATACTTTATATATTAGATTTATCATCTGGGATTAGTTTCCTTCTGTCTTAGATGCATCATAAATGACTTTTTTCTACATCCTCCTCCTCCTTCTGTGTATATGTGAACCTAGAGGTGGTCTATGTCCAAGCTATAATCTCCACCATGCCCTTTTACTATTTTGTTTTGAAATAGGGTTTCACTAGGTTACTGAGAGTGTTGCTGTATTTCTATGGCTGGTCTCAAACCTGCCATCTTAACTATCTCAGCCTCCCAAGTACTGGGATTATAGGCGTGTGCCATCATGCCCAGTTAGAAATTCTTAAATCCTGTTCATGGAAAACGTTCTGGCTTCTATTCCTCACCAGAAAATATCTTTAGTTTGCTCTCATTCTTAATTACTCTTTTTATCAGATAAATTTAATATTGTTTGTGGTTTTCCTTAATAATAAAAATATTTTATTGCCATTTGGCTTTCTTCGTTATGTTTAAAAGTTAGTGGTTATTCTGTTATTTATTGCCTGTTTTTAAAATTTTTTGTTTTTGTCCCAGAGTTTCTTTTTCTCCTTTATTTTTTATTGTCTTTCTGGTCATTTTTACTGTATTGCCTTTTTTTTTTTTTTTTTCAGACAGGGGATTAAACCCAAGGACATTCTGCCTCTGAACAAGACCTTCAGCCTCATTTTATTTTTTATTTTGAAACAGGGTCTTGCAAAGTTGTTGAGACTGGCCTTGAACCTGTGATTCTCTTGTCTAAGCCTCCCAAAAACTGGGATTACAGACTTGCCCCCTCACACCCATTCTTAGTTACCATTTAACCCATGTTTTCCATCCTTCCACAGGTGAAACACATATAAAAACTTAAATATAGCATATAACAATAATAATATTATTATAATAGCATCAATATAATAGTATATAAGCTGTATATTACTATTTCCAACCTGTTTTAAGAAACCTGTGTCAATTTTATTGAAGTATCTGCAGAATTGGAAACTGGAGATTTATTAATATATTATAATATATTAATACTTGTTTTAGATGGAAGTATCCTGAGCTTGAATTATATTCTTCCTTTATCTCTATTTTCAAAAAATTTTAAAAAGAAAAATTATTAGTAAAGGTGGGAGCTGGGTAAGGAGAAAAAAATGTCTATTTTTTTTCTTTTAATGAAAGAAAAACAACTAACATCAACAACTGTGTGCCAGGTGTGTCTCCTCATTTATTTCTTGTTAGAGCCCTTTGAAGTAGTGCTATGGTCCCATTTGCCTCTTGAGGGTCTGAGTTTTTTGCTTGTCCAGTGCCACATAGCTGATGAGTGACAGAGCAGGACCCAGCTCAGGTCTCTCTGACTTTAGGTCCCACTTTCTTTATGCTTCTGAACATGCTTTGACTGAATACATTTCTTGCTTTTTCTCTTTTAAAGGCATTTATTGGTGCATGATAGTCTCATATCACAATGTAGTTAGTTGATATACTTCTTGGCAGCTCCCTATATTTAATTAAATCGACAAGATTATGAGAAAAATGTTCTAGAGAAAAATGTTCTAGTTTATTAAACAATGAAAGGTTTTGAGTTTATGGTAACATTTGCTATTTTACATTTTAGTGCAAGGTATTTGGAAAACTAGCAATGTTATATTGGTAATATATAACAATTATTGAATCACAAAAAGGTAGTACTAGATGAACCTTAGAGATTAATTGCCAAGCCTTTAATTTTTCAGTATAACCTAAATTTTTATAATTTTGCTGTTTTACTAAGTGACTTGATAAATACTTACTCCTTTCTAAGAATTGATATTAGCAGTTCACACACAAAAAAATAGTCCTCTCAGATCCTGTATATTCACCTTTATTTGGGGAAATATTTTCACTACATTTTTGCTTTTTGTAAGAAAAATGAGATGCAGAATACTTTTTACATTTTATTTTTATTTTTGTACTTATAAACTCTCCCCCCACCTCACTAAAAATAAAGAAAACAAGCAAAACCAAGCTATTTTGAATTGCTTGGGCTCTCCAAAGTAGTAATTGAGTTAATCTTTGTTTGAAATTTGGCCTTAGGAGTAATTAGGAATAAATTCCATCCTGATTTAATGAATTGTGATTAATTATGTAATGATATGAAGTTTTTACATTCTCAAATGAAACGTTTTATGCATTGATGAAATTGAAATGTTCATAATTTTTAAAACTTTATTTTGCCTATATAGCTTACTGTTAATGAAGCAGCTGCTCAACTCTGTGTGAAGGATAATGCCCTGCTGACAAGAAGAGATGAACTTTTTGCCCTGGCTAGGCAGATTTCTCGAGAAGTCACCTATAAATACACTTATAGAACCACCAAGTAAGTGTTCACTGATTGGCAATATTTTTGTATCACTTGATGGAAATGTAGAGATTGAACACCAATTGATAAGAGTGTGAAAATATATATATATTTTATTTTTATTTGTATGTGGTACTGAGGATGAAACCCAGGGGTCTTCTACCTCTGGGCTATACCCCCAGAGCTGTTTAATATTTTATTTGGAAACAGTGTCTCACTAAGTTGCTGAGAGCCTCACTAAGTAACTGAGGCTGGTTTTGAACCTGTGCGATCCTCCTGTCTCAGCCTCTCAAGTACTGGGATTACAAGCATGCGCCACCACGCCCAACAGAGTATAAAAATTTTTGAAAGATAGAAGTGAGATTTTGGTTTTATAAAATTAAGTAGTGCAGTGACTTTTCAAAACATTGTTAAAAGTGACTTTTTATAATTTATTTTTTAAACTGGCCCAAAAAATATAAAATTGTTCCTATTAATGGGGTATCCTCTGATGTTTAGGATACTTATATACATTGTATAGGATTTAAATCAGGTTAAACGTACTTATCTCCTCAAACATTTATTATTTTTTATGGTGAAAACATTCAAAAATCCTTTCTTGGGTTTTGCAATATACAGTACATAATTGTTATCCATAATCACACTACTGTGCAATACTCATCAGACCTTCTTTCTTCTATCTAACAAAGTGATTTTTGTTGTTTTGTTTAATTCTCCTCTGTTTTCCTTTCTTTTGAAAGGCATAGTTTTATAACATGGTAGCGTTGTTCTTGTAGTGGTTTAGACTTTTTTTTACACATACTTTGGTGTTGAGTTGATGGGATTTAGGCAGCATTTATAAATTTATTTGTATACCCATTAACTACATGAACTCTGAGGAAACGGTGGTTCCTTTAGCAAGGTGTTTTCTATCTGAAATTGGCTGGATATTTAAGACTCTTAAAGGGAGATTGAAAGTACCTTTACCTACTAGCAAATAGAATATGGAATGTGAGTTTGAAATAAAGAATGGTGGTTTCTTTTTTTTTTTTTTTTTTTGCAGTCTGAGGATGGAACCCAGGGGCATTCAACCTCTGAGCTACAGCCTCCTACAGCCTCTGCCCTATTTTTAATTCTTTATTTTGAAACTGAGTCTCACCAAGCCGCAGAGGGCCTAAGTAGCTGAGGCTGTCTGCGAACCACGATCCTCCAGTCTCAGCCTCCTGAATGCTGGGATTACAAGTGTGTGCCACCACGCCCGGCTCAGAATGGTGGTTTTTAAATTTAGTGTAAACACCGTATTCTTTTCTTGTTCTCACTTGATCTCTAAGCACTGTCTGTAGTTTAGGATCACTTATTTTGTTCACTTGGTTCTACATGGATCCTGATTTCCAGCCCACTGTGTGTTGTGTATGCTACTATTTCTGTGAATGGATGCATTTGACCACTTTCATTAGAGTAACTGATATTTATTGAAAATTTGCATCCTAAGCACCCTTCCCAGCCCTAATAAATCAGTCCTTGCAGATGGAACCTTGGAATCTGAAGTTCCCACTAGTATCCCAGATGATTCTTGTACATACTCAAGTTTGAGACTGACTACTATATGATAGTCATTTGCTGTTATTCACTGTTGTTTTTCTAACTCACAGTAGCTTCATTTTCTACTCTACCTCTGTGCCTAAAATACTTGCAAACAGAAAATAAGTGAAATTACATAGACTAAGTGAACAGGATAAGAATATACAGTAACATTACAGGATTATTATCCAGGTTTTTTAAGTTAGATAACCAAGCGCTGATTCAGTGATTTTTAAAATTTTCTTTATTATACAAAATATTCTGAGTACTTCTTTAAATGATTCTTTAAAATCCAAGTAATGCATGTACATGATTTAAGAAGTCATATGGTACACAAGCCTTGTAATGAATGAGCAGTTCCTGTGCTCTGCTGCCTTGCCACATCTCAGATCCATACTACAGAGTTAAGCACCTTGAGTAATTTTTTTTACTATTTACATTTATATTTATTTATAAAGCTCAATACACACATTTTAAAAAATATTTTATTTTGAAACAAGGTCTCACTAAGTTGCAGAGGTCCTCACTAAGGAGCTGGGGCTGGCTGTGAACCTGTGATCTTTCTGTCTCAACCTCCTGAGTATTGAGATTACAAGCACGTGCCACCATGCCTGGAGTTCAATATATTTTAAAATGTATTAATAATTTAATGTAATTTAGAAGCCAGAACGATGTGAAAGGTAATTAAAAAGTTGTACTTTCAGTCCTGCCTCTTTACCATAGTTTTAATAGTTTTTTTTTTCATTTTTCCAGTATTTATGTACATGCAAACAAATACAATAATAAAGTAATATTCTCATTTTCATCTCCCTCCAGAGAATAGGAATTAGTATATATCTACATTGTTCTGTATTTTGGTTTTATTTACCTTAGCTTATCTTGGAAATCTTTTTATATTAGTGTATGTATATATGTAAGTTTTTTACATCTACATAGTATTCATTTTATGAATGTTTCATGATTCAATTTGTCCAGTCTCCCATTGATAGATACTTGAGTTATGTTTAGTCTTTTGTTATTGGAAAAAAATACTGCAATAAATAACCTCATATCATATTTTGTTGTTTCTGAGATATACTTTTTCACATGTTAGTATCTTTTATATTGAGGTATAACGTACAGTTGATGACTTGTCATAGTTGACAGTAGGATTTTAGAGTGGCACATGAAATAATTGTGTGTCAAAATGATGAAAAATCTCTTCATTATTTTAATGTTATGAGTATGTCACTTCTCATTTGGGGTTTTCAAGATTATATATTTGAGGGGAAGGTTATAGACTGAGAAGCTTTAGGAATAATTTTTTTTCTTTTTCTCTTTTGTCTTAGGTCAAAATGTGGTGAAAGAGATGAATTATCCCCAAAGAGAATTAAAGTAGAGGTATAGTTATATGTAATATATTTATGTGCTATTAATGTTTGCTTCTATTTTAAGATCATTAAAAATAAAGTGAAATTTTATTAGTTCAGACAAAAAGGATGGTCTCATAAACTGAAAAAAAGAATTGAAAAATGAATCTTAAAAACAATATAGTTTTGTTACTCTGAAGTATCTATAATAGTTGAACTAACAAAGTAAATTTTCAAAAGGAAACTGTATTGACTAGATTGATGTCCATTCAGTTTATCAAAGGTTAATTCGCAACTTGGTGTTTTTTACCAATCTACAACTTTTTTTTGGCTGGGCGTGGTGGCACACGCTTGTAATCCCCACACTTGGGAAGTGGAGATGGGAGGATTGCACAGGTTTGAAGCCAGCCTCGCTGGCTTAAGAGACCCTGTTTCCAAATAAAAATATAAAAATAGGTCTGGGAGTGTATCCGGGAGGTAGAAGGGCTTCCAGGAACCCCAGTACCACCAAAAGGAAAAACCAAAAAAAACAAAAAACTTTTTTCTGGCTAAACAGTTTCTTTTATGATCTTACTTACATCATGTACATTCAGAGGAGCTTTTAGTTTCTTTATATTAACTATCTGAGGAAGTGATAATTTAGTATCTACAAATTACAGAGACTATCATAACTAAAGCCTTTGTTAGAGGATCTTGGTTGAGACTTCTCATTTTAGACTTGCTAGTAGTAAGATGGGAGTTGAGTAAGAAAAATGCATTTCTTATGGCTATCAGAAATATAGAATGGTTTCAGAACTACTGTTTCTTAATACTTTTTTGGAAAGTGGTTTATAGTAGAGTGGAAAGTTGAAGTCAGTGGATCTTTTCTTGCTTTTTATCTTCAGCTGGAGGTAGGACTTAGTATTCTCTTAGCCATCCCATTATTTAATTTCAAGTTAAAGCATATAAAATATGCTTAACTACCCTAAATTTACATCATCACATTATACTCAATCCTATTTGTATAGCAGTAGTACTTTATACCAGTGCCCAAATTATCTTTTAAAAACATAAATTTCTTTCTTGCTTAAGTCTAATAGCGTTCTCCTGGACCTAAAATAAAATCTAAATTTCTCTGGAGGTATCTAAGACCTTACATGATATGACTTCATCCTGATTCTGTTACCTTGTTTTTTACTATAGTTACCCATTCTTTTTTTTTTTTTTTGGTGGTACTGGAGATTGAACCCAGGGGCATTCTACCTCCAAACTATACCCCCAGCCATATTTTTTATTCTTTATTTTGAAACAGGGTCTCACTAAGTTTCAGAGGGCCTCACAAGTTGCTGAGGCTGGCCATGAACCTGTGATCCTTCCTGTCTCAGCCTCCCAAGTACTAGGATTACGAGTGTGCACCACCACACCCGGCCTCTTACCCATTCTTTGTGTGTGTGTGGTACTGGGGATGGAACCCAGGGGTTTTCTACATCCAGACTACACCCTCAGACTTATTTATTTATTTACTTATTTATTTATTTGTTTATTTATTTAAACAGGTTCTCACTACATTGGAGAGGGCCTCACTAAGTAGCTGAGGCTGGCTTCGAACCTGCACAGTTCTTCTGTCTCAGCCTCCCAAGTACTGGGATTACAAGCATGCGACACCACACTCACCTCCTCTTACCCATTCCTGATCCAACTCTGTTGATTACCTTTCTGTGTCTGGAACATGCCAAACATATTTGTACCTCAGCACTCACTGTTCCTCTGCCAAAAATGATTTTCTCTAGGTGGCCATAGGTTTCAGCTGAGTTTCTCCGACTTCCCTGCCCCTCTTTCTGTAGGAACTTTCTCACCTACAAATTACATTCAGGCTCTTCTCCCTGTTTGTTTTGTTTGCTTTCATAGTACTTACTAGTATCTGGAACTTTTAGGTATTTGTGTTTAATTTAGTAGCAGTTTGTACCATTCATGAAAGTAGGGCTCTTATCTGTTTATTAATGTATTTGACAGTGTCGTGCACTTAGTAAAATCTATTGGATCAAATAATGACTGGCTGTGACAGGGCGTTGTGGTGCATGCTTTTAATCCCAGTACTTGGGAGGCTGAGACAGGAGGATCTGGGTTCACAGCCAGCCTCAGCTACTTAGGCCCTCTGCAACTTAAACCTTTTTTCAAAATAAGAAATAAAAAATTGGGGGCTGGAGGTGTAGCTCAGGAGAATTGCCTCTGAGTTCAATTTCTAGCACCAAAAAAAGAAAGAAAGAATGACTGGCTGTGAATCTTTGACCTCTAAAAACCTTATCCTAAAACAAGAGTTCTCAAGGAAGAGGAATATTTTATATAAAAAGGGCACATCTCTATAGAGGCCAGGCGTGGTGGCACACGCTTGTAATCCCCGTGCTTGGGAGGCAGAGACAGGAGGATCGCGCTGGTTCGGAGCCAGCCTCACTAGGACCCTGTTTTCAAATAAAAAAATATATAAAATAGGTCTGGGAGTGTAGCCCGGATGTAGAAGGGCTTCCAGGAAGCCCAGTACCACCAAAAAATTTTTTTAAAAAAGGGGCACATCTCTTAAAAATTGTGCTTACATTTGTCTCTCTGCTTCACGGTTCTGAAATAATATTTAAAATGGATTATCTTCCAATACCATATAGAAAATTTGCTGAAATTATCTAAAAGACTACATTGAAAGATAGTCTAATCAGTGAAATAGTTTTATCCTCTTTCACCCCAGGAAAACAGTTAAGTAAGATTCTTGTGGATTTAACAATTAATGACTTGCTGGTGCTGAAAGGGAAGACAGGTAAACATAGAAACTCCTAAGGCCTGTAACACTGGAGAACTTAAAGGAAAAGAAAAATAATCAATTCTACACAGTGGCCAGGAAGAGTAATCTGCTAGACCAGAAATATGTCCGTGTCTATTTTTCACCAATGGCCCTTAGTGTGATCGTGATTTGGGTAACTATCATGTTTAAGCCCCACTTTTCCTTTTTGTCTGGTTTTAGATATCACTATCGAATGTTGAAATTTATGGTCAGGGATGGTTTGAACTGTCACTGTTTTTTGTTTTGTTTTGGTTTTGGTTTGGTTTTTTTTTTTTTTGGCTCTTTTAACTCTTACTCTCTCAACAGTCCTGATTTGAAGTTTAAACAAATTGTTTCTTATATTCAGTTAGTGTTTTGAATTTCTTATTAGAAGTTCAGAGTGCTGTGTTACAGAATTGAATATGATCCTTCCATTCCTTTGAAATATATTCCAACAGAGTTCATAAAGCTACTTGAACATTTCTGGATTCAGAATTAAAATAATCAGTATTTTCTTTTCCTGTGGATAACAGTTCTAACCCTTCCCTAAAAAAGACCAGTGCGCAATCAGCCCCGAATTTCTTGAACTGAGCTCTCGATTTTTGTTTCCCAGGAGTATAAACTAGCTTTGATTTTAGGACAAAGATTCACTGTTGTTGGTTTGTTTTTAATTGTTTTGTTTTTGTCTAATAAGTACTTATATATTTCAAGTAAGTAATCAATATCTTCAAAGTTTGTCGTGCGTATGTATGTCTTATAGTGTAATCTAAGTCAAATATGAGCTATTAGAGCTGTTGATTTCATTCTGAAAGCTGATACTGAGGTAGTGAGTATTGGCTACAAAAGGTTACTGCTCCTTTAAGACTTCTCACCAAGTTTTGGTGCTTTGTTTCTCTCCTTCTGTGTGACTGCTGGGGAGAGGCAGACTTTCTGGCAGTAGAAGAGATGGGGGCTTATTGGGCAGGTATCATTGGAGCTCAGTTTTAGAAAGTAGGGATGTTGAGTGAGGTTTGGGGTGGCAGTATAAAGGTAGACTTAGACTAGCATGGACAGACAGAGGTAAGAAAATACTAGGTCTATTTAGAAAACATTAAGTAGGACAGTTAGTTTAGAGATGTGATTGACACAAATGACTTCATAAATCCAACTAGAAAGATTTTAGAACTCTTTGAACACATTTATTTTAATACTTCCTTTATAATTTCCTTTTATAATTTAAAGAAAGCCATTATGAATGTAAATTTATGACATATTCCTTATCATTAAGCCCAAAGTAATGAGATAGTTTTTTTCTTTCCTTTTCTCTTTATTTTTCCAAAATTTGTCACAACTAATAAGCACACATGCCAGGTTGCTCAGTTTTTTTCATCTTAAGGTATTTTTAGTGGGGCATGGTGGTGCACATCTGTAATCCCAGTACTTGGGAGGCTGAGACAGTTGAATCACAGGTTCAAAGCCAGTCTCAGCAACTTAATGAGGCTCTCAGCAACCCAGCAGGTGTTTTTAAATAAGAAATAAAATCGGGCTGGAAGTGTAGCTTGGAGGTAGTATGTCTCTGGGTTCAATTCCTAGACACACACACACACACACACACACACATACACACACACACACACACACACACACATTTTTATACTGAGCATGATGGCACACATTTGTAACCCTAGTACTTAGAAAGCTGAGAGAGGAGAATAGAAGGTTTGAGGCCAGCCTCAGCAACTTTGTTCCAAAATAAAAATAAAATAGGTCTGAGAGTGTAGCTCAGAAATAGAATATCCTTCAGTTCAATTCCCAGTACCCTTAAGCAGGCATGGTGGTGCAAGTTTGTAGTCCCAGTATTTATGGGGCTAAGAAGGAGGATCACAGGTTCCTGACCAGTCTCAGCAACTTGTGGGGGCCTCTGGAACTTAGTGAGACTATTTCAAAATAAACGATAAAATATGGCTGGGGGTGTAGCTCAAAGGTTCAATCCTCTGTACCACAAACACAAAAATTCTCAATACCCCCCAACAAAAAGGATAATTTTTACATTAATAAGAAATGTAATGTCCAATAGATAAAATAAAGTGACATCAAAATAAGTTGATGTGTAAGGGAAAGAGAAACACATTTTTTCCTGCACTTATCAATGCATTAGGGTACGCTAGTAAGAGTAGTGCTTGATGTTCAAACTCATTAAGGTCAGGTTCAAGGTCAGCCTCAGAATTTTTATGAGACCCTGTTTAAAAATAAAAATAAAAAGGTACTGGGCATGGTGGTGCATGCTTGTAATCCCAGCATTTGGGAGCCTGAGAAAGGAGGATTGTGGTTCGCAAACAGCCTCAACTACTTAGGCCCTTTGCAACTCAGTGAGACCTTGTTTCAAAACAAAGAATTAAAAATAGGGCTGGGGGTATAGTTTGGAGGTAAAATGCCCCTGGGTTCTACCCCCAGTACTGTAAAAATAAATTAATTAATTAAAAGAGCTCAGAGATATAGAATGCCCCAGGGTTCAATCCCTAGTACTTATGTACATACCTGCATGCATACATACACAAAAATAGAATATTTTGCTGATTTTCCTCCCTGGAAAGCACTTTTTATATGAAAAGTTATTCTCCCATGAAGATAGTTAACTATTTGATTTTTTTTTAATATTGGTGTTCACATTGTTTAAAAGTATTAAGCATTATCTTTTGTCCTTAAGAAATACGTCTTCTTAAAGGAGGGTATGTTAAATCTTTAAAAAATAGGGACTTTGAATTTTATTTCTTTAATTCCTACAGTAAATAATATAGCCATGGGGGGAGAGGGGATGAGGAGGTAGCCTGCTAGTTTGGGTAGGCCTTTGGGAAACCACTACTTGGAGGGAAAGTGCCCCGTCAACCTTGTGCATGGTGCCTAAGACTAGTAGTCTTTGAAGAAGGGAGATTGTTTTCTAATTCAGAGAAGCATATATAGTAAACAATTAAAATTTAACAATGTAAATGACAAAATGTATATGTAAGAGATTACTATATTATATATTTATTGTTTAGAATGAGGAAAAACTGTTGAAAAGATAGTAAATCAATAAAAATTAGTCTGCTCTATTTATTTATATGGCTTGACAAGGAGTTAAAGGAGATGAAAAACTAAGAGCCATAAGTGCTGGCTTTTTTTGTCTTTTGAATTCTTTAAAAATATTAATTAAAAGTAGATTCAAGCTGGATGTGGTGGCAAATGCCTGTAATCCCAGTATTTGGGAGGCTGAGACTGGAGGATTACAGATTCAAGGCCAGCTTCAGCAATTTAGTGATACCCTGTTTTGAAATAAAAGGATAAAATTGGACTGGGAGTATATCTCAAGGTATGCCCCTGGGTTCCATTCCCAGGACATTAAAAAATGTATATTCAGTTGGTGTTCTTTCTTTTTCATTAAAACACATTGAGTTAGCTAGGCATGGTGGTACACGCTTGTAATCCCAGCATTTGGGAGACTGAGACAGGAGGATTGCAGTTCAGGGCCAGCCTCAGCTATTTAGTGAGGCCCTTTGCAACTCAGTGAGGCAATGTTTCAAATTAAAGAATAAAATATAGGGGTGTAGCTCAGAGGTAGAATGCCCCTGGATTCCACCTCCAGTACCGCAAAAACAAACAAACAAACAAAAACAAAACCCATTGAGTTTTGTGAACCAAATCTGTCATTACGTCCATTGTTAAAAGGAGCACTAACATTAGAAGGAAAGAAGGATATCGAAAGCCATCAGACTCAGGACTGTGATGGCAGCCTACCACATGGGCTAATACTGTCTATTTCTCATCTGTAAGTTTTCTTCATCGTAATTGCTAGAAATGCAAAGATGAAAGGTGATAGCTTTCTTCCTACCCCCTGTGGTGTTGGGAGTATGAAGCAGTTAAAAATAATGGAATGAAAGAAATGAAATGTGTAAAAGAGCCCAGAAAGTCAGAGAATTGAGGATTGAAAAAGAAAGACTTAGAGGACACATCTGTTAGCTGTTCCAGTGGGCTGTGAGGAAGGGGAAGGATAGAGGGTCAGAATATCCACCTACGCTGTTACTAAGCTTGTTGAAAAGAAAGCTGGTCTAATTTGATGTAGACTCTTCTCTGGATCAGAAAAACAGAAGCTTTACATTCTGCTATTCATACAGAAAGTGTGAGAAGAAAGAAGGAAAATGCACATGTGGCGAAAGGAACATCTGCTGTGACGAGTCATTTAAAGACAGCCAGGCAGTGCCTTTAAAGCAGTTTACTGGTTCTTGGTGGGAAAGATGAGAAGGAACGGGGGTGGAGACCAATGGGGTGAGAGTGATTGGGTCATGAGCGGCATTCCACCCTCTATCTTTTATTTTCTCAGTCCTCAGACCCAGAGACTCATCAGCAAGGGAAGTGTGTGATTAATGGCAGCAGCCAAGAATATGACATGGAGATAAATTGCTCCTAGCATGGTACAGCTGGTGCCTGAAGAAAAAAGCTTGAGAGACTCAAACAAAAGTCCTGAACCAAACATAATGTGAAAGAGACCAGTTTCTTGGTAATTTATATCTCATACAATGATAGCCGTAGCTATACATTCTTTAGTTTTTCCATCTACAATGGATTGTCAAGACTGTGAGAGAAAATCAAAATGACTAATGTATTCATTTGCATAGAGATTAATGATTACTTAGATATTATTTATTACTTATTGCAAGCTATTATTTCTCTTTATTAATGATGAAGCAGTATACATTTTCCAAGAAAATTCACATACAGAGTTTAAAGTCCCTCCTTTTCAGCTTTTCAATATTCTCATGGCTGAATAATTCTGCCAGTGGTGCCACCATATATTTGTATGGCACGAGTCACCATTTTGTTCATTTCATTCCCACAAATCACCCCTAGTCAGAAGAAGTAGGCAGTATAATTCCCATTTTAAAAATGGGAATAAATCTGGCGTGGTGGCACACACTTGTAATCCCAGTATTTGGAAGGCTGAGACAGGAGTATCACGGTTCAAGGACAGCCTCAGCTACTTAGTGAGACCCTTTGCAACTCAGTGGGGCCTTGTTTCAAAGTGAAGAATAAAAAATAGGATTGGGGTGTAGCTTAGAGGCTGAATGCCCCTGGGTTCAATCCCCAGCAAAACACACACACACACGGAAATACCGAACTGTGTGTCCAGCAAAACACACACACACACGGAAATACCGAACTGTGTGTCCAGCAAAACACACACACACACACACACACACACACACACACACACACACACACACACACACACGGAAATACCGAACTGTGTGTGTGGCTTGGAGGCTGAATGCCCCTGGGTTCAATCCCCAGACACACACACACACACACACACACACACAAATACCAAACTGTGTGTGTGTGTGGCTCGAGGTACTTGGGAGGTTGGGAATGTAGGATTGCAATTTTGAGGCCAGCCTTGGCAATTTAGCAAGACAGTGTTTCAAAATAGAACATAAAAAGGGCTGGGGAGAATGACCCTGACTCTGACTGATTTCATTCCCAAGTACCACCAAAATTTAAAATAAAAAGAAATAATGAGGTTAATTTTCTTTCCTGAGATCGCATTATACATCTGCTTCCTAAAATGAGAAAACTAGCTAACTCCTTATCCTTTTATAAGCTTCTTCAAAACCAGTATGGTGATACTGGGGCATCTGGGATTCTGGCTGGGCACCCTGCACTTAGAGACTGCTGATAAGCTGGTGCCTCTCCAGTCTGGGTCCCCAAGCTTGAATCTCAGTTTTTGTGCATCAAGTCTCACTAGCCTTTAAACTCAACATGTCCGCAAATAAACTAAAATTATGTGGCCCCTCATCAAACTTTCTGGTCCAGAGTACCTTATAGTAGCAGATATTACACCCCCCCCCCCAAAAAAAAGGGCACACTGGAAACAGAGAGGTTAATTTTTTTTTTTTACCACCAAACTCCCATTTGCCTAATCTCAGAAATTTTTAAATTTCTTTGTCACATCTATCATTTTCCACTATTCTTCATCTTCATTACAGCTCTCCAGCCAGTCTCTCTGCTACCATCCTTGATGCCATCACACTCAGGCCTTTCCAAAATACAGATCAGATTAGTCTCTTCTCCAAGAGCATCAGTGGCTTCTCCTTGCCTTTAAAATAGAACTCTTCACCAAATCTGACCTGAACTTGTTTCCAACGTCTCTTACCACTCCCCTTTAAATATTTTTCATCTTCTAGAGTATAGCCTGGGTGGGTGGGTGGGTGGGTCTGTCTGTCTGTCTGTCTATCTATCTATCTATCTTTCTACCGCCTGGCCTTTATATAATCTGCTCTCTTTCCCTAGAGAGCCCTCTTTCTTCAAGCTTCAACCTAAACATCATGTCCTCTGGGATCTTCTCTGCCAAAATGCCAATGCTCTGGATCTCTGTCCATTTCACTGTCGAAATTGTGTTTGTCAATAGGACTGAAGGCATTTCTCTTCTTTGCCATTGTATCCCCATATGCGTACAATATGTGAAACAGACAACATTTTTGTTTCTAGATTTTCAGTGTGCCTTCTGCTTAGACAGTTCCCCAGCAGTATATTCAAGATGATCTTGCTGCTTTTAGTATTAAATGACTAGTTTCTACTCTCATTCTAAGCTATCTATACTATATGAACATCCCTAAAATTTATCCTTTCCTCTCTGTAAAATAGGGATGTAGTAAGTCACTTATAGCATGTTGTCTGCTTTAATTGGACTATATATGTGGTTTTTGATGAATTTAATAAATATTAGTAAGATTTACTAGATACTGTATGTGTGCAATGCACTGTGCTAATCACAGAGGTGAAATAATTTGCCTCGTATCATAGAAGGAAGTAGTAGAATTGAGTTTCAAACTCAATACAAGTTAAAGATAGTTCTTATGAAAAACAGAGCTATAAGAGGAATACCTGTACTTATTAATGTGAGTTTCATAAAACTAGTCTCTCTGGGGTTTTATGGATTGAGCATAAACTTGAAAGTCAGATATATGTAGCTATAAAATAAGGGAAACAGGATTGTTTGCAGGGAGTATTAAGCTAATGTATATAAAATATAGAATATGGGAATTGGTACATTGTAGGCTCCTGAAAAATAATAGGTGTTACTACTCAGGTTTTTTTTTTTTTCCAAGCCTTTTACTAGATTACCTCATTGAACCTTAGAACTTAAGGAAGGGTTTGCTAAAGATTAAGTAGAATTTTTAGGAATAAACAAATTCTTAGAAGAAAAATAGAAATTGTTAAGAAAAACCATACTTTTCATTTAGCCTAGACTATATGCACTTATATAAAGCTCATTCTAGCTGACCTAATTATTGTGTTCTGTGCATCCCTATAAGCCTATGTAGGGACTGAGAAAGGCAGCTATTTTTAATCCTTTAAAAGTGATTATATATAAAGCCATCATAAACCTACATAAGGCTGACTCAAGATCTCAAGTTTATTGAGTTTTGATTCTTAATTGTATTATTTCATGTCTGAATTTTTAAAATAGCAAATTAGTTATTACTTAGGAAATTAACTTTAGATGAAATATTGAAAGTTTGGGATCTTAAATGAAGGAATAATTTTTTTAAGACCCTGATGGGGGAAAAATTTTAACTATTATATCTCAAATAATAGAAACTATTTTGTTTTAATTGCATTATAACATCTCTTCTGCTATGTTACTATAAGAACTTTTGTTTTTAATAATTCACCTTTTCCAAATACATAGCTTATCAAACAAAGGGTGAAGGATACATGTTTGAAGTTGTTAATGACAGATTTTTGTAAGGGGTCCTTCAATAGTTTTCCATAAAGTTACTAACACCAATGTGATATTTTATAGTATTAAAGTTCACATGGAGCAATAAATAGGCAATTAAAAGAAACTTAAAAGAAGTAATAGGTGTATTAGCCCAGATACTAATCAAGTGTAGAACAAATAATTTAAGTTAAAGTGTTTTCTAGAATAGAGTACCCCAATAGGCCATATTTAGTATAAGAATTCAATGTACATTGCTATACTTACTAAGGCATGATTTCATCTGCTTTATCTCATTTGATTTTCACAATGACTCTGACAGGTGTTCTTATCTCTATTTTTCATATGAACAAATTGCTGTTGAGGGAGATTTGCTTTACCTATCCAGATTCACATAGGTCCTGGGTGGTGGAATTAGAACACAAGTACAGGTCTTTCCAATTCTGAAGGTCCATTGTCTGTCCTAAATAAATTATGATAAAAGAGAAACTAGCCAACATGGAGGCATTCTTAGGAAATTCAGTTTGCGATTATTGGATAGCACGTTAAAACTTTTTAAAATTTGGATATTTACCATATTACAAATGACCAAGTAAGTTCCAGATGGGTCAGAGAGAATGGGAACGAACTTACATTATGATCCAGCAATACCACTAACTGAGTATCTACCCAAAAGAATGGAAACTAAACTACCAGACTAATGCTTGTGTATCTATGTTCATAGCTGCACAGTTCATAATTACAAAACTATGGAGCCAGCCAAGAATTAATTAACAAACAAAAAATGCTTTACAAAAACTAGAGTGGATTTAATACTTAACCATCTTTTTTTGTTGTTGTTGGCGATACGGTACTGGGGATGGAACCCCCTCTGGGCTTACACTTCCAGACCTATTTTATATTTTATTTGGAAACAGGTTCTCACTAAGTTGCTGAAAGTCTCACTAAGTAGCTGGCTGTCTTCGAACCTGCATGATCCTCCTGTCTCAGCCTCCCAAGTACTGGGATTACAAGCATGAGCCACCATGCCCAGCTTAACCAAATTTCTAAGGCAGAATGCCTTTGAGATGTTATAGCAATAGAAGAAATTGTAAAATAAACTTGTGGAACTGTAATGGATAAAGTTAATTTTTGTAGTATCAAGACAAAAATAAAGATAAATTGGCAAAAACAAAAAATTAAAAACCCAATGATATCTACTGCTGTCAAGGAAACTGTCTTGTTTTAGGATAATATAGCTCAGTAAAGGCCTTTTGTGAAAGTGTGTATGAAGACATAAAAATGACATCCTTTTCCAGTAATTCTACCTCTGAGAATTTTTGTAATGAACAATCTAAACTAGAAAATGTTATTCCCATGGAAATTGTTTTTGTTGCTTTTTTAAAAATAAAACCAGAATTTAGGAAAAGAATCTAAAATGTCCAGTATGAGGATAGTGGTTAGTTGAACCACTGGTTGATTGAACTTTTATGTAACTATTACAATTATCAAAGCTTGTTTTCCTGTGAAAAATAATATAGATGATTATATTTTTTCATCTTTTTCATTTATGTTTTACTGAAGTTATAGCCACAGAAAATAAAGTACTTTTATGTCATAAAAACTTGAAATACTATAAACTAAAATCAGCTGTGATTTTTCAGGTAGTGGGGATTAAGGTGGGTTTTTTTTTTTTTTGCTTTATTTTCTGGGTTTTTGATAGCATGGTTATTTATTTTTTTCAGACTAAATATAAAAGACTTATTCTTTGACCCACAGGATGGGTTTCCAGATTTCCAGGATTCTGTGCACACACTCTTCCAGCAGGCTAGAACTAAGAATGAAGAACTTGCAGCTCTTAGTTCACAGGTAACACAAACTACCAGTATTATAATCATATCTGTAGGTTAAAAATAAGTGGCTGCTTTATAGCTAGTTTCAGTTTGGGGTTTACAAGGACTGATCTTATTTTGGTTATCCTAAAAATGTTTTATCTATAGCTGTATCAATAAGATAGCAATAATTAATTGGTTTGATTTGATTCATGAGCAGAATCTGATATGGTACTACTTATTCTTTGTAGTTTATAGGAAATGAGACAGAGTTCCTAATCAAGAAAACGCAAAAGAAATAATTTAGTATCAAGAAAACAGCTGTGTTGATTATGGCTATATTATTCCCTGAGGTAAAACAGCACTAGTTCTCAAATATTAGTAGACAACATCATAATTATTATTAACTCATTTAATTTATATACTGAAAAATGTTAAGTTGCTATGTAGTTTTAGGTGCTTTTGTCATTCAATTATTTAATTGTGTTTGTTCACTGAAATGAACATTTAAAATGTCTTTTTGGTAAGCATCTCCTTTTAGAAATTTTTATTGTAAGTTTTTTCATTGTAAATTTTATTTCTATTTACATTTTTCTCTAATGACTTGCTTTTACTCAAATTTAATACTGCCAAGTTATGTGTTTTCATGTTAAGAAATTAAAAAATGCATTTTCCCTTAGAAATGCTTTGAAATGTTATCAGTTAATTAGTAACAAGTTAAAATGAAATGAAGTTACGGTCACTTTTGGTCTGATTTACTTACATGTAGAAATAATAGCATGAGCATTTATCCTATTTATTTAATGAATTAATATATCCCGCCTATTGAATTTTAATATTGTGAATCATGTCTTTTTGTAAACAATTTTACATAGCTTTTTTTTTTAACTACTATTATATAACATGGTAGTGAGTCATATCTCTGTATTTTGACTCTTACCTTCTTGGGAAAATATCACAGATAAACTGCTTTGAGTATCACATACAATTAATTAGGAGAAGTATATAGAAAAGGAAATTATAAAAACACATGCAAAGATAAATTTATTTGTCAGTTCTTAATTTTGTATTTTAAAAAATGTCTTTCTCTGAGTGGTTGGGAAATATTGCAGTTTCATTCTGTGATGAAGACAAAGATCCTTAGCATTGATGCTTTTCTACATAATTTGCATTGTTTAATTTTAGTGGGAAGGGTGTTTGTCTTGTTCTTCTAGACAGCCGTTTTACACCTTTTCTCCCCCAAACACACTGTCATCAGAGTCTGTGTAGTGCCAAGTTCTAAAATAAAAATGCCAAGATAACACCCTTGTGTTAGAAGCAGTTGATAGCAGATGTTGCTGTTGCTCTTAGGTTCCCTTTTAAAGATCCTTTGAAGGACTCAGTAGTTTAGAAAACAAAACTAGGGTTCTGTTGCTTTTGAGCTGATATGGGATTCTTTTATAGGATTGGGAAGAAACCTTTTTGCTTTTGTACAAAATCCAACATTTTATGTTTTCACATGGTATAGACATTTATTCATATTTATGGAACCAAGTATATCACATGAAGTGTGAACTAATTTTAATGAATACTATATTTATTTGCTGGAATCTGAAATTGGCATCTTCAAACCATTATAACAAAATCTAGAATGTTGTAGTTACTGATTTTATTTTTGCTTTACTTACTAGCAGCCTGAAAAGGTGATGGCAAAGCAGATGGAGTTCCTCTGCTCCCAAGCTGGCTATGAGAGACTGCAGCATGCCGAGAGAAGACTGTCTGCGGGGCTCTACAGGCAGAGCTCAGAGGAGCACAGCCCTAACGGCCTGCCTTCTGATAACACAGATGGACAAGGTGTGCTTTCACATTGGCCTTTGCTTTAGCATCACTACTGTGAGCACCTGAAATACTGTGAACCTCAAAAAGTTGCTCTTGTTTTTTGTTGTTGATGTTGTTCATTTTGTTTTTGTTGTACTAGGGATTAAACCCAGAGGCATTTTGCTTCTGAGCTATACCCCTAGCCCTTTTGTTATTTTTTGTTTTAAAACAGGGCCTCACTAGGTTGCTGGGTGTCTTGCTACATTGCAGAGGCTGTCCTTGAACCTACAATTCTCCTGTCTCAGCCTCCCAAGTACCAGCTAAAATTGTTGAGTGTTTTTTTTGTTTCTTGGTTGGTTGGTTGGTTGTTGTTGTTGTTTTTTTCTTTGTAGTGGAACCCAGAGGCTTTTCTATCTCCAGGCTATATTCTCAGAACTATTTAATACTTTATTTAGAAACGGTCTCAATTTTTGCTGAGAGCCTCACTCAGTAGCTAAGGCTGGCTTCGAACCTGTGTGATCCTCCTGTCTCAGACTCCCAAGCGTTGGGATTATAAGCATGTGCCACCATGCCTGGCTAAGATTGTTGGTTTTTAAATCTTGATGTTTTATAGAGATTATTTTGTGTGACCTTAATTGTTCCTCTATTTTAAAAAGATGAAAGAATTTATCCTGTAATTTTTTGGGCGGTACTGGTGATTGAACTACCTCCAAGCTCTACCCTCAGCCCTATTTTTATATTCTTTATTTTGAAACAGCATCTCACTAAGTTGCGGGGGGCCCTCATTAAGTAGCTGAGGCTGGCCTTGAACCTGCCATCCTCTTTTCTCAGCATCCCAAGTACTGGGATTACAAGCATGTGCCACCAATCCTAGCTTATCCTGTAAATTTTAATAAGTTAATTTTAAAATTCTTATTATTTCTCTATTGTCTGTTGACACGTGCTTAACATATTTTGTGGAGGGTGAGTAAGCATGAGAGATGTGAACAGTACAGATCATTTTTCTCCAGAATTCAATTCCTTATGAAATGTTTCTCTTTCACTCCCTTCCCCCCCACTCCCAGTGCTGGAGATAGAACCAAGGGTAGAAAGTACTTTACTACTCAGCTATACATCCCAGCTCATATCTTTTTTAAAAAGATCAAAGCTTCCCCGGGCATGGTGTCGCACGCTTGTAAATCCCCATGCTTGGGAGGCGGAGACAGGAGGATCACTCAAGTCGAAGCCAGCCTTGTTGGCTAAAGAGACCCTGTTTCCAAATAAAAATATAAAATAGTTCTGGAAGTGTAGCCCAGAGAAGGCCCCTGGGTTCCACCCCCAGTACCACCAATAAATAAATAAATAAATAAATAAATAAATAAATAAATAAAACAAAGCTTCATATTTTTTTAGATTCCAAAAACAGATTTGTCTGAAATTTCTAACATTTGTTTCTTAAGAGAGTATGGTAGTTTCTCTAAAGTCTTCTGACCAAGCATAACTCTTAGGTTTAGAAAGAAGTTGTGTGATTCATGAGTATTCTTACCATTCTGAAAATCATTTATTTATTCATTTACTTACTTATTTACTTATTTATTTGGTACTAGGAATTGAACCCAGGAGTGTTCTACCTCTGAGCTACATCCCAAGCCCTATTTTATTTTTTATTTTGAAACAGAGTTTCACAAAGTTTTGAGGGTCATGCTAAGTTGCTGAGGCTGGCCTTAAATCTGCAATCTTCTTGTTTCAGCCCCCCACCTACTAGGATTACAGGTGTATGCCACCATGCCTGGCCTAAATGTTATTTTTTTCATGGTCTCAGAAGTCCCTCCTCACTGGGAGCTTACATTCTAGTAGGGGGCAATGTATAGTACATTACTATATAAACATGCCCTCTAGTTTTAAAGAAGAACAATAATTATGTACTGTCTTTGTGTGTATGTGTGTGTGTGTGCGCGTGTGTGTGTGCGTGCATGCGCACTGCTGGGGATTGAACCCAGGGGCATTCTACCTCCAAGCTATACCCCCAGCCCTATTTTTTTTCATTAATTTATATATATATTTAATTTTTGTGTGTGTGTGTGGTATTGGGTGTGCAACCCAGGGACTTTTCTACCTTCGGGCTATACTCCCAGACCTATTTTATACTTTATTTGGAAACAGGGTCTCACTAAGTTGCTGAGAGCCTCACTCAGTAGCTGAGGCTGGCTTTGGACTTGTGCAATCCTCCTGTCTCAGCCTCCCAAGCGCTGGGATTACAAGCATGCACCACCACGCCCTGCTTATTCTTTATTTTGAAACAGGGCCTCACTAAATTATAGAGGTCCTCACTAAGTAGCTGAGGCTGGCTGTGAACCTACTATCCTCCTGTCTCAGCCTCCCAAATGCTGGGATTACAAGCGTGCACCACCATGCCCAGCTTATCTTTTTTTAATATATTACTTTTACACTTTTCCGGAGTGCTGTTTTCAAAAAAGACTTTAAATAAAAATGCCATCTTAACAAGCATTTTTCAACCACGAAATGAAATATTACCTTTGTCAGTAGATCAGAATACTGTAGGAAAAGGAAATTCTTTCTTTTAAAAATATTAACAGAAACTTTGAAAAGTTGTTAGCAAGTAATATTTAATGGTTAAAAAGCAGTGGCAGTTATGAAAGATTTGATAATTTTAATTTGTGACACCAGGACAACTTAGTGTGGGGTAGCAACTTGCAAATATGACAGATTTAGGTTTATGATTAGTATGTGAAGGATTTTTAACCATTTTTATCTTAATTACATTTTTCATGGATTTTGCTATATAGCTTTTTAAAAAAATCTGTAATTGGCTTGAAGCCATCTCTTTCTCTCGAGTGAGAGAATTGTTATGTGATTAATACATGTCTTGGCAAAATGGTTGCTGTAGTAGGAAAAGTTGAAATACTGTAATTCTCATTCTTTATGTTTAGCTCTTAAAAAACATCTTCACAAGCCGGGCGTGGTGGCGCACGCTTGTAATCCCCGCGCTTGGGAGGCTGAGACGGGAGGATCGCACAGGTTCGAAGCCAGCCTCAGCTACTTAGTGAGGCTCTCAGCAACTTAGTGAGACCCTGTTTCTAATAAAATATAAAATAGGTCTGAGAGTATAGCCCGGAGGTAGAAAGCCTCTGGGTTCCACCTCCAGTACTACCAAAAAACCCAGCCAAACAAACATAAAAAACCGTCTTCACAGAGCTGAGTGTTGTTGCATGCTTGTAATCCCAGCATTTGGGAAGCTGAGACAGGAGGATCACAGTTCATGGACACACCTCAGTTACTACTTACTGAGGCCCTTTGCCACACAATGAGACCCTGTTTCAAAATAAAGAATAAAAAATAGAGCTGGGGTTGTAGCTCCGAGGTAGAATCCCCCCGGGTTCCATCCCCAGTACCGCACAAAAAATAATGAATAAATAAATAAATCTTTACAGAAGGGAATACCTTGGGCCTTGTATAAGACAACTTCACATTTTCCTTCTAAACTGTTGAAGATTTTTTCACTAATATATAAATTTTTTAGTGCCTATTGACTTCTTACTCTTTCCTTAAGGAGTATTCAAGGCAATTTGTGAGAATTTATTTTTAAGAAAAACTGTGGTGTGTGTTAAATTATTTATTCACGTGTATTTTTTTCTTTTCATTAGGAGAGAGACCTTTGAATCTTCGAATGCCTAATTTACAGAATAGACAACCCCATCATTTTGTGGTAGATGGGGAGCTAAGTAGACTTTACTCCAGTGAGGCAAAGTCCCACTCATCAGGTGAGTATGGTGTATGATCAGAGTCAAACTTGAGTAAACCTTTTTAAAATTCTGTTTGTTTACTCTCACTGTGCATTCCCCGCACACAAATTTCATAATGTTACTAATCAGTTTTCCTTTCCTTGGAAATTATAAGGACCATAATGTTAGCTAATCTTTATGAAAACAGTCAAAAAATAATAGGGAAAACTTAAGAAGCTTAAAACTATTTTGATTAGCTATTATGAGAATGATGACTTTTGCTGGGTCTGGTGGTGCATGCCTGTAAACCCCAGTGCTTGGGAGGCTAAACAGGAGAATTGCAGGTTCAAAGCCATCCTCAGCAACTTAGCAAGACTGAATAACCTACTAAGACCCTGTTTCAAAATGAAGAATAAAATAGAGCTGGGCTTAGGAAAGCCTCTGGGTCCAGTCCTGAGTATCACCAAAGAGGGAAGGAGGGGGAGGGAACTTGAATAATAAATGGCTGGTTTGAGTTTGGCTGGTTTGCTCTTTGGGGCCCATACCATCATATAGAATTAATGGGCGATATATTTGCTCTTGTGCTAAGAAAGCGTTGTTTACCAAAATCTAAACTTTTCATGGAGGTATGTTTTAGGGATGATATATTTCAGAAGTAAACTGAACTCCATGAAAGAATAAGCAGTTTCTAGTTAGGTATTTACATACTTTTTACTCCAGTAAAGTGAGTTAGACAGAGTTGAAGTAGATCAGCACCATTTCAAAAAAATCTAATGTCATTCAAGCTTTAAAGTAACTTAAGGAGTCACTTAAAATCATTGATTTTATAGGTGAAACCAGATAAAATACTTGATGTTAAATATGTATTCTGAGTTGTTGGGAAAATGGTTCTGTAAATATTAGAATCAAACCTTTACATCTAAGCCAGGCGTAGTGGTGCACGCTTGTAATCCCAGCGCTTGGGAGTCTGAGACAGGAGGATTGCGCAGGTTCAAAGCCAGCCTCAGCTACTTAGTGAGGCTCTCAGCAACTTAGTGAGACCGTTTCCAAATAAAGTATAAAATAGGTCTGAGAGTATTGCCCAGAGGTAGAAAAGCCCCTGGGTTCCACCCTCAGTACCACACACACAAAAAAAAAACTTTACATCTAATAGTACAAATTGTGTTTTTACTAGAAAAAATCATCAAGGGAATCTTTATCTTTCAGTTCTAGTTCATGCTCCTGGCAGATTCTAAAAAGGCCAAAGTCCTACATGATATTCTGTTTTGTGGCTTTAGTCTACTATTTCATACTTGACTCTACTTGCTTTTAAGATTGTTAAAAAGAGGTTAAGAAATTGAGCAATTTCTGAAGAAAGTAAAGTCTTCGTTGTTTAGCAATATTTTCCTTAGTTTGTCATGGCTTCTGTCTCATTTCTTTTTTAAAAGTAAAGATTTTAACTAATAGCAGTGTAAACAAGTGATTGGATTTATTTCCTACATTTATCATTTTGGACTGGACCAAGCATTTAAAAAGTAATGTTCTCTACAATGTTTGATGTACATTAAATGATTTAACTCTCATGCCACTTTATGTAGATACTATCCTTATTTTATAAATGAAGACACTAAGGCTTAGAAGAGTTTATAACTTGCTCAAAGATGTATACAGTTAGTAATTGGCATGGTTGGAATTTAAATCACAACTTTATGAGTAAAGTTTTAAGTGAAATGTCAGAATTATGAATAGGTAATAGTATTTGCCATGAAATTTGGGGGATTTATAACATTGATATTTGTAGTACATTGATTTAAAATAGCAAAACATTTTGTGTTTTCATTTTTATTCAGAGAGCCTTGGGATTTTAAAAGACTACCCTCACTCAGCTTTTACCTTGGAAAAGAAAGTCATCAAAACAGAGCCTGAAGATTCAAGATAGCTGTGATTCTCCCACTGTTCTCTGGAAATGGCATCAGATTTAAGGATAATGCTCCATCATAGAAATAAGCCTTAAAAACCAATGTTGCCTCATTCAGTTCAAGCAGATTTCATAGCCAAAGCATAAGGACTCATACAATAGTCTGTGGAAACCAGGAAGACAAAGCAATGGCCACAAAAAGAAAATCAAGAGTATTGCAATCTGTAACAGAAATATTAATCCATTCACATTCCTGTGTAAGTCATTTTATGTGGAAAGGCTTACAAATTAATATTGTAAGCATTCATTATTTAAGAATGTACAATGTATTGTGTAATTTATAGAAGTAAAATCTAGATGTTGAGACCTGTTTGGTCTAATAGATGTGGTTAGAGTTTATTTTACTTGAAATTTTGTTGTCTACTTTAAGTGTATTTAGCATAAATATTATTATACACCAGAGTTTAGGATCTTTGCAATCATAAAAAAGAAAGCTTAAGTGACATAGTTATTGGCAAGATTGCAACGACTGCAGAAATACCGAATGCAAGTGCTCAGTTTGAGCCAAGGAAAAATAATGTCTTTAATATTTGATAAAACATATATTGTTTACCAGGAAATGTATAGCATTCATTTAATAATATTTTCACTGATTTAATGAGCACACATTTCCACAAGTAATTAGAGGTAAGTTAAAAAGATGAGCAGTAGAATGGAAAATCTCTCTTACCTAACTCATACTGGATTATATAATGGTGACTTAAGATGTAACAAAGATAGGAAAATATTCCTTGGACAGAGGACTTGAAACAAGTGGACTGATGTGTAAAATTTTGATTTAAACATTGATATTTCAGAATGTGTTGGCGTAAGACATAGTAAGTTAACCCTAAATGTGATAAAGATGGTGACTTAAAGGCTATAATAGTTAAGTATGTTTTATATCCAGCAATTCTTCTCCACTTAGAGGAGTCAGAGAGATGAGATGGCTCTCAGGGGAATGTCTTCCCACCGACCCACCATCACAAGTATGGACAGTTACTGCATCCACAGTTGCAGACATATTTCTATGGAACACATTTAGTTGATAGCTATATTATTTATTTTACAATTTCATTTTTGTATACCTTTCAGATTTTTAATGCAATTTTTTTGTAAAATTTATTTTAACTTGAAAGTATGTTTTTAATTCCCTTTATTTAATTACTGGACTGTGTGTGTGTACACACACACATTTAAATGTTAATGTGTGGGCATACTTATGAAAATTTCACATTGGAAACCATAGTGGTATTGAAAAAAATCCAACATCTGCCAGTGTACATTTTTTTCTGCTGGTTTAAGAGAAGATATTTGACAGTTTTCCTACTTCCTACAGAGTCATCCAAACCCAGATATTGCTGAGAAGAGTATATGGATGTGAAATAATGTGTCTTTGTTTTAGTTCTGCTTTAGATCATAACTTTGTGATAAATATTGTCATAATCTGTTATACTAAAATTCATCAGCCAAATGTTAGATAAAACGTCTGCATTGTAGTCTCTAATCACTGTCACGTATATAATTGCTTTTTCATTTTGATTTGTAGAAGAGCTTTATAGTAGAAATACCAGTAAACAACTTTTATACTATTAAAAGGCTTTTTTCCCATCCTAAATGTTTTAGTTGTACCATAGTACTTTGCCCAACTGAAGAATCTTCTTACAGACCTTGCAACTTTGTTGCTAGCTTGAGGTTGATTATTGTGGTTGTATCATTCACTGTTTGTAGAACTAGTATGAGTACAGTTAAATAGAATGTTCAGTTTTTAATATTAGCCATAGCACTGGTTAGTATCTCAGTAGTTTCATGAAACGTTTCCTGTATTCTAATCTATTTTGAGAAATTTTTTGTTCTTTCTGTTTAATTGTGTCTTACAGTTCAAGTTTGTAGATTTTAATAAGCAACAGTTTTTAAAGATGCAATAATCTTCCAACTAATATTTATGTCTTTCACGGACTCACAAACTGCATCTTTAAATCCATAAATAAGTTTCCTTAAGTAGACTTTTCTGGTTTTTCAAACTTAGTGATGAGGAAGCACAAGAAAAATTTCAGTAGAGTACAGTTTTTATTTTATAAACACTAATGTGTTAAACTTGCTATACATTAAAGCAAATAATATATATTTTTATTTGAATTGTATATATGAATTGGGTGTTATAACTAGTCAATTTCTTTCATTGTGCTAGAGGTATTTTCACTGAACAAGGTCAATTGGTTACCTCAGTATTACAACCAATATAATCCAAGGGACCATTCTCCTCCCCCCCAGTCTGTGTGATACTTTATTATGTGAAGTCTGCATTTTTGTGACTCTTCAAGCTATTGGTGAGGTGGGACGAGTGCACTTGCTTCCTGTGGCAATAAAGATTTTCTTTGCCTCCCACATTTATGTTCATAGCACTTTCTGCATAGCATTTGGCCACAGTGGATGATATTAGCCTACTCTGCCTCTTGGGTTGGGCTTGGGTGTCAGGGGGAAAGAGCTTATGTCTTAAGGTGTGACTAAATGTGATTGCCAGCTCCCTCCATTTCTAAAAAGGCATTTGGCAAGTGGTACTCAGTTGACTGTTCTGTCAGAGAGATTAGTTTATAGTCTCATTAATGAGAAATTTATAAGGACATTTTAAAAACTGCACTTCTAACCAATGAGATTAATAAATAAAAGGAGCGACATTAAGATTTAACATTTTATGCTCTTAAAAATGTTAATGTGATTGGCCTAAATGTTATAGGCAAAGTATGTGATTTTGATCTAACCTGTAGTGAAGAAAAAGCAAACACCTTGCAACAACATTTTACTCAGTAATTTTTAGATTATCTTTAATGAAGAATTTCAAGGCAATGAGCACTGTGCTGGGTGCCAGGTAAAAAAGAAAAACCACGCAAATAAAGTGGTCCTTGTCCTTTGTGAACTCAAAATATAGTTGGATGGGAATTAACACCACTTGTATAAAATACAAATATTAGCCGGGCGTGGTGGCACACGCTTGTAATCCCCGCGCTTGGGAGGTGGAGACAGGAGGATCGCACAGGTTCGAAGCCAGCCACAGTGGCTTAAGAAAACCTGTTTCCAAATTATAAACAAAGTGTAAAATAGGTTTGGGAGCATAGCCCAGAGGTAGAAGGGGTTCCAGGAACCCCAGTACCACCAAATATAAATATATATGTGTGTGTGTGTGTGTGTGTGTGTGTGTGTGTGTGTGTGTTACAAAATTGACATGAGTGAGGAGCTGATATCTAAGTGCATTCTGTATTATGTAGTCAATATAGTAGGGACTTTGTGGGCAAAAGCGATCACCTAGGGCTGAGACGGTTAACATTAAGAGGTCAGATCTGATAAAAAGCCATAGTTTAAATGTATTTCATTTTGAGGCTGCCTTTTGTTGTTAAAAAAAAGACATGTTTTTTCTGGTTCTTAATAAAACTACTTGAGTAAAAGCTTTAGGAAACCGTTCAAAACTGGTGTATCTTTACAGTTATAATTGATAGTATTTAAGTCTTAAAACCTAAATAAGTATATAGGAAAATTCCTAACATATGGTGTGTTCACTTTGTATTATTTGTAATAATACAAATTAATATTACAAATAATACAAAGTGTAAGTATTACTAACACAGCACCCATGTTTCTTGTGACTTTTTACTTAATATTGCATTGAGTCTCAAAAGAAAACCAATTGAGGTATTGACCTAATGAAATCCAAGAGGTCGCCAATAGGAAATGAATTCAGTTAGCAAATAGATTAAGTTAGAATTGAGTAAACATTTTGTGTTAGTAACAGCTTGAAGGATATGACCAAATATGATAGTTGATTTTAACTAAAACCATCTTATAGTCCAGCTGTGCATTGGCAGTGTTCCAGGGAATACAAGCTTATTTATTAACTGTGGGTGTCCTTATGAATGAGTCTCAACTGGGTTCCAAGCATTAATGAAGAGTCCTGACACTTCTATTGGAAATACAAATTAATCTTAAAACCTTGATAACTATTTTCTTAGTGACCCTGTAAAATTGTTATCTCCCATGGAAGTAATCAAAAGCTAAATTTGGGGGCTGGATTTTTTTTACTTTCTGACTGCTGTGGTTAAATCTTTAGACTTTCTTTGGCTTCTGTTTCAACTGACCAATGAAATGGAGGTGGGGAGATCACCTTGAAGGTATTTTTGCTTTTTTTTCTGTAGAAAATACAAATAAGAAATTTATTTTTAAGCTCACATCAGCTTATTAAAGTTAGAATCCAGAAACACTGTGTAAAGTTTTAAGTTGAACTTAAAAGTTATTTATAAGCTTAGCAGATTTTAACAGTAATTTTTAAAGAACTATGGATAATGATTGGTTTAGTTACAAAACTGGTTCTTTAAGCTCCTCTATTCTTTCATAGTCTCTCCACCTATTATGGCCACATAAGTTTTGAAATTTTAAGACAAGATTCTGTTGAATTATGGGTCTCCTAGCCTTGTCTTTACTCTTCTAAGTCACTATATCCAAGGTTATTCTTCTGACAGCTAAGTGATTCACTTCCAAAGTATTACTCTAGTTGTGCTAAGGGTCTAGTTTCTACCAGTTCATTTGAAACCAAGAAAATTAGCAACTGGATAAGACTTTCAAACAAGGAACATCAGAAATGAATTACAAAATACTAATCTTAGTTTTTATTTTAACATACATATAAAATGCGGTTGCCATCCTCTTTTCATCCTTCCAAACTTTTGTGATAATTAGCAAATAAAAATTATATGTATTCAAGTGTACAACATGATAATTTGCTGTATGTATACATTATATACTGATTACCACAGTCAATAAGAGTCTCCAGGGAGAACCTGCCTCCTAAATTTAGATGACTGTATGTTTAATGCACTTTAATAAGTTTATTTACTTTCATTAAATTTTCAGGAAAATTTTTTAAAATAGTTCTTCTACACAGAAATACTTTTACATTAATATAAATTGAGAAAACCTAAGGACTTATGTTTCTAACTTCTAGCATTTTCTATCATTTTTACTTTACTATATAATTGCCTTCTATTAACTTTTCACTATATCTTCTCAAACAAAATGACTTCCTGCTTCACAATTTCAGAGAAATAGTGTTGGTTGAATGCTGCTATGAAAAACACAAAGTTAGAAAATTCAGGTTAAGCATGTAACATTGATTCTGAATGATAGTGCCATACAAATGTTAGAAATCATAAACCCAAGAATTTTTCCCACCATCTTATTAAGAGTGGCAAATTTTAGCCAGGCGTGGTGGCACACACTTGTAATCCCAGCATTCAAGAGGCGGAGACTGGAGGATCACTGTTCGCAGACAGCCTCAGCTACTTACTTAGTGAGGCCCTTCACAACTCATTCAGACCCTGTTTCAAAAATAAAAGACTGAAAAATAGGGCTGGGGGTGTAGCTCGGAGGTAGAATGCAGAGTGGCAAATTTTGAGAGTTTTCTAATATTCTGAATAACTTGGTAATCAACCATACTAGTTTTGCTGTGGGTGAACCCCAGTGATGGTATAAATTAGATTGTTCTTCATATTTACACATTCTGAAACTTTGAGTCATCTTTGTATTGAAAGTTTGCACCTCATAAATTTATGATTAAAGTGCCATGTTCAACACCCACACATAATCTTAAGGCCATTCTCTTATAACTGTCACAGGCACCTCATAATGACAAGTCACTTAGGCTTGAGTTTGTAAGAAGATACTTTAGTTCATATGTAGGTGGAATCTTACTGGTAACTGCCTCAGCAGAGACATTTTGTAATTTTTTTTTGAGCCTGTCTTGTATCCTCAACTGTGAGCTGTTAAACCAAACATCTGATCTAGCACTATATCCTACTATTACCCTTCCCAGAAAACAAAAGGGATTTCTTTGGTGGTGTGTTTTCTGTGTAGCACTCCAGAATCTCTTACCTTTAGTTTGTTCCCCTACCCCCAAATATATATTTTTACCCTCAGGTCCCTTAAGATTTCCCATCAAGGGCTAAAATGAACTAGGCCATCCTGAACTTTATCATATCTCAGAATATGCCCATGTATTGATTCTGCAAATTTCTCTTGTATACATCAGCTAACTCAAGTTGAGCCATTACTTTCTGATTTTTATTGATGGAAAGGTTAATATATTAAGATATTTTAGTGAAAAAAGAGAAGGAACTTATTTTCCAAGACTTTTAAGCATGGTTATGATACTTGGTTTTCAGAAGAAATTATATTTTGTAGTGGTCCCTATTGAAAAGACAGACTAATTCTGCCTTGCTTCAAAACCATGAAACTTGAGGCTTATGTTCTTAATCTAGTAGTAATTGTAGCTGTGCAGTTTTATCAAATCCACCATTTCTCCGCACAGGGTCAACAGCTTTACATTTAATCCTGTCTGTAAACTCGGAGGTTATTATCACCCCCATTTTGCAGATGAGAAAATGAGTATCTCAAGAGATCAGTAATAGACCACAGCCAGTAAGTAGCAACCTGGGCCAGGCTACTTAGCTGATTCCAAAAACTATGTGCTCCCTAAACTGCCAAATATCCTTTACACCAAGTGATTTGCACTGTATGTGACCATTTGCATAGTAAACTGCAAATCCAGCATAAGAATCCACACATAGAAACAACCTGGATGTAGGTGGAAATGATTGTATTGATAACTGAGTATTGATCAGCTGGTTGTTCGTGTTCCAGATTCCAACAGAGGCTTCCTAAAGGAAGAAAATGCCAAGTCACTCTGATGGCAGGGGGCAGGAATTGAAGTGGGGAGGTGAAAGGCATCACACTTCTTTAGAACTAGCACATTGAAAAGGCCCAGGTGGAGGAGCAGAAGGTTTACATATAGACACTGTCAGGAAACCAGTGAACTAGAACAGAGAATTCAAATAAAATTTAATTAGAGATGAAACATCTAGAAGAGAATACCTCCTAAATAAGTCCTCTGAAACTACCAAGTTGTCATTTAATTTGGGAAGCAATTTGAAGTATTTGAGGAGCAGAGTAGAATAGCTCAAAAATATTTGGAACATACCTATAAAGAATAAAATTGGGTGCCAGACGTGGTGGTGCACACTTGTAATCCAGCATTTGGGAGGCTGAGACAGGAGGATCACAGTTCACGAACAGCCTCAGCTACTAGTGAGGCCCTTTGCAATTCAGTGAGACCCTTTTTCAAAAATGAAGAATAAGAAATTGGGCTGGGAGTGTAGCTCAGAGGTAGAATACCCCTGAGTTCCATCTCCAGTACCACGAAAGAAAGAAAATTGGGTCCTTAATGTAAAGTGTTCAAAGAAGACCCTGAAGTCTGGACTGGAACTATGACAGGTGGGGGAGGGAAAGGTGAGGATGCTGTTGCAGTTGTCCAACTTTCAGGAGGCTGCGATGAGTATGAGTTGCAAACGAGAAGAAGGACCAGGGGAATTAGAGTGAAGCATATGCAATCATTCAAACACTTGGTAAGCCACCCAGGCTCCGTGTTAGGTACTGGGGATGGAAAGATCAGTTCCTGCCGGGCATGGTGGCGCACGCTTGTAATCCCCACACGTGGGAGGCTGAGACAGGAGGATTGCACAGGTTCAAAGCCAGCCTCAGCTACTTAGTGAGGCTCTCAGTAACTTAGTGAGAACCTGTTTCCAAATAAAATATAAAATGTGTCTGGCAGTATAGCCTGGAGGTAGAAAGCCTATGGGTTCCACCCCCAGTACTACCTTTGAGAGACACCTACTGTCTAGCAGAGAAAGAGAGTGATCATTGATGATGAAGTGGTAAGACTATAGATCACATGTCTGGCTCAAGAAGAAAAACATACTGAGCAACTGGATAAAATATGTCCATTGTGAGGACCTTAGGGAGAGGAAATAACAGGAACACCACTCTCCAAAGAGAGTTTAGGAAGAAAAAAAAGTTTGGCATTCAATAGTTTGGAATGGTTCAGTTCTAGAGTTGTTGGTATATGTGATAAGACTGCCCTGTGAGCAAGCAAGAAATAATGGACCAAAGACAAAGGACAGGATCCAAGCTGGAGTTGAGGACTTGAAAATTTGAAGTCATTTTCTTAGCCTCTACCAAGAGCAAGGTCAATTATAAAGTGACGATCCATGAAGAAACCTCAGCAAACTCTGATTAAGGGTTGAAGTGTTTTGTGTGTGGTGTTTGGGGGTTGGTTAGTGGAGATTCAGAGAAGGAAACAAATTAGCTAGATTTTAACCCATAGTTTATCTTCAAATTTTACCTGCAAATTATTAATGACAAAGAAGAGTTGATTTTTACAGTCATGAACTATATTATTTTCTGCTCTGAGTGAAAAAAATTAGAAATAAAAATTTTAAATGCACTTGTAAGGCTTGCACTATCATTACACTTGTGATATAGTTAATCCAATTTGTAAATCAGGAAATTGGGCATCATTATCCCCATTTTTTTTGAAAGGAAAACCTCTAAGAATTGGTTTAGGAACTCATTGGTACCTACAGAAGGAATTAGATTCTATGTGATCTATTGTTTCTGCTCTGGTTTCTGTCTGGGATGAGGAAGGAACATCAGTGTATGTTAAAAGCTTACAGGTTACCTCCAGCTCCTTTGTATGGGTCAGTGTGGGGCTCCAGAGAATCAGTTGTGCAAACACTGGGGAGGAAGCGGCATAGAAACCACCGGTATCTTGCGGTCAATTCAAAATCAAATGCCAGTGTTGTTCTTTACCTGTTTCTTCAATTGAGGGCCTTTTAAATTAGGATGGAAAAAATAATGTGTTGCTTTGTTAAAACATTTTTAAAATTCAATGTTTTCTTAAATACAACAAAAATGTGCAGACACACCTAAGGAAAATGTGGCCATCGGAACAAATGAAGAAATGATTCTTGAACTTGAAATACAATCTAAAACAGCATTATTTTGAACAAATGTAAAGAATAAGAAATACAATTGCAAACTATGCCCAGCACTAGACTCACTCTGCTTTGACTCAATGGACACAAATAACAGGAAATAGGGGATCATTAGGGACATCTTGGGTGCTGCTTTCCACAGTGAGGAAGTCAAGGAGTTCTGTCTGGGACCTGTTAAGTTTAAGAGGCCTTCACTTTACCACAGTGTAGCTACTTAGGATTTATTTGGGAATAAAAGTCAAGAACAGGAAAGTCAAACTCAGGTTAAGACTGGGATCTTGTATTTGGGAGTGATCATAGTCTCATAAATAGCAGTTGAAGACATTCAAGTGAGTAAAGGAGCATAAAAATAAAAGAGAAGGTGGTTGAGGAACACCGGGGAAGTATTTGCTCATACAAGGCAGGAGAAATGACAGGAGGCGGCAAAGATACTATGAGCGGGCAGTCATGTGCCCAGCGCTCATCAGGGAAGCGAAGACCCATCCAGGCACCAAGGACATCGGAACTGAGATTAAAGAACGATGCAATCTTAAGATTTTAGTGATTTGCAACCCACTATTCTTGAGCTAACATACAAGGTAACTAACTTTTATGGACATTTCTGAATTAAGGAAGTGAGACTTATTTCATCCTTTGTAGACTGCAGTTTTAAATTAGTAAAAGTGTCTTGAAATTCACTTCTTTCTCACAAATTCTCTTACATGTCCATTTTGTTTGTTTGACAGGCAGGGCACTAGAATTCTAAGGCAGATGCTATCACAGGGACTATGATACATATACACACAGTTTGACGAATCGAAAAGACCTTTCCTACTCTTTCTGAAAGAGCATAGAATATTAAATACATAGCCCCCAGCCGGGCATGGTGGTGCACGCTTGTAATCCCTTGGGAGGCGGAGACAGGAGGATCTCACAGGTTCAAAGCCAGCCCTGCTGGCTTAAGAGACCCTGTTTCCAAATAAAAAGTATAAAATAGGTCTGGGAGTGTAGCCTGGAGATAGAAGGGTTTCCAGCAACCCCAGTACCACAAAACAAAAACATAGCCCCAATTTCCAGAACAACCCAGGCTCAGTTAAGTGATTTGTTAAAGGTCTCTGAGCCAACAAGCAACAGAGCCAGGGTGGGATCCTAGGCCCCTGTCTCCCTAACCCAATGCTTGTTCTCCTGCACCACCCTTCCTATCTGCTAGGTGAGATTGTTGTTACTTAACCAAAAGAAAAGATAAGAAAAATGTCCAGTTTTTGTTATTAGTGATTATAGAAAATCAGGAAACATGAATTTGAATGCTGGCTCATCTGCCATTTGTTTGACTGCCCCCAGTAAATCAATTTATATCCCTCTATCTGTAGCTGCATTTTTTTTGCCAAGAGAAGTTCAATTTTGGTAGTTCGAAACTGTATAGACCAATGGACTGAGGGTCAGAAAGCATCCACTTTATAATTGATTTTCTCCTTGGATGATGAGACTCGTAAGTCATTGAAGCCTTTCGACCTTCAGTTTTCTAATTTGTAAGATGTGAATAATAAGAGATGCTTTTCAAAGCCCAGGATTTGGGTGGAACTGTGGCATATAAAGGACATGAAGATACTCTAAGATTGTCACCACCTTTTAGGAGATGCAAATACTTTCTTACCTGTTGCATGCGTTATCTCCATGAACCCACGAGGTGTGTGTGTGTGTGTGTGTGTGTGTGTGTGTGTGTGTGTCTGAGGATTGAACCCAGGGGCATTATACCTCTGAGGTGTACCTCTAGCCTTATTTTAATTTATTCTTTAATTTTGAAATAGAGTATTGATGAGTTTCTGAGGCCAGCCTCAAACCTGCGCTCCTCCTTTCTCACATACTAGGGTAACAGGTGTGTGTCTCTATGCCTGGATAAAGCTAATTTTATAAATGTTTATTTTTGTGTGTGTGGTACTGGGGGTGGAACCCAGGAGCTTTTCTACCTCTGGGCTATATTCCCAGACCTATTTAATACTTTATTTGGAAACAGGGCCTCACTAAGTTGCTGAGAGCCTCACTAAGTAGCTGAGGGTGGCTCCTGTCTCAGCCTCCTAAGTGCAGGGATTACAAGCCTGTGCCCCACGCCTGGCTACTAAATGTTTAACTGATAGTATTTACTGAGGAAAACAATTCTTAACACCTGTAACTTTTCTGTCACCATTGAAGAGCATGCTTTGCTTATTGTCACAATCTCATCTCCACCAGGACTTTTATTCAAGCGCATGGGAGGTGTTATCATGAAGTGAAGGACCATTGAATGCGGTTCCAGACATCTGAATTCCGGTCCTCGGCTCTGCCATGGTCTTCATGTGTGACTTATCAAGTCACATCTTTGCCATAGCTCGGTTTCCCCATATGTTAAATGCGGGTTGGACTTTCACTGATTGGTAACTGGGTCTTTGTCCTACAGGTATGCTGATGATATGTATTGATCCTATCCATATAACAAGCACAGTGCTAAGCACAAAGTCCACTCCACAAATAGTTGAAATTTGTGAGGAAAAAGATTTGATGGCCTCAATATTATTTAAAATGAGAACTGCTAAATCTGTCATCTCATATCTTAAATACAGATTTTTTTTGGCTCTCACATCTAGGCTTACAACTAAAATATAATTCTACTTTGTAAAACAAATTCTTAAATCTCTGTTCATATTTAAAAAAATGAATTCAAGAAATTGAAATGCCTTTCTTCCCTCTGAAAAGATACAATGAAAGAGAAGAAACTAAACTTGCATTATGTTCTTTTTCTTGACATTACCTGTTTTGAAAGTCAGGTGAATGGGTGACAGGTCACATACTCTACCAATTAATGACTGGTCCCTATAGAGAGATGTAGGTTAAATTGTGTGATTGACTGGAAGAGGGAACTTTCAAATTAATTTATGCACAAAGGGAAGTTTCTGGGAAGAATACAAGGCTGTCTTAAGGAATCCAAGAACAGGAGGTACAGCCCGGCCTCAGAAGGAACTGGAACACAGGAGGGTGGGAACTTCACAGGCAACTGTTACTCTCCCTCTCTGGGAAGCCCAATGGCTTCTTCCTCCTCTCTGCATGGCGCCTTGTCTCTCACACCAGCAATGTCTGCGTCAGGATGCCCATGGCTGCCCAGCCTCTGTCCAGACCAAACAAAGACTGACTGGAGTTGCTAGAGCCCAATCCAGATTCCTTGCAGGAGAGAATTTGACAGCTTCAGCTGAAGGCAGGAACATGTTCCAACGTGCTGGGAAAAAATGGGTCACATCACTGCTTGCTTAGTAAGGGCCATGGAGCAAAACTCCCCCAAAAGGGGGCTTGCATGGATTTCCTAAAAAGAGAATATCAGGGTAGAGTGAAAACAATGGGGAAAGGGCTGGCTCTCATCACTGTTGTGTGGCAGACTTCAAAACAAGGCAAGGAAATCAGTAGCATTGGGAGCCTGGTGACCAGCTGAGCAGGGAGCGCTGATGCTTGCTCCCACAGGCCAGTGTCTTCCTGCTCTTCCTCTCTCACAAAGAGAGGAGGCCTCGTCTGAAGAAGACGTCCATAGCAGCAAGGGAGATAGTATATTATCTGGGTCATCTCTTTCCAGATGGGATCACACAGAAGACTTTAAGGTACCACCATATTCTGCTTTTGTGTGTGTGTGTGTGTGTGTGTGTGTGTGTGTGTGTGTGCTTGCACATGCGTGCATGTGTTTTTTTCTAGGGATTGAATCCAGCCAGGGGCATTTTATCTCTGAGTCAAAATAACAGCCCTATTTAGTTTTATTTATTTATTTACTCCTGTATTTATTATTTATGGTGGTACTGGAGATTGAACCCAAGGCATTCTACTTCTGAGCTACACCCCCAGCCCTATTTTTTATTTTTTATTCTTTATTTTGAAACAGGGTCTCACTAAGTTGTGGAGGGCCTCACTAAGTAGCTGAGGCTGGCAGTGAACCTGTGATCCTCCTGTTTCAGCCTCCCGACTACTGGGATTACAAGCGTGCACTAAGTTACAGACAGCCTTGATAAATTGCTGAGGCTGCCTTGAACCTGTGATCCTTTTGTCTCACTCACCGAGCTACTCTGAGCTTTCATCAAAGAAATGCAAACTACAGAGTGGCAATGAATAATACAGTCTTTCAGAACAAAGTTTCTTGGGCTATTTAACTGCTTATTAATGTTAATCTCTAGTTTTTTTTATAAAGACATTTGGAAAAATGTAGCTTAACTCTGAAACTATAAAACTGTATTAATTAGCAAGTTTGGCTGCTAAAAATAGCTCACTTGAGCTGGCTTAAGAAGAATTACAAATTTATTTTAAGAATACAGTGATATTTAAGGATATGAGGATAAAAGGGCAGCTTCAGTGGGACTGAAACCGAGAGTCCAAAGAGTGTCAGGAACCCAGATATCTCTCTGCATTCTGTTGTGAGTACTCTTTGTTATTATCTCTGCAAGGTGGACTGTGGTAGTTAACAACAGTGAGTTTACCCACTTACTGAGATGATTTCTTGAAATATTACTTGGTGTGTGTTTCTGTTTTGTATTTCTTTCTACTTAACCGGAGCCATCCAGATCAACATAGAGAAGATTTTAATGGCTCCAGCTGATAAAGCAAAGATACAGAAGCAGTCAATGCCTTTTAGCTTTTTTTTTTTTTTTTCTGGATTTACAAAATAGGCTGTATTGGAAGAGCCTGTCAGAAACAAACATTCTAAAACCCCAACTCTTTATTTGAATGAGGTACATTTTGTTGAGGGATAAAAGAGGACTAAAAGAAGCCGGACGTGGTGGCGCATGCTTATAATCCCAGCATTTGGGAGGCTAAGACAGGAGAATTGCAGTTTGCAACCAGCCTTAGCTACTTAGGCCCTTTGCAACTCAGTGAGACCCTGTTTCAAAATAAAGAGTAAAAAATAGGGCTGGGGTATAGCTCAGAGGCAGAATGCCCCAGGCTTCCATCCCCAGTACCACACACACAAAACGGACTAGAGGACTATGGGAGTTGAAATGTCTTTAAGGGGCATAGAATTTACGTCCTAACATAAATGAGGAAAAGTTGGAAGAGAGAGAGGCGGTGTGGAGAGTGGCCCTGGGGTAAGGAAACAGAACCACATAGACTGCGAGATCACGGCTCAGCACTGGAGTGATCCTGCTTCTCCTTGTCCTTTGTGCCAAGAAGTCACAGTTAGCGGAGTTTTGTTGCTTTGCTCCATGTAGGATCCTTTCCACTGAGCGCAGCCAGAAAAAGGGAACTTCCTAGGCTCAGCACTGTGGATCCCCAGCTGCTCTGCCCCTTACAAATCAGCTTTTTCAAGAGAGTAAGACATTCCCTAACACTTCCTAAAAGGGGAGGGGAAGCTGACCTCAGGGCAGGAATGGGAGGAAGGAGAAAGAATGCCGCTGCGCTGTGTTATGTTACTACTGACAGTGGAGAACCCAAAGGCTCTGGCAACATAGATTGCTGCTCTTTCCAAGTTTAATTTCACATTCACAGGCAAACGACTCTGATTGGCTTAGCCTGGGTCAGGTGTCACTGCGGTTCAACCAACTGTGGACAGAGTGGAGTCTCATCTGCTTTAGGGGAGGGAGACTTAAGGAGGATGTGCACTCTAGCTGTGCCCTCACTCCAACACAGGTTTGTAGGGAACTCTTTACACAGTTTTTGTTTATAGGATCAAATCATGACATGTATCTTAGTTTCAGACCTGTAGAATTTAATTTTGATTTAATTATGTAACCTTAGACGCAAAGTTTGTGTGACCCAGTTTTTTTTACTTAATTTTTATTTTATTTTTCAAGGTATAATTTCCTGCTTTATTTGTTTCTTCCAGAGAAGATTTTCTCCCATATTTAAAGACACAGCTCCTTACATGGGCTTTGGTGGAGGTCGTGGGGCAGCACCAGGGGGCCTAAATCAGGGTGGGGGTGTCTGGTCTTTCCGGGCTTTACAAGCTCGATTCCTGATCACGAGATCAATTCGTGACCATTGCTGTGAACGGCACAACTCAACACAGTAATGAAGCTTCACATAGAGCTTGGAAAGCACATAAGCATTGAAGACACCTGCTTCGGAAATGTCCCTGATGGCTGCGATCTCCACTATGTTTCAAATGACAAACTTCTTGATGGCCTTGTCTTCGGGCACACACCAGGCGCAGTTCAGTTCATGCAGCGAACTGGCTGCACATGGCCTCGGCCTTTTTCGGTACGACCGTTATTCCTTCTTTTTTTTTCATCATCTTGGAAGAGAGGACTCTAAAGAGCTACTTAAATTTTAAATATACTGGTAAAAGCAGCTCTAAGGATTATTTATCACTCTTTGTTTAAAGTTCTAAGATTCTCTGTATCTCACCATTATCTATAGACAGTGAAAGAGTTAAAAATATACCACTCTGGCATACTGACTATTTTGCATTAACAGCACTTGAAAAACAGCAGGTGTAAGAATATCGTTCTGACCTATTTTCTATTTCTTAAAGGCAGGAGATGAAATTCTCTTATGAAAGACCGAAGGAAAAGCAACAGTCTGATCATCAAAGACTAGAAGTTGAAAGTGATAGAAATCTGTACAGAACTCGTTAAAATAATTCATCCTTTAAAATCTCCCTGCCTAATTTAGTTGCTTCTTCAAAACTTCCTGTTCTCTGTTCAATTCCATCTATAAGTTACTGATCCTGCTTCTTCCTTCGCTTCTTTATGACACAGGTTCCATGCCCCGTAAAATTTGAATTAAAATAAATTTATATGATTTTCTCCTGTTGATTTGTCTCATATCGATTTAATTTTCAGGCCAGCTGAAAAGAAAGCCTAGAGGGGAACCTCACACCCCTACAATGGATTACTGCGCTCAGAGAGTTGATATTGAAAAATCAAATTCTATTCTGAAATAACCAATACAGAGCTGGGCTGTGGCTCAGTGATATAGCATGTGCCTATCAGGCATGAAGCCCTGGGTTCAATCCCCAGCACTGAAAAACAAAACAGCAACAACATGAGTTGACAGTTTCTGAAATTTCAATCAGCTAAAGTTATGAAGGTGCTGTTTACTAGGAACAAGCGATTTGTTTCATTGCTTAAATCTTTTAAAATTTTTTTTGTGATATTGGGGATGAAACCCAGGGGCTTTCTACCACTGAGGGACACCCCCACCCTTATTTTTTATTCTTTATTTTGAAACAGGGTCTCATTGAGTTGCAAATGGCCTCACTAAGTAGTAGCGGAGGCTGTCTGTGAACCACGATCCTTCCTGTCTCAGCCTCACGAATGCTGGAATTACAAGCATGCGCCACCATGCTTGGCTAAATCTTTTTTTTTTTTAAATCTTAGGAATTCTATACAACATGTATAGTTATATCCCATTATGATTTCAATTTTTACTTTTTTGTAATTACCTTTTTTTCCTTTTTATTTCTTAGTGATACTGGAGAATCCAGAGGAGTTCTACCTCTAAACCTGCCATCTTCCTATCTCAGCCTTCCAAGTACTAGGGTAGGCCTATGTTACCGCGCCAGGCTCATGATTATCTTTTATTGTGTTTATTTGCCTTCCTCCTATTCTTTAAAATCTTTTTTTTTTTAATTGGTGCATTGTAGTCATACATCTTAATGGAGGATAAGATAGTAAAGGCAAACATGGCACACATCACTCATCTAACCCTTCCCCAATTCCCTCCCCCTCCCTATTTCTCATGTTTGGCTTAGTGATTGACTCTGATATGTTTGTGAATGTACATCATGTACATTAGGGGATTTCCCTCTTCCCCTCCCATCCCCCTCAGTCAGGTCGCCTTGTTTGCTCATCTATGGTTTTTCCTTCTTCATCTAGAGTTCCTCCTATGACTCTTTTTCTCCCTAGCTTCCATATATTAGGGAGAGCACCCAATTTTTCACTTTTTGTGACTGACTTTAAAATCTTTTAATTGACACATAAAATATCTAAAGATGGAAGAGAGGAGTTTGAATATATTCACCTTAAACAAATAATAAAAGTTTAAGGTGATGGAGGTGCTAATACTTTGAGTTGCCCAAGACCCAACATATCCATGAACCATTGTCTAACTCTTAACCCCATAAAAGAATTCCCAAAAAGTTTCCTATTTCAAACAATTACAAAAGAAAACTGATGTGAGAGATAAAAAAGTAGAATATTTTTGCTAAATTATCTCAATCTTGACTGGGCTACAGAAATAAAGCCATAAATGGATATATCTTTTTTCTCCTGTTTCTTTAGAGGTTTCCTACACAGAATGTATTTTATATTTTTTATTTCAATGGAAAAATCAAAAGAACATTTCAGATGTCTGTTGGGTCAGATAATTACTTTAAAGGTTGTGTAACTGAAAGCTGATTGAAATTGGAACAATGTTCTTTTCCAAATGAAGCAATTACCAATGGATTTAGCAAAACAAAATTTGACTGATACTGACATAAATGATAAAAAATTAAATATGAAAAATTTATGGTACTTCAGGTCATATAATTGAGTGTTTTGAACATAAAGAAGTATACAATTATTATTATTTTTTTTTTTTGCTACTGGGGATTGAACCCAGGGGCACACTACTTCTGAGCCACATCCCAAGCTATATTTTAAAAAATTGCCAAATAATTTTATATTATATATTTATGGAAAGTATACAACTTTCATGAATAAAAGTCAATTTACCACCACTAAACACAAATAAAACAATATTTAATTAATCATGGTTTGAATAAATCATATATATTTTAGTTGGGCTCTGACTATATGATTTTTCTATCTAGTTAGAAGAGCTGCATAAATTTTTTCTCTGTTTTTGCTTAAGTTACCTGATTCAAACATTTTATTATAAACTTTCATAAAATGAGATTCTCACCAAAATATGCTCAGGGAAAATTTTAATGGGGAGACAATAAGAAGGCCAACTACTTTTACTCTTAACTGGTGCCAACATTTTTCTCTTCCCTTAGACTTGAAACTTGAGTCATTTTTGAAACTTCTCTCTTTTGAGTCTTCATATTCAATCAGATACCAAACCCTGCTGATTCTTCATTTGTAGTTCTCTCTCTCTCTCTCTCTCTCTCTCTCTCTCTCTCTCACACACACACACACACACACACACACACACACACACACCACTTCTTTATAGTCCCATTGTCAATTCCCTTCATTTTGTGCAATTTCAACCCCTATTTTTGCAATCTTTCAATTCATTCTATATTGTTTCCAGAAAAAAATTTCCCTCAACACCACTTTTCTCCACTAAAGACAAGCAAAACAAAAAACAATAAATAATTGCAATTGCTTTCTACTGTTAATAGAATAAAATCCAAATTCCCTGAGCAAGCACTGTGTGTGTGTGTGTGTGTGTGTGTGTGTGTGTGTGTGTGTGTATGTGTGTGTTTTACTGGAAATTGAACCCAGAAGCACTCTACCTCTGGGCTACACCTCCATCCCTTTATTATTCTTTGTTTTGAAACAGGGTCTTACTAGGTGGTTTAAAGTCTGGCTTCACATTGCCGAGGCTGGTCTTGGACCTGCAATCCTCCTGTCTCAGCTTCCTAAGTGCTTGGATTACAGGTGTGCACCGTCATGCCTGGCTAGTGAACATCTTTTCAGGTTATGTCTGTAACTTTAAGAGCTTTATCTAGATCTAGTTTTACATAGTCCCTGTCTCACTAGGAAAAAAATAAAAGTGCTTTGACTCAGAGAATCCTCTTACTTTGCAACTTCAAACTTTCTCTCCTGTTCTTCATCACCGGATGTCCTGCCGCCTGACCTCTTCAGATTGATAGTGAATTTGAGTGCCATCTTGGCTTTGGAGTACAATTTTCAAAGTTTGCTTTTGCTAACCAGGAATGGTGGTTCATGCCTGTAATCCTAGAATTTGGGAGGCTCAGACAGGATGATCACAGATTCAAGACCAGACTTGGCAATTTAGCAAGACTCTCAGCAACCTCGTGAGAACCTGTTTCAAAACAACAACAGCACAAAATTAAAAATGGCCAGGGTGGTATCTCAGAGGTAGAATATCTCTGGGTTCAGTCCCCAGTACCATGTGTGTGCGAAGTCACTATGCCAGCAACCAGTTGTGATATAAAAAATAAAACAATGGAGGGATACTGTTTTTCCTTCAGGGGGTGGATTTGATTGGAAGACATTGCACAGAGGCAGTGTCATTTAAGATCCTACAATGTGCTAGGCATGGTGGCGCACGCTTGTAATCCCCACGCTTGGGAGGCAGAGACAGGAGGATCACGCAGGTTCGAAGCCAGCCGCACGCGCTGGCTTAGGAGACCCTGTTTCCAAAATGAAAATGTAAAAATAGGTCTGGGAGTGTAGCCCGGAGGTAGAAGGGCTTCCAGGAACCCCAGTACCAGCAAAAAAAAAAAAAAAAAAAAAAATCCTACAACGTGAGTAGCGTTTTCATGGGGGCCAATGGCCTTAGAGTCCAATGAAATAATATAAGAAAGGTCTAAAGTGTTAGAGAACATGGCACCATTAAGGGATCAAAATGGGTAAACAATCAAGCCATGGGTGCCTAACTTTATTCTAAATGTGACCAAAATACATTTCAGTGTTTTCCTTCATCTAACTTCTGGTTAGGTGGACTAGTGTCCGTGAGAAGACAGGACTGGAAAGGCCTGCTTACAAAGGCTCCTTTGAAGGGCTGGTGAGCCTTGGGTGGACACACTGCTCTGGCACGAGGCCATCCATAGCTAATAGGAAGTCAGCCCTGTGATTTCTTTTGTCTCGAGGGTCTGACTTCTCTGTTGCTTCAGGTCTCGTGTCTCCTCCATCAATGCCACCAACCAGCATCAAGTACTCTTAGAAATCCACACAGAAGGGTAAAGTTCCTTTTTGTATTGTGTTATTCTACAAATACCCTTTAAAAAGTACATAATATAAAGTAGATAATTGTTTATAGATCAAGAGGAAAACCTGCAAAGCAAATGTGCAATGTGCTAACACCACTTTAGTATTTAACTTTATTATTCATGATGGTTATTATGTATGTTTGAAGATCCATAAAATTGATTTTCTACCCACTGGGGAATAAATGGGCTATTTAAAAACCATAGGCCCACAAACGAATCCCCCGAGGTGCAGGAGAGCACATTTTCCTCCTGATAATGGCCCACAATTAGAGCACATTCTCTAAGACACATAAATTAAAGCAAGAAAATGAAATGGCTATAAATAGCATAGCTCGTTCACACTGAAGGAATTGAGCTGTACACTACAAATCCTTGCCCAAAATAACTTTGTTCTGGAGTTGTGAGCACTGATAAGAATAGGTTATGGAATCACCAGATGGGAAGAAATCCTAGTCTAGTGCTAATCTTTTCTTTTCTTCCAAACTAGATTGGATCAAACCTCCAAGAGGGACAAGAATCTGTCTTATTCTGATTTGCATCCATGAGTATCCATAAATAAGACTGAAAAAAATGGAGAATGCTATGATGTCCTTTAGAGGTCACACTACACAGTATCCCTCCCCTCAGAGGTGAAAACTAGGTAAAGCTATCAGATCTCACATGCTGGATGAATGCTCAGGGTATGAGCATCTCTTCTTATCTATAGTTAGGGTGCTTGCGGCTATGTGGAGGAATTGAAAATGTCTTAAAGATGCTCCTGAGATGCTTCATCCAAAATCAAGACACCATACTGGGGGTCTAGGAGTAGACAAAAGGCCAAAATATAGAACTAAAATAGAGCAAATAATCAAAACCAGGTGTTCTGAAGGACTTGACTGGTTGGGCTGGGTCCCTTTAATAGATCTAGTGAGATAAACCACACCTCCACTCATGGATATTAAGTATAGACACTTCTTCTTCAGAAAAAAATTTAAAACATGAATCTTTTGAAAGACAATTGGATAATTAGGAAATATGGTTTGCATGACACAGCCTTCTTTTGATTATAACAATTATAATCAAGAAGGAGCAATAACATTAGAAAAAAAGCTCTGGCTTGCACAGCTGGCTATGCATTTCACTCTGTGAATTTTGTGTTTTGTTTGTAATGACAATGGGGGTGATAAGAATCTTGTAAGAGACTCTCAGATCTCAGCACTGTCATCCATTGAAACAATTTTTTTTTTTTGTAATGTGAGCTCTCTCCATAGAGCAGAAAAGACATTTTCAGTTACATGTCTTTGCTTTAAATTTAATAACATTCATTTTTAAAAGTCTGGAGGATAGTAAGGAGTGAAGAAATTTATAATCAGGTTTATTTTTTATTAATATTAAAAATATTTTATTTTATTTTATTTATTTTTTTGTACATTTATTATTTTATTTTATTATTTTTTTATTGGTGCACTGTATTCATACATCATAGTGGGATACAAACTTTTGTAGGCATACATGCACACATCGCCCAGTCAGCCCCCACCCGATCCCCACCCCATTCTCTCCCCATCCCTCCCTCCCATGCTTGGCTTAGTCGTTGACATCTAGTATTATAGCAATTTATCCAAAATTTAAAATGATAATCTCACATAACAGTTTCATTTGTCTGATACCAAGCTTTTGATGACTTAAAGATAACATTTCAATATTTTTTTACTTTCTTTCTTACCAGAGAATATTTTTTTCTATTTTTTTTTTAGGTGAAACTATCATATATATTTATTTTTCAGAAAAAAATCTATCCTAATATGGAATATGGACTCTAGATACCCAAAATGATCTTGAAATAGAACAAAGCTAGAAGATATATATTTTCTGATTTCAAACCATATAAAGCTACAATAATTGAAACAGTGTAGTACTATTCTAAAGGCAGATATATAAACCATTGGAGTTAAATAAAAGCCTAGAGCTAAATTCTTCCCTATATTGTCAAGTTATTTTTGACAAGGTTTCCACGAACCTTTGGTGGTGGAAATAATAATCTTTTAACTAAATATTGTAGAAACATAATAATTACATGGAAAAGAATAAAGTTGGACCCTTACCTAATCCCATATACAAATATTAACTCAAAATAGATAAAAGACCTAAATATAAATCTTAAGACTATAAACTTTTAGGAGAAAATCTGGGACATAAAACCTCACAACATTGAAATTGGCAGTGATTTCTTGGATATGATTTCAATGGCACAGGCAACAGAAGAGTATACAAACTCCCTAAAAAAAAATATTGTATATCCAAAGACAATGTAAACAGAGTTAAAAGTTACTGATAGAATGGGATAAAATATTTCCAAATGCTATATCTGAAGGTATATTAATATTCCAACTAGAAATCCTAAAAATTAACAACAATAAAGGCAAACAATACCATTTAAAGATAGGTAAAAGACTAACATAAGTAATGAATCTCCACAGATAACCAATCTTAGTTGACTGTTGGATGGAAACTCTTGTTTCTCTGGTTCTGCTGTGTGTTACCTATTTCTTCTTTGTAGTTAATCTCTTTGAGTATTTTCTCTAGTGCTGGTTTTGAAGACATAAATTCCTTCAGTTTCTGTTTGTCATGGAAGCTTCTTATTTCTCCATCTAATTTGATAGAAAGTTTTGCTGGGTAGGAGATTTTTGGCTGGAAGTTGTTTTCTTTCAGAGTTTGGAATATGTTACTCCAAGCCCTTCTGGCTCTCATGACTTGGTTTGGGAAGTCTGGAGTGATTCTAATTGGTTTGCCTCTGAATGTCACTTGGCCCTTTGTTTTTGTTGCCTTTAAGATTCTCTGCTTGGCTTCCACATTGGTCATTTTGACAATTATGTGGCATGGAGATCCTCTTCTCCGATCCTGTCTAAAGGGAGTTCTATACGTTTCCTGGACCTGCGTATCGACCTCTTGCTCTATGTTTGGAAAATTTTCTGCTATTACTTCCTTGAAGAGATTGTTGATCCCTTTAGTATCACTTTCTTTTCCCTCCTCTATTCCAATTATTCTTAGGTTAGCTCTCTTAAAATGGGCCCATATTTCTTCAATATCAGATTCCTGCTGTTGGATATTTTTTCCTAGATTAGAAACTATGCATTCATTTTTGGAATGATCATCTTCTAAGAGCGAGATTCTGTTCTCCATGTGTTCTAATCGGTTGTTTGTGCTTTGAATTGAGGCCTTTACTTCATTAATTGCATCCTTTATCTCTTTTTGGCTCTCTCTGAGTTCTTTTCGAAGCACCTCTATTATTTCTACAGTTATTTTCCTGATTTGATCTTCTAGAAATCTCTGATTTTCTGTTTTATCGGGTTCTGATGTTGTGGGGTTGTGGGCATTCATTGCTCCAGTATTATTCCTCTTTCCCATGAGTTCGGAAGTTTGTGCCTTCTCTGGGTTCTTCCCTTGGGTCACTATGACTTCACTTAAGGTGTTCTGGATCTCGAGTCAGTAGTATCTCAGACCCCACTACTCCTTTACTGGGTTGTATCACAGAGTCTCCAACCCAGAGAGTCGATAGAGGCTGCTTTAGACTGTGGGGGGTGCCAGGTTGCACGTTCTCCTATGGTGTGATATCTCTGCCACCGCCCCTCCCCCACTGGGTCAAGTCCCAGGGAGTACAGTACTGGGATTTCTCCTCTGTGGCCCACAATTTGACTCACTGTTCTTGAGTACGCAGATGTAGCTGTACTGGATTCGGTGAATTCTCTGCTGCTGCCACCGGTGGCAATATGGCGCCGCTGTTACGCCCTCAGCCCTGAGGCTGGTGTGTTTCTTCTTGGTTTTGATTTACACTCTGAATCCCTGTGGCGTGTGCTGAGCTCAGCCACTGGGAGCTTTAGATTTTACCTGCGGCGAGAAATCCCGCCTGGGTGTTCCTCAGCGGCTCACCTCGGCTTGCTGTAGCTGTCCGGTGAATTTGCCGCTGCTGCCGGCAGTATGGCGCTGCTGCCGCGTCCTCGGGCGTGAGGCCGGTTATCTCCTCTGTGGCTCTGAGCTCTGTTCTCAGTCCGCTTTCTCTCTGGAGCCTGGTGATTTTTTTTGTTTCTCTGGTGATGGTGTTTTCTGGCTATGAAAGGCGCTGATTTTGTGGTAATGGAGATTGGTTGTTAGCGGGGCTCTTAAGCCCCGCTCTTCTCGGTTGCCATCTTCCCGGAAGTCTCTATAATCAGGTTTAGATGAGACTGCCTGTCCATTTCTCTAGAATGTTCCATGAAGTGACATGAAGGACAGTGCTAGTATGTGAGTAGCAGTGACTGGGTAGGGAGGACAGGAAATGGTCACATCCGAACTCAAGGTATCACATGGCATGCTACTCCCAGATTTCTATGTTTTGAGGGCTCCCTTATAAGGGTAGTGTGGTAGCTTACAATCTCAGCTACTAAGGAGGACATTTTTATTTTCCTTTGTTGGATATTATGACAGCCATGTTCACTGTGTGTTTACAGTTTATTCTCAATGCTTTTTCTTTATTTAATTTTAATTTTTAAATTTGTGGGGGATAATAGGGATTAAACCCAGGGGCATTGACCTCCAAGCTATAACCCCAACTTTTTTTTTTTGGTGGTACTGGGGTTCCTGCAAGCCCTTCTACCTCCAGGCTACACTCCCAGACCTAGTTTTTTATATTTTTATTTGGAAACAGGGTCTCTTAAGCCAGTGTGGCTGGCTTTGAACCTGCGTGATCCTCCTGTCTCCACCTCCCGAGCGCAGGGATTATAAGTGTGCGCCACCACGCCCAGCAACCCCAACCCTTTTTATTTTTAAGTTTGAAACAGGGTCTCCCTAAGTTGCTGAGGCTAGCCTCAAACCTGTAATCCTCCTCTCTCTGCTTCCCAAATAATAAGATTACAGGCATGCACCACTGCACCTGGATTTTCAATGCCTTTTCTAATTGGTTAACCATGGGGTACTAAGCATGGCGTAATGGCGCACTTGTAATCCCAGTACTTGGGAGGCTAAGAAGGAAGATCCAGGCTTGCGGACAGCCTCAGCTACTTAGTGAGGTCTTCTACAACTTAGTGAGACCCTGTTTCAAAATAAAAAAATAAAAATAAAAAAATAGTATTGGGGATATAGTTCAGAGGTAGAATGCCCCAGGTCGCATCCCCAGACCTGCAAAAAAAAAAAAAGCGTGTGGGGGGTGCATGTAGTGGAGAAGATGCCCAGATCACATCTTGGCTCAGGGAAATCTAGTGCCTGATTGATTAATATTGTCTGGAATGGTTGTGAAAAGGAAGTATTTGGGTGTGACTTTTGTTAATTGGCCTACATTTCAGACCCTTCAGAGAAGCAGAGATGAGGAGGAAAGTTGCCTGAAAAGTTGGCTATAAAGAATCCAGCAATGCTGGGCGTGGTGGCGCACATTTGTAATCCCCGCGCTTGGGAGGCTGAGACAGGAGGATCACACAGGTTCGAAGCCAGCCTCAGTTGGCTTAAGAGACTGTTTCCAAATAAAATATAAAATAGGTCTGAGAGTGTAGCCCGGAGGTAGAAGGCCCCTGGGTTCCATCCCAAGTATCATCAAAAAAAAAAAAAAAAAAAAATCTGGCAGAGCAAATGAAGCTGGGGATTGTTATTAGAAAGAACTTGATTATTCCATGGTCTCAGAGTGAGCTGATCACTAATGCCCTGAAAATTAATGATGAACTAGGATCTTTCTCCAGCTGGAAAGCTGTGGGCATCTGAAGAGAGACCAGAGCAGGAGATGCTTAAAATCCACTGTGGTAGTTAGTGAGAACAGATACCTGTGGTAGTGCCACCCCCCTTGGTGGGAGGAAACTAAGAAGCTGAACTCCCCCTAACACAGGTGACTGTAGCTCTTCAGATTCTCTGGAATTGCTTTGTAACCCTACTCTCCCTGAGGATGAACTGAGGCAAATCCAATCATTATCTTTTGGAGGCAAACTCAGGTATTTGAGTTTAAAAGCATCCCAGGAAACTGTGGGCCACTGGTCTAAAAGAAGAAGTGCCAGTATTATAATATTTGCTGTTGGCATGACCAACTGGAAAAGAAGGGTAAGAAATGGATTATGGCAAAAGGATCTGAGAAGCCCTCCACCTTTACCTCTTGGTAAAGTGGCCTGGTAGCCCACTGATCTTCAACCTGGACCATATTCAAAAGCTGTGAGGTCTAAAGGGAAAACTTTGTTTAAAGCCTTCTCTACCAAGTCTGAAATTGAATGGAGAGGGTAGAGAGGAAATAGGAGCTGGAGGTAGGAGAGGGACAAGGGGAAAGGAAACATGAGAAAATAGCAAGCACTACGGGAAGCCAAGAGCTCCCTCAGTCTTGAAATATGTTTGTAGAAGCTGGGCATGGTGCCGCACAACTGTAATCCCAGTACTTGGGAGGCTGAAACAGGAGGATTTTAGGTTCAAAGCCAGCCTCAGCCACTTAATGAGGCAGTCAGCAATTTAGTGAGACTCTGTTTCCAAGTAAAAGAATAAAATAACTTGGAGGTAGAATGCCCGTGGGTTCAATTTTCAGCACCACTAAAAACTTTTTAAAAAATACAAAAGATATGCCGGGCGTGGTGGCGCACGCTTGTAATCCCCGCGCTTGGGAGGCAGAGACAGGAGGATCGCGCAGGTTCGAAGCCAGCCACGTGTGCTGGCTTAGGAGACCCTGTTTCCAAAATAAAAATGTAAAAATAGGTCTGGGAGTGTAGCCCGGAGGTAGAAGGGCTTCCAGGAACCCCAGTACCACCAAAAAAAAAAAAAAAAAAATACAAAAGATATCAAGAGCTGGTGTACAGCTCAAAGGGAGAACGTCTTATACATATATAAAATTGCTTAGAGTCTGAGTGTAGGAGAGAATCCAGTGAAGGAGATGAAGATGCTTAACTTGGAGGAAAACAGCCTATAATGATCATGGCAACTGTCTTCAAACACTTGCACGAAAAGCTACCATATTCTAGTCTCCTAATAAAGCCAGATCCATGCCAGAGTTTAGAACAAACAATATCCATAACTCTTGGCATGAAGAAAGAATCACACTTCTTTAGTGTGGCTCCAAAAGCAGAATTAGGACCAGAAGATTTAAAGTTTTGAGGGTACAGTATTCAACTCAACCCTCCAAAAGATCTTTCTATGAACATTCAGTTTTTAAAAGTGGAAGGCTTTAGATTGCAGCACTGGGTCTAAGTCCTAGGTTAATGATCATCAACTGTGTGATCTTCAGAAATAGATTTAAACCGGGTGTGTGATGGCATACACTTGTAATCCCAGCTTTTGGGAGGCTGAGACAGGAGGATTGTGGTTCGTGGACAGCCTCAGCTACTTAGTGAGGCATTACACAACTTCGTGAGACCTTGTTTCAAAATAAAGAATAAGAAGTAGGAAGGAGGTATAGCTCGGAGGTTGAATGCCCCTGGGTTCCATTCCAAGACCCGCAAAATAAATAAATAAATAAATAAATAAATAAATAAATAAATAAATAAATAAATTTAAATTCTCTGATTTAAGAAAACAAACTTATCACCAATACATAATTTAAATAACCAATACATGAAAATTAATTATTACCAATACAAGGTAATAATACATGATTTTGAGGCTCACAAGAAAAAATTATGTATAAGCCCTAATGCAATGTCCAGTGGTGGTTGTAGCACAATGTTCATGGACACTTTTCTTTTGCTCTAGAATTGACAACTGGAATCCAAAGCTTAGGACAGAGATGTGTCAAGGACTGAACAATAAGCATAGTTGTGCATTGCTTGATGACAGGATTATCTTCTAAGAAAAACATCTTAGAAGAAATACATGGGCAATTTTGTTACTGTGTGAACATTATATTATACTTACCTGGACAGAATAACCTACTGCACACCTAGGTATATGGGATATGTGTATGGTATAGCTTACTGCTTATAGGGCCATAGTAAACAAAACAACATGATATTAAATCAAGCACAAGAGAAAATAATGCAATCAAGAGATGTAGCAAACACAAAATATATGAGGTTGCTACCAGCAAATAAGTGGAAATACACTATACAACACTGACAGAGTAGTCAAGTAGATAAATAAGCCATAAAATAGTTGTTTATTATCATTATCAAGTAATATGTAGGGTGTACAATCACATGTGCCATACTTTCCTATGACTGGCAGCACAGTAGTTTGTTTACATTAGCATCAACACAAGCATATGAGCAATGCCTTGAACTGTGCTGTTACAGCTGCTATCCATCATTTCTAGCAGACAGGAATTTTCAGCCCCATTATAATCTTATGGGAGTACATATGTTGGTGAGTGATCTGGCATTGAATGAGACATTGCTGTGTGGTAAATAACTGTAGTAAATGGACAGAAACCAACCATTCTTTGAGGGCGTATCATGAAGCAGCTAAACTTGCTCTGCTTCTGCAGCCTTGGTTGGTACCAGCTGCTTCCTTTCCACATAAGCAGACAGGGGCTGGGAAGAGAGACTTCAGGGAAGTCATCTGCAGCTGTCGGGGTGCTGGGGAGTAAAGAGATGCTTTTCCTGTTCCCTCCTCCCTCCTCAGTTGGCTGTCCACTTCTACCATTGATGGGCCTAGTCCACCTCTGTTCAATATGACAAAGAAGAGAATTGGAAAGAAAAGGAAGAAAGGGAGAGTGCTTCCATGTTTAACCTTCAGCAGTTGGTGACAGAGGTGTCATTTGACCGTGGATCAAAGAGATGTGGTGGAAGGCAGCCATGCTTCAGCCTGCTTCATCAGTGTCCCACCCAAGAGAACTGGCTGCCGAGAAAGTGGACCCTGGTAACAAAAAAACCAGAGTGAATCACTAAGGGTAGGAGCAGATGGTGGAGATTATGAAGTGGGAGGTCCTCTATGGGATTTCTGGAAAATTCACATAAGCATCAGCGAGGATTTGAACATCAGCCACAGAAGGCACCAGCAGACAGGGAGGGTTGTCCAGAGAGGACCTCAACACTGCAGGCAGGTAAGAAACATCTCTCTGGCTCTCCATCTCTCTATCCAGGTTCCTGACAGAGGGGAGGAATAAAAATGACAGAGAAAGAGCCTCCAAGATGTGATATCACCACCACACTCTTAGGATGAGGGAGAGGATGCTGCAATTGTGTTGGACCAAAATTTAAGTGTCAAATATCTGTTGCACATCTGTAATACCAGTACTTGGGCGGCTGAGACAGAAGGATCACAGATTCAAGGCCAGCTTTAGAACTTAGTGAAGCCCCCTCTACAATTGAGTAAAACCCTGTTTTAAAATAAAAATAAGCGGAGCGGCCTGAGCAGCCGAGCGGAGCGGCCAGAACAGCCGGAGCAGCCAGAGCCGCAGCGCGGATTGGCCGGAGCGGCGGCGCGGAGTGGCCGGAGCCGTGGAGCGGAGCGGCTGGAGCAGCCGGAACGGAGTGGCCAGAACAGCTGAACGGAGCGGCCAGAACAGCCGGAGCAGCAAGAGCCGCGTCGCGGAACAGCCGGAGCAGCCGGAGTGGCCAGACCCGCGGTGCAGAGCAGCCAGAGCAGCGGTGCAGAGCGGCCGGAGCAGCCGGAGCGGCCAGAGCCGTGGTACGGAGCAGCCAGAGCCGCGGCGCAGAATGGCCAGAGCGGCGCGGCCTACATCTACCCTAGCAGCACCAGGCTCCAGAGAGGAGGGAGACTCAAAACAGAGCTTAAATCCAGAGAGGAGGTACTCTGGCCTCGCGGCCTAGGATGCAGAAGCAGCGTCTTACTGCTGGCGGCAGCGGCGAGTTCACCGGACGGCCCTAGACCAACCCACTCAACCAGCCACCAGGCGCCTGAGAGGAGGGGTGGACAGCGAGCCGAGGTGAGCAGGTGCTGAACAGCCGGGCGGCAGTCAGCAGTTTTGTTGGTGCAGGGAACATCTAAAGCTCCCAAGGGCTGGGCGCAGCACAACTGGCAAGGACTCAGAGCAGAGTTCAAAACCAGAGAAGAAATACGCCGCATCACGGCCGAGGGTGTGGCAGTGGTGCCATATTGCCAGTGGCGGCAGCAGCGAATCCACCGAGTTCACTACAGCTCCATCAGCGCACTCAACAACCGTGAGTCAAATTGCGGCCCCTAGGGGAGAAATCCCAGTACTGCACTCCCAGGGACTTGCACAGATAGGCTCCCTGGGTCGGAGATTTTAGCAGTGCAGCCCAGTGGGGGAGTGGCAGTGGCAGAGATATCATACCATAGTCACAACTTCCCACTGGAGAACGCCCAACTTGGCACCCCCCACGGTCTAAGCAGCCTTGATTGACTCCCTGGGTCTGAGACTTTGTGATACAACACAGTAAAGGAGTAGTGGTGACTGAGATACCATAGACTAGAGATCCAGAGCATCTTAAGTGAACTCGTAGTGACTCAGGGAAGAACCCAGAGAAGGCACAAACTTCCAAAATCATGGGAAAGAGAAATAACAATGGAGCAGTGAATGCCAACAACACCACAACATCAGAATCTGATAACACAGAAACCCAAAGATCTCTAGAAGATCAAATTAGGAAAATAACTTTAGAAATAATAGAGGACTTTCGAAAAGAATTTAGAGAGAGTCAAAAAGAGATAAAGGATGCAATTAATGAAGTAAAGGCCTCAATTCAAAGTATAAACAACAGATTAGACCACATGGAGAATAGAATCTCGCTTCTTGAAGATGATCATTCTAAAAATGAACGCATAGTTTCTAATTTAGAAAAAAAAACTCGACAGCAGGAATCTGACATTGAAGAAATATGGGCCCATTTCAAGAGAGCTAACCTAAGAATAATTGGAATAGAGGAGGGAAAAGAAGGTGAAACCAAAGGGATCAACAATCTCTTCAAGGAAGTAATAGCAGAAAATTTTCCAAACATAGAGCAAGAGGTTGATACACAGGTCCAGGAAACTTATAGAACTCCCTTTAGACAGGATCAGAGAAGAGGATCCCCACGCCACATAATTGTCAAAATGACTAATGTGGAAGCCAAGGAGAGAATCTTAAAGGCAACAAAAACAAAAGGCCATGTGACATACAGAGGCAAACCAATTAGAATCACTCCAGACTTCCCAAACCAAGTTATGAAAGCCAGAAGGGCTTGGAGTAACATATTCCAAACTCTGAAAGAAAACAACTTCCAGCCAAAAATTTCCTACCCAGCAAAACTATCCATCAAATTAGATGGGGAAATAAGAAGCTTCCATGACAAACAGCAACTGAAGGAATTTATGTCTTCAAAACCAGCGCTAGAGAAAATACTCAAGGAGATTAACTGCAAAGAGGAAATGGGTAATTCACGCCAGAACCAAAGAAACAAGAATTCCCATCCAGCAGACAACTAAGCAAAGAAGAATAAACAGTATCTCAAACAGAAATAAGATCTTAACATGTTGGGAATTAAAAATTATCTCTCTATAATCACAGTGAATGTAAACGGCCTCAACTCCCCAATAAAAAGACATAAAGTGGCAAAATGGATTAAAAGCCAGAATCCATCCATCTGCTGCTTACAAGAAACACACCTCACAAGTAAAGATAGGAACAAACTCAAGGTAAAGGGCTGGAGCAAGGTAATCCATGCTAATGGTACTCGAAGACAAGCAGGAGTAGCAACTATGATATCAGACAAGTTAGACTTCAAACCCAAACTTATTAGAAGAGACAAAGAAGGTCACATTTTACTGGTAAAAGGAATAGTCCAGCAAGAGGAAATAACAATAATCAACATCTATGCCCCAAACATAGGGGCAGCTACTTTCATAAATCAAACTCTTTGTGACATGAAGTCACACATAAATCCCAACACAATAATACTGGGAGACTTCAACACACCTCTCACAATACTAGACCGATCTTCCAGACAAAGGGTCAGTAAAGATGTCTCAGAACTAAAGAACACCATTAACCAAATGGACCTGTTGGACACATATAGAATATTTCACCCAACTACAGCAGAGTTTACATTTTTCTCAGCTGCTCACGGAACCTTCTCCAAAATAGATCACATCCTGGGACACAAAATGAGCACTAGCAAATTTAAAAAATGTTACATACTTCCCTTTGTCATTTCAGACCATAATGGAATGAAACTAGAAATCAACTATAAGAAGACCCAGAGAAACAACATAAACATGTGGAGACTGAACACCACACTTCTGAATGAAGAATGGGTCATAGAAGATATAAGAGGTGAAATCAAGAAATTTCTAGAAACAAATGAAAATAAAGAAACAACATATCAAAACCTCTGGGACACTTTGAAGGCAGTATTAAGAGGAAAATTTATAGCACTGAGTGCTCACATAAGAGAAACAGAAAATCTTCAAATAAATAGCCTTATGACACACCTCAAAGCCCTTGAAAAGCAGGAACAATTGAACCCCAAAGCCAGCAGAAGACGGGAAATTATTAAAATTAGAGCAGAAATTAAAGAAATAGAGAATAAAAAAACAATACAGAAAATCAACAAAACCAAAAGCTGGTTTCTTGAAAAAATTAACAAGATTGATAAACCACTAGCCAACCTAACTAAAAAAAAAGAGAGAATCAACCCAAATTATGAAGATAAGGGATGAAAAGGGAGACATTACTACTGACAGCATAGAAATCCAGAGGATTATCAGAAACTACTTTGAAAAACTATACTCCAACAAAATGGAAAATCTGGAGGAAATCGACAACTTCCTAGATAAATACAACCTTCCTAAACTGAGTCAAGAAGATATAGAACACTTAAACCAACCAATAACAATCAAAGAGATTGAAATAGCAATAAAGAGCTTACCATCAAAGAAAAGCCCAGGACCAGATGGTTTCCCAAGTGAATTCTATAAAACCTTTATAGGAGAACTAATCCCAATACTACTCAAACTATTTCGGGAAATAGAAAAAACCGGGACTCTCCCAAATACATTCTATGAAGCCAACATCACACTAATACCCAAATCGAATAAAGACAGTTCAAGGAAGGAAAACTACAGGCCTATATCTCTGATGAACTTGGATGCAAAACTATTAAACAAAATACTAGCAACACGCATTCAAAACCACATCAAGAAAATCATTCACCATGACCAGGTAGGGTTCATCCCAGGGATGCAAGGCTGGTTCAATATACGAAAAACAATCCATGTAATTCATCATATAAACAGAATCAAAGACAAAAACCACATGATCATCTCAATAGATGCTGAAAAAGCATTTGATAAAATTCAACATCCATTTATGATAAAAACACTGCAGAGAATTGGAATAGAAGGAACATATCTCAACATTATTAAGGCAATCTACAATAAGCCCACTGCCAACATCATATTAAATGGGGAAAAACTTCAAGAATTCCCCCTAAAAACTGGAACGAGACAAGGATGTCCACTATCACCACTTCTCTTCAATATAGTACTAGAGACTCTAGCCAGAGCAATAAGGCAAGAAAAGGAAATCAAAGGAGTACAAATAGGAAAAGAAGAACTTAAGCTTTCACTATTTGCAGATGACATGATACTATATTTAGAAAACCCAACAAACTCAACCAAAAGGCTTATAGAACTGATCAACAAATTCAGCAAGGTATCTGGATACAAAATCAATCTTAAAAAATCAGAAGCTTTCCTGTACACCAACCATAAATCCACTGAAAAAGAAATTCAGAAAACACTTCCACTCAGGATCTCCCACAAAAAAATAAAATACCTAGGAATAAACTTGACCAAGGAGGTAAAAGATCTCTACAAAGAAAATTATAAAACACTGAAAAAAGATATCGAAGAAGATCTTAGAAGATGGAAAGACCTTCCATGTTCATGGATTGGCAGAATAAATATCATTAAAATGGCCATCCTCCCAAAAGTGATCTACAGATTTAATGCAATGCCCATTAAACTACCAAGATCATTCCTCACAGACATAGAAAAATCGGTCCTTAAATTTATCTGGAATAACAAAAAGCCCAGAATAGCCAAGGTAGTTCTCAGCAACAAAAACCATGCAGGAGGAATCACAATACCTGACTTTAAACTATACTACAAAGCCATTGTAATAAAAACAGCATGGTACTGGCAAAAGAACAGATATATAGACCAATGAGCAGAATAGAAGACCCAGAAACAAGTCCACACACTTTCAGCCAATTGATTTTTGACAAAGAGGCCAAAAACATACACTAGAAAAAAGATAGCCTCTTCAACAAATGGTGTTGGCAAAACTGGTTAACCATATGCAGAAAATTGGATGTTAATCCCACTTTTTCACCCTGTACAAAAGTCAACTCACAATGGATCAAAGACTTGGAAATTAAACCAGAGACCTTGAAGCTCCTTGAAGAGGGCATAGGTCCAACACTACAACACATAGGCACAGACAAACATTTCCTCAACAAGACCCCAAAGGCACAACAAATTAAAAGGAGAATCAATACATGGGATTGCATGAAACTGAAGAGCTTCTGTTCAGCAAAGGAAACTATCAAGAACCTCAATCGAGAGCCAACAGAATGGGAGAAGATTTTTGCCACCTACACCACTGATAGAGGACTAATATCTAGAATATACAGAGAACTCAAGAAACTCAACACTAAGAAAACAAAGCATCCAATAACAAAATGGGCAAATGAACTAAATAGACACTTCACAAAAGAAGAAATTCAAATGGCCAATAAATGCATGAAAAAATGCTCAACATCACTGGCAATCAGAGAGATGCAAATCAAAACTACCCTGAGATTTCACCTAACTCCAACTAGAATGGCCATCATTCAAAACACAAACAAAAACAGATGCTGGCGAGGATGTGGAGAAGTGGGAACTCTAAGACATTGTTGGTGGGATTGCAAATTAGTGCAACCACTTTGGAAAACAGTATGGAGAATCCTCAGAAGAATGGGAACAAATCTTCCATTTGATCCAGCAATACCACTGTTGGGTATCTACCCAAAAGAAAAGAAAACAAACTACCAAACTAATGCACGTGTATCTATGTTCATAGCTGCACAATTCACCATAGCCAAACTATGGAACCAGCCAAGATGTCCATCAACAGATGAATGGATTACAAAACTGTGGGATATGTACACAATGGAATTTTACTCAGCCATCAAAAAAAACTCAATTACATCATTTTCAGGGAAATGGATGGAACTGGAGGACATTATGCTAAGTGAGATTAGTCAGTCACAAAAAATAAGAAAGCAGATGCTTTCCCTAATATGTGAGAGTTAGGGAGAAAAGAGGAGCAAACAAGTCAACCTAAAGGAGGAGAAATGAGGGGGGAAAAGGAAAATCTCTAAAGCTCACAATGTACTTAAACATATCGAAGTCAATCACTAAGCCAAGCAAGGGAGGGAGGGACGGAGAGGGAATGGGGTGGGATTTGGGTAGGGGTTAAATCAGCAATGAGTACATGTTTGTACACACAAGTTTTTTACCCCAATAAGTTGTATGAATATAATGCACCAATAAAAAAAATAAAAAAATAAAATAAAAATAAAATAAATAGGGCTTGGGGTATAGCTCAGAGGTAGAATGTCCCTGAGTTCAATCCCTAGAACCAAAATAAGTAAATAAGTAAATACACAAATAAATAAAGTGAACTAGAAGATTGGGCTTTAAATTTTTTTTTTTATCCTTGAAAATGACCAGAACTCTAGAGGTCTATCAAAGATGTCTTCAGGAGACACAACAGAGAGATTGTGAACATGGCAAGTGACTACAGAAAAAGAAAATGATGGCTTTACTTCCTGTGAACTGGGATAGTTCAACAAACCAGATGTGGTAGCCACTGTTTTCATTAACAACACAGTGGCAACACGCAGGCTGAATGATGCATCTTTGGGGAAATGCACGGCTGATGAATCACCGTGTGCTTATGTGGGTGGGGTTTCCCCCGCTGGGACTGGGCTGCTCCTGTGGCCAGCTGTCCTCAGAAGGGGTCAATGGCGGGGCAGGAAATTAGAACTCTGGGGCCTGTAGTTTGTGTGATGGGAGCTCCCCAGAAGAGACACTGAGGTCCTGAGGTGCTGCTCCTGAGCACAGGCCCAGCCATCAGTGTCAACTGATGTAGGCTGCTGCTTCCTGGCCCTTGTTCCCAGCCTTTGTGGTGATTTGATCAATCTCTTACATACTTTGACTTCTGATGTGCTGGGGGAAGTTAAGGGGAAGCGTCTCAAACACACTCAAAGCAAAGCAGAGAGCGTGGCGGCTGTGGACACCAGCTGAGAACAGCCTTGTCCAGAGTGACCCTCTCACAACAGCCAATCACAACAGAAGCCTTGCCAGGCGCTTGAGGGACCAGTTCCTGAACACCCCCCAGATTCCTAAGTGTACCAGAGAATGACTGGGAGTAGGGGTTAAGAAATTATGCCAATAACCTGGTGTGAATCAAACCCTTATCACGTTAGTTCCACTCTAATTAGCTATCCAACATGGAACCAGCTCCTGACACTACACATGCTTAAAATATAGTTTCCTTTTAGGGAGTATTCTAAGGGTGTTCTTAGAACATCTGTTTAACACGTATTTATTTTGCACTTATTGTATATCAAACAGTTTGCTGAATGCTTTACAAACAAATTCTATTAAAAGTCTAATATTATAGATAAGGAAAGTGAGACTTGCAAACTTAAATTGCCTAAGATCTTGTCTCTAATAAGTATTAGAGCCAGGCGTGGTGGTGCACGCTTGTAATCCCAGCATTCGGGAGGCTGAGACTAGAGGATCATGGTTCACGGACAGCCTCAGCTACTTAGTGAGGCACTCTGTAACTTAGTGAGACCCTGTTTCAAAATAAAGAATAAAAAATAAAACATAGAGCAGGGGATATAGCTCAGAGGTCGAATACCCCTGGGTTCCATCCCCACACCCGCAATAAATAAATAAATAAATAAATAAATTAAATTAAATAAATAAAAAATAGTAAGTATTAGAGACTCCAAAGGTGGGTACAGTCTCCAACTTAATGGTGGTCAGACTTCCAATTTTTCGACTTCATAATGTGTATGATAATGTAATAACCATACGACTATTCTACTTTTCACTTTCAGTACAGCATTCAGTAAATTGCATGAGATATTCAATGCTTTATTATAAAATGAGTTTTATTAGATGATTTTGCCCAACTGTATGTAGGCTTATTGATGCTAAGTGTTATAAGCCTGTTTAAGGTAGACTAGGCGAAGCTCTGATGTTTGGTAGGTTAGGTATATGACATGCATCTTTTTTTTTCTTGTTCTGGTACTTGAGATTGAACCTGAGGCATTCTACCTCTGAGATACACTCCTAGTTTGTTTTATTTTTTATGTGGAAACAGTGTCTCACGAGTTACTGAGAGTCTCACTAAGTTGTTCAGGCTGGTCTCAAGCTTGTGATCCTCCTGTCTAAGCCTCTCCATCTTCTGGGATTAGAGTAGTACACCACTGCCTGGCTTGAAGTGCATCTTTGACTTAAATATTTTTAACTGATAAGGTTCCATTGGGATCTAACCACACCATAATTTGAAGAACACCCATCCACTAGAGTATCCTCATCTAGAAGAGTAGGATGACAAAATTGCAGAAGATGACTCCTTGATGCAGGTGTGTGTGAACTGTTTGGGGGCATGTGCATTCGTATCATGGGTGGGGAAGAATGGAATTAAGGGAGTGGTCAGGGAAGGTTTCTTAGAAGACATGCCTCTAAGGCTGAGTTATAAATGATTTGCAGGATTCAAAGGAGGGAGCGCCCTGTGTAAGGGTCGGAAGAGTGCAGAGAAGCTGACATTCTCACGAAAGGGTCAGCAAAGTGATTCACACAGAGATAGTTTAGTAAACATTCAGAATAGCTGAATGACAGCATGGGCCAAATCAAAAGACACCACATAGTTTTGGGCGGGCAATAGGGGTCTGGGGAGACGCTACCTGTCAGCAGCCTGTCAGTAAGACTGCAGACATCAGACATCGAGGGGCCAGAAGCCAGGTGATTAAAAAAAAAAAAAAAGGCAGCACAATGGGGGAGTGGCAGGAATGTTTGAGGCTGTTTTCTGAGCAAGGACATTGAATTCTAAGGTTTCTCAAGTGGTACACATCTGGATGATGAGACCCATCACCTGGCTGGGGTGTTGGCTGAGGGTGTTGGCATTGGAAGCATGCTCCAACATTTTCAGGGTAAGTAGGTTTTATATATATATATATATATATATATATATATATATATATATATATGAATCTATAATTCTACTAATTGCTTGGCTTTTCCTGAAATGAATGGGTTTGTAAAATGCCTTGGTATCATTACACAAAAGCTAGTTTTTATTAAAAGTTGCTATTTTACTCAACTTTTTGAAAATGTGCTGCTAGGGTATTACGGTCAAAACCTGTGATTTTTGTAATAGTGCCAATTAAACATCTCAGGTTTTCGATGTGTGGACAGAATGTTGATTGTGACTCTAAAACCCATCACCTAGTGCAATGAAGCTCACATATATATCACCACAAGCAATGAATGGACCACCTGGCTTGGTGGGCAGCTTAGCTAAGAAGGCTTCAGAAGCCTTATCAGCCTTGAGAACACCAGCGGCATCTCAGTGTTTGTAGAAGCCTTGAGAGGCTTCCACTAAGCCCATGGCCTCTCTTTGGACACCTTCTTGGTGTGTGAAGCACAGAAACAATTACCAACATGAAAAGACATATCTGAACATGGTCCTGTTAAACAGAGCACATTTGAGCATGTCCGTGTGTTTTTACCTTGAACAACTGCCATCATGTGTGGTATAATGGAGGTCATGACCTCCAAACTACAACCCCCCATCACATCTCATTATTCTTTTGTTCAAATAAAATATGGGCATGGTGGTGCATGTCTGTAATTCCAGTGCTTGAGAGGCTGAGTCAGGAGGCTTAAAAGTTTGAGACCAGCTTGAGGCCAATGTCAGCAATTTAGTAAGAATTTTAGCAATTTAGCAAGACCGTTTCAATATGAAAAATAAAGAGGGCTGAGGGCTGGGCTTTAGCTCAAATGTAAAAAGGCCCCTGGGTTCAATCTCCAGCACCAAAAAAAAAAAAAAAAAAAAAGAAAGAAAAAAAAAATCTCAACAATGTCTAAGAAACTTCTGTTTAAAAAGGATTACTGCCAAGCCAGGTGTGGTGGCGCACGCTTGTAATCCCAGTATTTGGGAAGCTGAGAGAGAAGGATTGCGGTTCACGGACAGCCTCAACCACTTAGTGAGACCCTTTGCAACTCAGTGAGACCCTGTTTCAAAATAAAGAATAAAAAAGTAGGGCTGGAGGTGTAGCTCGGAGGTAGCTTGGGTTCCATCCCCAGTACTGCAAAAAAAAAAAAAAGAATTACTACCAAACATAATCTTTGTCACTTGGCCTTTGTCTTCTCCTTAGTTGGGCAACAGCATAGAGATGCAAATAAAATAAAAAAGGCTAATGTTGATCACTAGCAAAGGCAGTGTGATGGAAATTAGAGACTGTCTTTGACAATTAAGTTGGGGGTGGTCTTTCTTAACTGCTACCTGCTTCAATATAACTCTGCAGCCTCTGGAAAAAATATTGCTCTGGGCTCCACAGAATCCCATCATTTTTTTATATCTCCTGGTGAAATTCAAAGAGTCCTCAGGGGTACACTCCCAACCCAATTTCAGTTTTAGAGATAGAATCCTGTGGTGTGTTCTATGTCTCACAGCCATGTTCCTTCCCTCCCATTCACAGGGAAAGGTCAGTTGATTTCAGCTCTATTGTTTTGAGAGAACTGTCCAAAGCTTTAAAAAAAAATTTTTTTTCTTTGTCTCAAGTTTCAATTTGTGGTGAATTTTTCTGGTTAAATTAAAAAAGTGCTAAAGAGACTGAGTAGCCACACGAGAGCTCAGAATGGAAAGACTGACTGCTTTCTGATTTTGCTGGTGCTGACAAGCATCTGCTCAGCTTAAATCTCACAGATGCAAACACCAACCTTGCACTTCTGAGGTTCCTGTGGGGTTCTTGTCGACAGTGATGGCAGAAGGTGTTGACTTCATTGGAAATTCCCTGATCAAAAGACCCTTGCTGATGTCTTGCAAATAGAGTCTCCAAGCTCTGATATTCTGCTTGAACCACCACTACTATGCATTTCTGACCAATGTAATTTGTTAGAACGAACAAAATTAACTGTGTCTTCTCCTGTTACCTACCTTTGTAGAAAGTCAGCATCTGCCCAAGCATGGGTGCTTCCCATAGTGGTCCGTAGTTTAAGAGAAAGGTCCAGTTCTGCCCAGTATACACCAACAACCTCTACACATGTCCTGATATTCCCAAAGGTCTTCTGCCTTTAGACAACATTTCTTGGAAAATTGGAATAGAAAGCCTCCATTATTTTCTTTTTCAGGAAATGATTCATGGTATTTCCAAAATCAACAGAATCTTTCTCATGCAGCAGAATATTTGAATTCCCAAAACAGGAATTGCAGACCTCCACAATCTCCTTGTTCATTAAGTTTATGTCAGTTTGTGTCTCATTTGCTAGTGATTCTGGCATGCTGGCCCCAAATACAACAATATAAAATACTCTTTTACATTTTAACATTTTTAATTAAAAAAATTCTTTTCTCATTATCCCCAAAGCACACCCAAGGTCTCGTTACTGTCTTTCAGAAGAGAAATTGGATGATGCTGCAGAGGAGATGTGTTTGGGGCTGTATAAAGAATGCTGGAGACCAGACACACCAGGTCTCGGCCCAGCATCTGCTGTTTGCTGGCAGCATGACTCAAGGTTCATCCTGCAACCCAAAAGCCTCCATTTCCTCAATTGTAAGAATTGTAACCCTCTGCTGAGGTATACATGAGATCAGAAGACCTAATATTTTTTTTAAGAAATGAAAAAAAAAAAAACAAGATTACAAACAAAATGGTTCTGAATGATTGCAAGTCTAATGATTGGCAATTGGATGCTTTCTCATGTAAAGGACAGGATGCTACCTCTGTCTGGTGGTAGAGCAGATTCCCTTGTGATGAGCCAAGCATTCCGATGCAGAATTCCTCTAAGTGGCTGGTAGGGCTGGCGATAGGACTTAGGCAGAAGTCTTTGATGAGTGAAGCTCCCCATCTGGTCTTCTGGCAAATAATCAGGGCTGTTCTGTGAGCTCCTCAGCGCCAAATATTCTGTCATATGTACACAATGTACCCTTAGTGATTGTATTTAGACCCTGTAGAACATGAATTTCTTCTACTAGAGTTCCAATGTCTTCAAAGGGGTTGGATCCCATTAGCAAATCTGTATAACTAATAATACTCAATTCATTATACCCTCCAAGATGGAGGCTGAGGTATGCTGACCACAGATCAGAAACACTCATTAACCCAGCCCTCTGAAAGGTGCGCAATTCCTTCTGCTTTTCCTAGGAATTGTTTCAGACGTTGCTTCTCTAAGCTCGAGGGAGCTGTCCACCCTGGCCAATGCAATTGTAGGAAGGCCTGAGGCTTAGTCTTAACATTCTTACTGCTACAATCCAAAGTGACTAATCACACAACTTAGAGGAAGGACAGTTAATTTGCTCAGTTTTTATAGATTTATGGGCTCAGTCCATATGAGTCCCACATCTGCAGAGCTAAGGCATGGCAGCAGGAAGGACAGAGAGAGCGAGAGAAAGAAAAAGAAAGAAAGAAAGAAAGAAAGAAAGAAAGAAAGAAAGAAAGAAAGAAAGAAAGAAGGAGGAAGGAAGAAAGGGAAAGAGAGAAAAAGAGAGGAGAAAGAGAAAAGGAGAGAGAGGGAGAGAGAGAGAAACACAAAGTTTCATTTTTCATATCCTGGAGGCCAGAAGTAGAAATAGTGAGCAAGAGGAGGAAGAAGGATATGTAATCCTCAAGGTCACACCCCTACAGACCCCTCTTTAGCAACTAACCCTGCTTCCAATATTGTCTCCTTGACTCTGTGAGGACTGGGAGACACTCTAAATCCAAACCATTATACCCTCTAACCTTGGTTTAAGACAGCTTTGGAGAGCCACCCAGAATCAGAGCTTGGTAGTATTTCCTGAGGCCTTTGTTGTAATTGTTTCATGGTTCATTTGAACCCTTTTTCTTCTGCCCATTCCTATTTCCCTTCCTTCCACATAAATGGTACACATGGGAACATGCCCATGCTAAGACTTAGCCCAGGAGCCTGAGATTGCTATCCTTTGAAATACTGGCTTACAAGTTTGGCCCTTGGCTGACATCTGGAACCTGAGTTTCAATAGGGTATTTACCATGCCCCAAAATGATTAGAACAGCTCACCGTGCTCAAACTGTAAAATCAATGTGGTTCATGATAAATAGCCACCTTCTCTCTGGGAGTCTGGAATCTCGATACATGCTAGGTCAAGGAGACCTATATGACCAGTTCCCACCAAAAATCCTGGACACAAAGTCTCTAATGAGCTTCCCTGGTAGACAGCACTTTCTTGTGTCACCACACACGTCCTGTAGGACTCCACTGGATAAGATCTTAGAGGCTTGTACCTTTTTTCCTCTCGACTTCATTCCACATCCTTTTTGCTTTGGAGGTTTTTCTTGGTGTCCTTTTGCTGTAATAAATCATGGTACAACTATATGCAGAGTACTCTGAGTCCTGCTAGCAAATCAGTGAATACCTTAACAAATTTCTGGCATGCAAATCCCTATCATCTCAGAAAACCTGACTTAAGTCACCCTCTCCTCAACTCTTCTCCAAGAAGAGCTCTTCTGCAGCTCAATTTCAATGAATAGGACCGCCATTCCTCCAGTCTCCCAATCTTAGAATTTCAGAGTCAAAGCCAGTCTGCTGACGAAGTCCTTCTGAACATGTCTCTACAGTGTCCCCTGAGTGTGGCCTTGACATTCTCATCCCCATCCTCGCCCCATTCAGCCATCACACTCTCCATCTGGACAAGGACATCAGTCCCCTTGTTGTTATCACCAGTCCCCTGGTCTTCACAGTCCTGCCAAGCTATCTCTCTAATATAAACTTTGGAAAAAATGAGTTTCTCACTTTAAAGCCCAAACAAATTTGAGTAGTTTTTCTCACTGATTTCAGAATAGTGTTAAACTTCCTCAGTGGACTGGCCTCTGCCCCTGTGGAGGTCTTATTCCCGCTCACCCATCATGCAATGCCTTTTAGCTGTATGAAACCTTACACTATTCACCAAGAAGTCTTCTTTCTTTTTTTTTTTTTTTTTTTTTGTGGTCCTGGGGTTCCTGGAAGCCCTTCTACCTCCAGGCTACACTCCAGACCTATTTTTACATTTTTTTAAAATTTGAAAACAGGGTCTCCTAAGCCAGCACGCACGGCTGGCTTCAAACCTGCGTGATCCTCTTGTCTCTGCCTCCCAAGCGCGGGGATTACAAGCGTGCGCCACCATGCCCAGCACAGCCTGCTTGCTTTCTTTCTTTCTTTCTTTCTTTCTTTCTTTCTTTCTTTCTTTCTTTCTTTCTTTCTTTCCTTCTTTCTTTCTGGAGGGGGGCAGTTCTGGGGATTGAACCTAGGGCCTTGTATCTGCTAGGCAAGTGCTGTATCACTGAGCTACACTTCCAGTTTCCTCTTTTTCCTTTATTTATGCTATATCTTCCTTTTCAAAACCCCCTCACCCATCTTTTCATATCAAAATTCAATTATAGTTTTTAATGCCAACTTTCTTTTGAGAAGTGGCATCTATATAATCTTCCTAAGCCAGGCATGGTAGCACATGCTTGGAATCCCAATATTTGAAAGGCTGAGATAGGAGGATTGCAGGTTTAAAGCCAGCCTCAGCAACTTAGTGAGGCCCTCTGCAACTTAGACATTGTTTCCAAATAAAATAAAAAGGGCTTGGGGTGTAGCTTGGAAGTAGAATGCCTCTAACCACAATAAATAAATAAATAAATAAATAAATAAATAAATAGTAAATAATCTTCCCATACAGCCTCCTCAAAATGGAATTACAATCTTATCCTTTGTATTCTACATTGATAATAGATTTCTGCTTTCTACTTATTTTTTTAAATCAGTGTCTACAAAAATAATATCAAAACACCCTCTCTTTTCTCCTTCCAGCTGGATCAATAGACTTGGATAAACAAGAGCTAGAAGAAATTCTTAGTAAGAGTTTTGATTCCTATTGGATAAAGTACCATAATCCACACTTTATAAGCTGTGTGTTCTGGACCACTGATGTCTAAATGTCTTGGGTTTTATTCCCCTAAAAGTCTTAATATATGTATCTGTTTTTATTAACATGATTGTGCCCCATAGAACACATACATAAATAGTAATGTACTGGTAGTAGTAATATTGATGAATGTAACATTTTGAAGGGTGAAATAAAAAATAAATATAGAAATTTCTAAAATTTTTATCCCCTGCCTCAGTAAATGTCCTGACATTGAGATATGTGAACCCCTTTCCAGGGGCCCTGTTTCTCACTCCCAGGACTTTGTGTTCAGTTTTTGTGTTTGTGATTATTCTGCCTTGAGTCAAAAGACTTCTTAGTTATGCTATTAGTAAAGCTAGAAAATATTAACTTCAGCCAGGTGTGCTGGTATTCGGTTGTAATTCTAGTACTTGGGAAGCTAAGACAGGAGGATCACAGGTTTGTGGTCAGCCTTGGCTCCTTAGTGAGGCCATGTTTCAAAAGAATAAAAAATAGGGCTGGAGTGTAGCTCAAAGGTAGGATGCCCCTAGGCTCAATCCCCAGGGCTGAAAAAAATTACCTTCTCTGTTTGTGGCCCTGGTATAAAAAGGTTATCCTTTGAGTGGAAAGATGAACATGAACAGAGCAAGTTTTTCATGGTTTTTCTGTACCTCTGCAGCCAGAGATAGTCCAAAAGGTATCTGAGTTCTATTTTTATTGAAGAAGGCATGACATACAAGCATCTCTGAAGAGTTTGTTGTGATGGTTGTTGTCAGGTGACTGTGTGTTTAAATCACACCCTCTGATGCATTCCATGATTAGGAAGTCTGGGCTCAGCTGCAGACAGGTTGAGGCAAAATATTTCTGCCTGAGTAATGACAGGTCCAGCTTCATGGTGCAGAACTTTAAGTGGCAATGACCTTTAAAAATGTGAAGCTCTCAACTTGCTTCTGCTGTTAAAACAGACTCTTGAGAAAAACCTGGCATAAAAGCAAGAGAACAAGAAATATGTAAAGGAATGTGCTATAAAAATAGCTATAGAAAGGTTCAGCATCAGGCATAAACTTAACACTATGACACAGAGTGAGACTCAAAAAGAAAGCATATTACAAAAGAAAACTTACAGCTAAGCATGGTATATACCCGCAATCCTAGTACTTGGTAGGCTGAGACAAAAGGATCACAAGTTTGAGGCCAGCCTCAGCAACTTAGCGAGAGACCTCTCACAACTTAGCAAGACCGTGCTTCAAAATTAAGATAATAAAAACAAATAGGGCTGATGGTGTAGCTCCAAGGTAGAATGCCCCTGGGCTCAATCCCTAGTATTAAAGGAGAAGGAAGAAGAGGAGGAGGAGGAGGAGGAGGAGGAGGAGGAGGAGGAGGAGGAAGAAGAAGAAGAAGAAGAAGAAGAAGAAGAAGAAGAAGAAGAAGAAGAAGAAGAAGAAAGAAGAGGAGGAGGAGGAGGAGGAGGAGGAGGAGGAGGAATGATGATTTACAGGACTTTAGATTTAATAAGATATTTGACTTATTTTATTGAGGAGGGAGCCCAGAAAAAAATTGCTGTTGTACAATAAATCTTTGGGCTAGTATTCTGGAACATTGTCTCCACACGACTTAAATGTGATTACATAAAGATTAACAACAGTTTAAACCTTTGTATTTACAAATAAGCTCCCTTTCTAATTCTTTTTTAGGATATAACAATGTGATTTTATTGGTGCATTATGGTCTCTCATCATAATGTAAATCATGTTGACAATGACATACATACACACAGCACTTGGTGTCCCCTTCCCCCTCCCCATTTCCCTCCCACCCAATACAGATTACTGAGATTAATGTTGGCATATTCACATGTATACACATAGTCTATGGTAGTATTTCCATTAATGAACCTTATTCCTCCTCCTCCCCTAGCCTTAAATCTCCTTCCTGGGTCCTCTGAGGTTTCTCCTCCATTATCTGGAGTCCCTCTTCTATCCCAATTACTCCCTATTCTGCACATGTTTATTTATTTTATTTTATTATTAATTTTTTGCAGGTGTGAGGATGGAACCCAGGGGCATTCGACCTCCAAACTATACCCCCTGCTCTGTTCTTTATTATTTTTTATGAAACCAGGTCTCACTGAGTTGCAGAGGGCCTCACTAAGTAGCCATGAACTGCGATCCTCCAGTCTCAGCCTCCCAAATGCTGGGATTACAAGCGTGCGCCACCACGCCCAGCTTCTGCACATTTTAGAAAACATATGACCCTTTGCTTTCTGTGACTGGCTAATTTCACTTAACATAATGTTCTCCAGGTCCTTACATCTTCTTGCAAATGATATAATTTTGTTCTTCTTTATCGCTGAGTAGAGTTCCATTGTGTGTATTTCCCATAATTTTGTAATCCATGCATCTGTTGATGGATACCTGGGTTGGTTCCATAATTTGGGTATTGTGCTACTATGAACATGGATATGCATATATTACTGTAGTTCTCTGGTTTCAACCACTTTGGAAAGATACCCAGTAGTGGTATTGCTGGATCATATGATAGATCTATTCCCAGTTTTCTAAGGAATCTCCACACTGATCTCCGTAGTGGCTGAACCTTGTAATCCCACCAACATTGTAGAAGAGTTCCTATTTCCTCACATCCTGGCCAATCTTTATTGTTATTTGACTTTTAATGATCTCCATTCTCATTGGGATTAGATTGACACTCCCTGTAGTTTTGATTTGCATCTCCCTGATTGCTACTGATGTTGAACATTTTTTCATGTATCTATTGGCCATTTGTGTATCCTTTATTCTGGAGTGTCTATTCAATTCAGTCACTCATATTTTTTAATTTTAAAAAAATTTTAATATATTTTTATTAGTGAATTGTATTTAAACATCATAATGGGGTAAAAAAAAACTTGTGTAGACATAAATGCACACATCGCCCAGCCAGCCCCCACCCACTCCCCACCTCACTCCCTCCCCATCCCTCCCTCCCATGCTTGGTTTAGTGGTTGACTTCGATATGTATAAGTACATCATGCGCTTTAAAGCGTTTCCCTCTCCCCACCTCCCATCCCTACAGTTAGGTCGCCTTATTTGCTCCTCTATAGGATCTCCTTTTTCACCTGGAGTTCCCCCTATGACCCCTTTCACCCTAGCTTTCACATATTAGGGAAAGCATCCGATTCCTTACTTTTTGTGACTGACTAATCTCGCTTAGCATAATGTCCTCGAGATCCATCCATTTCCCTGTAAATACCCCAATTGTATTTTTTTAAGGCTGAGTAAAATTTCATTGTGTACATTCACTTATTTCTTGATTGGGTTGTTTTTCTAGTGTAAGGTCTTTTAATTTCTTTGTATATTCTAAGTATCAGTTTTCCATCAGAGGGATAGCTGTAAAGATCTCCCATTCTTTAGGCTTTCTCTTTAGACTCTGAGTATTTCCTTTGATTAGCAGAAACTTTTTAGTTTGATGCCATCACACTTATTAATTCTTGTTTTAATTTTCTGAGCTTTGGGGGTCTTGTTGAGGAAGTTTCTACCTGTGCCCATACATTGTAGTGTTGAGACTATGCCCTCTTCTAATAGCTTCACAGTCTCTGGTCTAACTTCCAGGTCTTTGATCCATCTCAAGTTGATTCCGATGCAGGGTGACTGGTAAGGATTTAGTTCGATTTTTTCTACAAATGAAATGAAAGTTATAAAACAGTAAAGAAAGAAATTGAAATGGATCTTGGAATATGAAATGATCTTTCTTGCTCTTGGATAGGCAGAATACCTTTTCTTGAAAGGTGTGTTTCTTGCAAGCAGCAAATAGATAAAGGTTTTTTTTTTATTTATAGAAGATTCCATTTTTTAGAGAAGGTTCTACTGAACAGTCCTAGAAGATATGCTTAGACATTTACAGAGATGTAAACAGGTAAAAGAGAAATGTAACTTTTTGAAGGTCACACAGTTGTTTTTCTAGAAACACAGAATGATACAAAGAAAATAGTAACTAACCTCAATAGCTTCTGAAACTGTCCAGGTAGGTTTTTATAATGAACAATTAGCTGTAGGCAGGATTGGCCCTCCTGATGAATTCTACCTGTTTGAATTTGAATACTTGATGCTTTATGCAATCAATTTAGTAACAAAACACATCTCAACAAATTGCTGCCAGCTCCACATTTTTAGTCACTATCGTACTTCTAAATTATGTTAATTGGTCTCATGCACAGGGTACCACGCCACAATGTGATCTCTCCTCAAAGACAACAGGAAATCTTGTGGAGGTTGTGGCTGTATAGAAAAGGCTGATTTTTAAAAGCATCATGCAGACTGGCTTGGTTTTAAAACAGACTCCTGCCATATCATAATCAAAATGTAAAATCTTTCCCCACCTTGCAAAAGTCAAAGACAATCCCTGAATTTTCATTATTTTGTTGAAATCCAAATATTATATTCCCATTCTCTAACTTGTTTTCATCATAGTGTGATCAACTATTTCCAGAAAAGAAAAGGTTAGCTTTATCAATCAAAGTTTGATACAGGCCTTCTAAATAATTGAACCCTCTGGAGAAGCAATCCTTACGTCTTCTTTCTCTGTTGTTCCAATATCTTCTTAAAAAGTAATTTCAATATGTCTGGTCCTGTATCAGAGATTGTAGGAGGTGCTTATCTTCTTCCTCTATCCAGAAAGCCTGTGAGTCAGCTGAGTAAGAAGAGCAAGGCCAGACAGAATGGGGAGGGGTATATTGTTGAGGTAAGAGCCCTGGTCCCAAGCCCCTCAAGTCCAGGCCAAGATCTGCTCTAAACAATTTGCATTACTGAGTAGCTGTATACTGGGTCATGTGATCAACTTTCCTTTTAGAAATAGAAATTGGCCTCTTTAGTTTTGCTCTTTCTTCTGCCCCAGAAAAGGGTCTAGAGGGGCAAGTTCCCAAGTTTGTGGTGTTTGCTATGTAAATTACAAGAAAAAAAAGTTTTACTTATCTCTTGTTATACAATAAACTGGCCTAAAATTTAGTGGCTTAAAATAATAATTTATTATCTCTTATGGTTCTGTGAGTTGATTGGACCCAACTGAGAAGGTTTTGATTGTGGTCTCCCCAGAAGTTAGAATGCCATGTCTTGCCGGGCGTGGTGGCACACGCTTGTAATCCCCGCGCTTGGGAGGCTTAGACAGGAGGATCGCACGGTTTCGAAGCCAGCCTCAGCTACTTAGTGAGGCTTTCAGCAACTTAGCAAGACCCTGTTTCCAAATAAAATATAAAAAATGTCTGGGAGTATAGCCTGGAGGTAGAAAGCCTCTGGGTTCCACCCCTAGTACCACCAAAAAAAAATACCATGTCTTACTGGTTGCCTTGGAGACTCGATGTGGCTGAATGTCCGAGTCGGCTCCTTTACAAGATACACAGTTGACACCAACTGTGTTGTGAAAACTCAGCTGGGGAGATAAAGGTTTTTAATCCATTTTCCCACCTTTGTGTTTCACTTGGAGAGTTAAGGCCATTTATATTTAGTGTGATTATTGAGAGATGATTTTTTAATTCATTACTAACATTTTGAGTTTTAACTTCTGTTTGAGGTAGTGTTTGTTCTTCTTGCTTAGTTGCTTGATGAAAATCATCGCTTCTACAGTTTTGGCCTTCATTTATTAATTATTCTTTGTAATTAATGTCTTTTGAGTATTTTCTCTAGTGCTGGTTTGGAAGACAAATTCTTTTAGTTTTGTTTGACCTGGAAAGTTTTTTTCTTCTCATTTCTCCTATCAAATTTGAGAGATATTTTAGCTAGGTAGAATATTCTTGGCTGGAAGTTGTTTTCTTTCAGTTTAGAATATGCTGCTCCAGGCTCTCCTGGCTTTCATGACTTGGTTTCATAAGTCTGGAGTTCTAATTGGTTTGCCTCTGGATGTCACTTGGTGTTTTCCTTTCATTGCCTTTAAGATTCTCTCCTTAGCCTTTACGTTTGTCAATTTGATTATTATATTGCATGGTGAATATTTTCTCTTATCTTGTTTACTGGGGTTTCTATATGTTTCCTGTACTTGTGTGTTGACATTTTTTTCTATATTTGGAAAATTATTTCATATTACCTCTCTGAAAAGATTATTGATTCCTTTGGTTTCAGTTTCAATTCTTTCTTCTTTGCCTACTATTCTTAAGTTAGCTCTTTTAAAATTGGCTCCTATTTCTTTTATGTCCAATTCATGCTGCCAAAGTATTTTTTCTAAACTACATACTATATGTTCATTTTCGAAATGGTCATTTTCTAAGAGTGAGGTTCTATTTCCCATGTGGTATAGTCTGCTGTTTATAGTTTGTATTGATGCTTTCACTTCAATGATTGCATCTTTCACTTCTTTCAGAGCTTCTTTCTGATTCCTGTTTAGGGTGTCAAATTCTTTGTTTATTTGTTCCTTTATTTCTTTCAGTCTCTTTCTAAATTCTTTTTGGAAATTCTGTATTTTTCCATTAAAGTTCTGATTTGTTCTTTTGGTGATCTCTGCAATTTTGTGTTGTCAAGTTCTGTTATTGTGGGGTTGTGGGAACTCATTGCTTCCTCGCTATTCTTCTTTCTCATGATTTCAGGTTTCTTAAGTTTATATATTTGTTGCTTTTGATTGCTTTCTCTCACACTATAGGTATTATCTGGCATATACAAGGGCAAATTGTGTTGTATTCAATGGCAAAGGTTGAGTGAGGGGGAAAGAGTTGGAGTAGTGGATGAAAAAAATGGGGTAAAGTAGCAGATAAGATCTAGCAGACTGAGAGTATGGATGTAGTAAGGTAATATATAGTAGATATTAGAGATAGAAAATATATAGGAGGATTTTTGTAATAACCACTATAGAGTATTTAGGTAGATTGCTCTGACTGGATTTAATTTTTATTTTTTATTTTTTTGGTGGTACTGGGGTTCCTGGAAGCCCTTCTACCTCCAGGTTACACTCCCAGACCTATTTTTTTTTTTTTTTGAAACAGGGTTTCTTAAGCCAGCAAGGCTGGCCTCGAGCCTGCGTGATCCTCCTGTCTCTGCCTTCCAAGCACGGAGATTACAAGCGTGCGCCACCATGCCTGGCCATGTATTTAATACAAGACAAAGAAAAGAGAAGGAAAAAAGGGACAGAGAGAAGAGAGTAGATATAAAAGGGTGAAGAAGCTTGTCGAAGAAGTGAGGAAGACAGCAAACAAAGAGGCACACACACACACACACACACACACACACACACACATACACGCAAAACACAACAACAAAAACAAAACAACCCTACAAATATATGATTATATGATTACAGAGCAGACTTGGCCTCTGCAGTCCTCCCAGGTCTGCATTAATACTTTCAGCTGTTTAGAGTTCACTTTCTATATTAGGTTCTCAAGCATGTTCCAAGCACTCTGATTTGCTGTAACCTATAGCAATGCTGTCAGTTTGTAGCCCCACTTTTTGGTCTCCTTCGATGATTGGAATCCTGGCCTGGTCTCTCTCTCTTGTCTGTGCAGGTACTGAGTGCCACTGGTGCCTCTCCTGCTGCAATCCTGGGTCTCTGAGCTCTCCACAAGGCCAGTACCTGAGTCTCCCTCTCCCTCTCCCTCTCCCTCTCCCTCTCCCTCTCCCTACCCCCCCCCCCTGTCTCTGCAGGTGGCAGTATCACTGGAGCCAGATCCAGTGATCCAGTTTAAGTGTGGGTCTCCACACTTTCCACACACTCTGAGTCTGCATCTCTCTCCACCAATGTAGGTGGCATCTGCCACTGGGAACAGACCCAATGTAAGTGTATGGGTCCATATTCTCCACAGGTAGGGATGGGTTAGTCTTTCTCTTCCCCGGCCATCACAATTGGGTGGTCTGTGGCAATCTCTGGAGGCCCTGCTAGGGTTCTGTGCCTGTGGACAGTAGGTCTCTTTGCTTAATTGTCCCTGGGGGCTATTTGCTAATCCATGCCTCTGCTGTGTCTGACAACAGATTCTACCTCCACCTACCAGGTGAAATGCAAAGTATCAGACCTTGCAAGTCTATGGCTTGCTGCACGAGTCTCTCTGACCATGCTGGGCAGTCTCCCTTAGGGATGGCTGGTTCCAAAAGGGAAGGCCAGCATCATTAGTTACCCTCTTACCCCAACACACACACACACACACACACACACACACACACACACACACACACACACTCAGAGGAAAAAATGGGCCACACTCCATTCTGGCTCTAAGTATAATGTTTCAAACCTGGTGTCCAGCCCATCGAGAATAGACAATTTTGGGTTTAAGACAAAATGAACCTTTTATTCTGGGAGAAATTTTATTTTCAAATGTCAAAATAAAAAGATCAGAGAGAATATATTATCGCTTTCTGTTCGACAAAGCAATTTGCTGGCATATCCTATACCTACCCAGTTTCTCCAGGTGGAAGCCTTTGCTCTAGACACAGCCCATTTCCCCAAGGTTCCAGGGGAGGCTGACTGGAGAAGAGCCTGTCATACCCTCTAGCAATCACTCTAGTGCATCGTGAAGCACATGTGACCCTCAAAGGCGCAATGTGGAGCCGCGGGTTACGGTGTTCCTGCACAGCAAAGCTCGGTGCACATAAGCGAGCATACATCAAATTGTGCAGGTAACTAATTAGACAAATGCGCCTTTTGTTTTTAGTGCTGAAACTCGAAGCCAAAGGAATTCTATTTATGAGCTATGCACCAAGACCTTTCTATTTTTATTTTGAAACCAAGTTTCACCAAGTTGCTAAGGGTCTCGCTTAGCTGCCAAGCTGGCCTGTAATCTGTGATCTTTTTTCTCAGCCTCCTACTGCTGGGATCACAGGCATACACCACAGTGCCTGGCTCATATATGCCTTTTCTACAACTACTTGAGATATTTACATGTGAAATATTGTCATATGATATTTTATTCAATAGTTAAAATTTTTAGAAATGTTATAAATATCTTGGAATTTAACTAGTCAGTTAATGTAGTCTAGGGAAATAAAGCTACTTTCATGTCTTTCTAGTGTAGACATGTAGTATACAGTTTAATTTTTTTTTATTCTGTTGATTTTAAATAAAATACAGAATGGAGAAAGCACCCCATTTACTCAAGAGCTGGTGAGCCAAGAGAAGGAATGCAATAAGACTTGGGTTTTTCTCTCACTCTAGAGACTTGACATTTGTAATTTAGGCAAATGTCTGGGATAATGATTTTAAATTCTCTTTAGATACCCTAATTTTCTAGTTAGATGAAAATCTGCTACTGAATTCATATAAGAAACCACCAAAGAAAAGTATAGATTGTAACTAAGAGATGAAATTGCAACTAAGAGATCTGTAGTAATAGAACATTGTTTTTCTGACACTGAGGTCAATTTTGAAGGAGTTATTTTCTAGCCAGTCAAGATTTACCAGTGCATGTTAGGGACCCACTCAACAGATCTGCAAGCTATTTTTTTTTGCCGCAGCTGCTTTTTCTCTCCATACACTGCCAAGGCTTAGGGCCTTCTCTCCATGCTTTACTGAGCTTCTGATGGAGAAAGAGAGGATACCTGAAAGTGACCCCTCTTCACATGCTCCTCAAGGACCTAGACTGCCTGGACCCACTTCATAAACCTCCTTCCTTTCCCAGGAAGTGCTAGGTCAAGAATAGAAAAATAATTCCTCCTTACATAGAAGTCAATATATTAATCTGGAAGTAGGAAAACAGAAACCATGACAGGTATTTCAAACATGAAGGATTTAATTTAATACAGGAAATTGTTTACAAGGGTGTCAAAGGGACCAAAGGAGCAAAAGGAAGGAGTGATACAAACAGATCTGAGAGTTCTCAGTGCTTCTAGGCTGGCACCCATGAGCCTGGCCCTGTTACTGGGAGGCTGTGGGTGCTGCCACCTCAGGAACTAGAATTGTTGAAATTGTTTCTCCCTGGCTCAAACTATAATCAACAAACAGATTTGGTGCTGCCTGGCTGCTGTAGTTTGTGGTTACACTGCCCTTCTGCCATGACAGCAGTTGCTGTTGAATTTAGAAGTAGAAAGTTTCTCCCTTCATCCAACCTTCTGATCTTTTCCAGTGCCTACAATTAGCAGATACTAACAGGAAGCCACTGGCAAGGAGTCTGAGAAATGTAATTGACAGAATTCCAGTCCTAAGCAGTATAGAGTAGATTACAAAATGTTAAGTATTTTGCTGAGAAACTCCAGATGAATAATCAACACAGTCAGATCAGATTGTTTGCTTTAAAGCAAAGCTTCTTTATCTGTGTTTTAGGTTATAGTTAATATAAAAGTTGGGATAAACTGGAGATTTGGGGGCCTCTATGTGGGACTTGGTAAAACATCGGTTATACTTTATAATATTTTATTTTTTATTTTTATTTATTTATTTGCAGTACTGTGGATTGAACGCAAGGGCATTCTACCTCTGAGCTATACACCCAGAACTATTTTTTATTCTTTATTTTGAAACAGGGCCTCACTAAGTTGTGGAGAGCCTCACTAAGTAGCTGAGGCTCAGGTCAAACCTGGGATCTTCCTATCTCAGCCTCCCAAGTCCTGGGATTACAAGTATGTGCCACTATGCCTAGTTTATATATAATTATGATGAAGAGTACAATACAAAGTATAAATGGAGACATTAGATATTGAATTTGTCTGAAAATTTTTATTTTTTATTTGTGGAAATGGTGATTGAACCCAGGGGCATTCTACCTCTGAGCTACAACCCTAGCCCTATTTTTTACTCTTTATTTAGAAACAAGGTCTCACTAAGTTTCAGTGGCCAAAGTAGCTGAGGTTGGCCATGAACCTATAATTCTCCTGTTTCAGCCTCTCAAGTACTGGTATTACAAGCATGTGCCACCCCTTCTGGATTTTTATTTTTTTTATTCACTCACTCACTTTATTTATTTATTTATTTATTTATTTATTTATTTTTATTTGTGGCACTGGGGATGGAACCCTTCTACATCTGGGCTACACTTCCAGACCTATTTTATATTTCTTATTTGGAAACAGGGTCTCTTAAGCCAGCGCGGCTGGCTTCGAACCTGCGCGACCCTCCTGTCTCTGCCTCCCAAGCATGGGGATTACAAGCGTGCGCCACCATGCCCGGCTTATTCTTTATTTTGAAACTGGATCTCACTAAGTTGTGAAGAGCCTCACTAAGTAGCTGAGGCTGGCTGCAACCCTGGGATCCTCCTGTCTCAGACTCCCAAGTACTGGGATTACAAGTGTGCATCACCACACCCAACTTCGTCTGAAACTTCTAAATAAAATATTTGAAATTTTGATGATAAACCTTAACTGGCTTCCCTAAACATAATTTATTTTATGTTACAATTTGTGCTTGAAATGACTACATGTAATTCTTATCAAAAGAACTTCTGTGAAGAGCTCTTCAAATTCTTCATAGTTCCTATTGATGAGAAGCTGTTCACATGTGGGTGGCAAAAAAAATGAAAACTCTTTAAAATAATAATTCAAAAATTTAGTGCCATTGAATATATATATATATAAAGATTACTGGCTATATCTTTATTGACAAACATAATGTTGACATTTCTTGCATTAATATGATGATTTTTGAATTCTATAAAAATGTGAAATTAATGCGTTCTTATCATGCATTTTTGTCAGCATAGCTACCTAGCAGCTTGCTTAGATGTTTCTAAAGGATACACTGAGGAGAAGATTAAATAAATGTAAAAATAGATTTAGGGCTCGTGCTGGGTCGGGAGCTACAATAGTCAGAAGCCCCTGCCCAGGCGCCCCATAGCCACCCTTTCTATTCATAAGGCAATCAGGGCACGAACCCAGCGGGACGGCATCCTACTGGTTCAGGCTGAATCTACACAGGTGTGCTCTTAGTGGTCCATCGAAGGAGGGGCCCGGTGGCAAAGCACTCCCTGACTTCACTTCCAGAGAAGAAGGAAAGGACATTGTTCTACTTACCAATCTGTCCTCTCTCCAGGATGCAATACATCTCACAATACACACACATTGGGCAGTTCTACTCACAAGACCACCAAGAACCATGTAGTTTTATCTGCTGTGGTTTTCAAAAGTTTGAGTCTAAATGTCCCTGAATTTCTTTCATTGGTTTGTAAAAGCCTGCATGTATACTCAATACACAGAGACATACCTTGACAGACATTTCCAACACGTTTCTATAGCCCTCAAGCAGAACTTTGCATTGCAGCTTTGAAATAAGTACTGAGCAACTGTCCTTTAACTAGTCTAGCAGGCAGCTCTGTGATGATTTTCCATGATCCTGGCCTCTGGGTATCCATCTTAAGAGTGTGTGTTAAATCTCATGGTTGCTTCTAAAGAATAGAGTATGGCAAGCAGGGGTGAGAGGATGTCTTAGTCAATTCCAGCTACGATAACAAAATAACAGGCTGGGTAATTTATAAACAACAGAATGTATTCTTACAGTTCTGGAGGCTGGGAAGTCTAAGACTGAGAAGCTAGCAGATGAGCTGTTAGGTGGGGATTTGCTCTTTGTTTTAAAGAGATGACTTCTTCACAGTAGAAGGGGCAGGACATCACCCTTCAACCTCTTTTATAAGGGCACTAATACTATTCATGGAGCCCTCATGACTTAATCACTTCCCCAAAGGCCCCATATCTTAGGTTCTAAGATATAAACTGGGAGGAGGGTACCAATATCAGATTATAGCAGATGTCACCACCAAGACAGGCCTCCCAAGTACTGGGATTATAGTGGTGTACCACCATGCCAGACTATAAATTTATCAATTTAAAACAGTAAACATAGTGATGAAATACACCTGTAATCCCAGTACTTGGGAGGCTGAGATGGAAGGATCACAGGTTTGAGGACAGCCTCAATAACATAGCCTGACCCTGTTTCAAAACAAACAAACAAATAAAAAAAAATAAGCCAGAGGTGGTGGTGGTGCACACTTATAATCCTAGTACTTGGGAGGCTGAGACAGGAGGATCACAGGTTCATGGCCAGCCTCAGATACTTAGCAAGGCCCTCTGCAAATAAGTGGGACCCTTTTTCCAAACGAAGAATAAAACATAGCTCTGGAGGTTGTAGCTTGGAGGTCGAATGTCCCTGGGCTCAATCCTCAGTTTTGCAAAACCAACCAACCAACCAACAAACGAGGGGGGTATCTTGGAGATAGAATGCCCTTGCGTTCAATACTCAGTAGCAAAAAGACAAAGACAAAAAAACAACAAAAAACAAAACAGTTAACTTCATAACATGACTTTTTCTTCTACTTCATTCACAGATTTAGAATTGTGTTTTATAATTCATAAATATGAATGTTTTGCAATAGTGAAAAATAAGCAAATACAGACTAAAAATACAGACACTTCATATTGATTTGTTGAAAGAAAGGATAGCTGAGTTTTTATCTTAAAATACTCTTACTGAAATGAAGCTAATAATTTTTAAATAAAATTCAGGGCATTTGCTTACTCAAAACAAAAAAGAATAAGGCTTTTCACCAAAAAGCTAGAAAATAGAGAAGAATCCCCCCAAAAGTTAGTCTCCTATTATCCTATCTTCTACAATCACTATCAACCTTTTAGTATGTCTAGTCATTTTTTGGTAAGGTAGGTGTGTGTGTGTGTGTGTGTGTGTGTGTGTGTGTGTGTGTGTAACACCCTTGGAACACATATAAAATACATTTGCAGAATATATATATCTATATTTTTTTGGAGGGGTGGGTCTGGGGATGGAACCCAGGGACATTCGACCTCCGAGCTACACCCCCTGCCCTATTTTTTTTTATTCTTTATTTTGAAACTGGGTCTCACTGAGTTGCAAAGAGCCTCATTAAGTAGCTGAGACTGTCTGCAAACTGCGATCTTCCAGTCTCAGCCTCCCAAATGCTGGGATTACAAGCATGCACCACCACGCCCGGCAGCAGTATATATTTTTTGGAAATAAAATCATACTGCACATTTTGTTGTATAAGCCATTTTTTACTCAATATATGATGAAAATTTTCTTCCTTTTTCTTTCTTTTTTTTTTTTTTTCAGCACAAGGGTGGAACCCAAGAGCATTCTACCTCCAAACTACACCCCCATCCCTATTTTTTATTCTTTATTTTTGAAACAAGATCTCACAAAGTTGCAGAAGGCCTCACTAAGTAGCTAAGGCTTCCCACAAACAGTGATCCTCTTGTCTCAGCCTCCCAAGTACTGGGATTACAAGTGTGTACTACCACACCCGGCTTTGATGAACAATTTCTATGTTATTCTATGTACCTCTTCAAGTTTCTATGGCTACATAAATATTCCATTGCATAAATGCACTATGATTTTATTTAGCTATTTCTGTTATTATATTTTATTCATTTTTCCCTGGTATGTTATCCTGGAGTGTTTGAGTTTGTACAGTATGAAAATGAGAAAGAGAATACATAGTTCTCTTTCATTATTGCTGATGACTTGAGTCAAAAGCAAATACTGAGATGACTAAATTGTAGTTAGCTGTGGGAGTAAACAAACATGACCCTAGCAGAGGCTGCTTTTGACATGTTCTCACTTCCTGAATTTTTTCTTACTCCAGAACCCTGATTTTATGAGAACAGCAACTTTTCCTAGATAAAATGAACAAACAATGGAAAAACAAGACAAAGTAAAAAACAAGCAAAAGGCCCTTTAATTTCCCAGACAGGTAGGAGGCTGCGTGATTTTGTTCTAGTCAAGGAGTTGCCAGTAGAGTGGTGGGGAGAAACATGCAGGACTGCACCTTGGGCAGGGCAGGGCAAAGTCAGTGGGTAGGGCCGAGCGTGGCGGCCCACACTTGTAATCTCAGTGCTTGGGAGGCTGAGACCGGAGGATCCAGATGTGCAGCCGGCCTCAGCCACTTAGTGAGGCCCTGTTTGAAAATAAAGAATAAAAAATCAGGCTGAGGGTGTAGCTCAGAGGTAGAATGTCCCTGGGTTCAATTCCTAGTACTGCACAAAATTTGGTTAACTAATTAATTAAAAAATAAAAAGAATATAAAATAGGGCTGGGGGTATAGCTCAGAGGTAGAATGGCCCAGGGTTCCACCACAAAATAAATAAATAAAAAATAAACTCTCAATTTGTTTAAGCCTGTGTTTGGGGCTTTTATTGTTTGCAGTCAACATTAATTCTTAACTGACAAAATGTCTAAGATAACGATATGGTGATTCCCTGTTTACAAGATAGCTACTTTGATGAGATTGTGTCAGGTTCACGTTGCCAGCCATTGCCAGCATAGTGTGTGTGTGTGTGTGTGTGTGTGTGTGTGTGTGTGTGTGTGTTACCTAGTGTCTTAGTTAAGCACACATTCTATCACTAAACTACGTGATGAACCCCATCACGCCTCCTACCAGACAGTGAACAAGTACACATGGTGTAGCCAACGCCTTGAGGGGATTCACAGGGGGCACAAGACGGAGCAGGTACAGATCACACCTTCAGAGGGCTTATACTCCATTTATCAAAGTGATGCATGGACTAACCTGGGGAGAACGATCATCTCTAGAAACGTTACTAGAAAATAAATACGTCTCTCTAGAGGATAGATCAAATATGCTCAAGGAGTAGTGAAAACGGTGACACAAGTCTAACCTTGAAAACAATCAAGCAGATTTAGGAATGTCAAATGATATTTCCCTGCTTGAATTAAATACTAAATTATGTTTTCAGCTGGATTTTTTTTTATACTGTAAATGTTGACATTTACCCAAATAGTTGGAGGAGGGTTTTTTGTTTGTTTTTTAAAAGAGGGTCTGGCTAGGTGGGCGTGGTGGCATATGTTTGTAATCCCAGCATTTGAAAGGCCCAGACAGGAGGATCCAGGTTCACTGACAGTCTCAGCTACTTAGAGAGGCCCTTTGCAACTCAGTGAAACCCTGTTTCAAAATAAAGAATAAAAAAATAGGGCCAATGATGTAGCTTGGAGGTAGAAGTGCCCTGGATTCCATCCCTAGCACCGGAAAAAAAAAAAAAAAAAAAAAAGAGGGTCTGGCTAAGTTGCTGAGGGTGTCCTTGAACCTGCGATCCTGCTGTTTCAGCCTACTGAGTACTGGGATTAGAGGTGCCCAACAGGGCTAGTTTTTTTTTTTTTTTCTTTTTAGGTCTGGGGATGGAACCCAGGGGCATTCGACCTCCGAGGTACACCCCCTGCCCTATTTTTTATTCTTTATTTTGAAACCGGGTCTCACTGAGTTGCAGAGGGCCTCACTAAGTAGCTGAGGCTGTCCGCAAACCGCGATCCTCAGGTCTCGGCCTCCCGAATGCTGGGATTACAAGCATGCACCACCAGGCCCGGCTACCAACAGGGATAGTTTTTAATATTAATAGATGAGCAACATAGTGAGATCCTGTTTCAAAAAATAAAATAGGGCTGGGAGTGTAGCTCAGAGGTAAAATGCCCCTGGGTTCAATCCCCAATACCACCCTCAAAAAAATAATAATAATAATAATAATGATAGATGAGGGAAAATTTTGAATATAGTCTGAAAACTATCTTTAAATTCCATAAAATAACCATAATGTACAGTCCATAGTCTGCTTATCATCTGGGTTTGGAATAGATTATTGTCATTTTGGAACAAGGTTAAATAGTTGTGCACTGGATCCATATTAAACAAGATAAAAGATGTATCTTTAAGTACTAGACTCACATTTAGCTTGGCTTTGCCCATACTCTAACAACTTGTGGGACCTGAGCTACACATATCTCATACTGCTTATATTGTGCTCATTCCTGTGCCTGAGCGCATGAGTAGAAAGGAGAGAGGAATTGTTCTCCCTGTGCAATCATTCTTTCTCTTTTTTGCTCTCACATATAGCTAATGATAATTTCCTAACTTCATAAGAATGTAAGTCAGATGAGTTGCATTTTGTGTAGGATATATGTTGGGAAGTGAAACACAGTAGGAGGAATGGATCTCCTTGCTAACAGTTGTCCCACCCTTGCAATCTTTGACTATCGGCTTAGATCCATTAAATTTGCCCAATTATTTCAGTTGTGTTAACCTGACCCAACCACTAGGTAAACCAGATTACCAAGGTACATTATGACATCTTGAGTGAATTTAGAAGATGCAGAAAGTTATTTAAACCTAAGGAGACTGCGCATTTAAGTGAGGTCAGAAAGCTCTGGAAACAAGAAACCATGGGAAAAGACGACCCAGTCTTGATCCAAATTTGGGATACAACCCAGAAGCAAGAAAACTTTACTTGCTGTTTTCCATTTCTAAAAGGAAAACAGTGATTTAGGTGTCACAGAGAAATTAATGTCTTAGAACTTATATTACCTAGTTCATTGAATTGAAAAATATCAATAAAATGAGTGGCAGACTTTAAGCCACTAAAATGTCAATGTATGTATAAACTCATGAAGCAGCTTATTAAATACAGCATTTTGGAATTAGATCTCATGCTATACTGAAAAATTAGGTGATAGTTTTATTTCATCGACTGGGAAAACAGGGAATGAAAAAAGGTATAGAGATTTTCAAAGCCACAATACTTGCTAATAATATCTCAAGGAATAGAGCTTATTCCTTGATTCCAAATTCAGGGTTCCCCGGGGCCCTTAATGGACATTTCAGATAGCACTGAAGATAAGAGTGTTTTAAAACTTCAGTAGATATTATTTGCATATTAAATATTCTATGTTGGACAAGTATTTTTACTTATTGGGCCACAGTAACTATTTTTAGTTCCATTTAAAAAATTCAGTTGAGCTGGCTGTTGTGGCGCACGCTTGTAATCCCAGCATTTGGGAGGCTGAGACCAGAGGATCGTGGTTCGCGGACAGCCTCAGCTACATAGTGAGGCCCTCTGCAACTCAGTAAGACCCTGTTTCAAAATTAAGAATAAAAAATTGGGCAGGGGATGTAGCTCAGAGGTCGAATACCCCTGGGTTCCATCTCCAGATCCTCAAATTTTTTTTTTAAATAAATAAAGAAAGAATGAGCCGGGCGTGGTGGCGCACGCTTGTAATCCCCGGGCTTGGGAGGCAGAGACAGGAGGATCACGCAGGTTTGAAGCCAGCCGTGCGCGCTGGTTTAGGAGAGCCTGTTTCCAAATAAAAATGTAAAAATCGGTCTGGGAGTGTAGCCCAGAGGTAGAAGGGCTTCCAGGAACCCCAGTACCACCAAAAAAAAGAAAGGAAGAAAGAAAGAGAAAGAAAGAAAGAAAGAAAGAAAGAAAGAAAGAAAGAAAGAAAGAAAGAAAGAAAGGAGAAAAAGAAAAAATTAAGTTGAACTGGGCATAGTGGTACATGTCTGTAATCCTAGTCCTTGAGAGGCTGAAACAGGAAGATCACAAGTTCAAGGATAGTCTCAGGATTTAGCAAAAGCCTCAGCAACTTAGTGAGACCCTGTTTCAAAATAAAAAGTAAAATAGAGCTGGGGGTGTAGCTCAGATGTAGAATGCCCATGGGTTCAGTCCCTACCTACTACTTCCCAAAATTAAGTTAAAATCAGGTGTATTTTGTTAGACTTTTTATCTTTATTATATTATTTTTTAAAAAGTAACTACTACTTCTGGATATTTTGGAAGACAGACCATCTAATAGTAAACTTTCAAAATAAAATAACTTATTAGGAAATGGAAGCAGGATAACTTGTATAATTAATACATGCACTAAGTAAGTATGAAACATCAAAAGTTTTGGGTTTGCAAGCATGAAGATGAGGATCATAGCAAGTCAGTTTTACGCGCTGGTCACATCCAAATGATGACATGGGAAAACATGAAAGGCAGAGAGTGAACTCTGACGTTAGGTGGCATATCTAGCAATGGGATTACTATAAAATGAACCATCTCATTTAACATTTGACAAATGGACAAAAATATTACTTTGAATAGATTTTAAATTTTAAATGACCAAACTGTATGCTACCTAAATGATATTCAATTGAATATAATTATATATCAATGGAAAAATGTGCATTCACCATAAAAAGACAAACATAAGCTGGACGTGGTGGTGCACGCTTGTAATCCCACCCAGTGCTCGGGAAGTTGAGACAGGAGGATCGCACAGGTTCAAAGCCAGCCTCAGCTACTTAGTGAAGTTCTCAGCAACTTGGTGAGACCCTGTTTTCAACTACAGTATAAAATAGGTCTGAGAATATAGCCCGGAGGTAGAAAAGCCCCTGGGTTCTACCCTGAGTACCACACACACACACACACACACACACACACACACAAAAAAAAAAAAACATAATAAAACTGGAGTGGTTATTTTAAAACTAAGTATATTTCTGTGGAAAGAAAATTATGAAGGCCAAAGAGGAAAACTTTATAATGATAATTGGGTCCCCTCACCAAGAATCCTATATATGAATTTACCAAGAATCCTATATATGAACTTACCTTCCAAAACGAAACAGTCTTGGCAGAACTGAAGGGAGAAATAGGCAAATTCACAATTACAGCTGGAGACTTCACTATATCTCTTTTAGTAATCTCTAAAATTCTTAGAAAGAAAATTGGAAAACAGGGTTGGATTTTTTTTTTTTTTGTAAAAAGTGATACAGTAAACATACTAGGCTTTCTGAGCACATACAGTTTCTGTCACAAAATCTTTGTGTTTTTTTTTGTTTTGTTTTGTTTTGTTTTGTTTTGTACAGCCCTTTTTTAGCTCGAGGGCAGTACAAAGACATTCTATAGGCCAGCTTTGTCTTATGGGCTTTAATTTGCTGACTTTGGATTTAGAAAAACTAGATAGTATCTACCAAACTGATGTATTCATATTTATGGAACACTCTGCCCTTAAACAGGACACATTCTTTTCAAGGCATACAGAACAGCAACAAGATGGACTATATCCTAAGTCATAAAACAAACCTCAACAGGTTTAAAATAAGTAAAATCAAACAAAGTATGTTTTCTGACCATAATGAGATAAAATCAGTAACAGAAAAAATATTTTAATAGAAGTTAAACAGCACATTTCCAAATAATCCAAGAATCAGTGAGGTAGTTTCAGAGAAGTGAGAAAATATTTGAACTCATTTGAAATAATAGCATATGAAAAATGTGTGCTATATAACTAAAGCAGAAATTAGAGAGATATTAAAATGCTAAAATTAAATTGATTAAATTGATTTAGTGCCAAATGCTAAAATCAAACTGAAATAAAGTCTTAAATCAATAATTTAAGGTTTCACATTAAAAATATAAAAATGAAGAGTAAAATGACCTAAGCCAAGGATAGGAAAAGAATTAATAAAAATAAGAGTAGAAATCTATGAAATAGAAAAACACTGAAGAAATTCAATAAATCCTAAAGCCAGTTCTTTGAAAACATCAATAAAATTTATAAAACTCAAGCCAGATTGACAAAAAATGAGATTATACAAATTGTTAATATCAAGAATATCGCTATCACAGAATATATCACTATAGATTTTATAGACATTAAAATGGTAAAGTAATGCTAAAGCAACTCTCTATCAACATAAATTTGACAATTTTGAGAAAATGAATCAATTCCTTAAAAACTTCAACTGCCAAAACTTCCACAAGAAGAGAAACAGAAAGTCCAAATAGTCCTATAGATGTTAGAACATTTACATTTGGAATTTAAATGTTCTTGAAAACAGAAATCCCCAGATTGAGGTGGCAAATTCAAGCAAACATTTAAATAAATAAGAATTCTACACATTATCTTTCAGAAAATAGGAGAACATTTTCCAACTCATTTTATTAATCCAGCCTTATCCACATATAAAAACCATACAAAAAGCATAAGAAAACAATATAAAAGATCATTATCTTATTAACACAGATGCAAAACCTCTTAGAAAATTATTAACAAACTGAATTAAATAATATATAAAAGTAATCATATACCAAAACCAAGTGTAGTGTGCCCTGTAAGCCTGGTTCAATAGTTCAAAATTAACCAATTTGCAATTCAACATATTAGCAGTCCAATATGTTGAGGCAGATAAAGTATTTGAATAAATTCAACATCAATTCTTGATTGAAAACTCTCAGACGACATAAGAAAAGTTTCTTAACTTAATAAAGGATGTTGACAAAACAAAACAAATAGTGTCGTTAATGATGAGTGAATAACTGTCAAGATCAGAAACAAGGGAACAATACTCCTTTCTCAGCATCTTAAGAATAAAGCAAGTGCAAATGGAAACAAAGAAATGGGATATAGATGGAAAAGGAGATTACATGATTGTCTATGTAAAAGAAATCTCCAAGAACCTATCAAAAAGTTTTTATAGTGCCAGGTATGGTGGTGTACACTTGTAATCCCCACTTTTGGGAGGCTGAGACAGGAGGATCCCAGTTCAAGGACAGCACCAGCTACTTAGGCCCTTTGCAACTCAGTGAAACCTTGTTTCAAAATAATAAAGAATACAAAATAAGGCTGGGAATGTAGCTTGGATGTAGAATGCCTGGGTTCCATCCCTGGTAACACACACACACACACACACACACACACACACACACACACACCTGCAAAAACCATGTGTCCTTATAGAAACTGGTAAGGGATAAATTCTTAAGCCGTTTAAAGGCTCTAATGTTTGAGTAAGAGGATCGGTGGGGCACACCCTTAATCCTTTTAAAGGACTCCTGCTGTGATTGAATAGTACTCTCAGCAACCTCTTTTGATCTTTGAAGATCTTAGAAAAAGGTTTTACAATCATACTCTTAGTTTCACTCCCGGAAATGCTGGATTTGAACTTTACTGAAGAATCATTTCTTAACTTTAGGATCATTTACTGTCTAGAGGGCTGAGAATTTAAAAATTATCTGTTTAACAGTTCTCTCAATTTATCCTCTTTCTTTTGCATTTAACTATACGTAAGCATGAAAGAACCAGGTTGCACCTTCAACACTTTTCTTGGAAATTGCCTTAGCTAGTCAGCAAATTCTCTGGGTAGACAACACTGTTGCTAAGAGTTCTGCAACTACATAAGGACTTCCATTTTTCCAGTGTTTCTCACTTTCTTTTGAATCTTCACTCAGGTTCCTCCAAGTCCAGATTTCCACTAACAGACCATTCAACAAAATTAAGGTTTCTGCTTGCTAGCTACTCCCCACTGCTTGGTTTCAAAGCTTTCCTCACATTTTCTGGCATTTATTGTGTGGCAGCACTCCACTAGACCTTGAAGTCCGAAGGAAGACTGAATCAGGAAGAGCAAGTAAAAAATGCATAAACATGAGTTTGGAGCCTAATGAGGACAGACTGAAACTCAGGCCAGTTCGTATTGCTTCTAACCTGGGTGGCAAGGATCCGGCAGAGGAACCCAGAGGAAGACAGAGCTGTCTCTCTCTCACATCAGTGAGTTGAGGCAGCAGATCAGCAACAAAGTGTGCGAGCTACGTCATGGCTGAAGACCTCCAAAATCTTGTAAAAGAACTTCCACATGGCTTTCTTTCCCTGGATACACACAGAAAGGCGTTCTGGAAAAAGTGGTTTAGCCTGGCTAAATTGACATAATAGAGTCACCGTACAGCTTCATATATGAAATGAAGAAGAGCTCACACTCTTCTCTATTTGAAGATACTTCATCAAAGGGCTACCTGGTCCTTGTACTTTAACCTAGTCGACTGACTGCACATACCTGGAGAGGAGTAGGAGATATGGTCTTCATTCTAGTGGTCATGGGCCCAGAAATTGTATTCCAAGTGACGAAGCAGGATGTGCTACCAGGCAGTAATCCCTTCCTTGATTTTTGCTTCTTCTGAGAGGAAGAATTCAAACAGAAAGCACAATTAGGAGGATAGAAGAGGCTTATTTAGGGAAGCGAGGATGTCGTAAAAAAGAAGGTTGTGATAAATGAGGTTATATTCCAGAGAAAAGAGATCTAGAAAGGACCACTTCCTGGAGTGGAGATGGCATGGGGCTCTTCATGTAGGAAAGCTTATATTCTTCCCCTGGAAGCCTCCTTCCTCATACATTTTTACATTGTATTTTTTGCACCTTTGTGAGGTGAAACCTGCCGGGGTTATGTGTGCAGTTAATTTAGCCTTGGGATATTTCTGCAGTTTTCTAGCCCAGGTTCTCTTATCACAGCTAGTCAAGGGACCCCATATTCCCTTCATAAAGGCTGTTTCACTTTTTCCTCTGGTGCATTAGGTCCCTCAGGTGTGTCCCAATCTTGCCAACCTGCCCATTTCCATCTAGCTGCCTAACAGATGGATATTGGGGGGTGACTTACAGCCTCTGCTACAGCACACTTGGTTCTGCCTGGAAAGCCTTTCTGTTTGGTAAATTCTAGTTCACCCTATAGGCCCAGCTCAATTATCATCCCTCTTACAAAGCCCTCACCCTGTTTTTCCATGTGGGTTTTATGAGCGCATCTAACTTGGCACTTTCTTGTCTGTTCATTTACCAAGTTTTAAGTCCTTCTCAATGTCTGGCATTGTTCTGGGAACTGGAGACTGGGCAGGGACAAAAACAAAAATCCTTTTCTTTACAAAGATTATCATATCATATTATGTAGTATCCTGGGCATTTTAAGGATAGACCAAAAAATAAATAAATAAAGGCAAGATCAATGGATAATTTCAGCATGTTTATTCCCAAACTAAATATTAAGTCCGTATACAGGATCAAAATTAAACAATTGAGTAAGGCTTCAAACACACATCACGTTCCTTCCTGCTAATGCAAAGGTGATGCTTGTCACTTACGAATCGTGTGTCTTTTAGGGAGTCATGAACCTTGAAAGCAGCCTGGGGATGATCTGATTAAACCACCTTGGTTACATGAGAAGTCTGGATCTTGGATCACTGAGATTATTTGCTCAGTGTGTGTGTTAGGTGAGCATCAAGGCCAGAAGCAGGACTCAGCAATATCAATTCTTATATTGATGCCCTTGATGTTTTTATAAAACAAAACATAGTAAAAAATGCTTCCGTTATATTTATTCAACTGGTCTTCCCAAAATTTATAGCACCAAAATTCATGTTAACATTAGCAATAATTTGTTTAAAAATTTGGGTTTATTGGGGTGTGTGTGTGTGTGTGTGTGTGTGTGTGTGTGTGTTAAGATTAGTTTTGAGCCCCAATGTGTAAAAAGAGATACAAATAATTTTAATATAATAGAGAGTGGAAACACAGAGTTGTAAAACATCAAGTTACATTTAAGTGTGACAGGTAAAATTTCACATCATGGTCTATATAGATCTTTCCCTAAAATTTCATGGTTCTCTTAAAATTCTGTTAAATGGTTAATTTGAGATCTACAATATCATGCACATGCACACATACACAGAAAATCAGAGCTTTAGTTGTAATGCGATACAAAAAAAGAAAGCCATTATGCAGTTTTGAGCAGTCTCTGAATCCTAACACACAGCCTTGCTCTTTGAACCTCTGCGCCCACACAGCAGCAGATGCAGTCTAAAACACACACACCCAGATTCACACCTACACATTCAGCCCCTTGCACAGAGTTCTGACACTTTTATTCTTCCTCCATTTATGGGCGATAGCACAGAGGAGAAATGAAAGTCAGAAGTGCAGATGTACACTGCAAAAGTACATGCGGCACACGAAACCTGTGGGGAGATGCCGTTGGTTGAAATAAATGAAATTAATTTATTTCAGAAATATTATTTTCAGTCCAATCAGTGAAAAACATAGCCAGTTCTCCCAGGCCCAATTCATGAGGCTAGGAGTGACTACTGTGATTTAGAGGTTAGTAATCTATTTTGTTATAACATATCTGAGAAAATATAACAAATCAATGATGTATTGATAAAAGGGTATAAAACAATGCTATTAAATCAGGTGTAGTAGTTTGAGCTGGGCGTGGTGGCGCACACTTGTAATACCAGCATTTGGGAGGCTGAGACCGGAGGATCGTGGTTCACAGCCAGCCTCAGCTACTTATTGATGCCCTCTGCAACTTAGTGAGACCCTGTTTCAAAATAAAGAATAAAAAATAGGGCTGGTGGTATACCTCTGAGGTAGAATGCCCCTGGGTTCCAACACTAGTACTGCAAAAAATTAAATAAATAAATAAATAATAGAATAAATAAAATAATAAAAAATTAAAAATAGGACTGGGGGGTATAACTCGAAGGTAGAATGCCCCTGGGTTCCATCCCCAGTACCACACACACACACACACACACACACACACACACACACACACACAAATTAGGTATAGTAGTTCAAACAGAAAAAATAATCGTTTTTTTTTTTTCTGATGCCACAGGAATACCAAATTTTATTCTCTAGGCATTTTTCCCTGGAGCCTGAAGTCTTTTTTATTCTGCATTATATTTAGAGTTAGAGGGATACAATTAGATAAAAAATCAGATTATAATGCAAGGCTTGGTACACACACTTGTAATCCCAGTATTTGGGAGGCTGAGATAGGAGGATCACAGGTTCAAAGCCAGCCATAGCAACTTAGTGAGACTGTTAGTAACTTAGTGAGACCCTGCTTCCAAATAATAAAATAAAAAGAGCTGGGGTGTAGCTCGGAGATAGAATGCCCTGGATTCGATTCCCAATATGACAAAAAATTTTAAAAAATAGATTTTTTAAAGTATGCAAATGAGAAAAATCAATAATGCTACTGCTAAAAATATACAAACCAAGAACTGCAACAAATCTAAAATGACCAAGCGTGCCTCGCAATCACTGCGGCCAAGGGAATGTGATGCCCTCACTGCAGTTAGGTTCATGGAGTATGTCTCACCTCCGAGTGAGGACAGAGGTGTAGTGCAGCTCAAGCACATGACTGAGAGTAGGGGAGAACAGGGAAGAGCAAAACTCGGCATGTAATTAGGAGCTGTTCCTGGAAGATGGTGCCTGGATGGTGCCGTAGTCTGTTTTCTGCTATTATAGCAGAGTATCACAGACTAGGTTATTTGCAAACAGTAGAAGGTTATTTGGCCCACAGTTGTGCATGCTGGGAAGTCCAAAGAACAATTACGCCAATATTTGTCAAAGGCCTTTGTGCTGCATTATAACAAAGAAGAAGGTGTCACTTGGAATGAGAGGGCAGTGCACAAACTCAGGCCTCCTTTCCATTTCTTATAAAGCCACTAGTCCCATGTGGTGTCACCTCCATGGCCTCACCTAACCCAGTTAACTCCAAAGGCCCCGCCTCCATTACACCAACATATGAGTTTGAGGATTAAGTTTCTAACACAGGAACTCCCGGGGGACACATTCAAGCAGCAGAAAGGTTTCTGGAATATAAACCCCATATGTCTATTCTAGGGAGAATCTCAATGGAAAGATATTTTTAGTGGCTCTATCATGACCTAGATTAGAGGTGATGATAAAAATGCATAATGAATCTACCGTTTACAGAGCAGATGTGCCATTGGCTGTACAGAGACAATAATGCCGCTTACCACTCAATTTTGTTAGTGAGGTTGAATAAACTAATTAATGTACCATGGTCTGGATATTTGTGTGCCCCTAAATTTCATACATTGAAATACTAACTTCCTGCCGGGCGTGGTAGCATAGTTTGTAATTCCTGCGCTTGGGAGGTAGAGACAGGAGGATCGCGCTGGTTCGAAGCCAGCCTCACTGGCTTAAGAGACCCTGTTTCCAAATAAAAATATAAAATAGGCCTGGGAGTTTAGCCTGGAGGTAGTATGGTGTCTAGAAACCCCAGTACCACACACACACACACACACACACACACACACACACACACACACAAAGAAATATTAACTTCCAACGTTAAAATGAAAGAAATGAGTAAGACTTAAAAGGTACATTGCAAAAGTGGGGCCTTTAAGATTGTTAGGCCGTGAATAGGTTTAGTACTCTATAAAAGGATACAAGAGACTCCCTCATCCCTCTGCCATATCCCTCTGCCATATGAAGACACAGCAAGAACCCATCTACCTATAAACCAGAAAGTAGGGTCTCATCAGAAATACTGAGTCTACCAGCACCTTGATCTTGGAATAGCCACCCTTTAGAACTCTAAGAAATAAATTTCTGTTGTCTATAAGTCACCTAGTCTATGATACTTTGTTATGACAGCCCAAACAGACTAAGATAGCATGGGAAAGTATAGGTGGCTAATCAATGTCAATTATCTTCCCATTTCCCTTTCAGTCAATACATGTAGCATTCTCAAATTGACGAAATTATAGTGATGGAGAATAGGATGCAAGGGGTTGGCTGTTGTACTATGATTATGTAAGATATTATTATTGAGTGATATTAGGTTTATAGACACTATTATACTTTGCAACTTCTCATAAATCTTAAACTATTTCAAGACAGTCTAAATCCTCTCTTGCACTCATGGAGCCAGAAGAAAATCAATGGGCTCTAGATATCTCTGGGTGTGCTAAGAAATGGCCAGTCCCTATGGTCCTGAGTTCTTATCTGTTCTACTGATGAGCACAACTTCTCAAAGACAATCAGTTAAAGGGAGAAACACCATTTATTTTTCTTCTTTCTTTCTTTCTTTCTTTCTTTCTTTCTTTCTTTCTTTCTTTCTTTCTTTTTTTCTTTTCTTTTTTGTAGTACCAGGGGATTGAACCCAGGGGCATTCTACCTCTGAGCTACATCCCCAAACCTATTTTTTCATCCTTTATTTTGAAACAAGTTCTCACTAAATTGTGGAGGGCCTCACAAGTTGCTGAGGCCAGCTATGAACCTGTGATCTTCCTGTCTCCATCTCCCACATCCTGGGATGACAGCGTGCACCACCACACCTGGCTGTGAGCAATGGCACTGCTATCATTGCTCATTACTCAGTCCTATGTGAGGACCTAGTTCCTTAAAACAGTTGTTTATTTAAATGGTGTCCTCTCCAGCCTGGTGTTTCACTGTGCCATTGTCCTTACAAGCCATCACTTTGTCATATAATAGGACCATGAATTCCATGGTTGTGTGTTTGTGACTGTATCTCCTTTGTTAAAGATGTGTGTTCCTTAGTCAGATGCAATGTCATACAGGTTCACATATCAGACACTCACTAAACCCCAGAGTACTGGTTGGGAATCTGATGAGTACTCCCTGCCAGCAGGAAGACAAATTCATGTGTGGGATAGTGTGGTGTCTCTTCATATTGTCTTCCAGTGAGGAAACCTAGAGAAGGAATATAGCAATGAAAGACAACTATCAACCATCTGCTCCCCTGGAGGCTTTGCAAAGGGAGGAATGACAGTGAGGGAGGGAAGGGTGGAGGAGGGAGGAGCAAGTGTGCTTTGCAATAACTGAGGACAGCATCAGAGGGAGGAAGACAGCTGGACCGCCTCTCCACTGTGTCCACTCTTCCACTGTAGTGGGGGAATTATTCCAAGATGAGATCCCTGATCCCCAGAGAAATGGACTACAGGCCAAGAGCTCTGCTTTCCTTTATTAGCAGAGAGAAACCTTAGGTGACTAATCCTGTTTGCCTTAACCCACTTTCTTTCTTTTTCATACTTTTATTGGTGTAGTTCATCCAGTAGTACTTTCTTCAGCCTGCATAGGGCCATTGTGAAACTATTCAGTCTCTAATCATATACACCAATCTTATATATCCTATCTTCTGATTATATATATTCATTTGGGTCTGTTCCTCCAGAGAACCCTGACTGGTATGTTAACTTTTATCCCACAGTACAAGAATCAGTGCCAAGATTCTGATAGTTACTAAGTGCATCCATTCCAATTACACATCAGGGAACCAGAGAAATGACCCTTCCTCACTCCATAGAACTTACCACCATTCAAACTAATACATACTACACTCTTAAGTTTATGTATTGCCTGTCTCCTCAATGAATATTATAAAAGTGACACTGTTCTTTTAAAACTGATTTATTCCCGATGACAAAGTATCTAACACGTCATAGCTACTTTATAGTTTTAGCACATAGCAAACAGCCAAAAAGTATTCGAGTGAAAGAATAAATAACACCTCCCAATATAAATTAGTTATTATTACTCTTATACTTGCACCTAAGATTTTTCTACCTCTCCAAAGAATTGTGAGTCATTTGTTCAGGAGCAGGTTTGGGAAAGTTTTCCACAAGAGAATCACAGATGGTCCTCAGCACCTCAGGTCTCCCATGGTGTAGTGTGTGTTTATAGGCTGAGAGGTAGAAGGCAGACCATGAGGGACACCACTTCAAAGTTCTCGGCATCTTTACTTTCTCCCCCAACGAGGAGAATGAGGCACATTCATTTATTCTCACACGTATTCCAGGGGTAATTACTAATGTTTTTGAAATCGAACCACATATACATACCCCAAGGACACATATTAATTCCTGAAGATGTTACAGTTTAAATCATGAGTTGCAAATAGTGTAATCTCCTTGCATTGAATTGCTCATCTGTAAAGCATTTGAATCGCTTATGACATATTTAAATAATTTCAGTCTTCTCTTTAAAAATGGAAAGATCTGGCTATGGCCATTTTTACTAGCTCCTAGAAGTAGTTGCTCATTGGAGATAGGGTGTGTACTTTTTACTTTATCACCATCTTCACCATTCCTTACCGTCTCCTTCATCCAAGGCTAAGTGACAGCTGCATCTCATCAACATAGGAATGGAACGATTTTTTTAAAGTAAAATTTAGAAGAAAGTGGTATCATTTTTATCCTTGAGTTCTCTTCAAAACTGGAAAAAATAAAATATAGACAAAGAGGAGACTATATACATTTTAAAAAATGGGAAGAGCGTGCTTTAGGGAAGTAAGGAAAAACAAAGATCATTCCTAAGCATTAATATAAAAATAAAAATATGACTGGGTCCACAGACTGCAATCCTTGCTTTGATCTAATCAAGATAAATAAGTACTATTTTCCACCTACCTTATAATTTGCAAGGCACTTCTTTCCTTTAAAAAAAAAAAAGGCTGTAATTCCCACTGTAATGGAAGACAATCTAGTTCTTTTAAAAAATATTGCCTTCTTTTTCCCAGCACACATTCAGGTTCACTTCACCTCCAAAATGTTGCCTTTAGGAACGAATGGAAAGGCAGAGGGACCCATTGCTAGTTGGGATGCCACCTAACTGTTGCTTCCTTTCCACAAGAAAAAGTGTTATATTTTTCCCTCAAGAAAGACTTCATTAAATCTTAGCCAAAGACTCTTCTCTTCAATTTCAATACGGAAGAAGAAAAGAGTTATTTATTCTTCTAATTGTTTTCAATTGATGGTTCGGGGATCCAAGAACTTAATTGTAACAGTAAAAGCAAAATTTTAATTAGTAATTGGAATTCCCAGATGCCCTTAGTAGACAATACACACAGTAATGACAAAAATGTAACATCAGATACAGTTATCTAAATGAGTTTTGAAAAGCCAAACACAAATCTATCACATTACTGGCATCTCGCTTAAATGGTAGGTAGGGTACTGGTGCGTATTTGTCAAACTCTTACAAGAACACAAAAGTGTCCTTACATTTATACAAATATCCCTTTTTCCCTTCACCACCTTTCCCATCATCATTAAAGTTGGTTATAAAAATAAGGCAGTTGTTGAGCCCAATAGTCACTGATCACCAAGCAGAGAGCTTTTGGGTATGAACCAGACCAGGGATGACTCATGAGAAGCCAAATGTTTGTATGAAAATCTCCCCTAAAATGGCACAAATGCAAATATTTATAAACATGTTTTTTAAAGCGCTGTGGCGCTCTTTCGAGGAGGGGTTAAAACACTACCACTCATTCTAATCACACCACTATAATAAAACATTGCTTTGCTACCACGGATGCTGACCCAGGCTCAGAGCCTTTCAAAAATAGAGTTACTATAATAGGGTGATCCTGACTCATAGTACCTCTTATTCTGAAATATTTATTTTGATAATCTCAGCCATCTCTACTTTGAATGCATGGAAAAATACCACTTGTGAAAATTTTGTTCCTATTGATACTCCCTTCAGTTGCAACCTATAAGAAAAGAGTGATTAAAAATAGAAATTTGTGTTTTGCTGAGAAATGTTTATGTCAAATGACATAAGCACATACTTAAGCTCCACACCGCCATCCATGTTTCCTGTTGTTTTGAAAGGCTTTCTTTATTCCTCAAATAAACAAAAAAAATGGCCGTTTTAAATTCTGGCATTTGCGGGCTGCTTTGGCAGCTGTCCAAGGAGCTGCCTGCCCGATATTTCCACGGCAAGATAATCCGGGAATAAAAACGGACTTAGGACCGCATCCTAAGCAGCGAGCAGCACCCACCAGAACTCTGTCTGCCCACCAGCGACCGGATCACATCGGCACAGAGACTCACACGGATTCCTGCACCAAGACAGGTACCTGAGGGCGCCCTAGTAACTGGGGTCCTAGCGTGTGCGCAGTCGCAGTCTCAACCCCCCACCACGGGCTCAAGCCTCAGAGCACTCTCCTCGCGCATCCTGCCTGTCCCCTACTAGTAATCAGTGCCTGTACACTGTCCTCCTAAATTGGAGCCTGCTTCTGTGGCTAACCCCTGCTACCTTGCCAGAGCCTACCCTCCAGGCTGCAAAAGCACTGGGAGACCCGGAAATCTCCTTGGGGCACCCCCAGCCTCTACGTCCCGCGGGACGCAGAGACCATTGCTGGACACCGCACACTGGACCCTTGAGCACCTACCCTGCACCCCTGGCCCACCGCGGGGTATTCCCAACCTCCTGGTAGCCAGATGCTTAGTTCTAAGTGAGAACACAGCTCAATACACCTTGGAAGAACATACCAGCAGCAATAGACAGCTGCACCCACTCTCACTAGGGTCCAGTATTAACAGTGCATCCAGCCTGCACTCTTGGAATAGGCAGAGCTCTGGCAGTAAGTGTGGCCACCCAGGAACCAGCATTCATTTGCCCAGGGCACATCTTGGGACCACACCGGCTAGCCCAGCTGGAATTTCCAGAGACACAAGAAAATCCATCGGGCCACAAAATCTGCTCAGGACCTCAGGGGGAAGTTCCAATTACACTTTAGTCACTCTCCACCCCTGCTGTAGGGAAGCACAGGCTGGAGGCGAGGGTGGTGAGTGCAGATGTGCTGACCACAGGTTAGAATTTCGCAGAATCTGTGAACTGTACAGAATCAAATAACAGTGAAACCAGACACCCGGACACATAAACCTAAAGCAGCTAAAGGAGAAAAAGGTGTCCAAACACCCAGAGTGACTTAAGAAGATAAAAATAGAGTACAAAGAAAACTAAGAGACATTGGACGGTATCCTGAAAGCTACCAAGCAATCAGATACGCACATATTATATGGACCTGACCCCATATGCGTAAATAAGGAGGACTGTTTGTTTTACTTTTAATGTGGATGTTATGTTTTCTTTTGCTTTTAAAGTGCTTTTGTTTTAGTATGGTTATTGCTGATTTCTTTTTTTTCTTCTTTTAATCCAAACTTCTCTTACTTTAACTTGTTGTTTTATATATATATACATTGGATAGTTTGCCTTATTTTTTTATTTCACACGGCTGCTAGTTCCTTTTATTTTATTCCTCTTCCTTTTTCCTCTCTCTTCCCTTTTCCTTCCTTTTCTTTCATTCTCCTCCTTTGATTGGTTTACCTTCCTTTTTCTTGGATTACATAATAGTCTTGGTATCTTGAGGGGATTCTTTTTTTTTTTTTTTTTTTTTTTTTTTTTTTTTTTTTTTTATGTCTGTCTGCTCCTACCAGCATCCCTATTTACAAACCTTCCCACACTAACCTACATACATTTCTCCCCCAAAACTTTTCCCCATAATATACCTCATGGTTTAAAACTCAAAGTATTTTTTATATCCATAACTACTCTACTAACAACAAGAGTCCTAGTAGTTAACTCTCTCTCATTCATAGCAAGTTATTACTTTATCATACTTAAAGTCCTTCTCAACCTAACATATCCTCCACCTAATCTGACTCCTTTACCCATCACCCCAGCTCCTCCCACATCACCCACTTTCAACACTGGAAAGGCTCAGCTGACTGGCCGATACTCCTAAACTCCTAATATTAAGATTTGACTAAACACATTACTCACGAACGATGGGTAGAAATCAGAAAAACAGGACAGAGAACACTGTAAATATGAGAACCAGGAGTTATGAAGAGACAGCAGAAATCACGAATACTGACCTACTAGAAATGCAAGAAGGGGAGTTCAGAATCTTGTTGTTCAATATGATGAAAGGTTTTAAAACAAGTATAGAGGAGGTTAAAGATGAAATAGAAACACTAAAAAAGAATCAGAAAGAGGTCTGGAATGAAATGAAAGAGGCAATAAGTGAAATGAAGACAGCAATAGAAAGAAACTCTGGAAGATTAGATGAAATGGAAAACAGAATATCAATATTAGAAGACAGTACATCCCAAACCGAAAACACAGTCAGCGATATACAGAAATCTTTACAGCAACAAAACCTAAACATCCAGCAATTATGGGATAATATGAAGCGCCCTAATTTACGGATAATAGGCATTGAGGAAGGGATAGAGGTACAGACCAAGGGCATATGTAATATCTTCAAGGAAATAATCTCAGAGAATTTTCCAAATATGGAAAGAGACTTGAATCTTCAAGTACAGGAGGCATACAGAACTCCACTGAGACAGGACCAAAGAAAAACCACTCCACGCCACATAATAACCAAATTGACCAGCATAGAGGCCAAGGAAGGAATCTTAAAAGCAGTGAGAACAAAAGGACAGGTGACATATAGAGGCAAAACAATAAGAATCACCCCAGACTATACAACCCAGGTCAGGAATGCTAGGAGAGACTGGTACGACGTGATTCAGACCCTGGAAGAACATAACTTCCAGCCCAAATTAATCTATCCAGCAAAACTACTATTCAAGATCAATGGGGAAATCAAAGTCTTTCAGGATAAACAGAATCTCAAAAAATTCATGAATTCAAAGCCAACACTGGAGAAAATTCTTAAAGAAATAAATCATAAGGAAGAAAAAAGAAGCAGACTCCAGAATCAGAGAAGAGAGGAAGTTAATAAGTGGGCCATTTAAGTAAAGAAGAAAGATCACAACACCCAAGAGTAGACAGAACACAAAATGGCAGAAAACAAAAAGCATATTTCAATAATATCACTTAATGTCAAAGGACTTAACTCACCAATCAAAAGACATAGACTGGCAATGTGGATTAGGAAACATAATCCAAACATATGCTGTCTGCAAGAAACTCACCTCACAGCCAAAGACATTCACAGGTTGAAGGTGAAAGGATGGAAAAAGATATACCATGCCACCAGTGACCGAAAAAGAGCAGGGGTAGCAACCCTGATATCCAACAAAACAGACTTTAAAATAAAACACATCAAAAGAGACAAATCAGGGCACTTCCTTTTATTAAAAGGAACAATACACCAAGAAGATATAATGATAGTAAATATTTATGCCCCAAATGTGGGTGCAACCACATTCGTAAAACAAACCCTTCTGGACATAAGATCCCAAGTAGACCCAAATACAATAATTCTGGGAGACTTTAATACGCCTCTCACACCACTGGATCGATCTTCGAGGCAAAAGATGAGTAAAGATGCTTTAGAACTAAAGGAAACCATAAACCAAATGGACCTAATAGACGTTTTCAGAGTATTTCAACCAGGAACTACAGAATACACTTTCTTCTCAGCAGCCCATGGAACCTTCTCCAAAATAGATCACATCCTGGGACACAAAGAAAATACCAGCAATTTCAAAAAATGTAATATAATCCCATGCATCTTTTCAGACCACAATGGAATAAAAGTAGAAATCAACAACAGGAAACTCGAAAGAAAGTATTCAAATTCATGGAGAATGAATGATACACTACTAAATGACGAATGGGTAAGAGCAGAAATTAGGGAAGAAATAAAGAAATTTATGGAAACAAACGAAAACAGAGACACAACCCACCAAAACCTATGGGACACCATGAAGGCAGTACTAAGAGGAAAGTTTATCGCATTGAGTGCCCACATAAAAAGGATGGAGAACCACCAAGTAAAGAACCTAATGAAACAACTCAAGGATCTAGAAATTCTGCAACAATCCATTCCCAAAGCCAGCAGAAGACGAGAAATCATCAAAATTAGAGCAGAAATAAATGAAATAGAGAACAAAAAAACAATTCAAAGAATCAATAAAACAAAAAGTTGGTTCTTTGAAAAGATTAATAGAATTGATAAACCCCTGGCCAACCTAACCAAAAGAAAAAGAGAATCAACTCAAATTACCAAAATTAGAAATGAAAAAGGAGATATCACCACAGATAGTGAAGAAATTCAAAACATTATCAGAAACTACTTTAAAAATTTATACTCCAATAGATTTGAAAACCTGGATGAAATTGACAGATTTCTAAACACAGTTAACCTTCCTACACTCAACCAAGAGGACATAGCAAGCCTAAACCAACCAATAACAACCAAAGAAATAGAAACGGCAATAAAAATTCTTCCACCAAAGAAAAGCCCAGGCCCAGATGGGTTCCCAGCTGAATTCTACAAAACCTTCAGTGAACAACTAATACCAATACTTCATAACACGTTCCGGGAAATTGAAAGAGATGGAACTCTTCCAAATTCCTTCTATGAGGCCAGTATCACATTAATCCCCAAACCAAATAAAGATACCTCAAGAAAGGAAAACTACAGACCAATATCCTTAATGAACATAGATGCAAAAATTCTAAACAAAATACTAGCTATACGCATTCAAAACTATATCAAGAGAATAATTCATCACGACCAAGTCGGTTTCATCCCAGAAAAACAAGGCTGGTTCAACATACGCAAATCAATACATGTTATTCACCACATAAATAGAACCAAGAACAAAAACCACATCATCATAGCAATAGATGCTGAAAAAGCATTCGACAAAATCCAACACCCATTTATGTTAAAAACACTGCAAAAAATTGGGATAGAAGGAAAGTACTTCAACATCATCAAGGCAATATACTGCAAACCCAAAGCCAACATTATATTGAATGGGGAAAAACTGCAAGAATTTCCGCTACAGTCAGGAACAAGACAAGGATGCCCACTTTCACCTCTCCTTTTCAATATAGTCCTTGAGACTCTTGCTGCAGCAATCAGACAAGAGAAGGAAATCAAAGGAATCCACATAGGAAGAGAGGAAGTGAAATTATCCTTATTCGCAGATGACATGATCCTTTACCTGGAAGACCCAAAGAACTCAACCAAAAGACTTCTGGAGCTGATCGACAAATTCGGCAAAGTCGCAGGTTACAAAATCAACCTAAAGAAATCAGTGGCCTTTCTTTATGCCAACAACGAATCCACAATGAAGGAAACAAAAACAACAATTCCATTCACTATAACCTCAAAACCAATAAAATACCTAGGAATAAACCTAACCCAAGATGTAAAAGACCTCTACAACAAAAACTATAAAACATTAAAGAAAGAAATAGAAGAAGACCTTGGAAGATGGAAAGATCTCCCGTGCTCATGGATAGGCAGAATAAATATCATCAAAATGGCCATTCTGCCAAAACTGATCTATAGGTTCAATGCAATTCCCATTAAAATACCAGTGACATTCTTCAGAGACCTAGAAAAATCAATCATGAACTTCATATGGAGAAAGAAAAGACCTAGAATAGCCAAAGCAATTCTCAATAACAAGAAACACGCAGGAGGCATTACAATCCCAGACTTCAAACTATACTATAGAGCAATAGTAGTAAAAACAGCATGGTACTGGCACAAAAACAGATATACTGACCAGTGGATTAGAATAGAAGATACAGAAACAAACCCACACATCTTTAGTCAATTAATCTTTGACAAAGGGGCCAAACACATACGCTGGAGAAAAGACAGCCTTTTCAACAAGTGGTGCTGGGAGAACTGGCTAGCCATTTGTAAAAAGATGAATCTAAACCCCTATATCTCACCTAACACAGGAATCAACTCAAGATGGATCAAAGACTTAGAAATTAGACCTGAGACGGTGAAGTTAGTAGAGGAGAACATAGGTTCAACACTACAACATATTGGCACAGGCAGTAACTTTCTCAACAAAACCTCCAAAGCTCAGGAAATTAAAGCAAGAATAAACAAGTGGGATAACATTAAACTAAAAAGTTTCTTCTCCTCAAAGGAAACTATCAATAACCTAAAGAGGAAGCCTACAGAATGGGAAAGGATCTTTACCAGCCACCATTCTGATAGGGGGCTAATATCCAGAGTATACAAAGAGCTCAAAAGGCTCTACACCAACAAAACAAACAACCCAATCAAGAAATGGGCAAATGAACTAAATAGACACTTCACAAAAGAAGAGATACAAAGGGCTAATAGATACATGAAAAGATGTTCTTCATCACTGGCCATCAGGGAGATGCAAATCAAAACTACACTGAGATTCCATCTAACCCCAGTGAGAGTAGCAAGCATAAAGAAATCAAACAACAACAAATGCTGGCGAGGATGTGGGGAAAGAGGAACTCTTTTACACTGTTGGTGGGAGTGCAAACTAGTTCAGCCACTATGGAGATCTGTGTGGAGATTCCTAAGAAAAGTGGGAATAGATCCACCATATGATCCAGCTATACCACTCCTGGGTATCTTTCCAAAAGGGTTGAATTCAGAGAAATACAGCAACATATGCATACCTATGTTCATAGCAGCACAATTTGTAATAGCCAAAATATGGATCCAACCCAGATCACCATCAACAGATGAATGGATAGCAAAACTGTGGGAAATACACACAATGGAATTCTATTCAGCCATAAAGAAGAACAAAATTTTATCATTTGCAAGAAGATGGAAAGCCCTGGAAAGCATCATGTTAAGTGAGATCAGCCAAGCACAGAAGGAGAAGATACACATGTTTCCTCTAATATGCCCAAACTAGAAAACACAAAGGATACCAGTAGGACCCCAGATATTAGAGGGGAAATACTAGCTAAGTTTTAATGGAAAGATAGGAGAGGAGAAAGGCCGATCTTGATTAAGGAGCATCTTCACCTGAACATGTGTAAAATTATGAATAAGACATGGTTAACCTGGCCAACCATTGGTGGGGGGGGGGGAGAAAACGGGGGCGGGGGGAGAGGGCACCAAATATAGTGTAAATGTATACTATTTATGTTCAATAAAAAAAATTGTTAAAAAAAAAAAAAAAAAAAAAAAAAAAAAAAGAATTCCTACAGTATGTCTCTTCTTATGTCTATTTCTTTCACTCAGATTCATTTTTGTATGATTTTCTCCATGAGTATAGTAACATATAACTTTTTTCATTCCTGTATAATATTTTTTGAATGTACCATAATTTGTTTGCCTATATAATGTATGTAAATTGCTTAAATTTTGAAAAATTTAAAACCTTCTCTTTTTTTGTTATTGCTGATGATACTGATTAATTCTTAATGGTCAGAAAATGCACTCTGTGATTTCAAGTCTTTGATACTGATTGCCACTGCCATTGTGGCCCAGAGCATAGTCTAGTTTAGTACCTGGTTCTTGTGCACTTGAAAAGACTGTGTATTTTGTTGCTAAAAATATGGTACCATATAGCCCAAAAAAAAAAAAAAAAAAAAAAAAAAAAAAAAAAAAAAAATAAATAAATTCTGGCATTTTTGTCACCTTGCATTCTTCTGCTCAGACTTCTCAGGCTTTTGTTTGAGACCCCAGAGGCCATGACCCAGACTGACTTGGAGCTACAGGAAGTTAATTCCCATTAGTATCTACCTCTGAGTGGGGAGTGATGATGGTGGTCCTTGGAAGGTTGGGGTTTTCCTTCTGATTCCTGTTTGAAAAGGTACCAAGGGCTCAGGAGGTCACCAGTCTCAGGGTCAGCCCTCCTGACAAACCAAGATGTAGCCTTTTCTCGTGTGACTTCTCCTGGGGATCTTGACTTTGTTGGTTTATTTTTAAAAGAACCAACGGAAAGTACTTAAGACAGTGACTGTGAGAAATGAGACTAGTACCAAGGAGAGATAACATGATCTCAGATCGCCGGATTTGGGGCTGGTCTTATCTATTTCTGTAGCAAAAACATCCTGAACTAATGAGTCTATGGGGACCATGGTTACAGATATAGCGCTGCTTCCTTTAGTCAAAATCATGAGAAAATAGGTTCTCTGAGTAACTGAATTCCCCAGATTTCTGGCACTTCCCTTATTAAGCACCAAAATGTTTTTTTTAATTAACCATAGAAAATGGAAGAACCTTTGTGGAGTATGACTGAGGGGGGAAGAACAAGTAAATAGATACTTTTTACTTTTTTTTGAAATAATTTTCTGCAAAAGATAAACTTTTAAATAATTAATATATATTACTTTTACTATTTTTAAAAATTTACTTGAAATTATTTCTATATAAGTGGGCTACCTACTTTTGCCTTCTTAAATGCCAAGTTGGGCTTTCTTATGAGGTTTTATTATCATAATGATAAATTCAACCCTCTGTGTCATAAAGCAATGTCACTCTCGAGTAGCCCTGGAGTATATGAAATGGTTTCTTTTTACACTAACTCTCCCGAGACTTTAAACTTACTTCTTTTAAAAAATTTTATTGGTGCAATATGTTTATACATTGTAGTGAGATTCAAAGTGATATGTTTATGTTATGTGCATCTATGAATGTATCACTTCCAGGTCAATAAATAGCACATGAATAATTTATTTCTTATAAAATTTTTGCTATCTGCTTTGCCATGAGGTTGTCAGCTGTCATTTCACATTGACAAAATTGGGCCTATCTTTAGCAACCTCCCTTAAGAATTTGTTGTTTTAACTTGATGTTCCTTATCAGATGATTGGTTGGGAAGTCACACAAACTGTTCGAAGTCTACATAAAATAAAATAAGATGGACATAAAGTGAACGCCCAAGGGTTGTTCTGTGGAATAGAGTGCAAAGAACAGCCTTCATCCATCTGAGTTTTCTCTTATCCTTTCTATCTGGATATCAGCTTTGTTTTAGATACTTGATGTCACTAGATAAGAGTTATAGAAAAGTAAAATGGCTGGGTGTGGTGGTGCATGGCTCCAATTCCAACACTTAGGAGGCTGAGACAATAGGATAATTTTTAAGGACATTTTTTTAAGGCAGCCTCGATAATTTACCAAGGCCCTCCACAATTTAGTGAGACCCTATTTCCAAATAAAGAATAAAAAATAAGGCTGGGCATGGTAGAGCACGCTTGTAATCCCTGCTCTTGGGAGGCTGAGACAGGAGGATCACACAGGTTCGAAGCCAACCTCAGCTACTTGGTGAGGCTCTCAGCAACTTAGTGAGACCCTTTTTCCAAATAAAATATAAAATAGGTCTGAGAAGCCGGGCGTGGTGGCGCACTCTTGTAATCCCCGCACTTGGGAGGTGGAGACAGGAGGATAGCGCAGGTTGAAGCCAGCCTCGCTGGCTTAAGAGACCCTGTTTCCAAATAAAAGATATAAAAATAGGTCTGGGAGTGTCACCCAGAGGTAGAAGGGGTTCCAGGAACCCCCAGTACCACCAAAAAAAAAAAAAAAAAAAAAGGCCTGAGAGTATAGTCCAGAGGTAGAAAGCCCCTGGGTTCTACCCCAAGTACCACACACACACACAAGAAAAGAATAAAAAAATAAGGCTAAAGGTGTAGCTCCGAGGCAGAATGCCCCTGGGTTCAATCCTCAGTACTGAAAAGAAAGAAAGAAAGAAAAAAAGAAAGAAAGAAAGAAAGAAAGAAAGAAAGAAAGAAAGAAAGAAGTAATGGCCAGGATTTGGATGACCAAGGGCTTATTTATAGTAATTTATAGCACTGGGGATTGAACCCAGAGGCATTCTACCTCTGAGCTAAGCTCCCAGCTCGATTTTATTTCTTATTTGGAAACAGGGTCTCACTAAGTTGCAGAGAACCTTGTTAAGTTGTCGAGGCTGTCTTTGAACCTGCGATCCTCCCATCTCAGGCTCCCAAATATTGGGATTACAAGCCTGTGCCACCATGCCTAGCTCCATTTTTATGATTTCAATATGCTTGAATATGTATCAGGTTTTCCATATCCATATGAAAAAAGATACATATTGGCTGTAGTCTAATAGTAGATCAGACAAGATACAGCTGCCTCATAAATGCATGAAAACAGATCGAACAAGTAACATGTGTTTGAAAGAAACACTTTAGTTAGACAGGGAGTAGGGATTTTTTGACAATTGTTCTGAATGTGAGTCAGAATGTAGGTTTGTGTGGGTGAATGTGTGGGTTGGATACATCTGTGGGTGTCAGAAGGAGACAGCCAGAGAGATGGCTGCAGTTCTATAGCTAGTAAAGTGGCTTTAAGGGTAAAACCGATTTAAAGGCAGAGAGATTTATGGGGCTCTTTAAAAAAGTTTTATTCAAACACTCTCTTCTGGTAGGATTATTTCAATACCAACTATTTAGCCAAGAGTGGTGGCACACGTCTGTAATCCCAGTACTTGGGAGGGTAAGACAGGAAGACTACAGGTTCAAGACCAGTCTCAGCAATTTAGTAAGACTCTCAGCAACCTAGCAAGAACCTGTTTAAAAATAAATAAATAAAAAGAGCTGGAGTTGTAGATTGAAGGTAGAAACCACTGGGTTTAATCCCTGATACCCCCTCACAAATAAAATAAATACCAATTGCTTCCTCCAAACATTTAAATGATCTCTAATCACACAATACTAGGCAATTTTCATTTACCATATACTTAAAATGTAGTAATCATCACATATTAAACCTTATCTAACATTCCTGGTAGTCAAAACTTTAAAATGAGAAAGTTGAGATAAATGGGCTGTGTTTCTTTACCTAGAAAATGATCTTCAGCTATTTATAGACCAAAAGATGACTTCTAATAATTTGCGAAGGAAAATAGAGATGAAGTAGGTGACAGAATTAGGAGGGTTTTTACCTGTAACTATAGCAAGATGGTACCTCACATACTTGCTGCAGGCAGCATTTAGACAATAAAAAATGTCTGAAGAGGGAACTGGCTGAACAACTGCTTGCCCAGTTTTACCGGGGAGAATAATGGGGACGAACTCGAGTCTATGCCTAGAATCTCCACTGAACAAGAAATGCCCAGATTCTGTCTGTGGCAAATCCATAAATATATTCCTACTAGACCCTTGCAAGTTGAAATTTATAGGTAAGTTGAGAGCCCACAAAGCTAAATGAAATATCAATTGAAACTTGAGTAAAAAAGAAAAATTCCAGAGTGACAGAGATAATGAGTCAGTATCACAGGTAAGATCTTTCAAGAAGCAACATGCATGCATTTCTGAGCCCCTCTAGTGAGCCTCCCTGCTGTACTCCCTTCTAGAACTACAACTCTGCCTCTGTCCTTGAGGTACTAAACCCTTGAATTACAGTTTTGGATGCTGACAGACATCGTTTGTATTAGGTGTCATTATATAGGTTTCAGTGGAGAAAGCAATTATTAATCCTCTACTCATCAACACAGCAGTTTTTTTTTCCAAAATAGAAAACATTTTCTAATTACAAAAGAAAACAATTATCAAAATTCAGATATTACAGAAAAGTATCCTTCACTTATTTAAGGAAAATTCACTTAAAGACATTAGATACTCTTAGCTTTCAGTTGCCATAATAAAATACCTGATGTAAGCTACTTATGAAGTAAAGAGAGATCATTCATTCATTCATTCATTCATTCATTCATTTTACTGTGCTAGAGATGGAACTGAGGGCCTCATACATGCTTGGCAAGTGATAAACTTCTGAGTTACATCCACAGCTCAAAAGAAATTTATTAAGCTGATAGCTTTGAAGGTTTGAAGTTCAAGGTCAGGTGGGTCCCATTGGTTTGGCCTCTGGCAGTGGCGATTGGTAGTGACACATAGGAGATGTAGGAAGAAATAGTGACAGCTCCAACTGACACGGAGAAAGAGAGCGGGAGAGACTGGGCTCCCACAATCCCCTCTGAGGGCACATCCCAGTGACCCGAGGCTCTCCCAGTAGGCCTCTTGCACCTCTTTTTTGGGGGTGATGGGGAGACTAGAGAATGAACCCAGGAGAATTCTACCTCTGAGCGACACCTCCAGCCCCTTTTTATTTCTTATTCTGAAACATGGTCTTGCTAAGTTGCTGAGGCTGGCCGCAAGCCTGTGGTCCTTCTGTCTTGGCCTGCCAAGTACTGAGATTATAGATTTGTACCACCAAACTTGGTTTAGGCCCCATGTCTTAAAGGTCCACAGCAACTTCCACAACTGCCACCCTAGGAGCCAAATCTTTACATATGGACCTTTGGAAGGCACTCAGCGTCCAAACCATAGCAGACATCAAAGGAACAAAGGATCTGTGCTTCATTTTATATTCTTTTTTCGTAAACTAACTTCTCCATTCTTTGTCTTAACATTGCTTTTATGATTAATTGAGGAAAAATAAGTGATACAAATTACTTGCTTTTTACCAACATGAGATGATTCCCAACCCAGGCGCCTCCTTTCTGAGGCTGAGCCATTCCCTGGCCTCCATAGTCTTCCCCTGGTTTGTCAGGCACACAAGCACAGGAGGAGAAGGATCCATCCCGAGTGGGCTTAGGAGCAGCAAGCATCATTTCTACCATATTCTGTTGGCCAGAACTCACACTCATCCATCACCTCAAGGGAGGCTGGGGAATCTAGTCTGTCTATGTGCACAAAAGGATAAGTGTGTTAATCATGTTTTCATTGCTGTGACCAAAATACCTGAAAAAAATCAACTTAGAGGAAAGATTTATTTCAAATCATGGCTTCAAAAATCTCAGTCCACGGTTAGCCAGATCCATCCTTCTAGGCCTGAGGTGAGGCAGGACATCTGGTGGAAGGGTGTAGGAGAGGAAAGCTGTTCAACTCGGGCGGCCAGGGAGCAAAGAGAGGGAAAGAGAGAAGAGACGGGAGACAAGAAGTGCCCTTCAAGGCATGTCCCAGTTTCCTTCCTCCAAGGATGCCCGGCTGGCCTACAGTTTCTGCCACCCTCCAGCAGTTCATTCAACCAGGGATGGATTCACCTGCCTACAGGGCCAGAGCCCTAGGGATCCTGTCACTTCCCAAAGCCCCTTCTCTGCACCCTGCCGCACTGCGGACAGAGTCTTCAACACACTGTCCTTCAAGGGACAGTCCAGAGCCAAACTGTAACAAAAAGCAAAAGGTTTGTTGGAAGCCTTTACCACAGTTTTTTTTTCACAGGAGAGGAAGAGAGAGGAGGAGGAACAAATACAGAGTTGGATGTGTGTGGGAGTGGACATTGTCTCTACTGCGTTGTTCCTATTTCCTTCAGTTGTATTTTGCTAAAACAAAGGTTCATCTTATTTTCTTTTAAAATCAGTTTTATAAAATGTTGATGCATAAATGAACATGATAACACTCAGCTGGTTGGAATGTAAACTGATACAGCTTCACTGAGGAGAAATTTGCCTTCATGAATTGAAAACTTTAAATGGACTGCAATCAACAGTTTGACTTCTAGAACTTTGTCCTGGGGAAGGAGCAGATAATATAAACAGCAGTGTGTCCAACTGTACTTATCATAACATTGCTCATAATGGTGAAACATTTTTAGCAATTGGAGGTAAATTAATAATGCTACTTTTCATAAACTATCATGTATCCATAAGTGATGCCAGAGATGTCCATTTAGTAATTTTGAATAATATTACTTATACATTAAATAAATAGTTTACAAACATCCTTTAGATTTTTTCAAAAAATTATATATATATATACTAGCTCTGTGTGTGTGCATGATTTAATATCCAATTATTTTTTTCTGTGCATTCTAAACCTGATTACATTTTTTTCTCTCTCTTGTCTGTGTTTTCTAAATAAACAGGTGATATTTGTCTAAAAAATTATCTTTCTTGCTTTAAAGCAAAAAAAAAACCCAAACACTTAATAATTTAAAACAAAAACATGGAGTCATAACCAATAGATATATCAAAGGAAAAAAAAAAGCAAAATACCACCTGGCTGCCCACACTGCCTTGATAAGGAGTGAGGAACTATAAGTTCCCGCGTCCCTCGCCTGAGCACAGGGAGGAGGGAGTCTGGGCAGGGTAGGAATGTGCACCATGTTCTCTGGATTACTTAGCTTTTTGTCACCGTGACCAAAAATATCTGACATAAACAACTTAAAGAAAGACAGGTTTATTTTCCCTACAGTTCTGAAGGTTTCAGTCCATCATACACTGGCTCTACTACTAGGGCCCTGTGGCGAGGCAGGGCACCACGGGAAGGTGCGGCAGAGAAACACTGTTCCCTTCACGGCAGGTAGGAAGGGGAGAGAGGGGCTAGGCAGAAAGGGGTTAGGGACAAAACACACCCTCCCAGATCACACCCCCGGTGACCTGCTTCCTCCAACCAGGCCCCACTCTACAGTGTCCACAACCTCCCAATAACGCCGTCAACTGTGAACCCCTCTGTGGGTTCATCCATCCATGATGTCAGAGCCCTATGACCCAACCACTCCCTCATGTCCCCACCACTGAACACTGCTGCCCTGGGGACCAAGCCCCCAGAGGATGAGCCCTTGAGGGACACTTCATACCCAAACCCGAATGCTCGGGGAGCCCCTGGTCTCTGTGTGGGCCTCAGCCAATAAGAGAATCCACGCATAGCTGCTGTTCATTCCTCACCCCCCTCACTCACAATGGTCTGCTTTCTTTTCTCTGAGTAGGAAACCTGCAGAGGCAGCTGGCGGGTGCTATTCTGTGTAGGCATGTGAGTTATATGCAAATCTCATGCAAAATCTTTCCAAATCCTTTCTTAGATGGTCCGAATCAAGAATATTTGTCCTGTGTTTGTATTCTACCTGAAAAGGCACATGTAGTTCTGACATTTTGTTTATTTAACTTCTCCCAGCAAAGCTGCTATCAGAGGAGATTTCAGCTTTTATGTTTATTGTTCTTTTTGGAGTTGTCCATTCATGCATGCCTGAAAAAGGTAAATTACTTTCAAGACAGAATCATTTTTCCACTACAATTAAACTCAAAGTAAGTGAAGAGCCAGAGCATGATAATTTCCTCCAAGAATCTTCATGTGATGTAATTCCAATAACCTGAAATATGGGTTTACAGGAGCCAAGGGGAAAATTTTTTTAAGGACTTTTATTATTAAGAATAGTGTTTTGGGATGAGTGTGGTGGCACACACCTGTAATCTCAGCACTTGGGAAACTGAGACAGGAGGATTGCAGGTTCAAGGCCAGCCTCAGCAAATTAGCAAGACTCTGTTTCAAAATTAAAATGTTTTTCAAAGAAGGACTGAAACTATAACTTGGAGGTAGAATGTCCCTAGGTCCAATCCCCAGTATCAAAAGAAAGAAGGAGGAGAGGAGGAAGAGGAGCAGACAAAGAAGAAGGAGGAGGAAGAATAGAACTTAGCAACTATCACACTTCTCTGTCACTTGTACACATACAAACATACTTTCCAAAATTCAATAGTATCTATTAAATTTATAGTAGTTATCCCCATTTAAAAATTAACCCAAAGTGGTATACTTTTCAAAAGATGTTGCCTACGCCAGGCGTGGTGGCGCACACTTGTATTCCCCGCGCTTGGGAGACAGAGACAGGAGGATTGCTCTGGTTCGAAGCCAGCCTCACTGGCTTAGGAGACCCTGTTTCCAAATAAAAAAATATAAAATGGGTATGGGAGTGTAGCCTGAAGGTAGAAGGGTTCCATCATCACCAGTACCACAAAAAAAAAGAGAGAGAGAGAGAGATGTTGCCTACAATAAAAATTCAAAGCCAATCTCAATTCTCTAAAAAGATCAAATTATATTAAATCAGTATACTCTTTAGAATATTATTTTGAAACACAGAGAAAAAAGAACATAGCAGAAGATCACTTTATTTGCTAGATTATAATATTCTATACTCACCTCAGGTTGTTTGTTTGTTTGTTTGTTGGTGGTACTGGGGATTGATCCCAGGGGGCTTCTAACCTTTGAGCTACACCCCCAGACCTAGGTCTCACTAAGTTGCAGAGGGCTTCACTAAGTATCTGAGGCTGGTGGCATAAACTGGGTTTTTTTGTTGTTGTTTGTTGGTTGGTTGGTGGTACTGGGGATTGAACCCAGGGGACTTCTAACCTTTGAGCTACACCTTTGAGTTGCAGAGGGCTTCAGTAAGTATCTGAGGCTGGTGGCATAAACTGGGTTTTTTGTTTGTTTGTTTGTTTACCTTTTCAAGAGCAGGTTGAAAGAAAGAAAGAAGCCAGTTTAAAAGAGAAAATACTTATAAACATATGGAACTCATTCTAATTTTATTGGTTAGCAGTAAATTTAGGATTTTCTTTTGTAGCAGGGGAGGGTAAGAGGTTAACCCTCAATCATTCAGGGTTTTGATACGAGGTAGAAGTATAAGGAAATAAAGTGCCACTGTTAGGGTAAAAGGCTCAGGAAAGAGACTGGGGCCAGTAGCAGGACCTTTGCCTCCTTCACGATTTCCCAGGTAGCCTCTAGTTGACTTCCATAGTGACTCTTTTGCCCAGTCACCTTTGTCATTTCATTACAAAGGACATCAGGGTCAACCCAAGGGAGCCTTCTGAGGTAGCCCTTGGGTGCTGCCTCAGCAGTACTCCTGCTCCCTGACACTTGAGCCGTCTCCTCCTCATTGATTACTTCCTCTGAGGCCAGCTCTCCTGACTCACCATTCCCAGCATCTCACTTGCTTGGCTCTGTCATTGGTGAAAGACCTTGGTTATTCTGGGACTTCCATCCTCACTGTGGCCCTGGGCTCACCGCCAGTGGACATGGTGCTTTTCCACTGCTGTGCTCAGGCTGGGTTTGAGGTGGGTTCATTGCAACAGGCAGAAAGAAGACAGAGAAAGCAGCTGGCTGATCTCACCTGGGAACTACCCTAGACTAGGGTTGGGACCCACGAGAGAGGCGAGGACAATCATAAAGGCACCTAAATGTGAAGTTCGAGCGCTGATAACCAGAAGTCACATAGTCACAGGCAAGAGAAAAAGTAAAACTTGGCAACTCAGCTGATTCTGTTTTTAACCTATCTGAGAAAAAAAAATCTACAGCTCAATGTTTCTTATACACCCTCTTATCTTCTCATTCACCCACCTCACCCACCTTCCACCTCCTGCCTCCATACATTCAGCCTCCATCACTTCCTTTCAGCTTGCTACCCTGACTCCCGCCTACCAGTGAGCCCACTCACATGCCCTTGAACTCTTCCACTGTTATGCATCATGGTTATCTGTGGGATTCGCTTCCTTTTGTTATTTAAACATGCTTTCCATAGGTGAACAAGTTCTCAGTTAACTTGTAGGACTATATTGTTACATTATGTAATGTGTATGAATGTGTACCTGTATTGGAGGAATGGTAAAACCCTGAGCGTGGTTTACTCAGCCATCCTTATATATAAATTGTAGATTGTATGTGTGTAGGACAGCACACAGCAAGAGATGTGTAGCTCTTGGCGCTTATCTGGGTATCTTTGTTTATTACCTGGGTTGTATTAACGTGTAAGTCTGCATCTGTTTATGTCTTTATGTGTGTCTCATGGCTCAGCCAATAGCTTCCTATAGAGTGTGACTGCATCCAGATCTCCACATCTATCAGTGTTACATTTTTTTTTTTTGTCTTCAATTTTTCCATTGTGGAAAAATACATGTAACATGAAGTTTGCCACTTTAACCAATTTTGAGTGTAAAAATTCAGCAGCATTAATTACATTCACATTGTTGGGCAAAAAAACACCACTACCTGATTCCCAAATTTTTAATCTTTTCAGCAAATGAAATAATCCCAATGAACACCTAGCTGAGTTGATGATTCTCTGAAGATATGTATCAATGAGGATACCAAACACAGAAGTCTCTGTATGTGTGGGCATTTCTGTGTGTGTATAGTAGGTGAGAGGGCTGACTGTCATTTTGGAAATGAATTTTGCCCATTAGAGCTTTCCATGCTGAAATCAGTTAATTCCCCCCCCCCCACACACACACACCCTGGACTTCACCTCCTAAAGGAATTATTTTATTATAGCATTGTTTCCATTTAGAGAAAGACAGAAAAAATGACACAAATTATGTCTTTGTTTACAAACTGAAAAATTTCTTAGTGTACTGTTTAAAATAGTAATAATTGCATACTTGTGGTTTTTTTTTTCTCTCCCAAGTGATGCCGGCTGTGTAGCAGCCCTGTAATAACCAAGACAACCGAGGGGAGAGTGCCTGGGATTTCAGTCCTGGCGTCTCTGCACTGCTGCTCACAACCACCTACTTCTGAATTTTTGTTACACAAGGAAAGTCCACTTAAAGGGGAGGGGTCTCCTTCACCAGCAGCACAAGTCAATTCTTTTGGGAGATTACTGGGGGCATTCAAATTCTGAGCTATTCCTTAGCCTTTTTCTTTTTTTGAAACAGGAAGCATCCTGGCAGAAAGGGTTCAAAGGAAAGTAGAGGAGACTCTCAGAAATCTTTCAGTGAGGGGGAAACTGATGAACCTGCCAGGTATACTTCCCCTCCATAGTTGAAAGACACCCAAACCCTTCTCCCACCATGAACTTAAACTGTTCCGATGTGCCCAAAGCCTCTATGTTGTGGTATACCCATGCGAGACAGATCATGCAATGCTAATTAAGTTCGTAGTGGTCCCACTTTATTACGGGGAATGTTGCACTCTACATTTTTAATTAAATATTTAAGTTTTGGGTTGAATTAATAATATAAATGTGTTGTGATGTTTTGAATCAATATGGTGTGATTAATAACTTAGAGTGTTTTTAGAGAGTGTGCTTTAATAGAGTTTTAGCCCAGCCCTGAATAATACTGACTCCGATTTAGAGCCTGTCTCCACTCCTGTATCCGGGCACAGCCCCTCTCTCAGGTGGTCTTTTCTCATGTGACTCTCTCTACCCCCTCTCTCTGGTGACCCTCTCACGTGCCCCTGTTATCTTCGGGAACATCTGTGTGCTTTGTGCAGCTGCTTTAATGTATAGAAGGTAAAGTTTAAAGAATGTCAAGGCTGATGTAATAAGAATGACTTTGCAAAATAGTATATAAGAAACCCCCCTGCTGAAATCGTGGCCCTTGCTGAACAGACGTGCTTGGGTCCAGGTTCGAGCCTGTAATAAAGTGTGACCATTAAGAACTTAATTGGCATTGGATGATTTGTCTTGTGTGGGTAGACCACAACATAGAGGCTTTGGGCACATCGCAACAAAACAAACAAAATTGCTTCTTAAGGAAAGAAAAATAAAGAAATTGTACTTTGCTACACTGACAGAAGAGGGCGTTCTTGAACTAGGAATCATGCAACCACCCCAAACCTCCATCCCTGGCCAGAGAAATGTAGATCTGTCTTCATCTAAACAAGATTCCTAAAATAAAAACCAAATGATTCAACTGAAAAAAAATGTCCTCTCATAAATAAGTAATGGCCAAGTGGCTGGGCGTCCACAGCACAAGCCTGTAATCTCAGTAGATGGGAGGAGGATTGTAGGTTCAAGGTCAGTCTCAGTAACTTAGTGAGGCCTTTGTTGTGGAGACTCCTCTCCAGGACTTGGGAGGGAGAGACCTGAAATGATGGACTTGGACAATTGCCTCTCTCGTGCAACTGACAAAATTTATTCTCTACAACTAGGTTTTTATACCTTTCTCCAGTTAGGTTAATTATCAAATCCTTATGGGAAAGAGTAAATACCAAAATACAATGGGAGTTAAATTGCTAAGGTACAATCATAAGCAAGACAAAAGGAAGACCTGTGACATTACAGGTCTTGTGCTTAAGATCAGCCCCATGTTTACAGGTCTTGTGATTAAGATCAGCCCCCTGCCCTCACTGGTGGGCCTTAGAGGGCAAATTCTGGAAAGGACAGGAGTCACACCCAGAGTTTTGGAGGATTCCACCTTCCGTAGAATCTCCTATAACTCTTTTGGAACCTTTCGTTCCTCAGGCTTCGTCCATGTCCTCCGTCACTTGGCAACCCACTAAGACTCTGTTTCAAAATTAAGAAGTAAAACCCAGCTGGGGGTTTGTATCTTAGAGGTGGAATGCCTCTGTGCTCAAACCCTAGTATCACAAAAATAATGATAATAATGGCAAAGCAGAAGAAAACTAATCCCAATACAACATACTGAATTGTATGTCCTCACACAAGGATTTGGGAACACCTTAAATGACAAATTCATAAAGTCCTGAAACAGACAAACTCCAGGAAGAAAGGAAACAAGAATTGATTGAATTCAGAAAATGAGGAGCTGTTTGAACTCAGAAAAAAGTAGAAAATAGGGAGAAAAACCCCATTATTCCACATCACCTATAAGATTTTAGATAAAATGTACTATCTTGTATACAGACAGACAGACACATATACACTTGTCATCCTTCAAAATACATTCAAATGATTTCTTTACCATATAGCTTTTGGGGACTCATACCATTTGGATATGGCCTTTGAGGTATACAATAATGATGGCTGGTCATATTGCTGTTATTGCCACTACTGGCAACTGATTGGATGGGGAAGGAAGGGCGGGGAGGACGTCTTGAGGAAACTGCCTGGAGCATGAAGTTATAGATTGTTGAACTCAATTGTTCTCTGGGCCAATGACTTGTTAGTGAGGACACGGATTCTCCGGAGTAGTCCACATTCTCCAGGCCAGTGAGTATCAGGAGGCCAAGGCAGAAAGCCTTCCCTACTTTCTCCTTCTTCTTTCCCCTCTTAGAAGACGGAGTGCCTTCTCCTCTGTGATCACCTTTCAGCCTTTCCCCAGATCAATCAACTCCCCAGCAGCAGAATCTTTTTTTTTTTTTTTTTTTTTGCGGGTCTGTGGATGGAACCCAGGGGCATTCAACCTCCGAGCCACATCCCCTGCTCTAAATTTATTCTTTATTTTGAAACAGAGTCTCACTAAGTTGCGGAGGGCCTCGCTAAGAAGTTGAGGCTGTCTGCAAACCGCGATCTCAAACCTGTGATCCTTCTGGATCAGCCTCCCAAGATGATTGGCATGTGCCTATCATCTTTTATATTCATTCCCCCCTCTTTCTCTTGCCAAATCCTCCAGACAGAAACTGTGCCCACATCACCCTAGTTGAACCAAACCACTTTTGCTGGTTCTGCCACCTATGTTTTTCCTCTCGTTACTAGAGTTCTGCAAGTACTTTGTGCCAGCTGTCAGCTCTCCCTCCCGACTCACTTTGAAAAGTCTTGCAATCTGTTTTCTTCCCTTCTCTCCTGAAGCTTCGTGCTCTGAAACTGCTGGTCACAATCTTGTAGACATTCCTATCCCTTGTCTTCTTGGTTCTACAATCATTTTTTTCCCCTAATTTTACAAATACTCATTTTCTTATTCTGGCTTTTCTTCCTTCTTCTGAAATAAAAGCATTCTTCAAAATCCTGCACGGCCTTCCCTTTCTGTCCTCACAGCTGCAAGCTGAAAATGCAGTCAAGTGTAGCTTAAAGAGGGGGCTGCATTCTAAGAAAGGCATCATTAGGTGGTTTCGTCATTGTGCAAACATCATAGCATGTGCTTATGCAAACCTACAGGTTTTAGTCTATTACTCCACGTATGCTCAATGCATTTGAGAGACATTATAAATGTAAGCTGTATCAGGCCGCTGCCAGCAACACACAGCAATACACTCTTTTTATAAATAGAAAGAGAACATGTTTTTTATTGTTCTCACAATAAAAAGTATAGCATAGTAAATATATAAAAACCAGTAACATAGTCACTTATTACCATTATCAAATATTATGTGTTACACATAATTGCATGTGCTATACTTTATGTGACTGGCAATGCAGTAGGTTTGTTTACATCACACCATCACAAACACGAGTAATATATTGCATTAGGACGTTCCACAGCTACAGTGTCACCAGGCGATAGGAATTTTTCAGTTTCATTATAGTTTTATGGGAGCACTCTGATATGCAGGGTCTATTGTTGACCAAAATGTCATTATGCTGGTGCCTGACTTACTGACATCATCCCTCAACTCCAAGGAGGAACTGGAACTCAGTTTAGTGCATCTGAACTCTGTACCCTCTTCCTGATTCTCTATCTCCTGTCTCCAGCTCAGCTTCAGATGGGACTTAATATTATTCTTCCTTTTGTCTTCTGTACCAATGACTTATAAAATCAACTCAAAACATTTACTGAATGCCTACTGTGTGTAGGCACTGGCCATGTGACTGAGAATACCAGATAAGTAAGTCCTGTTTACTATACTTGTACTTATGGACTCTATGAAAAGTCCTGTCTGATCAACAAACACAATTTTCCTCTCATCCCCACTGTCAGCCTCCTACTGGAAGCAGGCATTTTCTCTTTCCTAGACTAAGTGAGCAGCTCTGGAAGAGTTGTTTCTGGAACCAGTCTGATCAAATGGAGCTGATCTCTGTTCTCCTCGAGTGATTTGCATCTACTCCCACATCGCCCTCCTCTCATCTCCCCATGCTGCCGCTTAATTATCTTTTAAGGACAGCTCAAACCCTAGGCCCTCTTTGATGTTTTCTCTGACTTCCCAAATCAGAAGTTTTGACTTTTTTCCCACACAAATTTGTTTTAACATTCATCCCTCCTGCCCAAGCTAGTAGCTTTATAAATTATTATTAGAGTATAGAAACAGTCTTATGATAGAAAAATGGATAAGTAAACAACTGAAAAAAAGACTATTCCCTCATTAGCTTATGTGCACATAAGCTTTTCTTGGAGGTTTGATTAAACTTCCAAGGAATCAGAATATGGTAGGGTTACTAAATTTTGTTTGGTACTTTAAAGAAAATAATATGGCTGGGCGTGGTGGTGCACGCTTGTAATCCCCGTGCTTGGGAGGCAGAGACAGGAGGATTGCGCAAGTTCAAAGCCAGCCTTCCTGGCTTCAGAGACCCTGTTTCCAAAAATAAAAAGTATAAAATAGGTCTGGGAGTGTACCCCGAAGGTAGAAGGGCTTCCAGGACCCCAGTACCACCACCGAATAATAATAATAATAATAATAATAATAATAATAATAATAAGTGATTTCAAGAACCCCACATGAATTCTCTAGACTTTAGTTCATTATATAGAAAGCAGAAACATCATACTAAATGATCTTTATGTCTTCTTCCAGATCTGATATTCTAGAATTAAAGGATCTAAGGGTTTTGACTGTGTGGCATACTCTGGATAGATGAATCCCATACTCATTCCAGTTCCTCTCCTTTCCTCGCCTTCTCTGCAGAATCTGGGAGAGCTAGATATCCATTCTGCCAGCATCCCTGCAGCTCATGTTGGACATGTGACCTAGTCCTGGCCAAAGGGATATAAGCAGAATTCTATAAAGGCTGATTCTGGGAAGGCTTTTGTTTTCCAGATGACAGAGACAGGCGCAGCCCTCATTCCTGAGGCTGGCAGAATTCTAGAATATCCCCTGATGAGGAGCCCTCGAGTATGGGCAGAACCATGGGATGTCACCTTCATGATTAGGTCACTAATCAGTTGGCCGAGTTAATCAAGAGAGATTATCCTGGGAAGGCCTGACATCATCAGGTGAGCCTGTTATAAGACAGCAATTAGCCATGTGGCAAACGGGCAAGGAGCCACCTATAGGAATTAAATTCTACATCAGCTAGTGAGCTGGAAAGAGGACCTTGAGCTTCAGATAAGACTTGGATCCAGCTGACATTTTGATTTCTGCCTGGTAATTTCTTAAGCAGAGAAGTAGGTTAACTAGTGACCAAACTCCTGGCCTTAGAAACCAGGAGATAATATACATGTGTGCTGCTTTAAGGTGCTGTGTTTGTGGCAATCTGTTATACCACAATAGAAAATGGATACACCAAGGACATTTCTTTCCATCTAATTTCAAAGGCCAGGTGCTTCAAAAAACAATTTGTGATCAAGAAGGAATGGCCAAGTGAATCTCAAGGCTCCTGGCCCCGAACTTGTTTCTCTAAACCAAAGTTATCAGCTTCTATTCTCTAAGTCTATTCATTCATTCATTCATTCATTCATTCATTCATTCATTCATACAGTGCTAAGGATTGAACCTAGAACCTTGTGCATACTAGGCATCTCTAAACATTTTTTTTTTCTTGCAATACTGGGGTTTGAACCCAGGGGCATTTTAACTCCAAGCTACACCCCAGCCCTATTTTTTATTTTTTATTTTGAAACAGGGTCTCACTGAGTTGCAAAAGGCCTCCCTAAGTAGCTGAGGCTTGACCAAAAACCATGATCCTCCTGTCTCAGCCTCCCAAATGCTGGGATTACAAGCATGCACCACCACACCCAGCTCTAACCATTTTATTTATTTAGTTATTTATTTTTGTGGGTCTTGGGATGGAACCCAGGGGAATTCGACCTCCGAGCTACACCCCCTGCCCTATTTTGTATTTTTATTTTGAAACAGGGTCTCACTGAGTTGTAGAGGGCCTCACTAAGTAGCTGAGGCTGTCCACAAACCACAATCCTCCTGTCTCAGACTTCCGAATGCTGGAATTACAAGTGTGAGCCACCACGCCTGGCTTCTAACCATTTTTTTTTTTTTTTGGTGGTACTGGGGTTCCTGGAAGCCCTTCTACCTCCGGGCTACACTCCCAGACCTATTTTATATTTTTGAAACAGGGTCTCTTACGCCAGCGCGGCTGGCTTCGAACCTGCGCGATCCTCCTGTCTCTGCCTCCCAAGTGCGGGGATTACAAGCGTGCGCCACCACGCCCGGCGCTGCTTCTAACCATTTTTAAACCAGAAAAATGTCTATGTCTATAACCCAATAGTCATTAAGTATGCTTTTATTTCAAATTGAAATCATTTCCCAGCTTGATCAAGCTGGCTTCCACAGCAGTATGAGCAAATTCTTATTTACTGGCAAACATAAGGAATATATAATGCTCCAGACAGAGAGAAAAATCCACTAGAAAAAAAAAAAACCCTTGCCCTATATAGGGTCACAGCCTAATATGAGGGAAGGATGGAGGGGGGAATGGCAGGGAAATCAAGATAAATTAAAATATGGAGTGGTCAGGCTGGGGTAGGTATAAGCAGAACTTCTTGAGGAAGCTTAAAGCAGGGTCTCTAGCACAGATTGCAGGGTGGAGGAGCGCTGGGGAGAGCCGATTGGGAGCTGAGATTGTGCAGGTCACAAGGGAGAACAAGTAATTTACATGTAGAGAAGGGGGATACTAGGCACAGGAGAAGCCAGTCAATTAAATAATCAACAGCCATCAAGCGCGCAGTGTGCGGTGAGGGCATATGACAGGTGCTACGTGCAGACAGAGGCGTATAGGACTTGGAATCTTCCCCGGGTTTTCACAATCCTCCTGCTGTGAACGCTGCCCACCCCTGCCCAGGACAGAGCAGTGTGAGGATTCTCCCTGTCAAGTAGGAAATGTGAGAGGCACATACCACTCTCAGGCGGCCTCTCCCCAGATTACTTTGGCAGCTGCCAGGATGAAACCACATCCAGAGAGCGGCTTACTGACAGGGGAATCAAGGTCAAGGTCCTTCAGGAATGTGCTGAGCACAGAGAATTCAAGAAAAGAGAAATGGATTTGGCTGGGAAGATAAGCCCATCAGCCTTCGAAATTAAATCTTGGAAGCTTTCAGGCTGGGTCAAACTATGTCATTTCTCCCATTGGATTATGCTTCTTGTATCTTAGGAATTTGCTTAGAAATTATAGAAAGCTATTGTAAGTCTCTTTTTAAAATGGCAAAAGAACAAATATGTTGAAATAAAATGTGAGTTCTGAGATGGGCGTGGTGGCGCAGTTTGTAATCCCAGTACTTGGGAGGCTGAAACAGGAGGATCGCAGGTTCAAAGCCAGCCTCAGCTACTTAGTGAGACCCTGTTTCCAAATAAAATATAAAGTAGGTCTGGAGGTGTAGCAAGGAGATAGAAGGCCCCTGGGTTCTATCCCCAGCCCCCCCCCCCACACACACATACACAATGTGAATTCTGAAATAGGGCCTAGGGAAAAACATCAGAGTTAAAGGATATTGTAGGAAGTTGAGAGCAGCAAAAGAAATCTTATTTCATTCATTAACCTGTTTAATTGTATTAGAGGAACAAGAATGGTTTGAAATGACTGAAAAGAAGAGGCAACTTCAGGGCAGAGAAAACTGAATGCCCTCTCTCAGAGGGCTTCTCACCCAATCTCACCTCATTTCCCAGATGCTGGGGAAGCTGCTATAGTAGCAGCAGGTAGGAGCTGGTCTGAGGTCCAGAGCTTTTATTATCCCCCCCCCACCTTTCTCTGGTACTGAAGATTGAACCCAAGGGATTCTAAATCTGAGCTACACCCCAGCCCTTTTTATTTTTTTATTTCAAAACAGGGTCTCAGCCAGGCGTGGTGGCGCACGCTTGTAATCCCCGCGCTTGGGAGGCTGAGACAGGAGGATCGCGCAGGTTCGAAGCCAGCCTCAGCTACTTAGTGAGGCTCTCAGCAACTTAGCGAGACCCTGTTTCCAAATAAAATATAAAAAATAGGTCTGGGAGTATAGCCCGGAGGTAGAAAGCCTCTGGGTTCCACCCCTAGGACCACTAAAAAAAAAAAAAAAAAAAAAAAAAATATATATATATATATATATATATATATGTGTGTGTGTGTGTGTGTGTGTGTGTGTGTGTGTGTGTGTGTGTGTCCCGAAGATAGAAGGGTTCCATTGCAGTACCACAAGGGTTCCATTGCAGTACCACAAACAAACAAACAAAAGCCCGGTCTCAGCAGGGTGTGGTGGTGCTTGTCCCAGCATTAGGGAGGCTTAGACAGGAGAATTGCGTCTTGTGGACAGCCTCAACTACTTAGCAAGGCCCTTTACAACTCAATGAGACCCCGTTTCAAAAAACTAAAAAGACTAAAAAAAAAAAAAAAATAGGACTGGGGGTATAGCTTGGAGGAAGAATGTCCCTGGGTTCCAACCCCAGTATTGCGAAAGAAAGAAAAAGGAAGGAAGGAAGGAAGGAAGGAAGGAAGGAAGGAAGGAAGGAAGGAAGGAAGGAAGGAAGAAAAAAAAAAAAGAAAGAACAAGAAAAAAGAAAGCAGGGTCTTACCAAGTTGCTTAGGACCTAGCTAAATTACTGAGGCTGGCCTGGAACCTGAGATCCTCCTGTCTCAGCCTCCCAAGTACTGTGATTACAGGTGTACACCACTGTGCCCAGATTTTTAACTTTGGAAAATGTCAGATTTATGAAACTATATATATATATATATATATATATATATATACACACACACACACACACACACACACACACACACATACACACACATATAGCAAACTTACCCTTTCTCAATGTGCAGTCTGATAGACTGGACAAATGTGCGTAGGAATAGCACTACAAAGGGAGACAGAATATTTCCACCACCCCCAAATCTTCCCTCCAGCCACTTGCAGTCTCACCCCTGACAACCCCTGCTTTCATTCTGTCCCTATAGCCTCTCCTTTTTAGAATGTCACAGAAATGACATCTTACGGTACATGGCTTTTTGTGTCTGGCTGGCTTCTTGCACTTAGCATAATTCAAGGCCACTTTTTAAAAGCTTTAGCTTTAATGTTCTCTGCCAAGGTCATCTTTCTCTCTGATCTGAGGCTGAGTGGATGAGCATCATGTTCATGCTTGTCTTAGCAAATTCACTGAAGTATAACCGGAGGCCCTAAATGGAGTCTGGGGACCACCCAGCAGTTTCTTTTGGAAATCTATTCTGATGTGCTAGCTCAGGTTATACTTATACCATGCAAATAATAGTAATAGTACTACTAAATGCATACTTGAATATTGTTCTTTTGTTTATTATCACTTAGAAATGCATAATTTTATTTTAATAAATCACGAGTATTTATAGGCCCATATGATTGTCCTCAAGGAACTTGCAAGCATAATTAAAAAGGCAACATTCAGCTTGGCATGGTGGCGCACGCTTGTAATCCTAGTACATGTGAGATGGAGACTGGAGGATTGTGGGTTTAAGGACAGCCTCAACAATTTAAGGAGGCTTTCAGCAACCTAGCGAGACCCTGTTTCCAAATAAGAAATAAAATCTGCCTGGGGATGTAACTCTGAGGTTAGATTGCTTCTGGGTTTAGTTCCCAGTAACACACAGACACAGACACAGACACAGACACAGACACAGACACACACACGCACGCATGCACACACACACATGTAGCATCGGATTTAATCATAGAATGTTGTGATTGCTGCGGGGGGATGAGTGACCATCTAGTTTAGTATTCTAGAACTTCACACTTGACAATGTCCTTCCTGATTATTCAGACCTTCCCAAAATTTCAGATTTGCATATCCTCGGGGTGGCTAGTTCCAGAGCAGACACAGGTTAAGTGACTGTGAAACCAGCCAGTTGACAGTAATGGAGCCTGAGGCAACCTGGAGAGAGTCCAGTGGTGACTACGGTCATTCAAATTCAATCTACAGAGACAAACATTATGAAAGGCCAGTAAATAGTCTATGCGGGTGTGATTTGGTCCTTGGCTCATCATACTTTTTACATTAGCCTTCCCAAGCTTTTAGACAGCAGAGCAGAATTCCTAAGACCCAGCACCACCCACCCACCACCTTAATCAGCCCAGTGGCCAGCACAGCATTTTTTTGCTACAGATTTTTGAACCCTTGACACCTGCTTCATAGCACTCCCACCAGGCAGGCAGGCAGACAGACAGGAAAGGGCAGGGATTATAAGGAGCCTTTCAGGACAGCTATCAACCTTAATGATGAAAATTTGTGTGTAAATATCCCAGTTTCCTCAGCCCACTAGAGGTTGGTACATGAGGTACATGTTTTACACTGGCTCCAGCATAACCAAATGGGCTTAAAGTTCCTATTACCACAGTGCATTCCTGTGTGGCAAAGAGGCCTTTCTATATCATAGCCTGTCCTTGTCTCACCTCCCCATCTCCTACCACTCTCTCCTGAAACCACCTGCCAGATGCTTTGGGTGGATGTGTACCTTCATTGGAGGATCTGACTCCAAGAAGTCTCAAATTCATGTAGCCAATGAGCTTGTGACATCCTCAGAGATAAAGGACTTACTACATCCCACCCAGGCCCCATTGAAACTGTCTTTAAATATCTCTAACCCAAATATCTTCCTGTTTCAAAATAAAGAAAAATATTTTTTATTCGTTATTTTGAAACAGGGTTTCACTAAGACCATGTTCTATTCTTATTATAAAGAATAAAAATATTTGTATTTTATTTTTATTTTGAAATAGGGTCTCACTAAGTAGCAGAAGGCCTTACTAAATAGCTGTGATCCTCCTTCTCAGCCTCTCAAGTGCTAGGATTATAAGCATGTGCCACAACGCAAGCTAATTTGACCCCATTCTTAAGCCACTATTACCTCCTACATTTTCCTCATCATGAGTTTGTGAGGGGCACTGGGGATTTAAACCAGGCGCATTCTACCTCTGAACTACACCTCCAACCCTTTTTAGGTTTTTTTTTTTTTTTTAATTTAAAACAGAGTCTTAGAGTTACCATGTGCCTAGCCTGGAACCTGTGATTCTCCTGTTTCAGAATCTCAAGTTTTGGGGTTAGAGGCATGCACCATCACACCTAGCTCCCCTCATTTACTTTATGAAAAAAAGTTAATTGGTAAACAAAGCCAGGGATGAGAATCTGGGACAAAAAACATGCAGGAAAAGGGAAATCTCAATTATGGGAGTTGGAGGAACATACTGGACTTCCTCCATTGAGATGGAACATTATACTAAGTAAATCTCTACTCATTACTACTGAGGCCCCCGGTTCAGTAAATATTAGGAGAAGGATTAGTCCAGGAGGCTGTATTACATGGGGTCATTTTGTTTCCGTGTGTAAGATATGCACTGTGTATAGTTAATGTCTTGGTGTATCATGTACAGACAGATTAGGACAAATGTGTTGTCTTTATTTCAACCTGTAAGTTCTCATGTCTCCCAGTCAAGTGTCAACAGTTGTTTGTGTATGTATTACCTAGTCGGGCATCAAACATTTTGGAGAGGTGCAGTATGGTGTTCAAGTCTCAGCTTCTTTCCAAGAGGCATCCTTTGGGCCTCTTTAAGAGGGAAGAAGAGTTCTGAACTGTCTAGCAGAGTTTGATAACATCTCCTACCCAGCCCTTCCTGTCTTAAGAGAGAAAGGGGACTCTCAAGGGTGCAGAGAGCTGGGTGACATGGAGTACGAAATTTGGGGACCAGTGGATTCCAGAACCCTTACGAACATCACTTCTGACATGATATTTGAAGCAAAGTACTTGATGAGTACTTAAATATACTTGTTTCTACAGTCTGAGTATCCTTTTAGGGTATCCATGATCATTTTTTTTTCACAAACTATTTCCAGGACAGAGTAAAGGGACTGATTATTCACTAATGTCTTTTCTTATACAAAACCACTCTGTGGATATGCATCCCTGCAGTATTTATGAATAGTTAAAATTATTTTTTGAAAGAGATAAACAAGTGATTATTGAATTCAAAGCAACTCCTATTCCTCCCACTTCTCCTGCATCTGATATAATTACAATAAGTCTGGGTTATGCATATGTGCACATCCTCTGGTTTTGATTGTCAAGCAATCAAATAGCATTTCTCGCCCCCACTCAGACCCATAATTTAGAAGCTTCTCTGCAGTGACACTCGATGCAGCTTAATTATAATGCTCTTCCATACAGAAAGCTATTTAAAGGATGGTGGAAGCTGTGCATTTTCAGTCTTTTTTTCCTACAAGTGATTCAGAAAGTTCTCTGTGTAGCTGATCCCAAACTGAAAATTAATAACTTGTACATGGCAATACTTTCATGGCAATACTTTTCCTTTAGAGAATGACTGATGTATGTATGTGTGTGTATATGTATATGTGTATGTGTGCATGTGTGTGTATGTGTGTGTATATACACAATATATATATTTCTGAGAAAGCATGCCCAGCATAGTTTTACCATTATGAAACCTCTTTTCCCTCCACTATTAGAAGAAAGAAAGCATGTCAGTTTCACAATCACCTACATTCCATTTTCAGCAACTTTTTTTTAAAAGATGAAATTCCCAAGCCCTGAATGGGTAGGTGTTTTAATTCAGCATTGAAAGAAAGCACTGCTTTTTCTGGACACATTCTCTTCCCTTCCCTGGCAGTTCCTGGCACCAACTTGCTCTTTATTATCTCCCATTCAATGCTAGTCATAACTGCCCTCCCACTTCACACTCAGCCCTGCCCACGGGCTGACTCATCTGCGGCTGCCCCCGGCCTGGGCTCGCCTCCCTTCCCTCTGCTGTTTCCTTTTTCACTTCAGTGCCCTTTTAAAAAGGGACAGGATTGCATTTCAAAGGCTTTCATCTGTGTTAGGTCTCCTGTACATTCTAAAAAAAAAAAAAAAAGAAAAGAAAAAAGAAAAGAGAAGAGAAGAGAAGAAAAACAAAACAAAAGCCTCTCAAATTGTGTTGGGGGGCGGCACTGGGAATCAAACCCAGGGGGCATTCCACTTCTGAGCTACACCTCCACCCTTTTCGTATTTTTTATTTTGAAACAGGGTCTTGCTACATTACCATGTGCTGCCATCCAACCTGCCATCCTCCTGTCTCAGCCTCCTAAGTACTAGGATTACAGGCATGTGCCACCAGGCCTGACAAAAACAAAAACAAAAAAACCTAAATTCTTATGAAATTTTCTTTTTATCACTAAAAATAACTCATATTTAATGCACCATGAATCAGAATTTTTAACTATTCATTAACCCGGGAGTACTCTAGGGGAAAGTGGGATTTGAGAAGATGGAAATACATCACTTTCACTCAAATAAACAAAAGATAAAATGGAGTTACTTTGGGAAGTTTCCAACCTGCTGGAGACAAATGGAGCCCCAGGCTTTGGCCATGGAAGAGCAAATTTACAGCTTGATGTTCCTTCTTCCAACTCCAGTCTCCCTGACTGTTGTTTTCAAATGCAATAGCTATGTCCTTTCAAATAGTTAACCCTGAAATTTCTATCCCTCCTCAGGCTTAAATATGGCTCAAAAGTTTCTCCAAAGTGTGGGAGGCAAAAGGGTAGAAAATTTGACACCCAGAACAGGGTAGCACACACCTGGAATTCCAGTACTTGGGAGGGCAAGACAGGAGGATCACAGGCTCACGGCTGACCTCAGCAACTTAGTGAGATCTTATTTCAAAATTTAAAAAAAAAATTAATAAATGAGCTGGGGGTTTGCTCAGAGGTAGAGTACCCCTGGGTACAGTCTCCAGTACCAACAACAAGAACAAAAGAAAACAAAATTTGACACACGAAGGTATCCCAGTTCTGATCAGCCAACAGAAATGTGCAAACACCAGCAGGCAGTGAAGACACCATTAAACATTTCATCTCTCTCCATTATTAAAATAACCTAACATTTTTGGAGGTATCCATGCTTGAAGGCATATTTTTTTTTCTCCATGTTCAGGACAAGCTATTCCTCATTATCTCACGAAGATTCTGCATGGTACGGATCTCACGTCCACCCCCAATAAACAAAGGAAGAAAGACATTAAATTCAAATTATCGCTAATAGGGATCCCCTTTTGTTACAAATGTATAGTTAAGAGTGGTATTCTTTATTTTATGTGAGGAAAAAAATGAGTTCCAAAGGCTTGCTATGACTTGCCCCAAATAATTAGGAAATGGAGAAGGGGTAAGAACCCAGGTATTTCTTTCACCGGAGATGACTCCAGAGAAGGGTCCCAAGGAGTTTTCAGAGAGGGAGGGGGTCTCAACTCAGGATGGGCAAGGTTCTTGGCTTATGAGCTAACTTAAGAGGGAGAAGTATCTTCCCCAGAAGTTCCTGGCTCCTCTTAAAGAAAACTTGGTGGAGGGTGGCTATGGGAAGACATATAAAGCTATCATTCAGGTGATTTCAAGACAGTTTCTGGTGGTCTGGTCATTTTTAGGATCCTTAGGCTGACATGAGCTCCATTACATCATCAATAGACAACACTGAAAAGTCCCTTCAATTGTAGGTTTCTTATCTACAATATCATATCTCTCTTTGCTTAATTTGAGGGGGGGGCTAATAGTGCACAAGATAATTATAAGTGATTTGTTTTGGTGAACTTTAAGATTTATCCCCAGGGATTGGGGAATGAGAGGGCTGCTCAGAGAGTAAGAGGCCTGGGAAAGTATGCAGAACTTCTGAATTTAAGTTTTAGTTCCTTCTCCTTGTATGTCTCCTTTCTACCTATTCCTTTTATTTCTTCTACTTCACTTCCACTAGATGAAAGGAAACCTGTGTTTGTGAAGTGCCCAGTTCTGTGTCCTTCCCTTTTACCATTTTACCAAAAGCACCACATTTTAAAAGACATCATCCTTTTCATTTGACAGATGGGAAAACTGGGTTCATAAAGCAAACTATCCCAAGCTCATCCTCCTGGACATGGGTGCTGCCAAATGGAAATACTGACCAGAGTTTACAGCTAACATTTTACAGTTTTTTGAGCGCTCACAAAACACCAGGCATTGAACTAAGTTCTTTATTGCATCATCTAACTGACGGCTCAAAACTCCACATGTTATTATATGGCCGTTGACAATACTGCCATCATTCTCTCCATAATAAAAACATGGAGTTTGGGGCATCTCCTCTGCTGTTCTGTTTTTGTTTGTTTTGTTATCTTTAGAGCTGTAAAGACTACCCCCCAAAACTGAAGCAACGAATCCTCATGCATATTATCTGTAGTTCAAAATCTTACAATGGAAGCTGGGCGTGGTGGTGCACGCTTGCAATTCCAGTATTTGGGAAGCTGAGGCAGGAGGATCTGGGTTCGTGGCCAGCCTCAATTACTTAGTGAGGCCCTCTGCAACTTAGTGAGACCCTGTTTCACAAAAAATAATAAAAAATAGGGCTGGGGGTATAGCTTAGAGGTAGAATGCCCCTGGGTTCAATCCCAAGCACCACACACATACGCACACACAGAATGTCACTATGGAGAGGAGACAAGAGTAATCACACAGCCAGGCGCGGTGGCGCACACTTGTGATCCTAGCATTTGGGAGGCTGAGACAGGAGGATCATGGTTTGCGGATGGCCTCAGCTTCTTAGTGAAGCCCTTTGCAACTCAGTGAGAACCTGTTTCAAACTAAAAAATAAAAAATTAGGGCTGGGAGTGTAGTTCGAAGGTAAAAGGTACTGGGTTCCATCCCCAGTGCCACACACACACACACACACACACACACACACACACACAGTAATCACACCTCTATTGGCCAGATGAAGATGGATGGAAACAAGAAAAGGTCAGTAGTCCTTGCGTATCTTTGGTAGTTTGACAAGGGGAAATGATTTGGCAGGTGATACTCAATATTTTTTGCCTTGACTCAAGGAATGATGTGGTGGAAATACTGAGATTAGAGGGAAAATATGATCTATTATTTTAATTTATCTGTAGCTCTAAAAGACTAGGATATGCATGCAGCACAATTCTAACTGCTTTACCCAGGAAATGAGATCCTACACTGAAACAAAGCCCCGGCTTATGTTTCTAATCCATGCATCATCAAGAATTAGGCGGGGAAAATTGGGAGACCTAGATAAGAAAAATAAGAGAATTTATATTTGCTTTGAAGATTTGCAAACGGACCTGCCCAATCACTAGGACACATTCTCCACATGCACATCAGTTCATTTCTGGCTTCCCACAGCCAGCCACGCCTGTCTCCAAACTGTCCCACGGGCCCCCGCCGGTGTCGGCAGTGTCTTCCCCTCACATCTCTGTGAGCTCCTGCCTTTTCAATTGTTCAATCATTCCCTGAAATTACAGCCTTTCAGCATGCCCTTTTGTACTAACTAGGAACATGGCGGCGATTTCCCTTAAAATATGTTTCTGAAACAACCTATTCAGATTGAATTTTCTGCCGGGCGTGGTGCTCACACTTGTAATCCCCGCGCTTGGGAGGCAGAGACAGAAGGATCGCGCAGGTTTGAAGCCAGCCACGCGTGCTGGCTTAGGAGACCCTGTTTCCAAATAAAAATGTAAAAATAGGTCTGGAGTGTAGCCCGGAGGTAGAAGGGCTTCCAGGAACCCCAGTACCACCAAAAAAAAAAAAAAAAAACCAGATTGAATTTTCTTTACTTGTGAAATGTGAGTCTGAACTAGATCTTCATAGAGATCATTACAGTTTGAATGGTCTCTCTCTCTCTCTCTCTCTCTCTCTCTCTCTCTCTCACACACACACACACACACACACACACACACACACACACACAAGCCTGTGCTGAAATTTATTTTTGTCATGGCAAGGTATAAAGAGGATGAAAACTTAGTTCAACTATGGTATTTTGGAGATGGGATCTTTGGGAGGTTAATCGAGGATAAATGAGGCGATAAGGGTAGGGCCCTTAATTCAAGGAGATGTGGCTTTATAAGAGGAGGAGGAAAGGCCTGAGCCAGGACACTTAATCCTTTGCCACATGATGCTCTGCCGCACCCTGGCAGTCTACAGAGTCCCCGCTAGCAAGAGGGACATCACCAGATGGGGGCTCCTCGCTCTTGAGCTTGTTAGCCTTCAGAAGAACCAGGAGCTACACCAACCTCACCTCTCATAAATGATCCAGTGCATGGAAGCCAGTTACAGGAATAGAAAACAGACAGATAGATGCCTTCCAGTCTTAAATTTTATGGGTTTCCAAGTGTAAAGCGTTAAATCAACCAATATGTGTCGAGTGCCTACTAAAGGCCAGGCATTGGGCCAGAGAATGGGGGAAAAGGGAAATGGTACCTCCCCCAAACACCTCATTCGATTGCAAGGGAGAGAGGCTCAGAGCTAGCTGTTATCATTCAATATTAAAATGATAAAACTGAAGTATGTGTGCAGAGGTGGGCTGATTAGTTCTGCCTGGATGGTTGGTTAAGTAAAGCCTAGGGAAGATGACATCTCAGCAGAGCTTCCAGGGATGAGTTATTAGGCCCAGACAAGGAATAAAGAACCTCTAGATAGAAGGAAACACCTAAGCAGCAGCATAGAAATGGATGACTGTCTGGGAGAATAAAAAGAGCACCAGTAGAGAGCAGTGGAGGAGCAGGGCTCAGAGGTATCTTCTGAGAAGGCTGTTGCCCAGTGGCTAGCAGGGACCACTGTAACACCAAGGCCTGGGTGCTTTCAACAAAGAACCTGACCTCACAGTTGTGGAGACCAGAAGCTCAAGACGCAAGTGTCAGCAGGGCTGGTTTCTCCAGAAGCCTTTTTCTCTCTCAGCTCTCCTGGCTTTTCCCCATGAAGGCTTCTCCCTGATGCTGCTCCTCTTATTTATTTTTATTTATTTATTTATTTATTTATTTATTTATTTATTTATTTATTTAGTGGTGTGAGCATGGAACTCAAGGGCATTTTACCTCCAGGCTACACCACCCAGACTGATTTTTTATTCTTTATTTTGAAACAGGATCTCACTAAATTGCAGAGGACTTCACTAAGTGGCTGAGGCTGTCCTCGAACCCAGATCCTCTTGTTTCAGCGTCCCAATTATTGGGATCACAAGTGTGCACCACCTTGTCTGGCTTGGCTCCTCTTCTTATGAGGACTTTGGCCCTTTGGATTACAGTCCCACCATTATGCTCTTCATTAACCCTAGTTACCCCCTTAGAGGCTCTATCTCTAAATAACGTTATTTGCAACATGTAGATTGAGGGATGGACACAGTTCAGTCTACAGCAGCCATCCTTTACTACTGGAAAACAGCGAGTCATAATGGCTACCATAATAGGAACACTCAACCACCCCGTACACCAGAGAGCTTTTAGAGGCTGCCTATTGACTTTCTTTTTCATCCTGGGAGTTAAATCCAGAGCTGCACCTCCAGGCATGTGAATTTAGATTTTGCATTCAATTTTTATAGCTTATTTATTGTCTTAGAACAGAAACTGAATCTTAAGTGTGTGGGAAGCCTATGGCAGGAAGATAGGTCAATAAGAACAAGAAACAGTTGCTGACAGACTGCATATTCCAAAGATGGTCACAACATAATTTACCATCCCATGAACTCTTCTCTGGAGTAAGCTTGTCACTGCCAGTAAAGAAATTAAGTATAGATGGGCTTGGTGGTGCATGCCTATACTCCCAGAATTTGGGAGGCTGAAATAGGAGAATCACAGGTTTAAGGACAGCCTCAGAACATAGTAAGACTATCAGCAACTTAGTGAGACCCTGTTTCAAAATGAAAAATAAAAAGAGCTGGGAGTATAGCTCAGAAGTAGAATATCTCTGAGTTGGATCTCCAGTACCACAAAAGAAAAAAAAAAAGAGGAGAGAGAGAGAGAGAGAGAGAGAGAGAGAGAGAGAGAGAGAGAGAGAGAGAGAGAGAAGGAATAAGGAAAGAAAGAAATGGAATCTAAATGTTGTCCCTGAGCCAGATGTTGTGGCATATACTTGTAACCCCAGTACTTGGAAGGCTGAGATGGGAGAATTGCAGGTTTGCAGCCACCCTCAGGTACTTAGTGAGGCCCTCCACAACTTAGTGAAACCCTGTTTCAAAATAAAATATTAAAAAATTGGGCTGGAGAGGGTAGCTCAGAGGTAGAATGCCCCTGAATTGAACTCCCAGTACCAAAAAATATAAATAATAAATAAATAAATAAATAAATAAATAAATAAATAAATAAATAAATGTTGTCCCTGGATCTGGGGATCTGGGGCTGACTTTACGACTTTGTTTTTACTAATAGAATAAATTTCTGAGGGCATGAGCAAAGGGCATGAAACATCCTTCTACTTCTCTTGGAACACTCACCCTTGGATGCTCCATCTGGGCTTTCTGTCTTGGACCCGCTATCGTGCTGTGAGTCTGAAGCCATGGGAAGAGGCCAGGGCAGCTGTTGGGGTCAAGAGTCCTGGCCAAGCTCACACTTTAGCTATTTTATCCCAGGCCCCAGACAGGTGGTGAGATGTCACCATGGAACTGGAGCCTCCGGTCCCAGCTGTTCCTGACCCTAGCCATTAGGGTCACACCGAGACATTTTAATCTTCCTAGCTAAGGCACCAGATATTGTGAAGCAAGGAATAGCCATTCATTCCTGCCCTTTCTTGACCCACACAAGCCAAGAGTAAGAGAAAATGATTTTTTTAAATACCATTAAGTTTGAAACTGGTATTTTTAAAATACCAATATTTTGAAAATGGTATTTTTAAATACCACCAAGCCATAGGAAATGATTCAGGACAGCTAAATCATTAAGGGAACAAGGTGAAGCAAATATTTATAATAAGTAAGAAGATGAAATAAAATATGATCTGAGCCCATTTATTGCACAGAAAAATGCCCTGCATACCTCAATACTGTTTCTGAAAAGATCTCTATAGTACAATATATGATTTGATGCTCATGATGTTTCAGTATCATTAAGAAGGTATCAAACTTGGTTCACAATACATAGTTTGAGAAGTCAATGGAAATAGAACATAATATATTTTAGAATGTACACCTCAAACTGATTAATATTTAAAATGCTTTGACACTTGAAAAGAAATGGAAGCTTCTATTATCAGGAAAATTAAAACACATGAATATTTTCATTCTTTGATAGTACTGGATAAAAGAATCCTCACCATAATTTTAATGCTTTTTGAACATTAACATTGTTTATTAGTTTTTGTGTTGTCAAGAGGAACTAGCATATTGTGTTGTCAAGAGGAAACTAGTACATTATAATATACTTACATACCTAACTTTTTTTCTAAAGAGAATTTACGGAGGCTTTGACGATTGCTTAACCAGCTTTATTTTTAAGGAAATCCTTTGACAGTAGTAATAATGTGAAATTATGCCCTCTCTAGGGAATAGGAAACAACACCCTGTTGCTCATTTATGTATTTCCAATGTTGCCTAGTTTGGTTTGGTGAGTTGAATTGACTGAACTATGATCAGATTTCTAAATGGCTGATTTGTATCTCTAAAATCTCTCTCCAGAACATTACAGAGACACCAGCAAGAAGAACTTAAGCAATCATTATCCTTAAATAATATAAAAATTCATGTAAAATACCACCCACGTCAAAAATGGATATGCTCATGCAAAAGAATAAACACACCACATGCCATCCTTTTCTAATTTCATTCTGATGCAATTTTGCACTATTAAGTGGTATTATACAGAGCTCAATTATAGTTCAGGTCACGAATAACAATGAAGGAGGAGGATTGTGTGTGGGGGCATGTGTGGTTGTGTGTGAGCATATGTGTGTGAGCAACGTGTTTAGGAGGGAAGATTTACTAGCAGAAATAGGATTTATTGCAAAAATTTTAGGTCTCATAATTCCATCTAAAACATCCTGTGGGATGAATGGATTACAAAACCATGGGACATGTACACAATGGAATTTTACTCAACCATAAAGGAAAACACAGTTACATCATTTACAGGAAAATGGATGGAACTGGAGGACATTATACTAAATGAGATTAGTCAGTTACAAAAAATAAGAAATCAGATGCTTTCCCTAATATGCGAAAGCTAGGGAGAAATGGGTAACAGAAGGAACTCTGGATGAAGAAGGAAATCCCATAGAGGAGCAAATAAGGTGCCCTCGCTGAGGGGACAGGAGGCGGGGAAGAGGGAAACTCTCTAAAGCACATGATGTACTTAAACAAACATATCAAAGTCAATCACTAAGCCAAACATGGGAAGGAGGGATGGGGAGGGAATGGGGTAGGAATCAGGTAAGGCTAATTGGGTGATGTGTGCATGTATGTCTCCACAGTCTTTTATCCCATTAAGATGTATGACTACAATGCACCAATAAAAAAAATTAAAAAATTTTTTTAAATCGTGTGGGGAGAGCAGAGGACAAGGCAAGATAAGGTATAATAACTTAGTTCTAAGATATAGGACCTTGGGATCATGACAGAACATCAGGAGTCCCAGCTACCCTTTTCCTACTGGAGACCAAATAAAGCAAAAGTCTGTCTCTGCCCTCGCAGGCTGTCATCCTGAAGCCCTTGCATCTCCATGCAGAATCCCCCACTAGCATTCACCTAGGATGCCTGAGCCCCTATTGGAGAGAGTCAGGTAGGGACTCCCTTCTAGGTGCTCACCTGTGCAGCTCACTAGATTGCAGGAACAAAGTATGGACTGATAGTCATCTTTGCTGACAATGTAACTAACTATATGCAGACAATGTAATTTCAGCTGGGGATTCAATTGCATAAAATATGTGGACCCTACTCTGAAGAATTTATAATCCAAGGGCAGTCTCAGATCTATCTACAGTCATTTCTGATTATAGAAGTCAGATGCTAGTCTATAAGTATGAATAAAGTTCTGGGTGGAAAGTTTGAGGAATGTATTACTTCTGATACAAAGAGTATAACTCACTTGAATCTTAATTTTGGCCATAGTTCTAATGCAAACAACTAGCACTTTGAATCTATAAAATAAGTAATTTTATTTATGGAACATATACAACGTCCAAGATACTAGCATTCTGCTATGATTCAACTGGATTATCTTATCTTATTCTTAAATCTTCAAAGTAGGTTGTATTATTATCCTTGCTTTATAGAGATGCTCAGGTTTAGTGAAATGACTTACCTGAGGTCATGCATACAGCCCGAGCATGGCAGAACTGGACAGCAGTCCATACCTGTCTGTTGCCAGAGATCTGAATTCAATCATTGTGAAACCTGTGGAGTGTGTGTGTGTGTGTGTGTGTGTGTGTGTGTGTGTGTGTGTGTGTACATGTGTGGATTCTATTTTACAGATGAAGAAACTGGAGCAGGCAAAAGTCAAAGAATTTACCATTACCCTCTTATTAGAATTTTGACAATGAAAGTTAAAAGATGTTAAAAAAAAAAAAACAGCCAGACATCACGGTGCATGCCAGTAGTTCCAGTACTTGGAAGGCTGAGACAGGAGAACCACAGGTTCAAGGACAGCCTCAGCAAATAGGGATATGCTCATCAACCTAGAGAGACTCTATTTGAAAATAAAAAATAAAAATAGAGCTGGGGAGCCGGGCATGGTGGCACACGCTTGTAATCCCCACGCTTGGGAGGCACAGACGGGAGGATCATGCTGGTTTGGAGCCAGCCTTGCTGGTGTAAGAGACCCTTTTTCCAAATAAAAAAATATAAAATAGGTCTGGGAGTGTAGCCTGGAAGTAGAAGGGCTTCCAGGAACCCCAGTACCACCAAAAAAAAAAAAAAAAAATAGAGCTGGGGGTATAGCATAGAGGTAGAATGCCCCTAGGTTCAATCTTCAGTAATACACACAGACAGACACTCATATACACACACATGCACACACACACAGACAGACACACATGCGCGTGCACACACGAACACTATCTTCTAAGAGTGTATCCACAGAATTCAAAGTATTTCAAGCCAATTTTTTTTTTTTTTTGTGGTACTGGGATTGAGCCCAGGGGTATCTACCTCTGAGCTGGGGATTGAGCAAGGGCATCTACCCCTAGCCCTACTTTATATTTGTTTTTGAACCTAATATAATGCTTAATTTGTAACTTAGGGTTTAGTCTGCCTTTAACTATGCAACAGAATATTCGTTATCTAGCAGCTTTTTTACTTAACTGCTAATTAATTATATATTTCAAATTGTTGGTAATATGTTTTGTTAAAAATAGTATAAAGCTTTATTGGTGGGTTACAATTTAAAAATTATACAGTTCCCACCACTTTGTTAAGAGTAATTAATGACGGCTCAGGTTTCAAAATTACAAAGACATTATTTTTTAAATGTTCAGTTTTAGCTCATTGGAGGTAACTCCTACATACATTTTATCTTCAAAAGTGTCAAATTTACCTAGACCAAAATGTGTAGATCACAATTTTTTTTTTTTTTTTTTTTTGGTAATACTTGGCTCCCCTGAGCTTTTTACTGTGACCTCATGCTTCCATTTTTTTTTTTTTTTTTTTTTTGCGGGTCTGGGGATGGAACCCAGGGACATTCGACCTCCAAGATATACCCCCTGCCCTATTTTTTATTCTTTATTTTGAAACCAGGTCTCACTGAGTTGCAGAGGGCCTCACTAAATAGATGAGGCTGTTTGCGAACCGCGATCCTCCGGTCTCAGCCTTCCGAATGCTGGGATTACAAGTGTATACCATCATGCCCAGCTTAGATCACAATTTTTTAACAAGATGGCACACTAGTGATGCCAAGAGTTACCAGCCAAAACAAATTCTATTACACGCAAACAGCTCTTCTACCCTGGGCACTCTCTTTGAAGACACGAGAACATAATCTCTGTCCTTGAGAATAGAATTATAGCTTCATCCAGAAAGCTTATAAACTGCTCTCTGTTTCAAATTAATGGACAAGTATACAAGTAGAACACAATGCCAAAGAAAAACTAGATAAACATCTGGTATCCCAATTGGAATCAAGCAAAGAGCTGGTTGGGTATGTGCTTAGGGCACCACAAAGAGCCCAAACCAGCATATGCCAGCCGTCCCTCGGCAGAAAAGCAGGCTTTAATGAACTGCATTATATTTATTTTATAATTCAGTTTTAAAATACACATGAGAGGTTAGAGTGACTAGACATCACAACAATCTCACAATAGAACAAACGGACATGGCATTTTTTGGTACTAGGAATTGAACCCAAGGGCATTCTGCCTCTGAGCTATACCCCCAGCCTGTTTTGTTTTGAAACAGGGTCTCACTAAGTTAGAAAGTGTTTCACGAAGTAGCTGAGCCTGGCCAGGTACCTGTGATCCTCCTGTTTCAGCCTCCCAAGTACTGGGATTCCAAATGTGAGCCACTACTCCTGGCTTTAATTCTTTTTTTTTTTTTTTTTTTTTTTTTTTGGTACTGGGGATAGAACCCTGGGACATTCTACCTCCGAGTGGCACCTTCAGCCCTATTTTTTTAATCTTTATTTTGAAACAGGGTCTCACTGAGTTGCAAAGGGTCTCACTAAGTAGCTGAGGCTAGCTTTGAACCTGCGTAATCCTCCTGTCTCAGCCTTCCAAATGCCGGGATTACAAGCATGTGCCACCACGCCCAGCTTCAGTTCTTATTTATAGGTTGGTTTATATATATAAAAAATATTACCAGTCGTGGTGGCTCACACTTGTAATCCCCGCTCTTGGGAGGCAGAGACAGGAGGATCGCACAGGTTCGAAGTCAGCCTTCCTGGATTCAGAGACCCTGTTTCCAAATTTTAAAAAATATAAAATAGGTCTGGGAGTGTATCCCGGAGGTAGAAGGATTTCCAGGAACCCCGGTACCACCAAAAAAAAAAAAAAAAAAAAAAAAACCCACCAAAATACTATCTTGTTCCTGTGTCCTACTTATAGAACAATCTGTATTTTCTTTCTTAATGATAATAAGGAATTTATAAGATGGTGGTTTTCAACCTATTTTAATGCATCCATGCCAATTTTGTTATAATATTAACAGAATTGAAAACTTGGAACTTAATGGGTTCCATCACCACGTCTGGCCCTTGCGGTTTCTGAAATGCTGCTGCACCTGTCTGGATTGTTCTCTCCTGACTCTCCTCTCCCGATTTACTTGTCTCCTATCCAACCTTCAGTCATTCCTCATCCTGGAGGGTTTCCCTGCTTTTCTTCCCACCTGCCTCCAGTCTGGATAAGACTCTGTTCCTGTAACACTTTGTTCTCACCCCTAGAATAGGGTGTCAAATGAAAGCAAGTTAAATTCTCCATCATTTAAAATGTCTTAGGAGAGCCGGGCGTGGTGGCACATGCTTGTAATCCTCGCGCTTGGGAGGCTAAGACAGGAGGATCGTACAGGTTCGAAGCCAGCCTCAGCTACTTGGTGAGGCTCTCAGCAACTTAGTGAGAACCTGTTTCCAAATAAAATAAAATTAAAAAAAAGACTTCCGGGAAGATGGCGACTGAGAAAAGCGGGGCTTAAGAGCCCCGCTAACAACCAATCTCCATTACCACAAAATCAGCGCCTTTCATAGCCAGAAAACACCATCACCAGAGAAACAAAAAAATCACCAGGCTCCAGAGAGAAAGCAGACTGAGAACAGAGCTCAGAGCCACAGAGGAGATACACCGGCCTCACGCCCGAGGCCGCGGCAGCAGCGCCATACTGCCAGCGGCAGCGGCGACTTCACCTGACGGCTACAGCAAGCCGAGGTGAGCCGCGGCGGAACAGCCAGGCGGGATTTCTCGCCGCAGGTAAAATCTAAAGCTCCCAGTGGCTGAGCTCAGCACACGCCGCAGGGATTCAGAGTGGAACTCAAAACCAAGAAGAAATACGCCAGCATCACGGCCGAGGGCGTAGCAGTGGCGCCATATTGCCACCGGCGGCAGCAACAGAGAATTCACCGAATCCAGTACAGCTACATCTGCGTACTCAAGAACAGTGAGTCAAATTGCGAGCCACAGAGGAGAAATCCCAGTACTGTACTCCCTGGGACTTGACCCAGTGGGGGAGGGGCGGTGGCAGAGATATCACACCATAGGAGAACTTGCAACCTGGCACCCCCCACAGTCTAAAGCAGCCTCTATCGACTCTCTGGGTCGGAGACTCTGTGATACAACCCAGTAAAGGAGTAGTGGGGTCTGAGATACTACTGACTCGAGATCCAGAACACCTTAAGTGAAGTCATAGTGACCCAAGGGAAGAACTCAGAGAAGGCACAAACTTCCGAAATCATGGGAAAGAGGAATAATACTGGAGCAATGAATGCACACAACCCCACAACATCGGAAACCGATAAAACAGAAAATCAGAGATTTCTAGAAGATCAAATCAGGAAAATAACTGTAGAAATAATAGAGGTGCTTCGAATAGAACTCAGAGAGAGCCAAAAAGAGATAAAGGATGCAATTAATGAAGTAAAGGCCTCAATTCAAAGCACAAACAACCAATTAGACCACATGGAGAACAGAATCTCGCTCTTAGAAGATGATCATTCCAAAAATGAACGCATAGTTTCTAATCTAGGAAAAAATATCCAACAGCAGGAATCTGATATTGAAGAAATATGGGCCCATTTTAAGAGAGCTAACCTAAGAATAATTGGAATAGAGGAGGGAAAAGAAAGTGAAACCAAAGGGATCAACAATCTTTTCAAGGAAGTAATAGCAGAAAATTTTCCAAACATAGAGCAAGAGGTTGATACACAGGTCCAGGAAACTTATAGAACTCCCTTTAGACAGGATTGGAAAAGAGGATCCCCACGCCACATAATTGTCAAAATGACCAATGTGGAAGCCAAGCAGAGAATCTTAAAGGCAACAAAAACAAAGGGCCAAGTGACATTCAGAGGCAAGCCAATTAGAATCACTCCAGACTTCCCAAACCAAGTCATGAGAGCCAGAAGGGCTTGGAGTAACATATTCCAAACTCTGAAAGAAAACAACTTCCAGCCAAAAATTTCCTACCCAGCATAACTTTCTATCAAATTAGATGGAGAAATAAGAAGCTTCCACGACAAACAGAAACTGAAGGAATTTATGTCTTCAAAACCAGCACTAGAGAAAATACTCAAAGAGATTAACTACAAAGAAGAAATAGGTAACACACATCAGAACCAGAGAAACAAGAGTTTCCATCCAACAGACAATTAAGATTGGTTATCTGTGGAGATTCATTATTTATGTTAGTCTTTTACCCATCTCTAAATGGTATTGTTTGCCTTTATTGTTGTTAATTTTTAGGATTTCTAGTTGGAATATTAATATACCTTCAGATATAGCATTTGGAAATATTTTATCCCATTCTATTAGTAACTTTTAACTCTGTTTACATTGTCTTTGGATATACAATATTTTTTTCTATTTTTTAGGGAGTTTGTATACTCTTGTGTTGCCTGTGCCATTGAAATCATATCCAAGAAATCACTGCCAATTTCAATGTTGTGAGGTTTTATGACCCAGATTTTCTCCTAAAAGTTTATAGTCTTAAGATTTATATTTAGGTCTTTTATCTATTTTGAGTTAATATTATATGGGATTAGGTAAGGGTCCAACTTTATTCTTTTCCATGTAATTATTATGTTTCAACAATATTTAGTTAAAAGATTATTATTTCCACCACCAAATGTTCGTGGAAACCTTGTCAAAAATAACTTGACAATATAGGGAAGAATTTAGCTCTAGGCTTTTATTTAGCTCCAATGGTTTATATATCTGCCTTTAGAATAGTACTACACTGTTTCAATTATTGTAGCTTTATATGGTTTGAAATCAGAAAATATATATCTTCTAGCTTTATTCTTTTTCAAGATCGTTTTGGGTATCTAGAGTCCATTTTCCATATTAGGATAGATTTTTTTTCTGAAAAATAAATATATAAATATATGATAGTTTCACCTAAAAAAATAGAAAAAAAATATTCTCTGGTAAGAAAGAAATATTGAAATGTTATCTTTAAGTCATCAAAAGCTTGGTATCAGACAAATGAAACTGTTATGTGAGATTATCATTTTTAATTTTGGATAAATTGCTATAATACTAGAAGTCAACCACTAAGCCAAGCATGGGAGGGAGGGATGGGGAGAGAATGGGGTGGGGATCGGGTGGGGGCTGACTGGGTGATGTGTGCATGTATGTCTACAAAAGTTTGTATCCCACTATGATGTATGAATACAGTGCACCAATAAAAAAATTTAAAAAATTTTAAAAAAACTTAAAAAAAAGGTCTGGGAGTATAGCCCGGAGGTAGAAAGCCTCTGTGTTCCACCCCCAATACCATAAATAAATAAATATATAAATAAATAAATAAATAAATAAATAAATAAAAATGTCTTAGTAGTAAAACATTAATTCACCTTCAGAGCAGTCTTCCACTTTAGGAAAATCACTGGAATGCTTTTGGGGAAAAAAAAAAAAAGTTAAGTCATAATTAACCTGAAAGCTAGTGCTTCAGACAAAAATGTTCAATGTGACATTAATCAATAAAAATTCTGCTATCTTTACTGGAAATATTCTCTTGCAGAGATAAATACTCTTTTCACTCTAAATATGGCTTTGTCTTGCCCCTGAAAACTGTCCCCTCTCTGGAGATATGTATATATTTTATGCCGGAATTTTCTCTCAGCCTTGTTTAGAATAGTCCCTATGAGAAGTTAGGTTTGGCCTTCTCTTATCGTGCTGGAATGAAGACTTGAAATTGTCTGGAAAGAGTTTTAGCCTGGCGGGACTGTTGGAAATCCAAACACGGTTTGGTTAATGAAATAACCTAGACTTTGAAGCATGTCCTTTAAACTATAACCCTGACCTTGTCTGTGTCCTGAGACTAAATTGCCCCTGTTAAGTGAGAGTGAGGTGTTGAGTGTTTCCACTGTCAATAATCCTGAGATGGTAGAGAAATTGTCTTGGAATAAACAGAGAGAGGAAGAACTTTCCTTCTAGCTACAGCCTAAGGAAAGGAAAGTGTAAGAACTCCACACCTTGAAGATGCCTGGATGGACCTGCCATATGTGGCAGTCTCCAATACCCAGTAGGTGCTCAATAGTCGCTCAGTAAACATATTTATATTTAATATAAATGGAAAATCCTCAGAGTGACAGGCCATTTTCATAGCAACCGAGGCGCAAGTTCCCCAGAGGGCCGCTGGCTAACGGACTGGCCAGATGTCGACGTTACAGCTCCAGATCTCACAGTCGATTTCTGGAGGTCCTGAAAACACCTGTTTCGTGTTGCTGCTACTCTTTTCTGCATTAGACTGATATGTGCACAAAATTCTCCCTTCATTCCCTACGGCATAGCTATGACCAAGCTGTACCACTAAGCACATAGCTAAAGGCTTAGGGATAACTCAAGCACAATGCAGAAAGTGGTTTGGGAGTGTTTCTTGGGAATTTACAGAAATGATCTGTGAAGCAAATTTAGTAAAAGAACAGATTTCTCCCAGTACTTCCCTGAGGGCTGGTGCTATTGTTTGGGGAGTGTTGATGCAAAGGCATGTGTCATTTAGAGACTGAGAGGGATTGGATTCCATCCCTCAAATTCACTTTGCATTTTCTACCAAACCATGAGCATCTTCTTCATCTTTGCTCCACCAGACTTCAGCACAGTGACTGAAGCCCAGGCACCCAACTGTTTGCTGAGTTGCACATGCATAAGATCTTTCAAAATATTGTTTTCAACTTGAGTTGACTTAAATAAGTCATATTCTTATTTTAAATTGGTTATAAGAAAGATACCATAATAGAATTAGTAAGATTTCTTGATCTCTTTTTTTATAAGGTGGTTTCTGTTACATTTAAGTTGGAAAACATTTCAAGCACACATTCCTGAGAAAGGCTACACTGTCATCACCTATTTCCAGAGAATGGGGAAACCAAAGGGACCTTGCAGGCCATGTGGCTCCCTCAGTTTACACACAAGGAAACTGAAGCCCAGTGTCACGCGCTGCACCCGTGGTAGAGCCAGGTCTGGACGGCACTGCTGGTGGTTCATTGCTCTTCTTGGTACCATATTTCTACTAAGTCACAGCACTCATGGGCTGATGCATAGGTGGGCAGCTGAAAATATGTTTGTTTCTTATGTTTAAAAAAGTAACTATGGCCAGGAGTGGTAGTACACAGTTATAATCCCAGTACTTGGGGGGAGGGGGCTGAGACAAGAGGATCACAGGTTCAAACCCAGCCTCAGCAACTTAGTGACGTCATCTTCAACTTAGTGAGACCCTGTTTACAAATAAAATATAAAATAGGACTGGGGGTGTATCCTGAAGGTAGAAAGCCCCTGGGGTTCCAACCCCAGTAACATACACACAGATACACACACACACACACACACACACACACACACACACACACACACACAAGCAACAGAAAAATAATCTATGAAACCATACCTGGTGTAGAGTTATTTTCAACCATCATATCCTGCCTATATTTATAAGCACTGCTGATTTTTAAAAGTTCTAAAATTGTGGTTCTGAAATCTGGCTGAAAAAATATCTATGTATGTCAGGACCCTGCTCCAGGACAGTGGAGCACAGACATTGATGTTTTTAAAAAAATTCCTCGAATGATTTTAGGTGCAGTCAGGATTAAGAATTACTGCCTTAAATTTTTTAAATTAAATTGTTTAGCTAAAAATTACTTTTATTTTATTCAACACTCTCATCCAATTCCCAACTGTTCTAGTACCATCCCATCTTCTCCCCACACCTCATTCTATGATTAACGAGAAGTCAAAAAGAATATACAAGCTGGGCCTGGTGGCGCACGCTTGTAATCCCAGTGCTTGGTAGGCTAAGACAGGAGGATTGCAGGTTCGTGGCCAGCCTCAGCTATTTAGTGAGGCCCTCTGCAACTTAATGAGACCCTATTTTAAAAATAAAGGATAAAAAATATGATTGTGTAGTTCAGAAGTATAATGTGTTCCATTCTCAGTACTGCAAAACAAACAAACAAACAAACAAACAAACAGTGGGTCCCTCATTTGAATTTCACTAATAGCTACTGGGAACCTCCTTAATTAGGCTCAACACCAAAAAAATTAATTTATGTTAAACACAAAAGACATCAGCACCTTCTAGGGACAGGGCAGTACTACATTTTTTCAGAGATAAGGATTCCAGAGAATCACGCCACTGGAAAGAAGGATATGATTTCTACCTCAGCTACCAGAGAAATTTTCACCTATATATGCATGTTCTCTGTCTTCAGAATCTCCACGGAGACATGTTGTATAGTTTCTTCTGTTATTTTTAGCCGTATTATAAAGAATCTTGTTTTATTTAACCAATTCAAGCCACTATCCTCAGTGGGAATGAAGAACAACGAAGGATTGCCTGTTTATTTTGTTCAGATGAAGAATCATGAATTCACAATCTGGTCTCCTGTCCTTCAGGCTCATCGTAAATAATTTAACCTGCCGTTCTGGCCTGTATTTTACAGCCACTTATATTTTTCACTCCTTTTCTCTGAACAGAGGTCACAGCATAATAGAAGACTTATTTGCCTCTGCCTTTACAATGAAAGACGCATTGCTTGTGATCGAGGTCTCTGTTTTTAAGTATCATTACATTCAAATGCAAGCACTTACCATTTTTCTCTTATTTTATAATTTTAGACATAAGATGTAGCCACTGGTTCATAAATTACAACTATATTATCTGAAAGCAGAATGCAACCATAAAGCTTTCTTACGTTGGTAATTTGTACGATTTTATGCATAGCATTAATAAGATCCTGGGTATAATTTGAATGTACAGATCGCACCCACATTACCATAAACATAATCTTTTCTTAGAGAGAAACATCACTGAAACACCAACCCAGATAACAGGATTAGTCATTAACTCTTCAGGCAGTCTTTACATTTACTTTATGTAGTGTTTCCTATACTCGTCGCAATATTGTGCCATTTTTACCAGCTAGTTAAGATTTCATTGTATAAACAGTAACTGAATATATTCATGTCAAAGATAATCATTCCTTTAAAAGGTTTCTTTGTCAGGTATTCATTAAAGTAGGTTTCACATCAAAATGATAGTCACAAAGATAGGGCAAACATCTTACCCATTTGGCAGGATTTTTAAAATTTTTAAATTTTATTAGCATTATATGAAATCCTCAGCGTATATGACGTCTCTAGAACAGCACAAAGATCTGTTGTATGAACGGACATAGTTGGTGGGCACACCAAGTGGGATAGGAAGCCACCCGGGAAACACTGTTCTCAGATGCACCTGACACTAATTTGGGGAAATTATCTATTTTTAATAATGCTATGCTTTGTCAATAGTGCTTCTATTTTCTTAATACTGATCTTCAGAAATTCATTTCAGATAAATTTTCTAAATAAAGGCTTCTTGCAGCTAATGTTTACCACTCTGGGGTGCATGAAACACTGGCATTTTGCTTCAAGACAGGAGGTAGCAGGAATAAATACAACGCCAGCTACATTTCCTCCAGATCAGATATGCGAGTGTTGTGAGCACTGTAACGGGCTGCGTGGGTGGCAGAATTTCACAGAAGCGCCTACACAGAGCTGCCCTTCAGAAGGCAGACACCGGTTTGTCTCATTCCAAAGCAGTTCACCACCTTCTCCAGCTTTTCACTAAAAGCTTTCAGATACCAAGTTCCCCACCTAAACCTGATGAGACACAATGAATTTTTTAGGAGGGCGTGTTGATTTCTAGGCTGTGGGAGAGAAAATAGAAAAGGGCAAGAATCGAGGTCACAGCTGTAAATATCTCTGAATTCTCCGAAGGAGTAAAATGAGAATAAATGGCTTTTATGTATAGTCATATTAGACATTGGGAGCCATTAAATTAATACCAGTATAAAAATCATGCCCCTGTCTTAGATTACTTCATAGGAGAGATCCGTGTTTGCTGTGGAGGTTCAGTGGTGATGGGGATCAGGACAGGGGTAAGTTGTGAACCGCACCCACCCCATGGATAGCCTGCCCCTGAGCTGACCTCCCGACACTGATTAGCCTGTGAGTGTGTGGATTATGATTATGCTCACAGCACTGTGGTTTGTTGGATTATAAGTGATCTTAGGCTTTGTTTGTTTTGGTTTTATTTTATTTGTTGGGTAATCCAAAGCATATATCTAAAATTGAGAGTTGGCTTTCAAAATTGTAACTTGGCATTTTCCAAATTTAGCGTCACTGCCTACAATGGTTCGGGGTGTATTTTAGGATTCTCTTCAGCCTCTGAAGCATGTTATTTTCTGAACCCTGAGTACTTTCAATCTTCATCTTGTGAGGTTAGATTATTATTTTCTATTCTTTCTATTCTATTTTATTCATGTATTTTATTATGGTAAAATATACATAACATAAAATTTACCATTTTGACTATTTTAATGAATACGATTTAGGGGTACTCATCCATAATGTTTTGCAACCACCACACAGTCTAGTTCTAGAATATTTTTAATCACCCCAAAAGAAAATCCCATACTCCTTAAGCAATCACTCTATAATACCACTCACGCACCTCCTGGCAACCATAACGTGGCTTCCAGACTCTATGGGTTTGCCTATTTTTGATATTTTACATAAATGAAATGATACAATATATGTTCCTTGTGTTTGGCTTCTTTCACTACTGTCATGTTTTTGAAGCTCATCCACATTGTAACTGTATTTATTTTAAAGGAATAGGAAGTTATTTCTACTAGAATGGAATTTACGCTGGTCAGTAACCTGGGTATATTCGATAAAAAAGTTTAAATGTTATTAAAAAGTAATGATAATTATGAGACTAATATTTTGCTTTCATGTCTTTGAATATACAAGTTTTTGCCACATTAGAACAAAAACAAAAACAAAAAGCAAACAAAGAGCACAACCAAAACCTTGAATCTCAAAACCCCATGACAAACACCACAATTCATTATTACCTATGTTCAGAGTATGTATATTGTCTCATTCTTACCCACTAGATGTTTACAAGTTCTTTGGAGTACTGAGTGCAGAGGTGTGAGTGTTTGACCAAAGAATGTCCTACTGAAAGGATGGCATCCCCTGATGAACTGTGGGAGCTACTGTAATTCAGATCTTGGTGTGGCAAACATGTAAAGCAGGCTTTTGCAGTTCCTCTTTGTAATGCCTCTCCCTTTTAACAGACTACCTTCTAGTTTTCCCCTAAGTGTACAATACGCAGTTAACAAAATAAATTTATTCTAAAATATTTGTGACTTCATGAACTGAAAAGTAATGGAGACACCCTTGCTGCATTCTATAAAATTCACTGACTTTGAGTCAAACAATGGAGGGAAATGTTAAGGATTCTTCTTTCTCCCTTCCAGTCATACCATATGGACCAATATGGTTCTCAAATTCCTAAGTGCCTAAGGTAGGTGCTCTCGGTCAGTGAATTTCAAACTTGAGCGTGCAGCAGAATCACCCTGATGGTTTGTTAACTCGCTGGATCTTTTTTACAGAGTTTCTGATGCAACAGGCTGAGGGGGAGGGTGGTCAGACTCTAACAAGATCCCTGGTGATACTGATGACACTAGGTGGAAACCATACTTTGAGAGCAGTTGTTTTTTTTTCTTTCTTTATTTTTTTTTTTGTAGGAAAATACAACGTGGAGAACTACCCTAAGTGATTCTATTCATATTTACTCTCCAAGATAGGTATTATTTATCTTTCATGTTCAGATGCAAAAATTCTTTTTTTCTTTCCTCATTTAGTTTTTTTTATTTTTTTATTGGTGCAATGTATTCATACATCATAATGGTATAAAGAAAATACTTTTGTAGACATACATGCACACATCGCCCAGTTAGCCCCTACCCGATCCCCACCCCGTTCCCTCCCCATCCCTCCTTCCCATGCTTGGCTTAGTGGTTGACATCTAGTTTTATAGCAATTTATCCAATACTAACAATGATAATCTCACAAAACAGTATCATTTGTCTGATACCAAGCTTTTGATGACTAAAAGATAACAGTTCAATATTTCTTTTTGCTTTCTTTCTTACCAGAGAATATTTTTTTCTTTTTTTTTTTTTAGGTGAAGCTATCATACATTTATTTATTTATTTTTCAGAAAGAATCTATCCTGATATGGAATATGGACTCTAGATACCCAAAACAATCTCGAAGAAGAACAAAGCTAGAAGATATATATTTTCTGATTTCAAGCCATTTAAAGCTACAATAATTGAAACAGTGTAGTACTGTTCTAAAGGCAGATATATAAACTATTGGAGTTAAATAAAAGCTTAGAGATAAATTCTTCCATATATTGTCAAGTTATTTTTGACAAGGTTTCCACGAACATTTGGTGGAGGAAATAATAATCTTTTAACTAAATAGTGTTGAAAAATAATAATTACATGGAAAAGAATAAAATTAGACCCTTACCTAACCCCATATACAAATATTAACTCAAAATAGATAAAAGACCTAAATATAAATCTTTATATTTATAAAGATATAAATCTTTATAATCTTTATATTTATAATATAAATATAAATAAAAATAAGACTATAAACTTTTAGGAGAAAATCTGGGTCATAAAACCTCACAACACTGAAATTGGCAGTGATTTCTTGGATATGATTTCAATGGCACAGTCAACAGAAGAGTATACAAACTCCCTAAAAGAAATATTGTATATCCAAAGACAATGTAAACAGAGTTAAAAGTTACTGATAGAATGGGATAAAATATTTCCAAATGCTATATCTGAAGGTATATTAATATTCCAACTAGAAATCCTAAAAATAGCAACAATAAAGGCAAACAATACCATTTAGAGATAGGTAAAAGACTAACATAAATAATGAATCTCCACAGGTAACCAATCTTAGTTGACTGTTGGATGGAAACTCTTATTTCTCTGGTTCTGGTGTGTGTTACCTATTTCTTCTTTGTAGTTAATCTCTTTGAGTATTTTCTCTAGCGCTGGTTTTGAAGACATAAATTCCTTCAGTTTCTGTTTGTCGTGGAAGCTTCTTATTTCCCCATCTAATTTGATAGAAAGTTTTGCTGGGTAAGAAATTTTTGGCTGGAAGTTGTTTTCTTTCAGAGTTTGGAATATGTTACTCCAAGCCCTTCTGGCTCTCATGACTTGGTTTGGGAAGTCTGAAGTGATTCTAATTGGTTTGCCTCTGAATGTCACTTGGCCCTTTGTTTTTGTTGCCTTTAAGATTCTCTGCTTGGCTTCCACATTGGTCATTTTGACAATTATGTGGCGTGGGGATCCTCTTCTCCGATCCTCTCTAACGGGGGTTCTATAAGTTTCCTGGACCTGTGTATCAACCTCTTGCTCTATGTTTGGAAAATTTTCTGCTATTATTTCCTTGAAAAGATTGTTAATCCCTTTGGTTTCACCTTCTTTTCTCTCCTCTATTCCAATTATTCTTAGGTTAGCTCTTAGGTTAGGTTAAAATGGGCCCATATTTCTTCAATGTCAGATTTCTGTTGTCGGATTTTTTTTTCTAAATTAGAAACTATGTGTTCATTTTTTGAATGATCATCTTCTAGGAGCGAGATTCTATTCTCCATGTGGTCTAATCGGTTGTTTGTACTTTGAATTGAGGCCTTTACTTCATTAATTGCATCCTTTATCTCTCTTTGGCTCTCTCTGAATTCTTTTCGAAACACCTCTATTATTTCTACAGTTATTTTCCTGATTTGATCTTCTATAAATCTCTGAATTTCTGTTTTATCAGGTTCTGATGTTGTGGGATTGTGGGCATTCATTGCTCCATTGTTATTCCTCTTTCCCATGATTTCGGAAGTTTGTGTCTTCTCTGGTTCTTCCCTAGGTCACTACAACTTCACTTAAGATGCTGTGGAACTCGAGTCTGTGGTATCTCAGTCCCCACTACTCCTTTACTGGGTTGTATCGCAGAGTCTCAGACCCAGGGAGTCAATCGAGGCTGCTTTAAACCATGGGGGGTGCCATGGGCGTTCTCCTATGGTGTAATATCTCTGCCACCACCACTCCCTCACTGGGTCAAGTCCCTGGGAGTACAGTACTGGGATTTCTCCTCTAGGGGCCGCAATTTGACTCACTGTTGAGTGCGCAGATGGAGCTGTCGTGGACTCGGTGAATTCGCTGCTGCTGCCACCGGTAGCAATATGGCGCTGCTGCCACGCCCTCGGCCGTGAGGCTGGCGTATTTCTTTTCTGTTTTTGAACTCCACTCTGAGTCCCTGCAGGGGTGTGCTGAGCCCAGCCCCTGGGAGCTTTAGCTGTTCCCTGAGCCGAGAAATATGTCGAATCCCGCCCGACTGTTCCTCAGCGGCTCACCTCGGCTCGCTGTCCTCCGCTCCTCTCTAGAGTTGAGTGCATTGGTCTGGTGCCGTCCGGTGAACTCGCCTCTGCTGCCAGCAGTAAGGCGCTGCTGCCACGTTCTCAGGCATGAGGCCGGCGTTTCTCCTCTCTGGTTTCTGGGCTCCGTTATGAGTTCCCTTCCTCTCTGGAGCCTGGTGCTGCAAGGCAAAATGGTGTCCGCTGCTTCACGCCATGGCTCCGGCTGCAGCACTGCGGTCTGGTTTCTGGTGTCTCGTTTTTCCAGCCCTCTTTTTCTCTGTCCCTTAAAATTACATTTTTTGTTTCTCTGCTGATGGTGTTTTCTGGCTATGAAAGGCGCTGATTTTGTGGTAACAGAGATTGGTTGTTAGCGGGGCTCGTAAGCCCCGTTTTGCTCCGTCGCCATCTTCCCGGAAGTCCCCCCAGAGCAGTTTTTAAATGATGCTAAAATAACTGTGCCTGGACTTCTTTTGGAGACAGGCTGATAAAGTAAATCACACTTCTGCAAATTGGGCAAAGTCCAAAGCATGGATTTTACGTGTTGAATAAAATAAAGCTCTGTCTCTGGCTATGGAGTCAACAATTTTCACAATTTTAATAGCCTACTTTAGACTAAAAAAATCAATTAAGGTACTATAACCAATGCATTGAAAATGGTTCTTATTTATCTGGTACTGGGGATTAAACCTAGGGAGCATTCTACCACTGCTATACCCTCGGCCTTATTTTATTTTGCTTTTTTTGTGGTACTGGGGGTGGAACCCAGAAGCTTTTCTACCTCCAGGCTATCCTCCCAGACCTATTTTATATTTATTTGGAAACAAGGTTTCCAAATAAATTGCTAAATTGCTGAGAGCCTCACTAAGTAACTGAGGCTGGCTTGGAACCTGTGCGATCCTCCTGTCTCAGCCTCCCAAGTGCTGGGATTACAAGCGTGCGCCACCACACCCAGCTTATTTTATATTTTTATTTTGAAACAGGGTCTTGCTAAGTTGCTGAGGCTAGCCTTGAACCTACATTTCTCCTGTCTCAGCCATCCTAGTACTGAGATTACAGGCGTGTGCCACCACATCCAGCTAGTATTTTCTTTATTAAATATTAGTTATTATCATAAATTATTAATATTGTTGTTATTATTACCATTAGTGTGGCACTGGGGATTGAACACAGGGGTGTTCTACCTCTGAGCTACATCTCTGGTCCTATTTTATTTTTTTTTATTTTGAAACAGGGTCTTGCTAAATTGCACAGGCTGGCCTCGAAATTGCAATTCTCCCGTCTCAGCCTCCCAAGTACTGGGATTACAGATGTTACCACCATGTCTGACTCATTTATTATTATTATTATTTATTATTATTATTATTAACAATAAAATCTAGTACATATAAAATGAATATCAATCATATCAATGTATTTTAAGATTAAAATTAATTTTAATTAAGGCTGAGACAGGAGGATAATGGTTTGCAGACAGCCTCAGCTACTACTTAGTGAACCCCTTTGAAACTCAGTGAGACCCTGTTTCAAAAAATAAAGTATAAAAAATAGGGCTGGCCGGGCGTGGTGGCGCACGCTTGTAATCGCCTCACTTGGGGGGGCAGAGACAGGAGGATCGTGCAGGTTCAAAGCCAGCCGCGTGCGCTGGTTTAGGAGACCCTGTTTCCAAATAAAAAAATGTAACAATAGGTCTGGGAGTGTAGCCTGGAGGTAGAAGGGCTTCCAGGAACCCCAGTACCACCAAAAAAAAAAAAAAATAGGGCTGGGGGTGTAAATTGGAGGTAGAATGCCCCTGAGTTTTATCCTCCATATCACAAAAAAATCATACATATTTGTAAGTCTTAAAATAATATTTATTTTAGCTTTCAGGTATATAGGTATATATAATATATATATTTTATAGGTATATATAATATATATATATATATATATATACCAAAGTTTATATATTATTGTTGTAGCTGAGCATGGTGGTGCATGCTTGTCACTCCAGTACTTGGGAGGCTGAGACAGAAGGATCACAGGTTCCAGTCCAGCCTCAGCAACTTTGTGAGGCCCTCTGCAACTTAGTGAACCTGTTTCAAAATAAAAAATAAAAATTAGGGTTGGGGATGTAGCTTGGAGGTAGAATGCCCTTGAGTTCAATCCCCAGTACTGCAAAAAAAACATTGTAAATTTAAAATAATTTGAAAAGAACGGAAGCACTAAGAAAATTGTTTAATGGCTTAGCGTTTCAATTAGAAAACTGATTCAGGAGTACAGCCTGCTGGATGTTTCTGATATTGCAAAGAAAAAATATCAAGGATTTTATCATTTAATATTCTTCTTTTGTTGTAAAAAAAAATTCTCACCATTTTTTACAAGCGTGATATAATGGGAACACGATGAGCTCAAGATTTCCCTTTGACTTGTAAGTCTTCCTTGTTTTGTGACCTTGTGCAAGTTCCTCGGGCTTCAAGTTTCTCCTCTCTATAATGAGGCAACCAAATAATTTCTACCACACAGGACTATTATGAGAATTAAAACATTTTAAGTTCCCAGGACAATGCTGAGTTCATTTTAAGAATCTGTGGCCTTCTTATATAGGCCATTCATGTACACACCTGTGTGTGTGCTTATGTGCATAAATACATCAACAAACAGAAAAGAGCGTCACTTTGTGATCTTTCTATACAAGTTGTCCAAACTTAATTCTGTTTCAGAGCAACAACATTTAGCGGGATATGCAGAGACTCCATGTTAATGCTTCTCTGCATTTTTGCTTTTGATAGTTCTATGCTTTAGTGAATTAGGAAAGACAAGGCCCTGGAAGAGTTATATAAATTTTGCCTGCACTGAAATGTATTGATTAAATGAAGCATCCCAGCTAAATAATTTCCCGTATGTAGAATTTTTTTATTTTTCGGTACTGGGGATGGAACCCAGGATATTCTACCTCTGAGCGACATCCCCATCCCTATTTTTTATTCTTTATTTTAAAACAAGGTCTCACTGAGTTTCAAAGGGCCTCACTAAGTAGCTGAGGCTATCCTCGAACCACGATCCTCCTGTCTCAGCCTCCCAAATGTAAGTAGAATTTTTAAGTAAAGTTTATACTCAGGTTCACAGGCAATTAATTCCTTGTCATGCTGGAAGTAGACACTTGAAAATAGTCCTTACCTAAGATAAGCAGGAAGTGAAATTACATTAACGTCAAAGCCCAGGCTGTGATGTCTCTGGGCTCCAGTTGTGTTTAAGTATTCATGTCTTGAGACCCACACATCACCATGGGTGACCACAGTGGTCTCCCTGGGCTTAGGAGTGGGTCCACTGTATTTTCTGCTATGGCCTTCCAGTTGAGCAATCCAGAGATAAGATTCAGCGATCTACAGTGAAGTCCAGGGATCTGCATGAAAGCAAATACTCCAGAGTTTCGACAAAGACACTCAAGGATTACATAACATGAGGGGGGCCACCATGCATTGAGATATGAACAGGAATTAGTTTCTCTGCCCCAGCTTGCTGCCATAGATTCAGTGGGAACTCACTGAATACCAGTTATGATCACCAGGGGGTGCTGTGGCTCAATTTAAGGGTGCTCTTTGGGTTCTAGTCTGCAAACTGCAGCTAGTTTTGAGGCCCTTACAGCAAAAGACCATCACTGAATGTGAAGCTATTCCTGCCTCCTTACTTGCTGACCCACTATTAATACAGTCCACTTATTTAAGCTAGTTCAGAGGCAACATGGAGGGTTGCACAAAGAAGATATCCAATAAGCATGGGTTGAACAGAATCTTTGCTGTACAGTGTTACCAGTTACATCAAAGACGGGTTCAATTGGAAGATGTGCTTACAGGTTTTATATTCTTGACCAAACAGTTATTCCCAGCATTGGGTGCTCATCTGCTGTAGCTTTACTTCAGGTAATTCAGGAGTAGGAGTTTGGGGAAGCTCCTGTCATGTTATGTCCAGAAGAGATGGGCTGCATTTTCAGAACACCTCTCTGGCTCCCCACCATCCACTTAGGGTAGCTTATTTTAAAAACCCACATTCCGTTGTCATTCTTAAAAGAGAGCTACACTAGACCTTGGGCAAGGTTCAGGTGAAGAAGAAAATAATTAGGATTCAGCTATAGGAGGATTAGACAGGTCTGGTTATTAATGGTCAACTGTTAAGAAATGGTGTTAGGAGAATTCCTTTTTGTAATTTGGGCAATAATTGGTTAATGTTTTTTCCTATTGTAGTAGAATTTATTTCTAAGAATTTTCTAATATTCAGGAATATCAAAATGCAGGTTCACTTTCACCCTACGTAGAGTTCTACACATGTATATAGATTGGTACTGAGGATTGAGCCCAGAGGCATTCTACCTCCAAGTTATAACCCTAGCCCGATTTATTTTTCTTATTTGGAAACAGGATCTCTTTAAGGAGGGCCTCACTATGTTGCCAAGGCTGGCTTTGAATCTGTGATCCTCCTGTCTCAGCCTCCCAAGTACTGGGATTACAGGTGTGTGCCACCATGCCTGGCTCTGTACATCTTTTATTCTAGAAAAAAAAAAGTATTTAGGACACACTCTGGTAGGTACCAGCTCCCTGATGGGCATGGGGAAAAAGGCCAACTTAAACTTTCTAGGGCCCGGGAAGGGCCATGTTTCTCATCTGGGCATTAACAGAGGCACTGGTGGCCCCTCTAGTGAATCAAGACCCGTGGATCCTCTCCCAAACTCCAGCACACTGGGGCCAGCGAGCGCTGCGTCAGGCTGTGACTTTTGACTCAACTCTGGTTAATGTTCTTGATTAACATGAGCTGATTTACACAGGTCACAGGGCAGGTTCTTCTTACCCCTAATTAATAAGCATGGATTGTTTCACTTTTGATTGCTCAGGAAGATCTCTAGGAAGTGGATGACAGTACCTTCTCTTCTAGGGTCACAATAATAGCATAATTGACTTTTATTTGTTTCCAAGTAAGTAATTTGTGAGTGATATCATTGAGATTAACTTTAACTGGGACGTCCCAGGTATCCATATAGAAAAATGTTACCCTAGAACAATTAGGAATGAAAGAAAAAGGATCAGTTTGATTTAAAAAAAATAGGTAGAATGGCCAGCCATGGTGGCACATGCTTGTAATCCCAGCATTTGGGAGGCTGAGGTAGGAGGATCCAGGTATGCAGACAGCCTCATCTACTTAGTGAGGCCCTTTACAACTCAGTGAGACCCTTGTTTCAAAATAAAGAATAAAAAATAGGGTTGGGGATATAGCTTGGAGGTAAAATGCCCCTGGATTCCACCCCTAGTAACACACACACACACACACACACACACACACACACACACACACAAAGGTAGAATGGTTTTAATCCGCCAAAAAACAGTTTGAGAATATTTCATTATACTCTCCTATTTACTATGAGTCTTAAACTATATACATGTATATATCTACTTTAAAATAAAGCATTATTGCCGGGCGTGGTGTTGCATGCTTGTAATCCCTACACTTGGGAGGCAGAGACAGGAGGATCGCTCAGGTTCAAAGCCCGGAGGTAGACGGGCTTCCAGGAACCCCAGTACCACCAAATAATAATAATAATAATAATAATAATAATAATAATAATAATAAAGCATTATTGCCCGGCGTGGTGATGCATGCTTGTAATCCCTGCCCTTGGGAGGTGGAGACAGGAGGATCCGGCAGGTTCAAAGCCAGTAAGGTAGAAGGGTTTCCAGGAACCCCAGTACCACCAAAAAAAAAAAAATAAAATAAATAAAGCATTGTTGCCAGGCATGGTAGAACATGCCTATAATCCCAGTACGTGAGAGGCTGAGATAGGAAGATCGCAGGTTTGAGACTGGCCTCAGCAGCTTAGCAAGACCCAGTTTCAAAATAGAAAAATAAATAAAATAAAATAGGGCTGGGGGTATAGTTTGGAAGTAGAATGGCTCTGGGTTCAATCCCCAGCACCACAAAAATAAAAATAAAATAATAATATAAAAGAAACAAATAAACTTAAAAAATAAAGCATCATTAAAGAAGAAATATAATTACAAGGGTGTTATTATCATTATTATGATTAGTAGTGGTAGTATTGGGAATTGAATTAATCCAAGAGCGTTTTTACCTCTCAGGTACTTATTTGCTTTTATTTTGAAAGAGGGTCTTTTTTTTGTGGTACTGAGGTTCCTGGAAACCCTTCTACCCTTCTACCTGTGGGCTACACTCCAGATCTATTTTATATTTTTATTTGGAAACAGGATCTGGCTTAGAATCTGCGCGATCCTCCTGTCTCCGCCTCCCAATCGTGGGGATTACAAGCATGCGCCACCATGCCCAGCCTCTGAGTATCTCACTAAGTTTCTGAGGCTGACCTTGAACCCACAATTCCCCTCCCAAGTACTGGGATGACAGGCATGCACCACCGCACATGGCCAGAGACACTATTTATAGAATATTTGCTTTTAAGAGAAAGTAGTCAGATATTCATAGCAATAAAATCCTTTTACTGAGCCTAATGTCGGAATTAGGGATTATGCTACATTCTTCCTGTGCCACCTAGTGGGAGATTCAAATGGCTTTATCTGAGTTTGCGCTAATTTTCCCAATTTTTGGTTTGCAGCAAATCACCTCGGTATGTTAAGTAAATGGTGCATATCAAATTATAGGCTGAAAATAAAACTAAAGCAGATAAAACAAAATAGAAGCCATGTCTAATGTTAGAAATAACTTTATGGCAGGATATGCTCAAGTTTCCAGCTCATATCACTAATGACTTCAGGGAGAGATTCCCTGGATAAAACCTAGGCCCCTAAGGATATTGGTAAATGATTACATTATGGTGTGATGACACACCCTGGCTTCATTCTGCCAAGAGCATCCTACAGACAGAATTCTGGGATTAACCAGAACACACTTTTCATATGCTCTTTTCTCTTTCCTCCCCTTTGCTCTTCCCCCTTCTTTGCATGATAAAGTGTTGCTCATTTTCAAGCACCCTCTAACGTTATGTGGTCCATGAAACTTGCCTTTGTCACAGGCTGCCCGATACCACAGGCGCGTGGACACACAGACCCCGCAGGGCCAACAGATCCCACCTCGTTGCTTCTGGAGTTCTTGGTTCGCACATTCTGTCAATACCCTGAATCCTATGATGGTGCCCGCAGATTATGGGACCTGCTTAAGGGCATGGGCTCTGTGTTCTTCATCTTCAGACTAGCCACCATCTTGAATGAATGAGTGAGTGAGCAAACGAATGAATCTATGGACAAAAGCCTTGATAGAGCCACTCCTAGTGTGAAAGAAAAACACAAAGCCTGGGTGGGAGAGGAAGGAGCAGATCGACAGGACGAGCTCTCCAAGAGTATATAATGGGCCTCCTTTTCTTTCTTCCTCTCCTCTTTCATTCTCTTTCTTTCTTTCTATACTTTTTCTTTTGATATTGGGGAGTGAACTCAGGGGCATTCTTCCTATGAGCTACATGCCCAACCCATGTTTATTTTTATTTTTATTTATGTGTGTGTGTGTGTGTGTGTGTGTGTGTGTGTGTGTGTGTGTGTGTGATACTAGAGATGAAACCCAGGGCCTTCTACCTCTGAGCTACACCTCTGGACCTATTTTATATTTTTGGTGGTACTGGGGGTGGAACCCAGGGGCTTTTCTACCTCCGGCCTACACTCCCAGACGTATTTTATACTTTATTTGGAAACAAGGTCTCACTAAGTTGCTGAGAGCCTAAGTAGCTGAAGCTAGCTTTGAACCTGTGCGATCCTCCTGTCTCAGCCTCCCAAGCGCTGGGATTATAAAAGTGCACCCAGCTATATTTTATTTTGAAACAGAGTCTCACTAAAGTGGCAGAAGGCCTCGCTAAGTAGCCAAGACTGGCCATAAACCTGCAATCCTTCTGTCTCAACCTCCCAAGTACTGGGATTACAAGTGTGCGCCACCATGCCTGGCTGAGCCTCCCTTTCTGTGCCTCTATTTCCACCCTCATTCATCCTCTCTCCTGACAGAATGGACAAAAAACTGAAGATGCAACTATCTCACAACTAGGAACTCAGTAACTTCACCCGAGCATGCTTGTGGGGGTCTGTGATGGTCATCGAGGACTCCATCAAGTGCTAATAATGACAGTTCGAGTTGCAGTGAAGGAAATATCTACTGGACTGTCCTTGACCCATAATGCATGTTCATATACAGAATCTGTCTCTTGGGTGAATTCATTCAAACCACCCCCTCGTGTTACAACATGAGGCTGTAACTATCTTCTGTATTTCTATCTTTTTAATAAACTTCCTTAAATCTTCAAAAAAAAAAAAAAAAGAATCTGTCTCTTGGGTCGAGCTCTAGGTGTCTGGCCTTTCTGGGGCTTCTCTTCTCCTGGCTTAGGGTAGACATGAGGGCTCCTCCCATGACCATATTTCAAAAGAAACAGCCGGGCATAGGGTGGTACAAGCCTGCAATCCTGGTACTTGGGAGGAGATCCTGTTTCAAAATACAATAAAAATAAAAAGGGCAGGGGGTGTAGCTGAGTGGTAGAATGACCCTGGGTTCAACCCTTAATACCAAAAACAAAAACAGAAACAAAACAACAAAATGAAAACAGAAAAATAAACAGTCTCTGCTGCTGGCACTCATGGGGGGAACGGGCTCTCACAGCGCTTACTGATGTGGCATGGTCTAGTCCTGTAAGTGGCACTTTGGTTCACTGTTCCATTTGCACGGGGTCTCTTGATAAGACTGCAAACCTTCTGAGGGCAGGGGCCATATCTATGCTTCCCTTCAGAGCTCCTAGGACCAGAGAGTAAGGCTCTCAAAGTAAAACCCTGATATATACTCTGACTCTCGTTAGCTGAAAAACAAGTGCTCAAATGACCTTTTATATTCCTTACTACTTTTTATTTCACACCCGCTTTCATGCCACTCATGCATGCTGCCTCTTCTTTCCTGTGCCCCAGCCCTCTTTACAGGGCCTGTTTCCCCCAGGGTCCTAATCCGCCTCTTCCATAGGCACCAAAGGATAATGCGAACAGATAGAACCCTGCCCCAAACACGGGGCAGACACATATTCAGAGGACATCGAGAAGAAAGGAAGCAATAAAAATAAATTGCATCAGAGCTGTTAGGGTCATAAAGTGTGTGCCAACCATACTGCGCGCCAAGGTCAGCTGAGAACTAACAGAATCTCCATGATTAACCTCCATCTCCTTCTCATTGCAGACCTAAAAGATAAACTCCCTGGCTGTCTGTCCTCCAGCCTGGTAAGAATGAGAAAAGCAACTAAACGCACCTGAGGTTAAGATTGCTTTTTTTTTTTTTTTCATGTTTACAAGTTTCATTTTCTTGAGCTTCTCCTTCTTCAGACTGAGTGTAGGACCAGCTTCTCTTTGAGCATCACATGAAGGACGCGGGAGGCTTGCGGAGCGCGGACGGGACCACAGATGATGAGTGATGTGGTCTAAGGGCTACAACCAGGAGGCTGTTCAGGGAAACTGCAGACGGGGACAAATGCAAGTAGGGAGGCTTTCCAGCATCCTGGTCCCTATCTGAGAAAATGGCCATCTCTGTTTTCAGTGAGTCCAAGTTGAAAACTTTCAAGTGCTTAGTTTCTCTTTCCAGTCACATCCAACATCCAATCCAAGTGTACCTCTTGCTCGTTTCAGGGGAAATTGTTCTCAAATATGTCTAATATTTCCACTTTTCACCACCACAGTACCACTAAACTAATCTAAGCCACCACCCATCCCACTGGAACTACCGCAAGGGCCTCCTAACTGATCTCCCTGCTCCAACTCTCACTGCCCCCACCCATCAGGCCACCCACACTGCAGCCAAGAGGACCTTGGCAAAGCGTCAATCACGGATCACTGAAGGTAACAGTAACTCCTGCAACAAGGAAACCCCCGAATTTGAGTAATATAAATGTTATTTCTCACTCACCTAAGAGCCCCAAGTAAGCATACCTTGTAAGTGCCAGGCAGGACAGGGCAAAGCCCAATCATCTTGGAATATGGAGTCAACATCCATCTGGTAGAAGGAGAAGAGAGAATGGAGTGGGCACATCTGCTCCTTCAATACCCCTGCCCCAGAATGGCTCATTAACCCCTCATATTCTAATGGCAAGTGCTCCTCTCCAGGTGCGAGAACCCTTGGATAGACAGCAGCTTGAGCTCAACAGCTCTTTAGTGGCACCTGCCATCTGTTAAAATGTAAGGCAGGCCTCACCCCTCATCTGCCTAAAGACATGCACGAGCTTCCCATCTGACTAAGTGAACAACATGAAGCCTCCATAGCCCCACAGTCAAATTCCCTTCATTCTCTGCTCTCACTGAGCTCCAGCCACCTTGGGCCTTTCTGACCCTTGCTGCCTCTGCTTCTGCAGGTGATGTTCTCTGCCTAGAATGTTTCTCTGGGAGATCTCCACATAACTAGTTGTTTTCCATCAGATAAGTAGACATGGAGGGAACCTAGGAATCTGCATTTAAACAGACACTGGGTGACTGGCAGATGATAAATGGTTCATACTTGAAGAAGCCTTGGCACAGTGGCTAAGACTATGGACTCTGGGATCAGAGACATCTGGGTTCAGATCCTGCAGAGAGCCAGGCATGGTGGTGCTTGCCTCTAATCTTTGGGAGACAGACAGGAGGACCACAGGTTCTGGGATGACATTAGCAATTTAGCAAGACCTTGTTTCAAAATAAAATATAGAAAGGCCTAGGGGTGTAGCTGGGAGATAGAATGCCCCTGGGTTCCATCTCCAGTACACTCCCCACACAAAATTCCACAGAAACACCTACCAAGGCAACTTGCCCTCTCTAACTCTTGATTTTCTCATGAAATAAGGGTAATAGCAGCAACCACATCGTGTGGTGCTAAAAATTAAATATGGTTAAACTTGAGTGCACAACATAGGGCCTAAAGTTACACAAAGAACTGCCTATAGATAGATACATCATGCAGCTTTAGAAAAAGTGGAGATAGACCGGACAAAAAAGATATGAGAAGTGAGTCTTCCATGGGGAAGTGATATGGCCACTGGTGCTTGGCTAGGATATGCTTTGCAGGGACATGGAAAGCCCCAGAGAGTCAAGAAGGGGAGTGGTGTGTCAGGTGGGTGGTTTGAAATGCTGTGCTATGGTCACTCTCAACAGTGATGAAGGGTTAGGTCTAAACAGGTAGCATCATTAGAAATTGAAAGAAGATATAGACAAATGAGATGGGGGAATCAGGAAAAAGCCACAAAATAGGTTGACAACATGAAAAGAGACAGAGGAAAAGTTGAAGGGAAATATGTGTTATCTCAGTATGGGTGGCCCTTGATGCATTGGGAGGACACTGATTTCTTTTTTTTTTTAATTTTTTTATTAGTGCATTGTATTTATACATCATAATGAGGTTAAAAAAAAACTTGTGTAGACATAGATGCACACATCACTCAACCAGCCAGTCCCCACTTCACTCCCTCCCGGTCCCTCCCTCCCATGCTTGGTTTAGTGGTTGACTTCGATATAAGTATATCATACGCTTTAAAGAGTTTCCCTCTCCCCCCTCCCATCCCCACAGTTAGGTTGCCTTATTTGCTCCTCTGTAGGATCTCCTTTTTCATCTGGAGTTCCTCCTATGACCCCTTTCACCCTAGCTTTCACATATTAGGGAAATCATCTGATTCCTTACTTTTTGCGACTGACTAATCTTGCTTAGCATAATGTCATCAAGATCTATCCGTTTCCCTGAAAATACCGCAATTGTATATTTTTTATGGCTGGGTAAAATTCCATTGTGTACATATCCCAGTTTTATAATCCATTCATCTGTTGATGGACATCTTGGCTGGTTCCATAGTTTGGCTATGAGAACACTGAATTCTAAGTTACGTCCAGGAGAAAAGAACTGATGTTCTCCAACAGACATGGGAAGTTGGTAAAATAGAATCCCCAGAGAAAATTATCTTATAGGAGCCAGGGTTCAGTGGCAACCTGTGTGTGTGTGTGTGTGTGTGTGTGTGTGTGTGTGTGTGTGTGTTAGTGGAGATGGAACCCAGGAGCCTTCTACCGCCAGGCTACACCTTCAGACCTATTTTATATTTTATTTGGAAACAGGGTCTAACTAAGTTGCTGAGAGCCTCATTTAGCTGCTGAGGACAGCTTCGAACCTGTGATCCTCCTGTCTCTGCCTCCCAAGTACTGGGATTACAAACATGTGCCACCACACCAACTCTTCAGTGGCAACATTTTGAGGAAGTCATTATAATCACAACTGAAAAAAGAACTAGTGGTATCAAGTCCAAGGTCTCAAAAGTGGTATTAGAAATAGTCCTTTGAACCTGGGTGTGGTGTCACACAGGCTTGTAATCCCAGTACTTGGGAGCCTGAGACAAGAGGATCACATATTAGAGGCTAAACCAGCCTCAGCAACTTAGCAAAGCCCTTGGCAATTTAGTAAGACCCTGTTTCCAAATTAAAAAACTAAAATAGAGCTGGGGGTATAGGTCAGAGGTAGAATGGTAGCATGCTCCAGAGTTCAATCCTCAGTACGACTACCAAAAAACAAACAAAAAAAAACTGTCTTTGGATCTTTGGAGTTTTCCATGAAGTTGCTGCTAATACCCTAGTTGAGGATGGTTCATGGGGCAGGTTCTATGGACAAGAAGGGTACAAGAAGAAAGGGAGAAAATTTGTTAGCGTCTAAGATGGTTAAAAAGTGGATGTGCCTGGTGTAAAGCTTATGTTCAAGGAATGATCAAGAAAGAACATCAACCAGAAAGTGACCACAGGTGAAGTTTGATTCTTCCATTTTAGTTTGTAAATAGTATGGCACCACTTTTATGTCTCCCTAACACATTAAACTTCTCATAGGCTTCTTCTTCCTCTCTGTTGACCCAGTTTGAGTATAATTAATATTTTACATAGATGGGCTGCATCCTGGTTTTGTGGGAGCTAATGCTTACATTACTGGGTTGATCTTTTCAAAGAACTATAAAATGATAGAGTTAGGTATAAAAACCAATGTTTATTAAGAATAAGAAGTGAATTCACAACAAATCACCAGAGTCTTAGAAGTCCAGACTCCTTTCTTCTAGTATCTCTTTACGCAATTTACTAGAAATTCTTAAAAAGAAATGCAGTCGGGGTTTCCTGTCCACTTAGAGTACTGTATAGCCTGGAGCCTTGCTCACGGAGGTCCATGCAAGTAAGGAACCCGGCTTGAGCTTTAATTACCTCACATAAACCTGCCTTTCTGCTTAGGTGTTTCTCAGCTGAATTCAACTCTTCTCCTGGGCTCCAAGGTGGGAAGAACACTAATACTTTCCTAAAATGAAAGGCTTCTACATGTCCTCCTTTCCACAAATTCGCTAAGCATCCTTTCCTTGAAATGGGTGGGTCTAAATATTGAGTCTGAGGAGGAAACCCTGTGGAGGGTGATGACTCTGGCAGAGAAGGCCTCAGGGTAGCTAGCAGAGGGCGGAGGCCCTGAGCTGCATTCTTGTCAGTACAGATGTTATGTAAGCAACAATGGTATTTTAGGGAGGAATTTGCTTTCTGTGGCTGCTTCTATTAGCCATTCCAGACTCACTTTCCTCAGTTCCAGCCCATCCTGGGCCCCAGGAGGTTGAGCCAGGTTATGTGTCCGCTGGCTCCCTTGTGCCCAGCTCCTGGCTGGCTTTGGCCATGGAGAAGCACCAGAAGAAGGAGAGGGAGCTGTGTTATTCCCCCCACAACCACCACCCTTGGCTCTCTTGCTTTGGCCTCAACCTCTCTTTTCAGTCCTCTCTGCACCACCACTCTCCCCAGGATATGGGAACAGGTCCGTCCCCTTGATCTTTAGGCCTGAAGGGTGGTAATGGCTCCCCTGGCCACAAGCCTACAGGCCTATGCCACTGCTCTGGCTTAGGGTTTCCTTTAACACTGTCCATACACTTGTAAACAGTTTGTTAATTAAATTCTCCTCAAATTACCCAGTTTGAATACTCATCTAGTTTCTGCTTGGAACTTGATTTATAACTAACAAAGAGGAAAAAAGGCCTTCGGAAACTTTCTCTTAGGGTCCCAAAGAAAATCATGAGTGAGAAGTAAAAGGCCTTGCATGACACTAAATGCACCAGCCAATTTATTGTAACAAAAGGATGATCCTAATAAATATATCTGATTTTCTTCCTTACTGGCAAGTGGGGGTACTGAGCAGGCAGCATCATGCGTGGAGGACCTGAGGTCATGCTCTACAAATCACATGCCCTGAAGTCAGGAAGAACCTTATAAAACAAAAGAGCCCCTTCTATTAGTTAGTTGGGTTATAGAGTATTCTTTGCTTGCATACTTACATGCAAAAAAAGATAAAACATTACAATAGCCCATTCTGTTACGGGGGCACATCTAATTGTTAAAATGTACTGAGTGAAATCTGTCTCCCTTTAATTTTCCTTGGCTGATGGGCTTTCTTTCCTTCTTGAACAATGCAAAGTCATGTTTGATTTTTTTTCTTCCTTATAAAAGACCTCCAAATACTTTAGGACAGCTGCTAGGTCATCACAGCTTTCTCAGATGAAGCAGTATTGACACATTCTTCGCTGCCCCTGTGTCTTGAATGACCTAGCCCATCAATGTTCCTATGAGAGTACGGTGTCCAAAAATGGACAAATGGACATAATACTCCAGCTGGACTCTTGCTTGAAATAACCATACAACACTCAACTAGGTTTGCCTCATCATTCCTCCCCCACTCCTGAGAAAAGTGTTTCTCTTACTTCTGGGACACATTTAAAATTAATCCATTCTCTTCACACCCACAGCTGCTACCTCCTTTAACTAGGCTAAAATTATCTTCTCCTCTCACATCATTTCCCATTTCAAATGCCTCTTTTATAGCTACCCATGGTTTTTTCCAGCAGATTCCAGTTTCTCGATTTGATTGTTACTGCCTGACCCCAATCATTATTTTTACTGCTTCCAGATTTTCTTGTTCTCCTTTCTCCTCCACAACTTTGCTCCCTGTTACCTCTACTGAATATACTACTGATTTTACACCAAGCTTTGAAACATTCAGCCATTTTCACCTTCCCCAATGACAAGTCTTTTTTATATAACCACTGCATATTTAAAACTCAGAAGAAATGCATACATACACATGAACACAAGCCAAATGATTTTTTCTCCTCCTCCCATGTTCACGCACAGCCCCATTTTAGTGCTTCAATTGCATTACCTTAATTAAACACTGAGTAAGCTTGCCAGGCGTGGTGGCGCACGCTTGTAATCCCCGCGCTTGGGAGGCGGAGACAGGAGGATTGCGCTGGTTCAAAGCCAACCTCACTGGCTTAAGAGACCCTGTTTCCAAGTGAAAAAAAGTATAAAAATAGGTCTGGGAGTGTAGCCCAGAGGTAGAAGGGTTTCCAGGAACCCCAGTACCACCAAAAGATAAATAAATAAATAAATAAATAAATAAATAAATAAATAAACAAGCAAATAAATAAATACTGAGTAAGCTGTTAAACCAAAGTCTTATTTTATAATGCACCACAAAAGTGTAGAAGCCTTTATAACTGTGTATGATACATAGAACTTGAAGTAGCATAGAAAATAACACTTAATGTTAGATTGGTTGACAATCATTTCACCGAAAGATGCATGTTATCACTCAAATCATAAACAACACTCTCATACAGTATCTGTTACACAGGGCTCACTTGCACTTAGCTTTACTTCTCCTTGAGAAGGACTCTTATAGTTCAGGCCCTTGAGCTTTGGTGAAAATCTACTCTGTGCCCTTTTTTGAAAGATGGAATAGAGCTAAATACTCAGTACTGAGCACTGCTGTCTATACCTGTTGCATATCTCTGGATACCTGCCAATTTAAAAATAAATCCAAATGGAGACACAAAGCATGCTATACAAAGTCACAATGTTTGTCTACCAGAATTCCTTCAGTTATATTATACCATTTTTATTGAAGGAGCTCAAAGTCCTCTATAGACGTTATCTTAGTAGTCTCCTAACAGTCTCTTTAAACATGTAGAAACCAGAAAGGGATTGTATTGCCTCTCTTTGACTGTCCTTTAAGTGGAGGGATGGGGCTTTATCCTGGTCCTGGAGTCATTCTTCTTGACGTATTGGTTGCCTGCTTAAGTCAAGGTTGTGCATTAAAGCACTGGTGTGCCAAGAAAAAAATCTTAGTTGAATGATCCACCCATAAGATCTCACCCCCTTCCATAGGTACAAAGTCAGTCCTCAACACTGCAGAGTAGGGTATCAACTGAGGTTCTGTCTCCATAAACCCACAGTTTTCTATGGAAACATTACTGGAGGAAGACTCACACATTGAAGTAATTTATGAATGCTGGTCACATAGTAATGACCCCTCAGGCCCCATTCTTCCTTGATATAATAGTAGAAAACCTGGTTGGCCAGAAAACCCTGAAGGTTTTTACCCCTTGTCCCAGCCTATTTCTCCATTCCTGCCCCAGGCTCTGGTCCCATTCTCAATATTCCCAGTAGGCAAATAACCTGTTGCTTCTCTCTCCTGGAATCAAAAAAGAAAAGAAAACAATCCATGGATTTGCATTAATAACCTTCTCTCATTCTACAGATTGATGGGATTTAGAAAGAATCATTCTGGGTAGTAACCAATGAGAAACAACCTCCTCTGCCCACCCTAACGTGAGTGAGACACACAAGCCACCTCCCGGCTCCTTCTGAGAGGGGCAGTAGCTGAGAAGGAGCCCTCTTGTTCTCTGAGTCACTCAACTGATGAGTCTACCATTTCTAAAGTTACCTGTTACCAGTGTTACAGTCCCTGGATCTTCCCCTTCCTTCCTTCTTTCCTTCATCCCTCCCTCCCTTCCTTCCTTCCATCTCTATATTTTCATAGATTTCTTGGAAACATCCTGTCCTTCTTGACTCTTTACCTCCTCTGTACTAGTCACCTGAACATGCCTCCTCATCCTTCCATCTCGATCAACCTTGAATTACCAGCGTCTGCCCAAAATGAGTCTAAATTTACTACTCTTATAAGGATTTGCTCTCTGAAAACTAACCTTATCAATGGATATTGCAGCCACCATAGCCATTTGCCTAAAGTTCCTGTTAGTTTCTTACTAATAAAAGCCCATCTTTCTCCTAATTTTCTTCTTCTTCCATTTGCTCCCTTAATATCCTGTAGCCAGTGCCACAAAGGTATATAGAATATAAAGAATAAAATAGGGCTGGGGGTATAGCTTGGAGGTAGTATGCCCCTGAGTTCAATCCTCAGTACCACACACACACACACACACACACACACACACACACACAAAGGTGCATTTAAAATTTTCATAAAGCCGGGCATGGTAGCACACATTTGTAATCCCAGCATTTTGGAGGATGAGACAGGAAAATTGCAGTTTGTGGACAGCCTCGGCTACTTAGTGAGGCCCTTTGCAACTCAGAGAGACCATGTTTCAAAATAAAGAATAAAAAACTAGGGCTGGGGGTGTTGCTTGGAGGTAGAATGCCCCTGGGTTCAATTCCCAATATTGCAAAATAAACAAACAAATAATAAAGGGCTGGGGATATAGCTCAGTTGTAGAACATCTCTGGTTTAATCCCCAGTAACCCCAAAATAAATAAATATTTAAATAAATAAATAAATAAATAAATAAATAAATAAATAAATAAAGCCAAATCTGGCCAACCATGCAGAATTAATCCTCATGCATTGCTGCCGGAGAAATGCAGAATGGCATAGCTACTTTGCAAAACAATTTGGCAATTCCATACAAGATTAAATGTGCCCACACACCTGTTATATGAGCCAGCAAACTTATTCTGACATGTCTATCAGAGAGAAAAGAAACATTATGTCCATACCAAGGCTTGAACAGTATTAGTTCATCATTGTTCATCAATATTCATCATTGCTTTATTCATAAAATCTCCAAACTGGAAACAACACAAATATCCTTCAACAGGTAAATGGAGAAATAAATTGTGGTAAATCCATACTGTGGAATAATACACAGCAATAAAAAGAAACAAACTTTGATATAACCAACAACATGGATGGATCTCAAAGCATGACTAGGCCAAGTGAAAGAAGCCAGACACAAAAGAGCATGTACCATCCACAAGATATGCTGGAAAGCGATTTTCAGGGGTTGGTGGAAAGCGTGGGATTGACTGTAAAGGGCTCTGAGAGGATCTTTTGAGTTAACATAATGTGCTGATGGTGATAGTTTTTTATAATATGTTTTAATAAAAACCATTTAACTGTATGCTTAAAATTGACTCATTCTATCACAGATAAATTATATTTCAAGGATTTTTTTTAATGGAACTAGGGATTGATCTCAGGGGCATTCTACCTCCAAGCTACACCCTCAGCCCTATTTTTATTCTTTATTTTGGAACAAGGTCTCACTAAGTTGCGGAGGCCCTCTCTAAGTAGCTGAGGCTGTCCTTGAACGTGTGGTTTTCCTTTCTCAGCCTCCCAGGTACTGGGATTACAAGTGTGCGCTATCATGCCTGTCTGAAAGATGATTTTTTAAAAACAAGCAAATGCATCAAATGAATAAGTGAATATTGCTTTTAAATTCAGAATGAGTTATTATTTACATACAATGAGACCAGCAGTTCAACAGATGGTACCACTGAAAAGCTAGATGATTGTTCACAGTTCCCAGGAGAAGAAGGCACACCACACCAGGCAAGAGAAGCCCCGGGATGATCAGTAGGAAGAAGGAGAGATTGTGGTTACCTGAGAAGGTAACAGATTGTGATCAATTTGAATCATTTCAGTGTGATCTGGGGTAGAGAAGCTCCTTCTAGCTGTCTGGCACATAGCTGTGGAGTGATTTGGACAGATGAACAGTGTCCCTGAGTATGACAGCCTGGTGGATGAGGTCCTGGAAGTATGGGCTCTGGAATTGTGTTTGCATATGACAGCCATGCTTATGGGCAAGTCTTTTACTGTCTTTAGGAACTGGCTAGCCCTCGGAAAGGTTGTCCCTCCGATGTCAAAGTATCACCAATACAGAAAATAAAAAGGCCTGACTAATACAAGTAGATGAATATACAGGTTGGTCTGTGATAAAACAAATATGGCAAAATGTTAGCTGTAGAATGTAGGTATTAGGTAAATGGGTTTCACTGTATGATTCTTTCACTTCCTGTATGTCTTGAAAGTTTTTATAATAAAGGTTGAAAAAAATGCTTACATAGGCAGCTGACCCCTTGCCTAGTTATGGCTCATAAAAACTGTATTCTTCTACTCTTGTCTCCCTGGCTTGGACTCTTGAACTCTATGCCCTAAACACTACTGTTGCCTGAATCTCTTAGTTCTGATATTCCACAGGTTCCCCTTGACCTGCCAACTTTCTTGATTCTACAAAGAGGCACCTGACTAGCCACAGCTTCTTATCACACAAGGTCACTGAACAAGTAGGCCAGCCCAAGGCATCGTGTGAATTAGGTGAGTTCCGTGCCATTGTATCTTTATATACAGTCTCTTTTAGACTCCCACCCAACACACACATCTGTGTTATAAATGATTTGCCTATCCCACCCATTCATATGTTGGAGCCCTAACCCCTCAGACCTCAGAATGAAGCCATATTAGGAGATAGAAGCTATACAGAAGTAATCAAGTTAAAATGGGGCCTCATGTGTGGACACAGATCCTTTATCTTCACCAAAGTTGGAAATTTGGGCACAGAGACACACATAGCAGAAAAACTATATGAAGAGACACAGAAGATAGCCATCTAAACACCAAGGAACCAAGCCCATCCTCAAGTAAAAGAGAGGGAGAACAGACTGTTCTCAGAGAAAGTATGGTCCTGCCCACACTCTGATTGTGGACTCTGGCCTCCAGAACTGTGTGCTGAGCATCTGTTGTTCTAAGCATCCGCTTTGTGGTGTTTTATTATGGCAGCTCTAGGAAGCCAGTGCACCTGCTGCAGGCTCCTTTGCTCTTTCCTAGTCACCGGTGCCCTTGAGTCCTCTGCAGTAGCCTACCTCTACCTGAAGCCCTGGGCAGAATCTAAAGTTCCCACCCATACAAACTCTGATCTCCAAAGTGCCTGTGCCTCAGAGACTTGTCAGGGTGAGCTAAGATCCTGAGTAAGCCAAGTCAAGCCAAAGGGCCATGATTGACAGGATCAAGATGTGTTATAACTCTTCTGGAGATGCCCAGATGCCCAGGTGGGTAATTCATAGGAAGGAGTCTGTAAACATAAAATCTCAGGCAGCAAAGGAGACAGGAAAGGAACAAAATATTACAAAAAACATCTCACCATTTCTCAAATCACATCAGTTAGATGGACATTTGTATTTACTCAGAAATGTCCATCATGTCAAATCATTTCTCTTCCAGAAAAAGACAGAGGTCATTGTACAGGACAATAGACAAATGCCTGACTTCCCTTCAGGGTGCTAATCAGTGGGAAAAAGTTTGAATCTAAGCCGGGCGTGGTGGCGCACGCTTGTAATCCCCGCGCATGAGAGGCGGAGACAGGAGGATCGCGCAGGTTCGAAGCCAGCCGCACACTGGCTTAGGAGACCCTGTTTCCAAAATGAAAATGTAAAAATAGGTCTGGGAGTGTAGCCCGGAGGTAGAAGGGCTTCCAGGAACCCCAGAACCACCAAAAAAAAAAAAAAAAAGTTTGAATCTATAGTCAAGCATCCGAAAAATTCATATCATCACAGCCAAACTCTGACTCCCTTTGCTTCCGTGCAAATTGGAAATGCTGAGACCAGAACGGCATGTGTAAAGATGCTTTTCTGGTTCTGTTTACTAAAGGAGGGTGAAAGTCAAAGGACTGATATTATCTCAGTATGCAGAGAGGTAAAAAATTCTTCATAGAAGATCCGGGACACATTTGTCACACATGACTTAAAAAAAAAAGTAGTTGTGTAAATGTACACCACTCTCAATATGCTCCACTTATAAAAAAAATAAAAATTAAAAAAAATAAATAAAATAGTTTTGTATTTAAAAAAAGTAGTTGACAGAAGCAAGCAACAAAAGTGCCAAAATATGGAAGTGACTTCTGCAGCTAAAATAATAGTTATCATTAGGGTTGACATCCAGTTTTAGAGAAAGTATTTACTATGGTTAGTCTTTTAAAAAATGAAAGCAATAGCCAGGTGTTGTGGCGCACACTTGTAATCCCCATATTTGGGAGGCCGAGAGAAGAAGATCATGCAGGTTCGAAGCCAGCCTCAGCTACTTAGTGAGGCTTTCATCAACTTAGTGAGACCCTGTTTCCCAATAAAATATAAATATAAAATAGGTCTGGGAGTGTACCCTGGAGGTAGAAAGCCCCTGGGCTCCATCCCTAGTACCACAAACAAAACAAAACAAAATAAATTAAAAAAAAAAAAAGTAAAAACAGTGTCTTAGAGAGAAAGGGTGGGTTTCAACTTCCTTTCAATCCTTTCCATGAAGGGTGCTTGCCTTTTTTTGGTGAGGGGAATGAATAAAAAGGGGCAGTCTCTGGGGCGGTCTTTAGTCTTGTATTTCTGGCAATTGTATTCAATGAATATTGGATATTTTTTTTAGTCTGTGAACACAATAGGTAATTTTTTTTATTTTTTACTTTTATTTTATTTTATTTTATTTTATTTTATTTTTTGCGGTACTGGGGTTCCTGGAAGCCCTTCTATCTCCGGGCTACACTCCCAGACCTATTTTATATTTTTTATTTGGAAACAGGGTCTCTTAAGCCAGCAAGGCTGGCTCCGAACCAGCGCGATCCTCCTGTCTCCACCTCCCAAGGGTGGGGATTACAAGCATGCGCCACCACACCTGGCTATGTAATCGTTTTTATGTAGCTAAAGCTGTTAGAATAGTGCCTGTGTGGAATAAATACCATCTGAGGTCTGGGTAGGGGGTTAAAGGTAGACAGTAAGAACCTGTGTACCTTCTCCTCAATTTTGAGGAATGAGCAGATGAAGGGGAATTTCATTAGAAGATAGGTAAGCTGCTCCGGGAAGGCTCAGGCCTTTTCTGGCCTGGGAATGAAGTCACTTAGCCTAAAGCCAGAAAGCTATTTCGGTGGCAGTCTTATCACTAGAATCTCTCCTTAACTTCCTTGTAAATCTTTCTGTGATGGTCATGGTGCTGTCTCCCCCAGGATCCAGTTTCTGTGCAGCAGGAATAGAACTATAGTCATATAACAGATCTGTAAACCTATATCCCATATCACCTCCCTGATCTCTGGTAACTCCCATTCAAAGGTGAAAAGTGAAATTGCAGCCATTCTTTGTTTAGTAATACCCATATGGCTTAGGTGGAATTAGCAGGATTTTTAAAATACTCCAACCATGCACTCCATGTGTTTGGCACTTTATAAAGAGAAAAAAAAATTAAGGGAGAGATGAACTAACTTTTAAAAGAGATTAAATAAAGAAGGGTTTTTTTAATCAGTGCAATTTATTTTTTTAATATATTTTTATTGGTGCATTGTACTCAAACATCTCAATGGAATGCAAGACTTGTGAGGATATACAAGCACCCATTGCCCAATTAGCCTTTATCTAATCCCCATCCCATTTTCTCCCTCTCTCTCAATCCCATGCTTGATTTAGTGACTGACTTTGATATATTTGTTTAAGTACATCATGTGCTTTAAAGAGATTCCCTCCCATCCCCTCTGATAGGTCATGAGGCCGGTTTTGGGCCAGTGAGGTCTGTATTGGAGCCTGCAATGTGGTGAGGCCAGTGGCTGGGGCCAGCGAGGCCGGGATCGGAGCCTGCCATGTGGCGAGTCCAGTGCCAGGGCCTTCAAGAGTGGGATTGGAGCCTGCAATGCAGCATCCACAGGGAAATATCACAGAAAATAAAAAATCAGATGCTTTCCCTAATATGCAAAAACTAGGAAGAAATGGGTAATAGGAGGAAATCTAGTTGAAGAAAGGGTCCTATGGAGGAGCAATGAAGAAAGGTTTAACTTAAGAGTTGGAGATCACAGATGGTGAAAGAAGTATCTATCTTACCTCATTAGGCACAGAAGAGAAAGAGGGCCCCTGTTTTCTTGGGATGGCTACTTCCCAAGGATGCCTGATGGTGTTTCCTGATTTCTTGGCTTGATTCTCTAAACTTTTGATTCCTAGTGCTCACCCATATACTAAAGATTTCAGGAAGTAACATGTTCCTAGCATGTTCGCCCAGGTGATTCTAATAACCCCAGTTCTTTTCCTGCTGGCTCATTTCTCAGAATAATAAACAGAACACAAAGGTATTATCACAAAAATTTGGGGTGAGATGAGGCCTTAGAGGTAATGTAGGGTGCTTACTTTCCTTTACACAGCATGAGGAGGTCCAGTGAAGTCAAAGGACCCACCTAGCCACTCAGGTTATATGTTAGCACTTCTCAGTGACTCCACAAACTAAGGAATTGCTCACCCACAAAATGTGTTAAAGGTGCAAGTTATTTGTTTTGCTAACATACAGAGCATTTCCCAAAAGAGCAAGGCAGAGCCTGGCATAATGGTGCACACTTGTAATCCTCGTACTTGGGAGGCTGAGACAGGAGGATCTGAGTTCATGGACAGCCTCAGCTACTTAGTGAGGCCCTCCGCAACTCAGTGAGACCCTGTTTCAAAATAAAGAATAAAAAATAGGGCAGGGGGTGTAGCTTGGAGGTCAAATGCCTCTGGGTTCCATCCCCAGACCCCCCCCCCCACACACACACAAATAATAATAAGGCTAGGGGTATAGCTCAAAGGTAGAATGCCCCTAGGTTCCATCCCCAGTACAGCAAAACAAAAACAAAAACAAAAAACAAAACAAAACAAAAAAACAGCAAGACAGGACAATGATATTGTAACAGACCACTACTGCTACACAGATCTCTACTTGACTCAGACTCTCATGAGGAGTACACTGTAGTCCTTCTTTACCCATGGTTTAGCTTTCCAAGGCTTCAGTTACCGACTGACAACTATGATCCAAACCAGTAAGTGGAAAATTCTAGAAATAAACAATTCATAAGTTTTAAATTGCATGCCTTTCTAAGTAGTGTAATGAAATTTCACACCATCCCACTCTGTCCTGTGCCTGAATCATACCTCTGTCCAGTGTACTCAAACTGTGTATTCAACTCACACATTAGTAGCATTTGGGTTATCAGATGGGCTGTTGTGGTATAGTAGTGCTGTTGTTCAAATAACCTCTATTTTACTTAATAATGGCCCCAAATCATAAGAGTAGTGATCCTGGCAATTTGTCTTTACCCAAAAGAACTTCTAAAATGCTTCCTTTTAGTAAAAACGTAAAATTCTCAACTTAATAAGTAAGAAATATATATGCTGATGATACTAAGATCCACAGTGAGAATAAATCTTTTATCTGTGAAAAAGAAAAAAATTATGTTAGTTTTGCTGTCATACCTCAAACTGCAAAAGTTATGGCCACAACATGTGATAAGTACTGAATTAAGACAGAAAGGCATTACATGTATGCATGGAAGATATGAACAGAAAACAGAACTAGATATATTCTAGTTGATAGCCATGTATAGGATAAAACATAATATTGCATGGGGTTCAGTACAAGCCCCATATTTATTTATTTATTTATTTATTTATTTATTTATTTATTTATTTATTTATTTTACAGTGCTGGGGATGGAACCCACGGGCATTCTACCTCTGAACTACACCCACAGCCCTATTTTTTAGTCCTTTTTATGTTTGAAACAGGGTCTCACTGAGTTGCAAAGGGCCTCACTAAGTAGTAGCTGAGGCTGTCTGCGAACTGCTATCCTCCTGTCTCTGCCTCCCGAACGCTAGGATTACAAGCATGCACCACCATGCCTAGCTTATTTTTATTTTTTAAACAGGGTCTTGAGCAGGGCGTGGTGGCGCACACTTGTAATCCCCGCGCTTGGGAGGCTGAGACAGGAGGATCGCACGGGTTTGAAGCCAGCCTCAGCTACTTAGTGAGGCTCTCAGAAACTTAGTGAGACCCTGTTTCCAAATAAAATATAAAAAAGGTCTGGGAGTATAGCCCGGAGGTAGAAAGCCTCAGGGTTCCACCCCCAGTACCACCAAATAAAATAAAATAAAATAAATAAACAGGGCCTTGCTAGACTGATGAGTCTCTCTAAGTTGACGAGGCTGTCCTCAAACCTGAGCTCCTGTCTCGGCCTCCCAAATACTGGGATTATAAGTGTGTGCTACCATGCCCAGTAGGGTCTACCTTTTTTAAAAAATTATTGAAATATAGTTCACATATCATAAAAATTTCCCAGTGTACAATGTATTGCTTTTTAGTGTATATATAAGTTGTGCAAGAGTGAAATTGCTGACATGTTTTCTAAAGCACATTTCCATCAACAGTGTGTGAAGGGTTCAATTGGTCCACACCTGCACCAATTATTGCTGTACATTTTTTATTATACTCATATGTATTGCTTTGCCAGTGATATTGTATGTGCCAGAGCATCACAGCTGAGTAGTTTAAATGACAGAAGTGTATTACCTCACAGCTCTGGAGGCGAGAGGCTCAAGTTCCAAGTCCTGGAAGGAACTAGGCAATGATCTGCGGCAGGGCTGACTTCTTCCTGGCTGCTGGTGGCTTCTGTGGTTCCTCGGCCTGTGGCAGCATAACTCCTGTCTGCACATGATGTTCTTCCTGTGTGTATATCTCAGTCCAAACGTCCTCCTTTTATAGGAATATAGCTCGTATTGGATCAGTGTTCTCTATGGTCTGATTGTTTTACTTCCTCCTTCCCCTCGGTCCCCCAAATTCATGAATTGAAACTTAAAATGCAAAGATAATAGTATTAAAAGGTGGCTCCTTTAGCAGGTAATTAAGTGTGATTAAGTCATGAGGGCCACCTCATGAATAGATTAGTGATCTTATAAGAGAGGTGTGAGGGAACTCTGCCCCATCCACCTTATAAACATATATCATTTGTACATTTTGTCCTTCTACTATGCTCAGACACAGAAAGTGCTACCCATGCGGAATGGCCCTCATTAGACATTGAATTTGTTAGCACTTTGATCTTGGACTTCCAGGCTCCAGAACTATGTGAAATCAATTTATATAAATATAAATATAAATAATTTATATAAATATAAATTATTCAGTCTACAGGATTATATTATTATTATTGTTGTTGTTATTATTACTATTATTTTGGTAGTACTGGGGTTCCTGGAAACCCTTCTACCTCCGGGCTACACTCCCAGACCTATTTTATATATTTATTTTTTTGGAAACAGGGTCTCTTAAGCCAGCGTGGCTGGCTTCGAACCAGCACGATCCTCCTGTCTCCGCCTCCCAAGCGCTGGGATTACAAGTGTGCGCCACCACGCCCGGCCTACAGGATTACTTTATAGCAGCCCAAATAAACTAAGAGAGAAGCCCACCCTATTCTATTAAGACTATTAAGACTGCTTCCTAACCAATGAATTTTTTAAGGACTCTATATCCAAATCAGACCACATTTTGAGGTAACAGGAGTTAGGACTTCAACATATGAACAGACACAATGCAATCTATAACATCCTAGTGGATCTAAAAAATATATTCATTGTAATTTTGATTTGCATTTCCTTATGACTAATAATATTGAGCATTTCTTCTTGGGAGTATTGGCCATTTGTATATCTTTATTACAGAAATATCTAGGTCTTCTGTTCATTTAACAATTAGCTTATTTTCTTATTAGTTTTAAGAGTTCTTTATATATTCTAGATAAGACCCTTATCAGTTAAGTTAAATGATTTACAAGATTTTCTCCTACTTTCTGTGTTAAATTTTCACTTTTTAAAATTTTGGTACTGGGGATTAAACCCAGGGACATTGTATCTCTGAGCTGCTATACTTCCAGCCTATTATGTATGTATGTATATATGTATGTATGTATGTATTTTTGCAGTACTGGGGATGGAACTCAGGGGCATTCTACTTCTAAGCTACACCCCCAGCCCTATTTTTTTTCTCTATTTTGAAATAGGGCCTCGTTTCATTGCTGAGAGCCCTTAGCTTGAAGCTGGCCTCAAATCTGAGTTCCTCCTATCTATAAGCCTCCCAAGTACTGGGATTACAGAAATGTGCCACCATGGCTAGCTCACATTCATGACAGAATTTTTTCATGCAGAAAATATTTTAATTTTTGTAAAATCAACTTATCTATTTTATCTGTTTCTTTATTGCTCTGCTTTTGGAGTTTTAGCTAAGAAACCATTGCAGATCCACAATCATTATGAGTTACTACACTATTTTCTTCTAAAAGCTTTAAATTTGACCACTATATTTAATTCTCTGGATTATTTTAAGTTAGTTTTTTATGGTGTGAGGTAATAGTTTGACTTTTTTCTTTTACATGTGGATGTAAAGTTGTCCCAGTACCATTTGTTGAAAAGACATTTTTTCCTGTACTGAATTGTTTAGGTATAATAGTAAAAGAAGAATTGATCATTATAAATTGAACTCTCAGTTCTCTTCCATTTATATTTCTATCCTTATACTACTGTTGATTACTGCAGCCTTTTAGTGTGTTTTGAAATCAAGACCTGTGAGTCCTCTATGTTCTTATTTCTCAGTATTGCTTTGGCTAGTCTGGGTCTTTTTTTTTTTTTTTTTTTTTTTTTTTGGTGGTACTGGGGGTGGAACCCAGAGGCTTTCTACCTCTGGGATATACTCCCAGACCTATATTTTTTATATTTTATTTGGAAACAGTGCCTCACTAAGTTGCTGAGAGCCTAAGTAGCTGCGGCTGGCTTCGAAACTGTGCAGTCCTCCTGTCTCAGCCTCCCAAGCACTGGGATTACAAGTGTGCGCCACCACACCAGGCTAGTCTGGGTCTTTTGAGTTTCCATATGAATTTCAGGACCAGTTTGTCAATTTCCACAAAAAAGAAAGTTAGGATTTTTATTTGAATTGCACTGAATCTGTAGATAATTTGCAGAATTTTGTCATCTGAATAATGTTAAGATTTATAATTAATAGAAATGAAATGCCTTTAGCTGGGCATGGTGGCGCACACTTGTAATCCCCGCGCTTGGGAGGCAGAGACTGGAGGATCGCGCAGGTTCGAAGCCAGCCGCACGCGCTGGCTTAGGAGACACTGTTTCTAAATAAAAAATGTAAAAATAGGTCTGGGAGTGTAGCCCGGAGGTAGAAGGGCTTCCAGGAACCCCAGTACCACCAAAAAAAAAAAAAAAAATTAAATGCCTTTATATTTGGTAGATTTTTAATTTCTTGCAACAATGTCTTATAGTTTTGGGGATTGAACCCAGGGGCATTCTACCTCCAAGCAACACCCCCAAGTCCCATTTTTTGTTCTTTATTTTGTAACAGGTCTCACTAAGTTGTGGAGGGCCTCACTAAGTAGCTTAGGCTGGTCTCAAACCTGTGATTTTCCTGTCTCAGCTTCCCAAGTACTGGGATTATAAGTGTGTGCCACCACACACAGCTTGTTTTATAGTTTTCAATAAATAAGCTTTACACCTAATTTGTTTAATTTATTCCTAGATAGTCTATTGCTATTGATGAAATGATAAATGGAATTTTTTTGATAATTTTATTTTCAGGTTGATTATTACTAATGTAGAAATATAATTTAGTTTTGAACTGGATGTGCTGATACATACCTGCAATCACAGTATTGGGAGGGCTGAGACTGGAGAATCTCAGGTTCACAGCCAGCCTCAGTAACTTAGTGAGGCCCTCTGCAACTTAGTGAGAACCTGTTTTCAAATAAAACAATAATAATAATAATAATAATTAATAATAATAATAATAAACAGGAGGCTGAGGTTATAGTTCAAAGGTAGAACACTCCTGGGCTCTATCTCCAGTAGAAAGAAAAGAAAAGAAAAGAAAGAGAGAGAGAGAGAGAGAGAGAGAGAGAGAGAGAGAGAGAGAGAGAGAGAGTGTGTGGGAGGGAGGGAGGAAGGAAGGAAGGAAGGAAGGAAGGAAGGAAGGAAGGAAGGAAGGAAGGAAGGAAGGGAAGCAGCAGCAGGGCATGGTGGCATACGCTTGAAATCTCAACATTTGGGCGCCTGAGACAGGAGGATCATGGTTTGCAACCTCAGCTACTTAGTGAGGCCCTTTGCAACATAGTGAGACCCTGTTTCAAAATATAGAATACAAAATTGGGCTGGGGGTGAAGTTCGGAGGTAGAATGCCCCTGGGTTCCACCCAGAGCCACACACACACACACACACACACACACACACACACACACGCACACACACACACACACACACACACACACACACACACACGAAGAAGAAGAAGAAGAAGAAGGAGAAGGAGAAGGAGAAGGAGAAGGAGAAGGAGAAGGAGAAGGAGAAGGAGAAGAAGAAAAGGAGGAAGAAAAGAGGATATAATTGATTTTTGTATTATGATCTTGTACCTTGCTTCTCTGCTAAATTTATTTATTCCTTATTTAGTCTTTTAATGTATTCCTTATATGTGGTTAATGTGCTTTCAACCAGAACTCTTTGGTCTAATCTTAAATTATTTCCAAAGCTAGAAATAGTGCATATTTTGTAGTTCACAGCTTGCAAGCCTACCTGCACATTATAATCACCTGGGGAGCTTTTTTAAAATCTTGGCTCAGGGATGAATAGTTTTTATAATTCTCCAGATAATTCCAGTGTAAAGCCAATTTAAGAATCACTACTATATGTGGATCCTGAAGGCCTGGATTTGTGATCAAGAGAGAATTAAATAGATAAAAGGCAGGCCGGGATTTATAGATTGTACATAGCATTTTTCCTTTTAAAACTCTCACCCACAAATTCCCCTTTCAAAGTTCCAGTGTTAGATTAATAAATACACCTATGCCAATCTTCTAAGCATCTCATACTCTCTTAATTTGAATAAGTTATACCTTTCCCTTTAATCACAAGCTATAATTTCCAACATTGTAATTTTCATTTTAAGTAAATGTTACATAGGTATACATATATTATTTTTTATTTATCTATTTATTTTATTTTTGTTTTAGTGTGTGTGTGGTACTGGGTATTGAATTCAGGGGCATTCTAGTGCTGGGCATTCTACCTCCAGCCGTTTTTATTTTTCGTTTGGAAACAGGGTCTTGCTAAGTTACTGAGAGTCTTGCTACGTTGCTGGGGCTGGCTTTGAATCTGCGATCCTTCTGTCTCAGCCTCCCAAGTACTGGGATTTCAGGTATGTACCACAATGCCCAACAGCATACATTTTATTGACATATCCTATCATATAGTAATCGTCAAGGACCTCAGAAAAATTTTGTACACACATGGGTATTATTATTAAATGGTTGAGGATAGTTTAAATGATGTCTATTCAGGGGGAGAAAGAGCTTCTTGGAGATAATTTGGGGGGGGGTACTGAGAATGGAGCCAAGGGGCATTCTACCTCTGAGCTACACCCCAGCCCTATTTTAGTTCTTATTTTGAAACAGGGTCTTGCTAAGTTGCTGAGGCTGGCCTCAAACCTGAGATCCTGCCATCTCAGGCTCCCAAGTCCTGGAATTACAGGTGTGCACTTCTCTCCTGGCTTTCTTAGAGAAATGTTATCCTCAAAAAGGAATTGAAGAGGATAAGAATTACTATAATAATTATTTATATGTAAATTAGTATCTTTGTTAGTCACCTTTCTGCCATGATAACAAATGTCTGGGATAACCAACTGATAAAAAGGGTTGTTTAGCTCATAGTTTTGGAAGTTTCTGTGCATGGTTGGTTGGCCCCATTGCTTTTGCACCCATGGTATATCATCCTGGCAGGACTGTGCAACTCCCTTCATGGCTGGAAAGTGAAAAAGAGTAACAGATGGATTCTCTAATTCTCTTTGAGGGAATGTCCTCAATGACCTTAAGACTTTCCACTATGCCTGACTTCTAAATGCTCCAAGCCTCCAATGCCATCACATTAGGGACCAAGCTTTTATCAAATGGAACTTTTGGGGGCACTCAATCTCCAAACTCTAGCAGCATTTGGTATATGTATATATGTATGTATGTATGTGTATATATATATATATATATATATATATATATATATATATATTATATGTAAAATACTAGCCAGGCACGGTGTTGCACACTTGTAATCCCTTCTGGGGAGGCTGAGACGGAAGGATCACAGGTTTGTGGCCAGCCTCAGCAATTCAGTGAAGCCCACCACAACTTAGTGAGACCCTGTTTCAAAATAAAAGAATGTAATAGGTCTGGGGTGTAGCTCAGATGTAGAGTTCCCCTTGGTTCACTCTCCAGTACCACACAAAATAAAAATAAAAAATACTTATAAAGCAATTAAAAATTAGATGCCCCAACTTAAATGACCAAAACACAATAGGCAAATTACACAAATATGGAATGTTCACTAAAAATTTTTTTACGTTCAAATTAAAACAAAAATGGGATGTAATGATTAGCCTTTCAAAATAGAAAAATGAAAAAAAGATCAATAACACTCAGTTTGGTGAAGATGAGGAAAAATGGTGAATCTTATTCACCAATGATGGGAAGGTCTGAGACCCACCAACCTGTCCTCCACACTGAAGCAACATCTGTACAGAGCATCGCACCTGTGTCTACCAAAGCTGCAGTGTCTACTCACCAATGATTTACTAATTCTAAGAACTTTTTCCTAAGGAATTAAAAAGTACATGTACAATTCTACTTGTGACCACACAGCTTGTAATTAAGCAACTGTAAACAACATTAAAGTCCATTAAAAAGAATTTGGTTAAATAGGTTGTGGAACACCCAATAATAGAACATTACATGAGAATTTCACAAATAGTAAGTAGTTATTACATCTGAAATAAGTTTATAGACTATGATAAATCCATTTTATGTAAAAATTATAAATATCTAGACTTATATTGATATTTAAGTGTATGCTAAATTGTTAGTTGATTTTTTTCTATGTTATTTTACTGCTGTTTCTGTGTTCACACATCATTAGCAAAAAGGGAATAATGAGAGAAGTGATTCTGAGCCACTCAGATGTCTCAGCTGAAAGAAAGGTTTCACTAGGTGCTACATGACATTCCAGGACAAGCAGCTCCTTCCCATAACAAAGTAACCAAGGTAGAGAAAGGTGTCCTCCTGCACTTCACTGGCCACAGCATAAACTGGTGGACTGGAGACTCAGGAACTGACTAGGGGCTGGTGATGCATGGGAAAGCAGAGACAATTGATGAAAAGACCGACGTGCTGACAGAGGATGAAGGAAAACTGGTGGAAACAGCATTCCTACCCAGGAGAGGTACACAGCATGAGTGCTGTATGGCTGATGGAATACTCTATAAACTCTCAGAAGGGCTTTAGGGCACTAGAGGAAAGTCAGCCAGCTATCAACCATCCCTCTAACTCTTCTTTTTGTTTTTTTTTTTTTTGTTGTTTTGTTTTGTTTTGTTTTTGTGCTGGGGATGGAACCTAGGAGCATTCTACCTCCCAGCTACACCGTCAGACTTGTTAAAATTTAATTTTATTTTGAAACTGGGTCTTGCTAAGTTGCTGAGGCTGTCCTTGAACCTGTGATCCTCCTGCCTCAGTACTAGGATTGCAGGCATGTGTGCCACCACACCTAGCTCCATCCTTCTAATAGTTTCAACAAGTAATTATTTGTTACCATTACGTAGCTATTTGTTGTCTGTTCTATAAAGGAATGGGTTAAACAAGATCATCTCAAACTTCACTGTGTGTGTGTGTGTGTGTGTGTGTGTGTGTGTGTGTGTGTGTATGTGTTTTACTAGGGATCAAACCCCAGGGGCTTCTACCTCCAAGTTACACCAACCCTATTTTATTATTTTTATTTATTATTTTTATTTATTTTGGTCATACTGGGGGTGGAACCCAATGGCTTTCTACCTTCAAGCTACACTCCCAGACCTATTTTATATTTTATTTGGAAACAGGGTCTCACTAAATTGCTGAGAGCCTCACTAAGTAGCTGAGGCTGGCTTCGAACCTGTGCGATCCTCCTGTCTCAGCCTCCCAAGTGCGGGGATTGCAAGCATGTGCCACCACGGATGGCTTATTTTTATTATTTTTTTAAGTAGGGTTTTGCTAGGTTGATGAGAGTCTTACTATTTGTTGAGGCTGTCCTCGAACCTGCAATCCTTCAGTCTCAGCTTCCCAAGTACTGGGATTACAGGCATGAGTCACCACACCAGGCTTAAACTTCACTTTAAGCTCTGATATTCTTGTAGTCTAAATGTTGACTTTATTTTAATGCAGTCATATCTTTTTTTCTCTGTAGTACCAAAAGAAGACTGTTACTTCAAATGACTAAGAGGGTGGTTATATAACACCATAAAGGGCTGCAGTCCCTCGGTGAACCATGTTTCTAAGGACACACACTACTCTTTCTCATATATTATTTGTCTTCCTGTTATTTTATTGTGGCTGTACAGGAAGTTGCTATGATAACAGCCTCAGTTACAGTGTTTCATGTTTTAAGGTCATGGCAGTAGACATGGGTGACAAATCCAACCTCTAGAGATATGTAAGTTATGACTGGCAGAAATCTTGGCAGAATTTTCACAAAGCACTGAGAATGTTTTGAGGGAAGAAGCCTAGGGAGAGACAAAATAGCTATTTCTAAGAATTTAGATGACTCACTCCTAGACCTAAGAAACAGACCTTTTTTTAAATTTTACTGAATAAAGAAGTAAGATTAATGGGTAGATTTTTTTAAAGGCAGGAAGATTCTAGCTCAATATAAAGTAACTCTCTCTAAAACCCAAGCTTTCTAAAAAGCTCTGTGAGGCAGAGAGCTCCCACACCAAGAAGGGTCCCTAGAGGCTGGTGGCCCACCATTCAGGCATGCTAGGGACAAGACTCCTGCAGTGAGTCTGAAGTAGGACTAAATAACACCTAAAGCTCCTTACCTACTTGGAGATCTGTCATTTGGAGTCATCTTTGCCTCCTCTTTCCCCTCTTCCCCCCTCCTCCTCTTCCAACTCCTCCTCCTCTTCTTCTCCTCCTCCTCCTCCTCCTCCTCCTCCTCCTCCTCCTCCTCCTTCTCCTTCCTCCAGATTGTTGAGCTCTGCCTCTCATTCTATCTCCTCAACATCTCACATATTTATCCATTCCCTTTTTAGCTTTACTACCATTGGGGCTAAAATCTCCTACCAGTTCTCTACATAAACTCTATGCTCAAGGCCAACTTTATCAAAGTCATTGCTTCTGTTTCCCCCATTATTGTGACTTCTTAATACTCAGCTCAAAGTCCCTTCCCAAGGGAAGCATTTTCTTGTCCAGTCATGCAGTTTTTGTTTTACTACCGCCAATGAACAAAATGATACCTTATACATACTTCCATTGTACCCTTATCACTCTGTATTGCTGATTACTCCCTCTTGTGGTTCCCCTAATAAATCATAACCTACTGTGTTAGCTTTCCACCACCATGACAAATTAGCTGAGCTAATCTACTTGATAAAGAAAAAGGTTTATTTTGGATCATGATTTCAGTCCAGGGTCACTTGGCCCTGTTTCTTTGGTTTGTGGTATCACAGTACATCATGGCAAGAGAGTGTGACAGAGAAGGCCTGATTACTTCATGGCAGCTGAAAAGGAAAGAGACAGACAGGAACAGGAACGTACCTTCTACCTCCGGGCTACACTCCCAGACCTATTTTTTTTTTTTTTACATTTTTATTTGGAAACAGGGTCTCCTAAGCCAGCACGCACGGCTGGCTTCGAACCTGCAGGATCCTCCTGTCTCCGCCTCCCAAGCGTGGGATTACAAGCGTGCACCACCACGCCTGGCAATCAGCATCTCTTGTCCCTGTGCTGGGGGAGGTGATGTTTGCCTGTCTTGGCTAAGACCATCCCAAGAGAAATCTGGAAAGTAAGCAAAAAAGACCATGTATCCATCTCTTTTGACAGCTTCTCTCTCTTTTTCACAGACCCTGCCCTCAGCCCCGCTTTCTCTAATTTTTCTGTTGCCCCTTCACTTCACTTGTCCAGCCCTCTCCCCACCTGTAGCACCCACCAGGGCACCCTAGCATGCCATTCTTTGGGACTATTCTTTCTGTCCCCCTCCATGCTGGTGGGCATGACACCAGGCCTATTCTCCCAAAAATGTGCTTGACCAGTCTAAGCTGAAAAGTTCATGACTGACAAAGGCTTTGATTCCCAGTGTGCCATTCTTCCCACACATTCGTTCTGCCAGGGTTTTTCAATGGCTTAATCAAAAGATGGCTAATACCAAACAGAAAATAGAGGGAAACATTGGAACAGCTCACTCACATTGGGCCTTTCAGTTAAAATGGAGGTCTCATCCCTACAAAACTTGGGATCTTTAACAAATAGGTTTCATAATTAGCAGAACACACAGTACTTGAAATTTTCATTTTACTCTAATGATTTTGGTAGCAGCTGTTGTTATGTGGGGAGGAATATATTTGTCAAAGCAGCTAATCATCTTTTATTATAAAAAACAGAATGTAACAAGAATTTGGAAATCTGCCCAGTATGTTTTTTGGGAAATAGATAGCAGTGATTGAGATCTCTTTTTTGTTCCTCTTCCAGACATTTCTTCACAGGGGCTCAACCTGCCTACCTCAAGGTGAATCTAAAGACATACTACTAGCTCATACTCTAATGACACGGAAATGTATTTTCCCCAACCTCTACCGAAGGGGAATCAGATGTGGAACTATGAATTATCATTGCTTCTCTTGTGAACCTTTTCTTCAAGAATGTAATTCTGGTTGCTCTTAATGGTGCTTGGAAATTCTTTTGTGCTGAGGGAAAGAAAAAAAAGGAAAAAAAGTGGAGAAAGAGAAGAAAGAGGAGGAAGAAAAAATGAGTAAAGAAACACCTCAGGCTCTTTACCACTAAACAGGTCTGTGCCTATGAGATATCAGCATTTTAAAATGAAATTTTCTCGGAATATTTAATTTCATCCAAGATTTAGTCGAAGACATTGATTGTTATATGCTCACTTTATTTTCTGAGTTTAAAAATATTTATGTACATATTTCCATAATTTTATTTTATAATCTAGTTTTGTGTTAAAGTATCTGAAATAACTTATAGACATCTTTCTCTGTAAGGAAATATATCTTTCTCTTTTTGCTCTTGCCCATATTATTTTGACATTAGTTTAAAAAACACACTTGAGCTGGGTGTGGTGGTACATGCTTGTAATCCCAGCATTTGGGAGGCTGAGACTGGAGGATCACGTTTCTCAGACAGCCTCATCTACTTAGTGAGGCCCTTCTAAATGTCTTCTTAGTGAGGCCCTTCTCAGTGTCTCAGTGAGACACTGTTTCAAAATAAAGAATAAAAAATAGGGCAGGAGGTATATCTCAGAGGTTGAATACCCCTAGGTTCCATCTCCAGACCTGCAAAAATAAAAAAATAAAAAATAAAAATAAAAACAAAAAGCACCTGATCATAAGCTTTGTGTTTGAAGTCCTGGAGACTAAATTCAGGAGTGCTCTACCATTAAGCTATAATCTGAGCACTTTTTCTTTTTTATTTTGAGATGGTCTCACTAAGTTGCTGAGGCTGGCTTTGTACTTGTGATCCTCCTGTCTCAGTCCCCCAAGTATTGAGAGTACAGGCATGTGCCACCATACCCAGCACTAATGATGACTTTTGATGGGGATGAGCTAAAGAGGTGGCTTAGGATTCAGAGATCTGCATACAAAGCCCCACACACTGAATGTAGCCTTCTGTCTATTTTTAAAATAGTTTTATATGGAACATGGCCATGCCTATTTATTTACATATTGTTTATGAATATAGGTGCTTCCAAACTATAATGACAAAGCTGATAGAGGCTATGTGGTCCACAAAATCTAATATTTTTACCATCAGAAAAATAAGAAAAATTATTTTTCTACAGAAAAATTTAAAAATTCTCAAACCCCTATGCCTTAGATCATTGCTACCCTAATTATGCCCCATAGATAGCAGCTGGTCTGTGAACTACTTATCATCAATTAACATTAACACAGGACCTTGCACAAGAACATAAGCCAACCACATCACTAAGCAGGCCACCTAATGTACCTGATATCCCTTCCACAGCAAGACTCCCCCCCCCCCATTACTGGAAATGAAACCCAGGGGCATTGTACTTCTGAACTACACCCGCCCAGCACTATTTTTTAGTCCTTTTTATTTTTGAAATAGGTTCTCACTGAGTTGCGAAGTGCCTCGCTAAGTAGCTGAGGCTATCCTCAAACCGTGATCCTCCAGTGAACCTCCCGAATGCTGGGATTACAAGCATGTGCTACCATGCCCGGCATGCAAAAAGACTTTTTGGTGAAAGAAGCAATGTGTAGATTTACATTCTGGTGTAAGTGCTTTGTGTGTGTGTGTGTGTGTGTGTGTGTGTGTGTGTGTGTGTGTGTGGTACTGGGGATGGAACCAGAGGCATTCTACCTCCAAGCTACACCCCCAGCCCTACTTTTATTCTTTATTTTGAAACAGGGTCTCATTGAGTTGCAAAGGGCCTCACTAATAGTAGCTGAGGCTGTCGGCGAACCACGATCCTCCTGTCTCAGCCTCCCTAACGCTGATCACAAGCGTGCATCACCACACCCGGCTCAGCTTTGTCTACTTTGCACCAATACTTTTAGTAGCACCAACTTAATTGACTCTACAAAACTTTAACTTAACTTTGAGGAAAGTACTTACTTTGTCACCTTTCTGGGCTATGTGACTCACTGAGATATGTCGAGCTACCAGTTAGTGTCTGTTGTTTAATAAATGATCCCCAAAACTTGGTGACTCAAAATAATTTGCAATTAGCAGTTAGGACTGGGCTCAGTGTGGTGGTTCTGACCTTCACAAGGGCTCCACGGGCCTTTACCCTGGGCTTGCCCATGCATCCATGGTCAGGTAGCAGGTCAGCTCGGGCTGGCAGGGCTAAGGTGGTTTAACTAGAATAGCCTGCTGCTTCACGTGGTCTCTCCTGGCGCTCAGACGATCTTGATGAGGAGCCGCAACTGCAGAAGATTTCAGCAAGTCTGCCCCAAACTTACAAAATGTCACTTCCGTCACATTCGTGGTCAAAGCAAGTTACAAGGGTACCCCACTTATCTTGAGAGTGGGAAACAGACTTCACTTCTTGATGGTATCACGGCTAATTTTTTTTTTTTTGCAATAAACCACAAAAGAGGAAGGAGAAATACTACTGGTATTCTTCAGCCCTTTCTTACTCCTTTTTACAACTTTGGTCAAATGCCATTATGTATTCTAGTGCTCATTATAATACTGCTCAGTTGATCAGATCCAATCTTTATGAAAGACTGGCATTCAAAACTATATATTGGAATTGTAGTTACTAGCAACAAAAACAGAGTTGCTGAAGTCTGCAAGTCCAGTGCTCACTGCTGCAAAACTTATTCTTTATAGGATATGATGTTATAGCTTATAAATTTTATACTTAATATTTCTACGGTTGTATCCCCACTAGCAGATTGGCAGAGCTTATTGATCCACAGAGCCTCCAATATAGTCACTGTACATGGAGAAATAATAAACAATAAAGTGACTAAACTTTAATGAGATAAACAGGAAATTCTGAATAATAAATATGCTATAGGTGGTTCTATGTGTTTCCCTTTCCTATCACCTGGTGATACACTTTGCTTAGTATATGTAGCTACACATGTTTGGCACTTTTGTTTCTGTGATAATATGTCTGTGGCTGAATCAATTTTTTCACAAATCTTTATTTGGGAGGGAGGAAAAATGTTAGGACTGGAGACTGCATAGCTCACTCCATCAGATCAGAAGTGTCTTCAGGTCAGTGCATTTCCTTGGGGAAACTGGTTTCACACACTATTTCTAGGGTATGAATTTTATCTGGTCTTACTCTTATGGTGATCTAAGATGTTGGGTGCTTTTACCATAAAGTTTTTAGAAGACAACGAATAGAAATACTGGATAACTTACATTGATTATTAATAAGAATGTATACAGATGCAGCTAGACGAAGAATTCTTGAGTAGCCATAGTCTAAAATCCTGCCCACCATGTCCATGTTGAAAAATTTTACTCACTTGAACTCCATGACTCACGCTCTGGCCTTCTTGAACACTGGCACACAAACGTTAGTGTTCCAAAAACCCTCCAGGACTATGGGACACAGAAGACCCAGCCATTTCTAATCTAGAACTCATACTAGAGTTTAGTTTATCGGCAATAGTCCATCCAAGCCACTATCCTGCTTGACTGTGAGAAGTCCAATTCATGTTTTGCCATGTAAGAATATCTGTGAATTTCCTAGGAAGAGCTTTCTGGTTTCAAGGATACATCCTAGCTTGCTAACTCAGCCCATCAGCTGACTCTTCTATCTATCTCTCTATCTCTCTACCTCTCTCTCTCTCTTTTTCCAGTACTGGGGATTGAACCCAGGGGCATTCTACCTCCAAGATACTCCCCTAACCCTATTTTTATTTTATATTTATTTTTGAAATAGAATCTCACTAAGTTGCTGAGGGCCTCACTAAGTAGCAGAGGCTGGCCAGGAACCTGTGATCCTCCTGTCTCAGCCTCCCAAATACCAGAATAATAGGCATGTGCCACCATGCCCAGCCTTCTCTGGTCTTTTGAGGGCCAGATTTGATGACTGTTAGCCAGTGAAACTTTCTCTTGAAGGTTTCAGGTCCTTCATTCAAATCTCAACAGCAATTGCTGAGACCAGCTGTAATCCTCAACATACTATGATGGAGCGTTAGCAAGTAACACGAGGGAACGTCTTTGATAGCTTAAGACCTGATGCCAGATGTAGTTGGTAGTTCTCAGAGTCCACAAGCCAAGGACTTTCCACAGTGTCCTCTGCTGGACAGCTCTCACTTTGGCCCCTGGCCTGTTAATGTGTTACAGGGCTGGTTTGTGTCCCCTATTGGGAGTTTCGCAAAGTACATTGTCTTTTCTCAGAGTTTAGATCTTATTCTCAAAAGCCAAGATAGAAGAAACTCTTTCTCCTTATTTCAGTTTCCTTTCCAAGATGACCTTTTTTTAGTGGTAGAACATTCAGGGAATAAAATATAAGCTCCCAAGGGGAGGGACTTTGTCTCTTTGTCATAATCATATTCCAGGTAACTGAAAGAGTGCCTTGGCATATACAAAGGCTTCAGTCATAACAGAGAAATTGAATAAACTAGTTTGTTTTTTCAAAACATTAAGGCTTAAGAATAATTACATATCTACTATTCATTTATTTATTTCAGGGCAATACCAGGAAAACCTAGTATAATACAGGAATTTACAAAAATCTAGTCTACTTCCCTTTAGAATCCCTTCTCTAACAGATAATAACTGTATGCCCCCTAATCCTTTCTTTCAGTCCAAGTTTCTCACCATTCCTGATCTCCTCTTGGTTAATGCTCATCCAGGATGACACGAAACCACCACACAAAAATGTTTTTAGATACAGTGAAATATAACTTCATCTTCAAAAAAGAGATATTCTTCAGCCAGGCGTGGTGGCGCACTCTTGTAATCCCCGCACTTGGGAGGCTAAGACAGGAGGATCACACAGGTTCAAAGCCTGCCTTAGCTACCTAGTGAGGCTCTCAGCAACTTAGTGAGACCCTGTTTCCAAATAAAATTTTAAAATGGTCTGGGAGTATAGCCCGGAGGTAGAAAGCCCATGAGAGTTCTACCCCCAGTACCACCAAAAGAGAGAGAGAGAGAGAGAGAGAGAGAGAGAGAGAGAGAGAGAGAGAGATTCTTCTAAAAGATACATTCTGCATAAATGCATTTCCAACCTCAATGAAGGCAAACAATTATTTTATAGTTTAACTATTCAAAGTCTTAAATTTCAAATCAGGCCATGATTAATTTTCCATAAGATGTCTGATACAGTGATTGTCAAAATAAGTAGTGATTTTTTTCCAAAGGGATATAAAACACTCCGCAGTTAGAGAAACACTCTTCTCACTTCAAATTGGCAGTTTTCCTTCCTCATGGACATCAAAGTGTCCAAAAATATCTTGGGGCCCAATTTCAGCAGAGCACCAACTGGCTAGGATATGTTGCTTGCTCACTGTCTATATTCTAGAACATAAACCAAGGCTTGGTGAGTGGAAAAATCCCCTCTGGTCTGAGTCAGCAGAGCTGCCCTCTCTTCTCTTGTCCCTCAAGGACTTTGCATTGACCTCCACTTGTTGTATTCAGGTGTCCACAGTGGGGTAAACCCTTGCTGCTTCACCAGCTTTCAACCAACAGCTCCATGTAAGTGAACTTCTGACAGATCAACCAAAGGAAAAGAGACTGTAATTTGTTTCACTGAAGGTCATTGTCCTTTTTCTAAACCCATTACCAAGTATCTTTTGCCTGCACAGAGAATTATCATTCTTCCTCACTATCCACCAACTGTTCTGCTCAGTGGCCTCTAAGACCTCTGGCTATAGGCACCCTCTGCTGCTGTGCCCTGGAATCCATCTGTACATTTGAGCCAGTCATATTTCCCAAGGGCTGCTTCCAGCCAACAGCTGAGCAAGGCAGGACTGTGAAGGCAGCTGTGCTCCTGAGAGGTACAGAACTACTCTTTCAGGCATTGTTGACTCTAGGATCCCCCAATGCTTTGCTAGTCAATGCCTAAGATGCTTCTTTGACTTTCCTTCTTTTCACCCAAGGATCAGACCAAATACTCTGAGGGTTCTCCTGGCCTTTATTCTCTATTACCTTCCTATCTTATTTTTCCTTCATAGGTATTGCCCCTAATTAATCTCTTGCTTCTCTCCTAAGAGCCTAACTCTTGGGGAACCCAAACTCATGCTAGGGGTACTGAAAAACAGGTGACTAAATGGGATTAATTCACTGCCATCTGGCAGATAAGGATGTCATCCTGGTTGGCAGGTGGGACATGAATGATACCTGGTACAAACTGATGGACACTCAATTATAGAAGACTTCACTCATCATGACCTAGGAAAATATCCTGATGAACTGGAATGCTGGGCAAATACACTGATGCGGGCATCTGAACCTGTTGAGGTGGTAGCTAATGATACCCACCTATGACCTAACATTTTTTTTTTTTGGATGATTAGATAAAAGCAGAGTAGACGTTAATTTCCAGATATGCAAGATGTCAGTTTCTTCCCACACTCTTGTGTAGAGACCTATATGACCAAATAATAAGTGAGTCAGTTGCATGAACTTTGGCCCACTGGATTCAGGGATCCACCCAGTGCTCATTCCTCCACTCCCAAGAGTGTTATTAGAATTGGCTTGGCAGTTGGGCTAACCTCCACAATGGATCCTTGGGCTATAGAGAAAAGTGTTATAGGGGGGAAAGTCTATGTAGAAACCTCTGAAACTGTCTCTAGAGCCCTGCCAAGGGTTTTTAATAAATAAGAATCATTATTTCTATAATCCTAGTACTTGGGGGGCTAAGATGGGAGATTTTCAGGTTCAAAGCAAGTTTCAGCAACTTAGAAAGACCCTGTTTCCAAATAGAAAAAATATATCTGTGGTAGAGCTTGAAGGTAGAATGCCCCTGGGTTAAATCCCCAGTATCACAAAAGGAAAGAAAGAAAGAAAGAATGAAAGAAAGAAAGAGAAGTATGAAAATTATTGTGGAAATTATTGCCACCAAAGACTTAAGTGCTTAAAAAGTGAGGATCACTTTATTTCTGTTTAACTCACTTTATGGTCTCTACAGAAAACATATGGAGCCTAAAAAATAACTGAACTATTGTCTGCTTAATAGAGAAGTTAACCTGATGCTTACAGTTATTGTAACAGATGTGATACTATGCTAAACAAGCAGATTCATAGATTCATACGTTTTCAGACACATTGTATGATTTGGACAAGATTTTTTCTACATTCTGATTAGAAAAGGAGATCAGAACATGCTTGTTTTCAGATAAAATAAATAATAACATTGATTTCTATTTTTGTCTTGGGGCCATGGTGGCACTCTGAACTTCTACCATAATTCTGTCTAAAGAAATCAAAATCACCTGCACATCCCTCAGCATATCACCCTGATTCATCATATCAATGACATCATGATGACTGGACAGGAGGAAGAGGTGGCTGGCAAACTGCAGACCTTGGTAAGACACATGTGCCTCAGAGGGTGGAAGACATATCCTATATAAATTCAGGACCTGTCATTTCAGGGAAGTTTTTAGGGATCCAGTAGTAAGGGACCTACCACGATACTCCCTCCAAAGTAAAAGAAAACTTGATAAATCTTTCAGAGTCTACCACCAATAAAGAAGCTCAGGGTCTTAGAGACCTCTTTGTGTCCTAGAGGATACACATTCACCAAATATTGCTTTGGTAACGTGAAAGGTTGCCAGCACCAACCCAGAACAGAACATACTCTGAATCAGGTCTGGGCTATGGTGTTGGCAGTAGTGTTGTTTGGGCCTTACGATCTTGAAGTATGGAGGTGACCAGGGTGGGGAAAAGATGCAGGTTGATGTTGATGCCCCGGGGGGAGCATCACAGTATGGGACCATGAGATACGGAGGCAGTGCTATGATTAGGTAGCCCAGGACCTGTGATACCCAGGACAGTGGCAAACAGTGCCCTTGCCCAGAATCATGGCACTAAGGGGATTCTGACTGACTAGTTGACAGAGAAGGAATTAGCCGGAACTTGGTTAGGCTTAGGTTGGATTGATACAGATAATAACTGCACTTCAGCCACATTTGAGGTGGTCCTGAAGGACAGGAAAAATCTTGCCAATAGGCAGAGCTATGAGCATTGCGCGTGGCATCTACTTTATGTGGAATAAGAAGTGACCCAAGGTGAAAACATGAATAAAATCCTAGAGAGTGGCCAGTGGCCTGCCTTCTGTTAGGTGTCTGTAAAGGAAAACATTGGAAGATAAGAGATAATGGGGCATGGGATAGGCGTGTGAGAAGGGGCATGAAGTGTAAAATGCTTTGTATTATATATTAATGCTCAGCAAATAGTATCTACCATGAAAGAAGTACTCAGCAGCCAGGTAGACAAATGACTCAGCTAGCTGATGCTAGCTGTCATTGACTAGTCACCTCAGCTAGCTGATGTTAATCATTCCAAGACTGTCACAATGACACATGAATGAAGTGGCCATGTTGGCAGGTATAGAGGCTATCAACGGGCCCAAAGCATGGTCTACCATATATCAAGGCTGGTAATAGCTACAGCTATTTCTAAATATTCATCCTTCTAACAACAGAGACCAATGCTCAGGCCTCAGTAATGCTCTACTAGCCTGTTTTCTCTTTGCCTTCTGTGAAGTATCTGTCACACCTTTTGTGAGAATGAAGTGGATCAGAGGTGAGCTCATAGTAAAGTGCCCAATCTTATGACTCCTCTATTGGCCATCCCAAGCCAATAGTCAAATCTTCAATGATTCAATATGCTGATGGGAAAAGAAAAATGCTGAATTTTTCATAGGAGGTTATTTACTTCAAGGAAAAAACATGTGGACATCGTTGTCTAAAAAAAAATATCAAAACAATAGGCCATCAAAGAAACCTAGATTACAAGAGAATAATAAGCCAAGAATAGAAAGTTCAGATCAGGTCTTTGTGAAGTCCAAAAATGAAAAGTCTGAGTGATCTATAGTAATACAAAAGGGAATACTGTAAGAAGAAAGCGAGCTTTCAAAAGACATAAAAAAGAAGTTCACCTTTACAAAGATATCAAAGAAGGATGCATATAAAATGTAACAACTAATATTTAAACATGTCAAGAAACAACTCAAGAAGTACAATTAAGTGTCTATTTAAAGATCAATTCTGAGATTCCTTAAAATTGCTAAATGATATAATTCTAGTTAAAATACAATAAATACAAATGTAATTGGTGCTTGCTCTAGGAGGATCAGGGGATTCCCAAGCTCACATTTCCTTCCAGACAGCAGTTAGAGCAATTAGAGAAAATTGTGATAATGCTTGGATCTTCTAAAGTTAATTATCCAACCGTCTGTAAGATAAGGCCTTAGAAAGAGATTATTTTCCCAGTACTTCACCACTTATTAAAGATCTTACCACAGGCTAGTCTTCAGGGTGCCTCTGTAGAAATTACAGAGAGGCATTCCTGCTGGGCAGGGTGACACATGCTTTAATCCCAGTACTTAGGAGGCTGAGACAGGAAGATCACAGGTTGGAGGCCAGCCCACACTAACTTAGAAAGAACCCAATTCAAAATAAAAAATAAAAGGGCTGGGGATGTAGCTCAGAGGTAGAGCACCCCCAGATTCAATCATTGATAGAGGAAGGGGTGGGGAGCTGTCCCCTTGGGAACTTAAGCTTCTCCTCTCCTTGTTGAGGGATACAATCTCATTTGCTCACACCCACTCAGCACACCATCTTACCACCTACCTCAGAAAGAACACTGAGATGAAGAGCTGTGAACACCTTCAATTTCTGTCTTCTCCACCTCAGACTTATTTCTATCTTTGCACGCATCCTGTCCAAGACATACACTCTTTCCACACTTACCCCATCCTCCTGGGCTCCTCTGTATCCTTCTGAATCCAGTTATACCCCGTTGACGTGCTCACAACTTCAGTCCTGGGCCTTTGGGTTATTTTCCTCAGCCTGCAAGTAGACTCAAGTTTGCTTGCTTAAGAACCTCACACACTTTCTTTTCAGTCTGTCTCCCAGTGCCAAACTCCTTGAAAAGCCTTGTGCATTGTGTATGTACTTCACCACTCACTGGCTCCCCAGCTCTCTGCACTGTTGTATCTCAGAGACATTCACAAAGGCCATTGTGGATTTCCTCCATCACAGTAATGCTGTTTCTGTTCTTCTAGCTATCTCTGCATTGCTAGACTTTGTTGACTTTTTTAAACTTTCTCCTCCACTGGCTTATCAGAGACTTCTACTTCTTTGTCTTCTCTTTCTCAACTTATTTTTCTGTTTCTATTTCTGTTTGCTTTAGTTTTCAAAAGGAAACTGGGCATGGTGGTGCATGGCTATAATCCTAGTTCTTGGGAGGCTAAGACAGGTAGACCACAGGTTTGAGGACAGCCTCAGGAAGCAGTAAGACTCTCATCAACCTAGTGAGATCTGTTTCAAAATAAAAACAAAACAAGGCTGGGAGGTTTAGCTCAGAGGTAGAATGCCCCTGGGTTCAACCCCAGTACCTAACTAAAGAATATAAATCAATAAGTATAAGGGAGCCGGGCGTGGTGGCCAATGCTTTTAATCCCAGCATTCAGGAGGCTGAGTCCAGAGGATAGCAGTTTGTGGACAGCCTCAGCTACGTAGTGAGGCCCTCCGCAACTTAGTGACACCCTGTTTCAAAATAAAGAATAAAAAGTAGGGCAGGGGGTATAGCTCAGAGGTAGAATGCCCCTGGGTTCCATCCCCAGACCTGCAAGAAAAAAAAAAATAATAATAATAAATAAGTTTAAGGGAGCAAGCAGCACAGCCTCAATTGTTTCTAAGTTTAGTGATAGGATCTGGCACGCAATATAAGACCATTGAAAGCTTGCACAGCCTTAACATATTTTTTTATTTTTTTATTTTTTTATTTTTTTATTTTTTTGGTGGTACTGAGGTTCCTGGAAGCCCTTCTACCTCCGGGCTACACTCCCAGACCTATTTTTTACATTTTTTTTTATTTGAAAACAGTGTCTCCTAACCCAGCGCACGCGGCTGGCTTCGAACCTGCGAGATCCTCCTGTCTCTGCCTCCCAAGCGCGGGGATTACAAGCGTGCGCCACCACGCCCGGCAGCCTTAACATATTGGTAGAAAATAATGACAGATAACAAATCGGTAGAAAATTTTATTTCATTAAGGGGAAATCATATCTAAATAATGCATCAGACTTAGCAAAATTAAATGTCTGAATGAGAGCAGAACAGCAGATGTAACGTTTTTGGAAGTTTTTGATATGACATCGCACTGGAAACACTTTAAAAACAAACAAACAAAAATCACCATGGAAAACACTAAAGGAATAAAAACACTATGGACAAAGATAAATGGGCACTTGCATGTATCACGGGTGCATTGGACAAGCACCGACACGTGGGATGTAATCTCTTGCATACAACTTGGTTCTGTTTTTCTTTCTCATTGCCAACTTAAATGTATTAAGTGAGTCTTCCATTGCTTCTCAGTGGAAACTTGAGTTTCTCTCTTTCGCTTACATAAGAGTTCACTCTGCTAGTTCATTTAAGATTCTCTCTTGATTGAGATAAAAGGGGAGGTGACACTTCACAATTCTCTCTCCTTAAAAAAAAATCACTTTTACAAATGTCTAGCAAATCTACCCTTTTATGCTCTTGATGCCGGCAAAAGCTCTAAGAGTATTGTGATTTTTATTCATATCACCTCTAAAATTCAAAAATTTATAATTTACTTAGGTAACTGACATCTTTCACATTAGGATCTCAGCCAAAATTTCCACCTTAAAATTCCATTACGCCTGGATGAAGAGACGTAAACAGCGGGGTACACCGGGGATTGGCTCTGAGGCATTCTTATGAAACAGTTTGGTAAATGATTCAGAGGTGAGCATATGCGTGAAATCTCCAAAGTGGCACATGACATGAAACTTTCAGTTAGCAAAATGCCAAGTCAATAAGATAAACTGCAGGAGGATTGCACCAGGCTGGGCGAGTGGGAAGGGAAGTGGCAGATGAGTGCTCCAGGACAAGGTAGCAGATGTTTTCAGGACAAACAATCCAAACACCATTCTCAGGGAAATGGTCCCCTGGGTGTCTGACCCTCCGGAAAGATGGGCTTCAGAGAGGTACAAACTTGCTCACGAGATAAGACTCTATTTACAGCAGTGAGGCTGCAACTCATCAACCCTCATGTGTTACTGGAATCTTTCGCATGTTTGAACTAGGATTCTTTATCTTCACTGAAGCCATTCTTCCTTTCATTGAAGGACAAAGTGCTCCATTTTTAAAACCAAGTCCCAGGACAGCACTTAATAGCAGGAATTTACCTTCAGTCAACATTTCCATATGCATTTGTAATCAAGATAAGGATTTTGAACCTAAATGCATTTTCTTCACAATGAACTGCTCAGAAGGCCTTTGATGAGTGTTTCTGTCTCTCCCCATGTATTGCTGTCTAGTAGGCCTGCGTGTGCACAGTTGACAATATAAATAAGCAATGACTTGAGGTGCAATTAAAAGTCTTCCGCAAGCCGGGCGTGGTGGCGCACGCTTGTAATCCCCGCGCTTGGGAGGCGGAGACAGGAGGATCGCGCAGGTTCGAAGCCAGCCGCGCGTGCTGGCTTAGGAGACCCTGTTTCTAAACAAAAATATAAAATAGGTCTGGGAGTGTAGTCCGGAGGTAGAAGGGCTTCCAGGAACCCCAGTACCACCAAAAAAAAAAAAAAAAAAAAGTCTTCCGCAAACTATCTTAAGATATTTTTCCCCTTGGCAATGGAAGATACTTGGTTTGAATAGTACAATTTCCACTAATAAAAATAAATGCCCTTCAGACAGGAATTAGATAAGCAGCTTGTTTCTGAAAAAGTTGAACTGCAGCCAGTCTTGTACAAAATCATTTCATAAATATTTCTCTCTACAAAAAAAAAAAAGAAAAGAAAAGATGGATGGATTAAAAATTTTCCAGGAGGGTACTGAGAATTCTGCTCATGATTATCTCCAGGGGAAGCTTCCATCTGGCCTCTGCAATAGTTTGACTTACTTTATAATGTTCCATATTTCTTAATCAGGACTAGAGTTTCTGCAGAAGATCAAGAATTTTTTTTCATTTTTCTGTTTTATTAAAATACCATATTTATTTAAAGAGTGATTGCCTTGTTGTATTGCTTATGGTACTATTTTAGGGTAGGGGAAATATTTTGTCACAGAAGAAGATATCATGACATTTCTATGGCTAGATGAATATTTATATATCCTTTTAAATTTCATGATTGAAGCTGGGCGTGGTGGCACATGCTTGTAATAGCAGCATTTGGGACACTGAGACAGGAGGATTGAGGTTCAGAAAACGTCAGCTACTTAGTGAGGCCCTTTGCAACTCAGTGAGACCCTATTTCCATATAAAGAATAAAAAATAGGGCTGGGGTATGGCTTGGAGGTAGAATGCCTCTGGGTTCCAACCCCAGTACCACAAAATAAATAAATAAATGTCATGATTTATTATGTACTGCCTCAGTCTCCATCTAGTTTCTCTTCCTTCCTGATCAGTCTTCAATCCCTGCATTACTTCCTATTTAATACTGTTCCCTGACCCATGAAGGTCACCTTTATGAAGTGATCAGATGCACTGTCTAACCATCCCCTATGATTCTAATCTGAAGCACGACGATAAATCTATGTGGATATTTTTTTCAGAGTGAATAGGATTTGAAGATAGTTTAAGAAGAAATCCAGCCAGGCTTGGTGGCATACACCTGTAATCCTAGTACTTGGGAGGCTGAGACAGGAGGATTGTAGGTTCAAAGACAGGCTCAGCAAGGACTGAGAATAAAAATAAAAATAGAGCTTAGAGTGTAGCTCAGGGATAAAATGCTCCTCGGCTCAATACTCAGCACCACAAGAAGAAGAAGAAGAAGAAGAAGAAGAAGAAGAAGAAGAAGAAGAAGAAGAAGAAGAAGAAGAAGAAGAAGAAGAAGAAGAAGAAGAAGAAGAAGAAGAAGAAGAAGAAGAAGAAGAAGAAGAAGAAGAAGAAGAAGAAGAAGAAGAAGAAGAAGAAGAAGAAGAAGAAGAAGAAGAAGAAGAAGGGGAGGAGGAGGAGGAGGAGGAGGAGGAGGAGGAGGAGAAATTTGAAACTTTAAACACTAGCAGTAGCAATAAAGCAATCATGTAATTTTTTCTGCTGAATCCTTTGCATATATAAGTGCTACAGAATTTATTTATAAAATCACTCACACTGAGCTGGGCATAGTGGTGTGTGCATGCTTGCAATCTCAGCATTTGGGAGGCTGAGACAGGATGATCAAGGTTTGAGGACAGCCTCAGCTACTTAGTGAGGCCCTTTGCAACTCAGTGATACCCTGTTTCAAAATAAAGAAAAAAAATAGGGCAGGGGGTGTAGCTCAGAGGTGGAATACTCCTGGGTTCCATCCCCAGTACCACAAAAAAAAAAAAGAAAAGAAATCACACTGTATATCATCTTACTTTGTACTTGATATTAATATGCTATATTATATCTTCTCTTTGAAATAGAACACCTTCTCCTTTCAATATTTATTTATTTATTTATTTTTATTTATTTATTTACTTTTTGCGGGTCTGGGGATGGAGCCCAGGGGCATTTGACCTCTGAGCCACACCCCCTTCCCTGTTTTTTATTTTTTATTTTGAAACCGGGTCTCACTGAGTTGCAGAGGGCCTCACTAAGTAGCTGAGGCTGTCCGCGAACCGCGATCCTCCAGGTCTCAGCCTCCCGAATGCTGGGATTACAAGTGTGCGCCACCACACCCGGCTTCAATATTTATCTAATAGCTTTTATAACAAAAAATGGATAAATCCTATTTTCAACAGTGCCTTCTTTACAATATTCTCATTTCTAAATATGAGAGACATAAAAGTGAACGTCTGAGCCAGGCATGGTGGTGCACATTTGTAATCTCAGTTCTTGGGAAGCTGAGACAGGAGGATCACAGGTTTGTGACTAGCCTCAGCCTCTTAGTGAAGCCCTCTGCAACTTCATGAGACCTTGTTTCAAAATAAAGAATAAAAAATAGGATGGGGGGTTATGGCTTGGGTTCAATCCTCAGTATTGCAAAAAAAAAAGTGAATATAAAAGATTGTGTGTGTGTGTGTGTGTGTGTGTGTGTGTGTGTGTGTGTGTGTGTAATGCTGGGGTTTTAACCCAGGAGCATTCTACTTCCAAGCTACACCCTTCTAGTTCTATTTTATTTATTTTTATTTTAAAACAGGGTCTCACTCGATTGATAAGAGTATCACTACTTACTAGGCTGACCTTGAACCTGTGATTCTCCTGTCTTAGCCTCTTAAGCACTGGGATTACAAGCATGTGCCACCACACCCCGCTAATTTTTTTTATAGTATAGGAATATCTTGTATATATTTTTTGTTTGTTCTTTTTTTATTTTTTGCGGGTCTGAAGGTGGAACCCAGGGGCATTCGGCCTCTGAGCTATATTCCCTGCCCTATTTTTTATTGTTTACTTTGAAACAGGGTCTCACTAAGTTGCAGAGGGCCTCACTAAGTAGCTGAGGCTGTCACAATCAGGATTAAAAAATTGGGCCACCATGCCCAGCTTTGTTCTGGTTTTTATAAATCTCTCAGACCCAGTAATTCATGAAATTTTGTTTTGTCTTTTCTTTTTTGTACTTCGGATTGAACCCAGAGAAATTTTACTTATGAGCTACACTTATTTTATTTTGAAACAGGGTCTCACTAAGTTGCTAAGACTAGCCTCAAACCTGTGATCCTCCAGTCTCAGTTTCTCAAATACCAGGATTACAGATGTGTGCCACTGCACACAAAAAATTCAGTTTTATTTAATTTTTTATATATATTTTTTTGTGGTACTGGAAATTGAACCCAGGAGCATTCTACCTCAGAGCTACACCCCCAGCCCTCTTTTATTTTTATTTTGAAATAGGGTCTCACTATATTGATGAGATTGTCACTACTTGCCAAGGCTGTCCTTGAACCTGTGATCTTCCTGTCTCAGGCTCCCAAGTACTGAGATTATAAGCGTATGCCACCACGCCTGGCTTAATTTATGGTTTTAAATTATTTGTTTGGAACTTTAGAAACTTTACTGATGCTGCCAATTAAAAAGGGGGGGAGGGGAAGACAAAATCCACAGGAAGGCATTTTCAACTCCTATGTAAAAGGTGGTTCTTTATAACATTTATTTTTTTATGGGCTCCTGTAATTTTCCATCACAAATTAGTATTCAAGCTCCTTCCAAGCAGCCACATCTTTCATATGCTCTAAATATAGGGTTGACCTTGGGGCGGGGTGGAAACCAGCCGAAATAGCACTGTACTTTCACATTTTCTGTTCCAGACATTTTTTTTTAAACCTAGGAACATGAGGTGAAAATAAATTAACCTTGAAGAAGAGAATGAGGAAGTACCAGAAGAACCACACCCAGTCTGGGTGTGCAGGAAGGTAAGCCAGTCCTACCTGCCTGTCTTGATGACCAAGGGTATGGCAGTAAGTTGAGCTCACTGAATATATAGGTAAGAATCCTACTCCCCCCACCAGGTATATTGAGGACAGTGAGTCCTTATATTTTTTTTTTACTTAATTTTATTTATTTATTTATTTATTTATTTATTTATTTATTTATTGCGGTACTGGGGATGGAACTCAGTGGCATTCTACCTTCCAGCTACATCCATAGCCCTTTTTTTTATTCTTTATTTTGAAAGAGGGTCTCACTAAGTTGCAAAGGGCCTCACTAAGTAGCTGCGGCTGTCTCAGAACCGTGATCTTCCTGTCTCAGCCTCCTAAATGCTGGTATTACAAGAGTGCACCACCACGCCCTGCTCAGTGAGTCCTTATAGCTCTATTAGCAGGTAGCATTGTTATCCCCATATTTTACAGATGAGAAAACTGTATTTCAAGTCTTTTTTAGTACCAGCTGAGGATTTGGACAACTGCCCGAGTGAGTCATAATCCAGAGGTTCAATCCTGCAGCCACAAGGGCCCAACGCAATTACCCAACATTTTTTTTGGCAGTCTTTGCTTTAACTGTGCCTAGTACACACTGTGAATATTTGATAATAGATGCTTAAAAATAACTCTACATTATATTAACCATCATATAAATACATACATTATTGGATATTTCTTTTCAGCATTTGAATCAACTCTAATTTCAGTGTTGAATTTCACCTTGGCCTTTTGTGCCAAACTCTGGAAGCGTTGGCACAGATATTGAAAGTGGGCAATTCTCCCACCCAACAGGACTGTGCTCCTTACACATAACAGCCAAACACCAAAATCTGTGGTCATCTCCTCTCTGAAAATTAAAGCTAGAATTGAGAAAATCCACCACCAGGGGGCAATGTATATCCTGTCACATGATCAGAACCAGAAATAAATCGGTGGCCAGCAGCCATATTTTATTTGAGTCTAATGGCTTGTTGGCTTGTTCTTTTTCAATTTGAGCTAGCATTTAATAATCAGAAGTATCCACATAAAAATGTAGATATTTGGGTTTTCTTTAAAAAATCAGAAGCTCTAGCAATTACTGGCTCCACATTTCCTCAAGATTAATAGTTGAATCTGGCTGCCTGCTTAGATAGCCAGGCACTCCCCAGCACCCCCTCATTCATTCAATATGTGCATCTGGCCCACTTCAGGTTACCTGCCTGGCCTCTGTGGCATTCTGAGTTTGTGAATTTTTCATCTAAACAATCAGGCTATGACATAAAATATGGTTACAAGAAGGATTATGTGTACTATCCCTCTAGACTTCTTTAAGTAAAAATGTTAACCTGTTATTTAACCTGTTTTTAAATGACCGGTTTTCGACATCGTTTGACATGTTTTTCACTAATGCTTAACTACTATATCTTACTCTCTGTTCTTATCTTCTGACTGAAATAGAAATTTGTATATCCTGAATTCACATCCTGGAGGATTCAAGATGCTTCTACCTTCTGTGCTATAGATTTTGTTGCCTCAAACTAATTTAGCATTTGGTAATTGCTGCAGGTAAAAGCAAGAAGTGTACAGCTGCCTGAGGAAATCACTTAGATGCAGTGTCTCAACTTCCTACCTAATTTTTTCTTCCCTAGCAGGTAGAAGACTCTTGGAGGGGATAGGAAAGAGGACATACTCTTCTCATTTGTCTTCTCTATGCTCTTCCATTAATTCATCCACAGTTGGAAGCAAGCAGAGAGGGAGGGTGATAGTCTTTAATGCTTTAGCAGTGAGGATGTTTATCTTGCCAGACTCCTAGATTGTCCTCACCACTAGGGTAAAAACAAGTTGCTGGTTTCATAGAGAAGTTACTGTTGCCCTGTGGAAATAGTTTGGGATGGAAGACAGCTCTATCTTTGGTTATGATTCTGTTATTTGTTGAGTGTCTTAGGACAAGTAATTTAGCATCACTTGTATGCTGATAGCCAATTTTCTCAACTATAAAATGATGATAATACTTTTGCCTTTACTACTTCCCCATGCAAATAATTATATTATTCTAAATCAAGTAATGCTTGTGATTATCACCAAGTGTGGAAGAGTTTCGAAAATGCTGAGAAGGCAACCTGACCCCTGATGGGCACTTCTCTAATCCCAAGGGCTTCGTATTTCAAATGCATATGAACAAGACCGTCACCCTCATCTTCACAGTGGAAGAATTCTAAGCAAGCGTTAGTGAATTCTGAAGATCCTAGTATTTATCTGGTTTTGACTTTTCAGAAGGACCTGTTCTCTGAAATGGTCCAGACCATAGGACTCCTTTGTTACAGGAAATCCTTCATTAATTGGCAATTGAATCGACAAATTCAGTGTTAGAAATATGACATTTAGCCCGGCATGGTGGTGCAAGCTTGTAATCTTAGCACTTGGGAGGCCAAGACAGGAGGATCACAGGTTCACAGTTAGCCACAGCTACTTAGTGAGGCCCTCTGCAACTTAGTGATACCCTGTTTCAAAATAAAGAATAACAGTAGCGCTGGGGGTGTACTTGGAGGTAAATGCCCCTGGGTTCCATTCCCAGTACTGAAATATATATATATATGACATTTAAATGCAACTTCTACCAGCTCTACTATAACCAGAAGTGCTTGAAACCTAGATGTTATAAAATAAGAAAAAATGGCTCAGGATTATAAAAATAGAATAATTGATTTTTCAGTCAGATTCAGAATGTTTCTTTTTAAAAATATGTTTTTATTGGTATATTATAGTCTTGCATCATAATGTAAATCATGTTGACAGTGAAGAAATGTTTCTTAGTTAAAACTTAGCCCGCTCTTTGTGAAGCATGGTGATGCACTCCTGTAATCCTAGTACTTGGAAGGGTGAGACAGGAGAAGCACAGGTTTGAGAACAGCCTCAGCAAGTAGTGAGACGCTCAACAACCTAGCAACACCTAGTTTCAAAACAAAAAAATAAAAAGAGTTAAAGGTGTAGCTGTGGGGCAGGGGTAGAATGTTCCTGGGTTCAATCTCCAATACTGCAAAAAATTTAAAAACAACAAAATTTAGACCACCCCAAATACAGCTTTTTCTGCATTGTTTAATATGTAATCATAAATTTCAGGGCTTCAGAATAAAACTATAGCAAAATACATTTTGTTGCACTGCTTGAAAGTAGTAATTATCCCCTCTCACCCCACCCTTTCCTCTTTTTAAACATAAGGAGACTGAAACATGCCATCTTATAAGAGGGTAAAATAGGATTATGTGTCATAAACAAGTCCTGTTGGCAAAAGCTGGCATCCAAAAGTCATTGCTGAGATATTTAATCTTGATTCTCAAAATCCAGGAATCCTGCCAGATTCTTGGAAAATGCATAAAACGAAATGAAGAAAATTCCATTCTTTTTTGAGACCAGATCATTTTGGAAATTCAAAATAATCACTTACACACACATCCTCTCTCTCTCTCTCTCTCTCTCTCTCTCTCTCTCTCTCTGTCTCTGTCTCTGTCTCTGTCTCTCTCGCTGGTGAACCAATGTGATGGAGGCTTTGACCATATTTCTCTGGGCCTTTTTTCCCCCGCCTTGATGCCATCAAGAATTGGGGAAGTGAGAAGCCTGCCTTACTTCTAGGCTTCTTTGTAGAATATCTGTGGTAGGTCAGCTTTTTCTGCCCATCTTGGAACTACTTCCCAAAGGATTGCTCCCAAAGGAGAAATAAAGGTAAAAATAAAATAGCCTTTCCCACATCTGATTCTCAAGTCTTGAAATGGCTTTGGGTTTTTCTTTCTATTATTTATCTCATTTGTTTCCTTCTTCTCCTACCTCATAGCCAGTCTATCAGTAAGTCTTTCTGAATTATGCTTCAAAATGTATCCATGTTTGTCTGCCTTTCTCCATTTCCACCACCATATCTCTTTCCTGGGACTTGAGGAGTGGCCGTCTGAGTGGTGCCCCTGGTTTCACTGTTTGCCCTCTTCAACACGGACAGCCGGGGCAGATCTGTGAGTGCCCGACTGGAAGTCCTTCTGGGGCTTCCCATGGTACTTCTTATCCAGCTGCTTCCTCTGTCTTCTTGCTGCTGTGCTCTGGCTGAGTCTCCTCACTCCTGTTACTGAAGTGCGCCCAGCCTCAGGTCTGCCCCCCCCCCCCCCCCCCCCCGGGCTGAGCTCTGCTCTGCGCATGCCCCGCCCACCATCCCAGGCTGCCCCAGCGATGCCCACTCAAAGGCTCACTGCTCAAGCTACAGTGGAACTCGCCCTCCCTGGGTACCTGCTGTCACACCAGGCCTCACGTTCTCCATGAAATCGCTTTGCTCACTTTTTTGTTTATTTATTTGCTTGTCAATATTTCTGTCTCCGCATGCCATGAGCTCTATGAGAGTAGGCTGTGTGTGTGGGGAGAGGGGTACTGGGGACTAAATCCAGGGCATTCTATCTCTGAGCAACACCCACACACACACCCGATTTTATTTTTTCTTTTGAAACAGGGTTTCACTGGACACAGCTGCACAAGCTTGTAATCCCAGTACTTGGAAGGCTGAAACAGGAGGATCTCAGATTCACAGCCAACCTCAGCTACATAAACCTCCTAAACTTAGAGAGACCCTGTTTCAAAATAAAGAATAAAAAAAAATAGGGCTAGTCATGTAGCTCGGAGTTAGAATGCCCCTGGGTTCAATCCCCAGTACCACAAAAAATAAAATAAACAGGCCTGGGAGTGTACTCAAAGGTAGACTGCTCCTGTTTTTAGCCTCCAGTACCACAAAGAAAAAAAAAAAAGGAGAGAAACAGGGTCTCACTAAACTGCTGAGGCTGACCTCAAACCAACAATTCTTCTGTCTCAGCGTCCCACGTACTAGGATTATAAATGTGTGCCACCATGCTTGTAACCTTTTCTGTCATCCAAAGTTTAGAGGGAAAAAATCATTTTACAGATCAAATCCCATACTTTGGGGCCCTAGTTTACAGACCCAGATCGGATTTTATATAAGTGTGTGTGTGTTTGTGTGTGTGTGTGTGTGTTGCTGGGGTCAAGCCCAGGGCCTCATGCATACTAGGCAAGTACTCTACCTTTTTTTTTTTTTTTTTTTGGAGGGGAGTACTGGGGATGGAACCCAGAGGCATTCTACCTCCAAGCTATACTCCCCAGCCCAATTTTATTTCTTATTTGGAAACAGGGTCTCGCTAGGTTGCTGAGAGCCTGGCTAAATTGCCAAGGCTGGCTTTGAATCTGCAATCCTCCTGTCTCGGTTCCCCAAGTACTGGGATTACAAGCGTGTGCCACCATGCCGGGCTAAGCACTCTACCACTGAGCTACACCCACAGCCCCCAGTCTTTTAATCAGACACCTTCTCATCAAACTTACTATTGTCAAACATAAAGTGTTGTTTTTTTTTTTTTTTTCAAAATGGCGACTGAGGGACACAGTACTCCTCAGTAGCTGAAGCAAATAAAACTTCAGATACTTAGAAAGCTGTGTCTTAATCAACAAACAAAATACATACCAGGAACCAAAACAAATCCTGGTACCTCGGGGGAACTCTGAACTTGAAGAAGAAGAAGAACATAGACCCGGACACCGGACCAGCTGCAAACGCTGATCGGCGGCCGCGGGCTGCTTTTGCGGGCCCGCGGAGCTGCCTGCCCGATAGCCCCGATAGTCCCGCAGCAAGATAATCCGGGACTGAAAACAGCGAGCAGCTCCCACGTCAGAATTCTGTGTGCCCACCAGCGACTGGATCACAACAGCATAGAGACTCCCACGAATCCTGAACCAAGGAAGACAGGTACCTGCGGGCAACGGGAAGTGCGGACCCTAGCGTGCGCTGCACTCCAACCCCCTAGCACGCCCAAGCCTCAGACCCGAGCACTCCCCTCTGCGCACCTTGTCGGCGCCCCGGTTCCCTGCTAGCAGTCATTGCCTGTCCCACTCTCTCCACTAAATTGGAGCCTACCTGGGTGTCTAGCCCCCCCCCCCCCGCCACCTTGCCAGAGACTGCCTTCAAGGCTGCGAAAGCCCTGTGTAAACCGGAAATCTCCTTGGGGCACCCCCAGTTTCTACGTCCCGCGGGAGGCAGAGGCCTTTACTGGGCACCACGCACTGGATCCTTGAGCACCTATCCTGCACTCCTGGCCCACCGCTGGGTGTTCCCACCCTCCTGCTAGCCAGAGGCTTAATTCTAAGCGAGAACGAGAACTCAGCTCAATACACCTTGGAAGAGCATACCAGCAGCAACAGACAGCTGCATCCACTCACTCCTGGGTCCAGTAAAAGCAGCACACCCAGCCTGCACCCTTGGAATAGGCAGAGCTCTGGCAGCAAGCGTGGGCACCCAGGAACCAGCACCCATTTGCCCAGGGTACATCTTGGGACCACACCGGCTAACCCAGCTGGAATTTCCAGAGACACAGGAAAATCCATCGGGCCACAATATCTGCACAGGACCTCAGGGGGAGGTTCTAATTATACCTTGGTCATGCTCCACCCGTGTCGTAGGGAAGCACAGGCTGGAGTCTAGGGTGGTGAGTGCAGAGGTACTGACCACAGGTTAGAATTTCGCAGAACCTGTGAATTGTACAGAATCAAATAAAAGTGAAACCAGACATCCGGACACATAAACCTAAAGCAGCTAAAGGAGAGAAGGTGTCCAAACACCCAGAGTGACCTAAGAAGATAAAAAAATAGAGTACAAAGAAAACTAAGAGACATTGGATGGTATTCTGAAAGTTACTAAAGCAATCACATACGCACATATTATATAGGCCTGACCCCATATGCGTAAATAAGGAGGACTGTTTATTTTACTTTTAATGTGGATGTTTTGTTTTATATTGCTTTTACAGTGCTTTTGTTTTGGTATGGTTATTGCTGTGTTATTTTTTTTTCTTTCACCCCATACTTCTCTTACTTTCACATGTTGTTTTTTATATATATATATTGGATAGTTTGCCTTATTTTTTTATTTCACACAGCTGCTAGCTCCTTTTATTTTATTCTTGTTCTTTTGTCCTCTTTCTTCCTCTTTCCTTCCTTTATTTTCATTCTCCTCCTTTGATTGGTCTTCCTCCCTTTTTCTAGGATTACATAATAGTCTTGGTATCTTGTGTGGATTTTTTTTTCTATTCTTTTTTTGTGTCTGTCTGCTCCTTCCATCACCCCTATTTACAAACCTTCCCACACTAACCCTACATACTTTTCCCCCCCAAAACTTTTCCACATAATATACCTCCTGGTCTAATACTCTAAGTATCTCTTACATTCATAATTACTCCACGAACGACAAGAGTCCTAGTAGTTAACTCTCTCTCATTCCTAGCAAGATTTTACCTTACGATACTCAAAGTCTTTCTCAACCTAAACATATCCTCTACCTAATCTGACTCCTTTACTAATCACCCCAGCTCCTCCCACATGACCCACCCTCAACACTGGAAAGGCTCTGCTGACTAGCCGATACCCCAACTCCTAATATTAAGATTTGACTAAGCATAATACTCACGAACGATGGGTAGAAACCAGAAAAACAGGACAGAGAACGCTACAAATATGAGAACCAGGAATTACGAAGAGACAGCAGAAATCACGAATACTGACCTACTAGAAATGCAAGAAGGGGAGTTCAGAATCTTGTTGTTCAATATGATGAAAGGATTCAAAACAAGTATAGAGGAGGTTAAAGGTGAATTAGAAACACTAAAAAAGAATCAGAAAGAGGTCTGGAATGAAATGAAAGAGGCAATAAGTGAAATGAAGACAGCAATTGAAAGAAACTCTGGAAGATTAGATGAAATGGAAAAGAGAATATCAATATTAGAAGACACAAACCGAAAACACAGTCAGCGATATACAGAAATCTTTACAGCAACAAAACCTAAACATCCAGCAATTATGGGATAATATGAAGCGCCCTAATCTACGGATAATAGGCATTGAGGAAGGGATAGAGGTACAGACCAAGGGCATCTGTAATATCTTCAAGGAAATAATCTCAGAGAATTTTCCAAATTTGGAAAGAGACTTCGATCTTCAAGTCCAGGAGACATACAGAACTCCACTGAGACAGGACCAAAGAAAGACCACTCCACGCCACATAATAACCAAAATGACCAATATAGAGGCCAAGGAAGGAATCTTAAAAGCAGCGAGAACAAAAGGACGGGTGACATATAGAGGCAAAACAATAAGAATCACCCCAGACTATACAACCCAGGTCATGAATGCTAGGAGAGACTGGTATGATGTGATTCAGACCCTGGAAGAAAATAACTTCCAACCAAGGCTCATCTACCCAGCAAAACTACTATTCAAGATCAATGGTGAATCCAAAGTCTTTCATGATAAACAGAATCTCAAAAAATTCATGAATTCAAAGCCAACACTAGAGAAAATTCTTAAAGAAATAAACCATAAGGAAGAAAAAAGAAGCAGACTTCAGAATCAGAGAAGAGAGGAAGTTAATAAGTGGGCCACTTAAGTAAAGAAGAAAGATCACACCACCCAAGAGTAGACAGAACACAAAATGGCAGAAAACAAAAATCATATATCAATAATATCTCTTAATGTCAAAGGACTTAACTCACCAATCAAAAGACATAGATTGGCAATGTGGATTAGGAAACATAATCCAAATATATGCTGTCTGCAAGAAACACACCTCACAGCCAAAGACATTCACAGGCTGAAGGTGAAAGGATGGAAAAAGATATACCATGCCACCAGTGACCAAAAAAGAGCAGGGGTAGCAACCCTAATATCCAACAAAACAGACTTTAAACTAAAACACATCAAAAGAGACAAATCAGGGCACCTCCTTTTACTAAAAGGAACACTATACCAAGAAGATATAATGATAGTAAATATTTATGCCCCAAATATGGGTGCAACCACATTTGTAAAACAAACCCTTCTGGACATAAGATCCCAAGTAGACCCAAATACAATAATTCTGGGAGACTTTAATACGCCTCTCACACCACTGGATCGATCTTCAAGGCAAAAGATGAGTAAAGACATTTTAGAACTAAGGGAAACCATAAACCAAATGGACCTAATAGACATTTTCAGAGTATTTCAACCAGGAACTACAGAATACACTTTCTTCTCAGCAGCCCATGGAACCTTCTCCAAAATTGATCACATCCTGGGACACAAAGAAAATACCAGCAAATTCAAAAAATGTAATATAATTCCTTGCATCTTTTCAGACCACAACGGAATAAAAGTAGAAATCAACAACAGGAAACTCGAAAGAAAGTATTCAAATTCATGGAGAATGAATGATACACTATTGAATGACGAATGGGTAAGAGCAGAAATTAGGGAAGAAATAAAGAAATTTATGGAAACAAACGGAAACAGAGACACAACCTACCAAAACCTATGGGACACCATGAAGGCAGTACTAAGAGGAAAGTTTATTGCATTGAGTGCCCACATAAAAAGGACGGAGAACCACCAAGTAAAGAACCTAATGACACAGCTCAAGGATCTAGAAATTCTGCAACAGTCTATTCCCAAAGCCAGCAGAAGGCAAGAAATCATCAAAATTAGAGCAGAAATAAATGAAATAGAGAACAAAAAAACAATTCAGAGAATCAATAAAACAAAAAGTTGGTTCTTTGAAAAGATTAATAGAATTGATAAACCCCTGGCCAACCTAACCAAAAGAAAAAGAGAATCAACTCAAATTATCAAAATTAGAAATGAAAAAGGAGATATCACCACAGATAGTGAAGAAATTCAAAATATTATCAGAAACTACTTTAAAAATTTATACTCCAATAGACTTGAAAACCTGGAAGAAATTGATAGATTTCTAAGCACAGTTAACCTTCCTACACTTAGCCAAGAGGACATAGCAAGCCTAAACCAACCAATAACAACCAAAGAAATAGAAATGGCAATAAAAATTCTTCCACCAAAGAAAAGCCCAGGCCCAGATGGGTTCCCAGCTGAATTCTACAAAACCTTCAGTGAACAACTAATACCAATACTGCATAACATGTTCCGGGAAATTGAAAGAGATGGAACTCTTCCAAATTCCTTCTATGAGGCCAGTATCACATTAATCCCCAAACCAAATAAAGATACCTCAAGAAAGGAAAACTACAGACCAATATCCTTAATGAACATAGACGCAAAAATTCTAAACAAAATACTAGCTATATGCATTCAAAACTATATCAAGAAAATAATACATCATGACCAAGTCGGTTTCATCCCAGAAAAACAAGGCTGGTTCAACATACGCAAATCAATACATGTTATTCACCACATAAACAGAACCAAGAACAAAAACCACATCATCATAGCAATAGATGCTGAAAAAGCATTCGACAAAATCCAACACCCATTTATGTTAAAAACACTGCAAAAAATTGGGATAGAAGGAAAGTACTTCAACATCATTAAGGCAATATACTGCAAACCCAAAGCCAACATTATATTGAATGGGGAAAAACTGCAAGAATTTCCGCTACAGTCAGGAACAAGACAAGGATGCCCACTATCACCACTCCTTTTCAATATAGTCCTTGAGACTCTTGCTGCAGCAATCAGACAAGAGAAGGAAATCAAAGGAATTCACATAGGAAGAGAGGAATTAAAATTATCCTTATTCGCAGATGACATGATCCTTTATCTGGAAGATCCAAAGAACTCAACCAAAAGACTTCTGGACCTGATTGACAAATTCAGCAAAGTCGCAGGTTACAAAATCAACCTAAAGAAATCAGTGGCTTTTCTTTATGCCAACAACGAATCCACAATGAAAGAAATAAAAACAACAATTCCATTCACTATAACCTCAAAACCAATAAAATACCTAGGAATAAACCTAACCCAAGATGTAAAAGACCTCTACAACAAAAACTATAAAACATTAAAGAAAGAAATTGAAGAAGACCTTGGAAGATGGAAAGATCTCCCGTGCTCATGGATAGGCAGAATAAATATCATCAAAATGGCCATTCTGCCAAAACTGATCTATAGGTTCAATGCAATTCCCATTAAAATACCAGTGACATTCTTCAGAGACCTAGAAAAATCAATCATGAATTTCATATGGAGAAAGAAAAGACCTAGAATAGCCAAAGCAATTCTCAATAACAAGAAACACGCAGGAGGCATTACAATCCCAGACTTCAAACTATACTAAAGAGCAATAGTAGTAAAAACAGCATGGTACTGGCACAAAAACAGATATACTGACCAGTGGATTAGAATAGAAGATACAGAAACAAACCCACACATCTTTAGTCAATTAATCTTTGACAAAGGGGCCAAACACATACGCTGGAGAAAAGACAGCCTTTTCAACAAGTGGTGCTGAGAGAACTGGCTAACCATTTGTAAAAAGATGAATCTAAACCCCTATATCTCACCAAACACAGGAATCAACTCAAGATGGATCAAAGACTTAGAAATTAGACCTGAGACTGTGAAGCTAGTAGAGGAAAGCATAGGTTCAACACTACAACATATTGGCACAGGCAGTAACTTTCTCAACAAAACCTCCAAAGCTCAGGAAATTAAAGCAAGAATAAACAAGTGGGATAACATCAAACTAAAAAGTTTCTTCTCATCAAAGGAAACTATCAATAACCTAAAGAGGAAGCCTACAGAATGGGAAAGGATCTTTACCAGCCACCATTCTGATAGGGGGCTAATATCCAGAGTATACAAAGAGCTCAAAAGACTCTACACTAGCAAAACAAACAACCCAATCAAGAAATGGGCAAATGAACTAAATAGACACTTCACAAAAGAAGAGATACAAAGGGCTAATAGATACATGAAAAGATGTTCTTCATCACTGGCCATCAGGGAGATGCAAATCAAAACTACACTGAGATTCCATCTAACCCCAGTCAGAGTAGCAAGCATAAAGAAATCAAATAACAACAAATGCTGGCGAGGATGTGGGGAAAGAGGAACTCTTTTACACTGTTGGTGGGAATGCAAACTAGTTCAACCACTATGGAGATCTGTGTGGAGATTCCTAAGAAAGGTGGGAATAGATCCACCATATGATCCAGCTATACCACTCCTGGGTATCTTTCCAAAGGAGTTGAATTCAGAGAACTACAGCAACATATGCATACCTATGTTCATAGCAGCACAATTTGTAATAGCCAAAATATGGAACCAACCCAGATCACCATCAACAGATGAATGGATAGCAAAACTATGGGAAATACACACAATGGAATTCTATTCAGCCATAAAGAAGAACAAAATTATATCATTTGAAAGAAGATGGAAAGCCCTGGAGAACATTATGTTAAGTGAGATCAGCCAAGCACAGAAGAAGAAGATACATATGTTTCCTCTAATATGCCCAAACTAGGAAACACAAAGAATACCAGAGGGACTCCAGATATTGAAGGGGAAATACTAGCTAAGTTTGGATGGTAAGATAGGAGAGGAGGAAGGCCGGTCTCGATTAATAAGGGTCTACACTTGAACATGTGTAAAATTATGAATAAGACATGGTTAACCTGGACAACCATTGGTGTGTGTGTGGGGGGAAATGTGGGCGGGGGGGGGGAGGGCACCAAATATAGTGTAAATGTATACTATTTATGTTCAATAAAAAAATTGTTATATAAAAAAAACCATAAAGTGTTGAAAGAAAAACATAATGAGCACTTGTCTACTCTTCACCTAGATTAAATAAGTATTAACATTTTGCCACATTTTTACTTTCTTCTTTTTCATTCTCTCTCCACACGCGTGCATGTGTGCACGCACCCATATTTCTCCAAATTCATTCTTACAGTGATGAATTAAAAATAGTAAATTTCAGTCTTCTTCATTCAGTCTTCCTGCCATTCCTTCCATTTTAGCTAGCATATTCATAACCAATGACTTTTTTATATTGGAGGCAGGTTTGTAGTAACAGTGAAGTAGAGTCAGCAAAAATATTTTATTAGTCTTGATGTACATTTGAATCCTCCCCATAAGTCCAGTCCCCAAACATAGAAGGCGTGTGGAGCTCGAGACCTTGAAGAGTGGAATTTACTACTGAGAAGTTCTGAAATATCATTTTTCTTCTCTTAGTATAAAAAGCATTAAAGTGTTCCTGTTATTGCTGTTAATGTTATTGTCATTTCATCTGGTCTAAAGACATTTTTAAGCTGTTTTTGTTGTTGTTGTTGTTGTTTTGTTTGTTTGTTTTGATGATACTGGGGATGGAAGCCCTTCTACCTCCAGGCTACACTCCCAGGCCTATTTTATATTTTATTTGGAAACAGGGTCTCTTAAACCAGAAAGGCTGGCTTCAAACTTGCGCAATCCTCCTGTCTCAGCCTCCCAAGTGTGGGGATTACAAGCGTGTGTGCCACCACGCCCAGCTTAAGCTGATTTTAATTTTTTATTTATTTATTTTTTGCAGGTCTGGGGATGGAACTCAGGGACATTCAACCTCTGAGCTACACCCCCTGCTCTATTTTTTATTCTTTCTTTTGAAACAGGATCTCACTAAGTTGCAGAGGACCTCACTAAGTAGCTAAGGCTGTCCACAAAACGCAAATGCTGGGATTACAAGCATGTGCCACTACACCCGGCTCTGTTTTTTTTTTTTTTATTATTATTAACAGTAAAAATATTAAAGGGAGCTGGGCGTGGTGGCACACGGTTGTAATCCCAGCCCTTGAGAGGCTGAGACAGGAGAATCACACAGGTTGGAACCCAGTCTCAGCTACTTAGTGAGGATCTCAGCAATTTAGTGAGACAGTTTCCAAATAAACTATAAAATATGTCTGGAAGTATAGCCTAGAGGCAGAAAAGCCCCTGGGTTCCATCCTCAGTACCACAAAAAAAAATTAAAGGGAAGAAATTGATATGTGCTCAAGATATGAAGGAACTATTGATATTGAGAAAAAACTGTGTGTGTGTGTGTGTGTGTGTGTGTGCGCGCGCGCGCGTGCGTGGTGCTGGGGATTGAACCTAGGGGCATTCTACCTTCAAGCTACACCTTCAGACTGATTTTTTTTATTCTTTTTTTTTTTTTAACAGGGCCTCACTAAGTTGCAGAGGGTCTCACTAAGTAGCTGAGGCTGGCCGCAAACCGGTATCCTCCTGTCTCAGCCTCCCAAGTACTGGGATTACAAGCATGCACCACAATGTTCAGCTTAAGGGAAAGTTAACTTTGGCTTGCATAATATTTTCAGATGGATCAAGAGAGTTGGAGAAAAAAATTCAACATTTCATTATTTCTACATTATTTCTACATTATTTCTACATTATTTCTACTAATGTGGTGAATTAATGAAGTCAAGATGAGCCGCCCTGAAATTTGAAATCCTTTCTGATATGTTAAGAACAATAGTATAAACCGAGTGTGGTGGCACACACTTGTAATCCCAGCATTCAGGAGGCTGAGACCAGAGGATCACGGTTCGTGGACAGCAGCAGCTACTTAGTGAGGTCCTCTGCAACTCAGTGAGACCCAGTTTCAAAATGAAGAATAAAAAATAGGGCAGGGGTATAGCTTGGAGGTCAAATGCCCCTGGGTTCCATCCCCACACCCGCAAAAACAAAAAACAAAAAACAATAAAAGAACAATAGTGTAGGTTGCTTTGACAATAGTATAGTACTTTTTTCTCAGAGATTTTAGTGTTGGATTTGCCGCTAATCAAACGATATAAATTTTGGTTGCTTAAGCTGTGAGATAAGCACCTGTAGTTCTAATCACATGTAATTCTAAATATGCCCCTCTTTTCATCTAACAAGCATGGTGCTCCTCTCCATGTCTGCTAATGATCAGGAGTTGGGAATGTTGGAGTGAAATGCGCTGTCCTGCCATCAAGTGCCCCTTGGTCTCCTTTGGCTCCAATAGGTCAGGTCCTCTCCTCTTCCCCTTAGGGGCCCCTGCAGCTGGGACAGGAAATCCTGGAGCCCGGGAAGCCAAAAGTGGAGACGTGGCAGACTACAGATTTCACGAGAAGATTGCCATTCTCCCGCCTTGCTAGTTCCCAACCTCAGACCCTGCTATAAAAAAAGCTCTCACCTCCTCTCTCCAGCATGACTCTGCTGACAGAGAGGCCGTTCAGTTGATAGGTCTTGCCTGGAAGCACAATAAAGTACCTACCTTTAACATTCTGCTGGCTAAACCTTGATTTCTTGCATGACCCCTCCCCATTCAACTTCATTGTTATATTTGGTGCCGAAACCCAGGAGTTGAGTCTGGAGGTCCTTCCCCTTGCCCTGGAACCCTTTGGCCCTCCTCTCTCCTTCTAAAACCTGGGCTCTCTGACCTTTACTTGGATCTGCCACTTGCAGATGGGGTGAGTTCCTCTCCCTTCCCCTGGTTTTTAGGTTGCTGTCTCTGGCTTCTTTGTTCCTTCAAATGTATGGCTACGTCAGAGTTGCCCCCAGACAACCAGGTTGTCCTCTTCCAGTCCTGAAAAAGAGGAAGAGATGTCCATCCCTTGCTCTCTTGGCCCCACTGCCAAACGTTGACCAGGAATACAGGGATGCCTGTCTCCTGCTCTTCGTTCCTATCTACAAACTAGACATGGGTCACCAAAATTCCAAAGTGAACCACCATTCCCTCTGGGTTGTCTCCTAGTTAATCTCCAAACCTTGGGGCTATTGGAGGACTTATGCCCTAAGCGTTCACATTTCCATTGCAACAGAGCATGGCTTCAGTACAAATTGGACAACGACTCTTGATGGCCTGAAAATGGAACTCACTTTTAACACCCTGGCTGATCCTAGCAATCCTTGTAAGCAGTATGGCAAATGGTTGGAGATCCCCTGTATCCAGGCTTTCTTGTCCTTGCGCTCCCTCCTCTCCCTTTGTTCTCGTTGTTCTACCACACAAGTCTTGCTGGCTCAGGACACTTCTGCCCACTCTGCCAACCCCCTCCCTGAATGACCAGTACTTCCTCACCCTGCAGAGTCATGGCCGCCATCTTATGACTCTGCTGAGTCACAGCCACCATCTTCTGACTCCACTCTGGACCCTCAGGACCTCTCTTCACCATCCCAGCCACCTCCCTATTCTGAACCTAAAGCCCCCCACAGATCTCATTGACCCTATCATATGTGAACTACTACTCCAGTTGTGGCCACCCGTCATACTCCAGTTCAAATTGTCCTTCGAGATCCCACCATCTTTCTCACTCCCTCTCAGTTCCTTATTTCCCTCTACCACCAGCACATGGAATTAAACCTATTATCTCTCTTTTACTAGCCTAAGGCCTGCTCATCCCTACTAACTCCCTGTACAATACCCCTATCCTCCTTGTTAAAAAGCATGATGGCTATTCTCACCTGGTTCAGGACTTCTGCTTCATTAATGAGGCCGTCATTCCTGTACACACCTGGTTGTTCCCAACCCTTACACCCTCCTGTCCCATATTCCCCCCATGACTACCCACTTTTCAGTCTTTGATCTCAAGAATTCATTTTTTACTATTCCCCTGCACCCCAATTCCTGCCCCCTGTTTGCTTTTACCTGGACACCTGCCTGACACAACAATTGATGTGGACAGTCCTTCCCCAAGGTTTCCGATACAGCCCACACCTCTTTGGTAGGCTCTAGAACAAGACCTCGTCTACTGCCCCCTGGCCCCGAGTTCCCTTCTACAATATATAGATGATCTCCTTTTATATAGTCCCTTCCTTGAGATGTCCAAACAGCACACAGCCCTTCTCCTTAACTTTCTTGGGAACAGGGCTACAGGATGGCTCAACATAAAGCTTAGTTGTTAGTGCCAGAGGTGAGGTACTTGGGCCTACACCTCACCCTAAACACCTGGGGCCTAACTATTGACCAGATCAAGGCTTTGCAAGGCTTGCAACCATCTACCTCAGCCAATCAAATCCAATCCTTCTTAGGCTTTGTGGGATTCTTCTGACACTGGATTCCTAATTTTGTCATTCTGGCCAAAACATTATACAAGGCTAAAAAAAGTAACCCCCAGTGACCCCTTTACCTCACCCTCATCCATCCACCGAGCCTTCCTGGCTCTCCAGGAGGCCCTTATAAAATCCCCTCCCCTGTCTCTCCCCAATCCCACAGAGGCCTTTCTACTATATTCCGATGAAAGGCAAGGGATGGCCACGGGTCTGCTCACCCAACCTCTGGGAGCGACTCAAGCACCAGTTGTCTGTTTGTTTAAACAGCTTGACCCCCCTTATTGTAGGTGGCCACCTGCCTCCAAGCTCTGACATGGCCGCCACACTTACCAAAGCTCTTAAAATTTATCTTCAGGGGCCCCTACATTTTCTTTCCCCACATAGTCTCCAAGACCTCCTCTCTCCCAAAGCACTTCCTCTCTTGTCCCCTCCCTGCATCCAGGAGCTATAGTTGTTATTCATGAAAAATCCTGACATCAAACTATCCCACTTCTCAGCACTCAACCTGGCCACTCTTCATCCACTAAGGCAGAGCCCAGGCCCCGGCTTCCATCTCCTTGACTCTCATTCCTGCATAGACATGATTGAAACCCTTGCTAAACCAAGGGCAGACATCCAAGATACCCCCCTCTTTAATCCGATGTTACCTATTTCGTTGACAGCAGCTCTGTTCCTGACACGAAGGCAGGAGGAAAGCGGCCAATGCAGTGGTCACCCTAACTTAGGCTATTGAGGCCACAAGGCTACCGGATGGCACCACCTCCCAAAAGGCTAATTGTCTTAACCTGACCCCTACACTTGGCCAAGGATAAGCATGCAAACATATACACTAACTCAAAATATTCCTTTTTAATAGCACATTGCCATGCTTCAATTTGGTGGGAACAGGAATTTCTACTAAGGGCTCCCCCATTGTCAATGCCACCCTAATTAAAAAGCTCCTAAACCCCCTCTGTCTCTCCTGTCTGAGTGAGCCATCACTCACCACCAGAATCACAGGCAGACTCTTCCTTTGTGACAAAAGGAAACAAAAAAGCCGATTACATGGCAGGGTAGCTGTCACAACAGCCACAAAGGAATCCACCTGCCCCTATTTTATTTCTGACTCTTTCCACAATAACGCCCAGCTATGTTCCAGATGAACAGAGACCCCTGACTAAACTTGGGGCATCCTACCTGGAAGATGGATGGCTTATGCTGCAGGGCAAGACTGCCCTCCCCGAGGCCCAGGCGGAGGCAGTCATCACCCATAAACACAACTCCCTGCACATTGGGCCAAAGGCACTTAAACATTTCCTAAACCCCCTATTTTATTCTCCCCACCAGCTAATCAGTAAAATAGCGCCTCCTGTTCTACCTGCACTGCTATTTCTCCTCAAGGAAGCCTGCATCCCTCTTTTCCTACCCACCAAATGAGAGAATATCTTCCAGGGCAAGACTGGCAAATCAATTTTACCCACATGCCCTCTCACAAAAAGCTGAGGTATCTTCTCACCATGGTTCACACCCTAACAGGTTGGGTGGAGGCCTTCCCTTCCAGGGACGAGATGGCCAGCACAGTGCCAAGGCCTTATGTTCAGACATTATTCCTCTGTTTGGACTTCCCAATTCGTTGCAGTTGGATAACTGACTGGCTTTTATTTCTAAAGTCACTCAACAGGTGGCACACATCCCATGTCAACTGCAGTCATCAGGAAAAGTAGAAAGGATGAATGGTATTGGTATTCTTATAAACCACCCAACAAAACTTTTCTTAGAACTGTGGATGTCATGGTCTGAACTGCTACAGCTAGCCTTGCCCCTTGTACAAGCAACCCCACCTCCCCGAGGCCCCCCCCCTTTTTTTTTGCATACTGGGGATGGAACTCAGGGGCATTCTACCTCCAAGCTATACCCCACCCCCCAGCCCTATTTTTTATCCTTTATTTTGAAACAGGGTCTCACTGAGTTGCAAAGAGCTTCACTAAGTAGCCGAGGCTGGCTGTGAACCCAGATCCTCCTGTTTCAACCTCCCAAATGCTGGGATTATAAGCGTGCGCACCATGCCCGGCTTCCCGAGGCCCCACCTTTATGATCCCTTTGAGTTGCTGTATGGTCGCCCTTTCTTGCTCAACCATTCTCTCTCTCTTCGAACTCCCCTCCCTTGGTTTCCTATCTTCCTCCCTTGTCTTCTCGGGCACCTCCTTCAAGAACACACTGACCAGTATATCTCCCCAAACCTGGGATTAAAGAAGTGACCTCACACCCGGAAGCCAAGGCCAGGAGACCAGGTCCTTCCCAAATTGCTTCAACCAAAGTCTCTCCATCCATGGTGGACGGGACCCTTTACAGTGATTCTCACCATCCCCGCTGCAACCAAACTGCTGGGTGAACCCAGCTGGCACCACCTCACCAGCTAAAAAGAGCCCTAGCACAACAGCCTGATGAAAAATCCTCCTGTTTGTTATTGGGGCCCACTAAGCTCCACCTTACTTAGCATTCTCTTTAGTACTTTTGTCTCAACAGGCCCGGGGGCCTCAGGATGCTTGCCATCACACATGTGGGAGTTCACTTTGCAGGAGACTACTGGTGTGACACTGAAAACCGGCAGACCGATTGTAAGGCCAGCTTTGCACGGTGTCCTCTCTCTGATTGCTTGAAAACTATCTCTATTGAGCTCTCCCTCAAATCAATAGCGGATGCTGCAATTCCCATAGCATGTTTTCCTTTTGATCATCAGAAATCATGCTGCCTCACACAAGTCGAAATGTACGGTGGCTGCTATGACAGTAGATGCAGGAACCATTGTAGCAAAGAGGTTCAAATGTCAACACTACCCTGAGAAATCCTCGTATGGAAAGAACGTAAGTTTGCCTTCTGGGTCAATGACCCTTAGAATGACCAATGGGTGACTGGGTTAACAGGCAAGCTCTATTGGTCCCCGTAGCAAGCAAGGCCCTGGGGCTCACTGTTCATTCATGCAGACATTCTGTTCTACCAGGCCAGGTTTGTTAATACAGTAACAGCATTCATCCCTAAGGAAAAGGCAAGTGCCCCCCTTTTCCACGGTGAGCAGATCTAAGGCTGGTCTGTTTTGGAGGGCTATTCCCGTGAGGGAGGTAATCTGCCTGGAGTAAGGCCAGCGAGGCAGTGGAGAGCCAATTGGAGGCGGTGCTGGAAGTGTTGGGCAGAGATGAAGTTTGTCTGGGTGCTCCACCCACCAGTCCCAGAGAGCTAACAGAAGTCACTAGGTTTACTCCCAGCAGGAAGGGAAGAAAGGCAGCCGCTTGTGGGTGGGGGGTGAGGAGCCAAGAGACTTCACCCTCCTCATATATAGTAAGCTGGGGAACTACCATCATGCAGGGGTTTGGAGTAGAAGGGTTAATACAAGTGTACAACACATTGCCCAAAAAAAGGTTCCCTGAGGGGCTCAAGTTTGGGTATTGCCCAGAGCCGTACAGTTGTTGAACCAAGGAGAGGCCTCCGTAGTCTGGCCCGGGGCCCGTTGGACTGGATAGAACCAGACTCATTAAGCCCTAAGGTCCACACGGGAACATTAGTCAGAGGAGCCTGGCAAGCCACTGTGGGTGGTGTAGCCAGGGATGCCATGGGTACTGCCTCCAGGAGGAGTTTCTGAAGGGAGGCACAAAGGAAGCAGAGAGTTACCTTGCGCAGAACCTAAGAAGCTTTTAGAAAACATATAGAGGATTGTATTAATTTTGTCCAGGTAGAGGCAGCCCGCGGAGGGGGATGTTGTTCCTATAATTTGTGTTTGGAGTCTAAGATGGAGGGAGGTGAGTGCGCGGGAAGTGATTAAAAAAAAGAACAGGAAATGGATGCTAACAAGTCAATAAAGAGCCCTGCAAATATAAGGAGTAACAGAAAATACAGACGTTCTTAGAAGTGAGAAGACTGAGCCTCAGAGAAGTAGGCAGGACTGCCACAGGCAGTTTTCCAGTCAGAGCACTACAGGGGCACTGCATGAACAGCTTACAACTTTCAGAAAGATACATGGGATATCTGTGTCCTTAGATCCAAAGGTGTGCTTTTGCGTGCATGTGTGTGTGTGTGTGTGTGTGTTACTGGGGGTTGAGCCCAGGGCATTCTACCTCCAAGCTACACCCCCCCAATTCTATTTTTATTCTTTATTTTGAAAAAAAGTTGCAGGGGAACTCACTAAGTAGCTGAGGCTGGCCAGAACCTGTGATTCTCCTGTCGCAGCCTCCCAAATACTAGAATTACAAGCATGGGATACCATACCTGGCTCCAAAGGTGTGCTTTTAAAACTAAAACATCATGGAGAGTGATGGTCAATGGAGATGCTATTCTGCACTCAATCAAATTTCTCACATGTATAGAGCTCAAGAGTATATTTTCAGCACTTCCAGTTGTACATTTTATGTTTGATAATAAGCTATGGCAATAGGTTTTAACATGGAACGTGAGTTTTTCCTATACTTTAAGAACTCAGTTATGTGAGCCAAATGTGGTGGCCCACACTTGTAATTCCAGTACTTGGGAGGCTGAGACAGGAGGATAGCTGGTTCAAAGACAGCCTCAGAAATTTAGTGAGACCCAGTTTTCAATAAGAAATAAAAGGCAGGCATGGTGGCACATGCTTGTAATCCCAGCATTTGGGAGGCTGAGACAGGAGGATCGTGGTTCGCAGATAGCCTCAGCTACTTAGTTAGGCTCTGCAACTCAGTGAGTCCCTGTTTCAAAATAAAAAATAGGGCAGTGGGTGTAGTTCGGAGGTAGAATGCCCCTGGGTTCCATCCCCAGTACTGCAAATAAAGAAAGGAAGGAAGGAAAAAAAGAAGGAAGGAAGGAAAGAAGAAAATTGGGCTGAGGAGTCGGGCATGGTGGTGCATGCTTGTAATCCCAGCATTTGGGAGGCTGAGACAGGAGGATCATGGTTCACAGACAGCCTCAGCTACTACATAGTAAGGCCATTCAGTGAGACCCTGTTTCAGAATAAAGAATAAAAATAGGACTGGGGGTGTAACTTGGAGGTAGAAAGCCCCTGAGTTCCATTCCCAGTACTGCAAAAAAAGAAAGAAAGAAAGAAAGAAAGAAAGAAAGAAAGAAAGAAAGAAAGAAAGAAGAAAAGAAAAAGAAAACATTAGGCTGAGGGTGTAGCTTGGCGGTAAAATGCCTATGGGTTCAATCCCCAGACCCCTCCCCCCCACACACACACAAAGAGCTTAATATGTGAAATGGGTTATGTTAATAAAATAATTCTTTGATCTAAATCATCTTTGGTGGTACTGGGGATGGAACCCTTCTACCTCCGGGCTACACTCCCATACCTATTTTTTAATATATATTTTATTTGGAAACAGGGTCTCTTAAGCCAGCAAGGCTGACTTCAAACCTGCGTGATCCTCCTGTCTCGTCTCCCAAGCGCAGGATTTCAAGCGTGCGCCACCACACCCGGTGATCTAACTCATCTTTGTATCATAAAGTTTTAAGATGATCTTGTTATTATTACTATTATCATGTTAAATGAGAAAAGCACCAAGTTCCAGTTTAACAAATGATTATTTGTTATTTGAACAAAGTTTTCATTTATTTCAAATCTTAAAATTTGTGGTTCTACATAAAATAAGAGAAAGCAGTCTAATCTTTTTAAATACAAAGTGCTGATGTGGAGTTTAAAGTTCACTACATTTTTTTCCAGGTTCAATTTCCTCTGAAACACCTGAAAGCATTCCTCATGCTAAAAAAAAAAAAGGGTTCCCATGTTCATAAAAATTGAACTGTGAACCTAAAACACAAAACAAACCATTGTGTGAGTATGTATTTTATTGAGCCCAGACTCTCTGATAGTTTTCTGGCAAGCCAATCTAAGATACAGTATTTTTGTGATTTCTTAACCATCAAAGTTTACTGAGTGTTCATTGAGAAAAACATTATATAATTATTTCTCTCTTCAGAAGGAAAAGGGTTAGCCAGGCATGGTGGCACATGCTTGTAATCCCAGCATTTGGGAGGCTGAGACAGGGGGATCATGGTTCACAGATAGCCTCAGCTACTTAGGCCCTTTGCAACTCAGTGAGAACCTGTTTCAAAATAAAGAATAAAACATAGGGCTGGGGGTAGCTCGGGTGTAGAATGCCCCTGGGTTCTAGCCCCAGCCCCGCAAAAATAATTAATTAATTAATTAAAATAAATTTAATAATTAAAAGGAAAAAAGAAAAAAGAAAAAAAGGATAAGGGTTATTTGGGCATTGAAATGTTTCTTCTCAGAAAGCTTGAGTAGTACAATACGAATAAAATTGTGTAGTCCTTCTTTTATTATAGCCCTATCAAAATTACTTGTTTTCCGGGTGTGGTGGCACACACTTGTAATCCCCGCGCTTGGGAGGCTGAGACAGGAGGATCGCACAGGTTCAAAGCCAGCCTCAGCTACTTAGTGAGGCTGTCAGCAACTTAGTGAGACCCTGTTTCCAAATAAAATATAAAAATAGGTCTGGGAGTATAGCCCGGAGGTAGAAAGCCTCTGGGTTCCACTCCCAGTACCACCAAAAAAAAAAAAAAAAAAAAAAATTACTTGCTTATAATCTATGTTTTTAGAGACCAGTTGCCAAGGTGACAGCTTACTAATCTGGTAAACTAATCGATGCTATGGTAAATTCTGGTTTTATTCTTTCCAATATCATTTTATTTTAGTGACAATATTTTAACACATAGAAATCACTCTAATGGTGGGGATTTCTACACTCATGTGGAACTTTTGGTGTCCTTTAGAGGCATCATTGGAAGGGCTGCTATCATTGTCTTTTTAACTTGAAGGCTGGAAATTAAAAAAGAAAAAGGCAGGCCAAGTCTTTCCATTGCTTGGAGGAACTCCTAAGAGCACCAAAATCCAGCAGAGTAAGGTAGGTCCTGCCACATCTTTGTAAGGTCAAAAATACATTTCTCACAAAAAAAAAAAAAAACAGGATGCAAGTGGCTGGACAATTCTGTTTTTCATGATGATATTATACATGGCCGGGAACATTAGCACCCCTTATTTCAACCCCTCAAATTCCAATAGCATCCATCTCTCCTCCCCTAAACTCACCTGTGCAGTCTCTGTGACGATCAACCTGCTTCCCACATATTTCCAAATGTGTAGAACAATCCTGGTGAGAGTTATTAGCTGGACTTCTAAAGCTAGTTAGGACCTTTCCTCTGGGAAGCACAATATGCCCAGCAGCCCCGGCTTCAGAGAGTGCGCGTCGCCTTGGACCTCCAGTGACTACCATGTTTGGGAACGGGGGTGCATGTTGTGAGAATAGGGAGACAGCACTTTCCCCCCTCAACATTCTCAAACTAATTCCAGCCCACTATCTCATCATGAGTCAGAGATCCAAACTAAAAAAGTGGAAAGTTTTTTTCTGAAAGCAAAGCCTTTTTTTGGGATGGCAGCTTAATGAGGACTAGTTTGGCAGTTTGACATTGATCTTCTAATATTGTGACAGCAGCCCTTAAAGAGCTATTCCTTTGGGGGATAGCACAACTTCAGAATTTCATTTAACTAAAGTTGGAGCCGCATTCTCTTTCATGATCAAAAGATCATTTAAGAACCATGCATAGAGCCGGGCGTGGTGGCGCATGCTTGTAATCCCAGCATTCGGGAGGCTGAGACCGGAGGATCGCGGTTCGCAGACAGCCTCAGCTACGTAGTGAGGCCCTCTGCAACTCAGTGAGACCCGGTTTCAAAATAAAGAATAAAAAATAGGGCAGGGGGTGTAGCTCGGAGGTAGAATGCCCCTGAGTTCCATCCCCAGACCCGCAAAAAAAAAAAAAAAAAAAAAAAAAAAGAACCATGCGTAAGGAAAAACTGGAATAGGATCACTTTGCATCACATTCCAGAGTAAAAAATACTAAAATATTGAATTTTTAAAACTTACCTTCTTGACATGGGTTTTAGTGAATAAGTTTTCATTAGTTTCATTAATTTGGCACAATCCTGGGATTAAATGTTTTAAGGTGCTTGTGAGAATAAGAACTACATATCAGCTGGGCATGGTGGGTCATGCCTATAATCCCGGTACTTGGGAGGCTGAGTCTGGAGGCTCGCAGGCTCAGCTACTTAGGCCCTCCGCAACTTAGACCCTGTTTCAAAATAAAGAATGAAAATAAGACTGGGGATGCAGCTTGGAGGTAGAATGCTACTGGGTTCAATCCCCAGTAGCACACACACACACATACACTAAATTAAAAACGACATTATCATTGTAACAGAATGCCTGGCTAGTTTATGGTGAGCAAATCAAAGTTCCCGGGGCCATAAAGAATTTCAGAGGGGGAGTAAAGTCCTTTTGTTTTCCTTTAGATAAGATATATGTTTAGAAGTCTCATGAATGCCAACAGGGCCATTTTATTACATAATGCTCAAAGAACATAGTTAATAAAAGTTATATGGAGAATAATTTTAATACTATTTTGAAAGTAAGAGATAAAATATCTGTGGAAACTGAATATATGCAAGATGGCAGCATGGCTTTGAGAATATCGATGTGTTTTAGCAATAGTATTCTTCTAAAGGAAAGATTAAGATTGGCTTTTGTTTTGTTTGTTTGTTTTTGTTTTTTTTTTGTACTAGGAATTGAATTCAGAGGTATTCTATCTCTGAGGTACACCCTCAGCTCAGTTGTAGATTTATTTGAAAACAGGGTCTCCACCAGGAATGCTGGCACACATTTGTAATCCCAGCATTTGGGAGGCTGAGACAGGAGGATCACTGTTTACAGACAGCTTCAGCCACTTAGTAAAGCCCTTTGCAATTCAGTGAGACCCTGTTTTAAAATAAAGAATAAAAAATAGGGCTAGAGGTATAGATTGGAGGTAGAATGCCCCTGGGTTCCCTTCCCAGTACTGCAGGGAAAAAGAAAGAAAGAAAGAAAGAAAGAAAGAAAGAAAGAAAGAAAGAAAGAAAGAAAGAAAGAAAGAAAGAAAGAAAGAAAGAAAGAAAGAAAGAAAGAAAGACAACAGGTTTCACTAGGTTGATAAGAGTCTTACTACTTGCTAATGCTATCCTCAAACCTGTGATTATACTTTTCTCAGCCTCCCAAGTACAGAGATTACAGGCATATACCACCATGCCTGGCAATTGGCTTCCTTTTTTATATTTTTATTTTTATTATATTTATTATTTATTTATTTATTTAGTAGTCCTGGGGATGGAACCCAGGGGCCTCTACCTCCGGGCTACGCCCCGACCTATTTTTTATTTTATTTTGAAACAGGGTCTAACTAAGTTGCTGAGAGCCTCACAAAGTAGCTGAGGCTGGCTTTGAACCTGTGTGATCCTTCTGTCTCAGCCTCGCAAGTACTGGGATTACAAGCATGTGCCACCACATCCAGCTGGCTTCCATTTTAAACACTGAATACTTGGTACACAATGATGCTGATCTTGTATGCTAGAGGTAGTCAAATTATGAGTTAAGCCGAGTATGCTGGCACGTGCTTGTAATCCCTGTACTTGGGAGACGAGAGGATTGCAGGTTCTTGGCCAGCCTCAGCTACTTAGTGAGGTCTTTGGCAACTTAGTGAGACTCTGTTTCAATATATAAAGAATACAAAATAGGACTGGTGGTGTACCTCAGAGGTAGAATACTCCTGGGTTCCATCGTTAGTACTATAAATAAATAAATAAATAAATAAATAAATAAATAAATACTTACATGGATAAGAAAGTCAATTGTATTTCTGCCCCCATGATCCATGTGTTGGTCAGATGCAAGTTTAAGAAAATATTGTACTGTGAGTTTCCAGAATATATAAACCATGTTGCTTTCTTTGCCTGCAGTTTCTGTGTACAGGGGTCAGCATGTAGAAGGCTCTTGGAGGGGTGGGGAAGCTGAAAAGCATTCATTCCTTTTCCAGTCCCACAGTCATATTCCTTAGTGAACCATACTGAACACATCAAACTCTACTTACTAGCAACAACTGTTATCATTATGCATTTACTGAATACTAGATGTGTGGTGACTATTAATTCATTTAATTATTAAATCAACAGCTGGGTGTGGTGGCACAGGCTTGCAAGCTCAGTACTTGGGAGCCTGAGACAGGAGAATCACAGGCTAGCAGCCAGCCTCAGCTATTTACTGAGGCCCTCTGCAACTTAGTGAGACCCTGTTTCAAAATAAAGAATAAAAATTAGGGCTGGGGGTGTGGCTGTAAGGTAGAATAACCCTGAGTTCAATCCCCAGTATTGCAAAAAAAAAAAAAATTAAATTAGCATCATGGCATGATTACTAACATTTTCAGATGAAGAAACTGAGTCTTATGGGAGGCCAGTACTATGCTGGAGATAACCTGGTACCACAATGTAAATCTGAGTCTCTAAGACATAATCTATGTATTGAATGAATATTCTGGGTGAGGCTGGGGTAGAGACTTTCATAAAATAAGTTTCTGCCTTCTAATGAGAAAAAGGTCCAAGCAGACAAGTCATTTAATTCACTTTGTAAATTTTTTTTATTTTTTGGTGGTACTGGGGGTGGAACCCAGAGGCTTTCTACGTCCAGGATATACTCCCAGACCTTTTTTATATTTTATTTGGAAACAGGGTCTCACTAAGTTGCTGAAAGCCTCACTAAGTAGCTGAGGCTGGCTTCGAACCTGTGTGATCCTCCTGTCTCAGCCTCCCAAGCGCGGGGATTACAAGTGTGCGCCACCACACCCGGCTTAATTCACTTTTAAATCAATTCCAATAGCGGAAATAACAAGGCAGAAACCACTGGAATTCAAGGAGGAGCAAGTAACCCAAAGGTAGAGTTGTTGCCAATCTGTGGCGGTAGGATAATGATAGGATTTGTAGTTGGTCCCTCTGGATTCCCAGAGGAAGGCAAGTTATGCAAGGTGAACAAACCATCTGGGTGTCAAGCAATCTAGGCATGTTTATCTCAAACATCCCAAGTACAATTCTTGTGTGACAGGTGTGCTTCACTTCACACACACGTGCGTGCACACACACACTCATGCACACACATTCCTACTTGTATCTTGTTATTTCTTCTTTGCTTTCTTTTTTTTTTTTTTTTTTTTTTTCTCTTTGTGGTCCTGGGAATTGAACCCAGAGGTTCAATACCTCTAAACTATACCCCAGCCCTATTTTAGATTTTAGTTGGAAACACGGTCTCCCTAAGTTGCTGAGTATTGATGTGTTGCTGAGTATCTATGCCCTCAGACCTTCAATTCTACTGTCTCAGCCTCCTAAGTACTGGGATTACAGGTGTGTGCCACCACACCCAGCTCTCCTATTAATCCTAAGAGCTGGAAAAGGGTACTTCCTGTGGGGAAACAAATCAGGTTTTTCTTCTTCTAACTGCATTCCCTCAGGCCAATGTCCGCTGCAGAGAAGCTTCTCTAAAGCACCCACTGCCACCGCTGTGATGGGAAGTGTCTTGGGCAGTCCATTATCCATGCGGAGGACGTCCACTTCAAATTCTGCTTAAGTTGCATCCTGCAGCCCGGCCTCACGAGGTGGGGAGGGCTTCTCTGCAGCCAACTTGACACCAGATTCCACTGCTTTTACCCAGTGACTCTCTCTCGTGATTTTCTTTTCCTTTAAGCAAAAACTTGTCTCCACAGCGACAGGAAGCAGCCGTTTAGCCTGGTGTGGTAGCATAGGTTTGTAATCCCAGTCCTTGGGAGACTGAGACAGGAGGATCACGATTCGCTGCCAGCCTCAGCTACTTGGTGAGGCCCTCTGCAACTCAATGAGACCCTGTTTCAAAATTTAAAAAAATTTAAAAAAATAGGGATGAGGGTGTAGCTCAGAGGTAGAATGCCCTGGGTTCAATCTCCAGTACTGAAAGAAAAAAAAAAAAGCAACAGCAGTTGTTCTCTGGTATATTCTTCCTCTTTATATATATCCAAGAAAAAAGAATTTTCTTTCTCTACTATCAAAGTACAGTGAATACACTTAGACTTAGTAATAAAAGTCTGGTCCCAAACTACACAATCAGCTATCTATCTCTATTACCAAACTAGAATAGTCCATTGCTTAGGTTAATGCCACTTGTCTTAAATTTATATAACTAAAAGAACAGTTCAAGTAGATTTTTTTCCCTAAAACAAAGAAACAATTTACATTAAAGATTAATAAATATTCACTTGTAGTGATCAAAAATAGAAAAAAAAATCTCAAGTTTTAAAGTTCAATCTTGACCAAGACATCTATGATACAGGTGAAGAAATCCAGACTTGTGATGTTAGGCTTGGCAGTTAAAATCAGGTAGGTAATAGCGCATCCAGGGTTGGAATAGGCATTTTCTTTCTTCCTTCCTTCCTCCCTCCCTCCCTTCCTTCCTTCCTTCCTTCCTTCCTTCCTTCCTTCCTTCTTTTCTTTCTTTCCTCCTTTCCTTCTCTTTTTTCTTTCTTTTGAGGGCCTGGGGATGGAACCCAGGGGCATCTGACCTCTGAGCTACACCGCCCGCCCCATTTTTTTGCTCTTTATTTTGAAACAGGGTCTCGCTAAGTTGCGGAGGGCCTCACTAAGTAACTGTGAACCGCGATCCTCAGGTCTCAGCCTCCCAAATGCTGGGATTACAAGCTTGGGCCATCACACCCTGCTTTGGAATCCACATTTTCTTATCCCCAAGTCTAAAGCTCTTTCTTGAGGGAAGGAGGGCAAAGGAGGTCATGAAAGGTGTCGTTTGATACTTTTTCCCCTGTAGAAGAAAGAAGAATGGCTCTCTCTGTCTTGCCTCGGTTAGGTCTGGGTCATTTTCTAGGCATGTGTCATTTCTGGCTCTTGCATTTCCAGCACAGTCAACTCTTGTGTGCAGCTCAGCGTCTCCCTGGTTTCTGGAATGTTCACCGGGAGCCTGTCTCAAAGGCAGAGCTGCACAGGCGACCTGAGCCTCACACAAGACTCCTCATCTAAAATATGCTATCTGTATTGGTCAAAATAGTTAACTTTTATTAAGCGGCTTTTTTTTTAATTGTAGATTGAATTTTATCTGAACTCGTTTTATTGTTTTCTTTCTGAATCCTGTGTTCTGGACTATCTAGATTCTTATCTGTGTGTTTTTATCTTTGAACATACTGACTGTTCTATGCTCCCCACAGCCTAGAATTATTTACATATGCTTCCTAATAAATCCGTTTCTTCAGATTTTCTTTAATGCGCAAGCCTTTCCCCTTAGTGTGGCTGCCTAGATATACTGCCAGAGGGCCTGGAACATAATTTCTTCAGGACCAAGCGCAATGTTAATACCCTTTTCCTCTTCCCTCCCCTGGTCTAGGGAGGGCCTCCTTTCCCTCATTTTCATCAGGAAGCTGAAATCTAGGCCTCTGCCAGTTTCAGTAATGCTCTTGGCTGCTCTGAGTGTGATGTGGAAAAAAACTGTCAGGGGGTAGGTTTGGAGCAGCTGTTTTACCACATTCCTGTAAAAAATGCCTGCAAGCATAGACTGCTCCTCCTAAGGCCTAAGAAGGCCCTCTCCTGCCTTGGTAAATGTGGGGAGGAATTCTGTCCACTCACTGCCCTGGCAGATCTCTGTTAAAGAGATCTCTGTTAAAGGCCCGAGGATAATATCTGTTTAAGGTAAAGCCCAGGGACGTTTTGGTAACAACTTGTGGGTACAAGTTGTCTGAACCGGGTGTGGTGGCGCACGCGCCCGCGCTTGGGAGGCAGAGACAGGAGGATCAAGCAGGTTTGAAGCCAGCCTCGCTGGCTTAAGAGACTCTATTTCCAAAAAAAAAAAAAGGACAAAATAGGTCTGGGAGTGTAGCCTGGAGGTAGAAGGGTTTCCAGGAACCTCAGTACCACCAAAAACAACAACAACAACAAGAACAACAAAAATCAACTGGCTGGATGCCAGTTCTAAAGGAATGTTACAGAGGAGGGGGTGGGTCACCAGACTACCTCTCAAGGCCCTTCCTTCCACTTACAGGTCCTGATTCTGCACTTCTTTAAATTATATATTATACATGTACTACATCTGTATCCATAGGATTTAGGAGATCTTTCTTTTTTCTTCCTTCCTTCCTTCCTTTCTTTTTGGTGGTACTGGGGATTAAACCCAGGGGCATTCTACCTATACCGCCAACACCATATTTTGTTTTTATTTTGAAGCAGGGTCTCGTTATGTTGATGAGAATCTTGCCACTTGCTGAAACTGTCCTTGAACCTGCGATCCTCCTCAGTCTCCCCAAGTACTGGGATTATAGGAATGAATCATTACACCCAGCTTAGGAGAGCTTTCTTAATATCATTTTCTTCTTATCAAAAATGCTATAAGATGAAGGTTTATTTTTTTATTTATTTATTTATTTTTGGTGGTGGTACTGGGGTTCCTGGAAGCCCCTCTACCTCTGGGCTACACTCCCAGACCTATTTTTACATTTTTTATTTGGAAACAGGGTCTCCTAAGCCAGCGCATGTGTCTGGCTTTGAACCTGCGCGATCCTCCAGTCTCTTCCTCCCAAGTGCAGGGATTACAAGCGTGCGCCACCACGCCCGGCCGAAGGTTTATGGTAAAATGTAGAAAATGTGGGTGTTGAAGCTTTGGTACCTTCAAGGAGTTTTTTTTTTTTTTTTTTCTTCTAACTAAACAAAACTGCAGCATGTACAGTTTAGTTTCTCTTCATCGTCATTCTCGGGGCATAGTTTTCTTGCCTTTACAAGATTAGGATTGGAGTAGTTTCTATAAATAGGAGAAGAGAAGGAATGTGCCCCAAGAAGCAAGGCGAGCCTTAGAAACTTGCAGGGGGATTTGGAGCACCAGAACAGGGCGGTGCGCCCTTACATGAGGAGCTGGCAGAGCTCCTGTGGTCTGCCTGGGGAACAGACAAGGACTCCTCTGTGTGAGATTCCTTTGCAGGGGTTAAGATGCTAAGAGAGAGTTATGAAGTCTCAAGTCTTGTAAAGAGAGAACAAGACATGCCTGGAAGATAGGTTCTTAGGTGCACGGTATTATATATAATATGTACAGTGTTTCCATAAAAATTCCCAGAAATCTATTTTTAATATAGAAGGGGGAAATTGTCAGAGAAAATTGGAGTAGGGGGTTATAAAGGGGAGGGAAAAATGTAGATGAACTAGGGAGTATAAATATACATATTTGGCAAGCCAGGTATGGTGGTGCACAATTGTAATCCCAGTACTTTGGAGTCTGAGACAGGAAGATTGCAGGTTCAAAGCCAGCCTCAGCTACTTAGTGAGGCCCTCCGCGACTTAGTGAGACCATGTTTTAAAATAAAGAATAAAAAATAGGGCTGGGGATATAACTCGAAGGTAGAATGTCCCTGGGTTCAATCCCTGGTACTACAACAACAACAACAACAACAAAGGTATTTGGGACTATGATTCTGTGTGTGTGTGTGTGTGTCTGTGTGTGTGTGTCTGTGTGTGTGTGTGTCTGTGTGTGTGTGTCTGTGTGTCTATGTGTGTGTGTCTGTGTTACTACTGATGATTGAGCCGGGCATGGTGGCGCACGCTTGTAATCCCAGCATTCGGGAGGCTGAAACCTGGAGGATCACGGTTCGCAGACAGCCTCGGTTACTTAGTGAGGCCCTCTGCAACTCAGTGAGACCCGGTTTCAAAAATAAAATAATAAAAAATAGGGCAGGGGGTGTAGCTCAGAGGTCAAATGCCCCTGGGTTCCACCCCCAGACCCACAAAAAAAAAAAAAAAACTACTGATGATTGAACCCAAGGGTGTTCTACAACTGAGCAATATTCCTAGCCCTATTTTACTTTTTCTTTTTGAAGCAGGGTCTCACTAAGTTACCATGCACTGGCCTTGAGCCATTAGTCCTCTTGTCTCATCCTTCCAAGTACTGGGATTACTGGTATGCACCCACCTCACCAGCCTGGCTAGACTTCTTATTCAGGAGGAAAGGCACACAGTAGAATTCTGGAGAAAAAGAGTTGATTATGTGGCAACTTCGACCAATGGAAGGATGGAAATTCTGAATAAACATACAGCACACAGGCCCCTTGACAGGCAAAGACCACTTCCATTCTCTTCCATCAGAGTAGGCAGTTCTGACTGTTAATAGCAAGTACACATTATTTTATTTGTTTGTCTGTTCTGCCTCTGTCCCCCTAGTGCTGGGGAATTGAACCCAGGGCCTTGTGAATGCTAGGCAAGTGCTCTACCACTGAGCTATATCCTGGGCTCTATCTTTTAACACATATGGAATTCCCTCGGAGGACTATCCCTATGAGAAACCTTTCACACACAAGTAGAAATAATAGATGTCAGAACAAAGATATTCTAAAAGAGATTGAGAAACCTTTAAGAGAAATTAAAGCGAGCCAGGCATGGTGCTGCCCACTTGTAATCAATCCCAGCATTTGGGAGGCTGAGAGAGGAGGATCACAGTTTGCAGAGCCTCAGCTTTTTAGTGAGGCCCTCTGCAATTTCATGAGACTCTGTTTCAAAATAAGGAATAAAAAAGTAGGGCTAGGGGTGTAGCTTGGAAGTAGAATGCCCGTGGGTTCCATCCTCAGTACTGCAAAAAAAAAAAAAAGAGAGAGAGAGAGAGAGAAAGAAAGAAAGAAAGAGAAAAAAGAAAAGAAAAGGAAAGGAAAAGAAAGCCAGACAGCAAGCAAGACTCCAAGTGGGTTAGGAAATTCAAGAGATGTTCTTAATGTAGGTAGTCCAAAGGCAGAGAATGCAGAGGGGTGCACCTAGTGCAATGCCTGACCTGTAGGGACATCCCATGAATATTCTCAGGAGGAAGAGGAAAGGCGAGGGCTATGTGTGTATATATATGTATATATCTCCAAGTGGGCTTTATCAGTCGGCAAATCTAGAGCTCCAGCAATAAACATTTCCTGCCTTCTCTATGCCAGACTACAGCACTGAGGGATGTATAGACCTCTTAGCCCCATGGGGAAGAAATAGTTACATGGAATCATTTATTTTCTTGAAAGAAAAGAACAAAGTGCTATGGGAGAAGGTGACATTTAAGCTGAGATCTGAAGAATAAGATTGTGTCAGGGGAAAAGATGAGAGATGAGAATTTCAGGCAGAACAAAAGGCATGTGTAGAGGCAAGGATGGTTCTCCAAGTGATCATCAGAAGGGCCTTATGGCAGGGCAGAAGCCAGTGTGGAACAGCATTTCATTTAAGGTTTATAAAATATTCATTGCTCGTATCTAAAAGAAGATAGGCTTGATACACAGTATAGGAGCTAAAGCCCCGCAAGTCTCCTCTTGTGTGGCTACCCCTTCAGAGCTGTGAGGCAGGTCTGGAATATTTGAAGACCAAAAGAAGGCAACTGGAGCTTAAGCACAGGGTTTCAGTGGGAGGCTGGCTGAAGATGGAGCTAAAATTGAAGCTGAGCTAGAAAAGCCTTGTAGGGACTGTTATAAATTTTTAATTTTACCCTTAGTGTAATGGGAAGCCATTAACGATTTTAAGCTGGAGAGTAACATGATCTGGTTTATGTTTAAGAAGGATCACTCTGGCTCCTGGGTAGAAATGGACTGCAATGGACAAGAAGCTAACATGTGTTGAGTTTCTGTGCGTGCCTGTCTCTCGACAATATACTGTACATCTAGTACCACACTTAACTCTCATGATATCTCTGAGATGTGGGTACTATTATCTTCACTTTATTTTTTTTTGTTTGTTTATTGGCGGTACTGAGGATGGAACCCAGGGGCATTTTACCTCCAAGCTACACCCCCAGCTCTATTTTTTATTCTTTATTTTGAAACAGGGTCTCACTGAGTTGCAAAGAGCCTCACTAAATAGCTGAGGCTGTCCATGAACCGCAATCCTCATTGTCTCAGCCTCCCAAATGCTGGGATTACAAGTGTGCTCCAACATGCATGCCCAGCCTTTATTTTATTTTTGAAACAGGATCTCGTTAGGTCAATGAGTCTCTCTCAGCAAACACCAATGATGCCCTTTGAGATTATATAAATTGTCCAGAGCAATTCAAGGAGAAGTAAGAAAATATGTATAATTCTATTACTGTGCAGGTAATGCAGGGGGGATTCTGTACATCTAATCAAACTTACAGACTGGTTGTAAAATTCTGTAGGTAGGTGATGGTCATATCCAGAATGCAATGAGCAGCAAAGGGTTAATACATGTGTTTTTAGCAACAAAGTTCATGATACAGGCTGCCCATCTGAGAGATACTGGATACAGCCAAGTATTATTGAAGCTATTATAGGATTTTGCTTTTAAAGCCTCTCATGATTGTTAAATGTGCGAAAGACCTATTTTCACTGTTTTGATCTTTTTTCTTTTGATTAGGTTTTTTCCAGGATACGGTTGCTAGGAGGGAAATAATTTTATTATTTAGAGAGGAGAGGAGCCTAGATACCCCATACCCTTAAAAAGTGTAAAAAAAAAAAAGTCTTACAGTAATTGACTTGAAAACTATTTTTGCAACACAGTTGGTGCCAGTCCACCTGCTTTCTGTTTGTTTGAGGTTATCTCTTTTCTCTAATGGCTCTCTGAAAGCACACACTAAGGTTTGCACCAAAACATTGTCCTGGAGACTGTTGGAGCAGTCTGACTGCCAGGGCTCTTCAGAGCCAACAGCTGTCTCTAATGACAGTGAGCACGTGCACTCTTGGTGACTACCACCCCTTGCCAAGAGGTGAGTGCCAGCCAGCAGCTTGGGGCACAGATCACCTGTGGATATAGTTGCTCTTATGTTCTGAGGACATCTGCCTCTGGGGGAAGACCCGCTGAGACTGAAGTTTAACCAACCAGGATATAGGGACACAGTTCCACATCCTGGGATGAATGTCCGCCCAGGCCCTGAGGTTTTGATGGTTTGGGCCCCTTTGGCTGGATATCCTATCCTTTGCCCTTTTTCATAACATCCCTTAACATTTCTTTAACCTAAAATTGTATACCTTTTATTGCTCTTGCAAAACTGTCATATGCTAAGCTGTTTATAGCTTTTGTCTAGTCACTGCATTTAAAACATTCCTTAACCTTATTTGGTATTTGCAATGTGTCACCTGAAATTCCCATGATATCTATTAGGAAGAAAAATAGACACGAGATTTTATGGGTAAGCATCTAATAATCTCCAGATAAAAACTATAACTCTATATAACTAGTCCTCAGAAGCTCAGCTGAGACCCAGGTGGCCCCTTTGAGTTCACTTAGGCTAAGCTTCCATTTTATAGATGCGGATACTGGGGCATAGACAGGGACGACAGGGATTCACCTAGGTCAGCCAGCTAGGTAAAGGCCAGGTTGGAGCTAGAACTCATCTCCTGCTCCCAGTTCAAAAAATTTTTAGGAAATTTTATATATTATTAAACTTTTATCTCCTTTTTTTTGTAGTTCTGGGAATGGAACCCAGGGGCATTCTACCTCCAAGCTGCACCCCCAGCCCTATTTTTTATTCTTTATTTTGAAACAGGGTCTCACTCAGTTGCAAAGAGCCTAAGTAGCTGAGGCTATCTGTGAACCGTGATCCTCCTATCTCAGCCTCCCAAATGCTGGGATTACAAGCGTGCACCATCACACCCGGCTTATTATTAAACTTTTAAATCAATAAAAAGAAACTACCTTTGGAATTGGGCTTAAATTTTATTATTGGATTTATCACTGTACAAGGACCTGATTTGCCTTTTGACATTTGGACAGATCCTAGAAAATACACACAATAAGGAACTTCTCTTGGTCCATTTTATAAACCTTTTTTTTTTTTTTTTTTTTTTTGCGGTACTGGGGTTCCTGGAAACCCTTCTACCTCGGGGCTATGCGCCCAGACCTATTTTTATACTTTTTTTTTTTTTTATTTGGAAACAGGGTCTCTTAAACCAGCGCATCTGGCTTCGAACCTGTGTAATCCTCCTATCTCCGCCTCCCAAGCACAGGGATTACAAGTGTATGCCACCACGCCCAACTAAACCATGTATTTTAAATTTTCTTTTATTTTTATTTTTGCGGCACTGGGGATGAAACCCTGGGACATTCTACCTCTGAGCTACATCCCCAGCCCTATTTTGTTGTTATTTTCTTTTGAAACAAGGTCTCACTAAGTGGTTAAAGCTGGTCATAAACCTGTGATTCTCTTGTCTCAGCCTTCCAAGTACACACAGTAAAATAAAACATTATGCGAGTGAAATAAAAAAACATGTGAGTACAGTGGAGTGTGAAAAACACAAGAGAGGTCCGGTACACGTGGCATGTAAAGTTTTAATGGCACGGCTCTCTCGGGGATCAGGGCGAGGCACCGTGGGGCCTGTCCAAAGCTAGAGGACGAGGGCTCTCCTTTTCAAGGTATGCATCTCGGGAGATCTGGCTTTTGCTCGCGGGAACGCCCAATTCTCGCGGGGGTTTCGGCCCCTCCCTTGCCCTGCAGAGGTCATGTGACACAAAGTCACACGAGTGCAGGACCCAACTTATCACGCACTTCATAAATTAAAGGAAAAACTATAATCATAACATGAGACTAGGTTTATGTTCATCTTCCTTTGGTGTTCCTTTTGGTGTTTCTGATATCTTCAGGAAATCTCTCTATGGATCCTGAGCCCCATTATCTGTCACGTCTAGACCTTTCCCTGCCTCATTTTCTTCCCTGCCTACATAAACTTCCCAATCTTTTTTTTTTTTTTCCCCTGTGGGTCTGAGGATGGAACCCAGAGGCATTTGACCACTGAGCCACACCCCCTGCCCTATTTTTATTCTTTATTTTGAAACAGGGTCTCACTAAGTTGTGGAGGACCTCATTAAGTAGCCGAGGCTGTCTGCAAACCCTGATCCTCCAGTTTCAGCCTCCCGAATGCTGGGATTACAAGCGTGCGCCACCACGTCCGGCTAAAACTTCCCAAACTTGTATGTACTCTCCCTTTAGCTCCCTTCTCAGGAGAATATTAGCTAAGCTCAGATGCTAATCAACACAAATGCCTATTTTTGCCTTTCATAGGATATCAAGTTCTTACTATCTCAGCCACTGTCTTGGGTTAAGATATTATTTCTAGAAACTCCTATTAAAAGCCATATATACATACATATACACATATATACACAGTGTTAGCTGGATGGTAAAATCCATGAGAGTAGTACTTTGGGAAGACAATACTCTGCTAGAATTCGTGTGTGTGTGTGTGTGTGTGTGTGTGTGTGGTGTGTGTGTGTGTGGTGATGAGGATTGAACCTTAGGGCATTATTCCTCTGCGCTACATCCCAGTTCTATTTATCTATTTTTATTTATTTATTTATTTGGAAACAGGGTCTCACTAGGTTAATGAGAGTCTCACTACTTGCTGAGGGTGTCCTTGAACCTGCGGTCCTCCTTTCTCAGCCTCCCAAGTACTGGGATTACAGGCGTGAGCCACCACACCCGCCTGACTCCCTTTTTGGAATTCTAATCCAAGCCCGGCCAACTCTAAACTGAAAGTATTCCCCCTTTGTGTCATGTCTTTTGCAGTGGAAATGTAATAGCATCCGGTGCTCAATACCAAGTCTCGCCAACATCTTCTGAGGAAGGTACAAGTGACCTTGAGTACTATGGACCATTCTTAGCAAGGTTTATGTTTTTCAGACAACTGAGATCACCTCCTTGAGTACCACCCTAGAAAGTAATCTCAACATTGTCAGCTGTCCTTGAATAGTTTAAAAGGATACCAGCTAAGACAGTGAAGGTCCTTTTACTTACAAATCACCTTGTGACTACCAGATTGAGATCATCCTCACATACTTCACCCTGCCTAAAACCCAGGAAGGTTCCCTAGAAGAGAAGAGCCCTGCACTCTCTAAGAGCGTCTCTCAATCTTGAGGTGGCCCACTTTCTCCCTTGAATGTATATTCCTTACTTTCCTAAATAAATTTCTGTCTACTCTCAGACTGGTGTGTGACAGAAACTCTTTTTTCTCATGTATGCCAAGCAACTCTTCTCGTGTGACAATATAATGTAAAATGGGTCAGAACAAAGATATATAATTTATTTGGGTTAAAAAATGGGAGAAAATGTTGTAACAAACTGTAGTCAGGCCAAAGAGAAAGATAAAAATACAGAAAAAATTTCTATGATGTGGCTTTGAATCAGTTAGGATACCTTAAAGGAAACCCAAACTCAAAATAATTTATTCTCTTTTTAAAAATATTTTGAGGCACCGGGGGTTTGACCCAGGGCCATTCTACCTCTGAGCCCCACTCCTGGCCTGATTTTATATTCTTTATTTAGAAACAGAGTCTCACTAAGTTGCAGAGGGCCTTAGAAGTTACTGAGGCTTATTTATTTATTTTTAGGGTACTGGGAATGGAACCCAGAGGCATTCTACTTCTGGACTACACCCCCAGCCCTATTTTTTATAATTTATTTGGAAACAGGGTCTCACTAAGTTGCTGAGAGCCTCACTAAGTAACCGAGGCTGGCTTCGAACCTGTGCGATCCTCCTGTCTCAGCCTCCCAAGTGCTGGGATTACAAGTGTGTGCCACCATGCCTGGCTAGAAGTTACTGAGGCTGGCTGCAAACTTAGGATCCTTCTGTCTCAGCCCCCCAAGTACTGGAATTACAAGCTTGCGCCACTGCATGAGACTCAAAATGATTTAAAGAATGAGGAACTCCTTCATGTGTAACAAAAAGTCCCAGAGGAAGGTAGGCAGCAGAATTAGTAGAGAGGGTAACTCAAGAAGGTCATGGAGTTTCCAGGTTTTTTCTATCTGTCCATTCAGTTGGCCTTGGTGTGTGGAGTTTGCTGTAAGGCTGGCTGGCTCTCTTCCTGGTAGCAAGATGGCAGCAGAGTTTCAAGAGAAATGAGATTTTCATGACTGATGCTTAGCACTGGGAAATAAATCTCAAAGAATATTATGTTGAGACATCATTGTGTTACTGTTAAGGGTAAAACTGAAAATATGGTGGCCCATGGACAAAATTATTTTTACAAATGTTGTGACTGGTATAATCTTCTTTAAAAAATGGAATGAAGCTGGATTTGGTGGCACAGACCTGTAATCCCAATACTTGGGAGGCTGAGACAAAAGGATCACAGGTTTGAGGATAGCCTTAGCCATTTAGTGAGATTTTCAGCAACCTAGCAAGACCCTATTTCAAAATGAAAAATATAAAAAGGGCTAGAGATTTAGTTCAGAGGTAGAGTGCTACTGGGTTCAATCCCCAGAACTCTCCCCCACCAAATGGAATGAGTTGTTTATATTTAAAAGTCAGATAATTTAAAAATTCACATTTCTGAGCCAGGCATGGCGGCACATGCTTGTTGTAATCCCAGCATTTGGGAGGCTGAGACTGGAGGATCACAGTTCGCAGACAGCCTCAGCTACTTAGTGAGGAACTTTCCAACTCAGTGAGACCAGGTTTCAAAATAATGAATAAAAAAAATAGGGCAGGGGTGTAGCTCAGAGGTCAAAGGCCCCTGGGTTCCATCCCTAGACCCGCAAAAATAAATAAATAAATAAATAAATAAATAAATAAATGAATAAATAAATAAAATAAATAAATAAATAATAAAAAATAGGGCAGAGAGTGTAGCTTGGAGGTTGAATGCCCCTGGATTCCATCCCCAACCCCCCCACACACACAAAAAAAAAAAAAATTCACATTTCTGGACTATTTTGAAGAATCCAAGGACTACCTAACTGTGCCTGCATCCCTTTTAGACAGAGCATTCCAGCTTCAGTTTACTAGAACCTCATCATTCCCGAACTAGCATATTGTAACTCATCTGCTTTACTCAGGTTACCACTAGGTCCCACACTTAAGAAATTTACTCCTAATGAAGAATTTTTTAAGTGCCCTTAGGTGTTCTAGAGCCTATAAACATGTCTTGCATTTCTCTGATGGTTAAAAAGAAAGGAGGGCAAGGGCCAGATACAGCCAGAGGGTGTATCTTTACCAACTCTATTATTAATTAGCCCTGTGACCTTATTAACTTATAATTTCTCTAGCCATAAAACTTAGCAATTGACACCTGTTCCTTATAAGAATTTTACAAAAATAAATAGCTTCTGTAACTTCAAAGGCAGGGAGGATTTTTTTTTTACAATTTATATCTTATTAAGAAAGAAATTGCTTTTATATTTATGTCTGAGATAGATGAGGACCAAATAATGTTCTCTAAAAGGTTTTCAGTTAAATATACGCCATTCCTATTTTTTTATATAAAATCTTTTGCTCAAAGATAGTGTCAGTAAATTTTCCTCTTAATTTTTTTTTTTTTTTTTTTTTTTTTTTGTGTGTGTGTGGTAGTGGGGGTGGAACCCAGGGGCTTTCTACCTCTGGGCTATACTCCCAGAACTATTTTATACTTTATTTGGAAACAGGGTCTCACTAAGTTGCTGAGAGCCTCCCTAAGTAGCTGAGGCTGGCTTCGAACCTGTGCGATCCTCCTGTCTCAGCCTCCCAAACTCTGGGATTACAGGTGTGTGCCACCACGCCTGGTTCTCTTGAAAAATATAATGTAACTCTACTGCTTATTACTTGTATCACTTAACATTGGTTAGGCAAAGTTAAATAAAGTTTAAAAGAAGCTATTAAAGTCAGGTGAAGTGGCACATGCCTGTAATCCTAGTATTTGGGAAGCTGAGACAGGACTTCGGGTTTGCAGCCAGCCTCAGCTACTTAGTGAGGCTTTCTACAACTTAGTAGACCTTGTTTCAAAATAAGAAATAAATAAAACAGGGTTGTGGGTGTAGCTCAGAGGCAGAACATCCCATCTCATAACCAAAAGAGAAAAAAGAAAAATACCCAGAAGCCATTAAACACTTAATATTGAATTTGTAACATTTTATATACTTATGGTTAGCTTCAATGGCTTTAGACAGTATGATAAAAATGTATTATTTTAGTTGGGAGTGGTGACTCATGTGTGTAATTTCAGTATTTGGGAGGCTGAGACAGGAGGATTGCAGGTTTGAAGCCACCTTTGACAATTTAGTGAAGCAACTTAGCAAGACCCTATTTCCAAATAAAAAATAAAATAGGTCTAGGGATATAGCCTGGAGGTAGAAGGCCCATTCCAGGTACTACAAAAATGTTTTTATCATATAATATTTCAAACATAAAGAAATATAAAAATAACAATCCATATTCCCAATTTGCCTTAGATTTTTAAAGTTCAGATTTTAAAAATCACAGGTTTTTTTTATTTTTTTATTTTGGTGGTCCTGGGGTTCCTGGAAGCCCTTCTACCTCCGGGATACACTCCCAGACCTATTTTTTTACCTTTTTATGTGGAAACAGGGTCTCTTAAGCCAGCAAGGCTGGCTCCGAACCAGGCCATCCTCCTGTCTCTGCCTCCCAAGCGCGGGGATTACAACGTGAGTCACGCCCAGCTGAAAAATCACAGTTTTAAGAAATCAGTTATTAGCCAGGGGTGGTGGCGCATGCTTTTAATCCCAGCATTTGGGAGCCTGAGACAGGAAGATCGCAGTTTGTGGACAGCCTCAGCTACTTAGTGAGGCCCTTTGCAACTCAGTGAGACTCTATTTTAAAATAAAGAATAAAAAAAAATAGAGCTAGGCAAGAGGTGTAGCTCAGAGGTAGAATTCCCCTGGATCCCATTTCTACTAAAAAAAAAAAAAAAAGAAAAGAAATTAGTTATTTCAGATACAGTTTGATCTCTCTCTCTCTCTGTACAATCTCATTGCCCACTATTTATACTCAGAGATAAAAGACAGCATACTAAATTTGATGTTTATTATTCCTATGCATGTTTTAAACTTTTTTTCTTTTTCAGTACTGGGGATTGAACCTGGGGGTATTCGACCTCTGAGCTACACTGCCAGCCCTATTTTTTATTTTTTATTTTGAACAGGGTTTCACTAAGTTGCAGAGGGCCTCACTAAATAGCTGCTGCTGTTCATGAATCTGTGATCCTCCTGTCTCAGCCTCTCAAGTACTGGGATTAAAAGTGTGCACCACCATACCTGGCTTCAATTTTTATTTATTTTATTTATTTATTTTTTGGTGGTACTGGAGTTCCTGGAAACCTCCGGGCTACACTCCCAGACCTGTTTTATACTTTTTATTTGGAAACAGGGTCTCTTAAACCAGCGAGGCTGGCTTTGAACCTGCGCGATCCTCCTGTCTCCACCTTGCAAACATGGGGATTACAAGCGTTCGCCACCAGGCCCGGCTCCTGGCTTCAATTTTTAAACTATGTATGTATGAACCCACAAATAATGAAATGTTTTGCATTTTTAAAATTTTATAATCATGGTACTATACACACACACAAATCTGCAACTTTTTTGTTTTGCCTCAATATTGTTTTTGTGTCTTATCCATCATAATATTTGAAATCAGGAATCATTAATATTAAATAATGTTATTCTGTGTTATATTTAAATATAAAATATCTCCTAAAGAGCCCACGTATTAATGTTTGGAGCTGATATAATTGAGACATGAGGCTGTGATCCCAGGGGTAAATAAATCCATTGTACTGGATTTTTCTGGGTGTGGCCCAGGCAGTAGGGTGTGGCCAGAGGTGGGTCCCTGGGGGACAGCCTTGGGGATCATATAAATGGCTCTTCTTCCTCTGCTTGCTCTTTCTTGTTTCTGGCGTCCATGGTGTGAGCGTAGTCTATGTGCTCTCCCTCTCTCCACTTCCTGCCACCCTGCCCTGAAATCCGCAGTCTCTGGCCTCACATGGACTGTACCTGAAACCATAAGAAAATAAAGTCTTTTTTTTTTTTTTTTTTTTTTTTTTTTGCAGAACTGGGGATGAAACCCAGGGGGCATTCTACCTCTGAGCTACAACCCCAGCCCTATTTTTTATTCTTTATTTTAAAATAGGGTCTGAGTTGTAAAGGGCCTCACTAAGTAGCTGAGGCTGTCCTTGAACAGTGATCCTCCTGTCTCAGCCTCCCAAAAGCTGGGATTACAAGTGTGCACCCCCAAGCCCAGCAGGTAGTCTTCTTTTCTCTAAGTTATATGGTCAGTCTTTTAGATTATAGCTGCAAGAATGATGGCTGAAGCGCTCTTATATTATTTTAATCTATTCTCAAACAATCAGTTGTTTCAACAGAGATTTTTTTTTTATGTATATCACACTGTTATGCTATCTAGGTTGCATGAGTAAAGAAAGTTCTGCCTCAGAACACACCACATGGTGTTGTTCCTATGAGAAGCAGCTCAGGAACAAATCAACCCTTGCATTTTGTAGACTTTCTTCTGCCTAGTAATCAAACAGAGGGAACCAGATGCTTATTGTAAATGTCAAATGCTCAAAAAATAAAGATATAAATTTTTGTGGCACTGGGATTTGAACCCAAGTGCATTCTACCTCCAAGCTACACTCTCAGTTCTATTGATTAATTGATTGATTGATTGATTGATTGATTGCGGTAATGGGGATAGAACCCAGGGGCATTCTACCTCGGAGCTACATCCCCAGCTCTATTTTTTATTTTTTATTTTTTATATTGAAACAGGGTCTCACTGAGTTGCAAAGGGCCTCACTAAGTAGTAGCTGAGGCTGTCCTTGAATCACAATTCTCCTATCTCAGCCTTCCAAATGCTGGGATTATGAGCATTTGCTACCACACCCGGCTTTAGTTTATTTTGAAACAAGTTTTACTATGTTGATGAGATTCTCTTTACTAGCCGAGGCTGTCCACAAACCTGCTATCCTCCTGTTTCAGCCTCCCAGGTACTGAGATTACAGGCATGTGCCACTACACCTGACTTCAAGTTAAAATTTGAAGTGTTTTCCCGAGAACCAATACTTACTCTTTTTTACCCTGGTATATCACAATGCATTGCAGACTGAATTTTTGGATTTATTTATTTTTTTTTTTCATATTTATTTTTATTGGTGCACTGTATTCATACATCATAGTGGGATACATACTTTTGTAGACATACATGCACACAATGCCCAGTCAGCCCCCACCCGATCCCCACCCCGTTCTCTCCCTATCCCCCCCTCCTATGCTTGGCTTAGTAGTTGACATCTAGTATTATAGCAATTGATCCAAAATTAAAAATGATAATCTTACATAACAGTTTCATTTGTCTGATACCAAGCTTTTGATGACTTAAAGATAACATTTCAATATTTCTTTTTGCTTTCTTTCTTACCAGAGAATATTTTTTTCTTTTTTTTAGGTGAAACTATCATATATTTATTTTTCAGAAAAAAATCTATCCTGATATGGAATATGGACTCTAGATACCCAAAACAATCTCGAAGCAAAAACAAAGCTAGAAGATGTATATTTTCTGATTTCAAACCATATAAAGCTACAATAATTGAAACAGTGTAGTACTGTTCTAAAGGCAGATATATAGACCATTGGAGTTAAATACAAGCCTAGAGCTAACTTCTTCCCTATATTGTCAAGTTATTTTTGACAAGGTTTCCACGAAGATTTGGTGGTGGGAATAATAATCTTTTAACTAAGTATTGTTGAAAAATAATAATTACATGGAAAAGAATAAAATTGGACCCTTACCTAATCCCACATACAAGTATTAACTCAAACTAGATAAAAGACCTAAATATAAATCTTAAGACTATAAACTTTTAGGAGAAAATCCGGGTCATAAAACCTCACAACATTGAAATTGGCAGTGATTTCTTGGATATGATTTCAATGGCACAGGCAACAGAAGAATATACAAACTCCCTAAAAAATAAAATAAAATATTGTATATCCAAAGACAATGTAAACAGAGTTAAAAGTTACTAATAGAATTGGATAAAATATTTCCAAATGCTATATCTGAAGGTATATTAATATTCCAACTAGAAATCCTAAAAATTAACAACAATAAAGGCAAACAATACAATTTAGAGATAGGTAAAAGACTAACATAAATAATGAATCTCCACAGATAACCAATCTTAGTTGTCTGTTGGATGGAAACTCTTGTTTCTCTGGTTCTGGTGAGTGTTACCTATTTCTTCTTTGTAGTTAATCTCTTTGAGTATTTTCTCTAGCGCTGGTTTTGAAGACATAAATTCCTTCAGTTTCTGTTTGTCATGGAAGCTTCTTATTTCTCCATCTAATTTGATAGAAAGTTTTGCTGGATAGGAAATTTTTGGCTGGAAGTTGTTTTCTTTCAGAGTTTGGAATATGTTACTCCAAGCCCTTCTGGCTCTCATGACTTGGTTTGGGAAGTCTGGAGTGATTCTAATTGGTTTGCCTCTGAATGTCACTTGGCCCTTTGTTTTTGTTGCCTTTAAGATTCTCTGCTTGGCTTCCACATTGGTCATTTTGACAATTATATGGCGTGGGGATCCTCTTCTCGGATCCTGTCTAAAGGGAGTTCTATAAGTTTCCTGGATCTGTGTATCAAACTCTTGCTCTATATTTGGAAAATTTTCTGCTATTACTTCCTTGAAGAGATTGTTGATCCCTTTGGTATCACTTTCTTTTCCCTCCTCTATTCCAATTATTCTTAGGTTAGCTCTCTTAAGATGGGCCCATATTTCTTCAATGTCAGATTCCTGCTGTTGGATATCTTTTTCTAGATTAGAAACTATGCCTTCATTTTTGGATTGCTCATCTTCTAAGAGCGAGATTCTGTTCTCCATGTGGTCTAATCGGTTGTTTGTGCTTTGAATTGAGGCCTTTACTTCATTAATTGCATCCTTTATCTCTTTTTGGCTCTCTCTGAGTTCTTTTCGAAGCACCTCTATTATTTCTACAGTTATTTTCCTGATTTGATCTTCTAGAAATCTCTGATTTTCTGTTTTATCAGGTTCTGATGTTGTGGGGTTGTGCACATTCATTACTTCAGTGTTATTCCTCTTTCCCATGATTTCGGAGGTTTGTGCCTTCTCTGGGTTCTTCCCTTGGGTCACTATGGCTTCACTTAAGGTGCTCTGGATCTCGAGTCTGTATTATCTCAGATCCTACTACTCCTTTACTGGGTTGTATCACAGAGTCTCCGACCCAGGGAGTTGATAGAGGCTGCTTTAAACTATGGGGGGTGCCAGGTTGCACGCTCTCCTATGGTGTGATATCTCTGCCACCACCACTCCCTCACTGGGTCAAGTCCCAGGAGGCACAATACTGGGATTTCTCCTCTGTGGCCCGCAATTTGACTCACTGTTCTTGAGTACGTAGATGTAGCTGTACTGGACTCGGTGAATTCACTGCTGCTGCCGCCGCCGGTGACAATATGGCGCCTCTGCCACGCCCTCGGCCATGAGGCTGGCGTATTTTTTCTTCTCTGGTTTTGGTTTCCACTCTGAATCCCTGCAGCGTGTGCTGAGCTCAGCCACTGGGAGCTTTAAATGCTGTCTGCGCCGAAAGATCCCGCCTGGCTGTTCCGCATCGGCTCAGGCTTGCTGTAGCCGTCCGCTGAGTTCGCTGCTGCCGCCGGCAGTATGGCGCTGCTGCCGCGTCCTCGGGCGCGTGTGTCTCCTCTGTGGCCCTGAGCTCTGTTCTCAGTCCGCTTTCTCTCTGGAGCCTGGTGGTTTTTTTGTTTTTCTGGTTATGGTGTTTTCTGGCTACGAAAGGCGCTCTTTTTGTGGTAATGGAGATTGGTTGTTAGGGGGACTCTTAAGCCCCGCTCTTCTCGGTCGCCATCTTCCCGGAAGTCTCTGAATTTTTGGATTTAGATCCACAAATAATGATTTCTGTGGGGTTCAATAATTGGTTTCTGAATTGGTAATATGACTTACCATTGGATGAGCATAAATAGATAAAAGTTCTGGCTCATTTCTCTTTTTCAAGGCTTAGAAAATGTGATGAGTTTCAGAGATTGAACCAATATTAGATTTCACAGTCTAAAGTCAACCATAACATAATTGATGTGGGTCTATATTTCAAACTACTGCTAATTTTCTCCACTTAAAATGCCTATATTCATATAAAATATTGAAACATCAAGCAAATGTCTCTTATTTGTTTTTCTTTTGTGTGTGTGTGTGGTACTGGGGGTGGAACACAGGGGCTTTTTTCTACCTCCGGGTTATACTCCCAGACCTATTTTATATTTTATTTGGAAACAGGGTCTCACTAAGTTGCTGAGAGCCTCACTAAGTAGCTGAGGCTGGCTTCGAACCTGTGCGACCCTCCTGTCTCAGCCTCCCAAACTCTGGGATTACAAGCGTATGCCACCACGCCCAGCTCAAATGTCTCTTATTTGAACACTGTTTTTTTTTTTGTTGTTTGTTTGTTTGGTGGTACTGGGAGTGGAACCCAGAGACTTTCTACCTCCAGGCTACATTCCCAGACCTATTTTTCTATTTTATTTGGAAACAGGATCTTACTAAGCTGCTGAGAGCCTCACTAAGTAGCTGAGGCTGGCTTTGAACTCGTGTGATCCTCCTGTCTCAGCCTCCCAAGCACTGGGATTACAAGCGTGCGCCACCACGTCCGACATCAAATACTGGTTTTATCCCTAAAAGAGAATGCCATTTTGAAAAGTGGTCTCACTGTCTACCTGATGGTTCTAGTTTCAACTGCTCTGTAGATCCATTCCCTCTCTTTCAGTACTCTCAAATATTCTTTTCTTTCCTTTTTCTTTTTTTTTTTTTTTTTTTTTTGGTGGTACTGGGGATGGAACCCAGAGGCTTTCTACCTTCGGGCTATACTCCCAGCCCTATTTTATACTTTATTTGGAAACAGGATCTCACTAAGTAGCTGAGGCTGACTTCGAACCTGTGCGACCCTCCTGTCTCAGCCTCCCAAGCACTGGGATTACTAGCGTGCGCCACCATGCCTGGCTTTAAATATTCTTCATAATTCATATTGGTCACCTGACTGTATGTCTTTTCCATTCAAATTGAATAATGTATCAATCAACTTAAATCATTCTATGGCAATAATCTTCCTATGTAAATGACTTAAAATAAGGTTTATGTTTCTTCCTGATATTTGTCAATCACAGTCATCTTTGGCTTTGGTCCACCACTCTGGGACCCAGGTAAAGGAGCCCCTCCTCTGGAGGACATGGCATTCGTGTCCTCAAAGGAAAAGACTACAGAACCAAGTGATGACTCACAGTTTCTCTTCAGCAGTGGCACATTACTTTCTCTCATATTTCACTGAACAGATCAAGGCCAAGCTTGCCTACCAACAAGGTGTGCAGGTGAACTCCTGCCAGTGGGAGGGATAAAAATATTTGGGAACAAAAAATACGATCTACCACAGAGGCTGCTTTCTTCCTAAGCCAGTATCCTTTTCACTAACTTTTACAAAATACTTTTTTTTTTTTTTTAAGGTTTTGCTACAGTATGAGTAAGACTTTCTTATCTCTGGAGAGCGGCTTAGCTGATTTTTTTTTTTTTTTCAGTGCTGGGGTTTAAACCTGGGCTACTCTACTACTGACCTATATTCTCAGTTATTTATTTATTTATTTATATATTTATTTATTTATTTATTTATTTATTTATTTATTTATTGTGGTGCTGGGGATGGAACCCAGAGGCTTTCTACCTTTGGGCTATACTCCCAGACCTATTTTGTATTTTATTTGGAAACAGGGTCTCACTAAGTTGCTGAGAGCCTCACTAAGTAGCTGAGGCTGGCTACAAACCTGTGTGATCCTCCTGTCTCAGCCTCCCAAGTACTGGGATTAGAAGCGTGTGCCACCATGCCCAGTTCAGTTCTTTCTTTTAATTTTTTTATTTTGAGATAGGGGCTCAATAAGTTGCTGAGGCTGGCCTTGAAATCGCAATCCTCCTGTTTCAGCCTCTAGAGTAACCAGGATTATAAGGCGCATGCTACCACACATGGCTTTAGTTGATTTTTTTATGACTCCATAGAGAAATAAAAATTCAAATCACTTTGATAAATTAATAAGCATCTGAAAGCCCCATGATTACAACTGTAATCTAAATATAAGCAATAGAAACTAACACATTCAACTAATTAAAATATTTATCATGTCATTCTGAATGAAGGAAAATGATTATCACTCTACCTCCATTCTAACCATCAGAAAACCCTACAGAGAACTTAATGCCAGGTTTGGTGGCACATGCCTGTAATCCTGGTACTTGGGAGGCTGAGACAAGAGACTCTCAGGTGTAAGACCAGCCTCAGAAACTTAGCAGGACTCTCAGCCATTTAGCAATACCCTGTTTCGAAATTTAAACAAGATGAGTGGTGGCGGCACACGCTTGTAATCTCAGTACCTGGGAGGCTGAGATAGGATTGCAGGTTTGTGGCTAGCCTCAGGTACTTAGTGAGGCCTCCATAATTTAGTGGGATCTGATTCAAAATAGAATAAAAAAATAGGGCTGGGGGTGAAGCTCGGAGATAGAATGCCCCTTGGTTTAATTCCCAGTATCCCAACAATTAATTAATTAATTAATTAAAAAGGGCTGGAGATATAGCTCAGGGGTAGAATGGTATTTTAGCTAGTTCACTCAAACACATTGCTCAAATTTGATGAGAATCTTATCATTTTTTGCATGATGTCACAATTACCAGAGGTTTTGTTTCATCAACATAGATGACAGATTTGAGAAGGCTAACGAAAAGCCTAGAACTGATAGATTTTTAAGTTTATTTGTTTTATGTTAGGATATTTGTATATAACGCATACATCCAAAGTCTGCTTTATTAGTTTTTTCTCCTACTTACTCTTTCTTCTTTAGAATACTTCTTTTATGTATTTGTAAATAGCTGATTTCTTGGTACTGGACCCAATTTTTCTTCATCTCTCTTTGAAGCAGTCATTTTCTATTTTAAGATACATTGGGAGTTACTGTTTATTTTCTAAAAATCAAACAATAAGCCGGGCATGGTGGCGCATGCTTGTGATCCCAGCTTTTGTGAGGCTGAGACAGGAGGATCGCACAGGTTCGAAGCCAGCCTCAGCTACTGAGTGAGGCTCTCGGCAACTTAGTGAGACCCTGTTTCTAATAAAATATAAAATAGGTCTGAGAGTACAGCCCGGAGGTAGAAAGCCTCAGGGTTCCACCCCAGTACCACACACACACAAAGTCAATAAATGACCTCATTTGAGGGGACTGGCTACTCCTAACATGATGCTTTGTGATGAGATGGTTTAAAAAATTCCTTCTTTAGCTTTTCAACAATGGTCACATTGTACAACAGAATGTATTTACACATGGGATGATACGGTAAAAGCTAGCAGAGTGCTCTTGGAGGAGTCTTAAACTCGCTCTCTTTTTTTTTTTTTTTTTTTTTTGGTGGTACTGGGGGGTGGAAACCAGGGGCTTTTCTACCTCTGGGCTGTACTCCCAGACCTATTTTCTATTTTATTTGGAAACAGGGTCTCACTAAGTTGCTGAGAGCCTCACTAAGTAGCTGAGGCTGGCTTTGAACCTGTGCAAAACTCAGCCTCCCAAGCGCGAGGATTACAAGCGTGCACCACTACGCCCGGCTTAAATTTTAGATGTATTGCTCATTTATTCCTCACAACAACTCTTTTTTTTTTTTTTTTTTTTGGTACTGGTTATTGAACTCAGAGCATTCTACCTCTAAGCTACACCCCCACCTCTATTTTTTATTCTTTATTTTGAAACAGGGTCTCACTAAATTGTGGAGGGCCTCACGAAATAGCTGAGGCTGGCCTTAAACCTGTGATCCTCCTGTCTCAGTCTCCCACGTACTGGGATTAAAAGTGTGTACCACTATGCCCACAACTGTTTAAATACCATTATTATCTCCATTTGACAGATGAGGGATTCACAATACTTGCAATATAGATCTAAATTCAGTATTGGAAAAATATGTCATGTTTGGCAGCGTTTATCAGCAAAGCCCAAGTTGGTCAGTTAAAGCAGGAAACCAACAGAAGAAAGGGAAGTATAGTATGGTAGCAGAACCTTATTTAGAGATTTCCTGAAACTTCTATTCCCCAAACAGAAAATTTTCTTTTCTTTTTTTTTTTTTTTTTTCCGGGTTGGGGGTGGAACCCAGGGACATTCTACCTCTGAGCTACACCCCCTGCCCTATTTTTTATTCTTTATTTTGAAACCGGGTCTCACTGAGTTGCAGAGGGCCTCACTAAGTAGTTGAGGCTGTCCGCGAACCACGATCCTCTGGTCTCAGCCTCCCAAATGCTGGGATTACAAGCGTGTGCCACCAAGCCCGGCTCAGAAAATTTTCTAACTAACTAACTAACTAACTAACTAACTAACTAACTAACAGGCTTAGGCAATTCTTATAAGCCATTAGTCAAAGAGGATTACTTTTTGTTTATCTCTAGGTCAACAATCTTTCAATTTTTGTGAAGGGCAATATCTGAAATGTATATAGGGGTTGTGTCATGATCCTGAAACATTAGCCTTTTAATCTTTAAAAGAATATTGAAGCTCAGGAACACAGAAGCTCAGGAATCATTCTTTAAGTTAGAAAAGAAATGAAGTGCACAAATTTCAATTTTTCCTTTTGATGGTTGATTACCTCACAATGGCTACGGGGCCACAAACCCATTGTGGGATTGCTGCATTTAGCAGTAACAAAGAGAAAGTCAAAGAGCAGCTCTGACAGCCCAGCCACACACTAATCTTTCTATTGTAGATATTTTGGTGGGTTATTGTTTGTATAAAAATGTTTTGATAGTGATTGTTTTATATGATAATATGATTACATTTAACATAATTGAAACTCCAGTTCATGCTTCCAAAATTATATGGCTAAAACACTGTTTATTAGAGACATAAATTACATAAGACTAAGAAAAGAATCAAGTCATAGTAACATTTTTATTCTATTTATAATAGTTTCAATTTGCTTTCTATAACTTTGTCATTAGCTTTCTTAAAGAAGGGATTAAATCTCAATGGACTTTTAGCTCTTCTAAAAGTTAGGAATAACATCTATCCTTTCTCACCAGCTAATCCCACCCTCACCTTGTGGTAGTGGGAATTAAGCCTGGGGCGAGGGGATTCTACTTCTGAGCTTCAACCTCAGCCCTATTTTTATTCTTTATTTTGAAACAGGGTCTCACTAAGTTTCTGAGGCTGCCCTCAAACCTGTGATCCTCTTGTCTCAGGCTCCCAATACTGGGAGGGATTACAAGCATGTGCCATCATGCTTGGCTACCAGCTCTTTTTTTTTTTTTTTTTGGTGGTACTGGGGGTTGGACCAAGAGGCTTTCTACCTCTGGGCTATACTCCCAGACCTATTTTTATATTTTATTTGGAAATAGTCATTGATTTGATAAGTAAGACTAAAAAGGTTAGGCATTTGTATTTAGTACCTTTTTCTAAAACTTGATATTCCTTTCCTTGAATATATTACTTTGATATATATATACATATATATATAATATATATGTATATTTTGCAGTACTGGGGGTGAAACCTAGGGGCATTCTACCTTTCAGCTATACCCCCAGCCCTATTTTTTATTCTTTATTTTGATGCAGGGTCTTGCTGAGTTGCAAAGGGCCTCACTAAGTAGCTGAGGCTGTTTGTAAAGCGTGATCCTCCAGTCTCAGTCTCCCAAATGTTGGGATTACAAATTTGTGCCACCACGCCTGGCTGATTCATCAATATTTTTTGACAGTGATTTAAATACTAATAAAAGCAATCCAAGTAATTTGCATTTAACTTAACTGCTTTTCTTTTCTTTCTTTTTTTTTTTTAAAGGTGATTTGCCGGGTGTGGTGGCACACGCTTGTAATCCCAGCATTAGGGAGGCTGCGACCGGAGGATTGCGGTTCACGGACAGCCTCAGCTACTACTTAGTGAGACCCTCTGCAACTCAGTGAGACCCGGTTTCAAAATAAAAAAAATAGGGCAGGGGCTGTAGCTCGGAGGTCGAATGCCTCTGGGTTGCATACCCAGACCCGCAAAAAAAAAAAAAAAAAAAAAAAAAAGAGGTTTAAGTGCCTTACATATGATCACCTTTTCAATGTTATTCTGGTTAAAGAACAGAGAGAAAAAAACTTAAGCCGGGCGTGGTGGCACACTCTTGTAATCCCAGCATTCCCGAGGCTGAGACCTGAGAATTGCGGTTGGCGGACAGCCTCAGCTACTTAGTGAGGCCCTCTGCAACTTAGTGAGACCCTGTTTCAAAATAAAGAATAAAAAAAAAAATAGGGCAGGGGGTGTATGTAGTTCGGTGGTCGAAACCCCCTGGGTTCCATCCCCAGAAACGCTAAAGAAAAAAAAAAAAAAAAACTTAAGGATGACAAGGCTGTCACACGCCAAAAGTCACACAACCTGTAGGTACAGCCAGACTCCCTAATTACTAATCTAGTGCAATATTTCAAGATTTATTAAATTACTAAATCTGATGAACAATTAATGACACACTTGATATACACCCTTCCCGTTTCCTTAAAATCATTCTATTGACCTTTATGTATCTGTGCATTTTAACTTGTTTCAGAAAAATCCTCTAAAAAATTCTTATCTTGGAGTGAACTGTATATGTAGGTTTATGGAATAATTCAAAATTTATTTATATGATCCTTGGCTCTTTTTCACAGGTCCAAAAGAATGGGTAAAACAATACTGGGCTGAAGGGATTTAGAGAATCACCATACAGATGCCTCGATTTTAAAACACTGAGACAGCTTTTATAATAGTAAAGTATCTGTAACTTTGCTTTCAAACAACCTAGCGTTAATAGAATTATTGCTGTTCAAAATGCTTTCTAAGTACTGATGTGCATTTAAAAAAATAAAAATTTAAAAGGCAAACCGTTGTATTCTAGATTTCTCCTCTTTTTGCCCTCCCCACACCGGAACCCTTTAAATGGCTTAAGTCGCATAGCTGAAAGGATTTTGTTCATTTTTTCCAAAACACTTCACATCTGGGTAGTAGCCAGCCTTGGAAAGTTTCTAGCAAATTTGGGAGACGGATGAAGCTGGTCCCGGGCTGCCTTCGCGGGAGGGCGGCCCTTGGAGAAGTCGCCACACGCCCAGATCAGATAGATGGGGGCCAGCTGGAGCCTGGACCAGCCGAACTTGGACAGCCCTGCCAGACGCCAGCCCCAGCCAGCCCCGAGGACCGTCCAGCCCTTGGCTGCAGGGGCTCGTGCGCAAGGGTCTCTCTCCCCCACAGCTTGAGGCTTCAGAGTCCAGAAGGAGCCCACCGCTTTATAAACGATCAGACGCCTAAGCCCCCAGCCCCCGGCAAGGGTAGCCGGTGGCGGAGCGAGGTGAGGAGCTACTCCCGAGCCCGGCCGGCTCCCCAGCCTCACACGTCAGATCGACTCCTCCCCGCGCCCCGCCGTCTCCGCCCGACTGTCTGCGCACCGGGCGCGGAGAGAACTTTGACTGTTTCTACAGCCAATCAGAAGAGAGGTCGAGAGTCTGAGCCAATCGGAGCGGGCGGAGGGGGCCGGCCGCCAGCGTCGTCCCGCCCCGGGTGGGTGAGCGCGGAATGTCTCGGGCCCTCCCCTGCGCGTCCGTTTCAGTGCGGAGCCCTCGGCGGTGCGAGGAGCGGCGGCCACCTGGAGCCTGCAGAGCGGCGGCGGCGGCGGCGGCAGCTGCGGGAGCCGGAGCCGGAACCACACCCGCGTCGCCGATCGCTCCTCTCCAGTCCTCTCGCCGCGTCCCCGGAGGAGGGAGGCCGCCCACGCCCCGAGCATCCTTGGAGTCGAGCGCGCGCTGACCGGCCGGCGGCATGATGCGGCTGCGAGGCTCGGCTTTGCTTCGGGACCTGCTCCTGCGGCCTCCCGCCGCGGTCGGCGCGGCTCTGAGGCGGGCGCAGCCCCTCGGCACCCTGTGCCGGCGGCCCCGGGGCGGGGGGCGGCCGGCCGCGGGCCCGGTGGCCGCCGCGCGGCTCCACCCGTGGTGGGGCGGGGGCGGCCGGCCGGCGGGGCCGCAGGCGGGGGGCCTGTCCAGCTCGCCCTCCGAGATCCTGCAGGAGCTGGGCAAGGGGGGCGCCGCGCCGCAGCCCGGGGCGTCGCCGCCCGCAGCCCCGCCGGCGCCCGGCCCCAAGGACAGCCCCGGGGAGACGGACGCGTTCGGCAACAGCGAGGGCAAGGAGCTGGCGGCCGCCGGGGAAAAGTGAGTGTCTGGGCGGCGCGCCGGGGGCCACGGCGGGCGCGGGCGCGGGGATGGACGGCGGCGGGCGGGATGGGAGCCCGGCTTGGCGAAAGAGAAAGAAAGAGATGCCGGCGGCCTGCGTCGCCCGCGCCATGTGATCAGGCCCGGCCCCGCCCGCGCCGGCCCCGCCGCTCCCCTCCTCCCGCTCCCACTTCCCTTCCCGCCCCCGGCGCGGGGCGCGGGGTGGGGCGGCCCGGGGCCGGGGGGCTCGCCCGGCCGCGCCGCGTGGTCGGCGCCCTGGCCCGCGGCTGCCGCCTGGCCGCGCGCCCAGCCCCGCCCGGTGATGCCGCGCGCACATCCCCAGCGAGTGACATTTAGGAGTCGGCGGAGCGGAGCCCGTGCCTTCCTGGATCTTCACTCGGCCAGGCCCCAGTTCCCGCTCCGCCTGCCCTTCCCTTGGTCTCTGCCTTGATCGACCCGCTGGAAGCCAGATGTGGCCGTGTTCTTAATACTGCGTCTGTAGAGCCATCTGGGCCGCCGGAAATAGTGTTTCAGAAATGAGATTAGGAGGAATAGGGTCATGTGGCCAAGATGATGAGGCATGTCGCACAGAACACCTGTTTGTACTTGGGACCAGCTTTGTCCTGTCCGGTGTCATCCGTGGGATGGACAGATTTCTAAAAAGAAAATTCAGATGTCCGGGATGAGATGTGATAGAAAACACTGAACGGTGAAAAATCTGGATTAAGTAGTATTTGTGCCTTCATCGTGATGGGATGTTGACTCATCCTGTATGTGCATAACGAAGTAATTTCTTCTCATAACAAAATTGACTTTTTGAGCAATATGAAGCAGTTTCCTGAATACTTTTTTTTGTAATATAAATGGAGAAACTCCTCCCCCCTCAATTTGGTAAACATTTACTTGTCTATCAAGAAAATGAGGCATATGACTTGTTTTTCTGACTTCATTCAGACAACATTGTAACCTGTTTTTTTCTTCCTCTTCTGTTTACTATTTCCAGCCCCAGAATAGCTTAAGTCAAACTGAAAGTGTGATTTTTATAATTTCAATTCCAAACCTGCTCCATTTCCTGTAATTGAAGTTGAGACCTAAAACATTCCTAGTTAAAGTTGTTTTCCCAGACTGAAAAATATTATTTGAAGAAAATCACAGGGTGATGGACCAAAGTAACCGTATGACTCTGGGCGCATTTAATGTTGTGTTAGATGGCTTAGAACCCCTTAAGCTCACATCTCTAAAAATGTTAAATTTATACATCTCTCATGTTCTAGAGACTAGAATATGTATATTTAATCTCAGAGGTTCACTTGAACATCATGTAGTTTGCCAGGCATGTCATAAGAGTTTAAATATATGTGCATAGAGTTAAGAGAATTACAATTTAAGTTACTCTTAAAGGCTCCAGGTTGGGCCAGATGTGGTGGTGCATGCTTTTAATCACCGTATTTGGAAGGCTGAGATGGGAGGATCACAGGTTGGATCACAGCCTCAGCTACTTAGTGTGAGGCTCTTCAGAACTTAGTGAGACCCTGTTTCAGAATAAAGAATAAAAACTGGACTGGGGGTGTAGTTTGGAGGTAGAATGCCTCAATCCCCAGTACCACAAAAAGGAAAAAAAACGAAAACAAAGGCTACAGGCTGGGAACCGCTTATCAAACATACATCTTTTGTTCTGTGTCTCTTCAGTGGCTATACTGCCTTTCCATTTTTCCTTTTGTCAGGTAGGAAATTGAACTTAATTTGTTGTTTACCTCTTTTCCAGAAGTTTTTGATTTCATTGCCCTAGTAACAAATCATCTCATAGTAGTAACTAAAACACTATTGGCTAATAGCCCATCTTGTTCCCCCTCCCTTCCTGCCCCCCAAAAGTAAAGCAGTCTAGGGAGGACATTCCTTAAGATTGGCTCATATGCCCTGGGAATTTAAGTGCCAGCATGATAACTTTGTTTACCTTTATTCAAGGGGAGAATTTTATGATTCGTTGTGTGTGTGTGTGTGTGTGTGTGTGTGTGTGTGTGTGTGTGTGTGTGTGTTGTCACCAGAATTTGGATTGTAGCTAGATAGATTCAGGAGCATTCAGGTAAATGATAATCCTAAGAGGTTTCAATCAAGGATTTGGTTCAAGAGTGAACTCCAGCTGGCTTTAGTTTACACATAAAGAGCACCGTAATTAAGGTTTTGAGGAACACATTTTAATTTGGTTAAGTTTCTATTTCTTCAATGATCTGGTTTCCAAATGTAGCTTTTCTCTTTTGACTCCTTCCATTTTACCTTTATGTGACATTTCTCTTGTTCTGGGAGGTAAGCTTCCATCTGATCCTGTTATCTTTTCTAATGCTCAGCTTCCAACACATAGGTCATCCTGTTAGGCAGACACCTGGAATGTCAGCGCTCATCCAGGACTCCGCCAGATTCTATGGAATGTTCCTAAAAGCAATAGCCATGTAAAAATTAAATGAGCTGCCATTTTGTTAAAGGCTTAGAACAATGTTTGGCACTGGTTAAAAGCTGCATAACTTTATTCACTAAACGAGAATAAAATTTCATTTATTGAAAAACCTGTCAAGGACATTGTCCTTTGAGTTTCAGGCTCATACTTGAGAATTTTTAGTTTTAGATTCTAGAGAAAGTTTCCCTTGAGAAATTGTATAATGTCTGTATTATATGAAACTGCAATTTGTATTTAAATTTTTGCCTTGTTGGTATATATACCTTATAAGGCCAGAGTGAATTTAAAGCTTAACCACAGCAATTTCATTAATTCATATGACTGATATTTGCTGTTTTTTGCTGGTTTTGACTTTATATTTAATTAACCTTACTTTATATTGTAGAAGGAGTTGGAATGTTATCTGATGATCTTTTTTCCACAAATCGAATCAATGTCACCCTACACTGTACCATCTCCTTCACACACCTTTAATCTGATTTAGGCTAAGATTATGTGACTAACATCTTAGTATTGAAAAGTGTAATGATCTTTGCTTATTTTTCCATATAATGGCCTTATTTATTTTTATATTCCATCATTAAAAAAAACTTTGGTTGGCTCTCTTAATTTTAAAAAAAGTTGTGTTTGCTTTACTTACTCCTTTTAGGTTTCCCTTTGAGAAAAACTCTGAGGTGAGGTTCTGCTTTACCACTTACCTACCTTCTCTGCAGCACATCTCTTCTTTCAGCTTTTTCTTTCATCTTAATGTAGGTAATACTTCAGTTCTTAATCCAAGCACTGTTCTTACATTTATCTCCACATATCTAATGCCTTTGAATTTAAAATTTCTATCAACTTTCTAATTCAATCTATTTGACATTCTTTTGTGACATTAATTTTATAGTTTTAATTTAAAATACTACTTTTCTGCAGAGACTGAAATGAACATTATACCAAAGCCACAAACTGTATATCATTGAAGAGCTTTGATTAACTTGCATGGTAATTCTTGCCTAATAATGGATTTTTTTTATCATACTTACATCTATGTTAAGCATGCCATGTTTAATTTCTATAAATTATAGAAGTATACCTCCTATCTTATTGAAAGATTTTTGGGAGTAGAGGGAGGAGAGATAAGGAACTTTGTTAGCTTTTGTTTGGACATTATTTTTTAATTAGAAGGAAAAGAGATATGTCAGAGAGGAATTAGGCTGGAAAATACCAGTATATGTATACTCTTTACAGAATAAGTAATTTATATTGTGTATAGTATTGAAAGTATTTCATTCAAACAGACCAGTTTTTCCTTTGTCAGATTGGCAGATGGTAGGTGATCCAAAGGGGTGGGAAATGGGACCCTTTGGTCCCATTTGGTCCCACTGGGATCCTGGTAGAAGAATAAAGTAGTTTAGCTATTTTGTAGGGCAGTTTAGTAGTATCTGTTAAAAACTGCATTCCGATTATGCAGTTATTATGTTTGCATATCTACACAAAGTCATGGCATTTAAAATATATCTTAGTTATACAGTTCTACATAATTTAAAATATATTTAAATTTAAAAATATAGCACAGTCAACTGTGGTTGTACATACCTGTAATCCTTATATTTGGGAGGCTGAGACAGAAGGATGGCAGATTTGAGCCCAGTGTCAGCAACTAGGCAACTGTTTCAAAAAAATAAAAAATAGCTAGGCATGGTAGTGCATGATTGTAATCCCTGCGCTTGGGAGGTGGAGACAGGAGGATCGCGCAGGTTCAAAACAAGCCTCACTGGTTTAAGAGACCCTGTTTCCAAATAAAAATACAAAAAAAAAAAAATAGGTCTGGGAGTATAGCCCGGAGGTAGAAGGGTTTCCAGTAACCCCAGTACCACCAAAAAATAAAAATAAATAAATAAAAATTAAAAAATAGGACTGGGTGTGTGGCTCAGAAGTAGAATGCTCCTGGGTTTAATCCCAGTAAGTAAGTAAATAAATAAATAGTAAACAAAAAATGTTTTCAGCTATGTTTTGGTAGTTCATATTAATAAATGCAAAGTGAAGGGCAAAGGAAAATCATTGCAGCGTATACTCTGAGAATTGAATTTTAGAGTAAGATTTAATACTTATGTCTTTCAGCAAATATATTTTGGAAGTGAAAGACAGAACTTTTTTTTTTTTGGCAGGTCTGGGGATGAAACCCAGGGACATTCAACCTCCGAGCTACACTCCCTGCCCTATTTTTTTTATTCTTTATTTTGAAACAGGGTCTCACTAAGTTGCAGAGGGCCTCACTTAAGTAGCTGAGGCTGTTCGTGAACCACAATCCTCAGGTCTCAGCCTCCAGAATGCTGGGATTACAAGCGTGCTCCTTTTGAAAAAGTTGGCAGATGCTTTTTATGATCCTTCTATATTGTATTTACTTTTAATTTATAAAAGTTAAATCAACACTTGTAATTCACTTAAACTAAGGTCAAGATTGAAAGCACATTTAATTTTTTATCCCCTTGTGCGATTAATCAGCCTCTTAGTTGTTCACCTTTGATTTTAATATTTTCTGTGCGTGTGTGTGTGTGTATTTACAATGTGGAGAATTGAACCCAGGACCTTGCCACATGCTAAGCACATGTTCTGCCACTGAACTACATCCCCAGCCTTTTTGTTTTTATGGCACATGTAAAAAGTACCAGTCATATCATTTTTTGTAGCCTGGTGTTTACATAAAACAATGTGTATCTATTAGCGCTGATGAGTATGTTCATCATCTATAATTAAAGTACATGCTGATATTTATTAATAACCAGTTGAAGTTCACTGAAAGCAAAAATTAAATCCTGAAGTTTAGTATTTTTGAATTTTAGCTTCTTGTTTTTACATTGTTGTTTTATAGAGAACTCTGTCTTCCTCAAAATCAGCTAACTCAGGAAATGACTAACAAATAGAATCTAACCTTTTTATGAGGCTGTCATATGTGGGCAAAAATAGGGAGGGAATACAGTTTTAATCTAAAAAAGGTAAATGTTACCTTGAAAAGAAATTTTCTGGAGATTTTTGTGTCTTTGGGTTTTGAAAAATTACTTGAACTTAATAAAAGGCTGTACTGTTTCAATTTTATGATATTTGAAATGAAAACTTATGACTAGAAACTGAAAGTCTAATGTAGGATTTCTGTTAAGAAGCTCAATGATCAAGTCATATAAATTGAGATTGTATTTTATTACCTGTGCCCTTTCATCTTTTAAGTAGTTTGCATGTGAGAGGGAAAAAAGCTGAGGGAAACATTTATAAAAATAGCTACTAATTATTGGTATCTATTAGTGTAGTACATAGCTTTCAGGTAGAGACACTGTCACTCCAATTTTATTTTGGAATCTTAGGTATAAAATTGCTTTGGTTATGAAACAGTGCATATGACTGATGACTGCACTTGGCAATTTTCTGACTACCTGCAACAAAGTAGAAGTAAAATGTTGAGCCAGACATAGTGACACATGCTTGTAATCCCAGCACCTGGGAGGCTGAGACAGGAGGATCTAGGCTGAGACAGGAGGATCACACAGGTTCTGGAGCCAGCCTCAGCTACTTAGTGAGGATCTCAGCAACTTCCTGAGACCCTGTTTCCAAATAAAATATAAAATAGATCTGAGAGTATGGCCATGAGTAGAAAAGCCCCTGGGTTCTGTCCCCAGTATCACAAAAATAAAAAAAGTAAAATGTTAGTGTTCCTTGATTTTCTTTGGGAAGTATTATCTGTTTGGTATGTGGCAGCCAGTTTTTTTTATTATTGATTTCTGAAGTAATGTTTATAGTGAAGGCACTACTTTTAAAATATAGAACAGTTGAGTTTACTTATATAATGAATAAAAAGTTGATTCAGGATTTAGAAATATATTTTTGTCTACTAATTTTTGGTGTAGGCTTCTAAAGATTTTAAACTTGTCATCTTGATATTTTGAGTGACAAGCACTTTCTTTGATTTTTGTTGGGGTTATTAAAAGAATGTAGACTTTTTGAAGAGCAATTTTTAAGTTGTATGAAGAAGTTTTAAATTATTTAAAACCTTTTTAGGAATTTAGGTTGGCAGAATAAGCTGAAGCATATGAAGCATAAGAAAAACTTATCCTCTAAAATTTTTGATACTGTGTTTATATAAGAGAAAATGGAGAATTGTGTTCAACATCTACAGGGTGATTAGGTAGCTTAAGGTGTACCTATGTGAAAGTCTGCCTTTTCAGATATATACAGATACATTTTAGAATTAAAAATAAATGGAATATTAGGCTAAAGGTTAGAATATGAAGTTTTTTGTGAAGTATGGTCTCAGATGTTAAGCTTTATTTTTTTATTTTTGTGGAACTGGGGATGGAACCTGGCGGCATTCATTCTACCTCTGAGCTAAACCCTCAGCCCTATTTTATAGTCTTTATTTTGAAAAAGAGTCTCACTGAGTTTCATTCAGTTGTCTCAAGCCTCCCGAATGCTGGGATTAAAAGCATGTGCTACTGCACTCCATTTTATTTTTTATTTTTAAAGGGGTTGCAAAGGGACTCATGAAGTAGCTGAGACTGGCTTCAAACCAGTTCGCACTGCGAACTGCAATCCTCTTGTCTCAGCCTCCCTATTTTATTCTTTATTTTCAAACAGGGTCTCACTAAGTTGCCAAGGGCCTGGAACCTGCGATCCTCCAGTCTCTGTCTCTCAAGTGCTGCAATTACAAGCTGTGGCCACTGTGCCCGGTTATCTTAAGCTCTTGAAAATAAGCCAAAATGATATTAGCAGTTGTGATTTATGTAGAGGGTCTCACTAAGTAGCTGAGGCTGGCTACAAACCTGTGATCCTCCTGTCTCAGCCTCTCGAGTACTGGGATTACAAGCATGTACCACCATGCCTGGCTTAAAGTTTACTATTTTTTTTTTCAACTTAGATTTATTATAAGGAAGCACAACTGCAAGACAAGTACTGACAAATTTGATCTGTGAATTGCCAAGTAGTAAATATCCTCAGCTTTTGTAACTCTGGTCTTTTTATATATAACTAATCAGGTGCAAAGCAGCCATCAACAATAGTAAATGAAGAGCAATGCTTTTAGTTCTCAGGGTTCTATTATATCCTTATTGGTTCTGCTGGGAATGAATTGTGTCTCGAATGAGTTGCTACATTTTGTTCTTGTCTGTCATGTCTCTGCTTAAGTAATCCTCACTCTTACCTTCTGTACCTATATTTTCTTAGCTTTTTAAAAAACTGATAAAGCTAGGCTTCATGGCACATGCTTATACTTTCAGTACTTGGGAGGCTGAGACAAGAGGATCACAGGTTTACCGCCCGTCTCTGCTATGTAGGGAGGCCCTCTGTAACTTAGACCCTGTTTCAAAGAATAAAAAATAGGGCTGGCGGTATAGCTCCTACCGCAGGTAGAATGCACCAGTACCACACACACACAAAATTGTGATAAAATATACTATTTTAATCATTTTTAAGTATATAGTGGCATTAAATATTTCCCTTAGTTTTTTTGTTAAGAACTCTAGGTATGTAGTTCAGAGTGACGTGGACATACAAGCATACAGTTCTTAGTGAGCTCCCTCCCTTTCCCCATACATGGTATTGAGTTGGCATTGATAAATTCACACATGCACACAACTTAAGTGGCAGTGTTTACTTCATCAACTCCCCCCCCAAAAAAAAAAAAAAACCACACACCAACTTCCCCTAGATTCGCTCCATTGCCCCACTGGGGTCTCTCCATTATTAAAGTTTCTCTTGTATCAGAATTACTCCCTATTTCCTGCAGATGAGGAAAAACGAGACCCTTTACTTTCTGTGACTGGTGTCTCCAAGTCTACAACTGAGCGTAGTTGGTGTGGCAGAGCCTATGGAGTTTGGGGTTAGGAGCAAGGAACCACCTTTATGGGACTGCTGCTTGTCTGTTGCCTGATTTTAAGACTGAGTCTTTATCTGAAAACTGAGAACTGTTGACCCCCTTAATTTACCTCATAGGTTTTTTATTTTCCTCATACTGGGGATGGAACTGAGGGGCATTTTACCTCTGAACTACACCCCCAGCAGTTGCAGAGGGCCTCACTAAGTGGCTGAGGGTGGCCATGAATCTGGGATCCTTCTGTTTCAGCCTCCTAAGTACTGGGATTACAAGCACATGCCATCACACCTAGCCCTCATAGGATTTTAAGTGAACAGAAAGTTTTTTTTTTTTAAGACAGTAAAGCCTTAAAAGATAGTAGTTTTATTTTTAAACAAAATGACTTAGAATTTAAGCAGAATTTGTCACTTTGCCACACAATCACTCTGAGATACTAATAGACTTCATCGGTTCAGATTTTTTTTGTTTTAGGTACTGGGGATTGAACTCAGGGACATTCTACCTCCAGCCCTATTTTTTATCCTTTATTTTCATTTTTATTTATTTATTTATTTTTGCAGTACTGGGGATGGAACCCAGGGGCATTCTATCTCTGAGCTATACCCCCAGCCATATATATATATATATTATTCTTTATTTTGAAACAGGGTCTCAATGAGTTGCAAAGAGCTTCACTAAGTAGCTGAGGCTGGCCGCGAACATGATCCTACTGTCTCAGCCTCCCAAATGCTGGGATTGCAAGGGTGTGCCACCATGCCTGGTTCCTCATCCTTTATTTTTAATTTTTAATTTTTTAATTTTAATTTTTTTCCAGGTCTGAGAATGGGACCCAGGGGCATTCTATCTCTGAGCTACACCCCCTGCCCTATTTTTTATTTTGAAACTGGGTCTCACTGAGTTGCAGAGGGCCTCACTAAGTAGCTGAGGCTGGTGGCAAACCCAGATCCTCCTGTCTCAGCCTCTCAAGTACTAGAGTAACAAGATTGTGCCACCACGCCCAGTGTTCCTCCTATCATTGATAGTGTTTTATCTAAAAAATATTAACTTGATGGGTTAAGTTCAAAATCTTGCTCCCAATTACAAATTAGGAACTTTATTTTTTGCTTCCTCCCACTACTGTCCAACCCAAATTAAATGCTTCATTTGTACTTTTTAATACTTTTTTTTCTTTTTACATTTCTACAGTAGTAGTTGCTATGTTACTGCGGTCATTTCTTTTAGGCAGCAGCTTACTTGATTAATCTGTATATCCCCTATGCTTGGCACGTAATAAGCTGTATAGGAAAAGTATAAAACTTAGTGATGATGTCAGCAAGTGTTGCTAGAAAAGAGGAGAGAATCTGGGCAAAATTCTGTGAAACAACTGGTCTGATTATTAGCACTGAGTGTTTAGGGAAAGGAAGGTTGTAAATAAAGTCATGATAGGTAAAAATAAAAAGGAACAGAACTTAGAGGTCATTAAGTCTAGTTAATTACAGTGGGAAATTATAAGGGATGAATTAGTGACAGGCAGTACAAGCTACATTGGGAACTAATTACCAACCTGAGGATTGTCCTTTGGTATTAGGAAACTGCTTGGTTAGTAGAGCAAGTAAAAACAGTGTCTCTTTCCATGTTACAGAAGTTTACCCTGAATGTAAACTCTATTATGTGCATTTTTGGGGGCTAGCCCTCTCGTTTATTGGTTTTTTTTTTGTTTGTTTGTTTTTTTTGTTTTTTTTGCAGTACCTGGGATGGAACCCAGGGGCATTCTATCTCCAGGTTTCTTTATTTTGAAACAGGGTCTCACCGAGTTGCAAAGGGTCTCACTAAGTAGTAGCTGAGGCTGTCCATGAACTCGGATTCTCCTGTCTCAGCCTTCCAAATGCTGGGATTACAAGGGTGCACCACTACACCTAGCTTATTGGTTAATTTATATAAGTCTTGTTCAGCCCTGGAAATTAGGCATTATAGTTTATATATAGAAACAAGTACCTCAGTTCAAATACCATGTGCTCTACTGAGTACTTTTCTTTGTAAATACCTAGAGATGCGTCCCTTCATCCCTTTGGTCTTTTTTTTTTTTTTTTTTTTTGGTATGGAACCCCGGTACATTCTACCTCTGAGCCACCCCCAGCCCTATTTTTTAATTCTTTATTTTGAAAAAGGGTCTCACTGAGTTGCAAAAGACCTCAGTAAGTAGCTGAGGCTGGCCACAGACCACGATGCTCCTGTCTCATGGTCTGTTTCTTTGCCAGAAACCTTGTTCTGTCGCCATGCTTTCATCTATCTCATCCATCTTTCTGTTTTAGCTCAAATTCTACCTCTTCTAAAAAAGCATTATCCTACTAGCCTCTAGTAAAGTTTGTCAATGACTGGCTCTCATAGATCCTTTCTTATAATTTCGCATTATAATAGGTCTCCCGTTTTCCCTTCTAGACTGTAAACAGTGCCTGACGTGACTATGCATGTCATAGTTAAATTCATGTCATAGTTATATACGTGGTGTTTTCTTTTTCATTTTTGTAAAGTTTCTTTTTTTAAGGCAGTTATTTTGTGAGGCTAAAGTGAGATAAGAAGTAAATAAACAATATGATGGTAAAAGGATCTTAAAGGTAAAAATTAGAAACAAGAGAATAAAAGAAGAAAAATAAGGTGTAAAACAAGGGTTTTTTTCTTTGGATTTACTTGTCTTCTGTATATATGCTATTTTAGTTACTAGATGTCATGACTTTTTTTTTGTAGTGCTGGGGATTGAGCCATGGGACATTCTACCTTCAAGGTACACCCCCAGCCCTAATATATTATTATTTCAAAACAGGGTCTCTCACTAGGCTGATGAGATTCTCACTACTTGTTGAGGCTGTCTTTGAACCTGTGATCCTTCTGTCTCAGCCTCCCAAGTACTAGGATTATAGGTGTGCACCACTGCATCTGGCTTGTCATAAACCATTTTATGTTATGACATAAATAGGGAATCTGGAACTTGGATTTATCAATAATTATTGATGAAACTTCAAACCCTGCTGTAATTATTTTGTGCCATTAAAATTTAAATATACTTCGCCGGGCGTGGTGGCGCACGCTTGTAATCCCCGCACTTGGGAGGCAGAGACAGGAGGATTGCGCAGGTTCGAAGCCAGCCACGCTGGCCTAAGAGACCCTGTTTCAAAAATATAAAATAGGTCTGGGAGTTTAGCCCGGAGGTAGAAGGGCTTCCAGGAACCCCAGTACCACACACACACACAAAATTTAAATATACTTCTCAAAGATTTCCTAGTTACTATTTAGCTTATTTTTCTACACTCCCAGACCTATTATTATTATTATTATTATTATTATTATTATTATTATTAATTTTGTGGGTCTGGGGATGGAACCCAGGGGCATTCAACCTCCTAGCTACACCCCCTGCCCTATATTTTATTCTTTTTATTTTGAAACAGGGTCTCACTAAGTTGCAGAGGGCCACACTAAATAGCTGAGACTGTCCAGGAATCGTGATCCTTTGGTCTCAGCCTCCCAAATGCTGGGATTACAAGCATGCACCACCACATCCAGCTATTATTTATTTTGCAACAGGGTCTCACTAAGTTTGGAGGGCCTCACTATGTAGCTGAATCTGGCCAGGGACTCAGAATCCTCCTGTCTCAGCCTCCCAAGTACTGAGATTACAAGAGTGCTACCATGCCTGGCTCTACTATATAGTTTCTGAAAATTAGAATTTTTAATTTTTGAATTTTAGTAGCAAAGTATGTTATTGTGAAAACATAAAAGGGGAAAGAAAATTGAGGTAAGGCAGGAAAGATCTTTGGAGTCACTTGTAATGTTTTTTTCGGGTGGGGGTGCTGGGGATTGAATTCAGGACCATTTTACCTCCAAACTACACCCCCAGTCCTATTTTATTTTATTTTATTTTTTTAAATGGGGTCTCAGTAGATCTCTGATAGCCTCACTAAATTGCTGAGGCTGACTTTGAACCTATAATCCTCATCTCAGCCTCCTGAGTACTGGGATTATACAGGTATGTGCCACTTCACCTGCCTTAACTTAAACCTTTTGAAGGTTTTGGGAGAATATCTGTAGTCTTTTTGTTTTCCAGACTGTTGAAGCTAACTCATTCTCATATCAAAATCTTAGCTTTTTTCTTTTTTTGCGGGTCTGGGGATGGAACCCAGGGGCATTTGACCACTGAGTCACACCCCCTGCCCTATTTTTATTCTTTATTTTGAAACAGGGTCTCACTAAGTTGCAGAGGGCCTCACTAAGTAGCTGAGGCTGTCCGCAAACGACGATCCTCCGGTCTCAGCCTCCCAAATGCTGGGATTCCAAGCATGAGCCACCACGCCCGGCAGAATTTTAGCTTTTAAGTGAGGAGATAGTAATTTCTTTTTATTAATTTTGGCAATATTTTATGAGTGTATTTTTAGGACATGGCTTAAATTCTTTTTTCTATGGATAAAAATCAGTTTCTTGTCCCAAAGCAAGTAAATATTTGCCTTTTTGCTAACTACAGCAATGATGTGGTCATTTTAATTCTGTGCAATATGTACCACAGGATACAGAAGTATATTTTATGTTATTTGCATAGCTTTTAGGCAAAGCAAATATTACTTACTGGTGTGATAAATATGTAGAAAGCTTATTCTGCAGTTTTTTAAGGTGGCAAACTACCACTCTGAAGTTTATCTGACAAACCATTTTCTGTAAATAATTGGTATGTTATTATCCACTGATTTTTTTGACAGCTGGTTCAGTTTTTCCTTAAATATTAGGTTATCAGCATTTTTGAACTCTGTTTAATGATAGTAGGCCCGTGTAAGACCTAGACAACTTGTTTGCACCTTATAAAAGTAATGATTAGGTAGTGAGTTAATGACCCATTACAGCATAGTGGCAAATAGTCTGGACTCTGAATTCAGAGAGAGAGGAATCTAAATCTACCTCTGCCACAGTTCAACTTTGAGAAGTCTTCTGACTTCTGAGATTTGGTTTCCTCATTTAGGAAATGGAAATAGAGTTATTCATTTTTTTCCAACAATTAATAAATTTGATGAGTTTGATATATGAAGAGCTGTATTATATTTTATATGGTAATAGTTTATCATAAGATCATTGGAGGATTAAAGTACATGTAAAATTCTTAGCCTAATGTATAGAACATAACATAAATTATTTTTAACCATTACTAAAGTACTGCATATACATTTCTGTGTGTACATGTGTGGTATATTCCCATCTCCGAGCTACACTCCAGGCCTATTTTTTTTTTTTTTTTTTGAAACGGGGTCTTCTTAAGTTGCAAAGGGATCACTAAATCGCAGATACTGGCCGCAAACCTGAGATCCTCCTGTTTCAGCCTCTTAGGTACTGGGATTACAAGTGTGTGTTACCATGTCCAGTCTGCAGATCCACTTTTTAAAAGACGTCTCAATTACAGATTGTTTCAGGGAGTAATTATATATCCAGGATATCTCAGAAAAAAAATTGTTTTTCATACTGGGGATTGAACCCAGAGGCATCCTACCTCCAAGCTGCACCCCTAGCCTGGTTTTATTTCTTATTTGGAAACAGGGTTTCACTAGGTTACCGAGAGCCTTGCTAAGTTGCTGAGGCTGAGTTTGAACCTGTGATTCTCCTGTTTCAGCCTCCCAAGTACTGGGATTATAAGCATGCACCATCATACTTGGCTCTCATTAGAATTTTAAGATGATTATTCTATGTATTAGTATTTTTAAAATACTATGAAATGCATATATTTTAAGGTTTATTTTAATTTTGGTGGTATTGGAGTTGAGCCTCTGGAGGTCCTGTCACTCAGCTGTATGCCATCGATTGAGTACTTACCTATCTTGCCAGGCAGTGTTCTAAAGGTATTGAATATATTGAGCCAACTGATCTTCATAATAACCTAGTGAGGTAGCTACTGTTATTCCCCTTTCTCAGATGAGGAAACTGAATCACAAATGCACAGATAACCTGAGGTCACACCACTAACATTACAGCCAGAGTTGAGGAACTATTCATTGCTATCTCCCAGATTTTATAATCTACATAGTCATCACATTAAAAAAACAAAATAACTAACCAGAGTGTTGACTCTTACCTGGAAATTTACTGAGTGCTATAATTAGTATAAGGCGATTTTACTGGGCTGTATGAGAGGACATTGACATAACAGATAGTAATCAGGATTTTAAAACCTGGGATTAAAATATCTTTTTTTGTGTGTGTTTTTACGGCACTAGTGATGGAACCCAGGAGTATCCTACCTCTGAGCTACACTCCCAAACCCAATTTTTATTCTTTATTTTGAAACAGTCTCACTGAGTTGCAAAGGGCTTCCGGAAGTAGTAGCTGAGGCTAACCACGAACCATGATCCTCCTGTCTCAGCCTCCAAAATGCTGGGATTACAAGCATGTGCCACCATGCCTGGCTCTAAAATATCTATATATTAATTAATCTTTTTTTACTTGGTTTTCAGTATGGTTTCTAGTGGTACTGATGTGACTTTGGTAAATTGTTATTTGTTTGTGGTCTTGATAGCTCAGCTATAGTGTGGTTCAATGATTATTTAATAATAGTTTAAATCCATTAGAATGTTGACACAAGGATTAATTATGTATTTTTTCCTCCTCTTTTAGTAAAATAAAACAGGGTCTGTTACCTAGTTTGGAAGATTTGCTGTTCTATACAATTGCAGAAGGACAAGAAAAAATACCTGTTCATAAATTTATTACAGTAAGTTCTTATATTTTTCTATTTTAAATTTTTAAAAAGTAATACTAAACCAGTAATATAGGATTATTGAAATGTAGTCTTAAAGGTCATCTGACATGTAGATTCTGACTGATATTATTTCTCTTACTATGTTTTCAAATTTTCATCATGCTCATTTCAAGGTAATCAGTGAAAGAAAAAGAAAGAAACAATAAGAAATTTATCCAGAAAGTGGGTAATAGTGACACAAATGCCACATACATTTTCAAATCTTGGGTAGAAGTTTTTATATACAGGAATAAAAACTTATAGTTGGAATAAGCATATACATTATTTGCACCATATATTTACAAACTCTTATTTTTTTAAAAACAGGCACTCAAATCTACAGGATTGCGAACGTCTGATCCCAGGTTGAAAGAGTGTATGGATATGTTAAGATTAACTCTTCAGACAACGTCAGATGGTGTCATGCTAGACAAAGATCTTTTTAAAAAGTAAAAATTTCTGCCAAACCTTTATTGGTGATTTTCTATGCTATATGGTGATTTTGCTTTTAAAACAAAATTGCATCTTTGAAGGCCAGTGCTTCCTATGTAAATAAAACAAAGGATTTAAAAACATAATTTGTTTGAAGAACAATTATCGCATAAATTAGAGTTGTATAATAAACTGGGTTAAGAGTATATTTTTAAAAAATCTATTGTATGGAAATGTATCCATGTATGTTTCCAAGTTATCTTACTGGAGACTGCATTCAAAGAGCTTGTGTGAATAGAGCACATCCTTCCTCCTGTCATAGCTTATACTGATCTCCAGTTCGTCGCATGTCTTGCAGGCTTTCTCAGCATAGCTTCTAGTTCTTTCCCATGAGGTGATTTAGATGAAATGAGGGGGCTTCGGATGGCCCCGTCTTCTGTAGATTTACATATATACCTTGTCTGTTTTTCTCTTTTTTCAAACATCAGTGCATAGGCTTTTGGATATTTTTATTTTCCTCAAAACAGTTAAGAACTGAAGACAACTTCGGAGATAATTTGGTTGAATGAGAATATTTTGACATTACTATGTCAAAATACTATGTTTATACATCTTTATTATTTATCTTCATTACTATGTTCCTATTAGTTTGATTAAAGATTTAATGCACAACATGTTTGTAATGGTTTCTGAGAGTCAAATAGTATGTTAATCTACTAATAGTTGAGTGAAAACTAGCATAAAATTGTGCTATTTCTAAACCATATAGCCTTAGGTTGAAGTGGATCCAAAGAATATTTGCATCTACTTTGAAAGTTTATTTCTATGTATGTGTGTATGTATTTACTTTTGCTTTTTTTTGGGGGGGATGATTGATTATTCTAGATATCTCTTGAGAATATCCTGGAGTATTAAGTTATCTGAAGTTAACTGAGGTTCTCTGAAGTTTCCTGGCATGCTGTGAAGTACAGCTAACAGTTTGGGGTTCTTTTTTTTTTTTTTTGTGGTACTGGGGGTAGAACCCAGGGACTTTTCTACCTCTGGGCTATATTCCCAGACCTATTTTATACTTTATTTGGAAACAGGGTCTTGCTAACTTGCGGAGAGCCTCACTCAGTAGCTGAGGCTGGCTTTGAACCTGTGCAATCCTCCTGTCTCAGCCTCCCAAGCCCTGGGATTACAAGAGTGTGCCACCATGCCAGGCTTTGGGATTCTTACTTTTTTACCACGAGGTTCTTGGTTCTATTAACTTAGCTGACCTTAAAGTAAAGATAATAGGTCTATTTTGCAATTGATTTTAAGAATGTTGAGTCTGTAGAATCTGTTTCTTTGTGGAGGCAAGGAGTTTATTTATTCTAGATTTATTTGTGCCTTTCCAATAAGCATTTTTTTTAGTGTTTTTTTGTTATTTATTTATTGTGTTCATGAAGTACCTGTGCCAAGTACTCTGTTATGGTGCTTTCTGGGAGTTATCTTGGTTTATCTTCGAGTAGTTGTCAGAGATAGTAGATCTGTGGAAAATAGGTGTGGGGAAGTAGCTTTGGAATGTTAAGTGGAAGCACTGTTTTACACATTTAACAGTATTTATAATGTTTTGTTCTTTATAAACATGATGTTATGCTTAAAGCAATTTAAACACTGAGTATGAAGCCAGGGTATCACATTTTTTGTAATTATATTACAAAAATAGTGATTATCATAATTTTAAACACTAAACCAATTTTTAAAAAATAATCTGATTGTAATATAGGCAGTTCCCAACTTGAAAAACTGTTAATGATCTATATGAGTAGGCCATAGGCATAGATTTTTCTTTTCATCCTTAGAATGAAGTAACTCACATCTCTGAACCTTTGGAAGGCACCTGAAAAGATGATGATTTGAAAAGTTCCTTTTCTATTCTGAAATATAAAAAGGCATAGCTGGGTGTGGTGGTGCACACTTGTAATCCCAGTACTTCGAAGGCTGAGACAGGAGGATTGCAGGCTAAAACTTGCCTCAGCTACTTATTGAGGCCCTCTGCAACTTAGTGAAACCCTGTTTTAAAATAAAGAATAAAAAATAGGGCTGAGGGTGTACCTGGGTGGTAGAATACCCTTGGGTTCAACCTCCAGAAACCCTCCCCCACAAAGTTACCTAGTTAAGGTTGTTAACTCTTCCCCTTCCATGAGGAAGAGATGTTAAAACTTGGAATTCATCTTTCCAGAGAGATGATTTTTAAAGACAAGCAAATTTTTTATGAGAAAATGAATTCTGATGTAGTTTTTGGAATATCTACTTGAAAGTTGGAGGCTTGCCTATACTCATTCATGTAGTCAACTGTTTTTAATGCTAATAATTTATTCTTAAAACTAATAGAAGTAAAAATATTTGTGTTAAAAATAATCTTTTATATATTCATGCACTTTTTAACTTTATAGGTATTAATACTGTTTTTATATGTGATAGTAATTTAGTCTTTTGTTTTTAGAGAAAGCAGATGGTCTTTGCATTTGTATATTTTTGATTTTCTAAAAGATTTCTTATGTCATTTTACTAATGAAAAATTATATGTGGGAGATATTTGTAAAACATTGATGCATGGTATAGTTTGAAAAATTTAAGAGGGAAAGAAGACAAAAGAGGAAAACTGAACAAAGCACAGAAAATGTTATTTGCTGAAAGGCATAAGCAACTTCTCAGGGTTATTTTACATATGATTTTTAATTTTCGAGTTAGACGGTGACATCTATATTAATTCCCAAGAAAAACCTGAATATTTGAACTTCTCATCAACATGTAGCTTGGTATTCTTGTGAGTGGTAAAATTACCTTTATCAGTCATATAGTAGGAAGGCAATTGCCAGTACTTTACTAGTACTTTATTTTTGAGGGGAAAAAGTTTCTCTGACTGTAGGATTTCGTTAATTATAAACCCTGCTTTAAAAGGTGCTGATTAGTTTGAAATAGTAGTAGGTTAATAATTTTTTTACCCCCTTATTAGAGATTGAACCCAGGTTCTATCTCCAAGTTACAGTCCCAGCCCTATTTTTAATTCTTTATTCCCAAACAGGGTCTCACTTAAGTTGCTGAGAGCCTCACTAAGTAGCTGATGCTGGCTTCAAACTTGTGAGCCTCCTGTATCAGCCTCCCAAGTACTGGGATTACAAGTGTGCCCCACCATTCCCTGCTGGTTAATAATTTAAATTTGTTTGATACTTTTCATACTTGTTTATTTCTAACTTCTTGAAAAATGAAGAAGTATATTTGATTTTATATAGAAATTAATGATTTTTAAAATTAATTAATTTATTTATTTTTGCGGGTCTGGGGATGGAACCCAGAGGCATTCGACCTCCGAGCTACACCTCCTGCCCTATTTTTTATTCTTTATTTTGAAACAGGGTTTCACTAAGTTGCGGGGGGCCTCAGTAAGTAATTGAGGCTGGCCACAAACCACGATCCTCCAGTCTCAGCCTCCTGAATGCTGGGATTACAAGTGTGTGTCACCACACCTGGCTAAATTAATAATTATTTTAGATCAGAGATTATCTTAGTTTTTTCCCCCCCTTTGAGAAAGATATTCTTTGGTATATTCCCTTGCAACTTTGACATTTGCAAGTTGAAATTTAGAAACTATTTGAAACATTTAAATATTAAATAATAAAGCAATGGTAATATAACATTGAAATTATCAAAAAACTATCTGCGATAGTTTATATATTAAAACTCTGCGATGTAAACTCATGTACCTCTGTAGGTTAAAATGGAAATTGTGACCATAATTTTTTTTACATCGTAATGAGGTATTCTTACCGCTGAAATGATAGCCACATTTTAGAATTTTATTTTAAAATAATGTTAATTTTATGTTGATTAAGTAGATATTCTGTATTTTTACTAATATTTAATATGAGACCTGTTATTACATTTTAATTAAAAGTTTCATCTAGGACACCTTGAATTAAAATACTGAGATTTAAAAATTTCTCAGTTGCTATAGACAAAAAAGAAATATTAAGAATTGTCTAAGCTGTGTGTTATAGCACACTCTTGCAATCCCAGTATTGGGAGGCTGAGATAGGAAGAACACAGGTGAGTTGCCTCAGCAAGTAGTGAGACTCTCAGCAACCTAGCTAGAACCTGTTTCAAAAACAAAAAAAGGGCTGGGGATGTATGTAGCTCAGAGGTAGAATGCCCGAGTCCAATCCCCAGTACTACACACACACTCACACAGTGTGTCTCTACTTTATTTCTTCATTTATGATTAGTGCATTACTCAATCTTTTAAGAGCATCATTTCTGAAATGGGGAAATCCTCCACAAAGTATTGATATTTTAAAGATTAAACAGGATGACTAGTGCTTGTAACTTAGTAATTTTTTAAGGCCAGTTTTTTTCTCTATTTCTCAAAGAAGCTGCTAGTATATCACTCACCAGTGGGGTATCCAGTTACATAGATAACTTCTCATAGTAATGATTTGACTTTTATATTTAGCCTTCTGCATATGATTTTATCTATTAAAGGTTCACCGTTTAAGATTACTGTAGTTAGGTGTTATTGACATATTCCTTTATCAGTTAAATATTATGTTATTAAGCTGCTGAGACTCAAGATATCTTAGGAATGTCTTAACCTCAGTATAAGTTTGTAATTTATTTACAAAGCTATTTTAAATTTATATTAATACTGATATTCTGCCTTGAATCCTTTGTAGAACAAAGCAGAATATTGGTTCGAATAATTAGATTTCATGCCTTCTCATTCTTCATGGTTTACCATGTCTTTCAAATTTTTTAACAGTGAAATATTTTTATTTTACAGGATATTACATATCTTATATTAAACATAATAGTATAACTTAGCATTTTTGGCAATTCAAATAACAAAATTAATTTTACTCCTTTATGTGAACATTTTTATTTTTATTTATTTTTTATTTTTTTGTGGCACTGGAGTTGGAACCCAGGTGCATTCTATCTCTGAGCTACACCCTACCCCCAGCCTTATTATTATTATTTTAATCTTTTTAATTTTGAAACAGTGTCTCACTGAGTTGCAGATGGTCTCACTATGTAGCAGAGGGTCTCACTAAGTAGGCTGGTAGAGAACCATGATCCTCCTGTCTCAGCCTCCCAAATGCTGGGATTACAAGTGTGCTTGTAATGCTAGGATTACAAGCGTGCGCTACCACGCCTGGCTAGGCTTAACATTTTAAAATTATACACGATTTACAATCTTTTAAGATGTAATCTAGGAAAAGTATGTTAATGCTAAATGTTTAAAATTTTGTGAAGTACCAGTACTAGTTATATAGGATCTATTGGGTATATATCTGAATCTCCTTAATTAAAAAATAAGCTGGTGTAGTGGCACATGCTTATAATCTCAGTACTTGGGAGGCTGAGACAGGAGAATCACAGGTTTGAGGATAGCCTCAGCAAGTTGTGATACTCTCATCAACCTCCTGAGACCCTGTATCCAACCAAAAAAATAAAATAGGGTTGGGGTGTAGCCCAGAGGTAGAATGCCTCTGGGTTCTATCCCCAGTGACACAAAATAAATAAGTCAGTAGATAAATAGGATTCCATCTGATTTTTAAATGTACTTTTGTTGATGCATTTTAATTATACATCACTGTGAGTTCCAAAATAACAGAAACATACATGTAGGGGCACAGCACTTGTGTTTCCCTTAGATCCCACCCCACCCTTCCCTGCCTCTCCCCATACATGTTCATGAGATTGGTAGTGATGCCTTCATATATGGTCATAGCATTATTTGACCTGTTTCTTTCATCAGTTCTCCTTTTTCCCCTTCTCATCTCCCTCCCCTAACCCCTCCCACCATCATACTGGTCTCTTTCCCCTCATAATAGCCAAATTATGGAACTGACCTAGTGTCTGTCAGCAAATGAATGGATAAAGTCTGAGTCGTGTTAACCAGATGTCATGCTGAATGCTTACTCTGGTAGGATAAGAAATTTGTTTCAGATGGTGTTAATACTTAAACCTGGTACAATGCTCTGTCATTTTCAACTTTGACACAATTTTAGGCACATCTAATTTATTTTTAATCTATTCAGCTTACAAGCAACTACATGAAAATCTGCTGGAAGAAAAGAAAACAATGTAGAAAGAATATATTTCATAGAATTTAGTTATCTAAAATGATGGATTTGTTTCTTGTTTAAAAATGGGGTTAATATTTTCCTCATTAGTGCTTTTATTACCAGTTAGTAATTGAAAAGCACCCAGTCTTAATTTTTTTTCTTACATTCCACAGATGTGTTCAAAGCAACATTGTTTTATTAACACAAGCCTTTAGAAGAAAGTTTGTCATTCCTGACTTTATGTCTTTTACCTCACACATTGATGAATTATATGAAAGTGCTAAAAAACAGTCTGGAGGAAAGGTAATGTATTCGATGTACATAATTTCTTAATCTTAACATTTAATAAATTCAGCTTAATTTGAGATATAGAGTAAAATATTTGAATTTTGTTAAACCATGATTAAGTGTTTTTAAATATTGTACTTTAATTGTTCTGTATAAAAGGTAAAACTTAAGTTTATGAATTTTATTTCCAAATTATTTAGATGGCTTTAATTTTTTTTTTTTCCCGGGTCCGGGGATGGAAGCCAGGGGCATTCGAACTCCGAGCTATACCCCCTGCCTTATTTTTTATTCTTTATTTTGAAACCGGGTCTCACTGAGTTGCAGAGGGCCTCACTAAGTAGCTGAGGCTGTCTGTGAACCATGATCCTCCGGTCTCAGCCTCCCCAATGCTGGGATTACAATTGTGTGCCACCACGCCCGGCTTAAAATTTTTTATTTTTTGCTGTACTGGGGACAAAACTCGGGCATTCTACCTCCGAGGTATACCCCCAGCCCTATTTTTTTATTGTTTATTTTGAAACAGTATCTCATTGCATTGCGAAGGGTCTCACTAAATAGCTGAGGCTGGTGGCGAACTGGATCCTCCTGTCTCAGCCTCTCAAATTCTGGGATTACAAGCATGTGCTACGACGCTTGGCTTATATGGCTTTTACATTTTAATTAACTTTTAAAAACTTTATTGGGAATTCCTGCAGATCTGATATCTTTCAACATTAAGTAGACTTTGTAGTTTTTAAAAAAATCCTCTAGAACCTGGAGATGTAGTTCAGTGGCAGAGCATTTGCCTCAGGGTTGGATCCAGAACACCATTTATCCCCTCCCCAATTCTTTAAATAATAATCATATCATTTTATTCATTCTCCAGATTGGAAGTTTTTCTTTGTTTAGCTTTGGATAACATTATTTATAATCTCTTCATAATAATTTTGCCATAAATACTTATTTTTATATATTAATTCCTTACTTTTTAGACCATGAAACTTTACCAGCACCCATAAACATCTATTTAAAAAGTTCTTTAGTAGAGCCAGGTGAAGTGGCTTACGCTTGCAATCCCAGTACTTGAGAGGCTGAGACAGGAGGATCGCACAAGTTCAAAGCCAGCCTTAGCTAGTTAGGCTCTCAGCAACTTAGTGAGACCCTGTTTTAAAAAAATAAAAATAGACTGGGCGTACAGTCCAGAGGTATAAAGCCTCAGGGTTTCATCCCCTGTACCACTAAAAAAAAAAAAAAAAAAAAAAAAAAGAAAGTTCTTTGGTAGTTGGGTGTGGTAACATATGCTTGTAATCTCAGCATTTGGGAGGCTGAGATGGAAGATAACAGGATTGTGGCCAGACCCACTTACTTAGTGAGGCCCTCCACAACTCAGTGGGACCTGCCCCCAGAAGAGTTTTTTGTTGTTTTTCTATGGATCTTAGTCTTCTTTTTCTCCTTAAATTAAACTCAAGGCCGTTATTTTAGATTTTCTGCTTTTTATGAAAGAAAGAAGGCATCAGAAAATACTGAGCAACAGAGAAAAGTCACTTAATCTCAATTTAATTCTCAATTCTGTTGGGCCCCGAGTATTTAGGAATATTCCTATAAAAAGTAGACTACAAAACTCCTGAGGATTACAAAATGACTAGTCATGGTAAAAGCTAAATTGGTTTTTGGTAGAAGAAAATGTGATTTGCCTATGTTATACCTGTTAATTTCTTTTCAATACTTTGGATAGGTTGCAGATTATATTCCTCAGCTGGCCAAGTTCAGTCCTGATTTGTGGGGTGTGTCTGTTTGTACAGTAGATGGACAGAGGTGAGTTTATTTCAAATCTATGAAAATCAACTTTAAGCCTTAAACTGCATAATGGTAAGCATGAGGTACAAAGGATCCTCTTGAATAATGGTTATTAGTTCTAGCATATTGGCTTAGATTGTAATGTAATTTATAAGCTCATCTCAAATTGCAACTTTGTTTTTTGGAGTCGGTTTATCTTTACTTACAGTTGTAGTCTTGTTACTTGAGTTTTATTCAAGTACTTAGAGTTACATGTTTTAAGAAAAGTAATCTTGTCAAAACACATTATTCTCTAGTGAACTGCTTGCGAAGTGAAAAGTTAGCCGTGAAACATGGAGAATTTTAGGAAGTCCATGAAAGCGGTATTTGGGAAATGTTCTTGTAGCTACAGTTGCTAACAATGAGGAACCTTGCAGAATTTCAAGAAGGGCAGTGATCTGATATGGGTACTCTAAGGGGAATGATTTGTCTAAATTATCAAATAATTAAGAGGCCCTTGGAAAAATGTTAAAGTTCTGGAATCATTTTAAAAGAATGATGCTTCTTATTGTGCTGTGTCAGACATAAAAAATTATTACCATTTTGTTACTTGACTTGTCAGAAAATTTATGCCATAAAAGAAAAATCAATATTTCCCCCACAGTTTAAAGGCTTATCTTAGAGATGTAATCTCTTTAATTAAGGTAATTACTTCTTTTTTAAATTAAAATATAATTTACAGAAAAAGGCATATAACTTGCAGGAGTATATATAGCTCAATAAATTATATCAGAGATGTAATTTTATGTTAAATTTCATTCAGATGACTCATACTACCTTATAAGTTTAGGTTTTACTTTTCAAAATAATGTTCCAATGAAAGCTTTACTCTGTTTATGAAATTTCTGTCTCTTCGGTGCCTTTATTCTAAATGCTGTTTTTTTTTTTTTTTTTTTTTTTTTTAGTATTTATCCTCAGATGTTTACAAAAAAGCATCTGGTTTAGCCCATTCTTTTTTTTTTTTTTTTTTTTTTTGTGGTACTGGGGATGGAACCAAGGGGCTTTCTATCTCTGGGCTACACTCCCAGACCTATTTTTATATTTTATTAGAAACAGGGTCTCACTAAGTTGCCGAGAGCCTCATTAAGGGGAGCTGAGGCTGGCTTCAAACCTGTGCGATCCTGCTGTCTCAGCCTCCCAATTGCTGGGATTACAAGCCTGTGCCATCACGCCCAGCTAGCCCATTCATTTTGAATATAAGTTGGCCCATGGTTGACACAATATTGGCAAAGATGTCTCATGTACCCGAGTCTTTTCTGGTCCAGTTCTTTCCCATTGTTATAGGTTCCTATCATCATTTGGGCCCATAAAATGTACAAAACATTCTCTGTGTGTTAAATTAAATATTGGGTGCCATGAAAGGACACAAAAAGATGAGATTACATGGCTTTATCCCATAGAGCAAATTCCAATACATATTCAGGAAGTAGTTTATTATGTGAAGAAAATACAATATTTTATTTTATTTGTTATATGTATTTGTATTTGTTTATTATGTAATGTTTACACATTATTTTTTTCCTTAAATGTTTTATCTCCTAGTTTTTTATGTAGAGAATTCTGAAATTTGACTTTGAACTAGAAGATAATAAGATAGGCTTTTGGCATTTTTTTAAAGCAGGGTTTGGTAGCTCACACTTGTAATCCAGGTACTTGAGAGGCTGAGACAGGAGGATTGCAGTTTTAAGACCAGCCTCAGCAACTTAGTGAGGCTCTCTACAGCTCTGTGAGACTCTGTTTCCAAATAAAAAATAAAATAGGGTGTAGCTAAGGGATAGAATGCTCCAAACTTTCATCTCTAATACCCCCCCCCCAAATAGAAAATAGAATGATTTTCAAGTTGAATTTACAATCTGAATTAGAAATTATTTATTAAGTTGATAGGAAAAAATGTTACGTGCTTCTGCTATACATACATATGTGTTTATATTTTATAATATCCTTAGAAATGAGGTGGCCAGATATTCCTGTTTGATTCCAGAATTGTCTGTTCACTTCTGCCTGGGGTAGTGTGTGTGTGTGTGTGTGTGTGTTGCATTGCTAGAATTGAACTCAGAGGTATTATGCTTCCAAACTATACCTCCAGGCTCATTTTACTTTTTATTTGGAAACAAGGTCTCCCTAAGTTGCTAAGGGCCTTGCTAAGTTGCTGAGGCTGGCTTTGAACCTGTGATCCTTTTTCAGCCTCCCAAGTACATAATTACAGGTATGAGCCACCACACCCTGCCTGCCCAGTGGTGCGTGCCTAGTTTGACTAATGAATTTTTTACACTGAATGAATGCATCTCTGACATGTGTTGGGTATTGTTCAGGGTACCTGCTATATACTAGTGAATTAAAATGAAGATCTGTGTCCTTGTGAAGCTTGCATTATAATTGCATTAGCTAGGATTTTTTCACTTCCAAATCTACTCTGTAGTCCATATGCCACTCACTTTGGTAACATTGAGAACTTTTTTGTGTATGTGTGGTACTAGGGATTTAATGCAGGGGCATTCCACCTCTGAGCTATACCCCCAGCCCTATTGTTATTTTGAAACATGGTCTTATTAGGTTGATAAGAGTCTCACTACTTGCTGAGGCTGTCCTCGAACATGAAATTTTCCTGACTTAGCCTCCCAAGTACTGGGATTACTGGCGTGCACCACCATGCCTAGCTCAAAAGCTTCCTTTCTGTGTTGCTTTTTATCTATTGTCAGCTCTGTAAAGTTTATAAAACCAATGCTATTTCTTTTTTATTTTTCTTTTTTACTTTTAGTACTGGGGTTTGAACCCAGAGGCATTCTACCTGCCAGCTTACATCTCTTGCTGTTTTCATTTTGAAACAAGGTCTAGCTAAGTGTCTGAGGCTCTTGCTAAATTACTGAGGTTGACTTCAAATCTATGATTCTCTTATTCCAGCCTCCCAAATAGTAGGATTATAGACTTTGATGCTGTTTCTTCTAAAGGGTCTAGAATTAGATGTTGATGTGGTTCATGAGATGAGGGGACACTTTTAGAGGATAGTATTGAATCTCCACTGAGCTCTATTTAACTCTTAAACTATCTGTGGTTTAGCCATGGCATAATGCTGCATAAACAAATTTTAAAAATAATTTTTAAAAGAGATAGTTTACTTAATATGATTGAATATGGGTAAAAGTAAGAAAGGGAGTACTTCAAAGGAAAATTTCCACATTATTAATATCTAGTTTAGAAAAAGTACTGTATCTGAGCACTTTTAAGATTTTTGCCCTTTTTGCAGTATCCCCCCTTAAGCATATTAATTCTTTAATATTGAAGTAAAATTTTATGGTTGGATTATGGGAAAAATTTCTAAATTGAAATTAATATGAAAAAAGAATAGCTTCAGTTATTTTTTCCATTGATGTTAATTATTTTCAAATCTTCTTTTAAATAGGCATTCTATTGGGGATACCAAAGTTCCCTTTTGTCTTCAGTCATGTGTAAAACCCTTGAAATACGCCATTGCTGTTAATGATCTTGGAACCGAGTATGTGCATCGATATGTTGGGAAAGAGCCAAGTGGATTAAGATTCAACAAACTGTTTTTAAATGAAGATGGTAAGAATTGATCTAGACTGGTTACAACTGTGTAAGTAATTAAAAACCTTGTAGAAAATTTAAAATTGCTATATATACATATTTGTTACTGGCTTTCTGTGAAATCTAGAGAGATAATTGCCTACTTGTTAAATTTTTAAGTATCGCATACTGAAGAGTAGAGTAGAGAGAAGATAGATGCCAGGAGCAAGAATTTCACTTATAACCACATACATGGAAATATTTTGTTAAATTTAAAAATGTCTGGGATTTGCTTATAAACTATTCAGTGAAAGCAGCTAGTAGTGCTGAGTGTACTTATTACTATATTGGTAATTATTTTTGCTAAATAATTGTTTGACAAAGGTGAAACAAACACGGAGGCCTCTTAACTTCTAGCCCATTTTTTTTCATTGATATAGGCTTTCTCCAGTCTTCATTTGGGTCTATAAAATGTATGAAACACACACTGTGTGTTTAATTCAGTGCTTTGAAAAGACAGAAGGAAATTAGATGACATGCTCTTATCCCGTGGAGTAAATTCCAGTAGGGAGTGATGTTTCTATTTTTGCATATTTGTATACACATGGATGTTCATCTGCTGTTATTCAGGGGAAAGGTCTTGTACTGGTTTGAGGATATAAACTTGAGGGTACATAGTATTCATATACTGCTTACTTTTGAATATTGTAGATAGTTTAAAACTTCCCGTAACAAAATATTTTAATGATAGTTGAGCTATTGAGAAAATGAGTGAACTTGTTATTTTAGTATTTTCGTTTATTCTCCTTTATAACATTTAGTATTTGAAAGAAATATTTTGTATAGAATAGGTAATTAACAAGTCTTACTTTCCAGCACTTCAAAAAAAAAAAAAAAAAGGTAGCTAGTACTCTGATCTGATAAGATCTTGATTCTAAAGAGCATTTAGCTGCTGCAAACTAACTTCAACTTTCCCCCTCTGGGTTGGTTTATGTGTTAATCTTTCAAGCAGATACGAGGTTCCTGATAATTTGAGTTAAGATACAGAATTGAAGAAAGTACGAGTGAAGACTGCTGTGATAGTTGTGAGAAAAATACTTTTGTATTTTTTTTCTTTTTACTAGAAAAATTGTGTCTTACACATCGTCTGATTAGTTTTTTTTTTTAAACTAATATTTTTGTTAACTTTTCTTCCTAATTTTTTATAGCAATTACATATTCTTGGCTGTTTTGCCATTATTTTTAAATTCTGATTTTGTGGACATTTTTATAACTTAACAACTTAAGTAAGGACTTCATATGCAAAAATACTTTAAGGTACTTTGATAATCAGATTAAAGTCATTGATAACCAAATTTAATATTGAAAGAATTAATACTATTATTGTAATAAGATAATATTTTTTTTTGTAGTACTAGGGATTGAACCCAGGGGCATTCTACCTATGAGCCACTTCCCAGCCCCCCTTTTTTTATCTTTATTTTGAAAAAGGGCCTCCTTAAGTTGCAGAGGGCCTCACTAATAAGTAGCTGAGGCTGTCTGAGAATCCATGTTCTGTGTAGAAATTTGAATGTTAAATATTTTAGAAACAAAGCTTGGCAGTAAATATATAAAAAAGTGTTCAGCATCATTAGCAATCAGGGAGATGTAAATCAAAACTATACTGAGATTCCATCTAACCTCAGAATAAGTCATTAAAAACAAATGCTGATGAGGGTGTAAGGAAACAGAAACTCTCTACACTGTTGGGATTGCAGATTAGTGCAGCCTCTATGGGGATCAGTGTGGAGATTCCTCAGAAAACTGGAAATGGTTTCAACTATATGATCCAGCTATACTACTTCTGAGGAACTTTCCAAAGGGACTGAAATAAGAACATTATTATATAAATCAGTGTACGTTTATAGCAGGACAATTCACAGTAGCCAAGTTATGGAACCAACCTAGGTGTCCATCAATAGATGAGTGGATTACAAATTTGTGGGATATACACAGTAGAATTGTCCTCAGCAGTAAAAAACCAAATTATTTTATTTGCCGAAGAATGGATGGATCTGGAGAACATTATGTTAAGTGAGATTAACCAGTCACAGGAAGTGAAGTGTCATATGTTTTCTCTCATGTGTGGAAACTAGGTTGTAGTCAGGATATGAGAGAGATTGTATATATGCATGTATGTATGTATTTTTGTGGTACTGGGGATTGAACCCCCATAGGTATTCTACCTCTGGGTTACACCCTAGTTCTATTTTATATTTTGTTTTGAAATAGGATCTAACTAAGTTGCTAAAGGCTTTACTAAGTTGCTAAGGCTGGGATTATAAGACTGTGCCACCACACCCAGCTCAGGAGGGACTTTTAGATAATGGAGTAGAAACCACCTAGTTGATCTAGGAAGGTGGTCTAGGAGTGAGTGGTGTGTGTGTGTGTGTGTGTGTGTGTGTGTGTGTGTGTGTGAAATTAATAAAAGAAATGCTTCCATTCATGTTATGTATATATATGAGGAAACCAGTGCCATTCTCAATATCACTTATGGGGAAGTGGAGGGAGCCAGGAGAAAGCCCATCAAGTGTTACATAGATGTATGTTACTATCAGTCTGTGAGACTACAGTGCACCAATAAAAGTGTGAAACAAAAAAATGAAATAAGGCTTGGGGTAAATGGACTTAAAATTATAAAAAAAGTTCTTGCCATGTATACGTACGGTTTAAAATATAATTTATTGATGTAGTAGTTTAAGCAGAAAACAATCATGGTAAGAAATTGAAATTTTGACACCGATTTGTAATAAGAACTGAAATGTAAAGTTTAACAAGAGGTTTTACCTTGATATTATACTTTTTCTAAGCTTTGAGCCAATACCAGGAACCTTGAAAGAATGGTAAAATAAACGCCTCACTAAACCACTGGTTTCTGAGTTCTGAATTGATTCCATGGCTTTAAGTCTTGGTTAGACCAGCCTGAGAAAAAATAATTTGAAGATTTTTTTTTTTTTTTTTTTTTTTTTTTGGTGGTACTGGGGTTCCTGGAAGCCCTTCTACCTCCGGGCTACACTCCCAGACCTATTTTTACATTTTTATTTGGAAACAGGGTCTCCTAAGCCAGCGCGCGTGGCTGGCTTCGAACCTGCGCGATCCTCCTGTCTCTCCCTCCCAACACGGGGATTACAAGTGTACACCACCACGCCTGGCTGAAGATTTTTTTTTTTTAATTTAAAAATTTAAGGGTAGGCTGGGCATGGTGGCACACGCTTGTAATTCCAGCATTTGGGAGGCTGAGACAGGAGGATTGAAGTTCATGGATAGCCTCAACTACTTAGTGTGAGCCCCTTTGCAACTCAGTGAGACCCTATTTCAGAATAAAGAATAAGAAGTAGGGCTGGGGGTGTAGCTCAGAGGTGGAATGCCCTTGGGTTCAATCCCCAGTACCACAAAAAAGTGAATTTATTAATATTGCTCTAGCATTATAAGGTTGCGATGACTAAGATTAAAATGAATGTAATGAATAGATGGGGAAATGATGGTAGCTACTCTGTACAGCAAAAAGAGTTTTGGTTCTGTGGTGGGAATTGGCTGATGTTTTCTATCATCATTAACAAGGAAACATGCTATTTTAATGGAGATGTAGTTTGGTGTTCCACCAACTGCTAGGGCAGTCTTTCTACCTTAGATTAAGTTAATCAACAAATATTAATAGGAAGGTACAGGGGCCTTTGTGCTTAATATAACTTGCCTAGCTAATACTTCAAGATTCTGAAAATAATATCTTTAATACATAATGGGAGAAGACAAGCTTAAATATTACATACTGTTAATTATATTATTTACTAGTATGTAATTGGCAGATGCAAAAATGTATTTGTTAGACAAGCTTAAATATTAGATACTGTTAATTATATTATCTTCCTAGTATGTAATTGGCAGATGCAAAAATGTATTTGGTTATTTGTAGAGGGTTAGAGAAAGGAGTTAATTTAGAGAAGACAGGCTGGAATTGTTTAGAAAGGATGAAGCTAGGGTTATTGGAATGGGAACTTCAAAATTCAGCAATATATAGAATACGTTACAAATGTGCTAATGTGGGATAATTAGGTTTCTTTAATTTCTATATGGCCCTGGAAATTTCCGTATAGCACCTTTTTTTAAACCTTCTGCCTGTCTCTGTAGATTAATCTATTTGTGAAATGCCCTATAAATTGAATGGTAATATTTGATCCTTTATGATTAGCTTATTTTACTTAATTTTCTCTTTCTCTCACCGTGTGTGTGTGTGTGTGTGTGTGTGTGTGTGTGTGTGTGTGTGTGTGTTATTACAGATTGAACCCAGGAGCATTCTACCTCTGAGCCACACCCCTAGCCTTTTTTATATTTTTTATTTTGAAACAAGGTCTCACTAAGTTACTGAGGGCCTCACTAAATTGCTGAGGCTGGTTCAAAACCTGTGATCCTCTTGTCTTAGCCTCCTAAGTACTGGGATTACAGGTGTTTGCCACCATGCTTTGTTTAGCTTACTATTTTTAAGCTTCATCCATGTTTTACCTTTATTCCTTTTTATAATATTTTATTGTTATAAATAATACCATTATCCAGTTTTTATGTGATAAGAAATCTGGATTTTTTTACATTTTTTGGGGGTGTGTGTGGTACTGAGGATGGAACCCAGGGGCATTCTACCTTTGGGTTACCTCCACCCTATTTTGATTCTTTGTATTTTAAAACAGGACCTCACTATGTTGCGGAGGGCCTAAGTGGCTGAGGCTGGCCTTGAACCTGCCATCTTCCTTTCTCAGCTTCCCAAGTACTGGGATTACAGGTGTGTTTCACCACACCCAGCTTTTTTTTTTTTTTTAAGTTTTATCAATATGCTGCTTTGAATATTTGTATATAAGTTTCTGTATAAACAGTTTTTATTTCTCTTGTTCATATACACGTAGGGGTAGAGTAGGAGTCATAAAGTAACTGTTAAACATTCTGAGGAACCTCTAGTCTGTTTCCCAAGGTTCAGGGTTGTTAAGGTTGAAGCTTGTTTCACAGAATGTTGCTTGCTTAAAATCCAAGGAAACTCGTAATATAGTGATAATATACTATGCTAGTCTTATCAAGTTAGGTTAAGAACGTATTCCTGAAGAAGTAAGTCACTGTTAGAAATAAATTAGGAAGGATGCTTTCAAATAGATTTTTTTACTGCCTCCAAGAGTTTTATATTTGGTGTTTTTGCTGTACAGTGATTGAGAATACAATCAGTTGAGATTTTTAAGTTCTTTTTATTGTGTAAGAATTAGGAAAGGTAAGATTTTGGATGAACTTTAAATTTTAAGTAACTTTAAATTAAATGAAAAATAAATCTTTATTGTCAGAAAATATAGAAAACAGAATACAGTTTAGGTCCCTTGTTTGTATTTTATGTATATCACTTGTTTGTGTTCTTTCATGTATATATAAATTTATAAGTAAGCACAAAATAAGATTTTGAAAAACAAGCACATCACATGTGTTTTTCAATGTTACATTAAATATAGTAATATTATTTGAGTACTTAAGCAGATGTCAGTCACTTTTTAAGCGTTTTATATATTTTACTAACTGAGGTATAGAAGCTGTTATTCCCTCACAGATGGGGAAATTGAGATGGCATGAAGTCGTTACTTGGCAAGGGTCATATAGTTAGTGAATGGCAGAATTCAGAAATTTGACTGTATTCTTTTATTATTACTTGTATGAGTCCTTGATTGACTATATAACTGTTATAGCAGATTACTCGAAGTAAACTACTGGTTTGATATGTAGCTGACTTCAAAAAACAAAACTCCTTTCAAAAAGAACCACTATAATAGAGCAACTTACATTAAGAAAAAAAAAGAATATTTAGTGTTTATGAGAAGTACCTATGCATCAAAGAAAATGCTACAAAATTTGAAATAATGTTATCCATATTCTATTTTATAGATAAACCACACAATCCTATGGTAAATGCTGGAGCAATTGTTGTAACTTCGCTAATAAAGGTAAAATGTTGACATTTCCTTTTAATCTAGCAAACTTTATAATAACTAAAGCATAAAGGTGAATTTTGATTGTTTATATAAGGACAATGAAAAATTTTTTCTTGGTGTTAAAAAATTAATCTTGTGGTATAGGGTTAGGATCTTTTTTTGTTTTGTTTTGTAAATGATGTAATTTCAAGGCCAAAATTACAAACAGGATGACTCATTGTAATTCTCAATATTAGTTAGCTCTTGACTTGAAGATTGGGCAAAAGATTGAAGGATTCTGCTAAGCAATTGGAATAGAGGTTTTTCTTCTTAAAGTTTTGATATTTTTTCTTTCTCTTCCATTCGGCTCTTTTAGAATGAATAGACGTTAATAGAATTAAAAGCATTTCACTATGTAATGTTATTAGCATTTATAGGAACAATGTTCTAATAGTTTGTGTTTAAGACAGAGTACATTTGCTATTGAATATTCTCAAGTCTTTTATAGTCTCATGAGCAGGAATCACAATTTTCATTTGAAATTATTTCATTTGCTTTACTTAAATCATACCATAATTAAGTAAGGCATAATGCTTATTCCAATTATTAAGTTATGTTATCTTATACTTTGATGTTTCTATTATATGTTGGCTTTTGTTTTTTTAGTGTTTGGTTTTCCTTAATAATTGGAAGCTCCAATAGTGTTTTGAAATAAGTGTTTGAAAATGGTTCTATTGTGTGATAGATATAAAAGTCTATTCCACAATTCCAAATTTTTTGACTTTTATATTTTAAGTTTCTAATACATTTATTTATATTAAATTTTATTTGTGTTTGGAAAATTTGTGTACTTTCTCTAGTAAATCTCTGCTATCTGAGGATGAAACATAACTCATAGCTTTGTAAATGTTTTATTGTGGATAGGGTACTTTGGTTATACCATATACATGACACCCTTGGCCCAATTCACAATTCTCATGGACTTTATGTATCTTTATAAGGAAAAGATTTTAAAGTAGAAGGCTATTAAGAATCCATGTTTAAGCCAGGTATAATGGTACATGCCTGTAATCCGAGTACTTGGGAGACTGAAACAGGAGGATCACAGTTTTGAGGCCTGTCTCAGTAACTTAGACCCTGTTTTAAAATTTAAAAAAAAAAAAGAGAGAGAAAGAAAGGGTTGGGATATAGCGGGTTCCAAAAAAATTGTGAAAATACATTTTTAGTGGTTATGGGTTAAATACATTGTAAGCATTGGCCCACTTAATTCTTAACAACTCTAATAAAATAGATATCATAGCTAAATGTGTTTAAATATAAGTAATTTTAATAGGCTGTGAAAATTTTTATTATCCCCATTATAACATTAGCTATTGGTAGCTACTTTCCACAGGAGAAGGTTATAGAAAATAGCAACGCAGTTATATACAAAAAGTGCAGTTTTGCTCTTAGGTAGAATATATTGTATATAGAATATGTACAAATAAATGGGCCCTTAGAATTCAGTATGTACTATGACGAGAAGATCTCATTAGTAATTTAAATTTGAACCACTTAAATTAGAAGTAAGGACGGGCGTGTTGGCGCATGCTTGTAATCCCCGTGCTTGGGAGGCAGAGACAGGAGGATCGCGCAGGTTTGAAGCCAGCCACGCACGCTGGCTTAGGAGACCCTGTTTCCAAATAAAAATGTAAAAATAGGTCTGGGAGTGTAGCCCAGAGGTAGAAGGGTTTCCAGGAACCCTAGTACCACCACCAAAAAGAAAAAAGTTAGAAGTAAGAAAGTGTATTATAATACAGTGTATGTTAATATTTGATCTTAAAAACATGAAAATGGTTCTGAACCATTTTGGGGTCTTCACAGGAAAATGTCTATATACTAATACTTTTCATAAATTTTAGGGGGGTTCATAGATTCTTAAAAGACCCATTCAAGAACTTTTTACACTGGAGAAAGATTGACAGGGCACATCAATAGCATTTTCAATAAAGGACACATGTAAATGATTAATAGAAGACTTCCTTAGGTGCATGCTGTTAAAAATCGTTTTGTTTAATGATTTATGGGTTTAGTCGACTACAGTGAAATGTTGCATGTGGGAATTGCATGCCTGGTCATATCACATTATCACTTCATTAATTTCACTTACCATGTTCAGTTATAAGCCATAAATTGTACATTGGACCACATTAGTATATAATTAGTATATAATTAGAAACTGAATTTAAAAACACACATATAACTCACACTGTCCAAAAGTGCAAAATTTAACTGAGTCATCTTGAATTTGCAAATCTGATTAGTGATTTTTAATTTATAAAATTTAAGGTCTCTTTCTTGTGAGTTTTTGTTGTTTCTAGTATATGTTTCAGAGTGCTTTATTTTTTTTAACTGACATTCTTAGAAATATTGGAGAGAGAAGCCTGAAACTTTTACTCTGTATATAAGTGCCTGAGAATGTAATACTTTTCTTGGAATATTTTACAGAAAGATTTTAAAACTATAAATATCAGTATGCCATCTCTGCAAGTTGTATGATCACATTTTTGAGTTGTTAATTTTTGAAATTCAGGTTATAAATTAATGCTGAAAGGGCCCTCAGAAATTGTCAACTCTAATTTTCTTTATTTTCCTTTGGAAAAACAGACTGGATATAGACCATACCAGCAGTCAAATTTGGCCTTCAGCTAAAGCTCCTGATACTCTTTCTCTTGTTTATTGTGCAAACATAGGTGTTTGCCATTTTACTTGATGGCATCTTTGACTTTAACTAGCATAGTTGTATTGTCCAGAAAAAACAGAAATACTATTTCTTTGTTTTTTAAGTTTTATACAAGATACTGATTTATTGGCTTAAAAGTTGAGCCTAATTTTTAATGGTTGTATGTAGTCATTGGACATTAGTGCTTGCTATCTGTAAGGGAACAGGCCCCTTCCCAAGAAGCTTGTATTTGAGGGCCCAAAACAGTACCGTGACTTTCTAGATGTGAATTCTGTTTTTAGTTCTTTTAGTTAACCATAAGACTTTGTGATTTTTTTTTCATTCAAAATTCAAGGCTTTATTATGGTTCCATTACAACAATTCTCCCCATGTTACTCCCCTCCCAAAAAAATAAAACTAAGTAGAGTCTTTAGTAAGACTCTTTATTTCATAATTTTGTAGTATTGATATTTTTTCCTTGTAGGATTGGTGGTGATCCTCAGGAAATGGGGGAAGAGGCAGAGCAAATGTTCAAAAGGATTAGCAGATTGTGGAAAAAGGAGGATTTGGACAGAAGGAACCTGTTGCATTAATTCTTAACTACTAAGCTTATAGGAAAACTCCAATATATAAAATTTTAAACAAAGCTATATAGGTAAATACCTTTTTAAAAACAAATGTCATTTTATACTTAAAATGCACATAAATAAAAAACATAAGGGTTACTACTATACTTCCTCACTTTTTCTTTATGGTAGTAGATACTAACTTTAAATAAATACTTTTTGTTGTAGTCTGTTTTATTTGATGATGATAATAATGTGTAAATGCTTGATTTTAAGGAAAGAATAAAAATAAATTCAAAAGGAACACAGTTATGTTTAGGTGAAGTAGTGTCTTATATAATTTTTTTAACTAATAAAATTTTTACTTTGGTTTATTTTAAAGTCTGATAACTTGAGGGTTATAACAATGGGAAAATGAGTGCAGCATACTGCAAAATCATGACCACTCTTTTGTTTTTTAATTTGAGAAATAGAGTAAGCTTCATGGTCTTCTATGTTTATGTTTCTTCTCGTGGTAGTTTCCAGTTTTTATCACTTGAAGTTCAATTTTTTTTTTTAAATTAGAAGTGCTTTTGAATTTAAAAAAGGATTTTATCTTTCTCTTTAGACAAGTTGTTCATGCTCCATGTAAAATCAAGACAAGTTTAGTTTATATATATGTAATGTCCCATTTGGTCATCTTAGCAAAAACCTGATATGGACCACATTTATAAGGTGATTTGTGACTCTGGGGAGGAATGTATGATGCTTTGGACTTGGTAATATTCAGAAGACAGGAATATGTTGGTGTACTTGTTTAACTTTCATATCAGTAGACATATTTGAGGTTTTTTAAAATGAAAGGTAGATTTTTGCCAACTAAATACATAGTGTCATTACCTTATTTAATTTAGACCACCTCTTTTTTTAACCTGTTATATCTTTTTGAAATATTCCTAGTACTAGCTTTAAAGCACTTACTGTGGAAGGATAAACCAAGAATATTTTAGAAAATAATTTTCAATTACCTCCTTTTGCCTCTTTTCTCTATGATCTCTAATTTTTAATTGGCTTGAACTACTTTATAAATAGGATTAACTGATGTATTGACCGTAAATTTATGTAAAAAATTTCCCAGATTTCTTTATATACTTTTCAAGTTCTAATACTTTTTACAGTACACATATGTGGTTTGTTTTTAAAAGTCATTTGGTAACTGATTTGGAAATTTTGATAAATATATTTTGCCCAATTTAGTGTCTTTAAAAATATTCCCAGCTGGGCATGGTGGCACATGCCTGTAATTTCATTACTTGGGAGGGGAGATTGAAATAGGAGGGTCACAGGTTCTAAGCCAACCTAAGCAATTTAGTGAGGCCCTTGGCAACTTAGACCCTGTTTCCAAAATAAAAAGTAAAATAAGGTTGGGGGCATAGTTGAGAGGTAGAATGTTCCTGGGTTCAGTCCTCAGTACCACCAAAACAAAATAAGAATATTCCCACTGTACTTATGAAATTATTATAATTTTTTAAAATTAGCCAGGCATGGTAGCACACACCTGTAATCCCAGTACGTGGGCGACTGAGATAGGAGGATCGCAGGTTTGAAGCCAGCCTCAGCAGATGAGTGAGGAGGCTCTGACCAACCTAGTGAGGCCCTGTTTCAAAAAATTACTTGGGAGGGTGAGACAGGAGAATTAGGGTTCCAGCCAGCCTCGGCTATAGCCCCTCAGCTTTTTAGTAAGACCCTGATTCAAAATAAAGAATAAAAACATTGGTCTTAGGTGTACCTTGGAGGTAGAATCCCCTGAATTCAATTAATTCCCCCAGTACCACCAAAAAAAAAAAAACTTGAAAAAAATTGAAAAAAATTGAAAAAAATTAAACAGGCTAGGAGTGTAGCTTGGGGATAGAATGCCCAAGTTCAGTTCATCCCCAGTAAAACACGCGCCTATTCACACATGTTTGTGCATAAGTTTTAGATGTGTTTTCATATGTGTCTTTCTAGGAGCTCTTCTCTTTTCCAAGAGAAAGACACACTCATGTATTCCAAATTTTACAAAGGTCCACTGCTTCAAGCTGTAAAAACCTCTTGGGCACCAGTAAACAATTAATTCACAGTGATATAGACGTGAATCATAATCATAGCTGGTAATAAGTCCAGTCATACTCTGGGTTGTTTGCAGTTCTTTGGTTTCATCAAAACAGAAAGAAAATGTAAGGAAGATGTCACTTAATAAAAGCATTAATGCGATTTCTGAGGACAGATTGCTGTGGACCTTCGGCGTGCAATGAGGCAGAGCATTTAAGAACTAGGTGACACTGCTGTTTGACAAAATGTTTTCTGTTTAAGTCTGCTTATCTGTTTAAGCACATTTTCTCAATTCATACATCTGTAAAAATTAAAAATAGGAAAAGAGTTCATCTCCAGCTTTTTCTTTCAATAGAAAAGATCTGATAATATGAATTAAGAATCAATTACTATTTCAATGGGAAAGAAAATAAAAAGAGAACAATCTTGCAAACTAGTCTGGGGGATTACTAACAAATTAACATTTTTTAACTTTTTACTATGGAAAATTCAAATATATAAAGTAAACAGTGCTCTAACCGGTCTCCAAGTAACCACCCCTGCACTTCTATAGCATCTCTTCTTCCACTCTTCTTACCTACTTAATGATGATAACAATTTGTTTTAGTTTTAGTTTTTGCTTGGTTGGGGAGAGAGGATTTACTCTATTTTGTATGTGTACGTGTGGGTTTTTTTTTTTTCCCCCTAAGAGCTCTGCAAAGAGCTTTTTATCATAATTTTAAAAACAAAGTAACATCTTATCTGGGTGTACTGGCACAGGCCTGTTATCCCAGCACTTGGGAGGCTAAGACAGGCAGACTGCAGGTTCTCAGCCTGCCTCAGCTACTTAGTGAGGCCCTCAGCAACTTAGTGAGACCCTGTTTCAAAAGAAAAAAATAGAGTTGGGAGTATAGCTTGGAGGTAGAATACTCCTGAGTTCAATCCCCAGTACCTAAAAAAAAAAAAAAAAAAAAGCCACTTAATTATCAGTAGATCTTATACATCACTCCAAGAAATACAGGGGCAAATAGGTTTTATTGATGTTAGTTAAATGCCATTTTCAGGATAGATAATAAAAACAAATATTAATCAAATGCCTTTACATTTCAATAGAGAGATTTGGGGTAAGATTTCTTTTGTCCACATAATTGTTAAATATTTCATTTTTACCTATTTATATTATCTGCCTAGGGCATCTTGAGTAGCTTACCCCAAATATTATAAAATGGTAGACATTGATAAATTGTTTCCTAATAACAACATAAAACAAAACTTTAACAGTGCTTTAATTTAGTAGACCAAGTATGTGACCACACTCTAGAGCTAAAAAGTTTTTTTTTTTTTTAATATATTAAGCCTGAGGAGACAATAAGGAATACTTGTGCTTTATTACAGTGTACAATTTAGGTCAGAAAATGAATGTTTGATATAACTTGTTTATTTACATTGATTAATGGTATAACCAGTAATTATTCATGTGACATCCCAGTGCAAATGATGACATCCTTTTCCAAAAGAGTTGGTTTTTTTTTTTTTTTTGGTGATTTTTCTAAGGTTAAAAAGGTTTTTGTGGCTTAAATGTTGTTACATATTTTACAGCATTAGGATCTATGGAATATTTTGACAACTGCAACAGTTCAATGAAGTTGGTAATTTCTTCTTTTAATTATTTTTTTTTCATTGAACAGCTTTGGAGTTACATATCTACATTTGGTTTCTGTGGTATATTATATAGGAAAGAAAGCTTAAAATATATCAAAGGATGCTTTAGGGATACTATATAGATAGGAATTACAATCTGGCTGTTGGTAAATTATCTTTAAGTTTTATTAATGACTAATTTTTAATGAAATATTGCGATGTTCCTTCCAGTTACTGATTGTATATGTGTGACTGTACTTCTTTCCTAAATAAATTGATTTGTAGGGTTTCATGTATAATCAGCCATACCCTAATCTTCTCATAAGTGGAGAATGAATCTGGCTTTATTCAGTTAAGTAGTACTCTGGAATAGGGTTTCCCCATAATAACATCTGAAGTAGTGTTTTGGATTTTTTGAGGGTAAATTTTTAAAATTATATTTTTAAAACTAGTTGTCAGATTTTATTTTAAGCCTGCTTTAGAAATTAGAGATGTATTGTTTCTATTGGGTGCATATCACCAATTAATACGTTTGATTTCAGATCTACAGCTTACTGCTTTGTAAACTTCGCCGAGGTAAAATGAAGCCATTTGGCTACTTGAACCAATCTACGTTATATAGGTTTTTCCTAATGAAACTTGTAGTAGATAACATGTCAGAAATAGAAGTGATGAAACAATACATCTTCCATACTCCGGATTGGCATAATACTAAATATAATTGTAGCTAATTTTTTAGACCATGAAATATATTTTTTTGAAGTTCAAGTATTATTAAGAAAAATGAGAAATTTTAGGGATAGATATTTTTCCACCCTAGTAAAATGTTTCTAGAATATTTGCATAGTTTAGAATTATAAAAGATTAGTTAGTTTTGAACATAACTCATGTTTTCTAACTCAATTAATATTGGTTTATGGATTTTAAATATATGTAGATTGTTTTTAAAGCATTATAGATATACTTAATTCTTAAGGGTGAAACTTTATTTTAAGTTTCTTAAATACAAAATTAAATAATCTACATTTTAGCAGATTATGTACTATCATAAAGATATGGGAATTTCAGGGTGAATTGCATTTAAAATAATGTAACTTTGGGTCAAGTAAAGATATACTTAAAATAAAGCATTCCCTTTGTAATTTTGATTCTTTTCTCAATATATGGGTTTTGAAGAATACATAAAAATTCAAATCTTAAATTTAGAAGCATTAGATTTAAAAGTACTAATGCAGTGTATTAATTATAATGATAGCTGTTTGAAACTTTGTATTATATTATCTTACAACTTAACTATGGTGGTATCTATACTGACATATTTATGTCTCTTGTTTCTTTGCAGCAAGGAGTAAATAATGCTGAAAAATTTGACTATGTAAGTGCAATTTAGTAGAATTCTGTTTTCATTCTCTGTTCTTTATATATTTGATTTTTTGGTTACTAACAATTCCTAATTTTGGTTTATAGGTGATGCAGTTTTTGAATAAAATGGCTGGTAATGAATATGTTGGATTCAGTAATGCAACGTGAGTGATTTGTGACTGTTTAATAGTTCATCGGTCCTCTTTAATAACAAACCTAGTTTACAGAATTTTATTTTCAAAAAAATAAGTTACTTTTTAATATGTACATGCATATGTATATGTACTGTGTTTAGAATTAATATATCTCGCCGGGCGTGGTGGCGCACGCTTGTAATCCCCGCGTTTGGGAGGCTGAGACAGGAGGATCGTGCTGGTTTGGAGCCAGCCTTGCTGGCTTAAGTGACCCTGTTTCCAAATTAAAAAAAAAAAAAAAAATAGGTCTGGGAGTGTAGCCCAGAGGTAGAAGGGCTGCCAGGAACCCCAGTACCACCAAAAAAAAAAAAAAAAAAAAAAGAATTAATATATCTCCCTAATGACCTGACGAACATTTAAAAATAGTTTTAATAAATTTCTTATAGGTTATCATAGAATCAGGAGAGACCCCAAGTTTATATCAAGTTACTGATACTTATTCAATGATCTCTAACTTGATTTTTTACCCACAATTTTTTATTTTGAAATTTGTAGTGTACAAAAAAGTTGAAAGAATAAAGAATACCCGATATTTTGTATGTATTCTTTGATTAATATTTTGTCTCATTTGCTTTTATTCAATCTTCCTCTTAAGATAAAATGTATGTTTCTACACACATGCACACACAGTCAGATGTACATAGATATTTTATTTTGCTGAATCATTTGAAATTCAGCAAAATTTGACATCATGACCCTTTACCCTGAAGTCACTAGGCATATGTATCTTAAGGAGAACATTATCCTGTGTAATGACAATATCATTCATACATTCAGTAACCTTAACGTGCTGGGCTTGGTGGTGCATGCTTGTAATCCCAGCATTTGGGAAGCTGAGACAGGAGGATCACAATTCTCAGACAGCCTCAGCTACTTTGTGAGGCCCTTTGCAACTCAGTGAGACCCTGTTTCAAAATTAAGAATAAAAAATAATAGGGCTGGGGATACAGCTTGGAGGTAGAATGCCCCTGGGTTCCATCCCCAGTACCACACACAAGAAAAACCCCTTAACATTAGTTTCAAAATATGACATTAATATTTATTATTATGTCTTTTGTTTCTTAAAAACTGAAACTGAGCAATGACCCCTTCTCTAGATCTCTGCTTTAAAATTCTCCTTAAAGGATTTTTTTTTTTTTTTTTTTTTTTTAAGAGAGCAGGCCACTTGTTCTATAAAACAGGGCTTAACTGACTTCTTCTTTGAAGGACCAGACAGGCTTATGGGCCATATGGTCTCTATTGAAACTACTTATTTCTGCTGCTCACGTAGTATCTTTTCCAGCAAATCTTCCATGAATTTCATCTTGCCCTTTTCTAGGCTATCAATAAAATAAGTTCTATATTTTATTGAACTTTTGTGTGTGTGTGTGTGTGCATATGTGGTACAGGGGATACAACTCAGGGACCTTCTTCCTTCTGACTACACCCACAGACCAGTTTTATATTTTATTTGGAAACAGGGTCTTGCTAAGTTGCTGAGAGCCTCACTTACTTGCTCAGGCTGGTTTTGAACTTTAAATCCTCCTGTCTCAACCTCGCAATATTGAGATTATATGCATGTGCCACCACACCGGCCATTTATTGAACTTATTCTGTGTCTTTCTTTGTCCAGTCACCATTAGACTCTGACCTCCTTAAGAGCTGGATAGAATATTGTGTCTTCTAGTTAATTTCTGTATCCCTTTTATTTGACAAATAATGGCTCTTAAGATAGTATTCGATGAACTGAAGTATTAGCACTGAATACTGTCATAATTGCTGAGTAGTTTATCCTTTATTTATACAGAGTAGTTTATCCTTTTTTCTTCTCCCTACACCATTTCCCAGATATATCAGAATATTTTGTATTCTTCAATGACATTCTGTATTAAAAAAAACTTCATACTTTTATAATTTTGTTTATGCCACATGGAATTTTCCACTGCCTAGGCTTCCCCTGAAAACTGCTAATCCAGTGAGTCCTACAAGATCTATTTTATATGTCCCTCTTTCTGTAAAATTGTCATGGAATCCCTTGTTTGAATTAGTTGTTAATTGTACTTTTGGGGGAACCAGAAGATTCTATAAGTTTCCAATATATTAAGGTGGGATATTTTAGAATTTTTAAATTAGCCTTTTTATTCATAAAATATGAGGGTCAGAAAGGACTTGGATTCATTTCAGTCTTTTTACTGCTCAGAAAATTAACACTGAAAGAATTATCCCTTATATAGACTTACCCAAGGACATAAAAGTAGCCTGTTGATAGAATTGAGACTAGAATTCATCAGTTCTTGCTTCTAGTTCAGTGTTCTTTATACTGTACTTTCCTGTACAAATTAAACTAAATGACAGTCAAACTTTTATAAAAAGTAAATAGAGTAATTTTTATTTTTTCTTCTAGGTTTCAGTCGGAAAGAGAAAGTGGAGATCGAAATTTTGCAATAGGATACTACTTAAAAGAAAAGAAGGTTTTAAAATTTTTTTTACTTCAAATTATTCTTTTTTGTTGTTTAATAGAATATCATGACACATACTAAGAATTCAACAGTAGCCTTTAAAATATTATTTAAAATAGAGGATTTTGCAAAGCACTCTTGAGTCAGTGTTATAAAATTGTACTGTTGAAATTAAATTGGTTTGTGTCTTACAGTATTAAATATTTGACTTTTATATTAAATGCAAATTCTGCTTGAGGTTTAGTCTATTGTTTTAAAGTGTAATGCCTAGTTAGTGTTGATTACTATTTCTTTATTTTTTTGAGGGGGGGGATGGGACCCCGGGGCATTCTACCTCCAAACTACACCCCAGCCCTATTTTTTATTCTTCATTTTGAAACAGGGTCTCATTGAGTTGCAAAGTGCTTCACTAAGTAGCTGAGGCTGTCAGCGAACTGTGATCCTTTTTTCTCATCTTCTCAAATGCTGGGATTACAAGCGTGTGCCACCATGCCCGGTTTTACTATTTTTTTTTTTTTTTTTTTTTTTAATTTTAAGTGGCTGGTACAATAACTTGATTTATAACATAAGGATCTTTTCTGTTGTCAGTTAAATTAGTATCAAGAAATTTATATCATTTATATAATTCTTTATTATTTCATGTTTATGCTTTTTATAGGTGGCATACTATTTTGTCCTCAAAATGCAGCATTTGTATAAACTTAATCTTGAGATATTCTTTTGCTTATGTGTATTTTTCTCCTTACATGCTTATGTTTTTAATCGCCTTTCTATTTTTCAGTGTTTTCCAGAAGGCACAGACATGGTTGGTATACTAGACTTCTACTTTCAGGTAATTGAGTTTAATCATATGAGCTGTGTATATAAATAGGTTTGTTAAATTTGCAAAATATAGTTATTTCTGATATCTTGACTGTCTGGCCATGAGAAAATTACATTTTTCATTGACCTTCAATTAAAAAAAGGTCCTCATGAAAGGCAATCTCATGTCCCTCTCTTCTAAAAATTTATACCTCAGAATGGAATAGGGAAACTTGGTTTTTCAGAAATTTATTTAGAAAGTGATATACATTGACACAGTTCTCAGTACTTGGGAGGCCGAGACCAGGGGATCGCAGGTTCGAAACCAACCTTGGCAATGCAGTGAGATCCTGTTTCAGAATAATTAAAATTGGGCTGAGAGTGTAGTTTAGGGATTGAATGCTCCTGGGTTTAGTCTTCAGTAATATACACATATGCATGCGCGTGTACACATACACAGTGACGTACAGCCCCAGAAATTGGCTTCTCCTGATTATATAAACTGAGTTCTGTTTTCTTAAAAAGCTATTTCTTTATCAGATGGATCATATTTGGCTTTTTTTTGGGGGGGTGGTACTGGTAATTAAACCCAGGGCCATTCTACCTTGGAGCTACACCCCCAACCCTATTTTTATTCTTTATTTTGAAACAGGGTCTTACAAAGTTGTAGAGAACCTCACTAAGTAGCTTAGGCTGGCACCAAACCTTCTATCCTCTTGTCTCAGCCTCCCAAGTCCTGAAATTACAAGTGTGCACAACCATGCCTGGTTTGTACTGAGCATTTTAAGTGGCAGGTTTTAGTTGACTTGCTGCCTTTTGTCGTCCTTATTACTACTCTATCCCGTTTAAACTGGTGGTAGAGTCATTGCTTAGCTTGTTTTTGCAGAGTCACAGAGTGCGTTTTTCTGTAAATTAGAGTCTTTTCAGTATTTGTGGAGCACCAGGGAACAGACCATGTATATAATCTGTGGTGTAGACCTCAGTTTAGTACAGATTTTCTCAAGATCAATTTTCCCCCATGCTTTCAGTTAAGTTTATTCTTAAACATTTAACACCATTGCCATTGATGGGGTTTTTGATATGAAGCCACACAGTAGATAATATTATTTTAACATCCATTTTATCTTATATTTGCCTGTCTTTACATTTGAAGGTGCTTTAATTTTAGCCTGTTAAGCTTTTTTTTTTTTTTTTTTTTTTTGGTGGTACTGGGATTCCTGGAAGCCCTTCTACCTCCGGGCTACACTCCCAGACCTATTTTTACATTTTTATTTGGAAACAGGGTCTCCTAAGCCAGCACGCGTGGCTGGCTTCGAACCTGCGCCATCCTCCTGTCTCTGCCTCCCAAGAGCGGGGATTAAAAGTGTGCGCCACCACGCCTGGCTGTTAAGCTTTTTGTAGAATGTATGAGGTAGGTTTCTAATGAACTAGGTTTTTTTTTTTTTTTTCTTTTTTTTTTTGCGGTTCTAGGAATACAACCCAGGGGCATTTGAATACCTCCAAGCTACACCCCCTGCCCTATTTTTTTATTCTTTAATTTGAAACAGGATCTCACTAACTTATGGAGGGCCTCATTAAGTAGCTGAGGCTGTCTGCGAACTGTCATCTTCTTGTCTCAGCCTCCCCAATGCTGGGATTACAAGCATGTGCCACCACGCCTGGCTTGAACTAGGTTTTAATAGAAGTACAGGTCATGGTTTGTTATGTGTCCACAATGAAAAACCATGAATTGAGAATTCAGACTATCAATATAAAATTCAAGGGATAGCCTGTAATTCTTAGCCATGTGATTCAGTTTTGGTTACTAAGCTCTAGTGTTTTATCTAGCATAGACTTACCTAAATTGCTGTTATATTAAAGATAACATGATATGTGTGAAATTTCTTTGAAACTTATAAAGTCTTATATGAAATGTAGTATCATTTTTATTCTTTTAGTCAGTAACCTTTATTTTTTTATAGCCCGTGTAGATAAGTTAGCTTATTTTCCTTTGGAATACATATTTAACTTTGTATAGTATAGCTGAGGTGCTACTAATTTTTTTTTTTTTGTGTGTGTGTGGTACTGGGGTTCCTAGAAACCCTGAAACCCTTCTACCTCCAAGCTTACACTCTCAGACCTATTTTATATTTTTATTTGGAAACAAGGTCTCAAGTCAGCCAGGCTGGCTTTGAACCAGTGCGATCCTCCTGTCTCTGCCTTCCAAGCGCAGGGATTACAAGCGTGCGCCACCACGCGCGGCTAGGTGCTACTAATTTACTGTGAAATTCCTGTTCTTAAGGGCAAAATTCAAGAGATACTCATAAAGGCATTACTAACTTCTTTGGAGACTAAGTGAAAATTCATCAAATTATCAGCAAAGTATTCTTTTTTAAAATATACTATTGGTGCATTACAATTATACATCATAGTAAGATTCAAAATGATATAAAGGTACACAGACATTTCCTCCTAAGATAGCATTTGTCAGACTAGGAGAATGTCCGTTTATTTATTTATTTATTTTATTCATTTTTGCAGTACTGGGGATAGAACCCAGGGGCATTCTACCTCCTTGCTACACAGCCAGTCCTAATTTGTTATTCTTTATTTTGAAACAGGGTTTCACTGAGTTGCAAGGGCCTCACTAAGTAGATGAAGCTGCCTGCGAAATGTAATCTTTCTATTTCATTCTCTCAAATGCTGGGAATACAAGCATGCACCACCATGCCTGGCTGTAGAATATCACTTTATTTATTTATTTTTGGTTTTACTGGGGATAGAACCCAGGGGCCTTTTACCTCCGGGCTACACTCCCAGACCTATTTTATATTTTATTTGGAAACAGGGTCTCTTAAGCCAACGAGGCTGGCTTTGAACTTGCGCGATCCTCCTGTCTCACTCAGCCTCCCAAGCGTGGAATGTCGCTTTATGACAAACCAAATTTCAATTCATATAAGTATAAATTAGGGAATGATTATTAGAACTTGAATTTTATTTTCTTAGAAAACCTTTCACCAAGTGTGATGTGCATTGTATGTCTGTATCACCTTGAAACTTACTATGATGAATAATTGTAATATATAAATAAAAGTATACATATATAATAAAAAGAGAGCTCTTATGATTGAATCAATAGACTCTGCAGTTCTAGAGTAATAGGATTTTAATATAAAGGAGCAACAATGACAGTTATTCAGAAAGTGAGACCGTGTCCTTTACTTCACTGTTGTTAAGTTTCTTTCTTGCTGTTGCTCAACTCCTTAGAATTTCTTGTAGATCTAAGAGTATGACGGAGGAAAGGTTACAATCTGAGGACCTAGTCTTCTCTTCCTTCTCTTCCTTCCACTTTCTTTTTCTTCCCCCAGTTTTGGTTGCTATTAATTAAAAATAAAATATAGAGGATTTTATTATTATAGTTTTATGGGTAAGTTTTGGCTTAGTGTGGTAAAATATTTCCATTATTTATATGTAAATACTAAAGGTTTTTAATATTTATTTGTTTATTTATTTATTTTGTGGTACTCGGGATGGAACCCAGGGAATTTTCTACCTCTGAGCTATACCCCCAGACCTATTTTGTATTTTATTTTGAATCAGGGTTTCACTAAGTTGCTGAGAGCCTCACTAAGTAGCTGAGGCTGGCTTCGGACCTGCTTGATCCTCCTGTCCCAGCCTCTTAAGTACTGGGATTACAAGTGTGTGCTACCATGTCCAGCTGTAAATAGAAAAGTTTTATCCTTGAACCTGAGCTTCTGTTTATTATTCATCATGCTATGTCCATCAACCATGGCAAATAACAAATAAATGCTATTCTGTGGTCTTAAAGGTAATATTGCAGTTTAGGTTCACAAAATACACAAGCCAGACCTTTCTTAGATTTTTTCCTACCACTTGGCTTGTGCATGTTATATAAATGAGGATGGTGAGCTTTATTACGGGTCTATAATAATGCTGTTATATGTTTATCTTAAAAATGTATAATGACTTACTTTTTCCCATTGTATTAAGAATAATTAGCCTGGCATGGAGTGAGCTTGTAATCCCAGTACTTGGAAGGCTGAGACAGGACGATCTTAGGTTTGAGGTCAGACTCAGCAACTTAGTGAGACCTTGTTTCAAAATAAAATAAAATAAAATAGGCTGTGAATGTAGCTCAAAGGTAGAATGCTCCTGGGCTCAATCCCCAGTACCACTACTACTAATTACTACTACTTCTACTGATAATAAAAGCACTTATATATCCATATAAATTATTATTATTAAGCAAATTTGGTTATCACATAAGAAAATAACAAATCTTACTGCTTTGGAGCTGGCTCTTCCTAGCTAATTTTTGTCATTAAAACATTAAAAAGCTGGGTGTGGTGGCACACTCCTGTAATCCCAGTACTTGGGATGTTGAGACAAGAGGATAACAGGTTTGAAAATAGCCCCAGCAATTTAGTGAGGCTGTCAGCAATTTAGCAAGATGTTTTCAAATAAAAAGTAAAATAGGAGCAAGGGTGTATGTAGCTCAAAGGTAGAATGCCCCTGGATTCATTCCCCAGAACCACTGGTAAGGGGAAGAAAAACACTAAATTAAACTTGACAAATCAAGATAAATCTTAAATGGGCTAGAACTATGGCCATTTAAATCTTTGGGATGTCATCAAGTTACATTAAAATAATCCCTTTGGAAGAAATACTTCAAATCTGTATGCAAAAAGCAAATATAAAGATTATCTTAGAAGTCACCTGAATACTGCAAGTCATAGGAGGCTAAATTTTCAGAATGGAAATTCTGTTTTGTTTTAGCTCTGCTCCATCGAAGTGACCTGTGAATCAGCCAGCGTGATGGCTGCAACACTGGCTAATGGTGGTTTCTGCCCAATTACTGGTGAAAGAGTACTAAGTCCTGAAGCAGTTCGAAATACACTGAGTTTGATGCATTCCTGTGGCATGTATGATTTCTCAGGCCAGTTTGCTTTCCATGTAAGTAATTGCTTATCTTTATTTTCTTCAGCAAGTAACTAGTCCAGACTGGTTCTTTTTAAGATGCAGTTTGAACTTTGCTTCTGAAGCTGTGTATTAATTTATGAAAGAGGTTTATTCTCAAGGTTAATTTGTTACACATTGGTAAGGAATAGAGTTAAACAGTCTATCAAGTGTTCTTAAGAACTTGGACATTTAATTTACAGAAACATAAACTCTGCTTTTAAGACATTTCAGTTTACAAGGTTAGTACAGACTTTCTTTCCTATTATGTTAATGTTTAGCATTATGGTGATTAATATACTTTAAGAATTCTTTTGTTGAGAGAGAGAGAGTGCAGAGATGTGGTATTTAAAATCTCTGGTTAGCCATCATTGTTTTAAAGGACTTAAAGCATATTAAGATTAAAACTTAAAAATATACTTCTTTAAGTTCTGTTGTGCATTTGCCATTTCTGGAATGTATAAACTTTTCTTACTTCATTTTGTACATTGTCATTTCATAATGACCTTATAAAACTTTTTTTTTTTTTTAGAAAATTTAAAATATAGTAAAATAGAGAAATGAATTTATTTTGTTTTGTTTTGCAGTACTGGAGATTGAGCCCAGATATTCTACCTCTGAGCTACACTCCCAGCCCTATTTTTTACTCTTTATTTTGAAACAGGGTCTCACAGAGTTGTAGAGGGCCTCATATTTCAGTATATAAATCTAGATAAGGACCCTAATTTAATACTAGTTAGATTTAATATCAATATTTAGTCAATGTTCAGATTTTCTAGATTATTTTATAAATTACCATTTTGTAATTTAACTTAGGATACAAATAAGGACCATATTTTCTAATTGGTTGTTTCCCTTTATCTTCTTTTAATGTATAGATTTACCCTCAATCTTTCTCTCTTCCTCATTATTTTTTGTTGGAAAAAACGGGGCCATTTTTTCTGTGTATTTTCTTATTGTTAAATCTGTTGATTCTAGCCAGGCGTGGTGGCGTGCGCTTGTAATCCCAGCATTTGGGAGGCTGAGACAAAAGAATTGAAGTTCAATTTAAGTAGCTAGCCTCAGCTACTTAAGCCCTTTGCAACTCAGTGAGACTCTGTTTCAAAATAAAGAATAAAAAATAGGGCTGAAGGTATAGCTTGGAGGTAGAATGCCTCTGAGTTCCATCCCCAGTATGGGGTAAAGAAAAAAAAAATCACTGATTCTATCTAATTTGTTGTGTTTTGTATTTTCTCTTAATTGGTAGGTTGAATCCAGATTATTTGTTTGTTTGATTTTTAGTAGTTTTGTGCAAGACTACCCAACTGGTATAGTTTATCAAGAAGTACTTAATATTAGCTGGGCATGGTGGCACACACTTGTTATCCCAGTACTTGGGAGGCTGCGAATAAAGAATAAAAAGTAGGGCAAGAAGTGTGGTTTGGAGAATGCCCCTGGGTTCAATCCTCAGTATTGCAAAACAATAAAAAAAAAAAAAAAAAAACTTAATGCCTGAATGTTAGTAAGCCACTAATAAACATGGCCGTTATTATACCAATGTTTTCTCTTATAATTGTTGTTGTTTGGCATAACATATATGTAATTTTTTTGAGAAAGATAATTTTAATTACCATTTATTTCTATTCCTTAGTTCTTTCTCTGACAGTATACTATAGGTGATTTTTTAGAGATATAATTTCTTATTATTTTCTAGTTATAAAATTTTTAAAAAATATTTCACATTCAAAAATGTGCATTTTAGAGCCGGGCGTGGTGGCGCACGCTTGTAATCCCAGCATTTGGGAGGCTGAGACCGGAGGATCGCGGTTCGCAGACAGTCTCAGCTACGTAGTGAGGCCCTCTGCAACTCAGTGAGACCCGGTTTCAAAATAAAGAATAAAAAATAGGGCAGGGGGTGTAGCTCGGAGTTTGAATGCCCCTGAGTTCCATCCCAAGACCCGCCAAAAAAAAAAAAAAAAAAAAAGTGCATTTTAATTTTAGAACAAGTAGAAGATAGTCAAGATAAAAACAACAGCCCATAGTTTATTTATAACATTTTAACTCTTTAGAATGTCATTCAAAATTTTTTCTATTTTTCTTATTATCCCAAATTATCTTAGAGTTGTCCTTTTTATTTACTATTATAAACATGTTGACAAATATTCATATACAACAGTTTAATTTTAGAATTTTTTAAAGTAAGGTGTGATAATTTTTAAACCAATTTTTCTATTTTTGAGCTTAACATTTTTTATCATAAAATGTTTATATGAATGTTCATTTTATCAAATTATTTTCAGGTTGGTCTTCCTGCAAAATCTGGAGTTGCTGGGGGCATTCTTTTAGTTGTTCCCAATGTTATGGGCATGATGTGCTGGTCTCCTCCCCTTGACAAGATGGGCAACAGTGTTAAGGGAATTCACTTTTGTCACGTAAGTATGTTTTCTTTTTATAAAATTAATTTTATTGGTACATTATGGTTATAACAGTGGGATTCATTGTGACATATTCAATATGCACATAAAATATTTTCTTCATAAAAATAATAACTAAGTTGAACCACTTAATGATTCCATTTTCATCTATTTTCCATAGTTTATTGACTCTTGGTACTCTGATTACTGTGTGCCAGTTACTAGAAGCCATGGAAATAATTATAAAGGATCTTTACATTGCCTCTACCAGATATTTAATTATTCTTCTAAAATAGTACATTTGCTTGATGTTTGTTTTAATTTTCATGGTTACAATTAGTTTTTAATATTTAAAAACTCCAATATAAGGTACAGAAAAGTAATTTAAAGTCAAATGTATTTTTAGAATTATGATTTATGTATCATCTTTAATATTCTTGCTAATACTCCTGGTTTTGTTTACATTACTGTGATATTTTTTGAAGACTTTCTCAGTTAGAATTCCAACTTGTTTTTTTAGTCTTTTATAAAAACTAAAGATGACCTTGGATTGTGTAGAAAGCAAATCACAATAGTTTGTAACTAAAAGAATTACTTATTTTTTGTGGCGCTTGATAGTTATTTCATAGAAAAATTCTTACGGCCTTTTATTATAAATCCTGTTTAGTTCTCTTGATGTATCATGCTCTTGCGTTAGCATATAGTGGTGGTTTCTTTTTTCTTTTTGCAATATTGGGGATTGAACCCAGGGCTCCTCTACCACTGAACTACATCCTCAACCCTTTTAAATTTTATTTTGAGACAGTGTCTCTGAGATGGAGAGGCTGGCCTTGAACTTGTGATTTTCCTCCTGCTGCCTTCTGAGTCACTAGGGTTATTGGTGTGTGCTACCCAGGCACCCCACAGCAGTGGTGGTTTCTGAGGTATTAATTAAGCTGGACAGGCTAAGCCTCGTTTGTTTAAATGTGAGTAAACATAGCTAGTGAATAGCCCATTTCTTATACCTTGTCTATATATCTCTTTACAGGATCTTGTTTCTCTGTGTAATTTCCATAACTATGATAATTTGAGACACTTTGCAAAAAAACTTGATCCTCGAAGAGAAGGTGGTGATCAAAGGGTAAGCCAAATTCTTTTTTAGGTCATCCTATAATGTTCTTTTGAGAGGAAAAAAATGAGATTTCGTCTGTTTAAAACTTGTTAGTGCTCTTATGAATCTTTCTTTGTCAGTAACAGATGAGTGTAAACAAATTGTTGACATTTTGATCCGAGATCACCAGAACAAAGATATTAAATACTGCATTATTATTTAAGTTGGAAAAAGCCTAAGTCTGCTATTTAAAGACTTTTAGAATTGATTTAGTTAAAAGAAAACCATGGAAGGTGCTACATGCTATAAATCTAATTTTTTAAAAAAAGCTTTGTTTTTACTCCTAATATTTGTCACTTCTAAATTGGAGCTTATTTAATTCCTTGCATACTTTGTGGATGATTATGTAAGAGTCCTGATGAAGACTCATTAGTTTTATAAGCCACTGAAAATGAAATATTATTTTAGTATGAGTGTTTAATGCAATATTCCTCATACCCTAAAGTCTTTTTTATTTATGTATATATATTTATTTATTTATTTTTAGTACTGGTATTAAGAATCAGGACTTAAGTTTTTTGGTCTATGTATAGTTTTTCATTGGTCCAAAGGACTTAGGTTGAGAATTATTTATAGTAAAATTACCTATGGACTATGAAGCTCTAGCTCTTATAAGCAGTAAATAATCTTGATACATACTGAATAAGTTTTTGTTACTATCAAATTTTTGTTAGTTTTGATCAAAGTAACTTTATAACATATGAGAATTATGCACAGCCAATAGAGTAGAAACTTTCATGGGAGTCAGAATGAGTAACATGAAATAAAATATCAGATGGTGGCGGGTGAAAATGTTAACAGATTTTAATAACATTCATTGAAAAAATACCATTTTATAGCTTGGACCTTTCTTCACTCAAGTGCACTAATAAATTATGTATGTTGCTTGAACAACTAGCATTCCTTTGGACCATTGGACTATGAAAGTCTCCAACAAGAACTTGCTTTAAAAGAGACAGTATGGAAAAAAGTGTCACCTGAGTCAAATGAGGACATCTCTACAACTGTAGTATATAGAATGGAGAGTCTGGGAGAGAAAAGCTAAAGAAATGAGTTCTAGTTTCAGAATGTTCTTTATTTAACCATTCAAACATCTTTTTTTTTTTTTTTTTTTGGGCGAACTATAAATATTTATTGAGTTTTTTGTGTTCTCAACCTTGGGTGCTGGAGCCATAAAGCTTTTTTTTTTTTGCTTGTAATCTTTGTATAAAGATAATAGGTTTAAAAGTTGGATCTCTTGGTCTTGAAAAGAGTATTTACAATAGAGCAAATTTGCTTATTTTTGAAATATGCATAACGGAGGAAAATTTTTTTAAATTCCTGATTTAATTAAATGCTTATGTATACACTCAAATAGTCCTATTATTGTTTCTTATTCTAAAAACAATAAATTTAATAAGTTGTTGCATTTTTCTTTTCCAGTTTTAAAACTGACATGAAGTTGATAGTGGCAGTAGAAAGTACTTCTGTGCTAAATACAGAACTAAAAATGTAAAACAATAAATTCCAAATTATTTTATTTAAAACAGTAAATTATAAAATTAGCTTGTTTACATACATGTCATTTTTAGTGAAAGATTGGCTATAAATTTTTAAAATTTATTTAAAAATTTTGTCAAACACTTTATACTTGTTTCTTTTCTTTGCAACGCCTGTGTTCTGCCCAACTATCACATATAGTAGTGTTTTACATTACTGAAACTTTCCAGCCAAAGAATTTCAGATGTGAGATAATGACCTTTCATTTTTAAAAGTTATAATGGTTAGTTACTCAGAGGGAGAGAGAGTATGTGTCTTTAATAAGAATTTTATTTTCATATTATCCCCATAACTTTTTCTGTTATATTTAAGTATGAATGGCAAATTTTGATTTTTAGCTTTTAATAATTTTATTATTCTAATGATTTTATAAATGCTAATGAATTTCTTTTGTGAGATAAAGTTTGTATAGTTTAACTCTTTTAGAGTAATTAGGAAATGAATTTAGTCTGAAGGTAGTAAGTATGATACTAAAATACCTTTCAGATCTGAATCCTTTTGTTTGGTTATAAAAATGCAATATTGAGAATCAAACTTGTTTTTAAGAGAAATGTATTCTACAACACCTTATTTCAACTAATTATGCACAGTATTTTTAAAGTCTGTCTTGGCAAAATTACTGTAAAATTCTATCATAGGACCTATTCACACTTCTTCCTTCTTCCATATACCACTTTTTCCCCCTACAGTTTTAAGTTTTTTGTTTTAATTTTTAATTCATTTTTAAACCTGCACAGTTGTAGGGGAAGGATTAGAGAACCTTTTTGGGCATCTTAAAATGATGGAATAAATGTGGCAGTGCAAAGTTGTAAATCTAGTATAGCAAAAAGATTTTAGTGAATCATTTAGATACCTAGTACAGCACTATAGGTGTAGAAAATCTTGGTCATTTGATGTCTTGAGTTTGGAAACTATGATATTCGAAAAAGAAAGTTTCTCCCCCAGAGGTGCTGGTCATAAGCCTTTTAGGCTAACTCAAGTATTGAATTTTAAATACACATGAAATTTGAGAGGCTTTTACCCGTGATTTCATGGTTACTTGAGTATTAAGATGCATATTCTAAGAGGAGGCTTCTTAAGACCTTGCCACTGCCGAAGCCACAGACAGTGTCAGATTTGTGTTAGTTCACCTGGGCTGTTTGGGTTCAGGTAACTGAATGCCTCAAATGGAAAAAAGCCCTTTTTTCCTTTATGCTGTAACATCACATTTTCTTACTTCTTTCAGAGATTGGTTTTACTTTATAAAATAAAGATTGTTTTCATATTGTGTGCATATTGTTATAAATTTCAAAATTAAGTTGTTAATTTGTGGCACTTTCTAGTGTCAGGAAGGCCTAAATAAATGTATGCTTACAAATGCAGTAGGCTTATCTAAGATACTATATTCAGAGAATATTTTTAAGAACAAGCATCTAGGAGTTTTTATAGGAAGGTATAAATGGAAGAAGAGATGAGATACTGTGAATAGGCCCACAAACTTAAAAGGAAAAAAATAAAAGCATTGCCAGTTTTAAGGACATATTTTGACTTCTTCAGTATTCTTGATACCTTTTCAAATAAACTTCTTGAAAAGTACCCAGTATTGTTGGGATTAATGTTTCATGCCATTACTGATTCTTGATATTCAAGCATTTACAAGATAGCATATTTGTTTTTCTTTTTCTTTCTTTCTTTTTTTGCATCATTAACATTTCATTTGAAATGCATACTCTTCCTGAAATACTTTGTTTTTAGCGTAAATGTTGTGCATTTTATCTTAGTGTTTGGATTAAAACATTTGTGTTATTTAGCTTTCTTTCATTTGCTTTGTATATTTAATAATGTACTTTATTTTCCAGTATGCCTCCTTTTTGTATTGTACAATAAATTTATTTTAAGCTGATTTTATTGTTTTTTTTTTTAATGTAACCCTAACATTTTAAGTACAACAAACAGTTGGGATTTTAACAGGGAAATATTATTCTTTATGAAGGTATTATTTAAAATGTTCACTATTCCAAGGCTGCCTTAAAGTGAAACTAAAAAGACTCAGAAAGGAGAAGAAATTCATTTGTTTCTTTTCTTAATGCAGTATAGAGTTGGTGAATTTTTAGGGGGATGTTTCCTATTGTATGTACTAGAATTATATGAATAAAGACCTTTCTCCCACTTGATAACTTAACAAAAACAGCCATATTTGAAGGTTCTTTCTGCTTTCTCATTTTGTCTGTAGTTGTCTAAAGAGCCAGAAAAACATTGCTAAATCAAGAGTATCACTGTATTGCTAATATAGAAACTAAAACCATAACTGCTTTCTTATAGGATTTAATTTTCAGAAGGAATTCTGCAATATTTTTACAACATGTTCCAAATTATAGAGACTGAACGCATCGTACATCATATATATATATATATATATATATATATATATATTAGTACTTTTATATTTCTCTGCTTTGTTAAATCTGCCATTTATATTCTAGGTATTTCCCAAATATATTGTAGAAGTTTTAAAACTTCTAAAAGGGAAATCATCTTCCTTACATTCATTTGTATTATATATTAATTAATGTAAGGAAGAGGATTTCACACATTTCCTCTAGCACTAGTTTATGTAACAGTTTATGATCAACTTGCTTTTAAAGTTTATTCTTTTTTAGCCCATTTGAAGCAAAGGGAAAAGAGACTCAAAATGTTTAGTGATCTTGATCAGACAGTATAGTATTTTATAGGCATATATGTGTTCAGAAAGAACTGCTGACCTGTGTTAATAATTTACATGTAATGTGTGTATGTGTGCGTGTTTGTATGTTTATCTCATCTGCTTATTTAAATATGTTCATATTCTGAAGATGACCAGCAGTTCTATCCACATAGTATATTATGTATAAATGGCTTATTGATATACTATATTTTGACTGAAGGCTTTGTGATAAAAGAAATTCTAAATTTTTTTGATGTCTTCAAATTTATAAAAAATAGCATATTCTACTTATTGAACTTGACCTTGAATATATTTTGGTTTCTGTTCTTGATATTCCCATTCACTAACTAGCACAGTCAGGGTAAGAGAGTATCTAACAGTATTAGAGAACTTCAAAAAATGCAAAGCAGGAGTGTCTGATTTTGTGTGGAGTACTTCCCAACATTTATTATGAAGAAGGATTATATTAAGTTTAAAATGAGTGGAGCCAGGTGTGGTGGCTCATGCTTGTAACCCCAGCATTTGGGAGGCTGAGACAGGAGGATTATGGCTTGTGGACAGCCTCAGCTACTACTTAGTGAATAAAAAATAGCGCTGGAGGTAGAATGCCCCTGCGTTCCATCCCTAGTAAAACACACACACACACACACACACACACGTATACTTTACATGTTCAACAGTATACTTTTGTAGAATGATTTAATTAGTTCACTGAACACAATTTTTAGTTTTAAAAATCTGCTTTAATATCATTTGTAAAAATTTTGATTTTTCTTCTAGATGGCCTCTTAAAAATATCGTAATGAATTTCAAAAAGATTCTTAAAAGATTAATCCAAGCTGGGCGTGGTGGTGCACGCTTGTAATCCCAGTATTTGGGAGGCTGAGACAGGAGGATCGAGGTTCACCGACATCCTCAGATACTTAGGCTCTTTGTAACTCAGTGAGACCCTCTTTCAAGATAAAGAATAAAAAATAGGGCTGGAGTTTTAGCTTGGGGATAGAATGCCTCTGAGTTCCATCCCCAGTACTGCCAAAAAAAAAAAAATTCAATCTATTTAACAAGCAATTCCTTCTGTGTTATTGTAGGTTAAATGTTGTATTTGCACTGTGTAATAAATCCAAAATTAGGTGTTGGAGATACCGGATAATGGAAGTATATTACCTCGCAGTGTAGCCTAAACTCAAGTTTTCATTTATATTTATTTAGATTGGATATTACATTACTCAGTTCCTACTCTGTCATGGTAGCCAAGTGCAGAATTATACATAATACTGTGAAAATGTTTCTTACGTTACTTAGAAGTGGAATAAATGTAATTGTGTTAGGAGAGGTTCTTTTATTCTCTTCACAACCCTATAGTTTGTTAATGTGAATATAATATAAAAGTCCCTATAGCTTGAAGAGATTTGGAAAACTACCATAAGAGCATCTGAAGCAAAATCTGTCCAGTATAAAGCCGGGCGTGGTGGCACACGCTTGTAATCCCTGCACTTGGGAGGCTGAGACAGGAGGATCGCACAGCTTCAAAGCCAGCCTCAGCTACTCAGTGAGGCTCTCAGCAACTTAGTGAGACCCTGTTTCCAAATAAAATATAAAAATAGGTCTGGGAGTATAGCCCGGAGGTAGAAAGCCTCTGGGTTCCACCCGCAGTAGCGCACACACACGCACACACACACACATCTGTCTAGTATAAAACAGCTGGCAAATTAGATGCTTCTTAGAATTCTTAATTTCTTAAGTAGAAAAGTATTTATTTCTAAAATAGAAAGGCTGATCATAAATCTAAGTGATTTCATTACTATTACTATGGTCTTCAGACATTTTCTATTTATATTTTGTGAGCATATAAAAGGAAGGAAACTTAAGATTGACTTTACCATTTGTTTTGTGGATTTACTTCTATTTTAGTAATTTTATGTTTTGTGGCTAATAGAAATTTTTAAAATGCCATATCCTATGTACATAAACCTATTTTAAAATTAAGACTCTTGCAATAATTTCATAATGCATTAATCTTTAAGATGAATAGGATAGTAATTACCATTTAAGTGCATTGGTTTTGGGAGATGTCTATGGCATTTTTGTATAAATTCAATATTAAAATATAAAGCACTTATTGGAAAACTCATGTAGTGCTTACATTTTTAAAAAGTTATCATTTTGCCTTTAAAAAGCTCATTAGAGGGCTGAGGGTATAAACTGAGTGGTAGAGCAAGTGCCTAGCATGCTGGAGGCCTTGGGCTCCATACTCAACACCAGAAACAAACCCAACAACAAAGAAAGGAAGGGCGAGAGGGAAGGAGTGACGGCAGGGAGGGTTGAAGGCAGGCAAATAGAATGGGTGAGATTATGCTTACTGTTTCTAACAGTTGATCTTCTAGCACTTATTCTACTTTTAATTCTAAATCTCATTACTAATTCTGAAATATTTTCATTAAAATTGTGTAGACCAGATATCAGTTGCAAGGACAATTTCAAATCATTATTTTTGAGCCAATTTAATGTTTGACACATGATTTTTCTAGACATCTTCTTTTTGATATTTTACTGAAATGCGATCAATCCTAATTTCTCAGTAATTCTATTTTGGAAGGCTTTACTTTTGGAAGGAAAATTTATTTTGTAGTACTGGGGATTAAACCTAGGCATTCTAATTCCAAGCTACATCCCCAGCCCTGTTTTTTATTCTTTATTTTGAGATAGGGTCTCACAAAGTTGTGGAGGGCCTCACTAAAGTAGCTGAAGCTGGCCAAGAACCTGTAATCACAGGAGAACCTGCTGTCCTCCTCTCAGCCTCCCAAATTTTGGGATTACAAGCTTGTGCCACCACGCCCAGCTGAAATTTTTTTTACCTGAAATAGTTTTAAAATTTTTGTTTTCGCATTGGCATTTCTGGTGAATTTTGTTTATATAATAAAAAACCTCCTTTGCTCTTTAATTATACTTGAAATCCTAAACTAAAATTAAAGTTGTATTTTGTAAACAGCTAAAGGAGTGCTTTATTTTTATTTTTTCCTGTGGCACTAGAGATTGAACTCGTCATGGGTGCTCTACTTCTGAGATATCCCCCCAGTCCTGTCTTATTTTTTATTTTGAAACAGGGTCTTGCCAGGTTGCTGAGCCTTAAACCTGTAATCCACCTGTTTCAGCCTCCAAAGTATTGGGATTATTAGCTATGCATCACCATGCCTGGCTTGCTTGTAGGTTTTCAAGAATGGTTCAGCTTTTCTGGATCTTTGTACTTTCATTTAACATAATGTTTGTCCGTCTGTCTCCTTACTCCCAATCTCATGCTGTTTGTTTTATTTTGTTTTGTTTTGAATCACAGAACTAAATTTGGGAATAATCTTGAAATAGTTACCTGGTATAAACTCCCACCCCACCTAACTCCCTTTTAAAGCATTTTGCCTTTTCTATTTGCATATTTACAATTTTTTCTCTGTTTAATGTTGTTAGTCTGTTATTTATTGTTTGAACAGACTTTTATTTTTAGCAAGAAGCATACTTGGCATTAATTTGACTCAATTTTTTTTTAGCAGTTTGGTTGTACTGTCAGTATATATTAAAATTATTTAAGAACATTTTCTGGGACGAAGTAATATGAAGTCAGAAGTGAATGTTAAAATTGTAGAGTAGTTCTAAAAATAAAACATGACACTGGAACCTTTGAAAGAAAGTAACTATAGCAGATATGTGACTCTAAAAATAAATGAGCTACTGGCCTTTTAAAATAAATTCTTTGTTAGATTAAATATATAAGTGAAAAGATTTTAAATAAGGAAAAGGATATTCAAGTTCTAAACAAATGTTGACTGAATAAAGGGTAATTTTTGCATGTTAGCTTTTCCCATACACATGCAAAATAACTAGCTCCTTGTTTTATTTTAGACATTTCCATCTGTATGTGGCCTCAGAACAAAGTTCCTGATTTATTTATTCTGTCTATATTGTCTTTAGTATCAACCCTGTTTTATAGTTTACAGATTTTTATTTTTTATTTATGAAGGAAAATGGTGTATATTGTGTTCTTGAATTAATTTTTTTTAAAGCCTTTGTTGACTTGTAAAATGTTAAGCAAGACTTAAATATTGTTACTCTCAAGAGTGTGTGTTTCTGGACTGGGGGTGTAGCTCAGTGGTAGAATGCATGCTTAGCATGTTTAGTCACAGCACCAGGAAAATAAAGGTTTCTTAGTTCTCAAAATTTATTCTTCCTACAAGTTTATAAAAGTGAGAATTTAAACTTTTAGGAGAATGGCTCTTTTTTTAGTATAAACTCTACTTCCTTTCACATGATATACTAAAATAAGAATGATGCTGTGAAATATTAAGATTAATTATTCAAGTATAGCTAACTACTCATATTTGAACCATTCCATTGCAAAATCCAAATTAAATTTTTGATCTTTAATCTCTTGTTAAACTTCTTTTTGGTCCTTAGTTAGAATTAATAGTATTTATTATTTTGTATGTGCCTTTCAGAAATAATCACTAAGGGACAATAAACAAAATATTTTTTGTAGGCAAACATAATGTTTTACTTTCTTCCATTGAATGAGATTATTGACATTGTATAAAACCATGTTTTCTTCTTCTAGTAATTCAGATTTATAGACTAACTGGAAAACTCAAAATACCTTATATTAACTTCAAGTATTCTACTTTTCTTTTTCATTCTTTCATGTCATAATTCATTTTTGGCTAAAAGTGAGATAATTTTAAAAATTATATCAAAGTGAAACCAGTTTAATTTCTGAATCTCTATATGCTCATATGTTTATTTTCATGTTTTTTTTTTTTTTTTTTTTTTTTTTTTAGTATTGTCAACATTTGCCATTCTGATTTAATTTCTTCCTGATTTTTTTCTTTTTTTCAGTACTAGGGATGGAACCCAGGGACATTCTACTTCCGAGCTATACTCCCAGCCTTGATTTTTATTCTGTATTTTGAAACAGTCTCACTGAGTTGCAAAGGGCCTCACTAAGTGGTTGCGGCTGCCTGTGAACCACGATTCTCCTATCTCAGCCTCCCAAATGTTGGGATTACAAACATGTGCCACCACACCCAGCTTTGAATATTTTTTTGGTGGTGGTACTGGGGTTCCTGGAAGCCCTTCTACCTCCGGACTACACTCCCAGACCTATTTTTACATTTTTATTTGGAAACAGGGTCTCCTAAGCCAGCGCGCGCGGCTGGCTTTGAACCTGTGCGATCCTCCTGTCTCTGCCTCCCAAGCGCGGGGATTACAAGCGTGCGCCACCATGCCCAGCTTTTGAATATTTTTTTAAAAAAACACATACATGAAATGTAAAATTCTAAGTTTCTTTAATATAATATAGCTTATTTATTATTTTATAAAGAACCTTGAGTACGTGCATCTTGGATCTAGATCTATTTTTAATTTATAATTTAAAGTAAAATGAACCGCCGGGCATAGTGGCACATGCTTGTAATCCCAGCATTTGGGAGGCTGAGACAAGAGAATCGCAGTTTGCAGACAGCCTCAGCTACTTAGGCCCTTTGCAACTCAGTGAGATCCTGTTTCAAAATAAATTTAAAAATAGGGCAGGAGGTGTAGCTCAGAGGTTGAATGCCCCTGGGTTCCATACCCAGTATCACAAAACAACAACAACAACAATGCGCGCACACACACACGTAAATAAAGTAAAATGAACCAAATGATATTACTTGAAATTAGATGAATATTTCTACACAAAGAAATTTCACTGGCATCTTGATGAAATTCCAGAACAAGTGATTTCTTTGAAATTCTATAGTGACTAATACTATTAACCCTCTTTAATCATAGCAATAAAATTTCTGCTTTAAGATCTTTTTCTACCTGAAAGAGAAACACTCCAGAATGGTTTTGAGGGGAAGTAGACCCTTAACTATTTACCTGTTTATGAAGGATTTCAGCTAAAACATACTATTTCAACAGAACTTAGAGAATGTAAATTTTTTTCTTTTTCACCTGAAGGAGAAAGAAAGAAAATAAGTTTGCTGTGTTCTTAGCTAAATAAAATCTTGAGAAGTGTTAATTTTACTCCGTTTTGGCTGTGCAGTTTTATTTGACATCTTCTGTATATGCCTGCCACAGAACCATCACTGTTGTTTCTGTGGATCCCTTACATGTTGGGTTTTGTCATGTAATTTGTCCGCTCATTCAGATATTAGGACATTTACCTTGTATTTCGGGGCCTTGGATAGAGGTGGCTGTTTGGTTTGCATATTGCATTGTGTCCTATTTGCCTTGCAAAATGTGTGTACACACACATATTTTCTTTTTTGCGTTACTAGGGATTAAACCCAGGGGCATTCTGTCTCTGAGCTACCACCCGCCCCAGTCTTATTTCTGCAGAAAGCCTCACAACTTGCTGAGGCTAAACATAAATCTGTGATCCTCCCGTCTCAGCCTCACAAGTACTGGGATTGCAAGTATGTGCTACCACGCCTGGCTTTGCAAAATATATTATTGAGTGCAATAGTTAGGCATGGAAAAATAATTGTTAAAAATTTGGAATCTTTTGAAAAAATTTTTAGTAAATGAAGCTCTTTGTTTACCTTATACTTTTATGATTTACCTGGCCTCAATGACTGCTGGGTGAGTGTTTTAGGATCTGGGCTGTCTAGTGAAATGTACTGTAAGCATGAGTTTTTATGGTTTTTTTCTATCTTAAAAATCCAGGTAAAGTTTATTCTACTTCATAATGTCTATTTTCATATTTTAAAAACGTAGTATTTACTAGTTCTATGACGAAAGCTTTCTTTCCTTGGTCTTTGAGTAAAATTTTCTTCATGAAGAAGTACCATATTTGTCATGATACTTCTTATCCATGTAACAGTCTTAAGGTTTAAAATGACCCAGTGTACCTAAAATTGGCAATAATTTAAAATGGAAAAAAATGTCCCAGCTATGCCTTTTTCCTACACCAAAGATATTGGAAGTCTAAAATTTGTCAGATCCATGTCACAGGAAGCTTAGCAGTGTACAAACTAGACTAGTTAATTACACAGTGTTCAGTCCTCAGATAGGGGTTTAAATCCATGTATGCTGACAGTGTTCAAGTAATCTTACTCAGACAGTCTTGCTTGCTAATCAACAAGATCAAATTTTCTGTACATTTCTCCTTTGCTTCTAAAGTCAACAATTTGGCTGACTCTTAGCAACAAGACATACACAATGCATCATCAGCTGAAACCCAGTGACAATCAGATTTTGAATAACGGCTGAAACCCAATGACAATCAGGTTTTGAATAACATGACTTATACGATCATTGGTAATAACTAATTTTGTTTGTGATTTGCTATGTGTCCAAGATGATAATACATATTTTAAGAATTTTTAATACTTTTTACTATGAAGTAGGCAAATACTATGAAGAAGTATTTGATTACCTCTATAGATTCTGATGGGCCATGTAATTTCCCTAAGGTCACACAGCTTTTAGGTGCATAAGCAGGATTTGTACACAGGCAGTTTTGGTTTTAGGGCCCATCCCTCTTGACCTCAGACCATACTTTTTTTTCCATTTTAAAATGTAATGAGCAGTTTGTATCACCTTGTCAATAAAATTGGTGTATTCCATGAAAATTGAATGGCAGTAATAATTTCAAACTGCCTTCAAAGACCAAGAATTTAGAGAAATTTTATATTTAATTTCAAAGCTATTCTGTGGTAGTTCATTTTTCATATAACTTATTCAAGCAGTGCCTACATCTCATATTTACAGTAACATATGATTTTAATGTATGAATATTCGTGTTGTACACTAAGAAAAGATTTGCCGTCTTCCAAGATGTTTTCACTGAAAATAAAGTGTGATAGGAAGCCATTGGGGAATTTTCAGCAGACATGATCTGAATTCAGATTTATGTTCTAAAATATCCAGGTGGGAAAAAGTTAAATCCAGTGTTACTTGATTATAGAAAGCAAAAAGTCAGCCCTAAATTCTACCATTAAAATTACTTAGCTTTGTTGTAAAAGCTTTTTATACTTAAAATGATTTTGTTAAGTATTCTTAAAACATTAAGTATAACTTAATATACTACCAATAAAAGTTGGTGCTTATTGTAGCGTTGATTGATTGTGGCACAGGATTGAACCCAGGGGCATTCTATCTCTGAGCCACGTGCCCTGGTCCTATTTTGTTTCAGTTTTGAAACAGGGTCTGGCAAAGTTTCTAAGACTAGCCCCACCTGTGATGAACTTAACCTTTGTTCAGCTTTGTGCTTGTTTTTGGAAGCTAACAAGAACTAAACTGATTCATTAATGAAGATGATATTTCTAGATTTGTCTGCAGCTATATACAGTTGCCCTTGTATAAGATATAAGCACAGTTACAACATAGGGATATGACATATACTGGACTATGAAGAAGCACAATTCTGCTTTTAAAGTATATCCAAAAAAATAAGTACTACCTATCCCAACCCCTTAGTCTGAAAAGCAGTTTTATTGTTAATGAACCTACTTTACATTTTAATTGCTCTCATCACCCTATTGCTTTTATAATAAATGTCTTAATTTTACTAATAAGGTGATACACATGAGTGGTCAAAAAGCCCATCATTCCTTTTATGAAGTTGCTTTAATTTGATGTAATACTTGAGATCTGTAGACATTAACCTTAACATTATTTCCTACATATTATTAATTCACTGATTCATTCTTCATTTGGTCTTTTTTTTGGCCTATTATGTGTCAGGAACTGCAAGTTACATGAGATATTCAATGACAATAAAATAATTATTGATCCAACTCAATGGTTTCAATCTAGGAGGTAGTATTAAAGTGGTCATAAGTGATTTAATACTGATGGATGCATATCTAGTTTATTTGAATTATTATAAAGTAAGTAAGTTGCAAAAGAGTAAATCTCATGCCATTTAAAAAATAAATTTATTTTTGCATTGTAAATATACATCGTAGTTAGGTTCAGTTTAACACAAAAATATATACGCACAGCACTTGGTGAGATTTCCCCTGTATCTTTCCCCATACATATTAATGAGATTGGTAGTGATACCTTCATATGTGGACATAGCATTATTAGAGATGTTTCCTTTTATACATTTACACTAGGCTTTATGAGACACAAATATACCATGTAGTGAGAAGTACACTAGCATGGGTGCCAGTCTTAGGATAAAGCATACCTCTGAGGAAAGAAGAATGGAAACCGGGCCAATAGCCAGCTATATCTTTAATGTCTTGTGTCTTTAAAAAGTATTTAAGCTAAGCCAGGCGTGGTGGCGCACACTTGTAGTCCCAGCATTTGAGAGGCTGAGAAAGGAGGATCACAGTTGGTGGAGAGCCTCAGTTATTTAGGCCCTTTGCACCTCGGTGAGACCCTGTTTCTAAAAAATAAAATATAGAGCTGGGGGTGTAGCCTGGAGGTACAATGCCCCTGGGTTCCATCCCCAGTCCTGCCAAATTATATATATATATATGCTAATAAAATAGTGTAGTGAACCATATGACCTAGTATTTCCACTTCTCTGTACATATCCAAAGGAAATGAAATCAGTATGTTGGTGAATAAAATAGTGTAGTGATTAAAAAAGAAAAAGAGTGCTAGGATAGCTTATAAGAAGACCTCATGTAGTCTGGGTGGTTAGATATAATTTTATCTGAAAGGTATATATATATATATATTTTGTAGTAAGGATTGAACTCAGAGGTATTCTACTGAGCTATACCTCCTGCCTTGTTTTACGTTTGAAACAGGGTCTCATTAAGCTGTGGAGGTCCTTTTTAAGTTGGTGAAGCTGGCTGTGATCCTTTGATCCATCTGTCTCAGCCTCCCAAGTATTGGGATTATAAAGGAGTAAGAAGAGGAAGGGTAGAGTAGGATTGATAGGATGGTCTGGCTTGAAGGTCCCAGGACAGAAAGGCATTTAGCATATTTGAGAAGGTAAAAGAGTGAGGTGAAGTGATGGGAGACTGGCCATGGATGAGTCCTAGAGAAAGGATAGTATTATGTAGAGTGGGTGGACTTTCTCATATTCTAATGTGCATCCAAATATTAGGCTGTCCTATATATTTTTTTTTTGTACCAGGGGTGGAACCCAGGGACATTCTACCTCTGAGCTATATCCCCAGCCTTAATTTTTATTTATTTTAGACAAGGGTCTCACTAAATTGCAGAGGGCCTCACTAAGTAGCTGAGGATGTTGGAGATTCTGCGATCCTCCTGTCTCAGCCTCCCAAGTACTGGGATTAAAAGCATGTACCACCACACCCACTGGCTATCTTAATTTTAACATGCAGCTTCTGGTGTGCTGTCCTACACCTTGATTCAAGAGTGCATTGTAATGTACACACATTACAGGTGCTCCTGCCACAGATCTTATATGCTACACTACCCTGTGTTATTTCTCTAATATAGCAAAAGTCTAGGGGTAGACAGTCTAGGACTGGTACCATTGGTAAGTAAACTTCACCAGACCCAATGAAAGGGCTTTTGCTGGCTATATGCCTGACACCTTAGAGTTAAAAGTTGGCTATTCTGCCTACCTCATATGAGAAAGAAAGAGAAGAGTAATATATCAGGAAAAGGCTTGACTAGGAACCCACCTGACACTGGCAAGGGACTCTAGGGAAATGTTTTAATTTGCACACTGCTACCCCTAACACATAGATTCCCTTTGTATGGGAGGGGTGGAAGTAGATAATGGGTAGGCGGTGTTTCAGTCAGCATTTTCACTGATGTGACCCAAATTCCTGATGACTACAACTTAAGAGAAAGGAAATGTATTTGCTTGCAGTTCTGGAGGTTTCAGTCCATGGTGACTGGAAGCAGAGGGTGAGCAAGAGGGGGTCTGTGGATATATACAGTGCCTAATACCACATCCACAGTGACCCGCCTCTTCTAGCCACACCTGCCTGCTTAGTTATCACCCAGTAAATTTATTGACCCATCAATGGACTTACCCACTGAGATCAGAGCCCTGCTAATTCAATTATATCACCTCTGAACATTTCTGCATTTCAGTACATGAGCTTTTTTCAGGAATATTCTATATCCAAACAACAACAAGCAGTTAATATTAAGTAGTCAGAGGCCCAAACTGGTGTAAACTGGTGAGGTAATTTTGTGAGTAGTCAGTATGGAAAGTGTAATATTTTGAGCTGTCCTGATGTGAGATTACTCAAGGAGACAGTGTAAAGTAAGAAGAAATGGAAACCAAAAATGTAACTCCTGTTTTAAAAGTAGGATAGAATCCGGTGTGGTGGTTCATGCTTGTAATCCCAGTACTTGGGAGGCTGAGACAGGAGGATTACGGGTTTGTGGCCAGCCTCAGCTACTTAGGCTCTCCACAACTTAGTAAGGCCCTGTTTCAAAATAAAATAGAGTTAGGGATGTAGCTCAGATGTAGAATGCCCCTGGGTTCAACCCTAGCACACACAAAAAAAAATTAAAAATAGAGGTTAGGATAGAGCCGAAGGGGCTAACACTAGGGAAAAGTAGAGGAGAAAATATAGGCTACTGTAGTTCAGGAATCCAGGAAAAGAGCATTTGTAACACTGAACTGTATCAAACTCGGAAGATAAGGGGTTTCTATTTACATGATACCTTTCCTGGTTTTTTTCTTTTGATGATAAAATATTCTGTTTAAAGAATCAAAATAGTAGATGGTATGGTCGTTTTTTTATTTTTCAATAACCTTCCCCTCTTTTAAAAAAATTGTTATTGTATTTGAGATGTAAAAGCCAGGGAACTGTTGGACTAGAGCACATTTGGCTGCTGAATGGGCGAAGTCCAGCGAAACCAGTCACTGGCACAGGCCTGTAATCCCAGCTGCTTTGGAAGCTGAAGTTGGAAGCTAGTCCAGGCAACTCAGTGAGACCCTGTCTTAAATAAAAACCAAAAAGGGCTGGGGAAGCAGCTCAGTGGTAGAGGGCCTCGGGTTCAATCCCTTGTAAAATGAGGTTCCCATGAAGAGATGGACTCTTAGCCTATTATCTTTAGTACAGGAAGAGCACCGTCTCTAATTAAAGAGGATATGGAGAAGCTTGAATCTAGGGAGTGTCTGTTAACTTCCATTTTCCTGAAGAATATGAAGAGAGGCTTTTCTGCTGAGAATGAGCTGTGGGGTGAATAGAGACTACAGGGTTTTAGAGCAAAATGAAGGTGGGAAATGTTCTTGTTAAAGTGGGAGAGACCGCCAACTCTCTTGGCGTTGTTCTCAAGATACTACTGAGGTTGATGACCATGGGTTGTATGCAGCGGGAGCAGTCTGCGCTGTTTTTCCTCTAAGTATCCTGTGGCTGCATCCTGAATGTGGATTTAGGTAGGCAGCAACTACAGCAAGGGATTTTTAGGACATTTACCAGACCAGATTTGAACAGCAGGCTTTATAATCTACTTTATATCCTCCATATATAGAAGACTGTTACCCAGTACTTGAGAAGCTGAGACAGGATGATCACAGGTTCAAGGACAGCCCCAGCAAGGAGTGAGACTCTCAATCTAGTCACACACACACACACACACACGAATTTGGTTCACTTTAAGCAGCATTTAACTAATACAGATTTCTTTTAATAACTACCATGCCTGACCTCATTACTTCACAGAATAAAATATTACCAATAAGAATTATAAATGCTAAAATAAAAACGGATACTCTGCAATCTCATGATAAACCCTGAAAATGGTGCTAGAGTGATTTTATGTAGAGAACAATGTAAAAACTACACACACATACACAGCTGACTTAAGTTTGTGGTAATGGGCATTGAACCCAGGGGCACTGTGCCTCTGAACTGCAGCCCCAGTCCAGAGGTGCGGTACCTGCTCTATCTGGACACACTAGTGTAATGTTAACTACTTTCCTTGAAGCTAACAAATATATCTGGGAGAAAGAGGAAAGAACTTTGGTAGTAGGGCAATGCACATGCGCTTATGTCTGGCACACAAAGAATGCAGTTTTGTTCTTTAGAGGAATAGCTGTCTTTGCACTTGATCAAATTTCCATTTTTCTTCTATTTGATACTTAATTAGGAGTGCTGTTTTTCAGACAACACAAAGATATATTGTTAGCTCCTTTCATACTCAGGCATAAAAGGAAGAATGCTTATGAGTGCATTGCTATCTCTGAAGACAGTTCATTGACATTTACCCGAATAATATGAGTCGCTGAGATAAGAAGTTGTTTATTTCCTGCTCATGCTGTAGCGGTCATAATTGTTTTTATTCATATTAACCCAAAACATTTCATTTTTTGAGATTTTAGTGCAAAGAATAAAGATAATATCTTTAACATTTTTGTATTTGTTGTGTGTGATATTGATATATATTTAACTGAACTGTTTTTATTCCTCTGATTTCATTGATAAAAACACCCTTGTGGTGTTTATCACCTCAAAAATTTATTATCTTTGATTTCCCTATAAATTGTTAGTTTCTATTTTACGATTTCCTATGACAACATATTTCCCTCTTGGTATTGTATTGGTGAGGAAGTCCTCGGTTTTGCTAGGAAATCTCTTGGCCCAGTTGATAGGCAGTGGTTGCAGGCACCAAGCCTGGCGTCAGGTAGATAGGGCTTGACTCCTCACACTGCCACTTACCAACTCTGGTACCCTGATCTAAACACTTAAATGTTCTAGCCTTCAGTTTCCTATCCTCTGAATAATAACAGGGGTGGTAATACTTAAAGCACTAGTTCAGTCAAGGGAGAGAAGGTGCTTCAGATGAACCATTTTGTTGGAAATATGGTATAATTTAGTTTTTTATCTTCATGAGTTGTTAGACTTCTTTGATGTAATTAGGACTTCTTAGCTACCAAAAAGTAAAATTATATTTGATTACCCAACTCACTGAGAAATTTTGAAATTGCATTATTAAGAGAGTTTATTACTTAGTGGAATAAGAGTAGAATATAATGTTTTGACCTATTTTTTCCGTGTATTTTAAGTGAAATTTCTATAAAAAGGTCTCTCGAAATTTCTGTGAAGTAGAAATTCTCTCCATTAGAATAGAATTTACTGTTTATTTCTGTGTACTGAAATTATCATATGAGAAACTCCTGTGTTTGTGTGAAAATCTGGAAATATGGTCATGAAATTGCTGCATTGCTTTTACCATGAAGGGTTGTTCCTAATCCTCCGATCTGATTACCCTTTGGATTAGTTCTTGCTATATATAGGATATTAATATCTGTGTCTGAATAAACCATTTGAAAGCTTTAAATCATGTGGCCTCATATTCACCTTAGACTATGTAGTCATAAAAGCATAATTTTGGTTTATACATTCTCTCTAATAAATAAACTCAGTAATAAAGGAAAGAGGAAATATCTCTGGTCACATATATATTGTACAGGGTCTTGTTGCCCTTGTTGGCAAGGCATTTCACTTACATATGTTGGCAACTTAAGAATTTTCTTTAGCTAAGCTATAATATATAGGCTTGTATGTTTTAACATGACCTTAAGACAAATATTTACGAAAAGATGTCTGAAAGCCTGTTTTGATTAAAGGCCATGAATGGCCAACTCGGAGTGAAGCTTTTAAAACAGAATTGGATCTGCAGTCATGATGGTTTATTTAAGATGAAGAAGAGTATCCATTCCATGACAATGGATACTGCAGTGAGCTGGAAACGAGAGCACAGCTTACGTCAAACTAGAAGTAATAGAAGCAGCAGGAAAAGTTTTTAGTTGCCTGCCTTTTTTCCCTCCCTCCCTCATTCATTCCAAAGAGCTAAATTAGTCATTGTATGAAGACAGAAACTAATGATGAAAAACAAGGGAAACCTCAGTTTTGCAGTTGGTAGTAGAGTAGAAATAAAATAGCTGGAACAGTATACAACCAATGAACCAGTCTTTCCTCCTCTCTCCATTCCTTCATTCCTCTCGCTTTCTTTCCTTCTCCTTTTCTCCTCACTCTCCCTTCCAATATATAGCAAAGGGCCTTTGTTAATTAAGAGTTAAATTGCAATTTAATCTTTTAATTTCCTTGAAACAATGACTAATTCTGCTTTTTTGGAATGAATTTAGTGAGGAAAAAAAAAAGGCAACTGAAAACCCTTCCTCCTGCTTCTGTCACCCCTAGTTTGACGTCCTTTGGACAAGAATATGAGCTCTGTTAAGGATTGGCATCATCAAGGTGCTGGGATTATAAGCAAGTGCCTCATGCCTGGTTTATAACTGTTTATAACTGTTTAAAATGTTAGAATTTTCAGGGTTATCCACTATAGAAGTGCAAAATGCTGTGAGTATGTAAATAATTCTCATAATTGCTACCCTTTTGTGTGTGTGTGTGTGTGTGTCTCTTTGGAACCAGGGATTGAACCCAGAGCGCTGCACGTGCAAAGCATGTGCTTTGCCACTGAGCTATATCCCGGCCCCATAATTGCAACTTTTAAGGACAGAGTTATCAGGGCATTTAAGAGGAGAAGACACAAGTCACAAACTACAACTTTATTTTTGTGTGTGTGGTGGTGCTGGGATTGTACTCAGGGGCATTCTAATACTGAGCTAAACCCCCAACCCTATTTTTTAATTTTTTATTTGGAAAACAGGGTCTTACCAAGTAGCTCAGGCTGGGCATGAACCATCCATCCTCATCTCAGCCTTCCAAGTACTGAGATTACAAGCGTGCACCACCACATCCGGTTCACAAAATACAACTCTTAAATAAGTCCAAAATAAGCCGGGCATGGTGGCGCACGCTTGTAATCCCTGCACTTGGGAGGCTGAGACAGGATAATCACACGGGTTTGAAGCCAGCCTCAGCTACTTAGTGAGGCTCTCAGCAACTTAGTGAGACCTTGTTTCCAAATAAAAGTTATAAAAAAGGTCTGGGAGTATAGCCCAGAGGTAGAAAGCCTCTGAGTTCCACCCCCAGTACCACCAATAAATAAATAAATAAATAAATAAATAAATAAATAAATAAATAAATAAATAAATTAGTCCAAAATAAATAGAAAAAAGAATTGAATGTTTTGTGACTTGTGAAAATTGATAGATTCTCTACCGGCTTCTAGCAATTGTGGAGAAAGTGAGATTTTGCTATGTCGAGCATGCCAGGGTGGAACGAACTTGTATGAACTATAACTTTTCCACTGTTGTCATGACGTTGTACAAATAAACTAAGATAAGGCTGTCTGGTTCTGGCAGTTTCTGACCACACATTTGATAAGGGAATGTAGTAGTACTGGAAAAACCACAAGATGAAGGGAAAACTGTTAACATTTAATTGATTTCTCTCTCTTTTTTTTGTGGCACTGGAATTGAACCCAGGGGCATTCTACCTTTGAGCTACACCTCAGACCTATTTTATTGTTTGTTATTGTTTTGTAACAGGGTCTCACTAGGTTGCTGCATCTTGCTACCCTGTGAGGCTGTCCTCAAACCTGTGATCCTTCTGTTGCAGCCTTCCTAGCACGGGGGTTACAGGCATGCACCACTGTGCCCAGCTAATTTACAGATTTTTAACAGCTCTGCCCAAGGGTAGTTTCTACTGTGGGAGGCACACATCTCAACTCAGAGCCCTTAATTTATCAAGGCTCATGTAGCTGCTGCGCATAGTCTGTTTCTTTGTTACTGAGGAATGATTCATCCTGAATGATTCATCAAAGCACAGGTTTCATGCCACTGGCAGTTATGTTAACCCATTATTTCCTGGACCCTGTCTTTCTTGACAGTTTTTTTTAAAATTAACACAGCCTAAGTACCCTGTGGGGTATTTGGGCAGTACGCCTCTAGGGAGGGTTAGCACACCTACATTGTTTGCAGGAGTTGTCTCGGAGGTGGAGTAGTCATCTTCTGGACTGCACTTTCTGCAGGCTGTGCTGTGGTCCGAATTCCAGAGGGTGTGCCACATTAGTGGAGAATACTTGTGAACCTCTTATAACCAGGAAATAAACTGTCCTTAAATGAACTAGCCCTCCCATCTGTGGTCCCGATACTGCTAAGCCAGTTTCATTTTCTTCCTCGGCAATCCACCATAGCTCATTTCATGATTAAGGCAATCTTAATCTCTAAGTGGCTACTCACTGCACTGAGGAGGCTTCCTGGGTTTCTTTTTAAATGGTGCCTGTGTGTGTGCTGCCTCCTGGTGCTTGCCTGGCATGGAGGAAGCCAGACACACTTGGTGTCAAACTCCTATCTTCTGGTTTGGACTAAATTCAGTTCTGATACTAGCCTTTTATTTTCATGGGGAAAATAAACTTCCATGTTACTCTTGAATAATGTGTGTGTGTGTGTGTGTGTGTGTGTGTGTGTGTGTGTGTGGTACTGGGGGTGGAACCCAGAGGCTTTCTACCTCCAGGCTATACTCCCAGACCTACTTTATATTTTATTTGGAAACAGGGTCTCACTAAGTTGCGGAAAGCCTCACTAAGAAGCTGAGGCTGGCTTCGAACTTGTGCGATCCTCCTGTCTCAGCCTCCAAGCGTGGAGATTACAAGTGTGAGCCACCACGCCCGGCTTGAATAACTTTTATTAAGGCAAGCTAATGTCCCCATTTGTCACCAGGCTTTTGTTCATTAAAGGGTTCTCATTTTTCATTTTGTATTTATCTATAAGCTGAAACATGCTTTAGAATAAAGTATCAGCATATTCAGAATAAACTGATTATATTCTAAAATCAGCCCTCTCTGGGTCTTATAAGAAATTTTCTTATAGAGCATTAAAATATTGAATAAGTGACTAAATAATACACAGAAACTATGAAATATATCCTCAAAGTAGCTTGGTCTAAATTCAGAATTTTAAGAGGAATGTAATTCATGTGTAGTCACTGAAACACAAGGATTTATTACTTACAAGCACAAATATATTTTCAAGAATAGAAGCCTAGCATAGTAGTACACGCTTGTTGTCCTAATACATGGGCTAAGCTAGGAGAATTGCAGATTCAAGGCCAGCTTCAGCAAGTTAGACCCTGTTTTTTTTTTTTTTTTCTTTTTTTTTTGTGGTACTGGGGTTCCTGGAAGCCCTTCCACCTCCAGGCTACACTCCCAGACCTATTTTTATATTTTTTATTTGGAAACAGGGTCTCCTAAGCCAGCGCGCACGGCTGGCTTCGAACCTGCGCGATCCTCCTGTCTCTGCCTCCCAAGCGCGGGGATTACAAGCGTGCGCCACCACGCCCGGCAGAGACCCTGTTTTAAAATACAGATGGCCGAGAATGTAGCTCAGTGGTAGAATTCCCCTGAGTTTAAAGAAAGAGGGAGGGAGGGATGGAGAAAAAGAAAGAGAAAGTAAAGGGAGTAGGGCAGATAATTAATATACACAAGAAGATAAACCATGTGACCATTTGTGGTGGTTTCATAGTGAGGCAGATGTAGGTGGAGATTACTTATTTTTAACACTAATTATAAAGTCAGTGAGTTTCACGGTGGCATGCACATATTGTGTATTGATCATATCTACGCGCGCTCGTCCTCCCCTTCCTCTCTTTTCCTTGGCTCCCTTCCCAGTCTTTAATAGTTCCTCTTTTACTTTCAGGTCTTTTTTTTTTTTTTTAAGTTTCTATATATGAGAAAAACACGAGATTTTTGTCTTTTTGTACTTGAGCTACTCCCTCCCCCTTTTGAACCAGGCATTGAACCCAGGGGTATTCTACTTCCCAACTATAATCCCCCCCAGCCCTTTTTGTTTTTAATTCTTCATTGTGAAACAGAGTCTCACCAAGTTATGGAGAGACTCACTGAGTAGCTGAGGCTGGCCTTAGACCAGCGGTCCTCCTGTCTCAGCCCCCCAAGTACTGTGTGCTGCCAAGCCCGGCTTGACCTAATTCTCTTAGCATTATTATGTCCAGTTTCATCCTTTTCCCTGCACACGATAGGATTTCATTCTTCTTTATGGCCAAATGATATTGTGTATATCTACCATATTTTCTTGTCATCTGTTGAGCACCTGAGCCCATTCTGTATCTTATCTATTGTGAATAGTGCTGTGGTAAACATGGGTACTCAGGTGTCTCTTGTGTATGCTGACTTCATTTCCTATGGATTATATGCCCAGGAGTAGTGTCGCTAGATCATATGGTAGTTTTATTTTTAGTTTTTGAGGAACTCCTATAGTTACCCATTTGGGCTATGCAAACTTACATTACCAACAGAGATTGCCTATTATTTAAGAGATGGGTGTAAAATGGGTAAAGAAATCATGCTCTCAGGGAATAGTATGCACTGCGGCTTAAATGGAGCAGAAGATATATTCTTGGTTGTGTGTGTGTGAGCATTCCGTTGATGACTATCCCTGGCACTTGCTGCCACACACACCGTGTAGGCAGCTGGCATCGAAGTCTCTGGGTGATGAACACTGGGACAGTTTGACCTGGGGAGGTGTGGCAGCAAGAAAGGGAATTTGGAGCTAATCATTGGGATCTGGGTGTCCTCAAAGGGAGAGAAGAACAGAGTCGCCAAGATAAAACAAGGGCCGTAAGCCCAAGTGTGCTCTATCAAGGTTGTGAGAGAAAAGTAAGTTAGCCAGACTGAAGAACTCTTGGAGGCAAGACTAGGGAATTTACATTTTATCCTGGATGGTTTGGGATTTCTTAATCCCCTACTCTAGAAGCCTTCAGTGATCAAAGCAGTGTTTGAGAAGATGATTAGAAGTGTGTAGAAAGGTTGGAGGGTGGAAGGACTGGATGCAGAGGCACCAGGTAGAAGGATTGAATAAATCTGGTAACAACACTTGAAGATGTCAAAGTTAATGGAAGTAGAGGAATCCGTAATGATTACAGTTTAATACTCAAATAGTGGCAACAAGTTGGCTATCTCATGCTTTAGGAGAGTATTTAATGGGCACCTATTATATGCTGGGCCCTGGGATTACAGCAGGGAAAGAGAAGTGGTCCCTGCCCTCATGGAGCTTATATTTAATGGAGATGGAGAAAAGGAAGTAATGACCTCTGTCCTGCAGAAGAAAACAAGGCCAGGGATCAGGAGCCATGAGAAGGGGGTGTTGCGGAGCCCAGGGGATAACATTTGAGTTGAGAAGACCTGAAGGGACGGAGGGAGGGCGCCTCCTGGCCGCCTGGGGAATGTCAGGCCTTCCTCCTGGCAGCAGGTGGAGGCTCTACGTGCCTGAGCACCCCCACGCACGTGCTCCGGGACAGTGGTGGGGGACGAGGCGTGCAGTGGATCTGGGGAGTAGAGCAGTTAAGAGTCCTGCAAGCCATGGGAGAGTTTGACTTTTACTCTAGGAGTCATGGAAAGTCATGGGGAGCCCCTTGAGGATTTACAGCTCCTGCAAGAGCCAAGTTAAGTAGGAAGAGTGGTTATCAGGCTAGCCCGGTCCTCCAAGCCGGGAGTGATAGTGACAGAGGTGGGGAAGTCGTGGGACTGTGGACATACAGGAGCTGGATGAGAGAGAGAACAGAATCAAGGAATGCTTTCAGGGTCTGTGTGGATTAGGAATTCTGCTCTGGGCTGCTTTCCGAGTCTTCATGTGAAGGCGGCCTTCTTCCTCCCTTTTGTCCTCCCAGGGACGCCTTGCTGGGGAGGGCCTGGGCTGGGGGCCCTTCTTGCTGTGTCTGAGTAGCCACATAGAAGACGCAACCTGTGCAAGGGAACGCAGCACCCTTGGACGACTCCCGAGGTTTTAGAGTGAGCAGCTGTAGGAATGGTAGTGTTTTCTCAAAATGGGAGCGGCTGGCAGAGCTGACTGCAGGCGGGGAGGCAGAGCAAATCAAGCCCTTTTTGGACGTACTTCTGGGATATCTGTGGAGGATCCTTGGAGACACTGGGAAGTAGGCAGGTAGACTTCGGGAGCCACCGTCGACAGCTGTCAGTGCTGCTTTCGAGTTTGAAGTGTTAGTATGACAGTCAAGTGGAGCTATAGGGTTGGATTTAGGGACAGTTGTAATCCTAATACTTGGGAGACTGAGACAGGAGGATCACAGGTTTGAGGACAGCCTCAGTAACTTAGTGAGACCCATTTAAAAAAAATAGACCTGGGGGTGTACCTCAGAGGGAGAATGCCATGGATTCAACCCCTATTACAAAGTAAATAAATTAATATCTATTTACAAATATGTAAATATCTAGATTGGGAAGTTATTTTGCCTGAGGAACATATGAAACTTTTAAGTGACATTATATTGAAAACCCAGAAAGATGGAAACTGCCTTTGGATCATGATTAAGAACCGGAAGTGGGTGTGAATGGTGAGGCAGCCAGCAGGAAGGGAGGCCAGGGGGAGGCAGCCTGGGGGAGGCAGCCTGGGGGAGGCAGCCTCGGGGAGGCAGCCTCGGGGAGGCAGCCTCGGGGAGGCAGCCTCGGGGAGGCAGCCTCGGGGAGGCAGCCTCGGGGAGGCAGCCTCGGGGAGGCAGCCTCGGGGAGGCAGCCTCGGGGAGGCAGACTTGAGAGGAGTTGGGAGACCAAAGGAATTGGCTTAGGCGGCTGCTGCAGCTTTTGAAAGTACTGTTCAGAGGTGATAGTGAAGATGAAGATAATCTTCGGGGAATTAAAAATATAAATATTTTGAGAACATGCACTACAAGTGGAGTGGGGAGACCAATAGGACCCATGTGTTGGTTTTTCAAAGTGGGATGCATTAAGGAAGACAGATATAAGGGGACCAGCAAAGGAGGAAAGGTGCTAGAAACAGGTGCTGGGTGGGGGAGAACAGAGAGGATCTGGCAGGTTGTGTGTGAAGGGAGAGGAAGATAAGAGTTCACACCCCTGAGGAAGGGTAGCAAAGAAGACGGAATGGGTATTAGAAGCCAGTATTTTAGCCGGGCATGGTGGCGCATGCTTGTAATCCCCGCGCTTGGGAGGCTGAGACAGGAGGATCGCACGGGTTCGAAGCCAGCCTCAGCTACTTAGTGAGGCTTTCAGTAACTTAGTGAGATCCTGTTTCCAAATAAAATATAAAAAAGGTATGGGAGTATAGCTTGGAGGTAGAAAGCCTCTGGGTTCCACCCCCAGTACCACCAAAAAAAAAAAAAAAAAAAAAAAAAGGCCAGTATTTTGCATTAGAGTTCCCCTGAGAAGTGAGAACAGTTTTTTTCAATAAAGTTGTAGTGAGGATCATCAGTCTGTTTTGGGAGTGGCCACTGGTACTATAAGCCAGAAGATGCTGGGAGTGGTAGTGGTGTGTGCCTGTAATCTCAGGACTTGGGAGGCTGAGACAGGAGTATCACAGGTTCAAGACCAGCCTCAGCAACATAGCAAGACCCTCACAACTTAGCAAGACCTTTTCTCAAAAAAAAAAAAAAAAGAAAAAACTGGGGGTAAATCTCAGAGGCAAAACATTCCTGGGTTCAATCCCCTGTAACACAATAACATAGACCTTCACACCCTGAAGAAAGTATGAAAGAAACTAATGAGGAAAAAAAAACATCAAGCAGTGATGAGAGGTCAGCAGGAAATAGGAATAACCTCTGGAGATGAGTTTTCTGTGGCCCAATAGCACAAAGGTAATTTAGAAAATGAAGTTACAACTAAAAAGATGCTACAACAGTTCCTCACCTGGAGGGTATGTCCAAGTCACCTGGAGACAGAAAAGCTGTGTTTACCTTCTACTCCTGAAACATAACACTTTGACGTGTAGAAGTTGGACAGCTAAAATGGGAGGAGATGCTTAGAGTTTTAGAACATTCCTGAGATATCTCTTTCTTGTACCCCTATCAAGAACACTCTTCTGCACTGTTAAGTGTCCACTTCAAGGTGCAGGCTGGGAAAATGTGTGTGTATGTGTGTGTGTGTGTGTGTGTGTGTGTGTGTGTGAACACTAAGGAGCAGTGTTATTTGGTGGTGCACAGCTCAGATAGTCAGGTTCCAGTACTGCACACCTCTACCGAGACTCTCACATACTCACGAATCTCCAAGAAGAGGATTTAATTTGTGTATGTGCATGTGTGGCATTAGGGATTGAACCCAAGGGCTTTCTACCTCTGTATTGCAACCCCAGCCCCATTTATTATTATTATTATTTTATTATTATTAATTTTATTTTGAGTCAGTGTCTTAAGTTGCTGAGAGCCTTGCCAAGTTATGAGGCTGGCCTGTGACCCGCGATACTCCTGTCTCCACCTCCTACGTACTGGGATTACAGGAGTGCGCCACCATGCTTAGCTGGATTTAATATTTTAAGAACATATCCAACCATAGGAACCTAACTTTCATGGAGTATCTTGTGGACTAATTTCTACCAAAAAAAAAAAAAAACCACTCTGAAAATGCTAAATTAGAGAAGTCCAGCAGTAGTCAGTTCTAGTTAGTGTTGACATACCACGAACAGGAAGCCACAGTGCAAAGGGAGAATGTGTATGGTTTAAGATTTTGGAGTCCAGCGTCAGGGCTGCGGCTTTGTTTGTCTGGAGCTGGGTTATCTTCCATCTCTCCAATTGAATTTCTGTTTCTACTGTACCATTGAGTCCAATCTCAGTTGAGTCATCAGTTTGAATGTTGAGGTTGCAAAGCATTCTAAAAATTTGAGTATTTATGAAGGACTTGAAATACTGTATGATCAATGATGTCATTTTTTTTGTGGTACTGGGGTTCCTGGAAACCCTTCTACCTCTGGGCTACACTCCTAGACCTATTTTATATATTTTTTTAAATTTGGAAACAGGGTCTCTTAAGCCAGCGAGGCTGGCTTCGAACCAGCGTGATCCTCCTGTCTCCGCCTCCCAAGCAGGGGGAGTACATGCATGCGCCACCACACCCGGCTTAATGATGTCATTTTTTATTTGTTTGTTTTGTGGTACTGGGGACTGAACCTTGGAGCACTCTACCTCTGTCTGGGCTATACTCCCAGACCTACTTATTTTTTATTTTTGAAAAAGGGTCTCACTAAATTCCTGAGGGTATCATTAAGTTGCTGGTTCTGGCCTCAAGCATGCAATCCTCCTCTCTCAGCTTCCCATGAGAGCAGACCAATATCAAGTGACCTTTAAGATAACTAGTCTTTCTCTTTTAAGTATAAGAGCAAGAAAATGGATAACTGTTAAAGGAGATACACTGTGACTTTTGGAGCATTTGAATGTAGTGACAATATATTGGGGGTTTACCCAACTTTCAAGCAGTGTATTAGGTTCCAAAAGTGCCCCAATTTGTATTCCATGGGCAATGAACTAAAGACTCTTCCCAGCGAAGTACAGCCCTAATTTTAAGTTTAAGATGGTAAACACTGAATTTTGTCTTTTAAGATTTACAGGAGATCCAGTGATTGGTGAGGAAATTATTGCTGGCAGGGATGAGATATTTAAAGAGCATGATTTGGTTTTTAATAATGATGTGATGTGAATTTCATCAGTACTCTGCAGAGTTGCTCACAGAACTGAAACATGCTAATTGAGTTCTAAAGAATTTTCATTTGCCCCAACGATGCAAATTTCACAGGTTGTGAGTTTCCATTCTTCTGTGCCAAGTGGTATCATTCCATTCTTTCACTCACGTACCTTATGTTTATTACTGAATTTTCCTTTATAGTCTTTTTTTTTTGTAGTACTGGGGTTCCTGGAAGCCCTTCTACCTCCGGGCTACACTCCCAGACCTATTTTATATTTTTATTTGGAAACAGGGTCTCTTAAGCCAGAGCAGCTGGCTTCGAACCTGCGCGATCCTCCTGCCTCCGCCTCCCAAGCGTGGGGATTACTAGCGTGCGCCACCACGATTGGCCTGTATAGTCCTTTTAAAAGAAGAAAAATACTACACGTGTGCTCTTTTAGTTATAGAAGTGACTTAAAGTTATAGAACTTCTTGCAAGTGATCCAGCTGAAGAGTTGGAAGCACGTGGAAATTACTTACCAGTGACAGGTGGACACTGCATGTGTTTATTTTCTCCTATGGATGTTTGAACTTTGTTCTCTTTCACAGGTAAAGTCAGTGATCAACCTTTTGTTTGCTGCTTATACTGGAGATGTGTCTGCCCTTCGAAGGTATGTGAACAGGGTGGGTCAGCATGTGCTTGTCAGGTGTCTGTTTAGTGACTGCTGGGTGAGCAGCCAGTGAGAGGCCCAGGTGTAATGTCCAGTTCCTCTAATCAAAACACCTCGGCTTAGTTTACATGCTTGTAAACTAGATCGCAAAATGAGCTTAAAGAATGGGAGTCTTAATGTAAACATACAACTTTATAATTAGTTTCTTGCCCTTCTGAGACATAAACTTTGGTAGAGTTGTGTCATTATTCTTGAATTTGAATAATAACATGATGAAGCTTAGTTCTGTGAGAGATGGTTAATGTTCACAAAATAGCAAAGATAATAAAGAAACAGTGAAGTGGCTTTTACCTGGGACACCTGGATACCAGCTGAATAGGGGCTTTAGTTGCCATTAATGAGCCTGGTAAAGATGGCACCTGTCCAGTGAGCCCTTGGGTTGAATTTACAAAGCAAATGTCACAAATGTGAATTGGGTTTATTTTTATATATAATGAGTAGCTATGCTTACAAATTTTCAGATTTGCTTTGTCAGCCATGGACATGGAACAGCGGGACTATGATTCCAGAACAGCACTCCATGTAGCTGCTGCAGAAGGTAAGATTTGATCCACTCATTTATTTATTTTGTGATGCTGGGGATTGAACCCAGGGGCATTCTGCCTCTGAATTTTACCCCCAGTCCTATTTTCTATTCTTTTTTTTTTTTTTTTTTTTTTTTGCAGTACTGGGGATAAAACCCATGGGCATTCTACCTCTGAGCTATACCCCCAGCCCTATTTTTTTTATTCTTTATTTTGAAACAGGGTCAGTGAGTTGCAAAGGGCCGAAGTATCTGAAGCTGTCCACAAACCTCAATCCTCCTGTCTCAGCCTCTCAAGTGCTAGGATTACAGGCGTGTGCTACCACGCCCGGCTCTTATTCTTATTTCGAAAAAGGGTCTCACTAAGTTGCTGAGAGCCTAAGTAGCTGAGGCTGACCGTGAACTTGTGATCCTCCTGTCTCAGCCTCCCAAGTACTGGGATTATAAGTGTGCACCATCACACCCAGCTCATGACCAATTATTTATTTCTTTTCCCAGAGCTAATTTCTCCTCAGTACTAAAATCTGTTGTTTTTATGTTGTTTTGTTTTGATGTGTGCCGATTATAGGTCACGTTGAAGTTGTTAAATTTTTGCTGGAAGCTTGCAAAGTAAATCCTTTCCCCAAGGACAGGTGAGTACTTATATTACCTTTTAGCACAACTGGTAAGATGCAGCATTTTAATATACAAGATTATAGTATTCAAGTGATATGTGAAAATCCAACAAAGCCTTCTCGAATACTCTAGTGTCTTATAAAGGCAACAAACAAAACCTTACTTCTGCTAGATGGATTAGTCCGTCTCCCATATCCTATTTTTATCTAAGAATGGAATCTTATTTAGAAATTTTCAGGTTTGACTGTCACTCAACACTATGAAGAAGACAGTTTCTTGTGTTTGGAAATAGAAAATAGGAATTCTCTCCTCATGGGACCTTTAACTTCGCAAGGTAGTCAAGATAAACATTTACAGAAGCATATAAAAATGTGTAAGAAGGCTGCTGTCAAGTAACTCTAAAATGAACATATTAGCGTTTGTTGAAATTCCTCTATTTGGCTAGAATTTATTCTAGAAAGCTTTGTGGAAATGGAATTTTAATCAGTGCTTTGGGGGAAGAGCTTTCTATCTTCACTGGGAAGAGCCTGCCTGGAATGTATTCTGCTCCTTCCCTCTCCTTCCTGGTCCACAGAGCAAACCACTACTCTTCCTGAGGCAAACGCTGTCCACAGAGCAGTCAAGGCGGGAATCTGAGTGCAGCCCAAGGATGTGCAGTAAACTCAGCACTTGTGAACGTTGATGTTATTACTGGAGTAGAGCAGATGGGCTGAGCCAGTGGGCACCAGGAATAAAGGTCTAGAAGAATGTGAGGAAAGGTTCTCAATGGAGAGCTTAGCATGTATAAGGAGTCCGGATCACTATCTGAGAAACAGGAGCTGCACTGAGTTTGTAGCTGTTGATTACTCTTAGGATATTAGCTTTGTTAATTAAGCCTTATTTAACTTTTTACATATTAGGCCCTGGGTCTTACTGGTTCAGCTTGCAAAAGCCGAGAAAAGCGATGATGTCAGTGCCTGAAATTGTTAGCAATTCTGTAATTGTGCATAACCCTATGGTTTATTTTTATTCCTATAGTTGTTAAGAGAAACCATGATTAAAATGACCTTTAGTGGAAGTATTTCAAAACCTTGTTAATACTTCAGTCCTCCCATCTATCCCGAAAAGTAACGCTCATCCCAGATTTTTCAAGAGTAAGAAACCAAAAGGAGTGTTTCCTCTGTTTTTATCATCCCAACTAAAACACCATTTAATATATGCTGGAAATACTACGCATTGTATAGTTGAATCCCTCTCCTCCAAAGCGGCCTGTGAGAACCCATCTAACAGGCACAAGTTAGCTAAGTATCATGGTAACTGGGTCCTGCTATCCCAGAGCGGAAGCTAGACTCAAGACAATTCTTTTTCTCTATCACACAGAATCAGTATCACCTAAAATTTAAATAGATTTGAATGATATTACTATATTCTTTTTTTTTTTTTTTTTGGTGGTACTGGGGTTCCTGGAAGTCCTTCTACCTCTGGGCTACACTCCCAGACCTATTTTATTTTTGAAACAGGGTCTCTTCTTGAGCCAGTGCGGCTGGCTGAGAACCTGCGCGATCCTCCTGTCTCCACCTCCCAAGCACAGGGATTACAAGCGTGTGCCACCACGCCCGGCAAAATTACTATATTCTTTAAAGCTGATACTTTTCCTTATTTCATGGAAGAGTTCTAAAAAAGGTAACTTGCAGCTGGCAGTTTTTATGAAGACTTACATACTCACATACTGTGACAAAGACTTAAAGTCCCTTTTTAGAGTCACCGACCCCTTGAAACTAGTGAAGGCCCACAAAGTAAAAACCACTGATACAGCTCTTTTTTGAGAAACACAGATATAGATAAAATGTACTTACCTGATTTTAACGATTAACAACAGGCTGATAAAAATGTTTTAAATGAGACAATTTTAGACACCTTTTGGTTTTCTCTTGTGACTCCACTATAAAAAGTAAAGGATTCAGGAAAGAGAAAGAAGGAAACAGGAAGAGGCAAAATGAGAAGGTAGGTGGTGAGTGGTTACCCAGCCAGTGGAGTGAGGAACTGGCCCCTGTGCAGTTAGTGAGAGGCAGTGGGAGGCAGGAAGGCAGGCTCACCACGGCAGAGCCATTAGGCACCCAGCATCCTCCCTGGCCTTTACTGCAGCTGTGAGTTTTGTAGTGCTGTCTCCTTTAGCAAGAGGCGTGGCTAATTAACTGATGCTGTCAGCTCTTTGTTTCTTCTTGTGCTTGAATCTATCTGCCTCACTCTAAAGAGCACAGCCCCAGAAACACACAATATGGAAGGGAATTAGTCTTCTGGTTGGATAGTGTTTGGGTGCGCCCAAAGCTCCCCACCCTTGCTGGAGAAGATAAAAACGTCACTTCTTCTGGGCTAGCCTCATTCCGCCAATGTGTGTTCAAGCTCTTGTGAGGTCACAGTCATTTCTAGACCTCAGAGATATTAAAGGCTAGGGCAATGCCTACTGTATACCTGAAATGGAATATTTTATTTAAATAGAGATATTTTGGGCTTTTTCATGAAGTTAGAATTCATTAACGCTTGGCATGCGTTTTGTCTGTGGACACTAGGACTTCCCTTACCAAGGTTCCTCCGCAGGCAGCTGGACACATAAATGAGATTCTTCACTCTTTCTCCTTATATGCCAACTTGTCTCTGACACCAGCTTTTGCCTTTCTGCATTTCTACTGTTAATTTTCATTTGTAATACTGCTAAAGTGGCTACACTTGGAGTGGCCATTGAACCCACATTTAAAGCCTGGGATGCTGGATGATCATCTTTGTACAGAAATTACTTAGTGACCCTGTCTGTGCTGTGCCACTTGTGTAGGTGGAATAACACGCCCATGGATGAAGCCCTGCACTTTGGACACCACGATGTATTTAAAATCCTCCAGGAATACCAAGTCCAGTACACACCCCAAGGAGATTCTGACAATGGAAAGGAAAACCAAACGGTCCACAAGAACCTTGACGGATTGTTATAATGGTCTTAAATCCCAAGATTAAGTCACTTACCTATTTAATTGTGGAAAATGATTATGAAGAACATGTGTATTTCTATCTGGTAGTGATGTATATTTTACAACATTTGTCATTTCAGTGTTACAGGAGTTTTCTTCATTGTGCGCACAGGACAAATCTGATCTCTTTGGGGAAAAATAGAAATAAAACAATCTCCCTCCATAATGTGAGCAATATTTACCTCGTGCACTGTATAATTTGACGTAAGAGAAATAGTTACTTATGCTAGCTTAACCGTGTGGTCTTCATGATTTATTTGTGTGTTTTGTGAACATTCAATTTATGGTGATGAGCTGCTGATATGCATTTATAAATTAAGCTCTGTTGTACAGTCTGTCCGGAGGGGTCAAGGCTGTCTTTAGAAGCAAACAGTGTGACTTTCAAGACTCCAAATATAGATTTAGTTTGAGTGCTTGAACAACATAAACTTATATGGTTGAGTGTTTAAAACGTTTCCCGTCACCTGCACTTCACGATGCGACTCTTATAATTATAGTAGTTAACGACTTTTAGCAGGATAGGCCAATTCCGATTAGACTTTATCAGGGAATCTGTTTAAGATATGTCTGGTGACCAAAATATATGTGTGAATATAGTTACAATACTTCTGACAAAAAAATTCCTTTTTCTATATCCCCTTAGTCCAACCTCTCTTCCCAGACGTTTAGCTATCTGCCTCTTCCCCTGAACTGGGAAAGCGAGTGCTGGCATACTATGCAGTTTTCATGTTTCCACAGGAAGCCAGAAAGTGCTTCACGTTTCTGGCATCAGAGATAGTACTCTGCCATTTGTCCATAGAAGAAGAACCAGAGACAAAATTACAACTAAATGATTCTAATTCACTGATTTAAAAAAAAAAAATAAAGGCATTGCTACTATATCTCAGCTTCGAGGATAAAGACAAATTCAGAAATGCTCTAAGCTACCAAGGTTATTCTGGTGGCATGGGAACTGCTGCAGATAACATTTGTTTTTAACCCTGTCATTAAATGTCTGCATCCATCAAGATATTTGTCCTCTCTGGGGGACTACTGGATCACTTTAGATTTTATTTTTCTGATTCTCTATTGTATATTTTTTGGGGGACTCTAGTTCAGTGATGATAAAAGGCCATTTTGTTTTAAATCAGAACCCATCATTGCTTTGTCTTGGGGGTTAATTCATGATTAATTTAGAAAGCAGATAATAGGGGCTTCATAATGGAATGGAATTTTCAAGTAAATGCACATACGTTTTATCCTGTCATACCTCAAGGAGTTAAAGGGTATGTTAGTGAGAATTTATTATATTAAGCACACAGTTCCAAGTGCACATGCATGCCTACACATGGACTTCTTTGAGGCTATTTAGTGAAATGAACAAAATTCTCAACTACATGAATGCTAGTTGGTACCACACTAATATGGCAATTTCCTTTTTTTTTCTCTTAGCACAAACAGCTGCTTCCGAGCTTTACCATGCCTGATGGCACCTTACTCATTCCAGCAGTCACTGGTGCTTTGATTTTTGCTTCTAGTCTAAGTCAGTAGCTTAGCCACTGCCCTCCCTTCCCCAGACAGCACCTCCCTGAAACCATGGCCAGTGTTCCTTAGCGGTCCCCATGCCTGCTGCTGTGGGGAGAACAGAGGGCAGGTGCCCAGCCCCACTGCTGTCTACTGCTCCACAGACCTACTAAGCCATGTGGACAGGTAGCATTTGCAAGGTGCGACATTATCTCCCAACACTATGAGGGGTAAGCAAGTCTTAACTGCAATTGACTGAGATAGCTGTGCAAACAGCAGCTCACTTTGTACAATTAAAATGAAACACTAAGGTGGTCCAGGTGTGTGGGTTGGAGATAACCAATGGTGTTGAGGCTTTAATAACAAGAGGTTCTACCTTATTATTTGGGAACAAAGTTTTCATCTTTTCTCAGATCAAAACTGTCTTATGAACGTCTGTGTGGCTTAGCTGAGCGTGCCACTCTTTCCCCAGGTGGTCGCCTGCGACCGTGTGCCCAGGGCTCTGGCTCTTGCTCTTGGCTGGTGATAACGAGTTCATCTGGTTTAAATGTTGTTGAATGTGCTGATAACTGCTGCCATCAGTAAACTCCAAAGATTTTTCTGTTTTAGCTTTAGGATCAAATGTGCTTTTTCTGAATTGTGAGAGCTTTAGATGGTCACGCTGATTTAAAGCTTTGGATGCACTGTTGTTTTTATTGGTCTCGGTTGTAATGGTATCATCTTTGGTGATATGCTGTACCCCGCTGCGGCCCCACAATGCCCTTTGGCTGCGGAGCTGGATTAGCTATTGATGCTGTTGTCTGTCCAGCAGGGACTGGATGGCCGGAAGTTGGATTTAGATCCTTTCTGGGGATTACACAGCTATGAATGTATTTGCTTCCAACATCTCCCAAAGTGAATCTAATCTTAAGACTATAAATTGTTGAGTATTCTGAAATTGGGAAATATTTGTTTTAAATGAAATCAGGTAGTGTTGCTTTCTACAGCATAATAAATACATGTATCAAAAAATAAAACTGTGTGGAAAATGAATTCTCATGAAACAACTAAGGTGTTTCTCTTGTAGCCCTGGGCTGGGCACAGGGACTATGTTCACTTGGTTCAAATCCACCTCTAATGCTTACCATGAGCCAGGTAGAATTCAAGGGGTCAGGTTGGGTCACCACAATGACCAAGCAGAGAATCCTGTAAGGAGACCATCCTTGAAGACGGGGGAGGGGGAGATGGGCAGGTACATTTCTGGGCCTCTAGAAGCTACCACTATCCTTTTAGAGTTACAAAGTACTCAGTAATATTTGCTGAACTAAATGATTTGAATGTATTTTTGAATAGTAGGAGAGGTTATTTGCATAAAGCCTTGAAATCTACATGGAGTCAAACCCAACTGGGCCAGCTGGCAGCTCTCAGCTCCTGCCTGATTCATCCTGCGAGGGAGTGGCACTCACTTTTGCGGCCAGAAAGCCTGACCTGAGAGCACTCTTTCAGGCTAAAGGATAGCATTTGGTTTTCTAACCATAGAGAGGGCATGTGAACACAGCCAATATGTTTTCATCTACCAAAGTTGTCACTAAAAAAGTTGTTTGGCTAGAGAAGCCACAATGTTATGCCATCGTCATTACTGATATTTCAGAAATGCAAGAGACATCAGAAATTCTCTAACTCATTCTTTATTGATGAAGGTGGAACCCAAGAGTGGGCCATGAAACCGAGCTCTTGGTCCCATACTCTTTCCCTGCATCCTTCAACATGGGTGATGCCCACGATGGATAGAATATGCTTTTGAATTTATTCATTTAGCTAATTCATATTAGCTAAAGCCTGTCCTCTGCTGAGTTCTATGGACAGGCATATCTGCTATAATGTTAAGTCCTGCAACATAAACACATATATGTGTATGAATATAAACATATGCGGTCAGCACAGAGGCAACAGATGTATGGGTAACCCCAGTAGTGAAAAGTTATATTTGTTTGTTGTATAACAAGATCATGTTATTTTGGGAATGGGCTCTATCAGGGGTTGGGGCAATCTAAGTTTTACTTGCTAATTTGCATAGTAAAATTCATAAATCATAGACTAGATGGTCCAAGGAAGTAACTCGTAAATATATTAGGTGGCACTTAAAGGCTTTTTAAAAACGAATGTTATGTATGGAAAGAATGTGATTTTCTTGATTAAAGAAGATGTATATGTTCTGGGATAGGAAGGAGTAAAAAGGCAGTTTTGTAAAAGGGTTGAGATAAGATAAAACAACTGGATAGAAGGCAGGAAAGGTAGAAATTGGGGTTTTATTTCTCTTTTGGAGCCTGTACCTGACTCTAGCTGTGGCCCTCACGGCTTCTCCAAATGGTCATAAAAAGCCTGCTATGGAATGAGTCACAAAGGCAGCCAAGGCAGCAAAAATAGCACAATGGTTTCATGAATATACAGAACGGGGAAAAGCTGCAGATACCAACAGTGAGTGTTTAATACTAAACACAACAGTAGGTATTAAACGTGTTATAATGGCATTCTGAAATATATAGAAGAAATCATAAAGCTTGGTAATAGGTATGTGAGCTTTCTTTCTTTTTTGGTGGTGGTACTGGGGGTGGAACCCAGGGGCTTTTCTACCTCTGGGCTATTCTACCCAGACCTATTTTATATTTTATTTGGAATAAGGTCTCACTAAGTTGCTGAGAGCCTCACTAAGTAGCTGAGGCTGGCTTCGAACCTCCTGTCAGAGCCTCCCAAGCACTGTGTGATCCTCTTGTCTCAGCCTCCCAAGTGCTCGTATTACAAGTGTGCGCCACCACGCCCAGCAGTATGTGAGCTTTCTACCCTTTAGGTAGCTTTATGTTCTTTGTATACACAATTTTTTTGTATACACAATTTTAATAAGCCTAAAACTGCTTAAATACGAGTTTTTTTTTAAAGATAAACTAAAGCATCTCTTGATTTTGCAAACATATAACCTGAAATTAACTGAACAAAACTTGGAAGCCGAGTGTTACTGAGTCAGCATCATTTGAGAGCTATATAAATGTATCTTAGAAGGCTCTGAAAATATTATTTTCAGCCTTCCAGAAAAAGTTTGTCATTTCTTTGAAATTGTGTATGTTTTTATATAACACATTACTTATAAGATAAAAAAATCTTTAAGTCTTAGTAAGTAGGGCAACTACTAGGATTAATCACCCAGGACCCTAGATTACCTTAGGTTTATCAGGGAGGGGATCTTTGTTTTTGTTTATCAGAGTTTCCCGATCATCTAGCATAGTGCCAGGCTCATGGTAGGTGCTCAATATATATATTATGAATTAATGAATAAATCTTATCCAACAAAAAGATGCCGCCACTCATCTTTTTGGGAACTTGGGAACAGAATCTCAGTTCACAGGATAAATACAAGAAATTGTGTGTGTGTGTGTGTGTGTGTGTGTGTGTGTGTGTGTGTGTGTGTGTGTTACTGGGAATGAATCTAGGGTCTTTCCTACCTCTGGGCTATCCTCCTAGACCTATTTTTTTATACTTCATTTGGAAACAGGGTCTCACTAAGTTGCTGAGAGCCTCACTAAGTAGCTGAGGCTAGCTTCGAACCTGTGCGATCCTCCTGTCTCAGCCTCCCAAGCGCTGGGATTACAAGCATGCACCACCATGCCTGGCTGTAAGAAATCTTAAAATACTTCTTAGCTTTTTCTTCTCCTTTCCCAGGAATAGTCTAAATGTGACAGAGAACTACTTTTTCATTAAGACTTGGCTTCATATTCTCTTTAGTTTGCAGGCAATAAATAGATTTTTCTCATTCAATGCCATCTCAGAAAATAATGTCCTTTTCTTAAAAAGATAAATTTATCCTAAGTGGTACACACATGCTCTGCGCTTATAAAACACCTACTGAACTTTTACAAACACCATCCCAGACATACTTAAAACATATACCAACACAGTTTGAGCCAGGATTTGTTCAGTGACTTCTTATAATGGTGAATTATGTAGAATACAAATTATTTCCACTGACCTATCTTAATCTATCTGCCATTACAATTCTGATTACAGGCATGGTAAATAAGGGCAACACTTAGGAAAACAGTGTTATTAATCTTATTTTAAAATAAAGGCTGATATGTAAATGAGATAAAGACTAAATAATTCATAATATCAGCAACTTTAAAAGTATAACTAGGGCACCAGGCGTGGTGGCGCACGCTTGTAATCCTCACACTTGGGAGGCGGAGACAGGAGGATCATGCAGGTTAGAAGCCAGCCGTGCTGTCTTAAGAGACCCTGTTTCCAAAAATAAAAATAGGTCTGGGAGCGTAGCCCGGAGGTAGAAGGGCTTCCAGGAACCCCAGTACCACACACACAAAAAAAAGTATAACTAAAGACCGACTACTACAATACAATGAAATCATGCCAAATCATTCTCAAAGGGCAAAAGTGTAACAAATAATTAAACCTAACCAAATGGAAACAATATTTTTAAAATTTTTAACTGCTTTTTTTTTTTTTTACCATTTCAATTTAAAAACTCACCCAAACCCAGCCAGGTTCATGCAACCCTATGTAAACCCTGCAAGGAGACCTCAGTTTGTGTACAGAACCAAAGAGTAGCATATGCATATTATATTTAATGTAATATGTATCCACCAGCTTTATTTTTAAAATAGACTTTACCAAAGAAAAGCACAACATTTACATAACAACATAACATGATGGTGTTATTGGAAAAAGGAGACAGCAGTCTGAACACCATCGAGAAGAGGCTGTCAGCCCATGACCTAAATCACTGCTCTTTGTCCATGCTCATGAAGGAATGTGGTAGAAAACACAATACATGCCATGAAACATTAGCCACCCAAAAGAGATGCCCGGAGACAGCACAGGAGTGATCAACCACTTGCACAGGTTATTGTCAGAAAGTTACATTTATCAGTGAAAAATGCTTACTTTTCAATGCAGTTACATAGCACATGAGTTTTGAAATTATTTCATTCTCACCTTATCTATGGTTACTTTCTCAATCTTCTGGCTAACAGACTAAATGCCAGCTGGTAACAATAAAAACAAATTAGCCAATTTTAGGAAACATAAATTGCTGGGCTTCTCTACACCTATAATTAATTTCAACTTTAAAAAAAAAAAATAAGGAGGTTCTCCTTGACAGAGCTGTTGCTATTGGCCTGGCTCCCTGGGTAGAAGCCCAAAGACAGTGTGGTTACTGCTGACCCAGGGGAAAGCAAAGTATGCCTGGCTTTGACGTTACAGATTAAACAGAGTAAAATTATGGATTTGGAAAGTGTATTTCCATCTACTGGTATTAGCCAGTATCTTTTGTCCATTAACAACAACAAATCTACTTCTCTCAAGAGAAAAAGAATTTGTCTTTACTTTTAAATAGCTAGTGTGAAAGATGTAAAAAACAACTTTTTTTTTTCCTACCCAGCTGCAGGATGGCTACCTTTGGTAAAGTGTTGACAAATAATTATACGTTCACTTGGCCTTCAGCTATTTCATAGGTAAAACAATAGAAAACTTCAGGTGTTCCCCCCCCCCCCCCCTTGGTACTAGGGATTGAACCCTGGAGCATGCTATCCCAACCATTTATTTTTTATTTTGAAACAGGGTCTCACTAAGTTTCTGAGGCTGCCCTCAAACCTAAAATCCTCCTGTCTCAGCCTCCTAAGTACTGGAATTACAGGCATGCACCACACCTAGTCTTTCCTTATTTATTTATTTATTTATTTATTTATTTATTTATTTTTGTGGATGGAACCCAGTGGCATTCTACCTCCAAGCTACATCCCAGCCTTATTTAATTCCTTTATTTTGAAACAGGGTCTCACAAAATTGCAGATGGCCTCACAAAATTGCTGAGGCTAGCTGCAAACCCATGGTCCTCCTGTCTCGGCCTCCAAAGTACTAGGATTACAAGCATGTGCCACCACACCCAGTGGTCCAGCCATATTTAAAGCAGAGAGAACTATATACGAATTTTCCAAAGCTGAGCATGGTGGTGCACGCTTGCAATCCTAGAACTTGGGAAGCTGAGACAGGAGAATCACAGGTTCAGGGACAGCCTCAGCAAGTAGTGAGACTCATCAACCTAGTGAGACCGTTTACAAATAAAATAGGTCTAGGGATGTAGCTTGGAGGTAGACAGCCCCAGGGCTCAATCCCCAGTACCACAAAAAATAAATAAATAAAAGAATTTTCCAGAACAGAAATTTACTATTACTACATCAAGTAGATCCTCAAAATAACCGCATATCTATTCTACAACCTATAACAGTTGGGCACTGACTTTATGCACAGCATTTGCTAAATGTTGCTTAACTTCTCACCTTTCCCAAGTGGCTCTCATTCTAGTCTTGATGCTTTGGGTGTATCTGGATGCTTTTCATTTGCAAAATTCACCTTCAATTAAAATGTATGAAGCCCTTCAGAGTTATATGTTTCTGAGTAAGAGGAGTATCCACTTGCTGCAGCGAATTCGTCCTTTCATTTCCCTAGAAACAGGATGTGAAGGAACAGAGTTGCAGGAGGGAATCACAGATGGGAAGAAAAAATGTCGCCAGGGAAGATGAAAAGAATTCACGCTCTATACTGCGTTCATCTGCAAAAAGATAAAATATGATTTAGTTTATTGCACTGATCTTGTGACATGCAGATCCAGATATTCAATATTATTTTCTATTCTAGAAACAGCAATTTCCATCATGCAGCCAGTGGGCCTTCAACATGGCCTGTCCATTTTTCTGGACTAATCAATATCTTTATATCACCTAAGCTGGTAGATTATTACTCTGCAGCCTGCTGGCTTAATTCTGTGAATCCATCCAGACTGCACAAAGCTTTCTGCTGTTATGCAAGTCTGCAGACAGAGCAACGTGGCAAATCTGCTCACACAAAACAAAAGTGAGGAAATGCTGAGTTTTATGCCAGAGGGAGAGAGGTATGAGAGGGAAATAATGAATTTCCCTTAAAGGTCACTCAGTAGGTAAAATTAATGAATGTGTTCCAAATACAGGCCAGAGAATTATTAGGAGCCCCTTCACCTCCCCCACAGTGCTTTCGGCCCAGCTGCCTTGAACAGGGCAACTTATAGTCAGTAAACTGTTTGTCAACGAACACTGGCTGCCATTAACTTCCTGAGTTCTAGACTGATCTTTCCCCTTAGACCAGATGTTCTCAGTCAGGGATGGTTCTGTCCCCTGCAATCTCTGAGGACACACTGGGCATGGCGGGTGTGCTACTGGCATCTATCTAGTGGGTACAGGCCAAAGGTACAACACACAGGAAGCTCCCATTAGAGAATCTGCAGCCCCAAATGCCAGTAACACCAAGGCTGAGACACATGGTTCCAGACTGTATGGTCCTTTGAGAGCCTTTCTAACTCCCAAGCATTCAACAGTGCGTGGTACACATGGGGCCTTAGGAGAACTATTTTAGATTGGAAAGCACACTGAAGGTTTTGCCCCTATGTTTCTCCCGGTCAACAGCGCACATCTGTATTAGGGCTGGTGGACTTCAGTAGTGGGGGAGAGAGGGAGAGAAAGAAAGAAGACTGGATTCCATTCTTGTCACTGTGTGACCCTGACACCTTCCTAACCTCCCTAAATCTCAAGGTTCTCAACCACCAAAAGTTGGCTAATTGCACCTAGCAGACAGGTGTGTTGAAAGGATTAGAGAATCTATGTAAAATAACCAGTAGGAAAATAGTAGAGAATTAATAAATGTCCTTTTTATTATTAAGAACTTTGGCCAAAGGCCACTAGGAGAGTAGAATGTTTCTACTATAGTCCAGAAGAAGAAGCTTATTGTACATGAAATCCAGACTAAACAAACACCCAAGCCATAGTGCAGAAAACATTGACGTGGCTCCTTTTTAGGAGCCTGTGGTCCTGCTCCTGAGGCTGCACTGGCAGGGCCCTGGTGCTGTCCTGGCTCAGAGCTGTAACCTCCTGACTCGGTGGAGACCAGCCAGCTCCGAGAGCTGCTTCCACCTCCGAGCACTTGCCCTACTTCCCAGAGTGGATGCTGGAGGGAAGACTCCGCCGAGGCAGAGCACAGAGCAGACCACCATGCAGCAAGCCAACTCAGAGGCTATCCAAGTGCTCTTGGTCTGATCAGGGCCGTGTCTCTACTGTAGCCTCCTTTAGCTCTCTAGTTCTACAGAATCACCTGGAGGCTTTAATGGTGTGTGTGTGTGTGTGTGTGTGTTAGATATTCTACAAATGAGATGAATGAAACCAGCTGGGATGGACGGAATGGCTATAGGGGCATCAAAGATCACACACCCACACCCATTTCCTGCCATATATTGAGGGTATTTCAGTTGCTCCCAGTCTCACTCTGGGAGCATGCACGAAGCAGTCCTACTGCTTGCAGATGGAGGGAACTCATCCATCTTATTTTCTCAAGATCACAGGGAATAATGGTGATGACAGAGTTGGAACTCTGCCTGCCACATCCATCACAGGCCTCTTGCTCTGCACTGCTTTCGACTTAGTAACAGAATAAAACTCGATCCTGTGTGAACAGCTTCCGCAGGGTGAGGTTTTGAGCGAAGCTGAGACCGGCTCTCTGCAGGAGCTGTTTGGGAAGAGCATGCGCTCTAGACAGGCAGCGGGTAGATTCACACACGTGTCTATCATTTACTCACCGCTGGATGACAGGTTCTGTAATGGGGAGGAGCTCTTGCTCCACACCTGTCAAGGTGGGAACAACAGTACAACCTGGCTCTGCAGCTTTTGTTAAGAAGTACCTGCCCCGTGGAAGTGCTTCCCAAGTGCTGCTCGTCAGTGGTGGGGTGACGAGGCGGATGTAACTTGCTTGGGAAAAGCAATGGAGGTCATCCCATTTACTGCTGCTGTTGTTCCATCAATATAGCTTACGTTGTCTGAACTGGACCTTACATTTACTTCATTTGGGTGCCAGGATTATAAAGCACTTTTTATAGCAGTGTCAGATGCCACCTTACACAGATCAAAGGCTCATTTTGCATAGAACAAGCTACTTTGCTGTCCCACTAGCTAAGCATGTTTTGAGTGACCTTTTTTATCCTCAACAATCAGGAAAGTGTAAGAAAAGTACAGTCCTTACAGACTTTAGTCTGTGCTTCATAAAGTGAGGGAATGGTTACCTGCAATAAATGTGAGCTTGAGCAGGTATTACCGAGGTCATATAAACTCCTCCCCAGAGCCCGTGACCCTGTAGGTCTGCTGAGAAACACCTTCTCCCTCTCTCCTTTCCTCCCCAGTGTCCTCTTTAGTCACTGAGCACACATTTTTAACAGGCACACAGGTACACAGCAATGAACAGCTAGTAATGACTCAGAGAGGAAATTTTTTTTTTTAAAGAAGCACTAAACAAACTTTAAAAAATGAGCTGGAAGAGCTCCATGTGGAAAAGAGCTTAAAATTGAACCACATCAGCAAAAATCCAGCCAACCAAACAGAACCTTTAAGAGGAAGGATTTCAGGCTGAAAGGCAAACAATACTGTTTGATACACTAAAGAACATTTTTCCAAAGGAAGATTTTCTCATGGGCAAACAATCATGTTCTTATTCTATCCTGAAACTCACTAGCTCTTTCCCTCCCTGCAGGGTTTACTCTGAGCAAGCCTTCCACAGCTTCAGGAGCGAGCAGTACAAATGCATTCTCAAATACAAAGCAGGGGAAACTGGTCCACTGCTGTCAGTGAAGCTTAACTGTATAACCATTGTAGCTACCAAAATTAGTTCCTCAAAATAATGCTCCCTCTTACAGAGCACTCCTTCAACCTAGACACAAGAATAAAATAACAGGAAGTAGGGGGGAAAAAACTTATCAGAAAAATCTTAGTTGCTTAAAATGTGAAATTTCTACCTGGACGGAACTCTCTACTTCAACGTATCTGAAATGCCACCTAATTTTGGGAGGGTGCTGAACGCCAGAAATAAAAATCCTGCTGATGAGGTACCTTGTTGGAAACACAGCAGGCTCCAACTTGTCAAGGCTCATCTAAGAGCCCTTTCTTTGGCTCTGCCAGAGGAGTAATCCTTCTGGAAAAGAAGTCTCCGATCTGCCTCAGCAGCCGCCCTGCCCTGGGGGCACGCGGTCACCTGCGCCGCGGCCGTACTCACCATACTGTCGAACTCTACAGGGCCCACTATCCGGGACACCTCGTCGAACTCCTCCGGAGACATGGGGAGCAAGTTGTCGGTGGTCTGAAGTCTAGAAGGGTGACTGGAATGAGGAGAGAGGAGAGGGAAATGTTAGCGCTGGCTGTGAACATGCTGGCGCACACGCAGACACCCATTATCTCTGTCTGGGACTGAAGGATGTCAGATTTTTGTGGCGGGAAAGTGCATACACTCGTAACACATCTGAAAAAGTATGGATCATGGAAGGCTTCTGTCCCCAGCCCGGCCCCTTGGGAACACACTGGACTTTAGGTGAGGGCGGCAAAGGCCAGCCTGGCACCGGTGCCACTTCTTCCTGGAGAAGCCTCAGCGTGAGCGGACAGCGTCACCCTGGACAAGTGTCTCGTGGCTCACCCTGGACAGAAGAGCACCAGAGAAATGTCTGGGGAGTCCCTCATCCCTACCTTGAGGTTTGTATGCAGATAAAGCTGCTCCACAGAGTGTTTTTACATGAAGGCTACATCCAGTCAGCCCAAGTCAGTACCGCAGGCCAAATAACTGACAATGACTTTCCAAAACTTTTTCTACCTTTTATGAAATGAAACAACAACATAAAAGCAGGCGGAGAAAATGGATCTCGATGATGACTTTGGCCTTTTCTAGTGTGAAAGAATTGCCTTCCCACTCTTTTCCATTTTTGTTCATTTTATTTACACTTTTTCAAAGTCGCAGTTTGGGGAGAACTTATACACCTTACATACAACTTTGAGTTTTTGTTTTGGCTTGGTAGTTTTTTTTTTTTTAGAGGCAATAAAATGTTAGCAGGCAGTGATACCAGGATCACTACTTAGGATCTGTCCAACAAGTCCAGTGGTGACAGCGAGAGCAAGTACAGTGGGAAAGCAAAATGCAACCGATAGGCCCCAGCCAGGAGCGAGGCTGGCTGGAGGATCTGGACATGCCACTCCTCGGCGCTCACTTACACTTCTGACACAGAAATCAACTCAGTCTTGATGTATCCGGTTCCCTTGGTGCCATCAACCTCCATGGGTTCCGGTGCTAGAAGCAAACACATCACACAAACCTTCCATTAGAGAAACTACATGAGAACATTTTGAGTGATTCAAGATTCTACTGTTTTTCTTGACAGCTTAGAGTTTTGTAGCTTTTAAGAGGCTCTGACCTTCCTGCTGGGGTCACCTGAAATTCTGGTGGGGAAGCAGAAGCAACTAGAAGGAAGAGTGGAGAGCCGGGCGTGGTGGCGCACGCTGGTAATCCCAGCATTCAGGAGGCTGAGACTGGAGGATCGCGGTTCACGGACAGCCTCAGCCACTTAGTGAGGCTCTCTGCAACTTAGTGAGACCCCGTTTCAAATAAAGAAATAATAATAATAATAATAATAATAATAATAATAATAATAATAATAATAAAAAGGGCGGGGATGTAGCTCAGAGGTCAAATGCCTCTGGGTTTCATCCCCAGACCTAAAAAAAAAAAAAAAAAAAAAAAAAGGAAGAGTGGAGAGACTGAAATCAGCAGGCACCTAGCTGGCAGCGCTATGCGGAGCTCTCACAGGTTTAGCTGACGTGATGCACACAGCGGTCGTGGTAAGCGGAGGGCACCTTCACTCCAAAGCCACTGTCCTCACAGTGAGATTTCTGCTCCCAAAAAACAATTCGCTTTGCTGGCATGTTCCAAAACTGAAATGGAACTGACTTCCACTTATTCAAATGTGATTCGGCGACAGCTAAGAAGCAGAAGGCTAGATCCTGAGACAAGGCCCTCTCTTCATACCATCACTAATAACAAGAAGATCTAACAAAGAATTGGTTCAGCCTGAATGAGCCACTTCTTCTCCTGGACCTCAGGCTCCTCTCTTTTTAGCATGAACTTAAATGGGATGATTGATCATAGTTCCTACCCATTACCCCCTTCACATGGAAAAGTAATAATGCAACAAATACACTACCCCTAAAATATAAAATTATATTTTCATTGCTTACTTGGGGTATTGGGCCAAATAGTACATTTCATTCCAACTATACTGAACTTATACTGTTTTGAAAGCCTGCTGTGACTAACTCCCAAAAGGGTGATGGGTCCCTGACAGCATGCTAGCCTCTGCACACTTATGGGCTAGGATGGCAAGGGCAGATGTGATTGTGTGTGTGTGTGTGTGTGTGTGTGTGTGTGTGTGTGTGTGTGTGTTTCAGTCACTGGGGATGGAATCCAGGGCCACTCTTCCTCTGAACTATACCCCAAGTTCTATTTTTTAATTTTGAAATAGGGCTTCACTAAATTGCTGAGGCTGGCTGCAACCTTCGATCCTCCTGTCTCAGCCTCCCAAGTACTAAGATTGCAAGCGTGAGCGTGCGCCACCTCACCCAGGATGGCAGGTCTGTTCTACTGCTGCAGACATAGGACACTCCCCTAGAAGGACCCCACTGTGTGATTCCTCACAGGGCGGTGACCGCTCACCCCCTCTTACCTTCCTTTGGCCTGGAGTAATATTTTCCAAAGGCATGATCTTTGTCAATATTTGGGTACAGATACTTCAGGGGATTCTCTGGAATATTCTCTGCAGCCATGACTTTGTAATTGCGAATGATATCAGGGAAAGTAACAGCAGACAGCTCTTTCTTCGTGTAAGGTTCAACCGCATGGAAGTTAGGTTCTAAAAAGCAGAAAAGCTGAGTGAGTCCCACAGAATACCCCACAATGACAAAGAGAAACAAAACACTGCAGAGTTCACCGATGGGAGTGAATCTACTGAGGATGACCTGCCATCTGTAAGTTACTACCATATAACAGATTCTTTGCTTTCTAAATAAATTTTAATTCTGTCTTTATAAAAGAAAAAACAAGCCAGGCGTGGTGGCATGCGCTTGTAATCCCAGCATTTGGGGGGCTGAGACAAGAGGATTATGGTTTGTAGACAGCCTCAGCTACTTAGTGAGGCCCTTTGCAACTCAGTGAGACCCTGCTTCAAAATATAAACAAAATAAGGGATGTAGCTTGGAAGTAGAATGCCCCTGGGTTCCATCCCTAGTACTGCACAAAAAAAAAAAAAAAAGAAAGGAAAAAAGAAAAAACCAAAGGAACACTTTATTTTTAGTAACAATGTATTCCTCATTATTTTCTTAGAGTTATAAATGTGGCCAAAAGAGGTTTCTTAAAATACCTTTAAGTGCCAAAATCTCCAATATAATGGCATCCAAAGGGAGGTAGAGAACGGCCAACTGGGTAGCGTGGCTCCAGCCATCGACTACGCCACTGCAAGAGAGGCTCACTTTCTTTTGTTTTGTTTTTTGGTGGTGCTGGGGGTGGAACAGAGGCTCTTTACCTCCGGGCTACACTCCCAGACCTTTTTTATATTTTATTTGGAAACAGGATCTCACTAAGTTGCTGAGAGCCCCACTAAGTAGCTGAGGCTGGCTTCGAAACTACATGATCCTCCTGTCTCAGCCTCCCAAGCGCAGGGATTACAAGCGTGCGCCACCACGCCCGGCTGAGAAGCTCACTTTCTATCTGCCTCTCTTTTCATACTGAGAAACCTTTAAAACAAAAAAGATTTCACATGCTCTCTAATTGTCAAAAGAATAAGCACAGCTTAGTTCATCCTTGTTCTTATTCCCAGACCTGATTCAAAGCCTGCTTCCTACGTCATCCACAGCCCACTTCTGGTGCGCGCATGCCAGAAGCGACTAGCTGTGAGCCGGGGGCCTCTGCAACTCCTGCCTAGGCTGTATCTTAAATCTCTGTGGCCAGGCCTGCCCTGCGTAAACTGTCCTGGTTGCCAAGTGTTTTCTTCCTCTTTATTGGATTGTAGCTCCATTTCTCAGCTGGTTCAGGAAATGAACTACCTGGGAAAAGAGGAAATGGGCAGGCTCCAACATCTACTGCCTACTGCCAGGCTCTGATCCCAGCCCTCCGCTTTTTCATCAGAAAGAAAAAAATAAACAGAACAAGAAAGGTATCCTGTCGTTTTGCATCTACCCACTGGAAACATAAAAGTCACTGGGCAGTTTGTCTTCCAGTCCTTTGAGCAAGTCATAAACAGCAGTGAGATCTGTTGGTCATTAGGATTTTTAAAGCTGCTCTAAACAGCTCCACCTCCAGAACCCTGCTTCGTAAGACCAAAACCATGGACCCACTTGGTTAAAGAGAAATCCAATATATAACAGAGGGAACTTTGGGGCTGTCTGTCTGAAGGCAGGGTGGAGGGCTGCGCTCCCCCCAGCAGCCCCTGGACCCAATCCCCCCACCGCTGGAGTGTGGCGTCTCCTCCACAGGGGAGCCTTCTCACTAGGCTTCTCTGTCCTCACCCATGTGTTTTACTGAGGAATTACCCTGTATCTGGGACCTTAATCCCGTGGGAAAGGCGAGCTCTTCCAAGGAAGTGGTTGCAAATTATACTGACTCACATCCTTGATCCGCAGAGAACAAATGTGACAGAAAGGAAGGAATCTGACCTTGGACCTTATCTTTTAAAAACCATCATTTCCACAACACATTCTGGCCATGAGGTACAGATTTTCACAGAGATTTATTGAATCCTATCCTGGGGAAGGGGTCTCAGTTGGGCTGCAGTTTCAGGTCCCAGAGCTACTTCCTCGGAGGAGCTGATCTGCAGTAATGAAGAAGACTGTCAGACACACCGTGCCCTGCACTCACCGCCTCCGTTCTGGGACTGCTCCACCCACGTGAAGGTGATGGCCCCTTCCCGGGAGCTCTCACTGAAGCGCAGCAGGAAGGTCCCCGGCTGCTGGCCCTTGAGCAGCGCGCGTTCTCGCTCCTTGCTGATAAAGCCCATGATGCACCTGGACATTAGGAGATTGATGGAGGCACTCTGTAGTTCAATCGTGATTTTTAACTTTCATGTTAAATTTATAAACCAAGGAAATGACTGCAACTTGATAAGAGAACATATGATAAGACTGGATCGACCAAGCTGGGCGTGGTGGGTCTCGGGTTCGCGGGCAGCCTTAGCTAGGGAGGCCCTCTGCAACTGAGTGACACCTTGTTGAAAAAATTAACAATAAAAAAACAGAGCTGGTGGCTTGGAGGTAAAATACCCCTGGGTTTGACCCCCATTAAATAAATGGATCCATTAAATAAATGGGTCCATCATTTAAAAATATACTGTCAAGAAAGCATTTCAGTTATACACATATATATGCTAAAATTAAAAAAAACTGAACATGGTTTTGTAGTAGGATGTTATAGACACTCAGGAAACACTGGATCAACGAGCTTTTTTTTTTCAGTACTGAGGATGGAATCCAGGGGCATTCTACCTCCAATCTATATCCCCAGCCCTATTTTTTGTTCTTTACTTTGGACAGGGTCTCGCTGAGTTGCACAGGGCCTCACTATGTAGTAGCTGAGACTGTCCTCCAACAGTGATCCTCCTGTCTCAGCCTTCTAAATGCTGAGATTACAAGCACAGGCCACCATGCCTGGCTCTGATTTTTTTTTAAAGCCATGAATATGTCTCAAGTTACAGATCTTTCTTACTGGAAAGGAAGACTCAAACGATATATTTTAATATTCTAGCACCTTTGGCCAATTTAAAGCTTTTGTTGAAATATTGGCACATCTTGGGAAGAATAAAATTTACCAAGGTGAAAAGGGCTTTTGGTTCTTCCCCACGGACAATACAGTAGGTGCTCAAGAAATTTTTGTTGAATGAATGCCTGCATGAATGGCATTTGGAGGTAGTTTTTTTTTGGAGGTAGTTTTTTTTTTTTTTTTTAAGTTTAGCTTTGTAAACATACACACACTCTAAGAAAGGGTAACTTTAGCCAGGCATGGTGGCGCACGCTTGTAATCCCCGCGCTTGGGAGGCGGAGACAGGAGGATCGCGCAAGTTCAAAGCCAGCCGCGCTGACTTAAGAGACCCTGTTTCCAAATAAAAATATAAAAATAGGTCTGGAAGTGTAGCCCGGAGGTAGAAGGGCTTCCAGGAACCCCAGTACCACAAAAAAAAAAAAAAAAAAAAGAAAGGGTAACTTTAATGTTCTGAGGTTTCATAAAGCCTTGTCAGCCCATGAGCATGAATCTCTGTGAGACACACACAGATAATGAAGCCCAGCTCAGACTCTGTCTCAGCCTTGCAGCAAGGGGGTGTGTGCTAAAAACATGACTCAAAAACACAGCTATTGCTGCTCCTTACCCATCGTTCCAGAGAGAGAGCAGGTGTTTTTTGATGAGCTCTAGGATGCTTTCAATCCAAAGCCAGAAGGAAAAATTTTTATCATTAATATTTTCCTGCAAGTATACAAATCCACACATTAGGCTCAAAGAAAGTCAAAATGATGACTTACCATGCTGCCTCCCACTGCTAGATTTTAGCTTTCAAAGATGCCCCAGATACCAAAGCTAGAACTATCCAGAACAGAGCAGCAGCGATCCCTTGATGGGAAGGTCTTGGTCCTTCCCCTCTTATCAGCATCAAGCCCTGGAGCTCTCCATTTCTCTGAGTCTGCTCTGCTTCCCTCTCCAAACAGTAGCAAACCAGCCAGGAGATGACCTCCAGGGTGACGCGGAAACTGAAGCCGCCCCCACACTAGGAAAGCCCTGAACAGCCAGCTGGCATGGTTACCTCCCTCCGCAGGGTCCCTCTGTGAGAGCAGGCACACATTTCACATGGCCTTGGCCAAAACACTGCTGGGCAAGGGGCTGGGGTGAGGGGACAAAGACTCATTTCGGATATGAAAGAATGTTATCACTCGGGCAGGTGCTTCCTGTCCAACTCTAGCTTGGAGGCAGACCTCCTGTGCAGAAGGAAAGTAAACAATGTGCCCCAGGGGTTCCGTGAGCAAGAGGTAAACATGCCAAAATAAGCAAACAGTTAACGACCGCAGCAAGAAATATGCCAGCCTCCACATGGAGTGAAATGAAGGAGGAGATGTAAAATGCAGGCAGCACTCACCTTACAAAACCTGGTCCATGGAATAAGACCATCCGCGCTGGCATTAGAACCTGGCCAAACAAACAGAAGCTTTCTTAGTGAACAGAAATGGATTCTGGTGCTTTGCTTGGCTCTTGTATTTGCTCTGAATGAACAAGCCGGGCATGGTGGCGCACGCTTATAATCCCAGTATTTGGGAGGCTGAGGCAGGAGGATTGTGCAGGTTCGAAGCCCGACTCAGCTACTTAGGGAGGCTCTCAGCAACTTAGTGAGACCCTGTTTCCAAATAAAATATAAAAATAGGTGTGGGAGTATAGCCCAGAGGTAGAAGGCCCCTGGATTTCATCCCGTACCACAATAAATAAATAAATAAATAAATAAATAAATAAATAAATAATAGCAAATAACTCCTGACAAAGGAAAAGTATATACACGGGGTTGATATTTTCAGATACATTAATACTAAAGTAGTTGAGCGGTTATTATATATGCTATGAAAGGAGCTAACTAAGACAGTTTGAAGCATGTATGGGTCCCTTTGGTTGTGATGGCGTGGAGATTACTTGGCACCATGACTATGAGAGTTTGTAGGGGAAGCAGAAACACCACAGAGCCTCACCATCTGCTGTCTCTCTCTAGCCCCATTCTCTCTCCCTCTTCTCTGAAGAGAGGATAAATCTTTTAAATCCCTCCCATGTCATATCCCTTTCCAACCTGACTTTGGCATCAAGCCAGAGCCTCTCTTCTTGGCAAGGTCTCCAGAGAAGCTCTGTGCAGCCCCTCCCTAGCCAGTATCATTTCCCACCACCTCCTGCTACTACCTCGGTGGAATCTCCTCTCCCAAAGAGCCTCAGAATTTTTTGTGAAGTTCGAAGTACTGATTATATATTTCCCTCAGCCCTTCTATAAACAGGACATGGTCTCAGGGATGCTGATGCAAATCCTAAGCCAAAAGAGAGAAATGAGAGGAAGCTAAGGTTATTAGCTATACAAGTTAAAGCAGCCCAGGGTGTAAGACGTGATAGGTCCACTACTTCTCTTTGACATAAACAACAAATAATAAGACAAGACAGGCAGAAAGGCACCTTTCTTAACTTTTGTCCAGTAAGGAACTGGAATAAGGTGATTTTATACTTTAATTAAGCAGCACAAGACCCCCACTGTGTCAGTGGCATTGCTGAGAGAAGGCGCTGTCGGAGGCCACTTGGTTTGGAAGAGCTTGCTGAGGTTGTAGAATTTGCAGTCCCGCTGCACAGAAAGTAAATATGGGCAAGAGGCGTCCATAAATGTTTTTGTGTGTGTATGTCGTACTGAGGATTGAAGCCAAGAACATTCTATCTTTGAGCTACACCCCCAGCCCTGTTTTATTATTTTGAAACAAGGTCTCACTAAGTTCCTAAGGACCTCACTAAGTTATTGAGGCTGGCTGCAAACCTGCAATCCTCCTGTCTCAGACTCCCAAGTATTGGGTTTATAGGTGCATGCCACATGCCTGGCTGTGTCCATAGATTTATAAAGAAGTGGTTTACATACTCCCATTTGTTGAAAGATCTGATTTTGAGGCTAGTGAATCACTGATTTGTTTAGTGCAAAAGACTAATAAATCTACTGCTGTTAGCCACTGAAAGGGAATTATCTACCATGGTCCAGACTCTACCTAATCTGGAAAAACTGCTGGTCAAAGGGGTATCTCCCCACTGCCTCAGCCCACCTGACACAGGGTTTTTAAGCCTGCTCTCCCCAAGGATAATAAGACTTCAGATTTCTCATCAAGGGCTTATGTTAGCTGCAAATAAAATACTTTATATAATCTAAAAAACCTTTCCCTAAGAGTCCCTTTTCAAAAATGTTCATGAAACAAGGAAGAAGGGACTCATTTAACTCTATTATCAGGTCTACACTCCTTTCTAAGGGGAGGTTGGCTATCTCAACAAGCTATGGTTTGAAAGGCCAACAGATCTTAACACTCTTCTACCTTAAAATAAATAGAGGATGAAGAGGACTGAAAGAGGAAAGTAGAGATATTGCTATGAATTTCAATTTTTATATACATAAAAAGTTAATGAGGTCATACCAAGAAGTTTCTCTCCCAACATGTTCAGCTGGTCCACATTGAGACCCCTCTTGGTGACAGAAGAAAACTGCCAACTCAGTACCTCTGAAAGCTGAGACCATCTTGCAGACGGTGGGTTCAAGAAGAAGGACAGATTCTAGAAGGGAAACACCCCAAAGCTAAGGGTTAGGGAAGAGCCACAGTCACAGGCAAGGCACCAAGCCACTGTGCCTACCCCAGGGCTCAGTTCCAGCTCATAAGACACACACACATATTTTCACAATCAGGGAAGAGAATGCTCATTATTCACCAATTCACAGTGTAAATTCATTTCTTACTAAATTTACTTCTAACTACACAAGCAATATTCATGGCACCTTTGTGGTTACTTGAAGACGTGCCCATGTAGGGCATGGCAAGAAATTTGAGTCACTCAACATTTATATTCCCAACTGGGCTCAAACAAAAAGATGCTGTGGGCTCCTTTTTCAGCTCTCGTGCTGTAAAGAAGGGTCCTCTGTGCACTTTCTCAATGTTTCCCTCACTTGTTTGATTTTGAGTTGATGATTTCACTGTTTATGATGGTGCCCAACTTAGCACTGAAGTGCTGCCAGATGTTCCTAAGCACAAGAAGACTGAGATGTGCTTTATGGAAAAAATATATGAGTTAGTCAAGATTTCTTCAGGCATGAACTACAGAGCTACTGGCCACATGGTCAATGTCAATGAATCATCAGATATATTAGGTATGGTGTCTCTCAACAGAAACACACATATACAAGTTAACTACAGATGGGTCGACAAACATGTGTCACCAGAGGCTCATACGAACCTAACCTATGTTCATCTAAGAACAGAAGTTCTGGTGTCCACACTGCAAGAATGCAGCATGTTTGTTTAGAAGATGTATAAATATATATTTTTTTAAAAAAAGAATGACACTAAAGGACCTCTTCCACAATAAAAGTTATATAAAAACATCAATTGCCTGAGCTTATTCACATGGAAAGACTATCATTACTCTCATTTCTAGCATGTGTATGTACCTCACTTTCCCAGAATTACACAAAATTCCTAGCAATGGCATGAGACTGTTCCTCAGCATTGGGCCATTGGAGGGCATTTTGATGATACAGCTGGGGTCTTTGGTTAACCTGTTATAAAAGCAAATGTGTTTCCATACCCTGGGCTCCGCCACCAGCATGTTGTACCACAGAATGGAGGCCCAACCACTGGGGAGCTGGCTGACGTTGGAGATCACCACGACGGGCAGAGAGGTCGTCTGAAAGTTGATAAAGACTTTGAAACCATCTAAATCACAAACAACTGTTTACCCTCAAAAATAAGCAGATGGTTATTTATGATAAATATATACTTGAGCATTTTAAATGCAAAGTTACATTATTTTCTTTACAGTATGTCTTTGATATATCTTCTAGTTAATAACTCCCTGCCTGATTTAAAAAAGTAACACAGGTTACCTCAACTGGAATATTTAGCTTATAGAATTTGAAGGTTAATTCAATTTTCTAGCTTCCTGGATGATGGTGTTAACATTAGTTGAAAAAGATCATTTTTTAAAGCAGTTAGGTAAGTATCACTCAAACAAAAATTGAGAAATAAAAATGCATGTAAAATAAAGTTTTCTACCAGGGGTTCTGGAAATCTTACCTCAAGGTCAATTACCAAGCCAGGCTGGCACAACTGGGTTTCAAAACTAAGGGAGTGAAGCTCTTCAGTAACAACAAGAGGACCCTTAGAAGAAAAAAAAAGAACAAGAATATTGACAATATTCATTCACAAATATTGCAACTTTCAAAAGCCAAATATACAGGTTGCAGAGATCCTGGGCCCAATTAGCTATAATGAAGAAGTTAATATTCAATAATGTAGCCCATATTTAAATACTCCAGGCTTCTCTGTGTTCTGGGAAAAAATGATAAAATGATCAAATGTCTGCAATTATGGCAAGAGATGTCAGTGGGGAAACAGCTACTTCTAATGGGTTTATTCAATGGGTTTACTTAAACCTTTTTGGCTCCCAGCCCTTCTACCCACTCACACGGGCTGCACATCTCACAGCCAGGAAGGTGAAGAGGGCACCAGGAGTGATTATCTACTGGAGGGGCCGTTCACATAGGCTTGGGAGGTCAGAGACTGCTTTTTTGGCTGGGGTAGAAATGGTTTTCAAAGTGCCTTCATACAAAGCACTCCATATCACCATCACAACAGCTCAGAAGCAGCTGCAAGACCCAGGAGGTCACAAATACAGTTAAGCAAACAGGGCTGGAAGGTTGCAGCAAGCACAGCCAGCATCTGTCTCGGTGCTTCAGCTCCCCCCACTGGTCAGGATGTGGAAGGACGGCATGTCCCAAGGAACATTCCAGGCTCAAGCAACTCCAGACACTGTGTCCTTAGTCTGTGACCACATTTTGAATGCATCACAAACAAATGCCTTTCCCTGGTAGGCCCCAGCCTTCTGCAGGCATCCCCAGCCTGCAGGGGGACTGGCCTGTGCTCGCTGGACCAACCTGCCTGGAGAGAGCCCACTCGCAGCCCAGACTCTTACCTCATTAGTTCTGTTGCCAGCATTTTTCTGTTCTTTCAGTTGCTATAAAACAAGAAGGCATCTTAGTAAGCCACATGGTCACTGTCTAAGTTGATACCATTTACAAATCAGAACAAAGTCAGGACTAGAAAGAAGGAAGGGTGTGACATTATCTCTAGAATGCAGAACAACAGGGGAAAGGTCCTTGTGTAGATCTAGGCGCTGAAGCCCCCCTCCCCTCAGCCTGATGGGGTGCATCACCGCCGTGTCTGGAGGGATCCCGTGAACTGGCATCCTGCTCCGTGCTCCCTGCAGTAGCCCCTCGAGCACTGTCACTAGCTGCTTCATGCCCTCAGGCTTGGGACACTTCTCCTTTTCTTCTCTCTCCCTTAGCAGACGTCCAGCTAGGCCCAGCCAATCGAGGCCCGACTAAGAGTGCTCTCAGGTGGGCTTCAATCCTCGGGGTGTAAGTGGACAACATGGGGCCAGAGGTAAGCTCTGGACACTCTCTTATTTGCAGTGGGACTAAAGTGTTCAGACCATGTGTCGCTCCCTGGCTGTGACATCTGCTGGGTCACAGGTGATCACTAGTGGAAAAGGTGCCTTTACCCTCTCCTCAAGCTCAGCACTAACCCTGGGGGCCTTGGAACACCTGGCAGCGGCCCACGCAAAACACACACTTGACCTTGACCGACCCACATAACAGGCCTCCTTCTCTGGAGGCCAAGTGGTAGAGTCAGACTGCCGCAGACCTGGAGGGAACCCTGAGGACACTTTGGAGCCCACGGTGACTGTTCACAGATGAAGGGTCAAGGGCAGCAGGTGCTCAGGTATATATCGGTTTATAAAATTTTTATTTATTTAATAATTTATTTATTTATTTTATTTCTTGTACTGGGAGTTGAACCCAGGACATTCTACCTTTGACCTATACTCCCAGACTTATTTCTTGTTTTGAAACAGCATCTCACTAGGTTGCTGAGAGTCTCAGTATCGCTGAGGCTAGTCTTGAACCTGTGGTCCTTCTGTCTCAGCCTCCCAGGTACTGGGATTGCAGGTGTGTACCACTACACCTAGCTGAAATATGTTTACTAAGATCTGCACAGACGCAGAGGAATGTTTCTGGGAGTCAGGTAGAAAACAGATCCAAAGGTCCTTGGATAAAGAGAAACTGGGGTGCCTAAGTACTGGTGGGGCGGAGTCATCAGTCACAGTTGGGAAAGTCTGGGGGCACCTTTCCCATCACAGAGTTCCAGACTGCCACTCCAGTGTCAACAGAGACAGCAGCAAGAGGAGAGATGGTGGTCTCCCTACCAGGTGTCGAAATTCAGCCGCCAGGCTTCCATTGGTGGACTCCTCCATGTTCATCACCTTTGTGTGTGTGCCCAAGATGTTGAACTTCCGAAATCTATACAACACAGACAGAGACACTTTAAAAGCTTCCAAGTATTAGACAAAACAAACAAGAGAGCAAACTATAGTGCAAAGTATATCACATACCCTTTTACTGTGTTTCTCTCATTCACGTCTCTGAAAAAAAGATACATATTTATATATAAAGTTACATATATGTTTACAATTTTAAATAAGCTTTAACAGACATATTAAAGTATGTACATGAGTAAAATGTGCATAAACCATGCATGCCTGTGGTTGCCGCCCCTGCGTTCATCTACTTCTGCCTCAACCTGCTCCTACTGACTATGCCAAGTTTCACTGAATGAGCGCGGGCAAGTAAACTGTCGGGGCCTCACATTCTGTTCTCATTTGTATAACATACTAACAGCACCACCAGCCTCTATAAATGTGCACCACACTTACCGCTGCTCTTGGCTAAGCACTTGACTCTGTGTTCTGCACTGGAGATCGAAAGATAGCACTGCTCCGCTGCCATTGAACCCAGGGGACCAGCCAGAGGCATGTCTTAATCCTTATTTTATTTCCCTTTACCTTTCATGCTTTCATGAAAGTAGCTAACAGTCAACTATTTGGGAAACAGGCCCATTTAAGTTTTAAGTCTGAGGTTCAAGACCTTGGACCTCATAGAAAGTCAGTGGTTACTTTGCCATGCTATGGTTTGGGTACCATCTGTCCCCCATAGACTCTTGTAGGGGAGGCTTGGTCCCCAGGGGGTGATGTAGAGGGGAGGGGCTTCGAGAGAGGCAAGTAGGTCATTGGACACAGCCCTCAGAAGGGACTAATGACAGCCTTGCTGGAAGGGGTTAACTCTTGTGAGACTGGACTGGCTACACCAAGAGCAGGGTGGTTATGAAACGAGTCTGGCTTCACAGTCTGCTCCCTGGCCTTCTCTCTTACCATGGGTCTCTCACACACACTCCTGCCATGTGACGCTATCCACCATGTTGTGACACAACCCCAGGCCCTAGCCAGAGGCTGCCACCTGATCTTGAACTTCACAGCCTCCTGAACCATGAGTTAGATAACTCTCTTTTTTTGTGGTACTTGGGATGGAACCTAGGAATCTTCAACCACTAAGCTGCACCCAGACCTATTTTATTTTTTATTTGGAAACAGGGTCTTGCCAAGTTACTGAGGCTGGTTTCGAACCTGTGATCCTCCTGTCTCAGCCTCCTGAGTACTGGGATTAGAAGCATACACCACCACATTCAGCTCCCTCTTTTCTTTAAACTATATCCAGTTTTAAGTATTTTGTTAAAGCAACACAATATGGGCTAAGATAGTCATGTTCTGGTCAAATAATGTATTGTTAGCAGCACAGATATAGATTAGAAATCATTAGCTCATTCATAAGAGATAGCTACCCTTCCTTTCCCATCTCAACTAGAATTTCAATGCTTTGCGAATGACAATTGCTTTGAAAAAGAATCATTTTCCTCAGTTTGGAGGAAAAAAAAACTTAAAAGGAATAGTATGATAAAAATATGCCTGGTCAAAGCTAAAGAAAAAAAAAAAAGAGCTAGAATACACCAAAAAGACAAAGCAGCATAAACAAATGGAAAAAAGAATGAGCTAAGCAAAGTGTGGTAAACTATGAAAGAAATCCTTCCCATCCCGTGCACCTTGGCCACCGTGACTTGCTTTGAATAACATGATGGCCAGGAGAGATGCTGTACAAGCTCCAGGGCTAGCCTCTGCAGGTCTTACCTGCTCTAAAGGAACACTGTCGCCTGGTGAAAAGCTCAGGCTAGCCATTTGAGAGACACATGTAGAAGGACTGGCACTCCAGCTGAGACCCTAGACATGTAATGAGGCCATGCTAGCTGAGCCTGCTCCCACCAAGACAGCCCAGAGCAGAAGGACCACCCTACAACTCACGGGATATAAGGTTTTGGGTTTGAAGTCACTAAGTTTTGGAAGTGGTTTGTTCTGCAGCAAAAGCTAACTGATGTGCAGATTTGTCAAAGATGATGGTGGGAAAGACAAAGACCCAGACTATACTACAGGGAAGAACAGTCTTGCGGGAGTGGGGAGAAACAAAAAGCTAGAGGAAAATGATGTGAATTTTCACAAATTGTTTTGAAACATGCTAAATCAGCATGTAACACAAACCAACAAAAGGACTTACTATATGGGGGTGGGGGGAGAATAACTTGTTTCTTAATCTAAGTGGCTGGGTTGGGTCTAGCATCCAAGGCAAAACCAGACAGGGCAGCTTCATTTGGACCACCATGAGAGATCCTGCCCCTTTCTGGGCCTCCCTTGCCCAGAAGAGACAGAGTGAATGTAGCATGTTCCACAGAGGCCCCCAATTGCCTGTGACCTCATTCTAGTAAGAACCTCCCCACTGCCCACAGAATCACGTCGCCTACATCTTCAGCTTGAGTTGGGTTAGGCACCTCTGTTCCTGGGCTGGCCAAGAGAAGGGTGGTGTGCAAAGCCCAGGTGCTTTGAGACTTCATGATTACAATCTCACATGCTCATTCTTTTGTTCATTTCAGTTTAAGAAGTCACAGGCATTGCTATGAGCAGTAGGGGAAGCCCCAAGCATCCTGAAAGGGAACCACTGATTTAATCTGCTGGGACCATTTGTAACAGCCCTGCTGGATCTGACTGGGCCCCTGCTCACGAAAGGCAGTGTCAGAGCCTGGGGCTCCATTCTAGGTTCCCAGGAAGGCAGATTTCCTCCTAGTGTAGAATTGCTGAACAGCTAGAAAAACAGCTCAGTTACTGGAGGAGTTCACACTGCTTAATAGAAATAGCATTTCAGCCAGGTGTGGTGGCGCACGCTTGTAATCCCAGCATTTGGGAGGCTGAGACAGGAGGTTCACAGTTTGCGGACAGCCTCAGCTACTTAGTGAGTCCTTGTGCAACTCAGTTGAGACCCTGTTTCAAAATAAAGAACAAAAAAATAGGGCTGGGGGTGTAGCTTAGAGGTAGAATGCCCCTGGGTTCTATCCTCAGTACCACAAAAATAAATAAATACATAAATAAATAAACAAACAAATAAATAAATATAGCATTTCAGTAGTAAATGTATCTTAGATAATTAAATTAGAGATGTCTTACTTATCAAATATGACTTTGACCTTCAAATTATAATTCAGCTCTTGTAATTTCACCAACAGTCTGGAAAGAAAAATAAAAGTCATTACTTTAAGAAATTATCTACTACAATTTATTTATTATGCCAATTCCCCATTTGTGAATATTTCTATAAACCATCCCCCCTCCAGTTTTTGGTAATTACAAACAATGAAATTGGCATGCCTGTATATCTACTTGTTTTTTTTAAAAATTGTATTTGTAGGATCAATTCCTAGATAAGGCAAATTGCAACATTAAATTCTGATGGAACACAGGACTGATTTTACATTCCTATCAGAAGTTAATGAGGAGCCAGGCATGGTGGCGCATGCCTGTAATCCTAGTACTTGGGAGGCGGAGGCAGAAGTATCACAGGTTTGTAGCCAGCCTCAGAACTTAGTGAGGCCCTCAGCAACTTAGTGAGACTCAAAGTTTCAAAATAAAAAAAATAAAATAAAATAAAAATAGGGCTGAGGATGTATCTTGAAGGTAAAATGCTTGCCCCTACGTTTAATTCCCCAGTACCACAAAAAACAAAAAGTTAATGAGGGTAACTACTTTCTTCTATAACCTCACCAACATGGCGTTTTATCAAAATTTCTACTTTGGGCCAATTTATATAGGTGAAAGAATAAACATTAGAACAGTTGTATCTAATTTTCTATCCTACTGGGAGAAAATAAAAATTACCCATAATCAGAAAAACAAAGGTCACATTGTATCACCCCAGTGCAGTGAGGAGAGATGGAAGGAGGTGCTTGGGCTGAGATCCTGTGCTCTGCTCTCCTGGCTGGGGGCTACAGGAGCCCTTGGGCCTCTGGCCAGCTCTATTCAAGGGCAGGTGACAGATTTGAATTTTACTAATTTTACTATTCCTGCTACCTGTTGGGTCGTGGATCCCACACATGCTTGTATGCGGTGCTCTAATACATCCAGCCAGTGAAGCAGCACCCCATAAACAAGGACCAGGGCCAACCCTGAAGGCAAGTCTAAGTCTTCAGGATCCAGCTGCTCATTGCTAGAGACTGGCTAAATGAATGCTGACAACAAAGCTGTATGTTCTCACCTGGAAACACTTCTACAATTATTACCAAGAGAAAAGTAAGCTATAAAAAAATGTATGTATAATCCTAATTTTAAAAAGTGAAATAATTATGTCATATATTTTGTGTGTATGTGTGAAAAATATAGAGAGACACTTGGATTTATAGATTTGTGTAGATATGGACAAATTATGGGAGGGAGGATAGACACCAGGCTGTTTACTGCTGTGGTCCACAGATACTCAGATCAGAGACCACTTTGGAAAAATGATGAAAGCTATGAACTCACCAGAAAAATGTACATGTCATAATCTACGTTCCCAATGTTGCTTCAGTGTTAGGGGTTCATAAAGCTAAGATTGCAAGCCTATGCGCAAGTGGAATGAGGCTCCTGGAAACATCTCACCATATATATTTTTGTGCTTTTGCGTTTCTTTTTACTGTGGATGTGCATTACATTTACAATTGGATCAAAGCCATCTATCTTGGTTTTACTTCTAATTTGAGTATAAAAGAATCTTGCATATTCTAAGTAAGAATTCATACTAAAATGCCTGCTGAGAAATCATTTCCTCTGAAGCACCCTATAGAATCGTTATATAAAATGAAATTCAGGGTATGAAGTATAAGATGGGCGGCATACGGAGTACCTCAACTTCACAGTGAACTGCACCCCAGTCTTCAAGACCAGTGGCCTCTGAGGATGAGTTGGCATGCATGGCTGTCTTTCCACCACAAATGAGCTGCAAATACCCACAAAGTGTAGACAAATTAGCATTTCCGTCAAGACCGAGGCAGTAAAAAGTAAATGATTTTCCTTAAAGAGGAAATGAAGTTAGAAGGCATAACCTGAAAAATAATTTGAAAGAGAATCTGACAAATTGTATAAACAAAGTGATGTTTCCTGGTTAGTAAAGAAATTCCTGAATCTAATTTACACTCAACAAAAAACAGAGTGACTGTAATGACTTATAATATTATCCAACAATGAAAATGCTGAATTTGACTATTTACAAATATCCATTAAGGACCAATTTATACTACAAAAATCTGCATTAAGTACCAATTTTGTACTAAAAAATTTCAAGTAAACATCTCCCATTTTTTCAGACTCCAGCATATAGACATTTCTGTCTGGCATGAGGTACAGGGACTCAAAGACATTTTCAGATTTCAAGTTAGTATTTAAAAAACCCTGCTGGGGAAAAAGGGGACAAAGAGCCTTCCAATTTTCAACAGAAATACATAAACATTTATATGAAGCAGAATGGGGGAGGAATAAAGAATAAGTTGTGCAAGTCTAGAAGAAATAGAACCTCTGCTTGGGAACTCTAGGAAGATTTAAATCATGAGACACAAATGGCAACTTCCAGCCTGATAGACTCTGGACAAGTAGGGACAAAAAGAGGCTGTGAGGTAAAGGGAATGGTCTCAGAGAGTCACAGGGAAGGAGCCGTACAGCGTGGGCCCGGGAAGGAGCAGGATGTCGGGCTGCCTGGGAATGGGCACATGTGGGAGCTAAGTGTTGAGTAGCTGGCCAGGTCCAGGCTGCTGGAGCAGGCCCATGTGTGTCGCGCTGAGGGCTCCACTGGGCCACCTGATGAAGAGCCAGGCTGACACTCTGCCCTGGAACAGTGCTGGGTCTCGGGGCACAGGGCAGAAGGCTAGGAAAGGCGACTGGTTGGGAGGCTGCTATGTAAGAGTTCAGAAAAGAGGATCTGAGAGCCTGATGCATGAGGCTGCGGTTAGGGAAGGAAAGGACAATTATCCCAAGGTTAGGCAGGCTAGGTCTTAGTGTGGCGGGGTTAAGGGGAAGTGGGAGGCCAAGGTGGCCAAGAGGATGGCAGGGTATTGGCATAAGCAAGGAATTCAGGAAGAGCTAATTGCCATTAAAAAGTTTATAGAGCCTATTAATCCCTTCTAAATTATCTGAGTTTCTGGCAAACATTCCCCTAGATAAAGTAACCGTAGAAGGTGCAAAGAAAGTCCCCTGGAGTTACCTCCGAATGAGCTGCTGGAAGAGGTCGTAAGTGCGATCCCATAACACCTGTTTGTTCTTTGTGATAGGGTCGTGTTCATAGCTGTATTTCTGTTCCAATTCTTCCAGCTTTTTAAGCTGCTGACGAACCTGCTGCAGGCTCTCTGCAACTATGGTAAACCTAGGAAGGCACAAGACACCAGTGTCTCAGTGAGCAACACTCCCCAGGCAGTCTGGATTAAAGGCAATGACAGAAATCAACAAGCAGTGCAGGTGATACACATCACCTACACCAGCACTCTCCACACTCCAGGAAGACACAGGAAGGAGGGCGATGAGGCTTGTGCCGGTAATAAGGAGCTACACTCCAAACCTTAGTTTATTTTTTATTTTGAAACAGGGTCTCGCTAGGTTGTAAGGGCCTCACTAAGTTGCTGAGGCTGGTCACAAACCTGCAATTCTCCTGTCTCAGCCTCCCAAATACTGGGATTATATGCATGCACCACTACTCCTGGTTAGAAACTTAGTTCAGAGAAGAAATTAACACTACAGCCTGATCAAAAACCCTCTGCACACTCCTGAGATCTACAGCAGGAGAGATGGAAGGGGCAGGGCTTCCAGGTGATGTGTGATTTCACTGACCACTAAGGTACCTGACATTTAAAAGGGGTAGAACTCTGCTGGATGTGGTTGTGCATGCCTGTAATCTGATTACTTGGGAGGCTGAAACAAGAGGACTGCAGGTTTGAGGATAGTGTCAGCAATTCAATAAGGCTGTCAGAAACTTAGCAAGACACTTTTTCAAATATAAAATAAAATAGGGCTGGGGTATAGCCCAGAAGTAGAATATCCCTGGATTAAATCCAGAGCACCACTGAACAGATGAAAGAATGAACAAATGAATGAAAAACATAGAGCAAAGAGGAGGGTAGAGGTGGGGAAAACAGAGAGGACACAGTAGGGAGTGACGTAAGAGACTGTGAGGGGCCACTGAAGGTTTTATGTCAAGATAGTGTGTGAACAGTAGGTAGCTCAGCAACACCTGTCGGAGACATTGTACAGAGGAGAGTGGGGGGACAGCCTCGAGGCTGTGGGACAGTACGGGGAGGATGGCAGGCAGGGGTGCGGTAGAGGGGAAAAAATAAAGATTGCTATTTTGCTCAACTGAAAGGAGAAAGCAACACATTCAGTCTAGACTCTAACATGGGCCATGGAGGAAACCTAGCGACTGCTCTCAGGCGCTTCCTTTCTGAGTTGATTCTAACAATAATCTAACAGTTCCTGAGCTGAGACATGCCATGGAAGACCATCTCAGTTGCCTGGGGAATCAATCTTAAAAACATTTCCTCCCTAATGGAAACGTCTACTTCACTTGGTGGTTTCCCCTCTTGGACCTGGCTCTAAGCACTGATAGCAGCCCTCTGCAGGAACGCGAAGGCAGGATGGTAGCTAGGCGGGTGCCCAAGGAGATTCTGCCCAGCACTTCCCAGCTCCCCTGGAGTCCTGCACACAGAGAAAATGGCTGTCCTTTGACACAGCATGGGCAACTGGGGTGCATTTGTGTCTAACAATAATCTAACAGTTGCAACTATGGTAACAATAATCTAACAGTTGATTCTAACAATAATCTAACAGTTCCTGAGCTGAGACATGCCATGGAAGACCATCTCAGTTGCCTGGGGAATCAATCTTAAAAACATTTCCTCCCTAATGGAAACGTCTACTTCACTTGGTGGTTTCTCCTCTTGGACCTAGCTCTAAGCACTGATAGCAGCCCTCTGCAGGAACACAAAGGCAGGATGGTGGCTAGGCGGGTGCCCAAGGAGATTCTGCCCAGCACTTCCCAGCTCCCCTGGAGTCCTGCACACAGAGAAAATGGCTGTCCTTTGACACAGCACGGGCAGCTGGGGTGCATTTGTGTCACTACAAGAGGCACCTGTGGAGGGCTCAAGGGTCAGGGTCACTCCAGACACACACTGGGCTGGGAAGCTCTGCCCTAATGTGCAAGAAATGTGGGGTATGTACAGGCAATTCACAGAACAAAAAATGAATGGCAGAACAGTAATTGTATTATATTGTTTTGTTTTTGTAGGATGGAACACAGGAACATTCTACCTCCAAGCTATATCCCAGCCTCTTTTTTTGTTTTGAAACAGGTCTTGCTAGGTTGCTGAGAATCTCACAAAAGTTACTGAGGCTGGTCTAAACCTGTGATCCTTCTGTCTCAGCCTCCCAAGAACTGGAATTACAGGCATGCGTCACCATGCCTGGATATATATATTTGTGTTTATGGTACTAGAGATTGAACCCAGGGCCTTTTGCATGCTAAACTGCAGCTACCACTGAGCTACATCCCCACTTAGCAGTGTAATCTCATGATAATAACCCCACTATATCCCCGGTCCGTGAGCACTTGGCAGTGTCTCAGGCCAGCATTCCCTCACATCACTCTGAACTCCCACCTCTTCTATCTCCCCACTCCATCAGCTGTTGGGCCTTCTCCCGGAGCACCCTACCATTCTAGTAGTATCCTTTCTGTCTGTCTTCCAGGCTACTGCCAGTGTTCTTTCTAAATAAAAAATGAGAGCCACACCCCCTGCTTAAGATAAAAATCTGCCTTTGAACTCAGGATCCCCAGGGAAAGTCCCCTTCCTGTGGTGCTGAGAACCTCCACAAGCAGCATGCAGCATCTCCTGGAGCCCTGTCTTCCTGCCTGTGTCTCCCTGGCTTTCTCCAGCCACCCGGTGTACAGTCTCGCAGGTCCTCACATTTGTGCCTCTGCCCGTGCTCTTCTCTCTGAGGGAGGAACTCCTCTTCCCTGTCTACGCCAAGTACCCTGCTCGCTGTCAGTGTGAGAGGGGACCACCTCCTTCAGGAAGTGGTGACTCCTCCGTCCTCCAGGGAGCCCTGATGCACACTTGCTTTAGCACCTAGGACCTTTCACTGTATAAGATTATCCCCATGTCTGTTTTTCCCTTCACACTGAGAATTCCTCAAAAGCAAAGCCCAGGATCCATCTCCCTCATGTGCCCAGCTCCCAGCAGGGATCCTGGCACATGGTCAGCATTTCATAAGTACTTACTGGAATGACAACTGGATAGATCCATGACAAACCACTATTTCATGTAAGCCTAGAAAGTGCCTCAAGATGTTTTGTTTTTAATTAAGCATCAGCACTCAAGTTATTCAGTGTGTTCTGTGACAACCACACCACTGGGGGTTTGGTATAGTCCAATATCCAAGAGCCTAAGAATGTTCCAAACCAATCAGATGTGACTAAACATGGCAGCAGTCAAAGGTAACACTGGGCCTTCCAAGTGTGTCCAGGGTAAAAGGCTGGACTATGCCAAATTCTAAGCCAAAATTTTGATGAAGAGGTGCCCGGAGGTGCTCTTGATGAGTTCCCATGGCCGGCCAGCCAGTCGGCTGCCAACGTGCCCCTCTGTGGAATCTCACCAGTTCTGCAGCTGGTCCAGGCACGCGTTGGGTGGACCTCCAATACAGGCACTCTGCTGTCTCCGCTTCCACTCCACCAGCTCATCGCTGATCAGAGAATTCTGGGTGTGTTCAGTGGCAGTCAACAACTCTCTTATTTTATGAACTATCTCCTACAGGGAGACGAAGGAACAAAAAGTCAATAGTAATCACTGAATTTTAAACAATTATTTATTTATTTATTTATTTATTTTGGTGGTACTGGGGTTCCTGGAAGCCCTTCTATCTCCGGGCTACACTCCCAGACCTATTTTTTTATATTTCTGAAACAGGGTCTCTTACGCCAGCGCGGCTGGCTTCGAACCTGCACGATCCTCCTGTCTCCGCCTCCCAAGCGTGGGGATTACAAGCGTGTGCCAACCACGCCTGGCTTAAACGATTATTTTTAAAGTAAAGCAAATATCCTTTCATTCTCAACTGGAGCTCTAAGTCAAGCTGTTACAAAAACAATCTTTTCTCTCCTCTAAGCTTCGAGTCCATTATTTATGGTCTGTGACCAAAGCAACATGCGACTCTGGGAAGTAATCACATACCTTTCTCTTGTTGTCAAGCATTAAGAACATCTTCTTGAGTGACAGCTCTTCTTGTTTCTGGTCATTCTTTGCCACACCATTGGCTTCAAGTTCTGTAAGTGAGAGCAGACAAATATAGACGTGTAAAAAGATCATCCCAACTAAAGCCCTCATCCACATAAACTTAGGAGAAGTATATATAAACACAAAGTCTGGCCTTCAATCTTTATTGAACAAAACAAACAAAAAAAAGACCTACATATAAAAACTGGACACACCGAGGGCCGGGTGTGGTGGTGCACGCTAGTAATCCCCACGCTTGGGAGGTGGAGACAGGAGGATCGCGCAGGTCTGAAGCCTGCCTCGCTGGCTTAAGAGACCCTGTTTCCAAATAAAAGTATAAAATAGGTCTGGGAGTGTAGCCTGGAGGTAGAAGGGTTTCCAGGAACCGCAGTACCACCAAAAAAAAAGAAAGAAAGAAAAAAAAAGGAAAAATACTGGACACACTGAAACAAAGTACTAGTTTACTGTCTACTATTTAAGTTACTATCTAAGTATTTCTTAAATGACAAAACTTCAGTTAAAATATGTATATGAACCTCTGGCTTTCAAAGAGAAGCAGACAATTAGGAAGTAGCAGTTGCAGTTTCTTTCTCTCCCATTTTCCCCCCAAATCATACCCAGAAATCTCTATATTTTATACAATGCATTCTCTGGGGTTATTTTTAGTTGCTACAACCATTAAAAGCCAGCAGGAACAACAAAATAGTGTGAGCCTGCCTTGAAACATGAGAAAAATGTTGAGCATATCTGTAGCACATACATGTGGAGCTGAAGTGTTTGAAGCAGCTTTAGGTATTAGGTCAGAGAAAAGGTATGTATTTATCAGTCTATACTAATCAGTGGGCTAGACATAATAAATAAGGTGACATATAACCAGTGGTAGTCCCTTGGGGGTGACTTTGTCTTTCCCCTCTAAAGACATCCAGCAGTGCCTGGAGACAGTTTGGGTTGTCAGCACTGGGGGTTAGAGGATAGCACTACTGGCGTATGGTGGGTAGAAGTCAGAAATGCCTAACTATTCTATGAAGCCTCAGATAGCTCCACAACAAATAACTGTCTGACCCAAGATGTCGATGGTTTTGAGCTTAAGCTTGGGCTTGGGAAATCAAGAAGTCAAAATCAGTTAATTCAGGGACATAAAATATTTGATAAATATGAAGGAGTGACTGCCTTCCTTATCTAGTGTAGAAAGAAAAAAGAATGTAGCCAATGGCACCACTCTAATTATTAACTCTTACCTCTGTTCTGCAGGGTTTTACATTTAAAGTCATATTCATCTTGCAAATCTTCTAGGGTCTTGATTTCATGCTCTATAGACTACAAATAAAGACATAAACATGTTTTCCATCAATTAGCATATTCCAAAGACTTTAGGAAGCAGATTGTGGATTTAAACAAAACCTGGGAAAACATGGAAACCATTCCAGCTTCCTCAAAGACAGGTCACACTTGCAAAACTCTAGTTATATACATGAAATAATATCTCTTTCATCAATAAGACCATAATAATCTTTTTTTTTTGTGGGTGGTACTGGGGATGGAACCCAGGGCTTTCTACCTCTGGGCTACATTCCCAGACCTATTTTATATTTTATTTGGAAACAGGATCTCACTAAGTTGCTGAGAGCCTTACTCAATAGCTGAAGCTGGCTTCGAACCTGTGCAATCCTCCTGTCTCAGCCTCCCAAGTACTGGGATTACAAGTATATGCCACCATGTCCAGCTCATAATAAACTTTTTAAAAAAGAGAAGACACACAACAATTCTCAAACTGTCATCACCTGGCTCAGGGCCTAGGTTTTTATTTTTCCTCATTTTTTGAGACTACCTTTGAGATGTGACTTAACACTTTCATTGTGAAGCACACAGCACACTCACACAAAAACTAACTCACAGAAAATCTCATTATTCCTTACAAATAAGAAGCGTGACCACCCACATCTCTATTTAACTGAAACCCTCCTGGTTTGACACTTGCTATCTTGGTATAATTATTAACAAGGCCTTCTTACTCAGTTGCATCTCAGTTTGGACCCTAAAAATTGGCCTTATTTAAGATTTTGCCACATTTCTACATTCTTCTCTGGATTTCCCTGGTGGTTTCCAGTGAAGCTAACTCAGTTTCTACCTTAATAAAGTGTTTCCTTAGGTAACTGCAGGATAAAGTTGCTCCAAAGAATCTGGGGTTGAGAAAACTGTTATCTGAAGCACATGAGTCCAAGCCAGAGTGGTGTTACCTAGAGACCCATAGCAGGACTGCACCTCTCAGCTGGGAGGCTTGTCTACAAATACAGGCCTCCTGAGGAGCAGAACTCTTCAACCTTCTCTCCAAAGAGCCCTCACAGTGGATAGGTATGGACACCAGCCAGCAAGGCTGCCATGTGGCCCTCTGCTTCCACATACCGTGTCAGAAATTTTATCTTAATATAGTGGTGTAGATGTCTTATTCTAATCAGAAATGTACTGGAATTTCTTGCAATGAAATTTTTTTGTTTGTTTCTCTTCCAAATCTTATAGTAAAACAAGTTCTCAAGGAAGATGGGCCATGCTTATTTTAAGGTATAACTCTAAGAACACCCTGATGAGAGGCATGGTGGACAGAAAGAGCTACCTGGAGCAGCAACACCTAGTTTACTGGTTAATGGGGCAAAGTCAATATTTACTGCATGATCTTGCAAGAAAGAAAAAATAAGCTCCAGGTTCAGAAGTTATATTAGGGCTCATACAAAAGTCTAGCTGGTCATGGGTTTCACCAGTTTGTTGATTTCTGGTTTAGAACTTTATCGAAAATTTTCTTCTCGGCTATTTAAAAGATTAGTGACTGGGCTTACTCTCAGGGGGACTGACAATTTTTATTCCCTACAAATCGGTTACAGAATAAATGAATGTATTCACTCAGTACTCACCATGACTTGTTCCTTCACGTTTCTGACTTTGGCGCCAAGCTCCTTCTGTTTGTCTAGCAACAGAGTGTTCTGAGTATTCCCAGCCTGGGCCTGTGGTGGGAAGTGGGTGGTCAGCAGCCATCGCTTTCTCTGATGCATTTACTCACTGCCTGTCCTCCAAAGTCAAGCCCATACCTTGTACTCCACTGACCTCCCAGAACTGCCAAAACCTACTACAGTTTCCCACATGTGTGTCAATTAGAAATAGCTCAGTTCCTGAGGCTGGCAAACTGTCAGCACAGTTACAGAAAGTAGACATTCATACCTAAAATTAAAAGCAATTCTAGAAGTTTTCATTAATTCACATAGTTGGATAGAATCGCTGAGGCATTATTTTCCGAGTTTCTCAAGTTCTGTACATAAGATTATTCAAATTAACCCTGTAATTGTTTATCATAAAGCCTTGTGATTCCAAGTGTGGACCCTAGACCAGCAGCATCTTACTACCTTGGGAACTTGTTGGAAATGCAGACTCTCGGGTCCTATTCTGATTGCCAAATTAGAACCTGATCTTAACACCATCCCGTAATTCAGAGGTACACGGAAATTGAAAAGCAGCTATTAAGGGCTTCCGTGAAAATCTGCTATCAGAAAGTCAATAATGAACAGAAGCCCAGATCTGCTTGGGAGCATTCATTCCTCTCCAACAACGAGGGCATCATATCTCTGTTCATTGCATTAGGTGTTCAATGATGTATTCACTCGGCATGTACTTACTAGGCGCTAAGTAAATGTCACGCAATGTTCTAGGCCAAGGCGTTACAAGGGTAAACAGGATGGTACCGTTTTCATGGAGATTAGATTCTAGGAAGATGCTACTTTTGCCCACACACAGCAAAAGCTATTCCTGTAGACTTTTCTTTCAGTTGCCTTCGCATGTTCTCTGTGGGGGTTTTGTATGCACTCAAATTTATCAGTCTCTTTTTAATACCTAGATTTTACCTCATATTAGAAAGCCTCCCCCTAATGAAAGATTATAAAGGAGCTCATCTACATTTTTCCCAAGCACTTGTATGGCTTCATTTTTTAATTTTATAGTTCACATTTTAAATATTTCATACACAAAAATGTGGCATTTCAATATATGCATACACTGTATAATGTTTAAATCAGGATAAACATACCTATTTTCTCAATCATGTACTAGTTCTTTATTGTGAAACATTCAATAGTCCTTCTATTTTTTGAGATATTTAGTACATAATTATTACTTATAGTCATCCTACTGTGTGATACTGCATCCCAGCTTCTACTTTTTGCTTTTACATCTCTGAAATATTTGAAGCTTCTTATGTTTAATGAGAATTATAGGTCCAATTTTTAATCTTTCCAATTGGCTAGCTATTTGTTTTAACCACATTTAGTGAAAAGTCCATATTTTCTCCAGTACTTTGAGCTGCCATCTTGATCTCTCTCCACACACACAGACACACACACACACACACACACACACACATACACACACACACACACATACACACACACACACACATACACACACATATATATATTTTTTTTTCATATATATCTAGGAGGTTTTTTTGTCTTTAAAGGTTTTTTGTTTCTTTGTTTGTTCTTAGCTTATTTTTTAAGGGTTTTTTTTTGTTGTTGTCTTTTTTGGAACTGGGGATCGAACCCAGAGCGCCACACCTGCAAAGCAGGTGCTTTGCCACTGAGCTACATCCCAGCCTCTCTAGGAGTTTTTTTAATTGGTGCATTGTAGTCATACATCTTAATGAGGTACTGGATCATAGAGACATACATGCACACATCACTCATTTAGCTCTTCTCCAATTCTTTCCCCATTCCCTCCCCCTCCCTCCTTCTCATGTTTGGCTTAGTGATTGGCTTTTATATCTTTGTAAATGTACATCATGTGCATTAGGGAATTTCCCTCCCGCCCCATCCCACTCAGGTCGCCTTCTTCACTCATCTAAGGTTTCTGCTTCTTTGTCTAGAGTCCCTCCTATGTCCCATTTTCTTCTCAGCTTCCACATATTAGGGAGAACCGACTTTTCACTCTTCGTGACTGACTAATCTCATTTAGCCTAATCTTCTCCACTTCCATCCATTTCCCTGCAAATGACATAATTTTGTACTTCTTTATGGCTGAGTAAAATTCCATTGTGTACATGTCCCATAGTTTTATAATCCATTCATCTGATAAGGATATCTTGGCTGGTTCCATAGTTTGGCAATTGTGAATTATGCAGCTATGAGCATAGATTTGCACACATTAGTCTGGTGTTTTGGTTTCTATTCTTTTGGGTAGATACCCAGAAATGTTATTGCTGGGTCATACGGTAGCCAATCAGTGCAACACTTCAGAAGACAGTATGGAGGGTCCTAAGAAGAATAGGAATGAACCTACCATATATCCAGGTTTATTTCTAGTTTTTCTTTTCCTTTTCACTGATATATTCATAAACTTGAACCTCTGAGCCATTTTTAATTATAGGAGACTTTAGTAGGGCTATAGTAGGGCTAGTAGGACAAGTAAGCCTAGTCCCATTTCATTGTTTTACCTTTCTAGGGGTTTCCTTGCTAGTCTTTAATGTTTATTTTTCATATGAATTTCAGAATCCTTCTTTATAGCTCCAGAAAACAATCTTTTGCTATTTTTAGCAAAAAGGGGGGGTCACATTAAAAATGTGTGTTATCTCAGGGAGAGCTCTTTTTTAATGTTTTTAATTCCTATGCTTCTAATAGTTTTCTCTGATCTAATTGCACTGGTCAATACCACCACTATGATGTTAAATAGCCATGAAAATAGTGGATGTTTTTGCTTGTGTTTCTGATTTACTGAAATTTTCTGAATAAAATACTGTCTTTACAACTGAGAGATGTATATTTTAGGACATTAGCAGCATATGTATCAATTCCTATCTTATGAGCTATTTTTAACCAGGAATAGACAGTGCATTTTCTCAGGCCCTCTCAGTATCGATGAAGAGATCCAAATGCTTCTTTCTCTCCTTATATCCATTATGATATCGGACTACATCAATGGATTTCCCATTACAATGACAACGCTTGTAACCTGTAGTACATCCTACTTGGTCATGGTGCATTATTCCTTAATGTATCATTTCATCCTGATCCCCAACATTTTACTTAGGACTTTTATGCTGATAGTAATAATTAAACTTGGCCTATAACTTTGATTTTTGTTCTATCTTTAGCAGGCTTAGGTATTCTCTCTTCATAGAAAGCTTTTCTTCATTTCATATACTCTGGAATAAAAGTTTGAAGTGTTTGAACTATATTGGTTATAAAGTGTGTATTAGAAATATGTGAAAATGACTGGTATCCTCGGTCCCAGGCGCCACATGTTACCAAGTAAGAAAAGTGATTTGGGGGGATCATTCAAAACAAGCGGCTTCCTGTGCAACTCTGCTAGGCTTTCTGCCTGTGACAGAGATTGCTGCTGTTGTTTACTTCTAAACCAGCTGGATGTGGCTGCCTTGTCCCGAAGGCTGAGCTGGGATACTACATCGGCCAGAGGAACACCACTGGAGGGTCCTGACTTCCAAACTATGAAGGGTGAGTTCAGTGAGCAGAGGCACACACAATGGCAGCGTGAGGATGCAGCTGTCTTTGTAGCTACTCCCTTCCCTCCCTGCTGCCTTGCTTTTCCACCAAGCACTGGAAACCTGGCGATGGTGGCAGAGGCCTAAGAAAACTCCTGCTTCAACCTCAGGCAGCAGTCCGTGCATGCTGCTGAAACTCTTTGGTAGGCTCTTGCTCCATCCTCTTCCTTCTCCCTCCCAAGCTCTGTGGCCCTGAGCAAAGAACTCGATCTCTGAAGCTTAGTTTTCTCATCTATAAAATGGGGAAGAAAGCATCTACTTCCAATGATAGTTTTGAAAGTTTTCTCTGTGTGTGTGTGTGTGTGTGTGTGTGTGTGTGTGTGTGTGTGTGTGTGTCTGTGTGTGTGTGTGTGTGTGTGTGTGTGTGTGTTACTGGGGGTGCAACCCAGGGGCCTTTCTACCTCCGGGCTATACTCCCAGACACATTTTATACTTTTTATTTGGAAACAGGGTTTAAATTGCTGAGAGCCTCACTAAGTAGCTGAGACTGGCTTCAAACCTGTGCGATCCTCCTGTCTCAGCCTCCCAAGTGCTGGGATTATAAGCATGCGCCACCACGCCCATCACTGAAAGATTTTATTTAAATAAAATAAGGTTTGTAAGATGCTTATCACAGAGTCTGAAACATGATAAGCCTTCAGTATATGGGAATTATACTATAAAAAAAGATGGACAAGCCAAGGAAGCTAAGAATCCATTTCCTCCCTTCCCTCCGAATGGAAAGAAATCACCATCACCATGTCTGGACCCTATGGACCTAAAATTTGCCCCTATACATAGTTAACTTTTTGACTACATAAACATAAGCACGCAAATAATAAATAAAACGAAATCAGGGCATGGTGGCACCTGCTTGTAATCTCAGTACTTGGGAGGCTGAGACAGGAGGATTGCAGGTTCACAGCCAGCCTCAGCTCCTTAGGCCCTCAGCAGCTTCATGAGACCAGTTTCAAAATAAAAAATAAAAACAATAGGGCTGGACTATAGCCTGGAGGTAGAATGCCCCTGGCTTCTGGAAAAAGAAAGAAAAAAAGAGAAAAACCAGTGTGAAATTATAGGCAGCAGACAAACATTTATAGTCCACCAGAAAATTGGGTAACATTCTCTTAAATGTACTTCCTTAAAACTCTTCCACTAAAATAAGCAATGGGAACTGATACTTTCCTATCTTATCAATCTATACAATTCTATGATCTTCAATTTTTCGAGCTGAGCCAGAACTGTTCATGCCGCTGCCTTATTCAAGCTATTGAATCTGCATGTACCCATTACAGTGTTTCAGTAATTGTCCATTCATGGATATTCTCGTTTCATTCATAGTCTCCTTACTCCTCTGGCCCCCAACTGGATTATTTTGAAGTACATACCAGATATCCCATCATTTCATGAGTATATACTGTGCTATGAATAGAAAATATATTGATAAAATGTAGTCAATTCAACAAGAAGAAAAAATAGCAAAAAAATGTTTCTGTGCCTCCCAACCAGTGGTAGCTGAAGGACTGTGGAAAGAAGGTACCTTGTGTCTCTTTGCTGTCCCGACAACCTCAGACCCCAGGGCCTTCCCTCACACCCTGAGCAGGCCTTGTGCCAAGGTGTTCCATGATTCAGGTGTCCTCTGGGAGGCTCAGAATAAGCCTCCCCACAGATCACTAACCTTTCTAATGGGGAGCTGGAAAGCAGACAGGCCTGTAAGACCCAAAGAGCAGCCATGGGGCCGGGCAGGCCTGGTGTATGGCAGCAAGCCCCTGCTCTGCCTGCGAAGCCCACTCTTGGCTGAGGGGCCAAACGTGAGCAGAGATATATTGCAAAGGTGGATAGCAAGCTCTTCTGCCCAGCTCTGCCCTGGCTGACCGCTCAAGTCTATTAGACATGCAGAAGAAGTCCACTACATGCCTCTGTTAGGATGAAAATCCCATTAATATTTCCTGCTAAAAACCTCCCAGGTGCACGCCAGGTGGGGCCAGGCAAGCCTCTCTCAGAGGAGAAAATACAACCTACTTCTCCAACACTGATTATATATTTATAATACAACCTACTTCTCCAACACTGATATATATATTTAGTGTACACACACACACACACACACACACACACACACACACACACACACATGGCTTTGTTCTCTAGCCTGGGTACCCAATGAACTAGCCAGCTTAAATCCAGAGTGAATAATACATTTCTTACTTTGCTTAGCACAGCCAGGTACTTTCAGTGTCACAGAGAAAAAGGAACTAAGTGCCCAGGAAAACAAGAGATGCCCAAGGGCTGAGACAAATTCTCCGGAAGGCACTAAGACAGGTGTTCACCATCACTAGTTTCCTTTCTTCTTCACGGTGGCACGGTTCACTTTGTTATCAGCCAGTGAAATGCACACAGTGGGCATTCTACCATATCCTCTACACTCTCCCCCCATACTAGAATGGTCACTGTGAAAACACAGTGGTTTCACAACTGCCTGCTCCTGGGCCGCCTCACCAATTTACTGTTCAAATTGCCACAGCAATTTCTAAAAACCAGTGAACCCTGACTGCCACGAAGGTTTGCATTAGGATTAGTAAAACCAATACAATTCTGATTCATTCACTGTTTAGATGCCATGAATATTGAACAGGTAACTCAGTCTTGTTCAAAACAAAGCCCTTGATTTTCACATCAATCTCTTCTTCACCCTCAAAATGTGTTGTGTCCTCTAAAAGTCCTGCTCCTGCCCCCTTCCCTGCTTTCCCGGCTCAGTAAACCAGCTGCCATTCTCCAAGGGACTCAAGTCACAACTGTAGAGCCCTCTTCAATTTCTCACTCTTTCTCATGTCTACAACTGACCCTTTAATCTAAGCACCAGGCCCAAAACAGCATGTGAATCTCTCTCCTTCTACTTCTTTGCACCTCTGCTGACTGAGTACAGCTTCCACAGCTGTTTCCTTGGACTGCAGCAGGAACCCTCTGACCATCATCTACACAGTCCATTTCTGTGTCCGTACCTCAGAGAAGTTTCCTGCCTCTGACCTACAGAAACGACCTAACCCTTTAACCCAGCAAGTTATCTTCACCAAACTCCATACTCCATCAAGAAGCTTGTCCTGGTTGTTTCTCTCCTCACGGGAACTTACACAGAGGAAGACCTTTTAGATAAGGATCCAATAGATTAGAATCTTTTGTAAAGGCTGGTTCCATGAAATCTCTAAATCTGACTTTGCCTTTTTCTTGGAGCAATATAGGAACTTTCACCACTGTCTTGACCTGGGCCACAGTAATATTTGTGAAATGAACAAATTATTTTTTATTATATTGTTGATGTTCAAATAGAAAAAAGTACCTGATTAAATCTCTGGGCATTTTCCAAAATCTTTCTCTCCTCCTTTAGACAGTTATGGATAATCATAGACATCTGTATTGGGTCTTCTTGAAAATTATCCTAGGTATAAGTGGTTAGAATAAAAATAAAGTTCAGAGTATTTAAACCATTGTGTATTATAAATAGATATAAACTTGTTTATATTCCTTGAGAAATGTCACTTCATATTAAACTCTGCATAAGCTGTTTTTGTAGAAATTAAAAATATTCCTTTCACAAATGAAAACAAACATTGCTTTAACTTACCAAATAACTGCAGTACCTAAAGTGCTTCTTGGTTTAAAAATGAAGTATCTTCTTTCATACATGGTTCATATATAGCTTATTTTTCCCGGGCCTCATACATTTGCTAAGCATGTACTTTACCACTGAGCCACACCCCTAATCCTTCATATTATGTTTTCATTAATATCCTTCTATATTTCTTGAGGCCAATTATCATTTATTAGGATCCTAAGACAATATACATGATATAAGAACTCTTCATGATAGTCTTCAATTAATGTGTCTGTTGGCTTATGCTTTGAATTAAACCAAAGACATTCATCTCAGCTTTTATGTTTCTATCAAAGCTAGTTTGCAAAAATACTGACAATAATTGTTCTTTATTTTTTATTTATTTATCTATATACTTATTTATTATTATTATTTTTTATATATTTAGCAGTACTGGTGACTGAATCCTAGGGGCAGTCTACCTCTGGGCTATTCCTCCAGGCCTATTTTATTTTTTATTTGGAAACAGGGTCTCACTAAGTTGCTGAGGCTGACTTTGAACCTGTGATCTACCTTCTGTCTCAGCCTTCCAAGTACTGGGATTCCAAGTGTGTGCCACCACACCTGGTTCTCATGGTTCTTTAATAACAGGTACATTCAAGCAAAGTTCAAATGAGAGCAAATTTTGGTAAAGTTAATCTGATTTCCCCCATTCCCTGGTATTATAAAATCTTAAGTTCATTCACAAAGAAAAAAAACCAACTTTTAATCACCTATGGTGAAAAGTTTAGTTGTGTTGTATAAAATAAGAAAATGACAGCTTTTGCTTCCATTAAAACAAAAAAGATCCACAACTACAGAATAAATAAGGTAGCCAGGCTAAGCGCATGCTGAGAATACATCTGAAGAACTCCTAAAATTTTGCAGCACGTTCTCCCATGTCCAGACGGTCCTTGGCTTTCTCTTCCCCGGGAGGGCATCTCCACCAGAAGGAAGGTACGCAAAGTCTGGTCCAAGTCACTAACTCACTACGGGGCCTCAGAGAAGTCAAAGCTTTCCAGGCTTATTCCTCATCTGTACATCAAGCACTCAGACCTAAATGATCTCTAAAGTTCTTTGGAGCTTGCTACTCACTACTTTAAAAACACAGTCCCTTTTCTTTGGCTTAAATATGGGCAATATTTAGTGAAACAAAGTTATAGTGTCATGTTTCTCCCAGAATTACTAAAACCTAAGAAGGTAATACACTTCAGCCTGAAAGTTACTTGTATGCTTATAAAATGAATTGATATTTTTTTATGCTACCCATGTTAGTCAGATAAAGGGAGCTTTATGCATATCTCTGTACCTTCTCTAAACACAATTGAGTATATGCTTGGCAGTATCTCTGAATTAAAACTGTCTTGGGAACACTTTGACTGAAACAGGAACGCGAGGTCATACCTGAAGGTTGCGCTTGCTTTTTCTTATGTTATGCTGCAACAAAAAATTATTCTCCAGAGAAAAGCGACTGTATTGATCATCCAGCTGTGACAGGAGGTCATAGAAACGGATGGTGGCAAACGAAACATCATTGGCAGCATGCTCCCTAGGAGATTGAAAATTTACATGCCTCATTCTGGATACTATTTAAAACAGACAAAAGAAATACTGCTTTCTTACTGAAATTATTAAAAATAATTTTAAGGGCTTCTTAAGTTTTCTTTTCTTTTTTTAAATGGCCATTTTATCAGCAATTTATATGATATTTCTATTACATGAAATTCTCATGATAAATGAATACTTAAAAATGAACACTTAAAGAGATGGCACAAGAAACTATTCCCGGTAATTAGCTCTGGAAAGAAAAAAACCAACAAGGGTCTTTACTTTCTGTGTTAAATACTTTCAGAATATTTAAAATCCTTTCAAACAACAAGCAATATGTTTTAGGACATATCAGTTTTTAGAGCTAGCCCCTTAATTTTTACTACATTCTTCAAATTTCTAATCAATATTTTACTATAATTTTGCCTTAATGATTTCTTTTAAATAATTTCTATAATCTTATTTTCCTAAGTTGGAAAATAATTGGTGTCATTATTATATAAGTTGTTCAAAGTATTTGGGAGCATATCATAATTAAATGTGACAAAATTACATAAACATGCTTAATGACTAATGAATTTGGCTTTATAGAGACATATGCACTTTTTAAAATCAACAAACTTTTCTGCAACAGAAAATCCCCATAGTCATTAATGAATTTCATCTTCCAGTAAATGCAGCTCCAATTTACTCGTCAACAAGCATTCTTAAAGTGAACGTAAACTTCTTTCCTTGTCCAGAGAATTTTCCTTACCAGTCTTGCTTTTCTAGCCACTGAGCCAGGTACTGTCTGATTTCCATGGGAAAACTGTCATCATAAAGCTGGTGAACCTGCTCCAGGAACTTGGAGTCAAGCTGCTGAAGTTCATACCACTGAGACATCCTATGGCAAGAAGAACAAATAACCCTGATAGACCCAACACTCTGAAGAAAGCCTCCAGCATATGTATGTCTACACAGCTTTCTTAGGGCCTGGGGCAGCTCAGTGTGTGGCTCAGGGCATAAGCACCTGTGCGGCTTGGTAGGATCAAACCCTAGCACCAAATAAGTACCTTGCTTACTTGAAGGCATAATTTGTCTTCTAAATATATGTCTTAAATGGTATCTATATTCTAAAGCCTATTTCTCACTGAGTTTTAGGAAAACATTCCTCTCTCTCTCTCTCTCTCTCTCTCTCTCTCTCTCTCTCTCTCAGAAACACACACAGGTTTTTGCTCAAATGTAAACATACAAGGACATCTTCTCTGGTCACCTTATTTCAAGTATTACCACCTCCCACCCTGGGAAACACTATCCCTCTTCTCTGATGCATTCTTCTTCATCACACTTACCACTGTCTGACCAATAACATATTTTCTTTCTTTGTTACTATGGATCTAATAAATAAGCCTTTTAAACGAATCTGTACTTCTATCAAATAAATACATGGAAACACTATTTTGTGTGTGGGGGGGTACTGAGGAATAAAATTCTACACCCCCTGCCCTATTTTATTTTTTATTTTGAAACAGGGTCTCCCTGAGTTGCTGATGGCCTCACTAAGTTGCTAAGGTTGGCTTTTTATCTGCAATCCTCCTGTCTCAGCCTCCCAAGTACTGGGATTATAGGTAAGTAACAACATACGGGACTGCAAAACAATTAGACTTAAGATAAAGCAAGAACTCTCCATGAATTACTCACCTGGAAATTACAGTATGTATGTTTGTAATTTAACTAAAATAATCTTAAACTGATTTTATATTTTATGATCCACATGATAAAGTTGATTATTTGTTGCACACATGTAAAACAGATATAATTTTCCTTCTTTTTTTTTTTTTTTTTGAACCTGGAAAATCAATTTATTTAACTGCGGAAAAAACAGACTAGCCAGGCTAGGGACAACAGACTAGCCAGGCTAGGGATGCAGTCCGGCACTCAGTCCAGAACTGCGACCTATATTTTCTTTGTTGACAACTGCAAACAAAAATCTGGCACAAAGAAGTCTTAGATATCAGTAATACTGTCAAAGTTTGAAACAATATTCTCAAATTTGAAAGGAAAAAATAGTAATTATCTCTTTGGATAACAAGTCAATTTTCATATGGCGGTCCTGAAGATTAAAAACTACAACCAAAGGCTGACTTAAGAAATTCCTAGAACCCATTAGGAAAAGAGCCTCTTGTGACCATTGTGCAACTTAAGATTTACATCAGCAAGTGGCTGGCAACCTCCAGAGCAGTACAAGTAAGTGCTGCCCTCCCACACTGAGGAAGAATTCTGGATTCAAGTAGGGTATGGAAGAGTGTGGATACATGCCTGCTGTTGAGCTTACATGTGCAGGCATGAAGCCATGCATACTCCACAACTGACCTTCCAAAGGAGAACAAAGAAATGTCTAGATGATGAAGCTAAATACCACAAATAGTAAAAATGGACCCAAGTCTACTCCTTTGGCACACCTATAGCACCAATTTGATCTTTCATTCAAATTTATTTATTTGTTTATTTTTGTGGTACTGGGATGAAACCTAGGGGCATTCTACCTCCAAGCTACAACCCCAGCCCTATTTTTTATTCTTTATTTTGAAACAGGGTCTCACTGAGTTGCAAAGGGCCTCACTAAGTAGCTGAGGCTGGCCACGAACCAAAATCCTCCTGTCTCAGCCTTCCAAATGCTGGGATGACAAGCGTGCGCCACCCCGCCCGGCTTCAAATTATTTTACTTAAGTAGAAGGCTCCAAGTCTATGGTGCCATCCCTTCCTGCTAGTGATGATGTGCCTAAAGCAAATAGGCTGGCCTGTCATGCCTCTCATCCACCAAATGAACTGAGGCAGAGTGGTTGTTAAGATCACATGGGCTAAAAAGTACAATAAATCTATGTTTACAAATCCAGAATCAATTTTATCTTCTCATGAAAACTGTTAACAACCCAGGGAGTGGCATGACCCTCCCTCAATCACTTGGCTCACATCCCAAATTTAAGTTTGACTCCTCCCTCTCCAATCTCAACACTGGCTGCCTCCCTGCCTCCAATACTCTATCCTCCTGATCCAGTTTCTGCTGGACTCTATCACTTTCTTGTACAAAAATGCGAAAATCTGCCCATTTCTAGGCTGTTTTCTACCCCAGCCCACCTTCATCCATCAACAAAGCAACTCAGACATCAAACTCTTTACTGTTTTCCAACCGAACCAAACCTTTTTTCTGCAGCTGCCATTAACCTTTGCAGCATTCCCACAAGTTTCCATCTCTCTAAATCCTACCAGCAATCAAAGCCAGGTATAAATGCCCTTTCTTCCATAGAGTTGTCTCAGACTTTATCCAGACAAGCAAGCTATCTTTGACCTGTGCCTCATTACATTCTGTAACCTCTAACGGTGCAATCTTCCCTGTAAAGCCCTATGATGTTTATATGGAGTAAGCGCCAAAGCTGCAGAGGGGTGGTTTTTCTGTTTAACATTCTCTGAACCTTGGACAATGTCCTGCATATGGTAGATGTGCAGTAACAGTTTCTTCCATTCAAATTCTGTATATTTCAGATGAAATTGTAAAGTAAAAAGCAAACCCTATTGCGATTCCACAAGTGTGAGTCCAGTATCCTCATTAGGCAATAGTGCATACTAGACTGTGTTGGGGCTCAAGTCTTATTTCTGACCCACAGAAACAACTTCTCTAACCTATACGAACAACATCCAAACCACAGCCAACGGCACATCTATATACCTACCCCAGCTGGAACTCTTCCATACTGGTTAGGATTTATTTTTTAGAGTAACTATGTTATTTAAAAAGAGTAATTATATGATTTGGAGGTCTGCAGAAGTTAAACATCACTTTTAAATTCCAGGAAGACATTAAAGCTTCTCACTCTTAAGCACATGAACATTCACCGACCTGCCACCTTGTGCCCCACAGAGGAGTCCCGGGTTTCAACAGAAGCAGCAGCTACACACAGCACGTCAGGTGACAAGACTGTTAAGAGTTGCTCGCACAGAGTGCCGGCGTCTAAGCAGACAACCCTGGAGGGTGGCACAGGGCAGAGGAAAAGTTTCTGCAAAAAGAAGAAAACGTCACCGGCTTAACAGGGTGAGAAATAGGACGGTGAGGCGCTGGGGTTATATTTCACAAGTCCGATTAGCAGGGGCAACCGTGCTGGGCAGTGCCATCCGCAAGGCAGGCACTCGGGCGCCTTCTCTCCCTGGGATGACCTGTGAGCAGTGAACAGCCCAGGATGGCCCGGCTCCACTCACACTGTCCGGCGCGTCCCACCCGGGGCAGAGCCTCCCGCCCACTCACTCTGCTCGCCAGAGCGGGCAGGGCTGGCTGTGCGCGGCGGGGCAGCCTCTCGGGTGCAAGCCGGGTCACCTCTGCTGGGTCTGGACGTCTGATAGGTTCGGGGTCCCGCGCAGCCGAGCCCCTTGCAGACTCGGCGCTGGAAGACGGAAGTTTCCGGCCAGGAGAAAAGCCCTCACAGGCGCCCCGCCTCCTCCCGCCCCCGCCAATCACGAGGCGGCTGCCGCGCTCAGCCAATCGCACGCGGCTGTTCCGCGGACCGCGCCGCCTCCCCCCGCGGGGTCGCGGTGGAGCCCGCGCTTCCTCTGTCCCGGGGCCAGCGCAGGACAGGACGAGCTTCAGTTGCTCAAGTGACGCCGCAGCCCCGAGGTCCCGCTAACGTATTGTGGAGAACGACTAACAGGAAGTTGTTTGAAAAGACCCAGCTGGTGATCCCTGCATTAGCCCCGTTACTGAGAACCCAGGCAGAGGACAGAGTGGGAACAGTTATTCTACAAACATAGTTGAGCAACAGCCCTCCGCGTTGCTAGGATTGGAGGATGCTCTTTGGTCCTCACTTGGCCGCTCAGCAATATTCAGCACAGTTGATGCCTCCATTCTTGAAATGTTTGGTCGTGATGACAACCTATTCTCCTTGCTTCTTACTTCTCCGAGGTCCTTTCTCTAGTACTTTCATCTCCAGCCAATGTGAAATGCTGTCGGGATCCGGGCCTGGTCCATTCTATACCTACGTTTCTCGCACTGTGTTGCGGTGACCTCACCCATGGGTTCAATGGACACTGAAAGGACCAAGGGTTCCCAAACACCTATCCTGTGCACACCTCTCCGAACTCACCACGCTTGCTTTGACAGCCTCCACTTGAATCTACTCGGATATCTAGCAACTTCTGCAAAGTGGTTACTTTCAGAAGCAAAGTCATCTTAAACCCGTTCTTTTTCTACAAATGGTGCATGCTAAACACCTCGAAATCATCCTTGACATCGCCTTCTCCCTCTTCTGCTATACCTGGTCTCCTCCTCCTCCCCCTCCCCCTCCTCCTCCTCCTCCTCCTCCTCCTCCTCCTCCTCCTCCTCCTCCTTCTCCTCCTTCTCCTCCTTCTCCTCCTTCTCCTCCTTTTGCAGTACTGGGGATGGAACCCAGGGGCATTCTACCTCTGAGGTACACCCCCAGCCCTATTTTTTATTCTTTATTTTGAAACAGGGTCTCACTGAGTTGCAAAGGGCCTTGCTAAGTAGCTGAGGCTGTTCCCGAACCTGGATCCTCCTGTCTCAGCCTCCCAAATGCTGGGATTACAAGCGTGCGCCACCACGCCCGGCTCTCACACCTCCTTGATGCTCATTCCCAAGTCTCATTTATTCTTTACATCTTTCCTGCCACACAGCCCTTTCCCTCTCATCTGGATTATTGCAGACGGTTCCCAAATAGTTGGCTCACTTCAGCTCCTAACTCCCATTTGGATTATTCTCCAAAGGGCAGTCAGAGTGATAGCCCCTTCCCCCAACTGGTGGGCATTGAGCCCAGAGCCCTGCAGTTGTAAGCCCTCTTCCTCTAAGACACATCTCCAGCTCCAAGCGGTTTTTTAAAATTGTAAAGCAGATCATGTCATTTACCAGCCTGAATATCTTGTGATGATGACTTTTCTTGCTCTTATAAAATTAAAATTTCTTAATACTGCCTATAATGTCCTGGTTCCCCTAACACCTTCTCTAAAACCATCTTGTGCCACTCTTTGCTTACTTCAGCATTTTTGTTCGTCAAATAAGCCAAAGTATTTCCCCAAACTCAGTACCTTATCACTAGTAGTTAATTCTCTGTCTGGAAAGCCCCTGGAGCCAACAGCCCCTTTATCAAATTTCTTTTCTGGCTAAACTCAGCTTAAACTATCAGCTTAAATATCACTTTCCCAGGTAGGTATCTCTGAGACTCGACTAGTTGGAAAATATGTCCATAAAACCAACTGGCTCCTTCAAGCACAAGGATTTGGACGAAGCCTCGAATAACAAGGCAGCTTTCAATCAAAGACTAATCTATTTTCTCAGGGTGATGTATCTATGTGTGTTATAGCTTTTTATTCTTTCCACGTCTGTATATTCTGTTTTCTTTTCACACCAGCACACTCACAAAAGCAGTGCTGAGCTAACCTGGTCTGGATCTTCCACAAACGCCCTACCTTTCCAGCCATGTTTCTTGCTGTCCAATTACCCAGGTAACTTGTCGATGTCCTGCCCTCATCCTCATGTATTTAATTTGGCTCCCTTATTCTGGTTTTTAAAGCGTCCATGCCTTACCATTTGAGATCTCAGTTCCCAAAGTGCCAACTATATGTATGAAGCAAAGTGTCCTACAAATGAATTATTTTCAAAAATATTTCTATTGTTGCATTATAGTTATGTATTCTCACATCGTAATGTAGTAAGTGGTGATGGTGATGTATATGCACATAGCAGTTGGTGAGCTTCCCCCCAGGCCCCTCCCTACGCCCCTATTCCCCACACACGATATTGAGATGGGCATTGGTATTCTCGTGGATGTACATATGTCCACGGAAGTGTTTCCTTGGTTAATTCTCCGTCTTCCCCACCTCTTCTAGATCATCCCCCTGGCTCCACTGGGGTTTCTCCTTCGTTATCTAACGTCCCTCTGGTATCCCACTTACTCCCTAACTTCCACATATGAGAGAAACGTATGACCCCTCATTTTCTGTGACTGGCTAATCTCACTTAACATAATGCTCTCCAGGTCCATCTATTTTCCTGCAAATGACATATTTTGTTTTTTACTGCTGAGTAGAATTCCACTGTGTGTATATTCCATAATTTTATGGTCTGTTCATCTGTCGATGGACACTTAGGCTGGTTCCATAATTTGGCTATTGTGAATTTTGCTGCTATAAACATGGATATGCATGTAGTGCTATAATATTCTGATTTCAGAATACTATATCTTTCCTTTGGAAAGATACCCAGGAGTGGTATAGCTAAATCATATGGTGGATCCATTCTGAGTTTTCTGAGAAATCTCCACACTGATCTCCATAGTGCCTGCACTAATTTGCAATCCCACCAATAGTTACAACTGAATTCTAAAACAGCTCCTCAGATGAGACAGGCCTGCTGCCTCTTGCCACCTTGAGTATTTCCCCAGGTCTTTTGTCTTCAAGGAGTACCTTATCTTATCACGTTCTCATTAAAAAAAAAAAAAAAAACTTACTAGCTGTGTGCTCTTTAAGTCTTCATCTATTTCATGTTTCCAAATCGTAGCTAGCAATCTGTTGAACAAATCCATGGTGAATTGTTTAGAGACTTCTCCTCTTCTCTAAGCTGCCATATACAATCTTAGCCAGATTTTCTTATTGTTGTAAATCATATATTTAACAGAAGTAATTTCCAAAAATGCTAGCCAGTCCCTCTCCACCCTCCTTCATTTCCAGTTGTAAGCCTTGCTACTCTGAAAGCCAGAGAATGTCACTTTCCTATTGACAGACTATAAAAGCTAAGCTTCCCAAAACTAATTCCATTAGAAAATATTCATTTATAGCCGGGCGTGGTGGCACACGCTTGTAAGCCCCGCGCTTGGGAGAAAGAGACAGGAAGATCGCGCAGGTTCGAAGCCAGCCGCGTGCGCTGGCTTAGGAGACCCTGTTTTCAAATAAAAATGTAAAAATAGATCTGGGAGTGTAGCCCGGAGGTAGAAGGGCTTCCAGGAACCCCAGTACCACCAAAAAAAAAAAAAAAAAAAAAAAAAAATTAAATGAAAAGTGAAGGATAGAAAATGTAGCATCAGCCTATTATAAAAATATATAGAAGCCAGCTTGGTGGCTGTAGTCGGGAGGCTGAGACAGGAGGATCGCAGGTTTGCGGCCAGCCTCAGACACTTAGGCCTTCTGCAATTTAGTGAGATCCTGTTTAAAAATAAAAAATAAAAAGCCAGACATAGGCATAGGGGCGCACACTTGTAATCCCAGCATTTGGGAGGCTGAGAAAAGAGGATTCGGGTTCACGGACAGCCTCAGCTACTTAGTGAGGCCCTTTGCAACTCAGTGAGACCCTGGTTCAAAATAAAGATTAAAAAAAAAGGCTGGAGGTGTAGATCGGAGGAAGAATGCTCCTGGGTTCAATCCCCAGTACGGACACACACACACACACACACACACACACACACACACACACACACACAGAATATGTAGACAAGGAAACATACAGAGAAAAATGTCCTAAAATGTTGATATTCCTCGCTCACGTCTTTAGTTTTTAAATGTCCACAATGAGCAGTACACAATCCCAACGCCCCCCCCCCCCCCCCCAACATCTTCCAGCTCCAGCAGGCGGCAGGTGCGGGGCAGGGAGGCGGGGCTGCGCGGCCTGCCTTTGCTCCGGCGGGAGTGGCACCGCTGCTCAGAAGAGCCGCCCCACGTGTTTTCGGGGAAACAGGCCGGGAGCGAGAAGCTGCTGGGTTGGGAGGAAACCGAAAAGCGAAAGCCGGCGCGCGGCACAGTGCGCAGGCGCGGAGCGGGGCTTTCCACCGTCCCCGCAGACCCGGCGCTCGCCCAGGTGCAGAAGCTGCGCGGGTCGGGTGTCAGTAGGCGGGTCTCTGGCCGCAGCCTCTAAGCCCCGCTCCAGAACGAGGCGAGGCCGGTGTGGGCGCCACTGGCTCCGGAGAGAGGGACCAGAGCCTTGCCCCCTTCTCCAGGATGCTGGGGACCTTTCCAGCTGTGCCCTCTTCTTTCTTCCTGTGGCCCTCCCTCACTTAGCAGCGCTCACTCTCAGCGCTGGGCCCTTAAGCCAGAGATGCTGGCGGAGGAGGTGGGGGCTGGCTGTTTCAGCACCCTTTGGCTTGGCCTGCATCTGGGAGGGGCTTTCTTTTCTGGGGTCTTCACGCCCTGCCCCCCCCCATTTATCAGTTATACCGTTTATATCAGGCTTGTGGGAGAAGTATAATTGTCACATCCGCAGCCCAGTTGTGCCAGGCAGGGGAAAGGCCAAAAAGGTGCCCAGTGTCCGCGTGTGAGGGGTCACTTACTGGGGAAAGCTCACAGGAGAGCAGCGGCTGCTCTAAGGGGAGTTCAGTGGGGGCCGGCTGAGCAGGCCCCCGCTCCCTCCCTCAAGGTACTTCGTGCCTGCCCTGATTCAGAGAGGAATTTATGTGTCAGGCTAAGGAAGCACACCATGAGCATCAGCTTGCTTAGTCTGTTTGTAAGACCAGCATACTAAGGAGCAAGTATCCTGGCACACACACAAGAAAGCTTTCTACAGATCACACTAGCTTGCCCTAGTTCCAGTGTGCATGCGCGAAAACCAGTGGTCTTTGAGATAATATGTATCTGGACTTACCCAGGCTTGTTCTCTTTGTTCCCTTCACGTGGCTAGTTTTTTTGGGGGGTGGGGGAGAAAACAGAAAAGGGACATGCAGGGACATGGTGTTTTACTGCACCCTTTTCCTTTAGGGACAATACAATAATGGAGAAGAGTTTAGTCATAGGACAATGGTTTCGAGTTGGGTTGGCCCTGCATGCTGTTTTTGTGGCTTATTGAATTTTACAGCTTACCAGATTTCTTTGGGCTTCACTAAACTACTTTTAAGGGCTCTACTTATTTAGGGTGAACCTGGCACCAACTTAGGACCTCCAGTGAGGGCATCTACCTCACTGGCCCATACTCTCTGGCCTCTTGTATGCCCCATAGCTATAGGACCCAAACCCACAAATTGCATAAATCCCACTATGAAAATGGATGTTTATTTTTTTCCTTTTAGAAGGAGAACACAGGAGCAGTTATATAATTTTCAGGACCCAGTACAAAATGAAAATGTGGAGTCCCATATTCAAAACTTACAATTTTAAGAAAGTGGCATTAGAGGATGGACCTAAACCCTGAATACTTCTCACCACCTCCCCCAGTGGAAGTCAGCCCCAAGAGTGGAATTAGGGGTGTTTCTTCTGTAGAAAACTCATTGGATATTCACTTAAAACAAAAACTTTGGATATAATGAAGAAACAAAATTTATAACACCTCTCTCCTATTTAAAATCCTCTGTTGGTTTTCTATAGCATTTTCTGTGAAATCCAGGCTCTTTGGTTTCCCTTTAGGGCCTGACATAATTTGGTCTCACTTTCCTTTCCTGCTCATTTATCCTAATCTTTTCATACTCCATCAGGCTCTCTTCCACCTTTGGTCTTCTTTTCCCCAAATACCCCAAATTTTTACCTGCTGTTCCACACATACACACACTGGTCTTCGGGGTTGGGGGGCTGTCTTCTTAGTCTGGTTCATGAACTGGCTTTTCCCGTTGTTTAGGTCTTGGCTCAATCATCTCTTCAGAGAGATGTCACTGTTTTTCCCGTGACTCTATATCACATTTACAGTCTTCATAGCACTTTTTTAACTCAGAAGGTTGCCAGGTAATGTGGTGTGGACCTGTAATCCCAGTACTTGGGAGTCTGAGACAGGAGGATCACAGGTTCAAAGCCACCCTCAGCAACACAGCAAGACTCTCAGTAACCTAATGAGACCCTGTTTCAAAACAAGAAATAAAATAAAATAGGGGTGTAGTTCGGAGGTAAAATGCCCCTGAGTTTAGTCTCTGGTACCACTGGGGGAAATAAACCCAAAAGCTAGAAGGGTGTGGTTGATCAGTATGAAGTATGTTTCACAAATTTGGAATTTGGAGGCATAATAAAGACAATTCTAGCCTAGTCTTGCAGGCAGACCAAGAAGCAAAGGAAAGTTAGGAATTAACTATCATCATCTACCTGTTACAACATAAAGTCATTAACAAGTATTTACTAAGGGACAGGTTATGCTGGATTCTAGGGCTATAACTGTGAGCCAGGCTGTTTTGGTCCCTGTACCTGTAGAGCTTGCTCAGAGTCTGATGAAGAAGAAAGATGCTTCCTAACGTGTGTGGGTGTGTGGGTGTGGGGGGGTGCTTACCCGAATGGTGGTAAGCATCATCCAGGTGAGAGGGTAGACAGGGTGGGGTTGGAGAGTTGAGAGGATGCAGCAGAGGGAGGTGAGCGAAGATGAGGCACTGAAGAAACTGAAAGTAGTTCCATTCAGTCTTGTGTGTCTGTTTTGGAGGATGATCAGATGCCTTTGGAAGGAAGCTGATAAGAGAAGAGTTGAACACTAAAGAGACCAAAGAGCATATTATTTTGGAAAGCTTGGTTGAGAATTATGGTCTTTATCCAGAGGTAGAATTATTAACTATTTTTGTGCCATTGACCCCTTTGGACTCTTTCAAAGAATAATGTCTTTCATTAAATAAAATGCGAAGATTAAAAAAGAAATTAGTTACATCCAAATACAGATATCGAATCAACTTTGTGATATATTAAACTCATACTGAAACCACTTTGTAGCATAGTATAAAATAAGTACTTCTTTATTAACAGTATTAATAAGATCTAGCAATTTCAAAGTTGTGTTAGTATAAACAATATTTTGAGATCACTGTAATAACTCTATTATGTTATAATATTAGTGTGGGTTATGGTTAGCTGCCCTTACTCAAAATTGTTAGTAATTCTAAACCTCAGTTCAAAGTTAGTGGGAGTGAAACTATTAACTTTTGCCATTCAAATTTTTGAATCCCTGAATTCTGTCCAGATACCCCAATTAAAAAATGCTAATGTAGTGTCAGGAGTCATTCAAAGACTTCAAGAAGGGAATAAAATAATTCAATCTATTTTACTTCTTTATTTTGGGGGGTCTGGGGATGGAACCCATGGGCATTTGACCTCTGAGCTACACCCCCTGCCCTATTTTTTATTCTTTATTTTGAAACAGGGTCTCACTGTGTTGGAGAGGGCCTCACTAAGTAGCTGAGGCTGTCCCTGAACCGTGATCCTCCAGTCTCAGCCTCCCGAATGCTGAGAATACAAGTGCCAATCTATTTTAAACAGAGCCCTTTGTCTTTGTAAGAAGCCTCGTGGAATTGCATTTCCTGCAGGGATGTTGCAGACACCACTGCTCACGGTGTTTTTTTTTATAGCATCCCTATCGTGAAGACACTGGTAGAAATACTCTCTGTCTTCCACTGCTGCTTACACAGCTGCATGGGTTAGGATTGATAGGCTGATATAATGAACACAGATAAATTTCACTGAATACAAATGATACTGATAAACCAGATTTTTAAAAATGCAACAAGTTAAACCAATAGATGTTCATGGTCAATTAAAAGTCTTTATTTTATGTCAGAAATTGGAGGATACACAGAGCACTAGAGTTTTCTAAAGTCTAGACTGTCATTATATGTTGCTAGGGCAGAGCCCTAGGATGGCTCCATCCTAAATTCTGTCCCCTCTACTGCAGGGGAATACATGGGCCTCTGAACCATGAGGTAAAGAAAAAGCCCTTGGTTCTTTGAGAAGGCCTTTCTTACTACTTTGGACCTATTTATTTATTTATTTATTTATTTATTTATTTATTTATTTTTAGTGGTGCTGGGGCTCCTGGAAACCCTTCCACCTCTGGGCTACACTCCCAGACCTATTTTACATTTTTATTTGGAAACAGGGTCTCTTAAGCCAGCGAGGCTGGCTTCGAACCTATGTGATTCTCCTGTCTCCGCCTCCCAAGGGCGGGGATTACAAGTGCGCCACCACGCATGACTACTACTTTGGATTTAAAGGAAATCTATTGGCCAGCTGCCTGCTCTCATTTTTTTTTATAGATTTTGGTATTGACAATTGGTTCAAATGATTATTTTAACCTATTAGGTGCCAAGTTTTTAGTTTTGTAGATATTTCAATGAAATTGATGTGGGTGCATTAAAATAGGTAGAAAATAACAATCTAGTTATATGTAATATTATATTCTTCTTATATAATTATATACTACATTTAAGATTTTATGTTATGTTATTTATTTTTGTAGCACTAGAACCCAGAGGAATTCTACCTCCAAACTATACCAATTTTTTATTTCTTATTTGGAAACAGGGTCTTACTAGGCTACTAAATTGCTAAGGCAGCCTTCCAAGTACTGGGATTACAAGCATTTACCATCACACCTGGCTTGTCATTTAAACTTTTATAAATGTTCCAAATTTGTTTAAAATAGATTGTATCATTTCACTTCCAGGTTGAAGTCTTTGAATGACTCCTGACACTACATTAGCAATAAAACAATATGGTTTAAAAATATATGGTTTAAAAAGACTTTATGCTTGTAATCCCAGCATTTGGGAGGCTGAGACAGGAGGATTGCGGTTCATAGACAGCCTCAGCTACTACTTAGGCCCTTCGCAACTCAGTGAGACCCTGTTTCAAACATAAAAAGGACTAAGAAATAGGGCTGGGGGTGTAGCTTGGAGCTAGAATGTCCCTGGGTTCCATCCCCAGTATTGCAAAAATAAATAATGAATGAATAAATAAATAGACTCTGAAAAGGGATTAGCAAATGTTTATCTTTGGTCTGGGATGAGTGAGGGGAGAAGTGAAAACATGATTGTTGTGAAACTAAATCTGCATTTTATTTCATTAAATGCTGCTTATTTGTTTCTATCTTATTATGAACTGAATGTGTCTTTCCAAAATTCATATGTTGAAATCCAGCCCCCGCCCAAAGTGATGGCTTATAATTCAATCATGGGGATAAGCTCCCAGAATGGGATCACAAAGGAGACCCAGCGAGCTCTCTAGCTCTCTGTTACGCAAGGAGCAAAGAGAGGATGGGGAGTTGGCGGTCCATACCGGGGTGAGGGCCTTCACCAGAACCCAGCTGTGCTGGCGCCATCATGAACTTTCAAATTCCAGAACTGTGTTTAGAAACCATCGAAACTATAGCAGTCTGAATAGTCATAATTGGTAGAAAAAATATTCTGGGATAGGATTTGGTAGAAATATGGTTTAAATGCAGTTTCATTGCATTCAAAGCTGATGTGGTGTATCTTGAACTAAATAGGTATCCTCCAGGAATCCCCTGGCAAAATCCTATCTCCCTAAAGATAATTTCTAGACCAACAGACTCACACATTTGATAACTCTTTACCCTGGGGTCAAGAAACTTTATTTTTTTGAATCTAGATAAAAAAAAAACACACTTACTGAACTCTTATAACCTCTGCCTTTATTATATAAAGCAATCTAATACACACTTTGTATTTCTAGCCCAAAATAACAATGATGGCTGTGATCACACAGGAACCTTGGCGGCATTTGTCATCAGACATGGCATCAACAAGCTTCTAAATTGTTTCTATGTAGATAAATGCTCATGGTACTTTTGAGAAATTCCAGAGAATGAGAAGCTTCTGTAACTTTTGTTTTGTTTTGTTTTGGTGTCTAAATCCAACTAAAAAATCCCCCCTTTTAAGATAAAACTGTAATAATCATGTCCAGTTTTAAATTATTTTCTCCAGTTTTGCTACCAGTTGATTATTATATATATATATATATATATATATATGTATATGTGTGTGTGTGTGTGTGTGTGTGTGTGTGTGTGTGTGTGTGTGTATTCAGACAGTTTCAGAAACTGGGAGAATGCACCCTGAAAAAGATGTTGTCTTCCAACAGACAAGGCACCTTCACCTTGAGAGTACTGTCAGGAGCTTGCAGAGGCTTAGGGAACAGGCCTTGGGGCAGACAATTTGACCCTTAGTAACAACCTAGTTTGGCACTTGTGAGTGGGAATAAAGGATAAGGTTATCAGATGGAATATTTGTGAGAGGCAGGTTATAGTAAATCCTGTTCTCCTCTTGAACTCTCCTCCATCAAGCATGAGCTTCTACTGTTTGGTTTGCCCAGAGGACAGGAGATGAGCAGAAGTAGAGAGGAGACCTTTGGAGGAGGCTGCCCTCTGTGACTCTAGCCAGTGTTCACCTTGGACGGCAGCCTTAAGATTTTTTGCAGTTGGTCATGGCAGATGTCTTGGTAGAATGACTTTCTCACCTGGATCAGTAGCTTTCCTAGGTTCTCAGCAGATGTAGAGAACTCTCTAGTTCTTGGGTGTCCAGGGATCTCACCCGGGCAGCAGCTGGGCAAAGACATCCCTAAGCATCCAGTCACGGTGATGCATGGAGCAGCACAGACCTGCAGCTCATATCATGCATTGCCATGCAGTAAAGGCCTCCCCTTCCTCTTCACCACAGAACACTGAAAGCATAGGGAGTGGAACTTCTTATTCTTTCTACAGTCTCCGGGTAAATTTATGGGACCCGATACTAGTAGAGCTGGAAAGCATCTTAGAGCCCATCTCTAGTCCAACCTCTTGTAGAGATGAAGAATGTACAACTCACAGTTAGTCAGTCACCCAAGGCCAGAATTGTTCCTCTACTCCCCGTCTTTCTTTCATGAGATTTTTTTTTTTTACTCGTGTGCCTGCTTTTCAGTGCTTGTAATATTAGTGAAATTTGCCCAAGATACCACTAGGAATGGCTCTGGATCCCTTCCCATAACCAGAGAGGTATCCCTGGCAGTGGTATCAGCATCTGTGAACCCACCCAGGGCTGGGATAGTGTAGACAAGGCATCCAACAGCTTCCTGTGGCACCCTGGGGGGCCTGCAAATTGCAGCTGTTAATACCTTATCATTACTTCCATCTCAGATGACTACATGACTTATTGACTTTTCCCTTAGGCTTCCTTCTGGTTTTGAATAATGTAGATGTAACTTTGTTATTCCTGTCCTGCCTTGAAATATTAACACTTTTAGCTTTCAGAGCCCAAATAATAAGTAACACCTGAGGAACAAAGTCAGAAATAAAAAAAAAAACACACATGCAAACGAGCCTTCTGTTAATGTTATATTGTTACTAACACAGGTCTCTTCAAGGTGTCTTATCTTGCAGTTTATCTGAAGCTTTGGATTTCAGCATTTCGGTTACAACACTCCCAGCTGGGGGTGTCATGCCAGTAAGAAGAGAGATCCAGACTTCTACCATTTCCTAGAAACCAAAGCTGAAGAAATAAGATGTGGTCTTTAGCAAAGAACAGTCTTTAAATATTTTCATTTGCTTCCTTCGTTGGGTGTCAGAGTTTATCCATCATTCAGCAGAATACGGAGACTTCATCTACAATTGAAAATGAAAATAACTGTTGAGGGAACTACTTTGCAGATAAAGCATTTTTTCACCCCCCCCCCCCCCCGTGTAGTGTGGTACACATGCTTATAATCACAGTATTTGGGAGGCTAAGATAGGAGGACCACAGGCTCATGGCCAGATTCAGTTACTTAGTGAGATCCTTCACAACTTAGTAAAAACTGTTTCAAAATAAAGAATAAAAAGTGGGACTGGGGGTGTAGTTCAGAGGTAGAATGACTCTGGGTTCAATCCCCAGTTCTGCAAACAAAACAAAACAAAACAACAACAGCAACAACAACAACAACAACAAAAAAAAAAAGAACACCAAAAACCGAAACAACAAAAAACCTCCCTGGGTAGACAAGCATTTTTTTGGCTACCTAAAACCCCTTAATCTTTTCTCCAGTTACTACTAAGTATTCACAAAAGTAATTTGGGTTATTAATCAGAAACAAAAGGCTTACCCTAATATAATGCAGCAATAAATTTTTTTTAAAAAAGAAACAAAAGGCATCTTTCAAGTACATTAAAGACTGTTAAGAAGGCCCAGCCATCACTCCAAATATGCAATGAGGGAATGGGTGCAAAATATGGTAGCAAAAGTTCATTTAGCCATAAATAAGTTAAAAAGTTGAGGGCACTGGAATAGTGATCCAGGGAGACTGAGGATTTTCCATCCCTGGAAATCTTCAAGGGAAGGATTAAATACCACTTAAGTGATAACCAGCTACAACTCTCTTGGGACTCAAGGTCTCTCCAAGGTTCAATTCTGATGTGTGTTCACTTTTATGTAAATTGGGGAGTGTGAACTCCTTGAAAGTGTTGAGAAATAAGAAGAAATAGAATGCATCTTGAGTAACAGTCTTGCATATAGATTATGACCCATGCCTCAAGAAGAGTATAATAATGGTCTCATTGCTATTCATTGACTACTTGGAAAGGCTCCAGGGATTAGCAATGCAAGTAACAGCCAAGAAAAATCAGAATTTGTCGTGCTTGAACTGTTAATAGATATTAAACTAGGCTTATAAATATTGACTAACATATGTTGTTTGTTCAAGTGGAGAGAGTGTTGGGTTGTTGGGGCTGATGGCCACAATAGGGACAGTTACTAGAGTGGTACAGAAGAATATTTTGCCCTCTGGTGGTGTATGATGGAAACATCTTAAAGCAGTTCTGGTAAGCTCAGGTATCTGCTTACAATGTCCTTGACATCAGCAACACACAGGCACATGCTCACCAATTTGTTTTACCCTGCCCAGGGAAAAACATCCCCTTTGTTTACACACCACCTTTTCTTCATTCGAAATGCCCTGGACCAGCAACAGATAAGAAAGGGAACATACTGCTGTTTCGATCGTTGTGGGACTCAGATTTTCTCTCAGCACTGCATAGACGCTTGGAGACATGGGAAGAAGGTCTGATGGAGACTGAGGCTCAGTTGAATCACTTCGGCTTAAAGAGAGAACAGGTTAATATTGAGAGGATTAGAAAATAATGGCTCATGGTGATTTAACATGTCAGAGACTCATTTCTAGGGCTTCATCTATTTGTAACTCTGAGCTAATTCATCATCTCCTATCAGAGCATTCAATCTGCTCTTGGAATATATGGCACATAAAAGGGCAGCTTTATAATTCCAGTCATAATAGACTGCAGTAAGTGTACCCTGAAGACTAGCTTTATGTGTTAAAAGAAATGAGACATAAAATGCTTTATTGGGCATTAAAATGTTTTATTCGCAGTTACATGTACTTTGTGCTACCCTTAAATCTCTTATAAGAAAGCTTTTTAAAAATTAATTTGATAATAAATATTTTACATGTGACTAAAATTACTCACATTGTTGAAATGGGGATGAAAACGGAAGGAACATAACCTTTGTCTCCCCTTTCTGTTGGTCTTGAAACTGAAAAAGAAAGGGAAAATACTGGGAGAAAACACTAACATTATTGATGAGATGAAGGAAAAAAGTCTAGAAAAATATTGGCGATGGTAAATGGAAGAGAGATAATAGACTTGTTTGGCAATTCAGATAAATTTTTAGTTGCATAAAAGAAGCAGCCACCTAGATAAACATAAAATGTGCAAGAAGAGAACTACAAACCTCTTGGCAGGCCTAATCAGCCTTTACCTATTAATGTCTCTACAGTCTGTGGGGTAAGCTAAGAATCAACTATATTACCTGTCTTCCATATCTCATTTAAGTTTGATTAAAAGGACTGATTTATTCATGCATTAGAGGATTTATAAAATCCAGTTTTTTCACTAAAACTGACACCAACCACTCCTTTTTTATTACACAAAATTTTGAGCATTGACATCAGGGTTCCTAAAAGTACCGTACTGTGTAGTAACAGCACTTTGGAAACGTTCCCCACTTTTCTCAGGTATACTCTTTAAACTCCCCCTTGTTTTAATTTTCCAACTGTAATTTGTTGCAATGACATTTCTATTTCATCCAGGGTGTCACTTAAAAACTACATTTTAAAAATTTTGTAATCTTTTTATGTTTGTTTCAGAGGGAATGAAGTCAGAAGTTAGCAAATCACCATCTGAGAATGAGAACTGTAGAATATTCAACAAGATGGTACCCAGAGATTTAGTTACTATAGACAAAGGTGTTCATAGATCAGATATACAGTAATTTCTTGGCATCTGTGGGAACTGGTTCTAGGAACCATTGTGAACACCAAAATGCTTGGATTCTCAAGTCCTTTATATAGAATGATATATGTATATGTATATATATCTTCCTATATACTTTAAATAATCTCTATATTGCTTATAATGACTAATAGAATATAAATACTATTTAAATATTTAAATAGTACTTATATTCTATTATGTTTAGGAAACAACATCAAGAAAAAATCTGTATAGGTTCATTATCAATGAAATTTCTTAAAAAAATTTTTTTTAATCTGGTACATTGGCACATGCCTATAATCCCTGTACTTGGGAGGCTGAGACAGGAAGATTGCCGGTTTGAGGCAAGCCTCAGCAATTTAGTGACACTCTCTTTCAAAATAAAAAATAAGTAAGACTGGGAGTGTTGCTTGGAGATAAAAAGCCCTGTGATACACTGATACACACACACACACACACACACACACACACACACACACATATGGGTGGGGATGTAAATATATATCCACCTATCCCTTGGTTGGTTGAATCCCCCCTCCCCTATCCTCTTCCGGCAAATGAACAGACACTCTTGTGAGTTGCTAGATTGCAGGAAGGTGAAGAACATTGAACTTAGAAACCCTCTGGTTCCTTTGCAGAACACAGACTTGCCTCACCTTTAAAAGCTCTTAATCATTACCTCCCCATTCTTCTTTCCCTTTGCCATAGAAGTGAAGTCAGAACCATTCCTGTTTATGAAGGAGAAACCCTAAGCCCCATGGAGGCTGGCAGCCCCGTGGCCATGGTGGAGGTGGGTTGCAACTGCTCGTAGGGCTCAGCTAGTGCCAGAGAGCTCCAGCTGTCCCTCTTCAACCACAGCTTTCACTTCTAAGGCTGTGACCTCCACATGCACCTTAGGTCTTACAAAGATCAAAGTAAGCAAAAAGAGGAACTTTGTTTATTTGGCTGTGATATGATGTTATTTTTCCAAATCTTAAGAAAACGGAAACACAAAGAAGCTCACCTTCGCATGGCTGGGAGCTGTAGTGTTTGCCAAAGGCTTTGTCTTTGGGAATGTCAGGATATAGGTACTTTAGAGGGTTTTCTGGGATGTTTTCAGCCATAATAACCTTGTAGTCTCGAAGGATGTCAGCGAAAGGCAGAGCAGACAACCGGCCTTTGTTGTAGGGCTCTACAGAGTGGAATCTCACTTCTCCTGGGGGAAAAAAAAAACAGAAATGGTAGAGATATTCAGGTTCTTGCAGACATTCTTTGTGTCCATCCTTCCTGCCCACATCATCTTCATAGCTGAAAAACAACATGAGATCTTCTGTAGTGTGTACAGTATAGATCATGCATGTGATAGAGGGTAAGCACGCAGGCTTTTAGAATCCATGGGTGCCCTGTTTTGGGACAACTGTTCCAACTAATATTCAAATCCAGTGCATTTATGATAAACATATCAGCATAATATGCCTCTGAGAACTGGAATCGAATAACCAAGCCAAGAATACTCAATTCACATGCATAGGCAACAGTGAGTAGATACCGTTTTCAGAATGGTCCACCCAGGTGAAAGTTATCCCTCCAAGATGGCTTTCACTGAATCTTAATAAAAAGGTTCCAGGCATTTTATCCTTTAGCAGGAGTCGTTCCTTTTCCTTGCTAACAAAGCCCATGACATACCTAAAAATAGAGCAATGAATAATTTTTTTCTGACTTTTATTGCATTTGCATTTATTTCATTCACAAAAAACAGATCTAAAGGTTTTTTTTTAGCTATAATCAAAAGCCAATCATATCAGAAATACATACAGATATGCGTATTAATACTCTCTGACAAATGTGAGAAAGTACAACTATCCCTCCCTCTGGCATTAAACATGCTTAAGATAAAAGAAAAGAAGAACAGAATAAAAGAACCTAATTCAGAAAACATAGTTCATAACTCACCCATCAATCCAAAGGGGAAGAATATGTTTTTTAATTAAATCCAATATTGCTTCAAGCCATGTCCAAAAGGTAAATGATTTACCAGGTAAGTGCTCCTATTGGAATAAATAAACACTTTAGGACAATTATTCAAGCAGTAGTGCCAATATAATAATCCAGGTTACATTTTCAAAAAAAATTATTTCTTTAAACTGGACTATATATACATATACATATATTCATATATGTATGTGTATATATACATATATGTATGTGTATATGCATATATATGTATATATACATGTGTGTGTATGTATGTGTGTGTATGTGTGTATGTATATATACATATATATGTATGTATATATATGTATGTATATATATGTATATGTGTATGTATATATGTGTATGTATATGTATGTATATATATATATATATATATATATATATATATATGAGTACTAGGGATTGACCCAAGGGGCATATTACCTTTGAGCTACACCTCAAGCCATATTTTGAAACAGAGTCTCAATTAAGTTACACATGGCCTCACTAAGTAGCTGAGGCTGATCTAAACCTACACTCCTCCTGTCTCAGCCTCCCACATACTGGGATTACAAGTTTGTGCCATGCACCCAGCTAACACTTTCTTTATTTCTTTTTTATTTATTTATTTTTGTTAAAATTTTATTGGTGCATTGTGGTCATACATCTTAATGGGATAAAAAAAAAAAAAACCTGTGGAGATATACATGCACACATCCCCCAATCAGCCCCTCTCTACCCAATCCCCAAGCCTTCCCTCCTCCTCCCTCCTTCCCATGCTTGGTTTCCTGATTAATTTTGATATGTTTGTTTTCTTTTTCTTCCATATATGGTCAAGTTATTTTTGACAAGGTTTCCAAGAACATTTTGTGAAGGAAATAATCTTTTCACTAAATATTGTTGAAAAATAATAACTACATGGAAAAGAATAAAATTGGGCCCATATATAACACCATATACAAATATTAACTCAGAATAGATAAAAGACCAAAATGTAAATCTTAAGACTATAAACTTTTAGAAGAAAACCAGGGTCATAAAACTTCACAACATTGAAACTGGCAGTGATTTATTGGATATGATTCCAAAGGCACAGGCAACAAAAGAATAAACAAACAAACTTCATAAAAATAGACAAATATTGTACATTAAAAGACAATGTAAACAGAATTAAAAGTTACTGATATACTGAGATAAAATGCTATATCTGAAGGTATATTAATATTCCAAATAGAAATCCTAAAAATTAGCAACAATAAAAGTAAACAATACAATTTAGAAATAGGTAAAATATTAAAATAGATAATGAATCTCCAAATATTTTTATATGACCAATAACACATGAATATCACTTATCATTATCATAATATAACTAATCATTAAGGAAATACAAATAAAAACTATAGTGAAATACTACTTCACATTTGTTAGGATGGCTACTTAACATGAATTACCTTGCTCCAGCCCTTTACCTTGAGTTTGTTACTCTCTTTACTTGTAAAGTGTGTTTCTTGTAAGCAGTAGATGGATGAATTCTGGTTTTTAAACCATTTTGCCACTTTATGTCTTTTTATTGGGGAATTGAGGCCATTTATATTCAATGTGATTATTGAGAGATAACTTTTAATTTCTAACATGTAAAGATTTTATTTCTGTTTGAAATACTGTTTATTATTCTTTGCTTGGTTGTCTGCTGGATGGAAAATCTTGTTTCTCTGGTTATGGTGTGTACTACCTATTTCTTCTTTGTAGTTAATCTCTGAGTATTTTCTCTAGTGCTGGTTTTGAAGACATAAACTCCTTCAGTTTTTGTTTGTCATGGAAGCTTCTTATTTCCCCATATCATTTGATAGATAGTTTTGCTGGGTAGGAAATTTCTTTCAGAGTTTGGAATATGTTACTCCAAGCCCTTCTGGCTTTTATGACTTGGTTTGGGAAGTCTGGAGTGATTCTAATTTGTTTGCCTCTGAATGTCACTTGGCCTTTTGTTTTTGTTGCCTTTAAGATTTTCTGCTTGGCTTCCACATTGCTCATTTTGACAATTATGTGGCGTGGGGAACCTCTCCTCTGAGCCTGTCTAAAGGGAGTTCTGTAAGTTTCCTGGACCTGTGTATCAACCTCTTGCTCTATGCTTGGAAATTTTTCTGCTATTATTTCTTTGAAGAGATTATTGATCCCTTTGGCTCCTCTATTATTGATCCCTTTGGCACATCTTTTCCCTCCTCTATTCTGATTATTCTTAGGTTAGCTCTCTTAAAATGGGACCATATTTCTTCAATGTCAGTTTCCTGCTGTCGGATTTTTTTTCTAAGTTATAAATTATGCATTCATTTTTGGAGTGATCATTTTCTAGGAGCGAAATTCTATTCTCCATGTGGTCTAATAGATTGTTTATAGTTTGAATTGATCCCTTTACTTCAATGATTGTATCCTTTATTTCTTTTAGACTCTCTCTAAATTCTTTAAAAAATCCCTGTATTATTTCTATAGTTATATTCCTGATTTGATCATCTGGAGATCTCTAAATTTCTGTGTTATCAGGTTCTGATATTATGGGGTTGTGGGCATTCATTGCTTTATTGTTGTTCCTCTTTCCCATGATTTCAGAAGTTTGTGCCTTCTCTGGGTTCTTCCTCAGGTCACCACGACTTCACTTAGGGTGCTCTAGATCTTGAGTTTGTGGTAATCTCAGCCACCACTACTCCTTTACTGGGTTGTATCGCCAAGTCTCAGACCCAGGGAGTTAATCGAGGTTGCATGAGACAGTGGAGGTGCCGATCTGGGCGTTTTCCCATGGGGAGATGTGACAAGAATGTGGTACCTTTGCCACCACTACTCCTTCACTGGGTTGGACTGCAAAATCTCAGACCCAAGGAGATTATCAAAGCTGTGCAAGTCCCTGGGGGCGCAGTGCTGGGATTTCTCCTGTAGAGGCTGCAATTTCACTTACAGTTATTGTGCGCACTGATCTGGAGCTGTCATAGGTGTGTTGAACTCACCGCCACTGCTGGCAATATGGCACCGCTATCACACCCTCGGCCGTGAGGCTGGTGTATTTCTTTTCTGGTTTTGAGCTCCATTCTGGGTCCTTGGAAGGCGTAATGAGCTTGACCAATGGGAGTTTTAGATGTTATTTGCCCTGAAAGAACTGCTGAATTACACCCGAATGATCTGCAGCTGCTCACTTCAGCTCCTTGTTTACCTTTCCTCTCTGGAACCTGGTGCTCTGAGGCATGACGGCTACAGTGCGGCTCTGCAATGCGGCTGGTTTCTTTTCTGGTCTCTGGTTGTTCTTCTAGTCTTCTTTTTTTCTGTACCTTGTGTTTACATTTTTTATTTCTCTGCTGATAGTGTTTTATGGCTATTAAAAGCGCTGCTTTTATGGCAATAGAGATCGAATGTTAGCAGGACTCGTAAACGCTGCTTTTCTTGGTCGCCATCTTCCCGGAAGTCCCTAATACTTTCTTTAAAAGTATATTCTTATCTAGAAAATCTTCAGAACCCCAGGTAACAAAGGTTTAGAGAAGAGCATTTTTTGTTCAAAGTATCTAAACAATGTTCCCTGCCCTCTGTTTTTACCTTGCAGAACTTGGCCCAGGTGAGGTGTCCATCACTGTAGCTAGATTGGACTAAAATGAAAAACAAAACAAAACAACACTTTAATTCAACAAGGAGATTCTTCAATTTTGTGCTCAACTTAGGTCTTTTATTCTTCCTTTTCAAACATTTCTTAAACATCTGCTATGGATTTACAGAGTTTTGAGTGGTAGGTAGGGTACAAAGATATCATCCTTGATAAGAAATTCATTATATGTATATGGGTAAAAACTTTTTTTTTTGATGGAGGAGCTGATAGTGGCTTTAGGAATCTCCATAAATGGGTAGGATATAGATTGTCAAAGGGAGGGAAGGAAGCCACTCCAGAGAGCAAGAATGATATAGGGCAAAGCATGGTGGACATAGCCATGGTCCATAAAGGAGACAGTAAGAGCAGCCAAGGGAATTTATAGAAATTAGGCATAGCCACATTACCAAGAGTCTAGCTTATTAAGATAAAAAGAATAGACTAGAAATCCATTAGGCAATAGGCAGCCATCAGCTGTTTTGATCCGGAGCAGTGAAAAAACTCAAGTTTTCTATCTAAAATTTAAAAGAAAATTTAAAGAGAATTTGATAAAGAACTGAAAGTATATAGCGCTACTACACACTTAAAAACTCTATTCACTCATTGACCAATTTTTGAATGCCTAATGTTGCTGTTTATGAATTAAATAATGATCAAAAAGTATTTGCAAAAATATATATTTAGTGATATATCCCAAAGTCCTGTTTTATTTAAATGCCTATTGGTAAGATAATAGGTGCAAGTAGCAAGCAACCCAGCATCATGGAAGTCAAACTTAAATCACACCTAATTCTACAGCTGCCACACATTGCATCTTTGGCTATACTTTAATTAGAAATTAACGCTGATCCAATTTAAACTCTTTCAGTACGGAATGTGTTCACTCCAGACTTATCAAAACAGATAAATTTTGAAATTCTTTCAGGCAAAGCTTAGACTATAGTCAGTACCTGTAGTACCAATGGTTCTATTTTGCAAACTATAGAACTCTCAGTCAAAACAGAAACTTTCTTGGTAAGCAGAAGTAAATTATTACCAAGTGTTAAGGTTTTCTTTAAATTTTCTATATTTGGTGAAGGAAACAGTCATTTTTCCAGTTGGTTATTATCAATTGTGATATTAATAGGAAAGATCAAGGGACCATTGAGGCTTCAGATCATATTCAGTGCAAATGGCTTAAGAACATCAGGGAAACTGGAGTGTGGACTGGATAGAATGGAAAGGAAGGGTGTTAGAACTGGACCAGCCTGGCCTGAGACATGGTTCTGCTGTGTACTGGCTGTGGACTGTAGCAGTCATTTAACCTCTGTACTTCAGTATCCTCATCTATGAAACGGATAGAATACTGTTGACCTTGAAGAGCTCTTGTGAGAGTTAAAGAAAATGTAGCACTGACCCTGTGCCTGGAAATATAGTAGGCACTCAATAAATTATGACAATCATGATATATAATAGTAATGGTGACAATATCATTCTGGTTCTTTAAAACATGTGAGTGCCCCAAACAGAGGTAAATCTTCCATATCTACCGGCTCTCACCTGTGAGCTTCTCTGCCAACATATTGAGTTGATCTGAATTAAGGCCACGGCCAACGTAAGATGAAAACTGCCAGCTCATCACTTCCAGGAGTTGACTCAAAGTGGCTGATGGAGGATTACTAAAGAAAACCAAGTTCTGAAATAGAGTTACGATGGTGATTACATTAGTAAATTAAAATGAAAGCACTAACCCAATCTATGGGATTCCCAATTTAAAATCTAGGCCAGCTTAAATTAAAAATTCAGACTGAGATCTCATTCTGTTCTTAAGACTAATTTTTTTTCCTAAAGAGCTTTCTGTTTCTTGAATATAAAATGATAAAAGGTTTATCTTTCCTGAATCATATGACGTCTTTTAATATTCCTTTAGCTATCAACTATCAATGAGCAAGTGTTTAAAACTATCCAACAAATAAGTGGACAGATACTCTTTTCTGATGTAATTGAGGCTTATATCATGCTTGTTTTAATGTGCTTGCCATGAACTGGCACAAGTTACACCTTGACCAGACCAATCAGCCCCATGTGCAAGAGACACCAAAGTAAGGAAAGGAGTGAGCCCTGTGAGTTTATGATTAACCACAAATTCATATTTTATGGATAATACAGTACTGTCTTTTCTTACTTTGCTCTAGATAAGAGAATATTTTTTATGATCAGGTATTGTTTAGATTGTTTGTGCTGGAAACGGTGTCAACAATGGTAGAACATAAGACTTTGTCCCAATAATGAGAAGGCAGATAAGTATGAAAGCCAAGAAAGGTGTTCTAAGAAGGGGAAGAACTAACTAATCTAGTAAGTACCTGGAGAAGGCCATTGGTGAACATGAGCTAAGTGGCCAGCAAGCAAGAAAAAGGACTGAGAGACTTCAGAAGGTGGGAACAGAAGGAGACACAGCATCCGATAAGGACTGGAAGACAGAAGAGAAACGAGGGGAAAGAATTTCTAGGGAGGCAGTTTTACTTGTACCTGTGAATCATGCCTGGAAAAATGTCCAGAAAGCACAAAGTATAATCAAAGTCTGGCAGTGCAGTTTTCTATGTAGGACAGAACTGACAAATCAGGTGTCCAGCTTGGTTTTGCAATGAGGTTGTGATTAGGAGCTAAGTATAATCTCAGCTTCTGGAATCTCATGCTGGAATGTAGTAGACCTGGGATGGCCAGTGTGATGGGCCCGCTGGCTCTCAAACGGAGGCTGCTGAGCAGGCTAGTGCAGTGCTGAGTCTTGAGGCTGGAAGACAGAGAAGTCTCCATCTCTCCCCTCCTCCCTGCCCTCAAGTTGGAATGAGAGTGGAACACGTGGAGCTCCTGAAAAGGAAAGGCACTGGATCTCAGGGGCTGTTCTTGGCCTTAAAGACTCTCTAGTGAGCCCTGATCCTTCCTCTTCAGGCGGAGGGAGGCGGCCCATGCACTGCCTGTAGCTTTCCTCTCTGCATGACACCAGGGCACCACATGCCAAGGAGGAACAAGCCTGAGCCATTTTCCAGGTTGCTTCCTCTTTAGAAACATTGGATTAAAGGGAAGGATGCTGAGCTGACCCATTATGGCATCATTCTTATTGCTGGGACTTAATGTGAAAGAATTCTTCCCTTTAGAGGGAACGTTTGCTTTGAATTAAGAAGAAATGTTATTTACATTTGACCTATTTTCTGTCAACCCTGATGGTTTCCAGGACAACACACTGAGGTTTTGTGAGAGGGTGAGAAAGGGGAAGTGCTGATTCATCCTTATTTGCCACCCCCTTCCCTGGTTTTCAGGAAAGAAAAGCATCTGTGAATTGTTTGCTTTGTGATTTGAGGACAGTTTTGGGTCAGTGTCCCACATTACCACCAGGTGGCACCAAAACCCAGCTTAAGCCAAGGCTGGAAAACAAGCTATACATAATTGACTCAAAACTTGTGCTTGTCAGAGGACAGTTAAGCAAGATTGATGAATATTCCAGGTACTTATTTAAAAACCAATTCTATACCTTTCTAAAAAGGACTGTGTATAAAGCAAGGAGAAGGAGGAGGAAAAGAATGAGGAGGAGGAGGAGGAGGAGGAGAAATTATTATTAAGGAGGTCAGTTGTCAAATTCTGATAGTAACCAGGGTTAAAATTCTGGGGCAAGAAGCCCTCTGAAGCTGACTTAACAGTCATAGACTAGCGCCAGAGCTCTCTGTGATGTGCACCGTGGGAGACAACCAGACCCTCATAAATAACCAATACCTGTCTGTCACCTTTGCTGTCAGAACTCTCTCTGGGTCCAAGCACATTAGAACGTATTTTCTTCCTTCCTTCCTTCCTCCCTCCCTCCCTCCCTTCCTTCCTTCCTTCCTTCCTTCCTTTTACTGGTTCTAGAGATTGCACCTAAGGGTGTTTTACATTTGAGCTATTCCCCCAGTCTTTTTTTCCTATTTGAAACAAGGTCTTACTAAGTTGCTGAGGACCTTCTTTACTAACTTGCTGAAATTGACCTCAAACCTGTGATCCTCCTATCTCAGTCTCCTGTGTACTGGGATTACAGAAATGTGCCACCAAGCCCAGCTAATACATTGCTTTAAACGTAATACAATTAGAAATGAAGATCCTACAAGCACATCCCCCCTACACCTTTTGAACAGATGAGTTTTTTTGACAATAGAACAAATCAAATAGAAGAGAAGGAGAAACAGGAAGAGAAACTCTACCTGGGAATCATTGGTTGACACGTTGTACCAAATGATGGATGCCCATGCATTAGGTAACTGGCTGACATTGGAAATCATCACCACAGGCAACGAGCTGGTCTGTTTTATTATTTAAAGAAAAAAACCAAACTTATTATTACAGGCAGTCCTACCTTGCATGATCTGCCACCTGAGCCTACCCCACTTTCCCAATCCTGATTGTCCTAGCTGGCTGGGTACCACAAGTTGTGCATTAGCAGCATGGAGCCAGGGTGCAGGAGACCCTGGAGAGGGCTCAGTCAGGCAGCTTCTCAACACCTTTGACATCACATAAATATCTATCTTAGGTCACAACTGCCTCCACTCCAACAAATTCTATTTATTTAGCACCAATTTTCTTTATAAGATACATTAAATAATCCCATTTTAAATTTACCTCTGGAATGAATCAGCATATTCAAATTATAACCTAATACCTAGTAAATGTCAGCACTGGAAGTGGGAGGTTTTGCTGCAAAAGATAGGAGAGGCGAGCTCTGGGGGCTGAGATGCCCATCGAATGCTGCAGAGCTTGATTTTGTACTATCGGCAATGTGGTTTTCTACCTTATGGAATAAGCAGGCTTTCACAGACTAGCCTGAGAGACTAATTGATTTACAGTAGTCCCCAAACAGCAGACAAAAGATTCCTGTAGGCAGTAAAATAGCCAGTTGAGGAACTTAACAATGGAAACAAGTTTAGGGAAAAGAGAAAAGGAGGGAATCTGTAAAAAATTCTCAAATGTGTTTGCCTTCATTATGGTAAGAGAGGAAAGGCAGAATTTTAAATAATACAATCCACAACACCATATTCAGTATGAAATTGTGGTATTCATTCATGTATTCATTTATTTACTTATTCAATGAATATTGAGCGTATACTATATGCGAGGTATTGTGTGCTGACAGAGGTGTCAAGCAAGGTGCTTTGTCTTGTCTTCAAGGAGCTCAGAGTCAGCCATGTTTAATTTGACCCTAATAGGCTCTTAATTCTTTTCTTTGAGTTAAATGGTGATTGCTAGAAGAGGGTTAGAACAACGTACTATCAACGTTTTTATCACTTTCTTTTGTTCATTACATTAGAGAAATTATCCTCCTAAGAAATATTTTTGTGGTATGGGGATTAAACTCTAGGGCGTTCTACCTCTGAGCTATACCCCAGCCCTATTTTTTATTCTTTCTTTTGAAACAGGGTCTCACTAAGTTGCAGAGGGCCTCACTAAGTAGGCTTGGCCTCAAACCTGTTATTTTTCTGTCTCAGCCTCCCAGGCACTGGGATTACAAGCGTGTGCCACCACACCTGGCTCTAAGATATTTTTATATAAAAGTTAAGTCTGTATTCTTCCAATTGACACACAAAGTCTGTGAAACGTTCCATATTAAGAAAAAAACGAGTGAAAATATATCGTGATATAACATGGTTCAAGGTTACTTTTACTTATTCCTTTTTAGGCTTTCCACTGAATATTCATGACTCAGAAAACAAGTAAATAAAAATGCAATCTGGGCAACAAATGATCCAACACACATTGAATATAAATATGTTGAATATATATTATATGTGATATTCATGAAATTTTATGATTTGTATTTAACCAGGATATCATATTAATTACTTAGTGAACATATGACATTTCTTTTCTAAAGTAATACAAAAGTAATAAGTAACATAATAAATCCTAGAAAAGACTGAGCCTTCATCTACAAATACTAAATAATACCTGAAAATATTAGTAAATAATAGATGTTTCTTGCAATCCCTACCTCCAAATCGATGGTAAGGCCATAGAGACAGATCTGTGTCTCAAAGGTTATGGAATGAAGCTCTTCCGTCACCATGTGGCAGCCCTATAGGATAAACACATCAGTTATTATCTTATGAATTATAATATTAGACCTGCTTTTATAAAAGTAAATAAACCTGTAAGTAAATGTCCCCAATTAATTAATTAATCAATTAATACTGAGGATTGGGCCCAGGGGCAGATCTACCTCCGAGTTACATTCCCAGCCCTTTTTATTTTTTTGTTTTGAAACAGGGTCTCAATAGGTTGCTGAGAATCTTGCTGCTTTCTGAGGCTGTCCTTGAACCTGCAACCCTCCTGTCTCAATCTCCCAAGTACTGGGATTACAGCATACACCACTATGCCTAGCTACATTACCTATTACTGAGCATCATCTCTTATTGTTTAAAACGTTATTTACAGAATTTGAGAAATCTACTAATAGTCATTTTTAAGTTTCCAAAACAAAACAAGAGAATTTGTTTTCAAATTCTAGCATATTTTCATCAATTGAAATACAAACAAGTTATTTTTTCCTAATAGGTTTTAACTTATCAAATATTAATAAAAATAAGACATGTAGGTATACAGAAATGACTATTAGTATCAAAATGAATTTGTTTTTTAAAGCAAGAGATTTCCTTTTGATTAAACATGGTAGGTGAGACACTTGTATTTTCCTGTTTGTTCTTAAGAGTTGGCATTCTATTCACTTTCCAATAAAGCAAAATTGGAATCTAGATCCCCAGGGAGAGTCAGAGGAGTGTGAGTGAGGGTGGAAATAAGAGACCAGGGGCTGGAAGCATAGGCTGCTCTGAGGCGCCACCACAGAAGGGGCTGGGGAGGTAAGAGACAAGCTCATGCAAGAGGTCTCCATCTCTCCCTGGCTTGGGCAGGTGTGGGAGGTCTACTCTACTAAGCAGAAAACCCAGAGGAATTAGAGAGGCTCTGCTTTCAAGGGACAAGGTCAAGCTGTGGGCAGGAGTGAGGTCCCATCCTAAAGAGAGGCCGGCTCTGTGATAGCCTATGGTGAAGCCCTGCCTCCTCTCTGCTTGACATCTGGTCTGCTCACAGTCACCCTTAAATTCTCCACCTGTTACACTGCTTTTGTAAAAAAAAACAAAAACAAAAAATGGGTTAAGAACCTTGCAATAGAAAATTTCAGTATACATAAAAGTAGGTGATACAATTAACCTCCATTTATGCATTACCTAAATGGGGTTAACACCTGGGAAAGGGAGCAGACCAGAGGAGAACTTAGCAATACTGCCCCTGGGGTCCCCCCAGGAAACAGCGAGGTTGTAATAGTAATCCTTAAGTTATCATTCTCAACACGCACATAGAACTTCCAGTGTTTTAGGCCCTTAATTTTAAACACCAAGTTAATCATCATGAGACATTTGACAGAACCTCTCACATGAAATATAGATGCAAAAATTTAAAAACTCAGAATAAAAGATAATGCAAAAAGCAAAAGAAGAGAGTAAAAACCATTGTAAAAAATGTATACTGAGCTCAGTTTGTTCAACAAATGAATGCAAAATCAACCAATTGTAATGGGTAGATAGTCTTTGGATACTAGATTGTATGAAACCACCATTCAAAAGCCTTTTTGAGACAATGGATAAATTTGAACAAGTAATGGGGTCATATTAAGAAATAATCTAAAGAAATCATTACTTTTTTTTTGTGGTACCGGGGGTGGAACCCAGGGGCTTTTTTTTTTTTATCTCTGGGCTATACTCTCAGACCTATTTTATATTTTGTTTGGAAACAGGGTCTCAGTGAGTTGCTGAGAGCCTCACGAAGTAGCTGAGGCTGGCTTTGAATCTGCGTGATCCTCCTGTCTCAGCCTCCCAAGTGCCTGGCTTCATTACTTTTGTTTTTAGTGATTAGTGTATTGTGTTTAGGTTTAAGGACTTATATTTTATAGATACTAATGTATCAGTGAATAAGAAGCCATATTACGTAGAATTCAGACAGCAAAAAAAAAATGTGTGTATGGGAGGAAAATAAAACAAGATGGGCAAATGTTAATTATTGCTAAAATGAGGTGATGCATAAATGGGGGAAGGGTTAATTGTATTTCCTACTCTTGTGTATATTGAAAATTTCTATTAAAAGTCTCTTTAAAAAGAAACAATGTAACATGCTATATCACTGAAATGAGAATAAGAATCTATTAAAACGTACAATCAGAAAATAATAACGAATAATTTAAAATTTAAGAGAAATAGACAAGGACAATAGAAGAATTAGAAGTAGAGGGAAAGAAAGTAAGACAAAAAACAGAAAAATGAAAAATAGGAAAAAGAAAATAAATACATGAACTCCAACAACAAGTGAATAGACATTCTAGAAAGAGAACAGAGAAAGTACAATAGAGGAAATATTAAAGACATAATAAGGGGTAATTTTTTTTCACTCCTTATGGGAATCGCAACCACTTTTTCATTGTTTACTGGGTTAAGGAGAAAATCATGCATAATAGGAATTTTGCTTGAAAATCCCTTTGACCACTCCTAAAAGTACTCCCAATATATCAAATAGCCAGTTCCCATTTCCCTCTTCCTTCCTCACAGTGTCAAAGCAAATTGTTGTTTTTTGGAGTTGAGCATGGGATGAAGTAAGCTGGCTTGTAGTTTAGGCACTAAATTAAATAACAACAAAAAAAAACTCTACATTTTAAACAATAGAAAAACTCTCACTGCCCTGTGAGCAGGGGTGCTTACAGTATGCCGAGCACAACTGAAGACCCCAGAGCTTCCATGTGATGCTCACAGATGGGTCTTTTCCACATCCTCACCCATTGCAGTGGGGAGAATAGACAGCACATTGAGAAACTTCAGGCAAGGAAGCAGATGGAGACCCCGTAGTATGTGCTTAAATATTTAGCCATTATAAATCAAGTTAACAAACCATTACATATGATCCAGCCTCTCACCTTGACATAGCCTTTGCATAACGTAACTGGCTAGTTTTAGCTCCTCAAAGTCCCACTAGAAAATGGAGGCATGGGTAGAGAACAGCCATCCTGAAACACTGTTTTCTCTTCCACCTCTGTGAAGAGCCTTGCAGGACAAGCGTGGCTCCCAGGCCTCTCCTCATCTTAGAAATGTTTGTGCTGATGGTGCCATCTGTGCTCGGTGGAGTAGAGCTATAGAAAACCTCACACAGTCCCTCGAGGTGGGCTTGAGGTTTTGGGGGGCCTGGGAATTCTGGGGTTCTGAACTCTAGGTAGGCATCTCATCATAACCACACAGATATCAATTTTTGTAGGAAGGGTTATGGTTAGAGTTTACCCAGAGGAAGCCTTTTTTTTTCAGTGTGAGGCCCTATGATATTGTGATACAATAAATATATATATTTAGTTTCTGCTTGTAGTCCCTGGGACAGAGTTTCTAAGACCTTTGTAGATAGGGGTGCTAGAAGAAACTTTGTTTTTGCACAGGGGATTAAACTCAGGGGCATTCTACCTCTAACACTTTTTATTTTTTATTTTTTGAAACAGTTTTGCTAAGTTGCCGAGAGTCTCACTAAGTTGCCTAGGCTCACCTCAAACCTGCAGTTTTCTTGTCTCAGCCTCCCAAGTAATGGGATTATATGGGCATGTGCCACCACATACTGCTAGAAGCAGCTTTTGTTTTATTATTTGGTCTTTGATTCTGGTTCCTGACACAGACTTTATAATTTCCTGAGTGTTAGGAATATCTGGCACAGCTCTCTTAAATTCTGTGGGATTTCCCAATTGATAACAGTGTCTTCCCTTCTGATGAAGTGACTCTTGGAGGGTTCCGGGATATATGCAGAATGGGAGCTGAATGCCAGGGGAACCAACCAGGTAACTAGAGGGCTGGAACTTTCATCCCCACTCCTCAAGCTCAGAGGAGGTAGAGGAGCTGAAGGCTGAGCTGATTATCAACTGCAAGATGTAATCAATAGTGTCTACTTTAATGGTGGCTCCAGAAGAGCCTCAGAGAATGAGATCTGAGGAGCTTCTCGCTTGCTGAGGAGGCGGTGCTGGAGGCTGGGGTGCCTGGAGGAAGCGGAGGCACTCTGTGCCTCTCCCACACCTTGCCCCATGTGTTTCTTCTACCTGATGGCTCACCTGTGTCCTTTGTGATATCCCCTATAATGAACTGGACAATATAAGTTCTGTGAGCTGTTCTAGCAAAGTAATTGTACCCAAGGGGGTAGTCCAGAGAATCCCCAATTTATTGCCTGTTGGTATAGTCACAACCTGGAATTCATGGTTGGCATCTGAGTTTGGGGGCAGTCTTTTGGGACAGAGCCCTTAACTTGTGAAACCTGACACAATTTCCAGGTAGACCATGTCAGAGCTGAGTTAGATCACAGGACGCAGCAGGGCATGGTGGTACATACTTGAAAGGCGGAGACAGGAGAATTGTAGGCTTAAGACAAGTGCTCAGTAACTTAATGTGACCTTGTTTCAAAATTAAATACAAAAATATTAAAAAGGGCTGCGGGAGCCTGGCATGGTGGCACACGCTTGTAATCCCCGCACTTAGGAGGCAGAGACAGGAGGATCGTGCAGGTTCAAAGCCAGCCATGCTGGCTTAAGAGGCCCTGTTTCCAAAATAAAAAGTATAAAAATAGATCTGGGAGTGTAGCCTGGAGGTAGAAGGGATTCCAGGAACCCCAGTACCACCAAAAAATAAAAAATAAAAATAAAAAAATAAAAAAAATAAAGAGGGCTGGGGGTGTGACTCAAGAGGTAGATCCCTAGTACCAAAATCAAAACTACCACCACCACAAAAGCCAAATATAGAGTTCACCCCCCCCACTATGTTTTCTGGAGAACTAGTTATCAGTGAGAAGCTCCTGCAGGCATCATATGTCATGATTAGAGGCAAGATATTCTGCACCAAAAGCAGGAAAAACGGAATCACAGGTTCTGTCTCTCCCGCATTCTCATCTCTGTAGCTTAATCATATGTTTTATGTAATTTCCTCATTTCATTGACTTGTGACCCCGTGTGTTCCCCAGCCAGATGCCAGGGGCTGGAAGAGTGTGAGATACCAGAATTCTGCAGACAAAAAAATGACACTGGGGTCTGTCCACTCACTTGGGGGAAAGGTCTCCTGCTTTAGGTATTACTTTACTAAACTGAGATTTGGGCCAGGGGCTCAAACTAATTGCTAATGTTTCCTTGAAAGCCCCTGGTGCAAACTGATACACATTTTGAACAAAATCCAGCCAGGAAGCCAGCATATGGTCCAAATGACTGGGTTGGAGATGCTTTGACAAAAGCAAGCATCATCAATGCTCAAAGCCTGTGTGGTCAGCAATCACAGTTTTCATTGCTTTATCAGTACAGTTCGAGCCAAAGACACTGTTCAGTCCCAGGGCCCAGCCCTTACAGATCAGGAAAATATCAGAGATAAGATGCACATCAATGTCTGTATCTTAATCATATGAGATGATTAGAGGTTTAAAATCTCCATGTTTATGTTATATAGTTCTGAATATTATAACTAGATCGACTATATAGTACTTCTACAGAAAAATATTCATTGAATAATCTACTAAGAACATTAAAACTTGGCTGAACAATTTGACCAAGGTCCCATCTGGGAAAATGCACAATCTAATGAAAGATATGTCTATATGTTTAGAAAGCCTCCATTAAGAAAATCATCTTGCTCATTTCTTAATGTGCCATCATCTATATAATGCTGGGCATGTAAAACAATGTGATATGGAAAATAATCAAAATAATCTAACAAACATTCATTGAGCACCTATTTTGTGCTAGATATTGAGTTAGACAGTGAAAAACAGTGAGAATGGGGAAATTGCAGGGGAGATAATTATGGAAGCATAAGAAATGAATGTAAAATGACAACCATGCCCAGCCTGTAAAATAAGGGTACTGTATGGATGATGTTGCACTTCAAAAAAATGTCTTGTGATCTTCTTGTACCAATTTCTCCCTGAAGGAAAGCGTTTCAGCTCCATCAATTAGCTCAGAAGGGACTCAGCTTGCTGTGAAATGCTCAGATTGTTGGGGTGTGTCTGTGTTTAAGAACACTGAACTTTAAAAGAGCATCTATTTGGCTATTTTGTTAAATGAAACTCCACTCACCAGGCTTAATAACAGCTTCTTTGTGCTTCATGACTTTCTACCACATAAGCAAAATCAGCTAACACCTTACTCTGTGGCTAAAATGGTCACTTCCAAGTTCAAGCCCACGGACAAAGAGTAAAGTCCAGCTTCCATATTCAAGCAGTTTTCACATTCCAGTAACCACTCTCTGGCTGGATCCCTAGTGTTAAGGACCTCCAGGGAAGGGTTATTTCCTGGGAATGTTTGCTTTCCAGAGACAAAAGGATGGCTTCAAAACTGGATCACTCTTTAGGTGACAGAATCATAGCTTCACTGTGACTTTTTCCAAGAAAGAACAAAGGTGGAGAAAGAGGCAGCAGCTGCCAACCTGGATTCTGTGACAATGTGTCCAAAGATCATTCAGGTAGCGCTGAGAAATTCTAAAGCAAATTTTTAAAATTAAATCCATGAAAACAAAATCTAAATCCCCTATCTTCTGTTGACTGTAGGACCTGAGTCAAAGGAGCTTCAGAGACTGTCTATTCCAATGGGCTTTAATTTTTTTTTTCATTGTAGAACATATACCTAAAGTAAATTTCCCACATAGGTCCTCATTTAAAAATACATAAAATAGCTCTGTCCTGATAGAAGCAGGGTACAGGACCCAGAACTCCATGTCTCAAAACCCTCCATCCCACGTCTTTCTGGATCTTCCAGGAACAGGATGTGTTTCATGCTACTTTCTCTGTTTTACTTAATCTTGAGGCCAAAAGCCTCACAATACCTTGGCAGGTCACCTCTTTTTGGATAATCTCAAACAGTCACAGGGTGCTGCAATTCTAAGGGGTATGGATTGGTTTAAGAACAGTATCCTTCTTGAGATCTTTGTATTGTCTTAATCATTTAACTATGCAATATCAGCTTTTACAACCACAAAAGCAGAATATTTTAAAAGGGGTGTGTGTGTGTGTGGGTGTGTGTGTGTGTGTGTGTGCATGTGTGGGTGGGGTAGAGGCTTTGGAGTGGTAGAAGGAATCTGTATGTGAAAGTTCATAAAAGGAACATACAGAAATGGTGTCCCGAGGTTTCAGTGCCCAGAGCCCCTTGAAAGGAACCATGTCTCCAGCCAAGTATGTGGCAGGTGGGTGGAGAATGATGAGGATCAGCAGTTTCCTTAAGTCAGGTACCATCTGGTAGAGATTGGTTCCCCATCAGTATAATGCCTAGAGCAGCAGGGGAAGATGAGTGAGAGCCACAGTGGAATCTGCCCCACTCACCGCATTGATTCACACTGGGTCCTCTCAACAACTGTAAACAGCGCAGGGTGACCTTAGCCCTGCTCTGTAGATAAGGAAGTGGGGAGAGGAGAGGGTAAATGGCTTGCACAAGGTCAGACTTCTGATAAGAGGCAGAACTAACTCTAGTGCCATCCACTATCCCACGGAGGCACACAGAAACGCCAAAGGATACCCAGTGGATAGGGAGCCACTAACATTTCCTATGCAAGCCTGATTTTAAATTCCTCTAAACTTGGCAAGGATTCTACTGTAAGACATGCCTGATTTCTGAGCCAGTGGGTGAAGTGTGGATACATGAGAGGCAAATATGGTGAGATGGGCTCAGAGGGGACAAAGAACAGCCAATAGCTCAGCCCTCCCAGAGAAGGAGGCATAGCAGAGGGACAGGGGGTCCAGACTGCCATGGCTTGAATCTTAGCCCTGCTACTAACTGTCCATTTAATCTTAAGCGATGACTATGCTGTGCCTCACTTTCCTGATTGAAATAGGTAGGAGAATAATGGTACCTACTTCTTGGCATTGCTGTGAGAGCTACGTGAGTCAGTATCAGAGAAGTTGTTAGTTCCCGGTTCATAGGAAATCTATGGAGGATTTGTTAAAGAAATTCTTAGCAGGCTGTGAACTCCTGTTGTGGGTACACACAGATAAGCAATAGCACCTTTCTGAAACTTGAAGATGAGGTTATGATATCCTAGGTTGTTTTCCTGAAATTTGTTACCACAATCCCTGGCCCCATGGCTATATGGACCCCAAGCCCTTCCCCTGCTCTTTACTGATTTTCCTTTGGCCATCCTTGCTGACTATCCTAGCCCTTCATGGCTAAATCATCACCCTGCGCATGTTTTGTGAGTCTGCTGCTGTAGCACATGAAACTGCACACGCCTGTGGCTCTTTTAGAATGTAACTTGAGCCGGGCGTGGCGCACGCTGGTAATCCCCACGCTTGGGAGGCAGAGACAGGAGGATCGCGCAGGTTCGAAGCCAGCCGCGGGCGCTGGCTTAGGAGACCCTGTTTCCAAATAAAAATGTAAAAATAGGTCTGGGAGTGTAGCCCGGAGGTAGAAGGGCTTCCAGGAACCCCAGTACCACCACCAAAAACAAACAAAAACAAACAAAAAGCAATGTAACTTGGAGTTATACTCAAATTCTATCAACAGGGGGCACTCAAAGAATAGCTTTAAAATGCAACGACCCTGCTTTAACAAACAAAATAAAAATTTAAAAAAGTCATTCTATGACTGTACAATTTTGTTAATCGGGAAACAAAAGCTGAGATAAATTCAAAGCAATATAAGGAGACACTGTTCCTGAGACAGTGGCTGGTTTCTCGATAGTAGATGATGTGCTTAGATTTCCATCTCTAGGGAGATCCAAGTAAAGATTTTGATTTTACACTCATGAAGATGACAATGTACTACAAGAGTTGAGCTGTTTTGATAGATTCCCAGAGGATTTATTTTGCTTAAGGAAAATTCTGAATAATTGTGCTTAGTCTGTTCAGACTCATAAATAATAATACTATTCAGGAATGTCAAGCTGAATGACATGTTACAGTCTTGGCCAAAATTCCAGTGAGATGTGTGAAATGGGTTTTTATTTATACTGCACTAATGTTTAACTAGGAAATTTAGAAAACTTTTATAGGCTATTATTACATGGGAAGAATGTCTCCTAATTATTTGTTTCAGTAGAATATCCTTGAGCTCAAAAGTTCTACTCTGTGATATCTTTGGAACTGATGCTTGGGGCTCTGCCTTAAGCATCAATTCCTCCCTGGGAGGAATTTAGCTCATCTTTGGTGGGGCTATGATATTAGCTGAATGATTTTTTAAAAGACATAATGAAGGGAATAAAGAATTCTTAGGAAAATGGTGGTTCACAAAACTTCTTGTGATGGATCTTTGTAGTTTTTTTTGGGGGGGGTTGACAGATTGGATGTCATTGGACCCTGGATTTATAAAGTACCTTTTTTTCCAAATAATTCAAAGGTCTTTCTCATAGGAGCTGAGACTATAAAATCAGGAGATTGGATCTGTATAAACTGCATCAGAAATAAGTCTACTCTGTATATAGGTGGCTTTACACACACAGTATCTCTGACAGAGCACATTGGGTGTTGCTTTCCTCAGCGCTTAGAGGGAAAAAGCACAATCTTCATCAGATAATTTACGAAAGATCACATGTTCAAGTCTCTGGGCTCCTACTTCCAAATATAGAGGTCATAGACATAATGCCCTTGTTTCTAGGCCAGCTCAATGGATGGTCTCCAAGGTCACTTCTAATCCAGAATTTGACCACTCTAACTACTGCCTTGGAACACAATCAGTTTGCTCCTTTATTCGATTCATTGGGTGAAATAGAAAACTTGGAAAGCAATGAAATTGATACCACAAAGTAATAGGATCATTCTTCACCTATGATTTTTTTCACATAGTATGTCAAAATTTTTGAGCTTTACTTCATAGCTGTAGAAAAATGGGTGATTTTAAGATATTTTATCATAATGGAAGACTGATTGAAATTATGGCACACCTATAAAATACAATACAATGCAACCAATTTAAACCATATTCCCTAAGACTAGTAAAAGTTATGAAAGGTGGCCCAACGCCTGTAATCCCAGTACTTGGGAGGCTGAGACAGGAGGATTGCAGGTTCAAGGACAGCCTCAATGACTTAGTGAGTCTCTCAGTAACCTAGTAAGATCCTGTTTCAGAAACAAACAAAAAAGGATGGGAGGTGTAGCTCAGAGGTAGAATGCCTCTGGGTTCAATCCCAAGTTACCCCCCCCACCACATACACACACACATAAAGTTAAGGAAGGCTGTTCACCAGCTGTTGCTAAGTCAAACAAAGGGTTGTGAAGCAGTGTGTGTGTGATATATTTTAAAGTAATGTATATGTAAATGAAAGACCACAAAGATGTGTACCGAAATGTTAGCAGTTATTTTCTTTGGAGAGTGTTATGATATGCTACTTTTATTTTCTCCATTATAAAAACTTCCAGTATTGTCTGTAATTATCAAGCTTTATGTTAGTAATCAAAGAAATGTGGATTTGATTTGATATAAAATCAAATGGTTTAAAAGCTTTGTATAAATAGGATATTATAGGATTATTTCCTAGAAACATTTTTAGGAGGAAATATTTCCTACCTCATTTCCTTTATTTCCTGTACTGGACTTCATTTCCTTTGGTTGCTTTGTAAAAGAAAACAACAGTGTTTATCATTATCAGCCACATAACAAGTCAGCCACATCTACTGTCATCATTTTCTTGGACATAGTTTTGACGTCTAGAACATTAATGCAAAATGTCTTCCAACAGATTGAATCTTGGCCTAGCTACTTAGATTTAATAGAAAGAAATATTCAAACCAAACACATATATAAATAGAGCAAAAACAAATATATAAATTTGTGTATGCAGATATCTTCCTGCCAACTTAAATTTTATCTTTCAGAAAGTAGACCTTTCAAAGTTGACTTAGTGTTGCTCCAACACCCAGAGAAGGTACTTTCTATATGCTAATAAATCAGAGCAGAAACATGATTCTGACAAAAGAAAAATAAGTGTGTGTGTGTGTGTGTAGAGGCTTTGGGAATCTAAAAAACATGTAAAGAATTAGAAGACAGGAAAAGAACTCTAGGTCAAGAGGAAGTGGTAAAAGCAAGAAGCAACAGGATGAGGTTGGGTCGGAGCTTTCTAGACATACCAAGGGGTAAGGCGGAACTGCCGTACCAGGAACAGCAGCCTGTCTGCCAAAGCTGTTCTCAAAATGAAATCGCTTTTAGACACTTATGTTGTTATTGGATATTGTTCCTTGGAAAGATTTTTAAAAATGAAACCAGATATGCCTATCCATTTATCCACTCTCTCTGACGTTATTGACGAAATATATTGAGTAACTACTATGCATATTTACATATTCTATCACCATCCTTAAGAACTCAGACTGTCTGAGTTAAGGTTTAGTGTTCTTTCTTACTGTTTCAAGTCTTCCACATGGCATGTATTACTTTTCAATATAGTTCTTAATCATACCTAAGAAATAATTAATAAATTACTCCGAATTAAAAGGACTCAGTAAAAATGTGTCTAATATGGGAGGGGGCAAAAAAAGCCTGTGTAATTTTACAGCCAAACTTACCAAATGTCTAAATTCTACTGAGAGACTACCATTGGAAGATTCTTCAATGGACATGGCTTTGACATGCGTTCCACAAAGGACAAATCTTCGATTGCTAAAGAGGAAATCTTAGTTATTTATCTGGTTTCACATGAACTATATTTATGAGAAAAGCAAAAAAAAAAAATTCACAAGTACATATCTTACCTTAGAGTTGAAACATTCCTATAAAACCAAGAAGAGTGTTTAAAATGACCTGTTTAATAGGTTTAGTAAAAACTTTATAACTACTTGAAAGGATAGCATATAGAGTTTCATTTTAAGTACAGTAAAAATTTTTAAATGAAATTTAAAATTCATCAATTCTGTTAGATATTAGAACTTCAAAGTCCAATATTAAAAGTATGGTGATATGTAATTTAAAAGTTCAAAATTATTGCATAAACTAAAGGTAATTTTCTTAAAAGTTTTACATTGTCATATTTTGAAATAATGTTAGAAAACTTACTTGTCAATTGATGCTTTAACTTTTACCTGATAGTTTAGTTCTGGCAATTTTATTAGTAGTCTGGAAAGAGAGATTGATAAAGATAAAATCAAAATATTAGAAACCTTTTTATACTTAGAGAACTAAATATTTATGGCATATACATATAAATAAAAGTTACATTACCAGTTACATGTTAAATTTTTTTTTTTGTGGTTCTGGGGATTGAACCCAGGGACATTATACCTCTAAGCTATACCCCCAGCTCAAGATTTTATTCTTTGTTTTGAAACAGAGTCTCACTTAGTTGCAGAGGCCTAAGTAGCTAAGGCTGGCCAAGAACCTGTTACTACTGTCTCAGTCTCCCAAGTACTGGGATTACAAGCATGTGCCACCACACCTGGCTAAAATGTTTTATTTTTGTTTGCTTTGCAATACAGTGATGGAACTCGGGAGCATTGTACCTTCGAGCTACACTTCCAGCCCTATTTTTTAGTCCTTTTATTGTTGAAACAGGTTCTCACTGAATTGCCATGGGCCTCCCTAAGTAGCTGAGGCTGTCCATGAACAGTGATCATCCTGTCTCAGCCTCCTGAATGCTGGGATTACAGTGTGTGCCACCACCCCCAGCTAAAATGTTTTTTTGTTTTGTTTTGTTTTTTGTTTTTGTTTTTTGTGTGTGTGTGTGGGCCTGGGGATGGAACCCAGAGGCATTCAACCTCCAAGCTACAAACCCTATTTTATTCTTTATTTTTGGAAACAGAGGCTCACTAAGTTGTGGAGAGCCTCACTAAGTAGCTGAGGCTGTATGTGAACCGCGAACCTTCTGTCTCAGCCTCCCAAATGCTGGGATTACAAGCGTGTGCTGTCACACCCGGCTCAGCTAAATGTTTTTTAGAAAGTATAATTCCTCTTTAGTTTGCCACATTACTAGTGCTGACATTACTTAATATTATTATTGACAGACATTTGGAAAATGTTTGTATACTGCTTCAGTTGATATGTGCTAGATAATACATTGGCCTGGTAAGAAAAACAGCTATATATTTAGGCTAAAGTCCAAGTCTGAGTTTGTGGTGTTACACCCTTGTAATACTAGTGCTTTGGAGGCTGAGACAGGAGGATTGCAGGTTCGTGGCCAGTCTCAGCTACTTATGGGGCCCTCTACAACTTAGTGAGAACCTGTTTCAAAATAAAAAATAAAAAAATAGGGCGGGGAGTGTAACTTGGAGGTAGAAGACCCTGGAGTTCAATCTCCAGTTCCGCAAAACGAAAACAAAAACAATTATTTGCAAGTCTATTACTGTGATTCCATTTTATCCTTATATTGTACTTTTTTAGGTAATGTTAGTAGAACTAATTTTTTTTTGTTTTGTTTTTTGTTGAAAATAAGTGGTATACATTTAAACAGTGCTTGGTGCCCTCTCCCCCCACCCCCATTTCCCCTCCCCTTCCCAACAATGAGTGTCCAGGGTATCCATGCTATATTCATTCGTTTACACATGTAGAACTAAAGGTTTTGGTGAGAACTGTTTTACAGGTGAACATATTGTGAAAGACCAGGCCTCTGCAATGAATACATAAAATTCTAGTTCAGATACCCTTATAATCTTTAAACCACTCTATTTAAGTAATAGCAAAAATGTTCATAACTAAAAAAGACCTTACTATAAACAAAAGTTTGCAACAATTACTTGAATTCCTACTTGTGTCAGCCCATCCTCTATTCTTTTACCCAAGCAGCTCTTCAGAGTGTGTCCCATCATGTGATTTACCATGGGCAGCACTGGATGCAGCAGTTATTGGTTTGATCACTCTTCACTTATTTATTTATGCACTCATCCCAAGCCTCACCCTCATTCACTCAACATCAGATAGAGACCTCATATAAACTAGTGCAGCCTCAGATACCTGGGAACTGGTGTAGCAAAGATTGGGGAAGGGAGGAGTGTGGTCATGGCTATGCATAAAAGAAAGGTTTTCAGCCCAAACAGATGGAATGTAGAGGATGGTGATAACACATGGGCATTAGAAAACTAAAACCACAGATCACAGACAGCCTGACGAAAGGGTGGGTGGATGGCAGCAAGGGTTCTTTAAGTGTCCTGCTCAAAGCACAGGATTCGTTTCAGGGTCTGGAGTATGTGAAGTGTAATGTCATTGGTACTGGGTGGTGAGGAGGGTGTGTGGGCAGACAGAACCAGACCAGCTATTTACCCTCTCCACCTTCCTTTCTATCCTACTTTAGGAAGGACCTGGTTCACTGTAAAATGCCAATCAGTGATATCCAGTTCCCTTCACCCACTCGTTGAAATAGGAGGATGCAATGCTATGCTACAGAGGAGTTTTGAGGAACTCCTTGCCTAGTAAGAAAAGGGTCATCTATCAAGACAGTGGGGAGCCGGGCGTGGTGGCGTACGCTTGTAATCCCAGCATTTGGGAGGCTGAGACAGGAGGATTGTGGTTTGTGGACAGCCTCAGCTACTTAGGCCCTTTGCAACTCATTGAGACCCTGTTTCAAAATAAAGAACAAAAATAGGGCTGAGGGTGTATCTCGGAGGTAGAATGCCCCTGGGTTCCATTCCCAGTACTGAAAAAAAAAAAAAAAAGACAGTGGGGAGCAGGTTTGGAGGAGGAGCATGAAGACCTAGAAGTCTGTATAAGAGGACAGGACCCCACACCAGGGACTGTGCCCCTGGGAATCCTTCTAATAGCATGAAGGAGGAGATGGCTCAGGGACCTTGTCCATTTAGATTTTTTTTTTTTTTTTTTTTGCTGCACAATCCCTACTATCTCCCCTTTTGTCTCAGAAAACATCTTAGACTTACTATGTTATCTATAGGGGTTTCTCAAGGAAAAAGATACCCATCACCTCTCCATTCTATTTTCCCTTGATATGGTCTTTTGGATTATTCAGAGTTGTGGGGATGAGGAATGTACAACTTTTGAGAAGAATGAAAGTTTACAAAGAAATATGACTTCTGGTTTTTTGTTTGTTTGTTTGTTTGTTTGGCTTTTAGCTCTTGGTGCAGAATTCACAGGAAGAAACTGTTGAGAGGTTTTATTAGAGTTTCTGAAGTCCAAACTGAAGTAAATACCTTTCCTTTAAAGATGAAGTTTCAGTGGTCATAATGTGAGCAGGGAGTCTATCATAGAACCTATATCACTATCAACCCTGGCATCGCCACCTCTTGATTTGTGAGTCTGCTGTCTTAGCTTTCCAGGGCTGATCTAGTGATTAGAAATTTAAACTATAGGCCTTGAAGTTTGAGGCACAATAAACTCTTTGGAAGTAAGAACCCAAACTCATTGTTTTAAGTGATACTAGGGAAAATTATAAGTTTTGATGCTCTTGCTAATGGAAAAGGATCAAATCCAGTGCAAGCCAAGCCAACACACAAACCCCGTTACTTTAAATGAGACACAGAGTAAGGATCTACTGAACACTGAAAATTACAGTGTTCAGAGTTTTTGTGGAAAATCCAATAAGCCAGTTACTGGGCAGTCACAGGGAAAAATGTGCCACTACTTTTCCTGGATAGGCTATTCAAAGCTGTCCACAATCTGTCCCTGATCTGTCTTCTCCATTCTATCTCTCCCTGCTCCACACTATTACAAAACAGACTCTATAAGTCCTTGTTTCTGCATGCTCACTCGTCTACAATCCTCCTCCCCTTCTCCAATCCCTCTGGTCCTCTTTCAAGTTAACCTTCTCAGCAGTTAATCCCATTATGCCTGATAGATGTAAGATTCCATGCATTCAGCTAATATCCCTCATGTCCTCATTAATTTTCCATATCATGCTCTTAACAAGCAGAGCCCTACTTTCTAACATTTCTGTAGGAATTCACCAAAGCTCAGTACTGGGCTCACAGCAGGTGCGCTTTAAAGAATTGATTGTAAGGCACCTTGCAAGAAAGTAGCCTTAATTACTAGTGGCTATAGTTCCACAAACAGGAAACAATAGAATGTATTCTTCCTACCTTAGTTTTACAGTGAACTGAATGAGGGTTTTAAGTACCATTGGCCTCTGAGGGTGGGTTGGCATACATGGCTGTCGCTCAACTACAAAGGAGCTAGATGAAAAGGAAATAAAGCATATCATTTGAGAACATAAAAAATATCAACTGATTGCAAACCAAAGAGGAATAGAATGCTATCCTCTCAGAAAGTCCAAATTTTCTATACCTAGATGTTCAAACCCCCATGAAACCCAGCTCTTTCCAGTGGCTCCTCATAAATAATTACAAGATAGGAAATCCTTGAAGACAGCAAATAATTATACTGGAGTCATTAATAAAGGTCCATTTTTATGATATTAAACAGAGAAAGGTGATTTCATGCCAAATTTGGAATAAGCATTAGGATTTTAGGCACATATTAGTATTTTTTCTTCAGTGAGCTTAAAACCCTCCAAGTGTTCTCCATCCCTCATTTCTTGGATATGCCTTTAGGATGAGACCCTTAAAATCTTTCCTAAATGCAAAAATTGAGCTGCAGGTGAGTGATGTGGTTTAGCTCATGGAAAACAGAGCCCACCTGGTAGGAGAGTACTAGTGACTGAACAGTGCAGAGTAGGAGTGTGGTTCTGGAACTCTCTGGGACTCTACTCACTTCCGAGACTCATCGCTCAATATTTCCTCACCCTTCCTACACTTAGACCCCCAAACCTAAGGCAGTGTGTCCTCCTAACTCCACCCAACTGTGGATACCATGAACAGTTGATAACAACACTTCACTTACTTCTTGAAAAGGTTGTAGATCAAGAAGGTGACTCTTTCTAGCAGGTGTATTCTTTGCATTGGAATGGGGTCACCTTCATATGTCATTTTGGTCGATTGTTCCTCTAGCTTCTCCAGTTGCCTTCGGAGTTGAAAAAGACTTTCGGCCAATAGGGTAAAGCTATTGAACAGCACATGAGGTTTTCCACTTAATAGTCAAGAATTTTAATAATTGATCTTTTTTTGCAAATGTTATTATTAACTATTATTAAACTAATTAAACAAATGACTCAATTAAGGTTTGTGAAAGCCTTTGATTTTACTTTCCTAATCCATTCTTCTTGAATATGCATTATTTGATAGATGTTTTCAAATTGTGTTGTTTATTATGAACGTCATTTATGAAATTTGGCCAATATATGGATCTAAATCTCTCTTAATTAGTATTTAAGTAATATAGACTTAAATACTAATTAAGAGAGATTTAGATCCATAGGTCTGAGAGTGTAGCCCAGAGGTAGAAGGGCTTCCAGGAATCCCAGTACCACCAAAAAAAAAAAAAAAAAAAAAAAAAAGAATATGTCACTCACTAATAAGCAAAGAAAAAGCAAATTTAGAACTACAAAATAAGCCATGTGTAGTGACACATGCCTGTAACTGCGGTACTTGGGAAGCCAAGACAGGAGGTTTAAAGTCAGCTTCAGAAACTTAATGAGGCATTAGCAACTTAGTGAGACTGTTTACAAAAAGAAGAAAAAAGTATTACAAGCAGGTGGTGGCTCATGCTTGTAATACCAGCGCTTGGGAGGCTGAGACAGGAGCATCTTGTAGGTTTAAAGCCAGCCTCAGCTACTTAGTGAGGCTCTCAGCAACTTAGCGAGACCCTGTTTTCAAACAAAATATAAAATAGGTCTGGGAGTGTAGCCCAGAGGTAGAAAGCCCCTGGGTTCTATCCCCAGTACCACAAATAAATAAATAAATAAATAATACATAAAAGGAGGGCTGGGGGTTTAGTTTGGAGGTAGAATGCCCCTGGGTTCAATCCCCGGCATCACAAAAATAAAAATAAAAATAAAAAACTACAAAATGTGTGCCATGAAGAATGCTATATATAAGAATATTGAAGAAAAAATGTAAAATTCACCTCTCTCTACATATATATCCCTTTTGCCAGATCTTGCATATAATATATAATATATAATATATAATATATAATATATAATATATAATATATAATATATAATATATAATATATAATCTTGCATATAATATATAATATATAATATGTAATATGTTATTTATCTGATCAAAGGATCGGTATTAAAAAATGTTTATCCCTGATATCTGCTCACTATTTCTACTCACTATGTGGTGATCTCACTTAAAAAATTGAGGAAGCCGGGCGTGGTGGCGCACGCTTGTAATCCCCGCGCTTGGGAGGCAGAGACCGGAGGATGGCGCAGGTTCGAAGCCAGCTGTGCTCGCTGGCTTAGGAGACCCTGTTTCCAAATAAAAATGTAAAAATAGGTCTGGGAGTGTAGCCCGGAGGTAGAAGGGCTTCCTGAAACCCCAGTAGCACCCCCCCCCAAAAAAAAAAAAAACTAGAGGAAGGGCTTAGGCCAGAATAATAGGGAAGAGTAAGAAAGATCACAATGGACAAGGAAGAGGCCTCCTACTACAGAGGCGGCAGCACATCTCACTTGCCTTGAGAAGCCCTCCTGGCCCTATGGCAGCTCTTTCTAAGTGTTGTGCATAGAAAATTCTGGAGGAAGTTGTTTAGTCCCTGCTGGGTTTTGATAGAAGCACCTTTATTTTTTAAGTTCTTTATTGCTTTCTTTATTGTTTACCTTGTTTTCACAACAACAGAGTACCAGTGGGGTCAGAGAATCAAAGCACCTGCCCAAGGAAAATCAATATGTTTTAAAATGATCCCTACTCCTTACATTTCCTGAGAAGCAGGCCTGGCCAGCAGAGCTCTTAGTGAGGGGTCCCCGGTTACTATGTATTTCCATTGTATTGAATGATACTCTTAGAAAGCAATTCTGGATTTTAACTGTACATTTTTGTTTCTTAATATATTTTCAACTGTCATACATGTATATATACATATATATATATGTGTATATATACTTTTACATTGTAGTCCTACATCACAATATACTTTAGAGTGATAGTGACATACACATACACAGCACTTGGTGAGCTGTTCAAAATCTCCCCGCCCAGCCCCGCCTTGGCTCCCTCCCTCCAATTATTTTTTTAATTAGATAGTTTTACTTTGTTTTGTGAGGCAGAAAACCTTATCAACATTTTTATTTCATAATGTAAATGGTAACACCTAAGTTTAATTGTAATTCTGCATTCATGGATAGGGGATGCCATGTTATAGAAAGAAACCATTTGGCCGGGCATGGTGGTGCACACATGTAATCTCAGTGCTTGGGAGGCTAAGACAGAAGGATTGCAGAGGCTCAAAACCAGCCTCAGCTACTTAGTGAGGCTCTCAGCAACTCACTGAGACCCTGTTTCTAAATAAAATATAAAGTAGGTCTGGGAGTATAGCCCAGAGGTAGAAAAGCCCTGGGTTCCATCCCCAGTAACACACACACACACACACACACACACCCAAACAAAACAACCTTATATTAACCATTTGAAGCTTTTTAAAATTTTTTAGATGACAAATGAAAATTGCATACTTTTGTAATATATAACATGATGTTTAGATATATTTATACCTTGTGGGAAATCTAAATAAAAACTAAATAACATGTATTACTTTACATACTTTTTTGGTGAAAACTCTTAAAATCCATTTTCTTAGTAATTTTCAAGTGTATAATACATAGTTAACTGCAGTTATCATGGTGTACAATAGATTAAATTTTGTATCCTTTGAAAAACATCCTTAACAAAATAAGTTTCTATGTTAAAAACGCAAAGTTAATGTTTAACTCTGGTCACAAGACACACATTTAAAAAGTTGAGATACCTATTTTCAAGATTTTGAAGCAAGTGTTTTTTTGTTATATTCCTAAAAAATGCATTGTTGGTTTCAAAAATTCATTTGAGTCTTTTAAGGTCAATACCTTGTTTGTGAAAATAAGCAATCTGTATGCATTCTATATATGATTCATTCCTTCCTGGCGAAAGAATGAAAAGTAAGAACATTTATGCACTACCATCTTCGTGTTCCACTGTAGAGACCCCAGCTGCTAATAACCATCAATGAGCTAAATGTAATCCTGCATTCTCAGGTTTTGCAACACTGAAGGTTTTTACTTCCTGTGGTTTTCACTGGAAACTAAAGTCGATTCACTTACCAGTTTTGCAGTTGGTCGAGCCCACTGTGGAGTGGACCTCCAATGCAGGCGATCTGCTGCCGCCGCTTCCAGTCCTGCAGCTCCTCTATCAGCATGCTGTTCATCAGCAAATCTGTTTCATTTACAATCTGTGTCATTTTACTGAGGGCTTCCTAAAAACAAAGGTGAGAATTGATGAGACTATCATAACAACCAGAGCAGCTCAAAATCATCTTAGAAAACAATTTGACCTGGGAGATAAAAGTTCAGCTACAGTTGTGGCCAAATATTTTTTCCCAAGTATTAGCTTCTGTTTGCCATAGCACTGCCTTTTAAAAAATGAATGCACTGTTGATTCACAATAGCTGAATTATGGAACCAACCTAGGTGCCCATCAATAGATGAATGGATTACAAAATTATGGTATATCCACACAATGGAATTCTATTCAGCAATAAAAAATAAAATTAGGTCATTTGCAAGTAAATGGAAGGATCTGGAGAACATTATGTTAAGTGAGATTAGCAAATCACAGAAAGTGAAGGGCCATGTGTGTTCTCTAATATTTGAAAGTAATTGGGATACCAGAGGGACTCCAGATAATGGAGGAGAAATCTCAGTGGAGCTAGGGAGGTTGGTCTAAGGGAAGGGGAGTGGGTAGAATAAGGATTATGAAGGAATTACTACCATTGGCTATGTGTACATATGTGGAAATAACAATGTCAATCTCAATACTCTGTATGGGGATGGGGGGAGATGCAGAGGCAGGGGGTGGGGTGGGGTGGGTGCACAGAGTGGTGTGTGCATGTATGTCACTGTCAATATGATTTACACTGTCCTGTGAGACCATAATGCACCAATAAAAGCATATAAAAATAAAATAGGTACATTGTAATTATATATCTTAATGAGGTTCAAATTCCTACAAGCCAAGATGCAGACAGAGCTGGTATGTTTCCCTTCAGGTCCCACGCTGCTACCATCCCCTTGCCGTATGTAACAGTGAGGTTGGTGGTGATGTCTTCATACATGCGAGCAGCAAATTTGAATTGTTCCTTTCATCAGCTCTTCCCTTTCCCCTCCCACCTTCCCCCGTCCCTTCTCGCTATTCTATTGGTCACTTTTCTCAATCACCTACAGTCCCTTTTATTTCCTATTTTCACTCTAGCTTCCACATGAGAGAGAAAACATATGGCCCTTGACTTTCTGCAAATGACTGATCTCACTTAGCATACTATTATTTAGGTTCATCCATTTTCCTACATATGGCATATTTTTATTCCCCTTTACGGCCAAGTACAATTCTATTGTGCGTATATACCACAGTTTTGTTATCCATCCGTCGACAGACACCTAGGTTGGTTCCATAATTTGACTCTTGTGAATTGCACTAGTGCTGCCTTTTCAAACAAATTATTGCAATTAGACAACATCATGAGAAAAATAAGAATAGCTACAGTTTAACATTCTCATGATAGATTTTAATATAAATATGTTTAATTGGTAACTTCTATGATAATATTGAATCATGTGGTCATAAAACCATTATTTGCCTTTTAAAGACTACAAATATAATTCATTTTTATAAACATAATTATACACTTATGCTAAAATGTACTGACTAAAATTTGAGACTTTGTTAAATTTTTTGGACTTTATTTGGGTTTGGAAAGGCATGAAGGACAACTTTCAAAGGCCTAGGGTTTTGAAGATGAGTTTCTGTTCTGGTAAAGCTATATGAATTTGGATGAAGCATTTAACTTTATTGGAACTTGGTCTTCAGTTGAACAGATTGAATCATTTCCAAGGTTCTTTCTCTTCTTAAATATTTCTTTCTAAAGTAATATGATGGCATGCGTGAAACATATAGATTTACATAAAGCATCGAGTTTTATTTTGTATTTACTTTTGTTGCATGCTTACAACCTGATATATAACTGTTTAAATTGATAATTTAGGGTAAAAGTAAATTTTACATTTCTTTGTATTCATACAATTTCCTGCAAAAAAAATCAGAGTTAAACTTTTGTAAATGAACTTTTAGAAATGAACTTTTGGAAATGGATTTATCAGTTACTGCTTAAATATCAATTGCATTTACTTTATTTATTTATTTATTTATTTATTTATTTATTTATTTATTTATTATTTTTTTGGTGGTACTGGGGTTCCTGGAAGCCCTTCTACCTCCGAGCTACACTCCCAGACCTATTTTATTTTTGGAAACAGGGTCTCTAATGCCAGCGCAGCTGGCTTCGAACCTGCGGGATCCTCCTGTCTCCGCCTCCCAAGCGCGGGGATTACAAGCGTGTGCCACCACGCCCGGCAATTGCATTTAATTTAAAAGAGAGAAAGAAGATTGGAATAGAGATGGTTTTCCTTTTTTTTTTTTTTTCATGTGGCATGTAAAGTTTTAATTGCAAGGCTCTCCCGGGGATCAGGGCGAGGCACCGTGGGACCCACGCGCCTGTCCCGAGATGGTTTTCCTTTTAAAAGATATTTCATTGAGTTAGAAAAATATAGAGAGGTTTGATGGAATATGTTCAATTTATTTTTTTGGGCAAAGATTAGATAGAATATATTTGGTTGCCAATGAACTATTCTAAAATTAAAGAAATTGCTTAACACAATATATCCCAGACTAGAAACCAAAACATTTACTTTTTCAATAGAATTTTATAAGTCATCAAGTAATTATTTTATTATATATGTATACTAGAAGCTACTTTAGCATACTAAGTACAAACTAAAACAGCCATGTTGCCGGGCGTGGTGGTGCACGCTTGTAATCTCAGCATTTGGGAGGCAGAGACAGGAGGATCGCGGTTCATGGACAGCTTCAGCTATTTAGTGAGGCCCACCACAACTTAGTGAGACCCTGTTTCGAAATAAAGAATAAAAAATTAGGGCAGGGGGTGTAGCTCTGAGGTCAAATGCCCCTGGGTTCCATCCCCATACCTGCAAAAATAAATAAATAAATAAATAAATAAATAAATAAATAAATAAAAAACAGCCATATCTGAAATAGTGGAAAATAAAAAAATTTTAAATTTCTGCTTTGAAATTAATGATATCTATAGCAAATGTATCTTGTAAGCAAGATAAATGGTCTCTAGAAAAGTCTCGCTTAGCAAACTAAGAGAAACATGGCAAACGCAAAGCACTGTTTCTGGAAACATTGCCAATTACTCATTTGGTATAAATGGAACTGATAGAATCACAGAGCTCAATCCTTTTTAGTAGCACTGGGTTTAGAAAAAGGAGAATAGACAAATGGCCAATTTCAATTCTTTACTAACCTTTCTCTTAAAGTCCAGGCTATTAAGCATTTCTTGTAGCGTCAAAACTTCCTGATTCATCAGGGCACTATTCTTGTCACCTTGATCTGCAAAGGAAGCAAAATCAAATTTAGAGTCCTCTCCAAGGTAAAGCTCGCTACTCCAGAAGGCCAAGTCGGCCTCGATGCCCATCCTGAATCAGCCCTGGACAGGAGGAGGGTCTCGGCTAAGACAGTAAATGGGGACGCTGGAGTTGAGCTTGGAAGTTCAGTCTAAGGTTGTGATTATTTTGTTGGGAAGAATCATATTCAAGCATGTAGAAGAAGACCTATTTATGCCACAGACTTTAAGGAAAGACCATTTTTCATTCAATATTCTTTCTCTTTTTCTTTCTTTCTTCCTCTCCCCCCCCCTCTCTTTCTTTCATTTTGTTTTTTGGTAGTAGAGTGGAGGGAGACCAGCAAGGTTTGAAATTCCTCACTAGATACCTCTGCATTCACGATGACCTTGGTTACAGGGTATAAGTAAGAAAGGAAGAGGCTTCCCTTTGCACCCAGGATTAAATCATATTTGACTTTTTCTGCTGGTTTTACTCATTCCCTCCTTACTCATAACTCATACTCTAGGTAGAGTGACTTACTCTCAAGAATTACTAAAAGCAAAATAATCCTTTGCTTTCCATTTTTCTTTGTAAAACAGACTAATCTTTCAGTGAAACTAGAAGTGAAAACAGTGGCAAATTAAGAAAATACACAAAGTGAAACAAAACAAAAACAGTTTATCTTCTTAAGTGGGGAACTATGTAATAAACAAGCCTCATATTAACTGAACATTAAATTTTATTGATAAATGGAAAGTGATTATTTACACCAATCATGATTGTTCATAAAAATGAATGTTGAGGTTGTTCATCTGACTTGTATAATAGTGAAAAAGAGGTCCCAGAACAATACTGGGGCAAAATTTCTTTACAAAACATCACTTATCTCCAAAAACTCATTCAAGGCTATACAAATTCACAAAATCATCATCTCTTAGGCCCCATACATAGCAAAATCTTGCTTATGTAGCATTTTATCAACAGAAAAACTTAATTTTAGTTTTCACTGTGGGGCAGAAGCCAGGCTATGTACTTGAAGAGGACACCTGGCTAGAAGCCTAGAGACAAGATAGAAGACTAAAGCTTTCTCACAGGCCCCCTCTGAAGTAAGTAAAGCAGGGCCTCCGTGGGCAGCTAAGACCACAAGATAAAGTAGCTAAGACCCGCAAGATAAGGCAGGTGACTGCTAGAGAAAAGAGAAACAAGGCACAGACAGCTGCTGCTCTGCTTCTGCATCTTGCTTATGCTAGACAAAACAAATCCCACACTCACCCCTCCCTTCTAAAATTAAGTTAGCAAATGTATAAAAGAACTTGCATGTTCTGAGCTTGGGGCTATGATTCAGACAGAGCTTTGCTCTCTGGGTCTCACCGGTGAATAAAGAGACCTGCTATAGCCTACTCTGGCCTCTGTTTCTTGTTCTCCGTGGATCAAAGCCTCCTGCAACTATAATTTGTTTTTCTTGTTATCTTTCATTTTATTTACAACAGGGTGGGATGAACAAAATAAATGCTTATTACTTTAAATGCTAAACATGATAATTTTTGATTCTTTATAATGTTCATGCAGCCCTGAAAAATATTAAAGTGACCCAACAAAATAGTTTTGTCGTTTTGTGTGTTTTATTATATTTTAATTTTAATGTTGGTGATTTACACATGAAATTTGAGATGAAGCTATAATGCTTTATTAAGTAAGTTTACAATTGTTCAAAACCCTTTTAGGATCATGGATTCCTTTGATTACTGGTTAGATCCATGTTTGTGTCATTTCTTCTGAAAGGAAATATTGTGCATACAATAATCATTGACATTTTGATTTATAATTTATGGAAGTCAGGGCATCCTGAAGATGTTAGGAGAATAAAAAACTGTTTACTTCTTACTTAGGGAAAGTTAAACATTTGATCCCTCATATTTCTTTCAAGCTACACTTTAAACTAACATTTTAATACTTAAAGTTGATTCTGTAAATTGAAGGTTATCTGGTTTATTTATAAAAATTTGAAATAATTATAAAATAAAATTTGCAAAAATAGTATAGAGTTCGCATATATCCCTTTCTGGCATCCTCTATTGTCTGACATAAACATAGTACAGTGAGTAAGTTAACAACATTGAAATCTATAGCCAACTAAAATTTCACCAGTTATCCCAATAATTGCAGCATACTTTAAATTATCAATTCAATATAAGTGTAAATATTAGGTATTCTAAATATTTTATTTTATTTTATTTTATTTTATTTTATTTTATTTTATTTTATTTTATTTTTTGGTGGTACTGGGGTTCCTGGAAGCCCTTCTACCTCCAGGCTACACTCCCAGACCTATTTTTACATTTTTATTTGGAAACAGGGTCTCCTAAGCCAGCGCGCGGGGCTGGCTTCGAACCTGCGCGATCCTCCTGTTTCTGCCTCCCAAGCGCGGGGATTACAAGCGTGCGCCACCACGCCCGGCTTAAATATTTTAATTTTTCCCCTTCATTCTTCAAAAATATCTAATTATAAACAAACAACAGAGAAATAGATAATTTTCAGTGTCTTTATATTTTGACATTTTATACTTACTGAATTACATTTTTGATGATTTTTTTTTGTGGTACTGGGAATGGAACCCAGGGGTATTCTACCTTCAAGATATACTCCCAGACCTATTTTTTAACTCTTTATTTTGAAACAGGGTCTCACTGAGTTGCAAAGGGCCTCATTAAGTAGCTGAGGCTCTCTGAGAACTGAGACCCTCCTGTCTCAGCCTCCCAAATGCTGGGATGACAAGCATGTGCTACCACATCTGGCTTGATGACTTTTTGATAGAGGGAAATATTTAAAAGTAAAGCATAAGTTTAAAGTACAATACACAAAACATGATGTTTCACTTTTAAAAGTAAATAAATAGATATATATTCATGTAAACATTGAGAAAAAAAAGTTGGAAAAAAACACATTTTTTTTTTTTTTTTTTTTTTTTTTGCAGTACTGGGGATGGAGCCCGGTGGCATTCTGAGCTACACCCCCAGCCCTATTTTTTTATTCTTTATTTTGAAATAGGGTCTCACTGAGTTGCAAAGGGCCTCACTAAGTAGCTGAGGCTGTCTGCAAACTGCTATCCTCCTGTCTCAGCCTCCCGAATGCTGGGATTACAAGTGTGGCAAGTAAATACTTTTTGACAGTGTTTATCTGTAGATTGTAAGATACATATGATTTTTATGTCTTAGTGCTTTTGCCTATTTTCCAAGTATTCTTCTATGAAACACATTTTTAACAATTCTAAAAAGTTATATTTTTATAAATTTACCTAGGGATTATATTAGTAATTCCCTAGTAGTATTAGATAGTTAATGTTATTTTATTACTTGTGATTATAATATTTTAATTCTTTAGGAGATGTTCTTATTTTGGGGAGATGCATGTGAAATAGGGATGATATCGCATAAACTTTATAATGTACTTGAATTGGTTGGTTAAGAAAAAAACTATATGGAGAGAGAAGAAAGAAGCAAAAACAAAGAAATACTCTCTGTCTATATCTCCACCTCGGGAAGTAGACCAAATTTGCCTATCAATTCTGTCAGCAAAGAAGAAACCCTACTAGTCATGTAGTCTTTATGTCCCTATGTAGAATTATACACAAAACAAAAACTTACCCATTGTTTGAATTGTTTTATATCTATAGTCAAATTCATCTTGCAGGTCTTCTAAATATTTGGTGTCTTGTTCTGTCATCTATATACAAAAGAAAATATACTCACTCAAAAGAAAACATAAAAATATACTGCATGTTTAAGTATGTTGATGAAGCAGAATTGTAAGTATTTAAAAATAATACCAGTTTGATGCCAGTTTCCAGCAATATTCAAAGACTATAACTGAATCCACATTTCTGAATAGCTAATATATATAAAAATTGAATAACACTGGAAGAACCAAGTCAAATTTGTTCTTTCAACAATTTTTTCTTACTGCTTGTTTGAAAATCTTTTGGTGTCTTACCTCTCATTTCTCAATTAGTTCCAAGTGATAGTACCCATATAATATTTTTTTAATGAAGAAATGGGTACTTTGGGTCTTTTAGAACTTTCAGGTAATTTTGTTTAAATTTGTACAAATGTACCAATGATTACTTTTGCTTAAATCTCCATTCAATTATGCTGAAACTTATGACAATTCAACTTCAATATTTAAATACTCTTTTTCTACATCTTAAAATCAAACTATGCTTTCTCTTGCTTGTTTCTGTCTTTGAGATTTTGAGTTGACTTTCTCTAAAACTAGTGATGCTTTCCTATTCCACTTTAATCATAACTTAATGGGCTAACTGCTTCCCATGTATTATCTCACACCACTCGTCCTGCAGATTGTCCTCACCTTTACAGATGAAGTAACAAAGGTGCAGCAGTGTGGAGAAACCACCTTGTCTATGGTCACACGGTTTCACCTGGTGGAGAGGGGGGATGCCTGGTAGCGTGACCCCACCTACCCTTAACCGATGCTAGACCCACAGCTTCTTAGATTTCAGACTACTTCCCTTCAAAACAAAAGAAATCAAGGATACTACTGCCTACTTATTCCAGTAGGTATCCTGTAAAGAAATATGTCTGCTCATAAGAGCTCTTCTCCACAAATTTCAGATTTTAATCTGCTAAATTACTGATTAAGAAAAGCTTCAAATTTGGGGTCAGGGAATCCCAACTCTGTGACTTATTAAGCTGTATCATTTTGAGCAAATACCATTGTACTTCAGAGTCTCCATCTATAAGAAAGAATGGGGAAGAAGGTGGATAGTAACATTATCTATCCTCCTGGGGTTGCTAAGAGCACATGAGTTAAACTACTAAATACATGCTCCATGAGTGTTACTCAGAATTGCTCTTCACATGCCTCTTATCTCACTCTCTAAAATGACTTTCTTGGCATTTATAAATCTTAGAAAAGAAACAAAGTCTTGGGAATGGTCCTGCACACTTCTAATTCCAGTGACTCGGAAGGCTGAGGCAGGAGAACTCCAGCCTGGGCAACTTAGAGAGACCCTATCTCAAAAAAAAAAAAAAAAAAGACTGGGTATAGTGTTGTAGCACCTTTGGGTTCAATGCCTGCTACTGAAAAAAAAAAAGTAAAGTAACTATTGACTACATAGTAAATTGTCTATATAATAACGACAGCTGCAAATTTTTGAACAGCCTTTTACATGCATTAACCTTTTGGTAACCAGCAAAGTAAATTATTTTCATTTTTTATGGGAGAAAATTAAGACTCAAAGATCATATAGAAGCCAGATGTGGTGGCAGATGCCTGTAATCCCAGTATTTGGGAGGCTAAGACAGGAGGATCAAAGGCTTGAAATAACCTCAGAAACTTAGCAAGGTCTTCAGCAACTTAATGAGACCCTGTTTCAAATTAAACAACAACAACAAAAACAAAAATAAGGCTGGGAGTATAGCTCAGAGGTAGAATGCCCCTGGGTTCAATCCCCAGTAAACACACACACACACACACACACACACACACACACACACACACACACACACATATTCACTCACACACATCATATAGTAATAAATATTCAAGCTACAATTGAAATCTGGTATAATCTAGTTCCAAAGTCTTCACTTTTTCTTTTCAGTACACTTATTACCATTTGCAGCATTTCACTTTAAAGTTAATTTCCAAAGAGCAAAGTGCTGTGGGAGGGTATGGGCTACTTATTAAATGTCAGGGAACCCACATGCCTGAAAAAATGTAACAAAATTAAATAAGCTAGTTTTAAAGCAAGATATATTGGGGCTCCATGTGTTGATCTTAAAATTAATTAAAAGCTAGAAGAAGGCACTATCTTGCTGAATCTTCTAATGAAAAGCATATCCAAAGGAATGAAAAGTATATCCAAAACATCGATGCTATGTAATTAAAAGGTTTCAGATATTGCTATCAGTAATTGCAAAATATTAACACACCTGGCAATAACCTGCACGAGCTCTCTTGATGGTCTGAGAATTTTTACAGGGTGCCACATCCCAAGACATCCCTCAGTGTGCCGCCCCAGGCGATGGTGTGGGCAGGGAACCACACTGAGGGGAGACTGGTGCTTTTGCCTGCATGTCAGGTAAGGCTTCCTGGAATCAGAGCCTAGGATCTGGACCAAGTGCATGGGATTTTTGTGGGAGTATTCTCAGGAGAAAGGACATGCTAGCAAGGGAACAGGATGGAGATGGTGCTAAGCAAGATGGCCTCCACTGGAGTCTGTGGTTGGACCCTGTAAGGAATCTGGGGGCATGACCAGTATCACAGAGCTAACCTCAACTTGAGCTTCTGGCCTTTCCTCCCCCATCACTCTGTCATTGTCTGAAGGCTGCCCAGAGCACCCAGTAGTGACAACTTCAGAGAAGCCACGCACAACTAACACAGCAACTGGGGATGATGTATATAGTCCTAGGGAAGAGATGTGGTAGAGGCTCTGAAGAGTGGGCCTCTGTTGTACCCCACTTCTTAGGAATCAATTAGAAAGTTGAGGGGCTGAGGATGCAGCTCAGTGGTAGAGCATTTGCCTAGCATGCTCAAGGTCCTGGTTTTGATTACCAGAATGAAAAAAAAAATAATGAAGAAGTTGTGCTGGGTGCCAGCCCCATCTGTGTACTTGATTAATGTGCTCAAATGTTCTTATTATAATAAAACAATCCCCTGCTTTCACTCACTTGTAGAATTGTAGAGCCCTTGATTTTAACAGTATGGTGCACTAAGGCCTTTTCCCCTAGGTCTATCTTAAGAACTCATTCATTCTTACAGCAGTGTAAGCAGAGACTTTTACATGCCTGTCTTTCTTGCTGTGGAGGATCACTAAATCAGAAGTCTGAAAATAAATGCTTAGAAATGCTGTCACTTACACCTCTGTCCACTATTCAGATAATGTATGGGGGAAAGTTTACCTTTAAGTATGTATAGTTTATTTAATTTTTGGAATTTTAATTTTTGTAACAAACAAGGAAATGAATGCTATGTAAGTTTTGAAAAGGAAAATTATCACTCTATTTTGTATACAACCTAGTAAAAAGTCCTGTGTCAGAAACCTTTTTTAGATTAATAAAATTAATAAATCTAATAAGACTGACTTGGAGGAAAGAAAACACAATTTATAAATATCAAAAATTGTGATAGTGATAGGTTCTATAGCTATTCAAAGGATAATAAAAGAATATCATGAACAACTTTATTCTGATAAAGATAATTTAGTTGAAATGAACATATTTCTTGAAAAGCTCAAAGTATCAAAGCTCATTCAAGAAAAACAGAGTTCCCACTTCTCTTATTGCAACCACTTTGGAAAACAGTATGGAGGATCCTCAGAAGAATGGGAATGAACCTACCATATGATCCAGCAATACCACTTCTCAGTATCTACCCAAAAGAATGAAAACCAAACTACCAAACTAATGTATATGTCTCTACATTCATAGCTGCACAGTTCACTATTGCCAAACTATGGAACCAGCCAAGATGTCCACCAACAGATGAATGGATTACAAAACTGTGGGATATGTACACAATGGGATTTTACTCAGTCATGAGGAAGAACAAAATTACATCATTTACAGGGAAATGGATGGAACTGGAGAACATTATGCTAAGTGATATTAGTCAGTCACAAAAAGTAAGAAATTGGATGCTTTCTTAATATGTGGAAGACAGGGAGAAAAAGGGTCATTGGTTGAACTCTGGATAAAGGAGAAGAAATCATAGATATAAGGAGACTTAACTGGGGGTGATGGGTTGGGAGAAGAGAGAAGTTTTCCAGTTTCTAATGTACATGATGTGCATTCACAAGCATATAAAATTCTCAGTCACTAAGCCAAACATGAGAAGAAGGGGAGGGGGAAGGATGGGGAGGGAATTGGGGAAGGGCTAAATGAGTGATGTGCACATGTGTGCATCTACCATCTTGTACCCCATTAAGATGTATTACGATAATGCACCAGTAAAAATATTTCTAGAAAGCAAAATAAAAGAAAAAACAGATAATCGGATAGCTCTTTATCAGAGAAGTTCAAACTGGAGTATAAAAGCTTCCCACAGTGAAATCCTCTTTATAATAACATAGCATGTAAGCGATACTTAATAGCAAATTGTGCTGTGATTTCTGTATACACTAACTTTAGGTCTACACGAGAAAGATGCATAGCTAGTTATGCAAAGCTGATTAAGGACAGTACTGGGGATAGTAGCTCACCTTGCCAGGTGTCTGAGAAGATCACTCACCTGCACACTGTTTTTAATGGCGGCCACTTTGTGCTCCACATTCCTCTGTCTTTCTGAAACTGAAGAACTTTGTAAGGATTTCTCTAGAGGTCCCTAGAAAAAGAATGCATTGAATTTTCACTAATGTTGATAAAATAAGTTTATGACATAATATTCCATAGCCATGCTGTAAGAGCTGGGGTTATAGCTTTGTGGTAGAGTGTATGCTTGGCATGCATGAGGCTCTGGGTTTAATTCCTAGCATACACACACACACCAAAAAAAAAAAAAAAAAAGAAAAGAAAAAAGAAAAGAAAAGAAATTTTGTAGAAAAATATTTAATGACATAATGTTCAATTTTAAACTGAATAGATTACAAAACATTACATTTATATGATTTCTATCACTTATATAAATAGGTGTATGTATATAAATTTTAAAATTTACAAATATATGCCATATGCACAGATATGTAAACTCAAGTACATATGATTGGAAGAACACACACACCAAAATGTGTCAGTGTGTTATTTCTGAATACTGAAACTACAAATGATTTTATGATTTTTAAAAATGTTCCTAATTTTCTATGCATAGTACTTCTAAAATTCTACAAAACCAATACATGTATAATTTAAAATTTAGTACAATTAAGTTACATTAAGTTGGACTTAAATTCACAATTGAAGATGTTGAACCTACTGGGATGATTTGGAACAAAAGGAGTTTATTGAAGAAAATGTAAAAAATAATCTAGTTACACAGAAAGGCCATGCAGCTTCTCCAAGCCCCACTTCTTGGCCACCCTAATAATCTGACATTGAATGTTTCTTAGAAATAAAGTTCTATAGGTAGCTTGAGGGGAGAGGGAGACATGTAAGCAGCCCCTTCGCCTTACAGTTGAGTGGGGAACAGGGGTTAGAAAGGCTGATAACTGAACCTGCAGCATATTGGTGGAGGAGCTCTTGTGCTTGGCCCTTGACCACTTCCTCAGCTATATCACATTCTTCAGATTGAAAAGGCCCTTATGATTCCCTTTCTCTCACTTTGGTCTCCATTATTTGTCCAGCTTGCTGAAATTTAAAACTCGGTGCTTCTTTCTTGGTAGTATGTAGTACTGGCACATTATTTTCAGAGTGACTTTCGTGAGCATACCCTCAAATGTTTTAATGTGACTGATATTTGGAGGGGACAGAAACAACAAGATCAACAACACACACACAGATAAAAGGGATACAAGATCAACAACACACACACAGATAAGAGGTGAGAATATAATATATTTATGACAGCATATTAATTTTTAATCAAAAGGCACTGAATCAAACCATATGAACTTCCCAAACTTACTACAGTTTTTAAATTTAAGTGAAAGAATACTATTCTTTATCATCTAGGAGGAGTAAGTTGTTAAAACTTAAAAATTCTCCAGAAACAGTTGTAACTGGATGATAACTAAACCTCATAATTTTAATAGTTAAAAGGCTACTTTTGATATACCTTCAAAATAAATATAGTGGCATGATTTAATAAATTATGAAGGTTGTCATTTGGAAAATCAATTATATATACATATATTTATAGTCTTTTGTAAAAAATTAACTGAAAAGGTATAATTTAAAGACTCTGCTTGTCTGAGGGCTCTGAAGTCATTCAGAATAGTGGGATAAAATGCAATTTAAAATATACCAGGGCAAAGAACATTCAAACAACCAACAATCAAGTACTCATGGAGTTTCTGAAAGACAGATTTCTAGCTGGTGGACTAGTTTAGGCATGAAAGGTAGGAAGTAGGAAGGGACTGAAGGGTTTTGGGCAAGAGCATTGTCTATGAAGATAACTTTATTAGAGGAAGCAGAGTTCACATGGTAATTAGGAATTCAGCTAAAAAGTTGTTACTATAGTCCTGAATTAACATTGTATGACACTGGACAAGATTATGGCCAGTGGAGACAGAAAAGTGTGCAGAGATAAGATTTTAGAAAAAAAATTCTAAAAAATCTTACTTTCTCAATATAGAGGAGAGAGAAGGAACTACTTAAAGATGATACCAAAACCTTGATTGCAAGAGGCTGGAAGGATGGTGGCACCACCGACACAGGTAGAAGAGGCTAGTTTGGAAGAAGAAAAGAGCTTTTGTTGCAGAAAAGTCAATACGAAGATGATAACAAGATCACAAGTTCAGATAATCTTACCTGGACAGGCATGTTGGCTGCAGCCAATATTCTCCTCTCTTCCCTTAAGCAATTTGAAATAACCACAGCAACATGCATTGGATTTCCATGAAATTTTCCCTGAAAAAAAGTGGCCCAAAACAGAAAAGTTTAAACATATGTATCATAAGGAGATATCACCGCTTCAAAACTAACAGCAATCTCCCAATAAATACGTGAAATTATTTGATATTTGTTCCAATAATCTATTCAATTATGAACCCACAGAAACTCATATTGCAAACATAGACCTTTAATGAGAGCATAGTGCTTTCTTTGCCTTCAAAACTCACTTTTAGCAATCAATCATTGCTCTTGAGCACCCCTTGAGGGAAGAACCTGAACACACTCCAAAGGAACAGCTACTTTGGGCTTAGTACTGGTTTTAGCTACAGGAGATACTTCCCTAAGAATGATCATGAACCACAGTAGTCCTGCCTGTGCCTTTGCTAGTTCTGTGCTTCATGTTTAAAGCATTTATTTTGGTCCTTACTGGAGGGGTTTGTGCCAACTAGCTCATAACTATCTTAGTATATGCAAGTGAAACCATGCCCATAGATCAGCAACAATATTGTATAACATCTAAGCATACACATCTTTTACTGCCAAGGCTAATGGTACAGATTGTTAACCAGCGGATCGTGGGCTTAATTCAATCACCAGGTACACTGTGAAAATTAATATGCTGGAATCCCTTCGGGGGAGCTTGCGCCACCCACAGATACCATCATGCACAAATGGTTGTACTTGGCACTCATTCCTCTTACCTGCAAGACCCCTAGTGTTGAAGTTTTCTAGCCTTGATTTACAGGACTAATTGGAGCAGCACGTTGTTTAGTCAACAGTGTTAATCTTCCTTACTCAATTTTTTCTAAGGAAGAGTTAGCAGAAGGCACGGTAGACAAATGTACTATTTATTTTTCTCTGCCCTATGAGTTATCATGAGCAACAGTGGTCCTAGCTGTATACTTGAAGGAGGTGCTAATACACACAAAATGGTAAAAAAACGGTTGATAGCATAACAAATAACAAGTAGATTATACAGATTGGCAAACCAAAAGGTCTTTCTAGAGAAAAAAAAATGAGATTATTGTTTGTAAACATTTTTATGGCTGTGATTGGTACCACAAATTTATCAGATGATGCTTAATTAACACTTCTTTTTGTAAAACTAGGGTAAACAACCATCAGGATTCCTGCTTTTCCATATTGAGTGTTTTTAACCCCCCCATCAAATCAGAAATTTTATAAGGAAAAAAAATTGGCTGAAACTCAAAGATAAAGAAAGGAAAATGATCTTATTAAGAAGGGATAACACATTTCTGATTTCTGTATGTTGACAATGTCAGATTATGTATTAGAATTTATTCCTGTTAATTTTCCCATCTACTGATTTTTTTCATATATATTGCATTTAACTCCCTGGAAAAGCTACATTTTCTCATTTTGCCTTCAGTTCACTTTGAAAATATTCAGGCATTAAAACTAAAAGTCTCCCCCCCACCCCCGTCAGGGGGACTAATTTGGAAGCTCTATTATTAATATAAACTTAAGAACATGTCCTATCTAAGATCAGGGGTTCCTCTAACACCTCAAAAACTACCAGTATTTGCCTTTGTTTTTCTCACTGCTATGGAATATTTCCTTGACCTTTCAGATACCATCTTTCGATATCCTCAGCTTCGTGGTACAGTTTTTCATTTTCCTTTCTTGCTTTAAGTTCTTTTACCTTCCTTTTCAGATTCTCCCCCTTTTATCTTCTAAGGTTAAATTACTCATTTTTTTCCCCTTTGCTAAGAGCCAGGAATAAACTTAGTTTTCACCTAGCAGATATTTTCATTTTTTGGAAATTTCCTTAACTTAGTGCATCTTAAGGAAAATGATCACTATAGACTCAATATCTAATTAGTACTTTTATTTTCCTAAGTATTAAAGGTGTACTCATGGTCACCTTTCTGTAGTTACTAAGTATGTGGAATCTCAATGAACAACAAAACAAATCCCCAAGTATGTGTTGATGGGGAAAAGAAAGAAAATCAAGCCAGAGAAAGAGAAACTGCCCATGTCTACGGTGGGCTCCTTTTCCTGATGCATATGTATTGCAAATGTCTTCTTCTCTCTGGCTCATTTTTCCCCTACAGTCTAGTGTGAAGGAACAGAAAATTTTCATTATAGTAAAATCAAATCTATTAATCTTTTCTTTTATGGTTAGTGTTTTGATTTTGCATTTAAAAAATCTTTGAGTTATGGAGATTTTTCTCCATGTTACCTTTTAAGTCTTTATGGTTTTACTCTGAATTATTATCCATTTGGAGCTTCTTAATAATAGTTTCTTTTTAATGTGGATAAAAAATTCCAACATTTACTGGGCATTTTTTCCCCCCTCACTGATCTACTGGCCAACTTTCAGGTCCATATGTGGGTGAGTTTGTGTTCATCTTGGGGTTTTATCTCTGCCCCCTCAGCAGATTATCATAAGCCATAATGTCAAGTAGAATAGATTTCCACTGCATTCCCATATAAATTTTAGAATCAACTTGTTAAGATCCATACATATCTATGCTGAAAATTTGAATGGCACTAAATTTGTAGGTAAATTTATACAAATTTGGCATGTTTATAACTGTTATAATTCAATTATTTAGACTTTCTTTAACATCTCTATTAAACACTATTATCTTTCATGTAGAAAGTTTGAACATCTTTCTTTAGGGTTGTTTCTATGTAGTTGGAATACTTATAATACTGGAATAAATTATATATTTCCTAAATTTGCTGATATGTGGGAAATATAATTAATTTCCATGCATTGATTTTGAACACAGCAAACTTACTAAGTTCTTGATTCTAATACTGTATATGTAATATTTATCAATTCTAAATTTTTTCGTATAATCATTTTTATTTCAATTCTTAAGTACGGTAGTTCAACCTCCAAGATGTTAAATGCATTATGAATATTTACAGTAGAAAACTGAAACGAAGAACTTGTGCTTTTGCAATTCATTAAAAAAAAAAAACACTTCAGTCTATTTGAGAATGGTGGGAAAAGCCATTAATACTTATTGAACCCAGAGGCGTTCTGTATGAGCTATAACCCCAGGCCTTCCTCCTAAGAACTAGGATCACAGGTGAGTGCTCCCTTATCTTAGTAGCATCTCATGACTAATTTTGACTCTGTAGACTCTGATCCACACCCCTATTGTATGTTTTTTCATTAAACCAGGCCATGTGTGGTACCTTTTGAAGTCCCTTAGCAATGTCTATGGGCACCTGGCCTAGTTGCTATATTTCACTAGCTGAGGTAGAATTTTGGGTTACATAACAATTTGTATTCCTACACAATTCTCAGATTTCTCGTGTCTTTTTTGTGATACTAAAGCGCTCTTCTTATTTCTTGTTTTTCAAATAGGGTCTCACTAGGTTGAGGAAGCTGTCCTTGAACCTCCGATCCTCCTGTCTCACCCTTCCAAGTACTGGGATTACAGACATATGCCATCATGCTAGATTACTAAACTAGATTACAAAGACTTTTTTGTGGAACTTAACCCAGGAACATTCTGCCTCTGAGCTATACTCCAGCTCTATTTTATTTTTTAAAACATAATCTAGAGCCGGGCGTGGTGGCGCACGCTTGTAATCCCAGCATTCGGGAGGCTGAGACCGGAGGATGATGGTTGGCAGACAGCCTCAGCTACTTAGTGAGGCTCTCTGTAACTCAGTGAGACCCTGTTTCAAAATAAAGAATAAAAAATAGGGCAGGGTCAAATGCCCCTGGGTTCCATCCCCAGATTCGCAAAACACACACACAAAAAACAAACAAACATAATCTAGCCATGCCTGGCTAGATTCCAAAGTCTTTATTATTGGAATAAAAAAATGTTTGTGTTTAAATGGCTACTTTCTCCAGGCCTGGTGGTACACATTTGCAATTCCAATACTTGGGAGGCTGAGACAGGAGGATCCTAGGTTTGTAGCCAGCCTCAGCAAACTCGTGAGGCCCTCTGCAATTTAGTAAGACCCTGTTTCAAAATGAAAAAATAAAATCGGGCTGGAGATGTAGCTCAGAGGTAGCATGCCTCAGAATTCAATCCTTAGTAACACACACACACACACACACACACACACACACACACACACACACACACACAAAAGGCCACTTTTCTTTCAGTACTGGGGATTGAACACAGGGCCTTCCTCACATACACGAGGCAAATGTTTCACCACTTAAAACTGTATTCTCAGATATATATGACCATTTTGTTCAAAACCTCTTAAAAAAGTCACTTTACCAATATGACAGCTAATTAAGGACCCCAAATTAAGTATTAGATCAATGGCTAAGGTTGAATGTGGCTCCTTTTCTGTCTCCAAATAAAATTTATTTGGATTGTGAGTGAGACTAAATTAAAAAGAAACCAACTGCAGCAAGGAGCATTTCTTCAAAAGGATTCTAGAATCTTATATGTAGGCTTTTTTGGATTTTATAAATACACAAATCCTATCCTGTGCAAAAATAGATAGAATTTTTCTCCTTTTCAATCATCTGATTTCAACTTCATTCTAAGACTTATTTAGAAATGTATTGGTTAAGCCAGGCGTGGTGGCACTCACTTGTAATCAAAGTACTTGAGAGGCTGAGACAGGAGAATCACAGGTTCAAGGCCAGCCTCAGCTACTTAGGCCCTCCACAACTTAGTGAGATCCTGTTTCAAAAACAAAGAATAAAAGATCGGGTTGGGAATGTAGCTTGAATGTAGAATGTCGCTGGGTTCCATCCCCAGTACAGCAAAACAAACAAACAAAAACAAAAAACAAAAAACAAACCCACAAAACAAAAACCCCCAAAAATGTATTGGTTACTTTGCAAAGAAGGGATTTTGTACTTTTAAAAAACTGATTTCTAAGCATAATTTAATTTTTTAATTAGTGCATTTTAATTATAGAAAATACAGATCAACCCTCTGAGTGACTTCAATTACTTTAAGTTGTTGAAATTTGCTTTGTGAGCCAGAATATGAATATTTTTAAGAAGTTCAAGTTAATTTGTAAGAAATGTATACTCTAAAATATTTGGGTACATATATTACACAGGTTCATAAAATTGAATTTGTTGTTTTATTTAAATTTTTACATCTTTGCTTATTTTTTATGCCTGATCAGTTTCATCAGTTATTAAAAGTTAAGTTAAAGACTACTTCGTGAACTTTTCTCTTTGTGCTTCTGTCAGACATATAAGAGTTGTTATATATTACTGATGAGTAAAACATTTCTTTACTGTGAATCTCAATGACCTTTGTCTCTGGTAATGCTTTTTTACCTTGAAGCAAAAATATGAGCTATGCCATCGTGCAAATAATAGAAGTTGTATTTCTCCTCATTGAGAGAACTGAATCAATTTACTTTAGGATAGGCAAAATAATTATTTATCACTATTGTGCATATATAAAAGGAAATATGCATAAAATAAGTAGGTTAATATATTCCTAAAACTGCATTTGGAGTTTAATTTTCTGAATATCTTTTACGCTCAGATTTATTGGCTTCTCTATTTTTCCATACAAAAATGTCCTATAGGCCATCAAGAATGACATTAGTGCCTCATTTCTTTAGAGTATGCACAACTATGGTCTGTATTCTGTAAGTTTTGATACTGGTACTTTTTGATTGTACCAAAAAGTCTCAGCAGAAGGTCTTCAAACAAGAATAAAGATTCACATTCCCTCCGCAAATAGCCTTAAAATGATTTGATGAAAACATTGAGGGGCTATAATTGTTCTAATCATACCATCCTGATCAGCAAGCATACCACTGTACTTTAGGTGAGATTATTATTGAGCAGCTCACAGAGATGTCTGTGAAATCACTGAGAATAAGAATATAAGATAGGTCCCCAGATGTCAATTCCAGAAAACTTGTAATCAGTCTTCCATCAGCAGAGATATCACCCATCTACTATTGTGATTCACTCTTTTTTTTAAAATTTTTTTAAAATTTTATTTTTTTATTGTTGCACTGTATTCATACATCATAGTGGGATACAAACTTTTGTAGACATACATGCACACATCGCCCAGTCAGCCCCCACCCGATCCCCACCCCATTCTCTCCCCATCCCTCCCTCCCATGCTTGGCTTAGTGGTTGACATCTAGTATTATAGCAATTTATCCAAAATTAAAAATGATAATCTCACATAACAGTTTCATTTGTCTGATACCAAGCTTTTGATGACTTAAAGATAATATTTCAATATTTCTTTTTACTTTCTTACCAGATAATTTTTTTTTCTATTTTTTTTGGTGAAACTATCATATATTTATATATTTATTTTTCAGGAAAAAAAATCTATCCTAATATGGAATATGGACTCTAGATACCCAAAATGATCTTGAAAAAGAACAAAGCTAGAAGATATATATTTTCTGATTTCAAACCATATAAAGCTACAATAATTGAAACAGTGTAGTACTATTCTAAAGGCAGATATATAAACCATTGGAGTTAAATAAAAGCCTAGAGCTAAATTCTTCCCTATATTATCAAGTTATTTTTGACAAGGTTTCCACGAACATTTGGTGGTGGAAATAATAATCTTTTAACCAAATATTGTTGAAAAATAATAATTACATGGAAAAGAATAAAATTGGACCCTTACCTAATCCCATATACAAATATTAACTAAAAATAGATAAAAGACCTAAATATAAATCTTAAGACTATAAACTTTTAGGAGAAAATCTGGGTCATAAAACCTCACAACATTGAAATTGGCAGTGATTTCTTGGATATGATTTCAATGGCACAGGCAACAGAAGAGTATACAAACTCCCTAAAAAATAAAAAAAAAATATTGTATATCCAAAGACAATGTAAACAGAGTTAAAAGTTACTGATAGAATGGGATAAAATATTTCCAAATGCTATATCTGAAGGTATATTAATATTCCAACTAGAAATCTTAAAAATAGCAACAATAAAAGCAAACAATACCATTTAGAGATAGGTAAAAGACTAACATAAATAATGAATCTCCACAGATAACCAATCTTAGTTGTCTGTTGGATGGAAACTCTAGTTTCTCTGGTTCTGGTGTGTGTTACCTATTTCTTCTTTGTACTTAATCTCTTTGAGTATTTTCTCTAGCACTGGTTTTGAAGACATAAATTCCTTCAGTTTCTATTTGTCATGGAAGCTTCTTATTTCTCCATCTAATTTGATAGAAATTTTTGCTGGGTAGGAAATTTTTGGCTGGAAGTTGTTTTCTTTCAGAGTTTGGAATATGTTACTCCAAGCCCTTCTGGCTCTCATGACTTGGTTTGGGAAGTCTGGAGTGATTCTAATTGGTTTGCCTCTGAATGTCACTTGGCCCTTTGTTTTTGTTGCCTTTAAGATTCTCTGCTTGGCTTCCACATTGGTCATTTTGACAATTATGTGGCATGGGGATCCTCTTCTCCGATCCTGTCTAAAGGGAGTTCTACAAGTTTCCTGGACCTGTGTATTAACCTCTTGCTCTATGTTTGGAAAATTTTCTGCTATTACTTCCTTGATGAGATTGTTGATCCCTTTGGTTTCACTTTCTTTTCTCTCCTCTATTCCAATTATTCTTAGGTTAGCTCTCTTAAAATGGGCCCATATTTCTTCAATATCAGATTCCTGCTGTCAGATATTTTTTTCTAGATTAGAAACTATGCGTTCATTTTTGGAATGATCATCTTCTAAGAGCGAGATTCTGTTCTCCATGTGGTCTAATCGGTTGTTTGTGCTTTGAATTGAGGCCTTTACTTCATTAATTGCATCCTTTATCTCTTTTTGGCTCTCTCTGAGTTCTTTTCGAAGCACCTCTATTATTTCTACAGTTATTTTCCTGATTTGATCTTCTAGAAATCTCTGATTTTCTGTTTTATCGGGTTCTGATGTTGTGGGGTTGTGGGCATTCATTGCTCCAGTATTATTCCTCTTTCCCATGATTTCGGAAGTTTGTGCCTTTTCTGGGTTCTTCCCTTGGGTCACTATGACTTCACTTAAGGTGTTCTGGATCTCGAGTCAGTAGTATCTCAGACCCCACTACTCCTTTACTGGGTTGTATCACAGAGTCTCCGACCCAGAGAGTCGATAGAGGCTGCTTTAGACTGTGGGGGGTGCCAGGTTGCACGTTCTCCTATGGTGTGATATCTCTGCCACCGCCACTCCCCCACTGGGTCAAGTCCCAGGGAGTACAGTACTGGTATTTCTCCTCTGTGGCCCGCAATTTGACTCACTGTTCTTGAGTACGCATATGTAGCTGTACTGGACTCGGTGAATTCGCTGCTGCCGCCGCCGGTGGCAATATGGCGCCGCTGCTACGCCCTCGGCTGTGAGGCTGGCGTATTTCTTCTTGGTTTTGAGTTCCACTCTGAATCCCTGCAGTGTGTGCTGAGCTCAGCCACTGGGAGCTTTAGATGCTCCCTGCGCCGAGAAATCCCGCCTGGCTGTTCCGCAGAGGCTCACCTCGGCTTGCTGTAGCCGTTCGGTGAACTCGCTGCTGCCGCCGGCAGTATGGCGCTGCTGCTGCGTCCTTGGGCGTGAGGCCGGTGTATCTCCTCTGTGGCTCTGAGCTCTGTTCTCAGTCCGCTTTCTCTCTGGAGCCTGGTGATTTTTTTGTTTCTCTGGTGATGGTGTTTTCTGGCTATGAAAGGCATTGATTTTGTGGTACTCGTGATTCACTCTTAATAACATCTTTGAAGAAGTTCTTATTCTTAGACATTGTTTTACACTTTAAAATTTAATATGGGCCTACTGTTTGTTGCTTGTCTGTAATTCCAGTTCTTGGAAGGGTGAGATGGGAGGACTGCAGGTTTAAGGCCAGCCTCAGCAACTTAACAAGACCCTGTTTCAAAATAAAAAGTGCTTGGCTGGGTGGTATAGCTCAGTGGTAGATAATACCTGGGTTCAATCCCCAGTATCCAAAAAATAAAATAAAATATAATATGGTAGCAGTTTCCACAGTCAGACTTAATGTCCCAGTGATATGCTGCTTTTCATAACTAAACTCACTATCTTAATCCTTTTAAAGACCATTTTGCATTGACAGTGTAACATTAAGCCTTGCCAAGTAAATTAATCTCTCATCTCCTAGGATTACCTATTTGATTAAACACATATTTTCATTTTTCTTCAATGGCTTCCAGAATGTTCAAAGTTAAGTGCATTCTGTTTGGTCAGCAGGATGGTTCTGATGAATAGATGTTGTACATCTTAATGATAAACTGTGAAATGCATAATTCCTTGACTCCAGGTTTTCACTGTGCTGAGATTTCTTTATTATAAGGAATTTGGCAATTTCTATTGTGATTGTTGCTTTGTGTATGATGGACAATCTTTTTTTTATACCAATTTCAGTAAAATAAAATATAATAAAACTTTATCTACTGGGGGGCCAAATCATTTCTCACATCCTATAAAGCACTTTATTGTTGCTTTCCAAGAAAATATGAAATTTAGAATCATTCATAGAGTAAATATTTATTAAACAAATATCAAATTTGTACTCTGATGATTTGTTCTCATTCCATTCTGCATACATGGCAATTATTTGTTTCAATCCTAAATCATAGTGCTACATTTTGATGGCATTTTAAATAGCAATTAAGCTCAACATGTATTATACCAACAGTGCATATAATTCAATTGAAGTGACAATAACACAAATAGCTATGATCCAGTTTCACATCACAGGCAATAACAATAACACTGTGTTGCCACAGAGAAATAGCAATTAAGGAGCATTACTGATTATAAGGTGCATTCTTATCTCAGAGATGTTAAAATGTGGGTAAAAAAAAGGTATCTTAGAACCAACATTCTTTCTGCTACTTCATGCTAAATTCTTTGGTTTTTCTTTAAATTTCCTTTCTACTACCATTTCATCTAATTTCTAAAATTGACTTGCATTGAAGAATGACCAGTTCATATTTAAAAAAAAAATTCCAGATGACCCAGAATATCAGAGGAGTAGTAATAGATGAGAGAGGGCTCCTCAAAAATAATTTCTACTGGGGTGACATTGAGCCTGCCATTTCACTAGACAGTCTTGAGGGGAGTCACTCAAGACTAGAATCCAGAAAGTGGTTTCTCCTGGAAAATGATTCTCTTGCAATTGTAGACACTTCTGGGAGAGTTAACACTACTGAGAATGAGCTTCTCTGCACAGTGAAGGGTTTCAAATGCTGTTCTCTGAGTGCATGCCCTGGCCAGAATTCAGGAGATCTGTGAAAGAGGAAGGCAATAGTGACCATATGGGACTTTGAAGAAATACATAACAAAGAAGTGTCATAGCTTGAGATCCTCCAGAGAATGACCCAGAGACAAGGATTCCAATGCAGGTCGTTTTCGAGAGAGTTTATTCCAAACAACAACTGGGGAGTGGGTATGTGAGACAGGAATAAAAGGCAACCTTTTATTCTTCTAATCTCAATTTGAGGAGTTTTTAAACTACCTGCAACCATATTATACTCGAATGTTGCTAGTTCCTCCTTTGTGGTTTCTCTGGGATATGAAGCTCTTGTCTGCTTTATAGAGTGAAATGCTTTCATTCACTTACTTTCATTTATTATTATAAAAAATCTGTACCATAAATTTATTGGAAATAATTCACTTATTTTATTGAAAATCCTTCTACCCGCCATGTGTGCTCTCTCCCTTTTTTGTCATCACAATACTGCTATTAAGTCATTTTTATTTTTGTCCCTTACTAATTTAAAAAATATTGCCCAGTTTCTGTATCATAACATACTTTCAGCTTCAGCTTCTTATTATTTCTTTCTTTATTCTGAGTGTGCAATTTTGCTTAATAACTTTAATCTCTTCCTTGCCAGATTCATAAGGATATATCTACATTGAAAACACAAACCCACTAAATTGAAGAAGAGCTGACCTAATTATCTTAAGGCTGACTAAATGTAAAATAATATAATAGATTTAAAAATCAATAGTCTTTCATGATGAAAACTCTCAGCATACCAGGAATAGAAAGAAAACTTTCTTGACTTGATTAAGAACATCTATAGCAAACTCTACAGGCAATATACTTAAAGATGTGAAACATAATACTTTTCTGCTAGGAATCTAGGGAAAGATGCCCATATAAGTATTCCTGTTCAGCATCATATTGGAGGTAGCAGCTAATGCAATAAAGAAGAGGGAATAAAAACCATACAAATTGGGAAAGAAGTGAAAATATTATCTTGAGTCATAGACGAAGTGATTGCCTATGTAGAAAATACTTAAGAATAAACAACAACAAAACATGAACCCTCCTCTAAACATTACTCCTAAAATAAACTACTATAGCAAGGCTACAGGATGCAAAGTTAATACATAAAAGTCAATTGCTTTCATATAAACCAGGAATAAGCAATTGAAATCTGAAATTAAAATACAATACTACTTATAGTGGCACAAAAATGAAATCTAATAATATATATAAAAGATCTATTTGAGGAAAATCATGAGAAAAAGCAAAGAAGAATTAAATCCCCAATTCACATTCACATTCATGTATAGGAAGAGTCATTTTGCCAAGATGCCAGTTCTTCCTAATGTCATATAAATTCAATGAAATCATCATCAAAATTCCAGCAAGTTATTTTGTGTATATCAACTGATTCTAAAGTGTATATGGAAAGGCAAAAGAGCCAGTATAATTATAATATTGAAAGAGAAAAACAAAGAGGACTGATCTTGTCTGACTCCAAAACTGGCAGTGTGGTATTTGAAAAACTAGACAAATGGACAAATGGAACAGAATAGACATGCCAGAAAGACTCACAAAATATATTCATCTGATCTGAGACAAAGTCAATACAATGAGGCAAGGCAGCCTTCTTCTCAAATAAGAGTTGCTAGAACAGTGGGGCAGCCCATGAAACAGTGAATCTAGACACAGACTTTATTCCTTCACAGAGTTAACTCAAAGTGGATCATAGACCTCAACGTAAACTGCAAAACCATAAAACCCCTAGAAGATAACATAGGAGAAAAGTCAGATGACCCCGGGAGTGGGGATTTGGCAATGACTTAAAAAATGAAATCGCTTCAGTCTTATTTTTATACTTTCATCAGTACATTACAGTCTCACATCACAGTGTAGTTAACAGTGTTAGAGACACACATGTACACAGCCCTAGGTGGGCTTGACACTTTAATATAACACCAAAGGCACAATTCGTGAAAGAACAAATTGATTTTGAGGACTTCATTAATACTGAAATCATCTGCTCTACAGAAGACACATCTGAAGAATGAAAAGGCAGCTCATAGGCTGGGAGAATGTATTTGCAAAATACATATAAAGGACTTTTGTCAAAAAATATTATCACTTAAAAAACCCAACATGAAGCAAACAAACCCAATTTATTTATTTACTTATTTATTTGTTGTTGTGGTATTGGGGATTGAACCCAGGTACATTCTACATGCGAACTACATCTCCAGCCCTATTTTTTTTTTTTTTTGGTGGTACTGGGGTTCCTGGAAGCCCTTCTACCTCCGGGCTACACTCCCAGACCTATTTTTAAAAATATTTTTATTTGGAAACAGTGTCTTTTAAGCCAGTGTGGCTGTGTGATTCGCCTGTCTCCGCCTCCCAAGCATGGGGATTACAAGCATGCGCCACTATGCCTGGCTCCAGCCCTATTTTATTTTTATGTTGAAACAGGGGACTTGCTAAGTTGATGAGAGTCTTACTACTTGTTGAGGCTGTCCTTGAATTTACGACTTTCCTGTCTCAATAACACAAATGAAATGAACAGACACTACTCAAAAGAAGTACAAATGGCCAATAATTATATGAAAAATTCTCAGCACCATTAGCCATCAGGGAAACACAAATCAAACTTACACTGAGACTCCATCTTATCCCAGTCAGATGGCATTAATCAAGAATACAAAAAATAACAAAAGCTGGTGAGGATGTGGGAAAAAGGAACCTTTGTACACTTTTGGTGGGAATGTAAATTACTATGGCTTCTATGGAAGTCAGTATGTAGGTTACTCAAAAAATTAGAAATGAAACTATCATATGATTCTGTATACCACTCATAGGTATATACTGGAAATAATGAAAGAGACTCTAGATACACCTGCATGCCCACATTTATTATGACACAATTCACAATAGTCAAGCTATGGAATCAGCTTAGTTGCCCATCAACAGGTGAATGGATAAACAAAGGGTGATATCTATTTACATTTGAGTATTATTCAGCCACAAAAAACCAAAATTATGCCATTCACAGAAAAATGAATGGAACTAGAGAACATCTTGTTAAGCAAAGTAATCCAGACACAGATAAGTATCACTTGTTTTCTCTCATATGTGGAATTTAGAAAAGGAAAATAAAGATTGTTGAAGAGGAGGAAGAAATCATGGGTAAGGATGAGGGGAGGATGGAAGGTGTCAGGGCCCACTCGGCTGGACCGAGATGGCACCCAGGCTTGTTGCCAGCGTGGATTCAAGATGGAGCCTAGGCTTGCAGCCAAGTCATGAGACTCACAAGATGGACGTCTCCTTGAGCATGCGCAGTGTGCCATGCTACGTGCCTGCAGAATGATCAGTGACGCCTACCACCAGCCTGCCTATTAGAAAGTCAGAAGTGTGCATGCCCTAGCTGTGGAAGCTTGGGGTTGGTAGGGAATAGAAGGAGGGATTATGATGCTGATATATATTGTGCTTGTTGTACACATTGTCAGACATATTAAAAGAAGGAAGAAGAGACATATTAAGGATCCATTAAAGAAGAATTCATATTTCAGCTGAAGAGGTGTCTGTGTCGTTCTCTAAGCCCCTGCGGGTCGGAGTCTTAAGGGACGATAGGAAGGCAGTGATGAGGATAGACATGATCACAGTCTGTCATTTGCAAATATGATGGCCACAAACAAACCCATTATTTTGTAAAAGTAAAACATACTAATAAACTATTTTCATAAATGGGCTGATCTCGTTAGTAGACCCCTGGCCAAAGAAGATACAAAGATGGTAAATAAATTTGAAAAGATATTTCAAATCATGTGTTATAAATGAAATGCAAATTAAAGCAGCAATGAAATAGCACTACCTATTAGAATAACCCGAATCCCAAGTACTCACAACTCTGAATCTGACAAGGATGTGAAGTAAGTGGACCTCTCCTTCACTGCTGACAGGATATAAAATGACACAGCTGTTTCAAATGACAGTTTGGCAGGTTCTTATAAAGCCAACATACTCTAACAAAGAGAAAAGTCACAAAAAGTACAACCAGGTTTGAAAAAGAATGGTTAGTCTCAAAAATAGGAAAAACTCAAATTTAAAGTAAAGGAAGAAATATTTTCCCAAAATCACACTGGTAAAAATTAAAAAGGATTATACCATCTATTGTTAATGAAAATATAGAAAAGAAGATCGTCACACATTTTGCTGATAGAAATGTGAATTTTACAACCTTTTAGGAAAGCAACCTTGTTATGTTACATTTAAAATGCTTATACTTTTTACTAAAAGTGCACTTGAAGGAATAGATCTCATAAAAATAAAAGCATGAATCCATAATAATACATGTTCAAGGTTGTTTCTTGTAATACTGTTTATGTTAGAGAGCAACCAGGATGAAGAGATTGTTCACTCGACAGAAACAGCTCACTAAATTGTGACATATCCCCACGATGGCCGTTTGCTACCATTAAAGGAAGGCATTTCTGTGATATGAAATTTAGAAAACAGAAATGAATAATAAAATTTCACTTTTTTTGGGTAAAATCCTGACTTGATCATTTACAAAATTCTAGAAACATATACATACATACACCTGAGCATAAATCATGTGTTTTCCATTTTTATTTTATTAAGTAATCATAGATACAGAATCGTACATTTTTTTGTGGCATTGGGGATTGAACCCAGGGGCATTCTACCTCCGAGCTATACCCTCAGCCCCATTTTTAATTCTTTATTTTGAAATTGGGTTTCATTGATTTGCAAAGGGTCTCACTAAGTAGCTGAGGCTGTTTGTGAACCATGATCCTCCAGTCTCGGCCTCCCGAATGCTGAGATTACAGACAAGTTTGAGCCACCATGCCTGGCTCAGAATCATACAAATTTTGGTGATATCTTCAAGAATAAGCAGGACATGGTGGAGCACATTTGTAATACCAGTATTCAGGAGGCTGAGACACGAGGATCACAGTTCTCGGACAGCCTCAGCTACTTAGTGAGGCTCTTTGCAACTCAGTGAGACTCTCTTTCAAAATAAAGAATAAAAAATAGGGCTGGGGGTGTAGCTCAGAGGTAGAATGCCCATGGGTTCCATCCCCAATACTGGGGGAAAAAAAAGAGTAATAGTGTGAATGCAGGTTAGGAAAAAAGAGGGGGAAAGGAGTTTGTAATAAAAAGCATATCTGCTTTATGGAAAGTTATAAGCATTTATGCAATAAAAGCACAAAAAAATAGGGTGACCAAATGTTATAGTGGTTATCTTATTTTGGTGGTGTTTCAGGGGATTTTTTCCTTTCATCACAGACTTTTCATTATCATTTAAATTTTTACAAAGATTTGCATTATTTAATCGGAAAAGTTCTAAAGCTATTTTCATCCTAACAATAATTCCATTGGTATAAAACTTTTAATTGATTTACATACTATGCCAGACTTAAACAATTAGCTCCTAAAGCAAGAAGTGGAAAAATTAGTCCAATTAGAACAAATAAAACCATTTATCTGAAGACTGTTGACATTTAAGAAGCAACCTTCAAAGTGCCCCTGCTTTACATTTTCCAATGAACAAAAAATCTGAAATTTATTTAGACTGTGGCAGAAGTGTTAATACCATCCAACTGCTGAGAGAAATGAAACTGAAGGGACTGCTAATGGCTCATAAATAATGAAATGTCAGGATGAAACTGACCTACAAGTCAATAGCAGACAAGACAGGGCCCAGAACCACCTCCAACACTGAGTCCTATGGCTGGAAGATACTCAGAGTCACACTTCACAGTGGTTTTGGGGTTAGTCTGAAATTCAGATAACACTAACATGTTTACATTTTAAATGACTTCTTCCCTTGGGGCTGTTCTAGAAAAGGTGTTGAGTGAAATTTGTTTCTTAAGTGAAGTTTGCTAGCTGTTACACCTATGACCATTTGTACTTTTGACTTCCTCACAACAGATTTGTCTTATTCTCATGGTTCCTTGCTGATTTCGAGCTAATTAAGCAGACACACTCATGGCTCTCCTGCCACCTTGGGTAAAGAATCATACTAAGCCGTGGATTTATATATTTTTATTAACTCTGGGACAGAGATGCACTTGACACCCTGAGATAGACCTTTGTGGTGACAGGATTTACCCAGAAAAATGTACTGGGAAGTTCTTAGAACTTGAGGTCCAAAGTCAAGAACTTTAGATGTAGCTCTACCATTATCATTAATAATATTTAAAGAAGAGTTACTTTACAAAACTCCCAAGGCCTGGATTTCCTTCCCTGTAATGTCTCTACCATGCCTTTCTCTCTGAAGTGGTGGGAACCAAGTGAGATGTGTGCAAGACCACAGACCACATTAATCCCAGCCCTACTATACATATAACAAATAGACACACATATTTGATTAAAAAAGTAAAAATATACTTTCTAGAAAAACTCTGGTTATCTACCCAAAATAATAAAATTAGCGAACTACCAGACTAATGCATGCATATCTATGTTTATAGCTGCACAATTCACAATTGCCAAACTATGGAACCAGCCAAGATGCCCATCAACAGATGAATGGATTACAAAACTATGGATATGGACACAATGGAATTTTACTCAGTCATAAAGAAGAACAAAATTACATCATTTACAGGGAAATGGATGGAACTGGAGAACATTATGTTAAATGAGTCTAGTCAATCACAAAAAGGGAAAAGTTGGATGTTCTCCCTAATATGCAGAAGCCAGAGAGAAAATGGGACATAAGTGGAACTCTAGACAAAGAGGGGGAAACCTGAGATGAACGAAGAAGGCGACCTAGCTGAGGGAGATGGGAAGGGGGGAGGGAAACGCCTCCATGGTCCTGATGTGCACACAGACTTACCCATTACCATGCTGAGCGCAGGAAAAGGGGGAGGGGAGGGAGCAGGGCAGAAATGAGTGCTGTGTATGCCTCTACCACCCTGAACTTCAACAAAGATGTATGATTACAATGCACCAGTTAAAAAAAAAAGGTTGAAGCTGGGCATGGTGGCACATGCTTGTAATCCCAGAATTCAGAAGGCTGAGGCAGGAGGATTGTGGTTCACAGACAGTCTCTACTACTTAGTGAGGTCCTTTACAACTCAGTGAGACCCTGTTTCAAAACAAAGAATAAAAAATAGGGCTGGGGGTATAGCTTGGAAGTCGAAGGCCCCTGAGTTGAATCCCCAATACCACAAAAAGAAAAGATTCATAAAAATCACTAAAATAGCCCAACCAGGCTGGACATGGTGCACGCTTGTAATCCTGGTACTTGGGAGGCGGAGACAGGAGGATCACGCAGGTTCGAAGCCAGCCTCACTGGCTTAAGAGACCCTGTTTCCAAATAAAAATATAAAAAAATAGGTCTGGGAGTGTAGCCCGGAGAAAGGTTCCATCACCAGTACCACAATAATAATAATAATAATAATAATAATAATAATAATAATAATAATAATAAAAAGCCCAACCATCCATAAATTCAATATTAAGAGATAATTGATAATTGATCTTAACATTTTGATACATATCAACTTGGTTTATTTTCTTCATATATGAAGAAAATATATATATATATATGTTTGTGTATTCTTTATAACTATGTTTCAGAGTATATTCTGTATATTTTGTCTTTTATCTGCTGTTTCACTCAATTGATAATATTTTAATATCATTAAAAATTCTTTAGTCAGGTGTGGTGGCATATGCTTGCAATCCCAGCATTTGGGAGGCTGAGACAGGAGGATTGTGGTTTGTGGCCAGCCTCAGCTACTTAGTGAGGCCCTTGAAATTCAGTGAGACTCTGTTTCAAAATAAAGAATAAAAAATAGGGATGAGGATGTAGCTCAGAGGTAGAATGCCCCTGGATTCCATCCCCAGTACCGCAAAAAAAAAAAAAAAAAATCTTTAACAACATAAGTGTGTGTGTGTGTGTGTGTGTGTGTGTGTGTGTGTGTGTTACTAGAGATTGAACCCAAGGACATTCTACCTCTGAGCTACACTGCCCAGCTCCATTTTATTTTCTAGTTTGAAAGGGCCTCTCTAAACTGCTGAGGCTGGCCACGAACCAGCTAGCCTCCTGTCTCAGCCTCCAAAGTATTGGGATCACAGGTATGTGCCACCATGCCAAACTAACAACATAATTTTTAATAGTGGTTGAATGGTCATTTTAGTTTTAGTCTTATTTAATAAATTTCTACTGTGGGTATTTAGATTATATATTTGCAATTTTTACTCTTATTGATGCATTGTGAGTTTCAGAGTGAGATTCAGAGTGATACAAACATACATGCACACAACATCCCATGTGTTTCTATTTTTATATACTGTGTGTGTGTGTGTGTGTGTGTGTGTGTGTGAAAGAGAGAGAGGAGAGAGAAGAGAAAGAGAGAGGAGAGGGAGAGAGAGGGAGAAAGAGAGAAAGAGAGAGAGAGAGAGAGAGAGAGAGAGAGAGAGAGAGAGAGAGAGAGGATTGATTGAACCCAGGGGCATTCTACCTCTGAGCTATAACTCCATCTCTTTTTTTTTTTGAAATAGGGTCTTGCTAGGTTGTTTAGTACTGCTACATTGCTGAGGCTGTCCTTGAACATGCAATCCCCTTGTCTCAGCCTCCCAAATTGAGATTACAGGCATGTGCTACCACACTAGGATATTATTATTATTATTATTATTATTATTATTATTATTATTATTATTTTGTGGTACTGGGGATCCTGGAAGCCCTTATACCTCCGGCTACATTCCCAGACCTATTTTATATTTTTTATTTGGAAACAGGGTCTCTTAAGCCAGCGAGGCTGGCTCCAACCAGCACGATCCTCCTGTCTCCGCCTCTCAAGTGCGGGGATTACAAGCGTGCACCACCACGCCCGGCCACACTAGGATTTTAATACACTTTTATTGGTACATTGTATATAGATCATAATGAGGTTCAGAGTGATAGAAAAATATATACACACAGTCCTAGATTATTTGTAACTTTTCACCATCAAAATGCTATGATATATTATAGGTTAAACATCTCATCAATTATAACATTTAGATATTGCTCATATATTTTTTTTGTCTATTTGATGTCACAAAGCTGAGATGTATTAAAAGTCTCATAATCATTTTATTTATAATTTTATATATTATTAATCTATAAATTATTATAATTATCTCATACTATTATAAGATTTGCTGATGGGTTCCTGCCCCCCATCAGTGGAGGGGCTGATCAGGAAGGTTGAGTGCCGACGGCTTGAACACACACACACACACACACACACACACACACACACACACAAGCCGGGAGTCAAGTCAAGCAAGATCTCATTTATTCCTCTTCAAGCAACATATATATTGCAGAAAACCACGAAGGGAATTTCCAATGGGAAATAGCCTAGCCTATCGGGATAAAGATCACTAGCACGTAGTTCACAGCCAATCCCAGGCCAGTACATGAGCTATTCATGTGTGCGGAAGCTCCTTTAAAGGTAAAAAGGGAAAAACTGCTCAGTCTCCCCACCCATAATTTATGGGGAAACCACACCTTCGTAGCTTCCTCCAGGCGCCATCTTGGCCCCTTTTCTGCTGAATCATTTTACTGTTAAAGTTCTTAAACTTTACCTAAAGCTTTGCCTTAGCCTCCAGGCCGCTTAAGTCGAGGGAGGCTGCATCTCTTTAGGCTCTGTATGCACACACCCCAACAATTTGCTCTAATTATTGACTTTGGGATAAAATTTGATGTCTACTTACCTTATAGTTATCATGAATATTGAAAGATTATTAGATGTCTTCAGTACTAAATGTCAGCTATTACATCTCATTTCTATTTTAGTTATTATAACATAAAGTGACAATACTTTGTTTCATATGCATTAGCTGATGTCTCTGCTCAGCCTTTTACTTTGAACTCTTATAATACCTCACTCTTATTAGGTGGTTGCTTATAAGAAGTATGCACTTCATATAAGCACATCTTATAAGTACTTAGAAACGTTGTTTTGATTCTAAGTGTGTATCTTCATAAACAAGAGAGAATATACTTTGACTTATTTAATATGTTTCATTTTACTTTGTCACTTGGTATTCTATTTCCTTTGCTTGCCATTTAATAAATCTTTACTTTTTAAATTCATATCTTCTTCACTGTTTTGGAAGGTGGATAGTTAATCGTGCTTCTAGAAATCACTACTGAATTTATCAAAAGTATTTTTGCATCAAATGGTACACAACCTTGTTTTCACCACAACCACCTAGTGGATGCTTCCCATCCATGATACACTCCTTTTACCGCAGGCTGTGGATTATACATATACCCCTTCTACTGTTTCCAACTTCACCATTCCACTTGCACCAGTTACAAGCTACCATGGATACGCAACATGGCTATTGAAACAATGTTTTTTCATATAGATCAGAAGTTAAAGGTTTTTTTTTTTTTTTTTTTTTTTTTGTTTTGCGGGTCTGGGGATGGAACCCAGGGGCATTCAACCTCCGAGCTACACCCCCTGCTCTATTTTTTATTCTTTATTTTGAAACTGGGTCTCACTGAGTTGCAAAGGTCCTCACTAAGTAGCTGAGGCTGTTGGCGAACCAAGATTCTCCAGTCTCAGCCTCCCAAATGCTGGGATTACAAGTGTGTGCCACCATGCCCAGCTCAGAAGAAGAAGTTAAGGTTTTGAAATGGGCATGTCAAGATATGAAATTTAGCCGACTTTTATTAAATCTCTTGTCTATATCTACATGGTTTCTTAGTCAGTCCAGGAAAGTGTTCTTCTACAACATATTTTCAATTGACAGTTTCCATTCCATTTGTTTTTATAACCATACATACCAGTTATTGTGCATTGGCTCATATGTATCTGACTTTAAGAAAATCTCATTGTGATACTAATATGTCTTTTTTTTTTGGGGGGGGGGTCTGGGGATGGAACCCAGAGGCATTTGGCCTCCGAGCTACACCCCCTGCCCAACTGTTTATTCTTTATTTTGAAATAGGGTCTCACTGAGTTGCAGAGGGCCTCACTAAGTAGCTGAAGCTGTCCGCGAATTGCCATCCTCCGGTCTCAGCCTCCCAAATGCTGGGATTACAAGTGTGCGCCACCACGCCCGGCTGCTATTAGGTCTTTAATGTTTATTATTCTCTATTTTTAACATGAAGGAAATTACTCAGACAATGAGCCATCATACATTGTTTTCCCCTGGCTTCTCTACCTTTATCACCACTCCAATCTTTATAACATATATAGCTTTGTTTGCACATCTCTGATGAGCAACCACAATTTGAGACTATGAGTAATAAGTAGCTAAATTTTGCAGGTATCAAAGTCTTTTTGATAACTTTCTGATGTAAAATACTAAAGAAATAACCATAAAATCCCCATTTCATAAAAAAGATATATCCATCCATCTATAATGCACTTGAAAAAAATCAGAAGATATACACAAAAGTATCAATAGTCACTATAAATCTGGGTGGTAGGATTATAGATGATCATTATTTTCTTCTTTTTGTCTTTCTTCCTTTAAAAAATGTCTTACAATTTATATGCATTACTTGTATAATCAAAAAATCCATTCTTTTCTAACCAAGCAAAGCTTTGGTGTTAAGAACTTAAATCAATGAATAGTTTTGCTTATGTTAAGTTCTAACATTTGTTTCTGGTAGAGAATGAGAGAGTATCATAGATACAAATTTTTAAAATTATTGTTCCATTTTTATTTTATTACAAAAGAAAGAAACTAGAAAAGAAAAAAAGGAAAGACAGAAAATTAAATTCACAATTGGTTTATGTAAAGATGATTTTGCTATACAGACCAATGCTATGTTTTCTAGACTTAGGGATTTAATGAATCAGAAAACTACAGTAGACATTTTGGGACTGACACAAAGTGGATAGAGACTTTTTGTTAGTATATATTAAAGAAGCTCTGCAACCACTACCACTAATATTTATAAAATGTGGAATATTATTTGCCAAATGATTGAAAAGAACAAATAATATCATATCATATAGAATTATCCTTTAAAAAAGAATAACTTCAACTTAACAAAAATGCTATTATTCTTCTATTTGGATGCCAGCTGGTGAAAGCTTTATTAAAGATGGGCCACAGCTGGTGTTTGGAATTCCCCTAGCCTGAGACTTGGTCCTCCTGATGCTTGTGCAGAAAAAAAGTCCCAAAGGCCCTTTTATCTGGCTCCATAGAGACAGGTAACTGTTGGAACAGAGGCAGGTATTTGAGAAAGTAAAAATCAGATTTAGTGTTATCTTTGGAGAGAAGGTCTGCTCTACCCAACACTTTTTAAAGATTAATCACAGGTCTTATTGATAAGAAATAGAAAACAAAAGTTATATTTACACTTTCATTTAATAAAGAATAGGTTATGGAGATACTATTTTCAAGGCTTAGCTTTGTGATGGATAACTAGGTAGAATCTGACCTCCTCCCTGCCTTACCACGACCATCTGTTTAGCTTGGCTGACTACTGTCTCCTTCAATCAAACTCACTCCTCGCCTTTGCACCTGTATCACCACACATTACTTTCACATGGCAGCCAGAGTGACCCAGTCAATTATAAGATGGATCATGTTACTTCTCTATCCAAACCCTTCCAATGGCTTCTCCGTTCCAAATAAAAGGCAGTGTTTACATTTTCCTTAACAAACCTAAGTCATGCGTGGATACATTTTTACATAACCATCAACTCCTCTCAAGATAATTTTGAGTACACAGGATTGTTTTAAACATTATGTCTTTCAGATTACAAATAGAATTTATATCTCATTTGATAAAATATGGAAAATAGGAAGAGTATACATAGAAAAATGTGTGTGTGTGTGTGTGTGTGTGTGTGTGTGTGTGTGTGTGTGTGTGTGTGTGTATTACTGGGGATTGAACCCAGGGGCACTCTATCACTGAGCAATATCCCCAACCCTTCTTTTTTCTATTTTTTTTTGCAGGTATGGGGATGGAACCCAGGGGCATTCGACCTCCAAGCTACACCCCCTGCCCTATTTTTTATTCTTTATGTTGAAAAAGGGTCTCACTGAGTTGCAGAGGGCTTCACTAAGTAGCTGAGGCTGTTCGGAACCACGATCCTCCTGTCTCAGCCTCCCGAATGCTGGGATTACAAGTGTGTGCCATCATGCCCAGCCTTTTTTCTATTTTGATAGAGGGTCTTGCTATGTTGCTCAGGCTGGTCTCAAACTTAGAATCTTCTTGCTGTGGCCTCCTGAGTGGCTGAGATTCAGTTATGTATCACGTTTGGCAAGAAAACTTTAAAAAATCATTAATTTTATCCACAAAAGGGAAGCCTTGGTAGTATTTAAATGTATTTTATTCTAGTTTTTAGAATTAGTTTTCCTAAAGAAATATATGTATGTATACCATATGAACTCTAAATGCAGATTTTTATTACATAGTTTTCACTTAATATTTTTCTATGTCACTATATAGTGTCTATACACATGATAATAAACAAACACATGATACTGAATTATCTGGTGAGGCCACAGTCTGTAGGATTATTCTCCCATCATGCACAGTGAGGTTGTTTCTGACTTCTAATTATAGTATTTAATTATCTTTGCTAATGAATATGAATAGAAAATGAATCACCCCTAACTTCTGCAATGAAACTATTGTTGCCAACAGCAGACAGGCTTCAGGGATGGTCTGAGATTGTGGGTCTATCACTGAAATTTTCTGTGAAGACTACAGGGCAGAGAGTGGGGCCTGAGATATTTGGGTTGCTTTATTTGTGAACGGGTCATGACAGCTTTGATGGAGTCATCAGTAACATTAAGAGTTGGGTTTAAATGGCACTAGAATTTCAGCTCACAATTTTTTTGTTTTACTGTCAACTTATCTCAATCCACAAATAATTAGCCACACATTAGAACACAGACACTGAAGAATCTATAACCCTTGAATCTCACTTGTGTTTTTGTGGTTTTCACGAAGAAATCACTTGGCACTGGGAACCTTTCCAACTTGGCAGAGTAGAGGAAAAATCAAAACACATGCCCAATTCTGTCTTAAGTTTCCTGGTGCAGTGGCTGCTTAAAACATATGTCCAATTTGAATGGTTTTCTGGACAACATGTGTCTGACTTAACAAATCTAATTTTAGGAAAAGCAAGCATGCATCCTTCAGGAATAGTAAGACAGCATCCCCAGGACAGGGAAACTGTGACCAGCACTAGAATTAGGGCAGATACTATTGTCAGGAATATTGCAGTAGGTGGAGAAACCTCATTTTCATGAGAGGGCATTTCTGGGAATCCTCTAGGCAAAAAAGATCCTATGAAGTCAACTGAGCAAGGTTTTGGCTTCTGGGGAGGTGCTTGGCGATGCATTCAGGTTGTTATCCATGTGATATCTGTATAGATGTGGGCACTGAATTCACATACTCTACACATTTAATGTCAGCAGCAGAAACTTATGGTTGCATGAAATAAAATACAGGTATTTCTTACACAGTGTTAAATGAGGCCAGTATGATGAAAAATGGTTAAAAGGTTTAGAGATGATTCTTATTTTGTGAGGGCTTTGATGTAATTGTTATTTCGGTTCCAGGGTCAAACCCAGTGTGCTGACCTCGATATGTACTCAAAGTATGTTTAATAACTGAAAGCCAGAAGTCCACCATTTCTTCCTTGTAATTTTCCTAGTAATAATTTTAAACAAACGTGTCATTTACATTCAGTTCTAGATCTAAAAAATTTGTAAATGACATCTACTGAGGACTTTGTGAATGCTAGGCACAGTACTGTACGTGAAGTATGTCAGCTAGTTCCCATCACAGCCCTGTGATAATGGGCACAACACCACCACTGCACCCATTTTATAGGGTAGATAGGAGAGCAAGGTGTAGGTGGTTTGCAACTTGCCAAAAGACACGTTGCTAATACGTCAGAGCCAGAATCCAAACCCAGATAGTCTGACTCACTGGTACATATGTGCTTAGACATTATTCTACTTTTTTAAAATTCTGTCTTTTATGTGTGTGTGTGTTTGAAAAAAATATTTTTGTGTGTGGTGTGGTATTATGCCTTTAGGGTCAGTGAGTGCCTTCAGCTTTCCTGAGCCAAGCAAAAATAGGATATAATTCTTTTGTTTTTCAACTTGAATTACTATCATCCCTTTCTGATGTTCTGATATATGGCCACAAGAAGAAAATCTCAGAGATAGCTCTAGATTTTCAGCAAGTATTTATTACAAGAGGAAGTCCCAAAATTTTATAGGGTGAAGAGCCCAAAGTATCTATAAAACCTCTCTTTTATTAATGCCCACATTTTACAAAAAACAGTAATTTCCATGATCTCCAAAAACAGTTATTGTCATTGCAAGCACACTAACGATGAAATACAGTTTAACTCACTGTTATTGTTTAACTCAGTAACAGAAGTCGCTTATTTAGAGAAAGGAATACCATAATGCTAAGTTTAATGAAAGTGATAGCACTGTTCTTTATGGATGAGCACCTTTTTGAAAACAGACGCTCTTTCACATGCAAGGTTACTTTCAGAAGCAGATTAGGAAACTCACTTTGGAGCTCTCAGGATAAATAAGTCAAATATGAAATGAAGAGGAGGCGGTGATGGGGGAAGAAGAAAAGGCCAGGTGAAACCGTTCATTTCACTTTAGCGATTCATGCGTGCAAGCTCTACAGTGCTTAAAAGCAGATGAGTTTTTTCTTAATTAGAAAAGGAAACTTTTTGGTGAGCATCAGCAAAATGGGTGAGGAATAGGTTAAAAGGAGAAAACAAGAGAGTTGCCCTGGGACCATGATTCTGTGGTCAGGCCTGACAGATTCAAACTTGCCAAAAGGTCACAGCCCAAACACATACTTTTCATTAATGGAAACTCCCCTAGATTTTAAAACACTGGGTACATGCAGTTCAAAATTTGATAACAGTTTGCTAGCAGAATAGTTTCTTTAATTGAATTTTCCACATCTACCAAACTATCTGAAAAATAAAACTGCCTGACAACGCTTTTTCCATTTGGTAAAAATAGAAACCTCTTGGTTTTGACTGGAAAATCACCAAATATTAGCTTTATTTACTTCCTATTTGTCAAAGGCACTTGCCAACTATCTGAATTGCTCACACCCTGACAAGTATCAGTGAGGCACTAGTCAGTGTGTTTCTACTACTGAAAACAAAAGCATTTTAGATGTTTGTTGAGCACTTTCGCTGATCTGTGGTTCTCAAAGCATCCCTGGGAGGCAGGTAAATCATTCCATTTTATAGGTGAAAAACTGAAGCCAAAAGGAAATTCTATTTGTTTTAATAAAAACTCTTCCAGCTTATCATGGAAACCTATATAATATTCTTAAATTTTTTTAAGTTGAAGGGAAGCTAGATTGGTGGTTTCTATCAATATAGCTAAGAATTGGAGGTTTCCTTCAGACATTCATTTGACAAATACATACAGAACACTTACTGTGTGTTAGGTTCTGTAGTGTGTCTGTTCTCTCATGTAGTTATTCAAACAATTCAGAACATAGATGCTATAAATTATGAGCTCATAGATAGGAAGAATGAGGATTCATGAAATGAAGTGCCTTCCCTAGGTCATGTACCTTAGAGAGTGACCTAGAATTCAAACCAGATTTCAATGCCCCTCCAGAAGCGTTTCTACTATAGTGTAGGGAGAAGTTTTCATCCATTCCTCTATAATATTTAAGTTGCATGGATTCTTCTCATTCCAGTAGTACCTAAATGTTTTCTTCTTATTTCCCTTGTCTACATCCCTCAAAAGCAATACCACTGTTGATTTTACGTTGTCATTTTCAAACTCAACATGGCCAAGTTTCTAAGCATTTAAAGTCCTGCAGGGTGTGTGTGTGTGTGTGTGTGTGTGTGTGTGTGTGCGCGCGCGCGCGTGCATGTGTGTGTGTGTGTGTGTGTGTGTAGTATTAGGGATTGAACCCAGGGGCCTTCTACCTCTGATCTCCACCCCCAGCCTGATTTTTTTATGTTAAAACAGGGTCTTGCTAAATTGTCAAGGCTGATCTTGATCCTGTGATCCTCCTGTCTCAGCCTCCCAGGTGCTGGGATTACATGCATGCACCACCACACTGGGCTTAGGGGATGGTCTTTAGATGATATCTCTAGCAACTACTTTGGGTTTCTCGCAATGGTAGGGTGCTTGGTTTACTAATTGCTAAGTCCGAGGCTGTGCCAATACTCTAAAGTCTAACAGGCCCTTAGCAAGCTGGTGTTTTTCCCAGGGGGCCCCATTCATAGAGAAAGGCCACAATATGCAAACCCCTGGTTTCTAATATGAGCTGTCAACTCCCACCTAGGATTTAACCACTTCCCCCTTCCCCCAGGCCCTGTGACAGATGCTGGCCACCTAATAGCCTCAGTCCCTCAGGAAGACATGTGGTGATGCCCTGTGGACACACAGCCACACAACAATCTCCAGTTCTTCTGTCTACACAGCCATGGATGTGGCTTGATGCTGGTGCAGGGAGGGAAAGGGCTCCTTCAAGCCTTTCTTCAACAATGTTCAAGTGCCAACTTAAAGCCCAAATGCAGTATTTTAAGAGAAGCCATTAGCCGGGCATAGTGGTGCACGCTTGTAATCCCTGCACTTGGGAGGCGGAGACAGGAGGATTGCTCAGGTTGGATCCAGCCTCTCTGGCTTAACAGACCCTGTTTCCAAACAAAAATATAAAATAGGTCTGGGAGTGTAGCCTGGAGGTAGAAGGGTTTCCAGGAACCCTAGTACCACCAAAAAAAAAAAAAAAAAAAAAAAAAAAGGAGCGAGAAGCCATTAATACTCTACAGGCAGGGAAACTGAGGCTCCAGGAAGGTAAACTCAGCCTGATATTCATGCGTCACTAACATACCATCTTGCAGCTAGGTGTCATGTTTATTCCAATCTGTAAGTCTGAGAAAAATAATGCATCTCTCTTCCTTAAAATTGTTCTTAGCAGAGTGTGGTGACATACGTGTAATCCCAGTACTTGGGAGACTTGAGCCAGGAGGATCACAGGTTTGAGAACAGCCTCTGCCACTTAGTGAGACTCTTAGCAATCTAGTCAGATCCTGTTTCAAAATGAAAACCGAAAAAGGGCCAGCGTGATGGCGCGTGCTTGTAATCCCAGCATTGCAAGGTGTAGATTGGAGGATCACAGTTTGCGGACAGCCTCTGGACAGCCTCAGTTACTTAGGGAGGCCCTTCACAACTCAGTGAGACCCTGTTTCAAAACAAAAAAAAGACTAAAAAATAGGAATGGAGGTGTAGCTCGGAGGTACAATGCCCCTGGGTTCCATCCCCAGTACCGTAAAAAACAAACAAACAAACACAAAGGCTGAGGGTGACGCTCAGAGGTAGAACACCTTTGATTCAATGCCCAAAACCAAAAGGAAAAAAGTATTCTTCTTTTGTAGCATAAATTTATCCAAGGTAGAGGAATATATTGGACATTTATAACTATATCACCAAAAAATGTATTAACTTCAATTGATAAAACTAAAGTACTGGTTGATACATGTATGCCTTTATCATCTTGTAACTTGTTAAGATGTATGACTACAATGCACCAATAAAAAATTTAGAAAACTAAAGTATATCACTGAGTGGCATTCTATATAGCAGCACACTGAATTAATTTCATATAGATACAAACTCTTAAATGTAGATAGTTATTTATAGAATATAAAACTATAGATTTTATGTGCATGCATGAGTCAGATTTCAAAATTAATATATGGCTTTGAAAAAGAAGAATCAAAGTCTGCCATGGTGCCACACACTTGTAATTCTAGTAGTTGGGAGGCTGAGATAGGAGGATCACAGGTTTGAGGGCAGCCTCAGCAAGTAGCGAGAATCTCATTAACCTAGTGAGACCCTGTTTCCAAATAAGAAATATAATCAGTCTGGGGATGTAGCTCAGAGGTAAAATGTCTCTGGGTTCTATTTTCAGCAACACACACAAAGAAAGAAAGAAAGAAAGAAAGAAAGAAAGAAAGAAAGAAAGAAAGAAAGAAAGAAATGATAGTACATTGGGAGACAAATTTCTTACCTCCCCTCTCATTTCTTCTTCTTTCTCCTATCTTTCCTTATTCCATTCTTTTTCAGTTTCAACATCTAATATTTTCTAGAATATATGTATAATAAGTATTACATTAATATAAATGAAGAGTCATAATACTATTAATTTAAAATCTAATTTCCATTTTTTACTTCTTGAAAATTCTCCAGAGTATTCGGAATTATTAAAAAATGATTGTAAACAATCAAGTTGTGGTGTGACCATACAATGAAATACCACTCAGCAATGAAAAGAAATGAATATATATATTCAAAAGAAATGAATATATATATATATATATATATATATATATATATATATATATTCACATATTCATTTCTTTCCAGCAATGAGAATATATATACATTGTGGTGCTGGGGATGAAATCCAGGGGCCATCTACCTCTGGGTTACATTCCCAGACCTCTTTTATATTTTATTTGGAAACAGGGTCTCTCTAAGTTGCTGAGAGCCTCACTAAGTAGCTGAGGCTGGCTTCAAACCTGCGCGATCCTCCTGTCTCAGCCTCCCAAGCGCTGAAATCACAAATGTGAGCCACCACGCCCGGCTAGGAAATGAATAGTTAATAGGTATAAAAATATGGATGGTTCTCAAAATAATATGAAGTGAAATAAGCCAGTTAAAAAAATTTCACTCTATGTGGCTCTGTTTAAACTATAGCACATGTAAATAATAGTGGGCTGGGGATGGGAAACAAGGCAGGGAGAGCTGGGAGAGGGAGATTATGAAGGGCGTGGATAAAGGTTAAGAGGTGATGAGGGTGATCATTATCAGCCCTACTCTCCTCTGTGCTCTTGTGCTTTCATTCTCTCTCTCAGAGGGATTGAACCCAGCAGCATTCCACCTCTAAGCCACACCCCCAGCCCTTTATATTTTGAAATAGGCTCTTGCTAAATTGCAGTAGCTGGCCTTGGCCTCCTGTCTCAGCCTCCCAAGTACAGGAATTACAGGTGTGCACCACCATACCCAGCTTCTAGTTGCTCTTACCTATCGTTGGCACTCATATGTGCCCACAGACCGCCACGATCCAAGCTGCCTAAGACTCTTCTGTGATTTCACACACATGGTGCAGTCCACTTGTATTACCTGCTCACACCTTTGTTTATGAATATTCCCCCCTCAAATGTAAAGCCAGTGCTGCCAGACAGAATGGATGCCATTCACCCACTCATTTGTTCATTCTTTTGTTACTTTGCTCCACGAATTTGTATTGAATAATTAGTATTCCTAGGCACTGATCTGGGTCTTGAGAAAACTTACTAAATAAACATCACTTCCTTTGCCTTTCCCTTCTTTGAATCTGACCTTCTCTTTTAGCACCTATAACACTAGTGGTTCCTTTTACTCTTGAGAGCTATAGCAGGGTCAGAGTTAGGGCTTAAGCCACAGGAGACCAACATTTCTTCACACTTTATTGATCAAAAGAGAAAGTGCTGCGCTTGAGAGAATTAAAAAAAATATTTGAATCGGGCATGGTGGTGTACGCTTTTAATCCTAGCATTTGGTTTGCAGACAGCCTCAGCAATTTAGTGAGACCCTCTGCAACTTAGTGAGGCCTTGTTTAAAAATAAAGAATAAAAAAAGAGGGCAAAGGGTGTAGCTCAGAGGTAGAATGCCCCTGGGTTCCATCCCCAGACCCCTCCCCCCAATTTTTTATTTAAATGATGCTCAGAAAAACTTACACCAGGTAGCCAAACTTGAATAACGTTGAATTGGTTTAAGGGACTCAAGACTTTCTGCTTCAGGAGAGGTAAGAAGGTATTTGGCTATCATTAAGGCCAGGTTTACTTTTTGTAGTCATGTGAAAGAGAGATTCAGCAGGGTAAATTTAAAGTTTAGAGTGCTCCAAATTGGAGTTTCTACAGAAGGTCCAGGGAAATTATATAGGAAGAAAGTAACCACAGACACCAGCACAATGAAAATCTGTGGAAATTTCTTATTTTTTAAAAGTACCCTTTTCGTAGAGGAAGTTCTTTCAATAGCAGCAGAGAGCTGACAATTTTTCAGATAGAGAAAGTGATTTGTGTCAAGAAAATGTTTTCATACGTATCAGTTTTGCTATGCCTCTCCCTTCTTCTCAACCACTACAAGCTGGAGATTCCCCTGGAGTTCATAGCTCATCAGATCTGGTGCTTTATACCCGTTATTTCTGAAGAAAGCTGTGGTCTGAGTAAAGGTGTGATATACAGGAAGCTGCTGGTATAATTTGGGCCACAGCTGTTTTATAATTTAAGTTTACCTTGATGATAGAGACAGAGGAATAATCGCCAATGAAAGTCGTGAACAACTCAAACCTGAAGTGTGGCCGTATTCAATCATAAAATGCTACTCTGATTTTTAAAAATTTAGCAAGACATAAAATTATAGCCCCAAGTCGGGACAAAGCCATGGTACTAAGACGCATGCCTTCACACATGGTATCAATACACATGCCTTCCCTAAAAATGAGTTTTGCTGGCTTCTCTGTTGCATGCGTTTTCATTATTTCCGAGGTCTCTTCCATCTCTAAGATATTTACTGCCTTTCGAAGGTGCTTTGCATGGAGTCCAACATAACAGGGTACACTCTCAGAGTAGTGAGAGCAAAAGTAGTAAATATCAAAAAGCAGCTGTGTAAGTACAGTTTCTCTCCTACTGTTCTCTTCGCACCTCCTCCATAAGGCTTAGCAGGAAGTCACACTCTCCATTGCATAATTCGTGTTTTCCACTCACTACATATTTTTCAGCTGATCGTTTAATAGAAACATGAAGTCCCTTTTGGTGAGAACACCATCCCCGACACATCTTATCACACATGATATCACTCAGTCTTCAGTCGAAGCCCTGGGGCTCTCCCGCCGGGTCTCACCTGTCCCAGGGTGACGTGCTGTGGTTCATGCCTCAGACAGGCTATAGAGAGTTGGGATTTCCTTGGGAACAAAGCAGCAACAAATATAAAAATAGAAGCGGACAGAGTAGCCACACAGCGTTTTGCTGGGGCAGCCAGAAGCTGCATCTCTCTCAAAAGTCATGTGCTTCTGTTCACGCCTTGGCATTGCTGTGGTTATTTTTTCAGATCTGATGTATTAATGTAAGATTAATTTGTAGGATTAAAAAGAAATCTCTTGGTTTCTTTCTATATTCTGTATTTTGATTCTTTTTATAAGGGGATACATCACTTTTATAAACAGAAAAAGACTTAGTGTTTTCAATTTCACCAGCACTTGGATTGTATGCTAGACACCATGCTAAATATTACGGATCCAAGGTTGAAAGAGACAATTCCACCTCCAGGTCAGTTTATCAGAGTTTGTCAGATCACCATGATCCCATTTGTCAAAGTGACTCCTGGCCATTGGCTCTCAAAACTCTCACAAGCTAATAAGAAACATAGGTCTGTAAGCAGCCCTGAGATGTCTGCTTTATTAGTGGCACAGCAAGTCAATGGCTCAGAGCTCAGAGGAGAGACTCATTCTTTGGAGGTTAGGATGGATGCAGGAGGGTGGTTTGAGCTGGGATCTTAGGGAGGAGTTGGCTTTAATCTTCGCAGTATCCTTTAGTTTTCCCTCATGACTTCAGGTAGCATTTTAGAAAGAGTCCTTTTTTTATGGTATTAGGGCCTTCTATCTCTCAGCTGCACACCCAGCCTTTATTTTTTTATTTGTAAACTGGGTTTTGCTAAGTTGCTGAGAGCCTTGCTAAATTTCTGAGGCTGGCCTTGAACCTGTGATTCTCATCTCTCAGCCTCCCAAGTACTGGGTTTACAGGCATGCACCACCATGCCCAACTCAGAAAGAGCATTATGAAAGTCCAGTTTGACCTCCAGACTACATTCCAAACTAAGCGTGAGGGAGGGCCTCCTCTTAGATGCTTTTGCCCTGTGCTTAGGAGAATTTTAAGAAACCTTTTCACAATGGAATCTTCACCTACCCAAGACTCGCTGAAGAGCAAGCTTGTTCTCATAGCTCCTGATCTGGTGGCCGAGCTCTCTCCCAACCATGCATTATGAAGGCTTGAGGCTGGATGGGCTGGTGAGATCTGGTTTTATCCACGCATCTCTGCAGAGCTGGCTGAGCATCTACACAAGGTTCTTCCTTCAAAGCGATGTCCACCACAGCTGCTGCTCACATTTTGGCCCTAATATCAGTCAGCTTCACATATCATGCCAACCCAGGTATCCAAGAAACTGTGTAAGCTCAGGACGGATTCACAGGCAGAGAGGAGACCACAGAGGAGCAGGGCAGCCAGCAGCCTGCATCATGCCTCAATACAAGTACAATAAAGCAATGTTGGCCGCCCTGCCCCAGGGCACACAGCTTTATCACTAAAGGGGTGTAGGCTGGATTTCCTCACCCACTTGTCTCTTCTGCCTGGTTCATCTATGCAGGAAATAAAACGTTGTCCATGCTTAAATATCTGGCAGAACTCTGTTGTTTAAAAAGATCTGCTCAGGTCTGATGCTCTCTTATCAGATTCCCCAAAGGCTGATGGGCCATTTCTGTTGTGTCTCCCCTGGTCATTATTCACTTTTGTGCAGTTGAACAGAATGCTGCTCCACTGGAGCAAGAGCACAGTAGGTCATGGCTCCCTATTTCCAGTGATGATCTTAGGCACTTAATATCTTGGGGTTCCAGCTGCTTTATGACTTTAGTCCTCAAAAGTATCAACTTTCTACCAATGCGCAGAGAACGAAGAAGTCCTTCATCAATTCTGTATTTTCTTTTTTTAACTGTATATTTATGTACAAAAAAAAGGATCAAATGGCAAAAGGAAGCAAAAATGAAACAAAAACAAATTCTGAGGTAAAACCAGAATTTGGAGGCTAAAATGGCCTGCCAAGTTCTAGGCAAATGTGTGATTTTTTTTTTTTTTTTTTTTTTTTTGTGGTACTAGTGATGGAATCCTTCTACCTCCGGGATACACTCCCAGATCTATTTTTTTTTTTTTATATTTTTAAATTTGGAAATAGGGTCTCTTAAGCCAGAGAGGCTGGCTTCGAACCTGCGCGATCCTCCTGTCTCAGCCTCCCAAGCACAGGGATTACAAGCTGCACCACCATGCCCGGCTCAAATGTGTGATTTTTTTTGGTGGTACTGGGGTTCCTGAAATCCCTTCTACCTCCAGGCTACACTCCCAGACCTATTTTATACTTTTTATTTGGAAACAGGGTCTCTTAAGCCAGCAAGGCTGGCTCCGAACCAGCGCGATCCTCCTGTCTCTGCCTCCCAAGCGCGGGAATTACAAGCGTGCACCACCACGCCTGGCTCAAATGTGTGATTTTTAATAGCTATTTGGATTAAGTCTTTCCTCACACAAATAGGAAATATGAATGTGGGACTATATCCATTGACATGATGCTTAGTATATCAATCACAATTTTAGCCACAAAAAATGGGAATGCATTGAATACAAATATCAAAACAGCACACTGTATTCTATACAATGATTTGTTTATTAAAATGATATTAATTTGAAAATGAGGCCGGGCATGGTGGCACACGCTTATAATCCCAGCATTTGGGAGGCGGAGACTGGAGGAGCACAGGTTCGCGGATAGCTTCAGCTAATTAGTGAGGCCCTTCACAACTCAGTGAGACCTTGTTTCACAACATAAAAAAGACTAAAAAATAGGGCTGGGAGTGTAGCTCAGAGATAGAATGCCCCTGGGTTTCATCCCCAGTACCACACACAAAAATAAATAAATAAATAAATAAATGATTTTTTTGTGTGTGTGGTACTGGGGATGAAATCCAGGGGCATTCTACTTCCGAGCTACATCTCTAGCCCTATTTTTTTATTCTTTATATTGAAACAGGATCTCACCTAGTTGCAAAGGGCCTCACTAAGTAGCTGAGGCTGTCCTCAAACCGCGATCCATCTGTCTCAGCCTCCCAAATGCTGGGATTACAAGCGTGTGCCACACGCCTGGCTTAAAATGATATTAAAGAATTAAAAAATATTAAAAAATGATATTTTTAAAAGAGAGAAAACACTGGTGTTTTAGGCCATATTCTCTATTATCAAAATTTTTAGAAACAAAGTAATAAAATAAGAAACAAATTTTATACCATAACACATACTTTATCTACTTACAAATTAAAAAGCAAAATCCAATGAACCTTTAAGAATAAGTAAAATGAAAAATTATAAGATATACAGAAACAAGAATGTTATGACAGGATTACATCCATTAACACACATCAGTTTTGGGGAATCCAAAACTATGCTCTGATTTTAAACACTAGGTCCTTTGCTGACTACTCAAGCAGGACTATTTGAGAAGGTCAAATAAGACTGTATTGATTATATAGTGCTGCTTAATCCTTGCAGGAGTAAGGGATTAGTCAGATGGGACATTTGATTGAAATCATGGAAAAACTTTAGAATGCTACTTAGTTGTTGTCAGAAAAAAAACCTCATTTGCTTATAACGTGCTTGTCTCATGACATGAAATGCTTTTGATACGGGTCATGTCTGAGTTAATGGCACCCTTTGTTGCTTCCCCAGCTACCTCAAGTAAAGATCAAGTATACTCTGGTGCTGACAAGAGCAAACTGGTTTGCTATTTTCATGCTGTGGGACCTTTGATCTGCCATTACCTTATGGATAGGATTATATCACCTGCTACATTCCAACCAGGTCTCATACTTCAGTCATACACTGCCCAGGTTGCAATGCAATCACAATACAAGCTAACGTTGAAAGAAGAATTGGCTTAGTTATAATAAAACAGAGCCTGAGAAATGTTATTTCAGCTCACCAAGAAATATCTTCCAGTAACCTAAAAAATAATCAACTAATAAAATCAGTATGGACTTGGGATAAATTAGAAGGAATCATCTGACAGATTTAGAAAAGTTTTTTTTAATCATATTGCATTTAACTTAGTCAAAGTTGCATATTTGGGGAATGGTTCATGATGGTTGCCTTTCTTGGCTAAAGGAGAATACTATTGAATCCTGCTCAAAATCTTACTTCCCGTGTAATTATTTGCAAGTACTTGTTTAATTTCTGTCCTCTTTGGTAGATTATACATATTAAGAAACCTCTGCTGCCTTCTGCATTTCTCACATCAGTGAGGTCCTTGCAGAGAACCTCAATATATAATTGTTGGATGAGTGACTTACTTAAAGTAAATTTACTAAAAATCTCAGAAACGACAAGAGGCATGGGATTTATAATAAATAAATCTTTGGGAATCCATCACTTCTACTAGAAAGGCAATTCAAATATTCTTTCCTGGAGGTGGGGCAAAGAATAATGAAATGTATGTATTACCTTGGCTATATCCTATAATTACTGATGGAACTTTTAAAAATTCCCCATTGAAGCGATCTCCCAAGTAGGGCTGAGCACAGCTAATTTTAAGCATGTCTCTAGGGACTTGAACAACCAGACAATGTTGAGAACACTGACTCAAAGGCCCTCTTTCTCGGCCTTGTCTGATCATAAGAATCAGCTGAGCTACTCAGTCTACAAGGAACCATATGTGGTATCAAGGGTTTTAAATCTTTGCCACATTGAAAACAAAAAGTGGTCTCATATCAGCAGAGAAACACTAGTTTCTACTTCATTAAAGCTGCCCTGACTTCAAATCTCACCTTCTCGGGAGTTGTCATTGCTTGTAATTTAGTGCCATCACAAATCTAATCTATGGCAGAGTTATTTTCCATGCTATCCTCGGGCTTTTTTCTTGTCCTACAATAATACTTCTACAACTTTCATTAGACTATATCTTTATTACTGTAAGTCGATTCTCATCTGTCTAAAGTAATTGCCCGGTGTGATTAAGTGTCAGGATGAGTCGTTTGGACAGTACAGGCTGAGAGAGAGAGCAGAGGGGGGAGAAAATGATGTGGATTTTAATGGCATACGAGCAGGACGTGGGCTGGAACTTGATGGATGGTGGGAGGGAAGAAGAACTGCGTCCTGGGCAGAGGGCATAGCAAGAAATTGCAGGAGTCTGTTCCAGGAATACCAAACACCCATCTCCTAAGTCCGCCATTGCTCAGTTTTAAGTCTGACGCTCTTGCCCGAGGCACATGTCTCTCCTTTGTAAACTTCCTGGATCCTCCTTCTCCCACCCACAGTTCCAGACCCGACCTTGAGCCTGCTGAATCCAAATTGAGAGTGGGGGCTGCAAATCTACATTTCTGACAAGTTCCCCAAGTGATTTTTATAATGGAATACTAGCTGAAGTAGACGAATCTGTCTACACAGTTCAAGAGAAAGATGGATGGGGCAGAATGTCCCCGCAAAGAGAACCAAACGCAACAAACTAGCACTTCCGTTGATATAAATCAGATATACCATTTTTCATTGATCAAACTGGCAGAGATTAAAATGCTTTCTACCCATCAGTGTTGATGATGGAATGAACTTTTACCCACTGCTGGTGGGAATGTGAGCTGCTGCATTACTAAAGGACAATTTGGCAATTCTTATCAAGAGCCTTCCCATTTTTCACACCCGTTGACATAGTAATTCCACTTTTAGAAATTTATCCTGAGGTTGTGGCTTCAACCTTGTGCATTTATAAGAATCACTTGTGATGCTTTTAAGAATTACGGATTTCTGGGCTTCGTTCCCTGGAGATTCTGGGAATAATTTCTGTGAATCTATTTTTTTTTTTTTTTTTTTAGTATTGATGAAATTTTGGCTTATTTTTTCAAGTTCAAGTAATAGAAAGTAAAAAATTGGTGAGAGCATCTTTTCAGTTACTCTCCCACTGCCTGTGGGAAACCATACATATTCATGGTGTTCAGTGTGGTTTTTTTTTTATTCAATAACATATAGTATAGTTATCCTTCCATCTTGGTGTATGGTCATGTGAAATGCATTTGTGTGTGTGTGTGTGTGTGGTACTGGAGATGGAACCCAGGGACATTCTACCTTCGAGCTACACCCTCAACCCTATTTTTCATTCTTTTATGTTTTTCTTTCTTTCTTTCTTCTTTTTTTTTTTTTTTTTTTTTTTTTTTTGGCAGTACTGAGGATGGAACCCAGGGGCATTCTACCTTCAAGCTATACTCTCAGCACTATTTTTTATTCTTTATTTTGAAACAGGGTCACTGAATTGCCAAGGACCTCACTAAGTAGTAGCTGAGGCGATCTGTGAACTGCCATCCTCCTCTCTCAGCCTCCCAAATGCTCAGATTACAAGTGTGCACCATCACAGCCGGCTGTGACATGTATTCTTTACAGAGTAAACTCAAGAATAAAATTTGTAATAGATTCATAAATTAAACAAGGTGTGGTGACACAGGATTGTAATCTCAGCATTTGGGAGGCTGAGACAGGAGGACTGTGGTTCACAGACAGTGAGGCCCTCTGAAGTTCAGTGAGACCCTGTTTCAAAATAAAGAATAAAAAAATAGGGCTGGGGGTGCAGCTCAGGGGTAGAATGCCCCTGGGTTCCATCCTCAGAACTGCAAAAAAGAAGCTTATTTAAATTTATTATAAGTTAACTCCAGTGACTGAAAGCAAATTTTTTCCATCTCACATATTATGTTATTGGAATTCTAATATTTCACTAGGACCCTAGCATGCATAGAAATGCTTTAATCACTGTGGACATTTAGGGCTAAACACTCAAGATCATTTTCAAGTTTTTGTTATTATGACTAATAAGCCAATGAACATTTTTGTATGGCTATCATTCTCTTTACGAGTGAAAATTTCTGTAGAATACATACCTAGAAATGGAATTGCTTTGTCACACTAAACACGGACATTGCAAATTGCTTTTCAAATTTGTTTTTACCAAACGTGGCAAGCATATTTAACTCTACACCAAAATTCCTGCCTCCTCTTGGATAAGATGCAGTAAGGAGATGATGGCAGCCTAGCCAGAGATTATGCTTCCCAGCACCCTTTGTATGGCACAAGACTCATATAATTCGTCCTTGCTAATGGTATGCAGATGCACTGTGTCATTTCTACATGAAGAAATTTAAGATCCAGCTGCAACCTTATGCTTTTTCTCTTTGCTTTTCTATCTGTCTGTGGAGGCATCTGTGTCCCTGAGCTACATTTCTGAATCACCACGAGAAGTAAAGCCACCCATAGAGCTGGTTAATATAACAGTTTAGATTCATCAACCATGGACATTAAAAACTATAACACCACAAGTGATTTTGCTGCATAGGTTAAAGCCTACTGTCATCTCCAAATAACCACAATATGAATAAAAATTTAACAAGAGGTATGTATATATCTAACCTGGTAATATTGGTGAAAAACTGAAAAAAATAGATATCTAGTTAAGAGGTACATAAAAGTGATGCCAAAAAAGAATAGTTAATGGCATGGAAAGATGTTGACTATTTAAGTCAATATATTAAGCTTAGAAAAGGAAGTTATGAAACAATATTATTTTAAATAAGTTAATATTGGCGGAAAACATACTACACTGTTCATGGTAGTTATCAGTTAAAGGTAGGATTACAGCTTTAAAAAAAATCTCTCTTTTCTAAACTTCATTTGGTACTTATCGTCTTTGTAATAAAAAAAAATGTTTAAAAAGTAGTGATGATACTAAGCTGCACTAGCAAAAAGATATAACCTACAGGAACTTGGACATAAACCTACTATGTGGCTCAAGATTTATGTGGTTTGATGCTTAATAACTTGTAAGCGTTGGCTATCTTTGAAAAAAGACTTGAAACCTAAGTGTTCACATGCATGCAAAAAGCCCTCTTATGGAGTATTATTATGAACAAATACATGTTTATTAACTCATTAGCAAGGTTAGCAATTAGGACTAATACTTATTTAGCCTTTTAGTAGAGGTAAAAATAGTTACCGATTTGAGAAATAGTCCACAAAATAATACAGTTTCTGTCATTATAATATGCAGATAAGTGTTCTTTAAAAGACATGGTTTTCTTCCATCCACTGATATGTTCTTTTGTTCACGAAGTGAGTAATGAGAAAATAGGCTTAATCCATACCAGAGTTGGCAAAGGAGGCATTTCCTGCTGATATGTCAGAGAGGGTTTTCAAAGGCTACAGTCTGTTGGTGCAATATTATTCCCTAGACATTTTGATAACAGAAAATAGATCAAGGTGGTTGAGCTGTGGATTAAAAACAAAGCAAAGGATAGGATACTTGGGGTCCTCCTCTGGCCATTGACATCTTGTAGGTGAGAAGGTAGGAGAGGAGAATGAGAGTTGTTAGATACCTATAATAACACTATAAAATGATCACTTAAGACACATATAAGAGGTTACACTTCCTGATGTCTATAAAATATAATGGATAAAAGTGAAAGTATAAAATAAAACGGATAAAAGTGAAAGTGGCTGCTCGTTTCTGGAGGACTGATTATATCATGGTATATCCACAGTGAAAGACTTGCCTAGAACACTGTAAAACATTGTTGAAAAAAAATTACAGACATCAATAAATGGAAAGACACTTTGTGTTTATGGATTGGAACATTCATTATTATTATCAACCTTCTTCCAAAAATATATAGATTATCAAATGTAATCCCAATGAAAATCCAAGCAGGTTTACTTGTGAAAACTGGTAAATCTTAATATTTATATGAATGTGTCAAGGATAAAAAAATCAAAACAATTCTAAAGAAAGAAAACAAAGTTTCTGGATTAACTACAATATATCAGGACTAATAAATCTGAGATAATTAGGTGCATTGGTGCAAGACAAAACAAATGGACTAACGTGTAAATACAAGTCCCTGATTCAGGACAAAGCTACCACTATGGTGCAAGGAGGGAGGGATGTTCATTTCAATAAATGGCTCTGGGTCAGTGGAACCCTACTGCACATCAGACACAAAAGCTACTTTTGAAAGATCAGAGTTCTAAGTTTGAAAGGACAAAACAGGAAAGATTCCAGAAGAAAACCTGGAAGAATGCCTTCACGATCTAGAATAAGCAAAGGTTTTTTTAAACAGTACACAAAGAGCAATAACCATTTTAAAATGTGAAAATTTATATCTCATTAAAATTAAGAAATTTTGATCATCAAAACACAATACCAGTGCATACTTGTAATCCCAGCATTCGGGAGGTGGAGATTGGAGGATCATGGTTTGCGGACAGCCTCAGCCACTTTGCGAAGCTCTCTGCAACTCAGTGAGACCGTTTCAAAAAAATAAGAAGACTAAAAAATAGGGCTGGGGGTGTAGCTTGGAGGTTAGAGAATGCTTCTGGGTTCCCTCCCCAGTACTGCAAAACAAACAAACAAATAAACAAACACCACCACTACTTCAAGGAGCCTGGAAAGGAAAAGCACAGTGTATAGACAAAGATATTTGTAATACAGATATTCATCATTTAGAATGTATAAAGAACAAAACCCAGTAAAACAAATCAATTTCAAAATGGCCAAAAAATGTCAACATGCACTTAAAAAAGAAGATATCAAAATGATTAAGCATAAGAGTCTCAACATTATTAACCATCAGGAGAATGCAAATTAAAATTATAATGAGATACTACTACATGCACACTAATATGACTGAAGGGAGAGAAAACTGACAATAAAATGTGCTAGCAAGGAAGCAGAGCAACTGGACTTTCACACACTTTTGTGGCCACAGAAATTAGTACAACTACTGTGGAAAGTTGTGTGGTGTCGTCTCCTAAATAGGAGCATCTCTAATACCCTAAAGCCAACAAATTTGCCTCTACAAATGCTATTCAATGAAATAAGTGCTTATCTGTACTAATAGTCACAAACAGTGATGTTCCTAATGGTTTTATTCATAAAACAATAACTGAGAATAGTCTACATTTCCCTCTGTAGAAGAAAAATAAATTGTGTTATGTTTATACAATAAACTATTAAGCTTTTATTTTTAAAAGGAAAAGAAAGATGCATACAACAGCAACATGGAGAAATCTGGTAATATAGAGTGAAAAAGCCCAATCCCAGAAAATTATTTTTAAAAATTTTATTTATATAAAGTTCAAAAGGGTAGAAACAAATCTACAGCAGTGTAAAGTCAGAGCAGTTATGATCCTCAGGAGCGGTGTTGACTGAGAGAGACATGAGAGAGACTCTGGGTAGACGAAATGTTCTATATCTTGTTTTAGTGGTAATTATATAGATGTGTATAAAACACTCATTGAGCTGCACAATGTGTACTATACAGTCCTATACTGTATATAAATGTACCGCACATCAACAAAAGGGGTTCTAAGAAGCGATGCACTTTGCTCTAAGAGCACTGTATTAAAATATGACACACTATTAGGCCTCCAGTGACGTCTTTCAGTTTGACTGTAAAACGTTCTCATGAAAGCAGTGGACAGTGAAATAAAGGGGACGAAGCCCTCCTGCACAACTGCGAAGTGAATCTATAGCAACGACTTCATTGTGCTGTTTGCTGTGTGACGAACTTCAAAATCTGTATTCTTCTAGTTCAAAGAGCTAAAGGATTCCTTGATTTCTGTATTCCTTGAGTTCAAGAAGTCTCAACTTCATTCCTGGGGAGTTGGGATGGGCTTAGAAAGACCACGCCTCCTGTCCAGGTAAGGGCTACTGGGAGTTTGTCTTCAGCTCCTTTGTACTTCATTCTTAATTTCTCTCTAGAGTTAGTGCATTTTTCTGTTAGCTTCCAGATGCTTAACGACCCCCCCCTCCCCTTTTTCTCTGAAAGGTTCCCTCAGCTCTTCCTGCTTCTGCTCCGGGCCATCTCGCACATGTACCATATGTTCTAAACATATTGCTTACAGAGAGCAACTCCTTCCATCCTCAGAAATCGTTGACTTCAGCAAGAAAAATTGTATACTCTAAATTGCTCTTACGGACCCTATCTAAACTGCATCTGCATTAGTAGACAACTCAAGCATCTATGTTTAATCTGTATCACCACTGCCTAGCTCAGCATCCTATTTCTTTTTCTTTCAACTATTGCTATCAAGTACAAATAGTCTCCATCTAACCTGCTACCCTAACCCCACACTGTTGCCATGGAAGTTTCTATCACTTTGTCTCTACTTCAGGGGAAAGAATATACGAATCTAGATGAGATAAGGTGAGTTGTTGGTATGCTCAGCTACAGTAACTACAGTTTAGATCAAAATGGCCAATCAGAAGCTTATCATAAGAAAATCTGGGAGACCAGCCATCAACTGAGTCTTTGGCTCTGGCTCTCATTATTGGAAAGAGTGGTGAGGAAAAATGTATCCATAAAGCAAATCTTTTGTTCCCAGGTCACTTCTAGAGAAGGCAGTATTGGAGGACCTGAGAGTGCTTCTCATCTTCATGAGAAAAGTAGCTTCTTCCCCAATCATGAATTTTCTGTTGGTGACTTAAAATGGAGATAATTTGTTTGGACCAAAGGCAGTTGTGCAGTGCATATGAACTACTAAGTTTAGGTACCTACTAAGTGTCTCCTCAATCACTGCTCATTTACCTCACAACTTAAAAGCTAAATGTAATTTGGTTTCTAACTAGTCTGAATTATATTGACTAACTTTACAAGCAGATTTGTGTCTGCTCCCTTTTTTATACTTTTGTTGGTTAAACGTGCTTTTACAAAATGTATATAAAAACATTGCCAACCCGGGTATGGTGGCACACGCTTGTAATCCCGCGCTTGGGAGGTGGAGACAGGAGGATCATGCTGGTTTGAAGCCAGCCTTGCTGGCTTAAGAGACCCTGTTTCCAAAAAAATATATAAAAATAGGTCTGGGAGTGGTAGCCCAGAGGTAGAAGGGTTTCCAAGAACCCAGTACCACCCCAAACAAACAAACAAACAAACAAACACCCAAAACATTGCCAAGAGATTATTTAAAATAACAAGTCGCCGGGCATGGTGGTGCACGCTTGTAATCCCCGCGCTTGGGAGGCAGAGACAGGAGGATCGCGCAGGTTCGAAGCCAGCTGCGCTGGCTTAGGAGACCCTGTTTCCAAATAAAAATGTAAAAGTAGGCCTGGGAGTGTATCCCAGAGGTAGAAGGGCTTCCAGGAACTCCAGTACCACCAAAAATAAATAAATAAATAAATAAATAAATTAATTAATTAATTAACAAGTCCTGTGAATTGTCTCGATTTTGGTTTGTGTGCCTCTTTGGAAAGCTTTTGGGTCATAGTGGACTTAGAACAGTGTAGACAGCTTTCTCCAGGGTCATCTCCACACCATGGGGATAACTAACCTTTGCTATTCCCCCTCACCTAAGTTCAAATTGTTTAGCACAGCATTGAAGGCCTTCATACAATGATCTTTTAAGACTCAGAGTGCCTAGCTTGTTCAAAGGCATAGGCAATTTTTTATTTGTCCTGTTCTCACTCTCACTTTTCCCTTTATATAATATTTCCTTTTTTCCTTCCTCGTCTTCAGGAAGTCTTTAGGGATCCTTTTTGGAAAAGGCTCAAATGTTTCCACCTCCTCAAATTATGATTGCTGAAACTTCTACCAGGGTGCTTATCAACTTTGCCATAGATACTTATTTATAGTATATCTCCATTCTAGATTGCACACCCTTTGATTATGAGTCTTATGTTCCCTTCATTTGTATTTTCAGTGGTTAATACCAGTGTGATGTTAAGATCCATATGATAGAACCAATATTCAATTAGCAAATATCTATGGAGTAGTTAACCAGTATACCTCCAAGAAAATTTTATGACCCCCTACTTTGAAGAAATCTATCCAGGTGAAGTACAGACCTGTAATCCCAGCTACTTTGGAGGCTGTGGCAGAAGGACTTCAAGTTTGTAAAGAGCCTGGGCAATTTAGCAGCATGCTTCAAAATAAAGTAGATAAGGGCTGGGGGTGTAACTCAGTGGTAGAGCACTTATCCAGCATAATGAGAAAGAAAGGAAGAAAGGAAGGAAGGGAGGGAAAAATGCAAGCAGCCATTTGGAATAAAAATTATGTCTCACTGTACAAAAAGTAATTATTCCATGAAGAAGCCCCAGACTCTGGTATAAACCTCATAGGGAATCAGAATTCAAGGAAAGGACAAATAATTATGGACTTGGGTATTAAATGGTTAAAGAAGACTTAATAAAAAGGAGGATAACACATAAACAATCTTGGACAAGAAAGAGGTGAAGGATAGGCACAAAATGATTCATAAGTAAAATTTCAGTTGGTCATATTTAATTTCACTTTGGCATATTGTACCCAGAACTTGGAATTGCGACACACATACCATCTACCTTCTGTTGACTATCTTAGAATGATGCAGCAAACAAAATCTCTCCAACTAATTTATATTTCATCGTGAATGGTATAACACATAGTCTCTAAGCTTTTAAAATATGAGAGTTGTGATATTGGCATCACATAATTCAAAGAAATACAAATCTTGAAGGAGCATTTGGAGGAACTGGGGAATTAACTGTGCGGAAATTAACAAATTATAGAGGTCTTTTACCTTCTTGATTAGGTTTATTTATAAGTAGTTTTTGTGGAATATCCTGAATGGAACTGTTTTCTGGATTTTTTTTCAATGGATTTTTGGTTGGCATACAACAAAGCTTTCGATTTTTTAAGATTGATTTTGTATCCAGACACTTGGCTGAATTTGTCGATCAGTTCTATAAGCTTTATGGTTGAATTTGTTGGGTCTTCGAAGTATAGTATCATGTCATCTGCAATTAATGATAGCTTTAGTTCTTTTCCTATTTTTACTCCTTTGATTTCTTTTTCTTGCCTTATTACTCTGGCTAAAGTCTCAAGTTCTATATTGAAAAGAAATGGTGATAATGGATATCCTTAGATAGGTAGAATAAATATCATCAAAATGGCCAATTCAATGCAATACCCATTAAATTACCAAGGCCATTCCTCACAGACATAGAAAAATCAGTCCTTAAATTCATTTGGAACAACAACAACAACAAAAAAAAACCCAGACTAGCCAAAGTAGTTCTCAACAACAAAAACGATGCAGGAAGAATTACAATATCTGACTTCAAACTATATTACAAAGCCACAGTAATAAAAACAGCATAGTACTGGCACAAAAACAGAGGCAAAGACCAATGGAACAGAGAGAAGACTCAGAAACAAATCCATATACTTACAGCCAATTGATTTCTGACAAAGGGGTCAAAAACATACATTGGAGCCGGGCGTGGTGGCGTATGCTTATAATCCCCACACTTGGGAGGCAGAGACAGGAGGATTGCACAGGTTCAAAGCCAGCCACGCTGGCTTGAGACCCTGTTTCCAAATAAAAATATAAAATAGGTTTCGGAGTGTAGCCCGGAGATAGAAGGGTTTCCATGAAACCCAGTACCACAAAATAAATAAATAAATAAATAAATAGCCTCTATACCAAATGGTGTTTGCAAATTGGTTAACCATATGCATAAACTGCACTTTCTCATACTGAACAAGAGTCAATTCAAGATGGATTAAAGACTTGGAAACAGGACCAGAGTCCCTGCAGCTCCTTAAGAGGGCATAGGTCCAACACTGCAACATATAGGTACAGGTAAAAATTTTCTCAAAAAACTCCAAAGCTCAAAAAAAACTGAAAAGCTTCTCTACAGCTAAAAACAAACAAAAACCAAAAAACAAACAGATCAAGAACCTCAACAGAGAGCAGACAGAATGGGAGAAATTTTTGCCAACTATTCATCTGATAAGGACTAATATATGAGCAAGTGAAGTAAATAGACACTTCACAAAAGAAGAAATTCAAATGTCCAATAAATGCATGAAAAAATGCTCAACATCATTAAGCAATCAGAGAGATGCAAATAAAAACTATCCTGAGATTTCACCCAACTTCCCATTCAAAACCCATTGTGTTTTGAATGGCAGTCTTTCAAAACACAAATGACAACAAATGCTGGTGAGGATGTGGAGAAGTGGGAACTCTAACACATGTTGGTGGGATTGCAAATTAGTGTAAACACTTTGGAAAACAGTATGGAGGATCCTCAGAAGAATGGAAACAAACTTACCATTTGATCCAGCAATACCACTTCTGATATCTTACCCAAAAGAAAGGAAACCAAACTACCAAACTAATCCATGTGGTATCTATGTTCATAGCCGCACATTTCACAGTTGTCAAACTATGGAACCCGCCAAGATATCCAACAACAGATAAATGGATTACAAAACCATGGGATATGTACACAATGGAATTTTAGCCATAAAGAAGAACAAAATTACATCATTTACAGGGAAATGGATGGAACTGAAGAACAGTATGCTAAGTGAGATTAGTCAGTCATAAAAAGTAAGAAATGGAGCTCTCCCTAGTATGAGGAAGCTAGGGAGAAAAAAGGTCATAGGAGGAACTCTAGATGAAGGAGGAGAAAGCATACATGAGCTAATAAGGAGGCTCAACTGGAGGTGATAGGAAGGGGGAAGAGGGAAATTCCCTAATGTACATGATGTACATTCACAAATATCAAAGTTAATCACTAAGCCAAACATGAGGAGGAGGGAGGGAACAGGGACTGGGGTGGGAATTGGGGAAGGGCTAAATGAGTGATGTGTGCATGTGTGCCTCCACCATCTTGTACTCCATTAAGATGTATGATTACAATGCACCAATAAAAAATGAAAAAAAAAAGAGATTAACAGACTGGTTGCCAAAGACTGAACCCTCAACTCAGATATCTTATAGAGCTATACAAAATGGCTGTACGTTCTTTCTGGTGGTGGGCTGTGGCCATCTAGTTGTCTCTGTGTGCGGTGTAGAGAGGGGAAGGAAGAGAAAGCAACATTGGGCAGAAGGATAAGATCTGGCAGATCCAGAGAGCTTAGTATGTGAAGCAATTTTTTTTCCCTCCTTTAGTATTGAAAAATGTGTTTCTAATCCTCCACCTTGTATGTTAACAATCTCACTTCACTTACTATTCAGAACTCAAAGCAAGATTTTACTGCTTGGACAAGAAACAACGTACCCACAGTTCAGTTTCAGCTCTGATGTGTTTACTCAAGCACACTCGAAAGACCAACAGGGAAGAGGCAGTGGTGGGGCAGAGAACAGAAATGTGCGATGTGACCTTCACGTGCATGTGTTTTCTCACCCCCCAAGTTTCAAACTCTACTAGAGTCATTATGATGGTCTGTGAAAAATACTCGTAGGTGGCGGAATTACTTACCACAGAGTTAACAAGACTCTCAACAGAACTTTCTAATTGATAGAATTTTTTTTTCTATTATCATAAAAGATTGCCGATGCCAGTTTTCCCTGACTTTATTAACACTAACTTTTGAAGAATAGCCATAAAATTTCATACAATTAAACATGAAAACACAGGAAGTGTAAACCTTTTAGAGTGTAGGCTTCATGACTTCACTGTGTTTCCAGTGCTTAAAATGTGACTGATAATGTAACCAGGACTCATTCATTGTTGACTCAATAAAACAATTTCTACATAATATTTATGAAGACATTACTTAGTACAAAACAACACGGTAAGTATAAAAATGAAGAGATGGGTTATTTACCAGTTAGCAAATTAAAATGAAAACTACACAATATAATTTTAGGAAAATAAATTGCATATGGATCAAAGTAGAATATTTATATTGACTTTTTTTTTTTTGGTGTACGGGTCTGGGGATGGAACCCAGGGGCATTCGACCTCTGAGCTACACCCCCTGCCCTATTTCTTATTCTTTATTTTGAAACCAGGTCTCTCTGAGTTGCAGAGGGCCTCACTAAGTAGCTGAGGCTATCAGTGAACCGCGATCCTCCGGTCTCAGCCTCCAGAGTGCTGGGATTACAAGCGTGCGCCACCACACCCAGCTTATATTGACTTTTTAAATTTTTGATTTACCAAAGACTTTATCTTCTTACAACATAGTGTCAAAATATATAAAGCAATGACTTCTGGAATTTTAGAAGGTGATAAGTTCACAGTAACAGGAAAGATTACAACCTGTTGCTCTCAAAAATCAATGTACTTTTCTAACAGGTCTTCCTGATTCTCTCTTTCTGTTTTTACTAATGGGGATTGAATCCAGGAGAGTGCTATCTCTGAGATATTCCCCCAGCCCTTTTTTATTTTTTGTTTGAAAACAGGGTCTTGCTAGGTTGGTCTCAAATCTGTGATCCTCCTCTCTTTGCCTCCTAAGTACTAGAATTATAGGCATGCACCTTTGTGTCTAGCTCAATTTCTCCTTGACTCACAACCTTTTCTTGACAGCTGGAATGAGCTTTTAAAACATAGCAGTTCATGTCGCTTCCCTGCTGAGACCCCTTAGTGTTCCTGAGTGTTCAGAATAAGACCAGATTCCTTCTTCATGAGATAGCCCCAGCTTACTTCTTTCAAGTCATCACATTTTTATCACTTCATGTTTTAGGTGTATCCTTGTTAAAAAAAAAAATTACGCGCATGGGGCACGCCAGCCGGGGCCCGGGTTGCGGGACTCTGGGCCCCGGGCCAAACTGCGCGTAGTACGCCAGACCCCTGGAGAAACCGGACCCAGTACCCTGGGTCCCGGATGGGGGTCACGCGAGGCATGCCAGCCGGGGCCTGGGTTGCGAGACTCTGGGCCCCAGGCAGAGTAGTGCGGAGCACTCTGGACCCATGGGGAAACCGACCAGGTCACAGTGCTACTGAGTGCCTCATCCTACTACCTCCTCAAACCACATATACTGTCTTCTCTTATTAAAAAAAAAAAAAAGGAAAAGAAAAAGAAAAAAAATTATCGGAGAGGAGTTAAGAAAGCCGTTGCGGATGCCAGGACACTGGAGATGCAGACAAAACTTATCTAAATGCACTGGAACTTATGGAAAAATTCCCCGAGAATGAGGACTGCTGTTTCTCTATATTGTTAGGATTCTTGGACATCACCTGTAAGGAGAGAGTTTAGCGGAGACCAAGGAGAAAGGCGGTATTGAAAGCGGTATCCGCAATGGCGGTGGAGATTTGTATTCAGGAGAAGCAGAAACCAGATCCTACCAACCTTACACCAAATGTCGAATGCTACCGTCACACATGCTTAGGAACACTGGACAACATTCAGAGTGGAAAAAGAGCCTGGGAAGGATTTGAAATGGTGGAGGCAGTGGCAATGGCACTGGCCAGTACTCAGGGGAGGCAGAGATCTGATACATTACACCTGGAACCTTTGAAATAATAACCCCAGAGACAGTGATCGGAGCCTGCTGAAGGGTTAGGCCGGTGCTGGGGCCAGCGAGGCCAGCACCGGAGCCTGCCGTGAGGCAAGGCCGGTACTGGGGCCTCTGTGGCTGGGATTGGAGCCTGCTGAGGGGTTAGGCTGGTGCTGGGGCCAGCGAGGCAAGAATCGGAGACTGCCGTGAGGCAAGGCCGGTACTGGGGCCTCCGAGGCCAGGATAAGAGCCTGCCGAGGGGTTAGGCCAGTGCTAGGGCCAGCGAGGCCGGCATTGGAGCCTGCCGTGAGGCAAGGCCGGTGCTGGGGCCTCTGAGGCTGGGATCAGAGCCTGCCAAGGGGTTAGGCTAATGCCAGGGCCTCCGAGGCTGGGATTGGAGCCTGCCGAGGGGTTAGGCTGGTGCTGGGGCCAGCAAGGCCGGCACCGGAGCCTGCCGTGAGGCACGGCTGGTGCTGGGGCCTCCGAGGCCGGGATCGGAGCCTGCCGAGGGGTTAGGCTGGTGCTGGGGCCAGTGAGGCCAGTACCGGAGCCTGCTGTGAGGCAAGGCCAGTGCTGGGGCCTCTGAGGCTGGGATCAGAGCCTGCCAAGGGGTTAGGCTAATGCCAGGGCCTCCGAGGCTGGGATTGGAGCCTGCCGAGGGGTTAGGCTGGTGCTGGGGCCAGCAAGGCCGGCACCGGAGCCTGCCGTGAGGCAAGGCTGGTGCTGGGGCCTCTGAGGCTGGGATCGGAACCTGCCAAGGGGTTAGGCCTATGCGGGGTCCAGCAGCCAGCATTGAAGCCTGCCGTGAGGCAAGGCCGGTGCTGGGGTTTCTGAGGCCAGGATCGGAGCCTGCCGAGGGGTTAGGCTGGTGCCGGGACCAGCAGCTGGCATCGGAGCCTTCCATGAGGCATGGCTGCTACTGAGGCCTCCGAGGCCGGATCAGAACCTGCCGAGGGGTTAGACCAGGGCTGGGGCCAATGAGGCCATCATCGGAGCCTGCTGTGAGGCAAGGCCAGTGCTGGGGCCTCCAAGGCCGGGATTGGAACCTGCCGAGGGGTTAGGCTGATGCTGGGGTCAACGGCCGGCATCGGAGCCTGACAGGAGGCAAGGCCACTACTGGGGCCTCCGAGGCTGGGATCAGAGCCTGCCGAGGGGTTAGGCCGGTGCTGGGGCCAGCGAGGCTGGGATTGGAGCCTGTCAAGAGGTTGGGCCGGTGCTTGGGCCAATGGCTGGCATCGGAGCCTGCCATGAGGCAAGGCCACTACTGCGGCCTCCGAGGCTGAGATCGAAGCCAGCTGAGGGGTTAGGCCAGTGTGGGGGCCAGCGAGACCAGAATCAGGGCCTCCCATGAGGCAAGGCCGCTGCTTGAGCCAGCAAGGTCTGGATCAGTCCACCAGGTAGCCAGGCCACTACTGGGGCTGTCAAGAGTGGGATCGGTACTTGCAACGCGGCATGTACAGAGAAATATCACAGAAAATATAAATCAGATGCTTCCCCTAATCAGCAATAACTAGGAGGAAAGGGGCAACAGGAAGAGGTTGAGCTATAGAAAGGGCCCTATAGTGAAGCAACTAATGTGACCAATCAGAGGGTATGGAATAGTGGAGGATGGAGCCTCTTTAAAACGCAGGAGGTACATAAACAAATGTATCAAAGTTAATCACCAAAGAAGCATGGGATCTAGGGAGGGGAAGGGAATGGGATGGGGGGTGGATGAAGGCTAATTGGATGATGTGTGCTTGTATATCTTCTCAAGTCTTGTACTCCAATGTAATTGATATATGACTACAATGCACCAATTAAAAAATAAATAAATTTAAATTAAAAAAGCATTAAAAGTTAATTGAAGGTTTTAAAAAAATTACAATTTATCTTATAGCTGTTGAGTTCTGTCCATTTAATAAATATTTTTTTATATTTTTCTGGCATCTTATTTTGTACTTTCAATTTCTTATGTACTCTCTGTTCACTTGTTTTAATAATTTTGAAATTTTTGCCACACATGCTCAGTTTTTTGCATTTAATTTTTTTAGTAGCTTCTTTTGTTTGTGTGTGTGTGTGTGTGTGTGTGTGTGTGTGTGTGTGTGTGTGTGTGTGTTACTGGGGTTTCTGGAAGCCCTTCTACCTCTGGGATACACTCCCAGACCTATTTTATATGTTTTTTTTATTTGGAAACAGCACGGCTGGCTTCAAATCTGCAGGATCCTCCTGTCTCTGCCTCCCAAGCGTGGGGATTACAAGCATGCGCCACCACGCATGGCACTTTAGTAGTAGCTTCTTCTATGACAGTATCTTTGTGGTAAATTTCAATCATAGCTGAATTTTAAATGTAGAATTTTAGACTTTTAAGTTGATGGATATCATATTTGGGATTCATGAAGGAATTGTTCTACCTTCTTACTTGCTATTCTTTTATTTTTTATTTATTTTTTGCAGTGCTAGGAATTGAATTCACTAAGCTCTACCATGAAGCTACATCACAGCCCTTTTTTTTTTTTTTTTTTTGAGATAGGGTCTTAATAAGTTGCCCAGACTGGCCTTGAATCTCTTCCCTCAGCCTGTAAAGTCTGAATTTCAAGCATGGGCCACTATGCCAGGCACCTGCTACTCTCTTAAACTTGGCTTCCAGTCTACCTCTTATTCTTCGTAGTTTTTTTTTCCTTTGTTATGTTCAGATTTGTCTCTTTCTTTAGTGTTTTGCAGGCCTTTTTAAAATTCAGTTTGGGGATTCCTTATCTCTAGGATCTATGGAAGCCATCATGTCAGCTCCTATTTAAAGTTGTTTTATAGGATTTTTTTCTTTATTTTAAAAAATTTATTTTAGGTACCAAGGATTGATTTCAGGGGCATCCTACCATAGAGATACATGCTCAGCCTCCTTTTTAATTTTTACTTTTGAAACAGGGTCTCACTAAATTTCTGAGACTGGCCTCAAGTCTGCAATCTTCCTATCTCAGGATTATAGTCATTTGCCACAAATCCTGGAATTCTTGATTTTTGATTCTGTAATTTTCCTTAATTTTTGGTAAACTCATTCTATGCATTTAAAGTCTATTACAGTTAATTTAGTATTTCTATGTCTTTTGTAGTGGAATGGTTGTTAGTTTATCTAGCTGAAAACAGAAGCGAAAGTTGGAATTATGGATCATTTACACATAGTGAAAACACAGATTAAGGTGCACAAAAAGCACCTCCTAAGAATGTGAAGAGTTAAATGCATTTATAAGAAATAAGAAACTAAAATGTTTGAATGAAGCTAGAGAAAGAACAAAAAGGTAATCTGGAAAAATAAGATGGGTATACCACCAGATTGGCATGTGATCTGTGACTATCACAAGCATGAGTGAGGATAGTGAGCCAGTACTCACTGGCTACTGGTGGAGTATGAATCTGTATAACCATATTTGGAAAATAATTTTAGTATTATGAGATATAATTAAAGATGTCCATAATGTAAGGTTTAGCAATTTTACTCCCAGATATATATTCTAGAGAATTTCTTGCACACGTGCTTTAAGAAACACACACAAAAATGTTAAGAACATTGTTTGAAGTGAAAAAGAAATCTTATAAAATGTCCATGAATGGTAAAAATGGATTAATTGTAATATATTCATATACTGAAATACTGCATGGCAATGAAAATGAACTACTGCCACACCCATTGACATGGGTAAATCTTGGTAATGACATGGAATGGAAGTATAAATGCAGTGTGATCTCATTCATGTGAGATTTAGTAGATGGCAAGCCTAGATACTATATTGTTTAGGAACACAAACATTAGAGGTAAAACTGTAACAAAAAAGAAAAGACTGATAGATGTATATTTTCCATCAGTGGTTTCTCTGGGTGGGAAGACAGCAGAGCAGAGTTAAGGAGGAAGCACAGGAGGCCTCTGACACTGTTTGGGTATAAAATGTCAGCAGTAGCTTCCAAGAGCCAGGATTCTCTGATGTTTTGTATTGTAGGCGGTGGATGGTACTGAATTCCGGTATTATGATTTCCTTGATGAGTATTAAAAGCATTGGGCATTCAAATGCTTGCTTCTCCCATTTGGTCCAGAGATAGCTGTATTGTAATCAATTCAGAGATTCAGAACACATTAAAGGCCAATTTGTTATCTTGATTTATAGAAAAATGTGTTACTATGTTTAAATTTTCACTATAGACAGGACTGGTGTTCAGTATAAATGAATTAGTAAGGCTAACCAGTTATTGTATTCTACATCTTATTAATTGGTGCTCATGCTCTCTTACTTGTAGTTTTAGCATCACTCCTAAATATAAGCAAAAATTTCGTATTGGCCTAACACTTCTCTAGTATCTATAGAGAGATCTAAAATAGTAGAGGAAAAGAGTAGCCCAAGATCTTTATACCCAGCCATAGTGTCCTTTCAGGTATCAGATATTCTTTTTTTTTTTTTATTTGATGGTGGTATTGGGGTTCCTGGAAACCCTTCTACCTCCGGGCTATACTCCCAGACCTATTTTATATTTTTATTTGGAAACAGGGTCTCTTAAGCCAGCAAAGCTGGCTTCGAACCTGCACAATCCTCCTGTCTCCACCTCCTAAGCATGGGGATTACAAGCGTGCGCCACCACACCCGGCTAGACGTTCTTATTTTAAAAATTTTTATTGGTGCATTGTAGTCATACATCTTAATGGAGTATCAGACGTGCTTAAGCATTAAAGTTAAGTATTATTTCACCACTGAGACCTTCTTTTAAAAACTACCTTGTCTTAAAACATCATTAGCAATCAGAGAGATGCAAATCAAAACTACCCTGAGATTTCACCTAACTCCAACTAGAATGGTAATCATTCAAAACACAAACAACAACAAATGCTGTCGAGGATGTGAAGAAGCAGGAACTCTAAAACATTGTTGGTGGAATGCAAATTAGTGTAACCACTTTGGAAAACAGTATGGAGGATCCTTAGAAGAATGGGAACAAACTTACCATATGATCCCAGCAATACCACTTCTGGGTATCTACCCAAAAGAAAAGAAAACAAACTACCAAACTGATGCATGTGTATCTATGTTCACAGCTGCACAATTCACCATAGCCAAACTATGGAACCAGCCAAGATGTCCATCAACAGATGAATGGATTACAAAACTGTGAGATATGTACACTATGAAATTTTTCTCAGCCATAAAGAAGAAAATTACATAATCTATAGGGAAATGGATGGAACTGGAGAGCATTATACTAAGTTAAACAGTCACAAAAAGTAAAAAAATCAGATGCTCTTCCTAATATGAAAAAGCTAGGGAAAAAAGGGTCATAGGAGTTACTCTAGACGAAGAAGGAGAAAGCACAGATGAGCAAACAAGACGACCTAACTGAGGGAGATGGGAGTGGAAAAGATGAAAATTCCTTAATGTGCATGATGTACATTCACAAAGATATCAAAGCCAATCACTAGGCCAAACACGAGGAGGAGGGAGGGGGAGGGAATGGGGGGGGGAATTGGGGAAGGGCTAAATGAGTGATGTGTGCATGTATGCCTCTACCATCTTGTACTCCATTAAGATGTATGACTGCAATGCACCAATAAAAAATATAAAAAATAAAAACTACTTAGCCGGGCGTGGTGGTGCACGCTTGTAATCCCAGCATTCGGGAGGCTGAGACCGGAGGATCGTGGTTCACGGACAGCCTCAGCTACTTAGTGAGGCCCTCTGCAACTCAGTGAGACCCTGTTTCAAAATAAAGAATAAAAAAATAGGGCAGGGGGTGTGGCTCGAGATTGAATGCCCCTGGGTTCCATCCCCAGACCCGCAAAAAATAAATAAATAAATAAATAAATAAATAAACAAATAAATAAATACAAAAATAAAAATAAAAACTACTTGATGAAATCTAGGCAACATGAATGAATAAAAATTGAAAACCTCATGTATTTGGTAAGCACTGAATCTACTTATATATAAAATTAAAGAAATGTAGAATTGTAGTTATACAACAGAATGACCATTAAACTGATAAAATATAACTGACAACAACTGAGGTGGGGGATGAGAGGTAGAAACAAATTTAAGGATTTAGTTTTCTCATAAATAATAGCAGGAAGTCAACAGGTAATTGTCTAAAACACATAGCTTGAGAAATACTAAACATATCCCACCTTTTAATACTTTTCCTATCCTTTTCATGATCTGGAGTATATTTCTTTGGAAAAAATATTTCTTGAGGTAAAGAAACACTTTCGTGACATTTTAAACAACAAGAAAAAATTTTAAAATCATATATAATACAATCTAATTTTTGCTCCAAGTAATCCTATGGAGGTATTCATTCAAAAATCAACCACTGAGCACCTATTACATGTCAAGGCACTACCTAGGCATTAGGGTTATAGCAGCAAACAAACAAAAAAAATTCTTCCCTTAGTAGAGATTATGTTCTTATGATAAGAAATAAATAAGCAAATATAGAGGCAATCAGAGATTGATAAAAGCTATGAAGGAAAACAAAATAAAGTAAAATAAAGTAAGGGATATGGAAAGTTCCTGGTGTGCGTGTGTGTATGTATGTGTGTAAGCAAAAGAGAGAGAGAGAGAGAGAGAGAGAGAGAGAGAGAGAGAGAGAGAGAGAGAGAGGAGCTGCAGTTGCCATCTTGCCTTCCATCTGCATATGTATACCTATGAAAAGAGGAGTGAGGTGTCTGAAGGTATAGTTGGAACTAGTTGGAACCTAGCGTCTCTAGCTGCATGTAGACATGTATATAGTGGGATGTCTGGATCAATGCTCATCATATTATTTCTAGGAAGTAGATGTTAGATTATTTCATACATTCTTCTTTGAATTTTTGTATTGCTTCAATCTTATTTGGGGTATGCATTGTTTGCATTTTTTAAAAAAGCAATTCTATCTGAGGGAGTAAAAGGAAGGTGAATAAGGAAAAATGATTTGCAACAGAAAGTCTAAAAATAACAATCCAGAGATTTCATTTTTAAGTTATTATTCAATTGAATTGAAAACATATCACACAAGGTCTGTACATGAATGCTAATAGTTTTGTTCAGAATTGGTAAACATGAATTAAACAAGCTATGGTATGTCCATACTAAGGAATAATTTCAGTAATAAGAAAAGAGCTATCAAGACACAAAAATATAAGAGGAACCTTAAATTCTTATTGCTAAGGGAAAGAAACAAGTCTAAAAATGGCCACTTATTGTATGATTCCAACTGTGCAGTAGTTCAGAAAAGGCAAACTATAGAGAGTAAAGAGATCACCAATGTCCAGGTATTCAGTGTTAAGGGAGAGAGGAATGGACAGGAGACATTAGGGCAGTGGAGCTCTTCAGTATGATGATGTAGTGGTGAACTCATTGACATTTGCATTTCCCCAACCCCGCAGAATTATACAGCACAAAGAATGAATCTTAATGTAACCTTGGACTTAATAGTCATGCATAAATATTAGCTTATCAATGGCAACACATGCCTACGATGCTTCCACTTATGAATGAGAACAATACGAATTCTAATTTCTTCACAAGAGACCAAGGCTCGAAAGGGCTGCAGGAAGCCGTAACACTACCGCCTTTTAAATCTCTACTTGGTCATAGCAAGTAAACAATTCGCACATCCACATACTGTCCCTATTATATTGTAATTTTCATGAAAGAATTTTTATGAAGAATAAACATTGGGTAATAAAAGTGAACACAAAATGTTTAAGTGGTGAAAGAAATATTTTACCCTTAAGTTCGGTTTGAAAATAATGTAACGGTATTTTTTTTTTTTACTGAATTCAATACTTATACATTCAAATATTGTGAAAAAATAGAATGTATTCTCACCTGAAGAACTTTTCTAATTCTTTTTAGATTGTGTATCAAGAGCAGGTTTTTCTCTTTGGAAACACGGCCTAACTGATCATCCAGTTGTATTAACAAGTTTTGAAGAAGAATTGTCGCCATGGTTTCATTGTTGGAAGCTGCCTCCCTAAAAAAATAGAAGTACTATTACACAATAGGAAATGACTTAGTGAAGGATCCACATTTTTACCTTATATATACTTATATTGTATTTAGGATTGAGCCCAGAGGCATTCTATCTCCAAGCTATCCCCCAGCCTTTTAATTTATTTTTATATTTTATTTTGAAACAGGATCCTGCTAAGTTGTTGAGGGTCTTGCTAAGTTTGAACATTAGCCTCCTAAATACTGGGATTATCGGCATGGGCAACCATATCCAGTTTGCCATATGATTTTATTATTTTTGTGGGTCTGGGGATGGAACCCAGGGGCATTTGACCTCCGAGCCACATCCCCTGCCCTATTTTTTTTATTCTTTATTTTGAAACAGGGTCTCACTAAGTTGCAGAGGACCTATTACGTAGCTGAGGCTGTCCGTGAACCACGATCCTCCAGTTTCAGCCTCCCGAATGCTGGGATTACAATCGTGCACCATCACGCCCGGCCTTATGAATTTTATTTTATTTTTACAGAACTAGGGGTTGAACCCAGGGGCCTTCTGCCTCCGAGATACACCCCCAGACCTATTTCATTCTTTATTTTGAAACAGAGTCTAAGTTGTGGAGGGCCTCACAAATTGCTGAGGCTGGCTGAGAACCTGTGATCCTTTTGTTTCAGCTTCCCATGTATTGGGATTATAAACATGTGCCACCACAACTGGCTTTTGCCATATGAATTTTTTTTTTTTGGTGGTACTGGGGTTCCTGGAAACCCTTCTCCCTCCAGGCTACACTCCCAGACCTATTATATGTGTGTGTGTGTGTGTGTGTGTGTGTGTGTGTGTGTGTGTGTATAAATTTGGAAACAAGAATCTCTTTTTTAAAAAAATTAAAATACTTTGCATTCACAATGAATACTGTCACACAATATGCCCTTTGCTACTGGCTTTACATAATTACACTGTTAAACATGTGAGTCAAACATGCAAGCATACACATAGAGAGTAGCCTTGAAATCTAATCACAAATCCTAAGAAAACCAGACTGAGGACAGATGGAGTAGAATCTAGATGTTAAGTATCCCTTTATTCTATTCTCCTCCATCTCTCTATCAAAAACGCTACCCACAAAAGCATCCATCTGAAATGTAGAACTTGACATATCGTAGGGATGATGGAGACTAAAGTTAGTGCCATGCACTGGACGGCAAACAACTCAGAAGCCTGCAGCAGCTCTCTCTTCCCACGTCTCCTCTCGCCTGTGTCATCGCCATGGTCACTTTTCTTTTTGGAGGAGGAGGCAGGTACTGGAGGTTCAACCCAGGAGCATTCGAACTCCAAACTACATCTCCAGCCATTTTGTTATTGTTGTTTTTGTTGTCGTTTTTGTTTTGTTTTGCCATATGATATTTATTTATTTATTTATTTTTAATATTATAGCAATTTATCCAAAGTTAACAATGATAATCTCACATAACAGATTCATTTGTCTGATATCAAATTTTTTATCACTTAGAGATAACATTTCAATATTCCTTTCTCGTTTTATTTCTTACCAGAGGATATTTTTTCTTTATTTTTTTAAAGGTGAAACTATCATACATTTACTTTTTTTTGGAAAAAAATCTATCCTAACATGAAATATGAACTCTAAACAACCGAAACAATCTCGAAAAAGAACACAACTAGAAGATGTACATTTTCTGATTTAAAACCTTATAAAGCTACAAAAATTGAAAGTGTAGTACTGCTATAAAGGCAGATATATAAACCAGTGGAGTAAAATAAAAAGCCTAGAAATAAATTCTTCCATATATGGTCAAGTTATTTTTATTTTTTTTAATTTTTTATTGGTGCATTATATTCATACATCATATTGGGGTAAAAAACTTGTGTGTACATACACATACACATCACTGATTTAACCCCTACCCAATTCCCACCCCATTCCCTCCCCGTCCCTCCTTCCCTTGCTTGGCTTAGTGGTTGACTTCGATATGTTTAAGTACATTGCGTGTTTTAGAGATATTCCTCTTCCCCCCTCCTTTCTCCTCCTTTAGGTTGTCTTGTTTACTCCTCTATAGGATTTCCTTTTTCATCTAGAGTTCCTCCTATGACCCATTTCTCCCTAACTCTCACATATTAGGGAAAGCATCTGATTTCTTATTTTTTGTGACTGACTAATCTCAGCATAATGCCCTCCATCAAGTTATTTTTAACAAGGTTTCCAACCAGAGTCATTTAAGCCAGAAAGGGAACCTGCACAATCCTCCTGTCTCTGCCTCTCAAGTTCAGGGATTACAAGCCTGCGCCACCACATCCAGCTTTGCCATATGAATTTTAAAGTGACAAATCTATCTAACAATGATAATCATTAAAAGAATTTATAAAATTAATTTTGGCCGGGTGTGGTGGGCAAGCTTGTAATTCCAGCATTTGGGAGGCTGAGACAGGAGGATCACGGTTCACAGACAGCCTCAGCTACTTGGTGAGGCCTTCTGAACTTAGTGAGACCTTGTTTCAAAATAAAGAATAAAAAAAATAGGGCTGGGGGTGTAGCTTGGAGGTAGAATGCCCCTGGTTTCCATCCCCAGTACTGCAAAAATAATTAATTTTGGGCACATGAAAAAATGTCTAATATCACAGTCATTAGGGAATAGTAAATCAAAACTACAATAAGATACCACTTCATATTCCTTAGGATGGATATTATAAAAAGATAAAGAAAACCAAAACAACAACAAAATTCACAATAATGACAATTAAAAAAAAAGAAATGTTGGCAAGGAAATTGAAACCCTTCTACATTATTGATGGGAATGTACAAGCCACTGTAGAAAAGAATGGCAGTTACTCAAAATAATCATAAAACTACCATATGATCTAACAATACTATATACTATGTACTAATATGAATTCAAAAGAGTTCAAAGCAAGGACTTGAACAGATATTTGTATACCAATGTTCAAAGAAATTTTCTTGCCACTACACAAAAAGCATACACACTCCAAAAGCCCACTGATTGGATGAATCAACCTAACAAAAGGTGATGCATACACACAATGTAATATTATATTCGGTCTCAAAAATGAAGAAAATTTCGGTATATACAATAATGTGAATAAATCTTAAAAACACTACACTCAATGAAATGCCAGTCACAAAATAACAAATATTGTGTGATCCCCCTTGTATCAAAAGTACCTAAAGTTGTCATATTCATAGAGATAGGAAACAGTATGGTGGTTACCAGGGACTGGGGTTAGAAGGGTGGGGTTATTGTTTAATGAGTACAGAGTTTCAGCTGGGGAAGGTGAAAAAGTCCTGCCAGTTGGTGGTGGTGATAGTTGCTTAACAATATAAGCATAGTTAATTTCACTAAACTGTCTCATTAAGAATGGTTATAATGATAAATTTTATATTTTATATATTTGACCACAACAAAAAAGATGACTGAAGCAAAAATAATCAAATTGAATAAGGTGACTGGAGCTTGGAAAAATATTTGTGAATTGTGCAATTTTATATAAGAGCAGCTTTTTTGAAGTATTCCTCACACACAAACCCTTAGGACGAGCTGGGCATGGTGGCTCACCTGCAATCCCAGTACTTGGGAGGCTGAGACCGTAGGATTGCAAGTCTGAAGCCAATCTCAGCAATATAGTGAGACTCTTAGCAACTTGGTGCGATCCTGCTTCAAAATAAAAAAAAAAAAAAGGCTGGGGTGTAGCTTGGAAGTAGAACACTCCTGGGCTCAATCCCCAGCACTGCAACACAACCAGTATCACTTTAGGAAGGTTTGGAAGGTATAGTCACTGTTGACTATGTTACTTACCTTCAAGTTACTCCAAGTCGAATATGTTAGAGGGAGTAAGGGACAGGGCTTAGTTGAGTATACAAAGTCATGTAGATAGCTGAGAGGGGTGTTTGGGGAACAGGGAGTGAAAACTTCCTGGGGAAGGTAGAACAGGAGTTCTTTATTTTTTTAATCATATTTATTTACACTTCATCTGTGATAGAGAACTGACATAACCAGAGTCTGGCAGGGTGGCATACACCTGTAATCCTGGCAGATGGGAGGCTGAGACAGGAGGGTCACATGATCATGGCCAGTCTCAGCATCTTGGTGAGGGACTCTCAATTTTGTGAGACCCTGTTTCAAAATGAGAAATAAAATAGGGTAGGCAGTGTAGCTCAGAGGTAGAATGCCCCTGGGCTCAATCTCCAATACCACAGAGGGAAAAAAGTAGAGGGGGAGAATGAATGGATATAATCCACAGATTTGCTTCATGGTTTTAAATACATAAAAACATTCCAAAATCGATTCCAGAACACTAAAACTATTGAATTGTTTCCACAGTGGATGAAAACAGAAAGGACAACGGTTCCTCCCTCCTAAAATGAGAAGGCATTTTAAATTTTTAAAGAATTTTTTTGTACCTACAGAGTCAAAAGTGGATGGTAGAAGAAATCCACACAGACAGAGCAAGAGCATTTATATACCAACTTCTAGGGGAAATGTGTTTACTCCTACCAGTCTTGGTTTTCAATCCACTGGGCCAGCAGATGTCGTATTTCCATCGGAAAGTTGTCATCATAGAATTGATCGACTTGCTCCAAAAACTTGATTTCTAACTGTTGGACTTGATTCCACTGAGTCATGCTATTAAAGGGACAAAATTAAGAGTTTTAAAACATTGTCGGTTGATAGCTATGGTATGTGTGTTCTTCTTTCCTTAGATTTTAATCGGACAATGCCATCAATTAGTAAAGTAATGGGAGAAATAGTTCTCTACTTTTCCTTTATAACCACTCAAAGACAGAAAAGAAAATGTTTTCAAGCCAAATGTACAGAAATTCCTTCTGGTTTGCTTAGAAGGTATCCCTCACAAAGGACACATTCTTCTTCCTCTGCCCCAAACCACATCCTTCCTTGCTCTAACATGACCTTCCGATGTACCTACTCCAGGAAGCTTTCACTCCCCCTCCCCAAAACACACCACGTCCTGCCCCAACTTTGACCGAATCTGTATTCTCAGCACGCTGCATCTCTGTGCCTTCCTCCCTCTACTGTAGACCCATCGACTTGAAGTAAAAACACACACACTCAACATTGACTGTACCTCCCAAGGCCCTCCTAAGGCTTTATTTCTGAAGAACACTCCCCAAACACTGTTTTTTACATAAAATTGGCCAAACCTTTTTTTTTTTTTTTTTTGGAGGGGGGGAGACACAGAAATTTATTTAGGAAAGTAGGAAATACGCATGCAAGAATGGAGATCATCCCAAGAATGAGAAAAGTGTTTGGGGCTTTATTTATTTATTTATTCATTTTTGTGGTACTCTAGGGTAAGCCCAGAGGCATTCTACCTCTGAGCTACATCCCCAGCACTATTTTATTTATTTTGAAACAGTACCTCTTTAAGTTGTCAGGGTCTCACTTCATTGCTGAAGCTTGTCCCAAAACTACAATCTTCCTTTCTCAGCCTCCTAAGTGACCTACTAAATACGTGAAAAGTTTTCACACTCTACCTTTATATAGTCTCTGATGTGTATCTAAAAGTGGTTAGACCCTGAAGTTACTAAAGGAGGAAGAAATTATGCTTGATATATAATTTCCAGACAGTCATAGTAAAACTAAAGTATGTTTTCCCCCATGAGACTACGCTGGCCAATGTAGAAGAAAACTCAGGAAAATTAATATGATATATTTCCTAATTCAGAAATATTAATATGATATTGTCTCCTTGAAATTACAGTATTTTGGTTTCTTCCAAGTCAGAACTCTTATAGTTTAGTCAGCAATGCTAGGCCAATTAAAAAACCTCTTACAGAATTAATCACCAGAGTATTTGAATATATCTTAAAGGTAGGTTGAGGTTTCTTTTTGCTTACAGAACACCATAATAAATTCCATATCCATATTCCTCAGGTTTCAAATGGGACCATTTTTGAGCCCCTTTATCTTGAGCTTCCAGGAAATGATCCAAAATGTACAGAAAAAAATTGTTGCCAATGTTTTGATAAGGAGAAAATATGTAAAAAAAATCCCTTAATTTGCATATTACTTTCTATTTATAAGGATCTTTGTGCATTACCATTTCGGGCATAGTGTAAGTGAACAATAAATTCTTGTTAGGTGAAGAGCTAGTGGCACTCCTGATATTGCTCTGAAAAGAGAAGGTTGACAGTAAACATTGCTTCTCCTGGTGATGCAGGCCTGTAGTTGCAGTACTTGGGAAGCTGAGACAGGAGGATCAGGGGTTCAAAGCCAACATCAGCAACTTTGAGAGGCCCTCAGCATCTTAGCAAGACCCTGTTTCAGAATAAAAAGAAAAGGCTGAGTGTGTAGCTCAAGGGTAGAATGCCCCTGGGTTCAATCCCTAGCACAATAAATAAATAAGAAATAAATCTCCTACCCAAGATGTATATCAACTGTGGATACCAAACAGCTTTTCAGACACTGGAGAATGTATATACACATATTTCACACAAAATTGGAACATTTGTTTCCATAATACTGTCAACGTTGTCCCACCATACCTCTATCACTTTAGTCTAATGGCAAGCACAGAAGCCGAAGATGGTATTACAAGCTTAATTGCTCCTATGATCAAATCCTTGCTCTGATTTGGGTGGAAGTCTGTTTCCTAAGAATTACTCTATCTTAAAGTTAAATCGCTCCAAATATCTGCATCTTCCTCTTAAGGAGTTACATTCAAAGCTGAAGAGGAGGAAAATAAGGTGTCAGTCACCTGGGACACGCCTCTGGGTCGGTAGCAGGCTCTAGAAGCAAACGCCTTTGGACCGCCCTTGGCCTGTTCCTCAGGCTTAGGCTCCTAGCCCAAAGGCAACCTTGCAAGTTTCTTCTGCAAAATGAGTGCCCGTCTGTTCCTCTCTTTCACCCGCGGGAGCTGGTGGCGCTCTTTGACTCCTGGGCTCTGGCTTGCAAGCGGGATGCCCGGCCCTGAAGATCACTGGCCCTGATCAGAGTCAGTCACCGGTGACCCCAGCTGCAGCCTCTTTTCTGAAGCCCAAGTCTCAAGTCAGATATCACAGCTAAGCAAGCGAGGAGGGGCTACTCAGCGCAGACACCCACCGCTCAGATTCGCTGGGGAGACCCGCGCCGGAGCGCACCCGTGCATCTAAGTGCATCTAAGTGCGAGCCTTGTTTTTATCATCACCGGTCCTTAACACGCATTCAAACGACGAAGGCAACTGTCAAAACGCCAAGTACAAAGTGGCCTCCTGCACAAGAGTTCCCTTCCCGGGAAAGCCTCAGCAAGAGGAGGTCTGTGGAGCTTACCTGGCTCTCTCTCTCCCAGCCCAGGTCCTGGGAAGCGCTCAAGTCCAAAGTCAGAACCACCTTTCACAGCCCCCAAGACGCTGCCCCTGACGACAACATCCGTAGGGGATTTGCATTTCTCCGCCCACTTGAGGCTTTCCTGTGCGTCAGTGTTTGAATCTCTGGGACTTTACTGAGGTCGGTTCCCACCCACTCTCTACTCTAGAAATGCTAAAAATCAGAAAGAGTCAGACCGAAGCTTCTAGCTCCTTTGTGGGGCTCCCTCTTCGCTTTTATCCCTATCAGCCAATCCTTTTTTTTTTTTTTTTTTTTTTTTTTTTTTGGTGGTACTAGGAGTGGAACCCAGAGGCTTTCTACCTCCGGCTATACTCCCAGACCTTTTTTTATATTTTATTTGGAAACAGGGTCTCACTAAGTTGCTGACAGCCTCACTAAGTAGCTGAGGCTGGCTTCAAACCTGTGCGATCCTCCTGTCTCAGCCTCCCAAGCGCGGGGATTACAAGCGTGCGCCACCACGCCCGACTCCTATCAGCCAATCTTGTGGCCCCAAGAGCACCAGAAGTTTTAGAGGGTGGGAGCTACACACTCATTTTCTTCAGTGATTTCCCCAGATGGTCCCAGCGACTCTGCACGTCTTACCTAGTGTTAAATCCCGCTCCGGTGGTCCTTGCATCAGACTGTACTCAGCCAGGTGAGCCAGCCAAGGTCAACAACCAAACGCATAGAGCTCCCTGTACTGGGATTTCAGCTGGTTCAGCTCACTTGGAAGAGGACTGCTTCCTCAGAGTTTCCCGCCAACTCCTGTGTGAATCACCAGTGTCTGCCCCCAGTGGCCTGCATCCTCCTCTCCTGAGAAGCCCTGTACTTAGTTGGTAGCTATGGGTGTGGGGTGCTTCTTTGTGACATGACCCCCCATTCTAGAACCACAGAACTGGAGGAAGCCTAAGTCCCAACAGATTCTAAATCCTGTTTCATATCTCAAAAGACTGGAGGTCAGAGAAGTGACCAAAGTTTCTCAGTAATTAGCTACAGAGCCCTGAGAACCTGGATGTTTCCACTCACACATCAGTGGTCTTTTCAGCTCATCTTCTTAGAGCTAGGTGTGAACTCCTTGAAACATGAGAGTTCTATATATGTTTAGTAAACTAACAAAAAGACTGAAAGAAAGATAGCAAGCATGGTTCAATCTGATCACACGCACGTGCCTAGAGCAAGTGTGACTGGCCATCACAAAGGCGGGCCCTCTGGATTCCCCTCCTCTCACAGGTGACGTTCCTATCATGTGCTTAATCCCTTTCCCCATAAGTCAACTTTCTCTATGGCTCAGTGACTGCTCAGTTGGGCTGATGCTGGTGGTTTGTCCACTGGTTGGTTTCCAGAAGTGTGTGTTGGTTCCATCCCCACATGAAGAAAGTGCCTAATTCAGGAATGCCACGAGCTGCTGGGTCCTTCTGGGGAAATGGCTGTCCTCAATAGGAATCAGTCCAGATGCTTGGCACTCAAAGCTCTGTTCAGTTGGTCTCCACCCAACCCAGGGATTTTTCTCCCCCATAGGAGCCCAGCATGCACCCAGACCAGCCTCTTCTGCAGCCTAGATTAACCTCTATTATTTCATATCTGATGCACCCTTCAACTGAGATATCCCCCCCTCAACTGGCCCTAAAATCCCTGTCCTTGGTGCAGTTGTCTCCGAGAACCAACTCCAAAGCAACTTTTCCCCTCTCTGAATTCCCATCACACTTCTTGCCCAAACCAGTATAGTCCAAGAGAAGTAAAGTGCAGGTCACATGTGTGGTTTAACATTTTCTAGTAGCCACATTAAAAGAGGAAAAAGGACCAGGTGAAGTTAATTTTAATACTAGAATTAACCCAATATGGCCAAGAATATTAACATTTCATCATATAATCACTATCAAAAGCATCATGATACTTTGCATGCTTTATTTCATACTAAATCTCTGAAATCTGGTGCGTTCATAGCACTTGTGGGCCACCTCACTCTGGATCAGCTACACTTCAAGTGCTTAAAAGAAAGCTACCTGTGGCTAGTAGCTACCATATTGGACAGCACAAATCTAGACCACCCATGTGAGTGTGTGTGTGTGTGTTAGTGCAGGTGGAACCCAGGGGCATTCTACCTCTGAACTACACTTCCGCCGTATTTTATTTAGAAACAGTGTCTTTCTAAGTTGTGGAGGGCCTCAATAAGTTGCCGAGGCTGGCTGCAAACCTGTGATCCTCCTGTTTCAGCGTCCTAAGTACAGGGATTACAAGTGTGTGCCACCACGCCCAGCCATATCAGCCATATCTTGTATTTTGAATGGAACTTTAATCTGCACATGGCTTTGCAGCACACTGGCCATTTGGAAAATATTAATCCAGTCAATTGTGCAGGTTTTTAAACTGCTGACATCTCACACAGTAGCAGAAATTCACTTCAGGCAATATCACCATTGATCTTATCAGAAGAGCATTTTAAGTTATTGGGAAGCTGTCGAGCTCATGGTGATGAACACAAGTTTTCTGAATTCTAATTTTACTTGAAAGGTCTGATTTTATCATTGGCAACAGTATTGCTAGTTTCCCTTGAAGTGACAGGCTCACTTTAGCAACTCAATCATACCTGGGTTTTCCTTGAGATGACCTATTATTATTTTGCAGTACTGAGGACTGAAGGGATGTTCTACCTCTGAGCTACAATGTCCCCCTCCACCCATTTTTTAAAACAGGGTCTCACTAAATTGCTGAGGGCTTTACTAAGTTGCTGACATTTACCTTAAACCTGTAATTCTTTCGTCTCAGCCTCCCAAGTACTGTGCCACCATGCCCAGCAAAAGTGGTCATTTTACTAAATCATCACCAATATTCTCAAACTGATATTTCACCACTTGCAGAGATCTGCAGATAACAGAGAACCTATTGGATATATACTATCCATTGAGGTTTACCCAAAGATTTCCATCTCGAGGTAATCTCTGTCCAGATGAACACCGTTTTCCTGGTTGAAGCATCTGCCATGAACTCTGTGTCCATATTTCATGAACTGAGACAGATATCTGCACTTTCCTTTCTTAGAATGAACTCTCAATAGCAGAGTCCTCTATTGCTTGCCTATACTGGCCCTCATCTATCAGCCCCTCAGAGATAAATGCAATAATAATAATAATAATAATAATAATAATAATAATAATAATAATAAATTCAAAGCAAAGCAAGCCAGTGAACCAAATGCTAAAATGAATCCTCTGTAAAGTTTCCGAACTCAATGGCCCCCATAGAGACCTCTCTCCCCTCTCAAAACAGCTCTTCATCCTCAAAGTGAAACTACAGATAATAGACATTCATAAAAATAGATTCTAGTTCTCAGGTACCAAGTTCTAATAAAGCAGGTTGGATAAATTATCTAAACTCTGAGCTCCAAACTCCCTATCTGTAAAAATGGGGGTAGTATATCCCACATAAAATTTCCAGGAAGATTTGACGATCCAAGGTAAGAATTAAGAAAAGGGAACCTGGTCGATCGAGCAGGGCTGTTAGTAATAGAATAATAAAGTTTTTGGAAGGTTGGAGGTCTGGAGTTTAACCCTCTGCCTCCCCTTTCCATCACCATACAGATGGGCAAAGGAAGATGCAAAGGGGCCGGTTTCATACTCACAAACAAACAGCAGAATGAATTCCAACTCAGTTCTTCTGACTGAATGGTTCTCGCCAAGCAAGCAGAGCCGCTTATGTTGGAGGCAGAGGGAGAAGGAAGAGAGGGGGGCGGTGCTCTCATGCCAGCTCTACCTTCTCCCAATTCTTGTTCCAATTTGTTGGTTTTCATTTTTGTCGTAGAACCTTGCTTCTCCCTCACTCCAAGCTTCCTGGGTAAACTCAGAGTGAGTTGTACTTGGATGCTTGAATGGACAAACTATGTCTATGCACACAGAGACATTGGTGGCCCCGGCAGGAGGCCCCAGCACCTAATGAGAGGTGCAGCGGATTACTGTGACAAGACAGTCTGGGGAGGGTCTCACCTATGAGCAGATTACTAAAGCTCGATCAGAACAGGGGCAAAATCTTGTACAAAGGGTTCAGTATCTAAGTTTCCTCTAGAAGCTGAAACAGGAAGATTGCAGATTTGAGGCCAGCCCATGGTAACTTAGCAAGACCCTGTTTCAAAATGTCAAAAGGGATGTAGCTCGGATAGCTCAGAGGTAGAATATCTTGGGGAGAGAGGTGGGTGGGAGAAAGCTGGGTGGGGGGGGGGAGAGAGAAAGAGAGGAGAGAGAAGAGAGAGGAGAGGAGAGGAGAGGAGAGAGAGAGAGAGAGAGAGAGAGAGAGAGAGAGAGAGAGAGAGAGAGAGAGAGAGAGAGAGATCCCAATGGCTGTGCTCCCTCTACTGCCACTTCCAAAACATTGCAATTTACAAATCACTTCATTTTTTTCAAATAATAATAATGACACCTACTGGTTCTAATTCCAAGGCAGACAGGGTGCTGAGAGCTTCACACACATTTTTTTTTTTACATAGTCCTCACAGTACTCCACAGGATTAAACATCATTATCATCTCTAGCTGACACACAGTAGTTGAAAGTTTAATGAGGCTGGTTACAAGTAAGGGATAGATTCAGGATCAAACTCAGGACTATCTAACTCCAGAAGTGATGCTCTTAAACAATTCTGCTTTACTACAAATATTATCTGTACTTATGAGAAAAACTACTAATTTCTCAGAAATCCGTGGAAGAAGTTTAAATATTTAAACACGAATTCCAGAGTAGAGAGGCTCACTGCATCATCTGTTAGAGATGATGCATAAACTCTGATTCTCCCACTTTCCCTTGGACATATGGAGAGTTAGGAATGCATTTCAAAGTTCCCAACAAGCCAGGCATGATGGCACATGCCTGGCATCCCAGTACTTGGAAAGCTGAGACAGGAGGATTGCAAATTTGGGACAGCCACAGCAACTTAGTGAGTCTCTTAGCAAACTAGTGAGACCCTGTTTCAAAACAAAACAAAACAAAACAACCAACAGCAATAATAACAACAACAACAAAAACCAGGGTTGGGAGTGTTGCTCAGAGGTAGAATGCCCTTGGGTTCAATCCGTAGTATCACAGAAATAAATATATCAATCTCCCAATATGCCATGATGACAGACACATTGTCAAGAAAGTTCTAACACATTTGGCAGCTGGGTGTGGTGGTGTACGCCTGTAATCCTAATACTTTGGAGCCTGAGACAGGAGGATCACAGGCTAGAGACCAGCCTCAGCAACTTGATGATTGTGATTGGAAACTCTCAAAGACAGGAATAGAAGTAATTTCTTTAACCCAATAAAGGATATTTACAAAAAATTGCAACAAACTCTATACTTAATGATGAAAGACTACTTTTCTCCCAAGATTAGGAACAAGGCAAGGGAGTCTTCTCTCATCACTTTCAGCTAATGCGATAAGGTAAGAAAAATAAATGATACACAGACTGAAAAAAAAAAAAGTAAAATCATCTTTACTCACAAATAATATCATTGTGTTTTAGATAACCCAAAGAATCAACAAGAAAATTAATGAAACTAATAGGGCAATTCAGCAAGATCACAAAACACAATGTCAATTTACAAAAGTTAATTGCAGGCCGGGCGTGGTGGCGCATGCTTGTAATCCCTGCACTTAGGAGGCGGAGACAGGAGGATCGCGCTGGTTTGAAGCCAGCCTCTCTGGTTTAAGAGACCCTGTTTCCAAATTAAAAAAAAATACAAAATAGGTATGGGAGTGTAGCCCCGAGGTAGAAGGGCTTCCAGGAATCCCAGTGCCACCAAAAAAAAAAAAAAAAAGTTAATTGCAAGGAACAACTAGAATTTAGAATTTTTGACAATGTCATTTACAAGCACACACACACAGAGAAGTAACTTGGCATACATCTAAAATATAAAAGACCTAAATACATTAAAATCACACTTTTTAAAATGCTTCTCTTTTTATTTCCTTTAATATCACTGTAACAAAAATAATATTGGTCATTGATGAAGTCCAGGCAAATCTCCTTTCTGAGATTCTGCCCTGTGACTTCCAGTGACCTTGGTCTCCTCAAGTCCCAGCTCAGTCTCGTCGACCCTGAGAGGTTGCCAGGCTCGTTCGAGTTCCCTTCTGTGCTGAAGCTTAGGAACTTTCTCCAGAAAGTAAGCTGGGGCAATCACAATAAGCCTTATCTGTTCCTTCTTCTGTTCTGATTGTTTGCCAATATCTGGAAACCACTTTCATGTTTTTGGTTTTTGTTTAGTTGTTTAAGCTGAGAGGGTAAATCTACCTGTGAAATGGTTACCAGACACAGCAACGCAAAACAAATTAAGACTCCCAATTAAATTTGAATGTTGGAACAATAGTGAATATATTTTACTATGCATAGGACCTATCTCCAGTATAACTATGTTTAAAATTCAAATTTATTATTACTTTTTTGTGTGTGGTACTAGAGATGGAACCCAGGGGCATTCTACCTCCAAGGTACATCCCCAGCCCTATTTTTTATTATTTATTTTGAAACAGGGTCTCACTGAGTTGTAGAGGGCCTCATTAAGTAGCTGAGGCTGTCTGCTAACCATGATTCTCCTGTCTCAGCCTCTCAAATTCTGGGATTACAAGAGTGTGCCACAACACCCAGCTTTTTTTTTTTTTTTTTTTTTTTTGGTGGTACGGGGGTTCCTGGAAATCCTTTTACCTCCGGGCTACACTCCCTGACACCTATTTTTTATATTTTTTATTTGGAAACAGGGTCTCTTAAACTAGAGAGGTTGGCTTCGAACCTGCATGATCCTCCTGTCTCTGCCTTTCAAGCACGGAACACCCAGCTTTAAAATTCAAATTTAAATAGGCTTCTTGGATTTTTTTTTTTTTTAACTAGGGATGGAACCCAGAGGCATTTTACCTCCAAGCCACCCCCACAGCCCTTTTTATTTTTTACTTTGAAACAGAAGATTTCACTACATTGTAGAAGGTCTTGCTAAATTGCTGAAGCTGGCCTCGAACCTGTGATCTTCCTGTCTCAGCCTCCCTGTTACTAGGGATTACAGACATGCACCCCTACATCTGGCAAGGCCTTCCTAGATCTTATCTGGCAGCCCTAATCCTTGTTAATTCATCATGCCCTGAAGCAGACATCCCCAGAGATTTAAGGGCTGGAGCTGTGTACTTGTTTGGAAATTCATTCAATTCAGTATGAAATATTTACGGAGCTTCTATATTTTGTTCATTGCAATGAGAAAGATATAGGATTGAATTGGCAGAGAAGAATACAAGCAGAGGAAGCCAAGAGGTACACAGTTTTACGGCAATGCTAAGCATAAATCCCACAGAACTTCAGAATGACCAAGATGAACTGCAGTCAGAAAAAAACAATCAGATTCACACAGAGAGTGAAGGGTGTACTCAGGTAGTGGGAAAAACAAGGCTGTCCAGCCTGCCTAAAGAAGGTGCGGAGGCAAGACTAAAACTGGCATCCTCTGGCCTGTGGGGAAAAGAACCTGAGCACAGGTGTTATGGGAGGACCATTGTAAACAGTCAGTTGGTCCCAGAGTCTCTGAGAACAGTTGTTCAGTTTATTCCCTGAGCAACTTGTGGGGGGGAATGAGTGGAGGCTGACGTCCAAACTGTGCTCCAGTTTCCATGATAGAGCTTGGTTCAGGGTTACAGCCAACTAGGGGAAGGAATTAATTTCCTAATGCCAAGACACCTTGCGGGACACAGTGTCTTCTCATGAGCAGTCCCAGCACTTTTGCCACTGTGACCAGATTCTTTGGTGCTAGAGTCACTATGGGGAGAGGCACATCAACCCCACTCGATTATTAGGAAAAAAAAAAGAGTGTGAGAAGGAACAGGATGAAATTTATATTTAGGCTTGGAGGGACATCGTAGATGAAGCAAGATGGAGTGAAAGCACTTCTGATGGCATGAACATTTTTTTTTTTTGTGGTACTGGGGGTGGAACCCAGAGGCTTTCTACCTCCGGGCTATACTCCCAGACCTTTTTTTATATTTTATTTGGAAACAGGGTCTCACTAAGTTGCTGAAAGCCTCACTGAGTAGCTGAGGCTGGCTTAGAACTTGTGCGATCCTCCTGTCTCAGCCCCCCCCCCAAGAGCAGGGATTACAAGCGTGCGCCACCACACCCGGCTCTGGAATGAATATTTTGATAGGCCTCCTCCGAAGTGCAGCACCAGCCCCCAGTCATCTGAATAGTAAGAGGAAGCCAGTCCATGAAGCACTGGGAACTCAGGCTGGGCCTGCTGAGGTAGGGCCTCTGGAGAATCTTTCTAACAGACAGCTGCAAGTTTGGAATTTTAAGGAAAAACTTCCTGGATTTCAATTGCTGACATAATTCAAAAACATAACCACACACATACACACCAAAACATAGTGGAGATCTACACTCCTCTAAACAAACAATACACATCTGTAAGCATGGTTGCTGCCAGTTTTCCTTCTCTGTTCTAAAGCAGTATTCTCAGCGCCACTCGCTCTACTAACTATGCTATCTACTGGGGGTCCTCAAAAGAGGGAGAGAAAGGGAAGAGGGAAAAGAGGAGAACCAACTGAACTATTCCCTCTCTTGCAAGATGGGGTACTGTGAGTACTTTGGAGACCTGAACTGAAAGAGCTACCGTCTTTCCTCTTAGGGCTCCTCAGTCTGATCATTCATCTATTTGATTATTTTCAGTACTGGGGATGAAACCCAGGGGTATTCTACCTCCAAGCGACACCCCTAGCCCTATTTTTTTGAATTCTTTATTTTGAAACAGGGTCTCACTGAGTTGCAGAGAGCCTCGCTAAGTGGCTGAGGCTGTCCGCGGACCCCGATCCTCCGGTCTCAGCCTCTCAAATGCTGGGATTACAAGCCTGCGCCACCACGCCCGGCTCAGTCTGATCATTTTGAAAGACTAAGGCAATACAACACAGACTTAACTGGCAGGGATAACAGTTTCAGGTCTAGTTTTATCGTCAAAACTTTAGACCGGTATCTTTATCTCCCCTGGATAGTGCTTTAATAAATCATTGCAGAGAAAAGCTTTATCTGATCATTACTAACTTGGCATTCCTTGCTACATGCAAATACATAAATAATCCCCAAAGAAAACTTGGAACTAGTACCTAAATTGTGGAAAATCCATCATTAGAAGAGAATAGCATTCTTTCTTCCATATGTAGAAGCAACCAGTTGCTATGCAATTGAGGGGGAAAAAACTAAAGGAAACCAAACTCAGCTAAATTAGATGCTGCCATAGAAGGTGAACTTAGGTCGTTTGCTCCATTGAGTGTGAAAATAAGAAATACTCACTCTTAAGAAATTAAGGTAGATGTCTTCTTCCTCTAGAATTCTTTGACTTGAAAAAGTTAGATCATCACCAATGATCTGAAATAAAGGATGTTGTTTCTATTTAGCTACTGACTCCATTAATTTTTCCACGTGGACTACTAAAATCTTGGCTGTATACTAGATTATAGCAATTGGGAATAGTCTTATGCACAGTGGAAGAGCATAGTTTTAACTGAAAAGTTCAATTTTAAGGCAAATCCTAGCACATAAATTATTAATGTTGGTCCAGTTGTATTTTTTTTCTCAGCCAGTTCCAAAGGCTAGAACCCTAAACAAGCACCAGAGGGCACTCTTCTCCCATGAAAACTAACTAGTGGCAAAATGGAGACTTCTTTTGCATTCATCTGTGAGAGTTGCTTCCACATTTAAACAAGGTGAGTTTTATTCTCTAGCTTGTTGTCATCTGTGATTGCATTATATCTTGTCCCTGAGACATCACAGGCTTTATAGAGTTAATAAATGAGATGCCAAATAAACCAACTTGCTCTGTTGCTATGGTAAATTTATCAGTTGTCTTTTCCACCAACCAGAAGAGGGGAATGCGAACAATAATTCTTATGTCAAAGGATAGTAAGGATTTAATTCAGATTATTACCTAGGAGAGACCTGAGTCATGTAGTCATGTATTTAGTTAATTGTCTTAGGTTGGGGTGTATGTGTGTGTGTGTGTGTGTTACTGGGGATTGAACCCCAGGGGCATTTTGCCTCTGACTTATACCCCAGCCCTATTTTATTATTTATTTATTTGTTTATTTATTTATTTGGTGGTACTGGGGTTCCTGGAAGCCCTTCTACCTCTGAGCTATACTCCCAGACCTATTTTTATTTGGAAACAGGGTCTCTTAAGCCAGCAAGGCTGGCTTCGAACCTGCGCAATCCTCCTGTCTCCTCCTCCCAAGCACAGGGATTACAAGCGTGTGCCACCACGCCCGGCTTATTTTTTATTTTGAAACAAGATCTCACTATGCTGAGAAGGGTCTTACTAAATTGCTGAGGCTAGTCTTGAAACTGTGATCCTCCTGTCTCAGTCTCCGGAGTACTAGGATCACAGATGTGCGTGACCATGCCTGGCTGCCTTAGGTATTTAATATGTCAAGCTTCCACAGAGTGTTTATACCAAATATGGCTCAGGGGTCTGTCAATTCATCATATCTACAATACTACTCCACTGAAAAACACACATAATCTAAATAAGATGGTAAATTTGCATAACAAATTATCCCCTGCTGCTGCTCTGGCTTTTCCTTCCAAGTAAGTTGCCACCTTTGCATCCTTCTTTACGGAGATTCTAGCGCCACCATTACTTGTTTGTGGCTGGTTTTTCCATAAAACGTTCTCCAACGCTCCAGTTTAACTTTTAATACGAAGCCATGGTTTCATCCTCTCACATCCTCACTGCCTCAAGGGACAGAAAAATCCACAAGGAAATCACACAGGCAACAATCATCTTCACCAAGTACTGCTAAGTACATAGAAGATAGATGAACAGAAGCCAGGGACACTACGATCCATGGTAACGCACTGCAGAGCTCTGTCTGGGCTCCCTTTCAGATGGCATTCAGTCTGCAGATTCTTTCGGGATGGAGGGAAACTTGTCTTGTCTGGCCCTGTCAGAGGCGGCCAGTTAATCAGCTGTAACATGAGACCGTGGTGACTTGCACTGTGAGGGTATTGTCCTCTTGCCCACACTCTGCAGCACTGCCCCATTGTAAACAAAGTGTCTGGCTTTACTGGCATATCCACCAAAAATATTTCAACGCAAACCGAAACTGACATCATGGGGGCAGGCTGCGTTCCCCGTGTTTACACTTCTACTTCCTATACTGTTTGCAGAAAATTCCACTGGATGCTGCGCACTAATTATAACAAGGCAGGGACATGATGGGCTCATCCAGCCTGCCATCTTTCTGTAAAGGGCAGAATCTGCAGCTGGGGAGTCTATTGCTTTCCCTCAGGCAACGTGCCCCGTAGTATAGAACTACATTGACTCCGTTGTCTTCCCTGCAGTACTGACAGAGCACCAAATCTGTTTTGGTTGGCTTCGGTCATGCCCTACTTAATTCTTAAACACCAGCTTTCAGCACAGTGTTGCCCTTTGCTTTGGAGATATCCAGTGAGGTAAATGCTATCTGGTGAAAGGCAATTACCTCTGTAAATCCTGCCTGCACAGAACTCAAGGTCAGGTTACACTGAGAACACCTCCCTGAGCCAAGGCCAATCCAGGGAAAAGTCCTGGAGAGCCCTGTCTGGAGTCTTTCACCTTTGCTGTGTAGTGTATTGTGTAAACTCTGGCTCAGAGAGGGCTATTGTTTCAGGTTTATTTACTCACCCGATTGAGTTTATTCAATAGCACAGCTGAAACACCTGGTTTCTCAGCCCCAGGCTTTGGTCTTTATAACAACTCAAGGGCCTACCTTATTCCTAGAAATATGTTGTTCTTATATTCAAATTATGGCTAATTCTGAGTCTCAAAGTGGAATATATATATATATATATATATATATATATATATATATATGTATATATATATTTGGGAATGCGAGATTGGTGCTTTCTAGAATGGCTGCCAGAGCCCCCACTTCACTTTGGGCATTGTTGTCAAGAACAAGGTCATCTCAATTCAGCAACACTGTTCCTCATAGTGACCCATGTTTTGGACTCATGGTGGGACCCTGGATGACCCTTGGGGCCCTCAATCTCTTGCACTCTCTCTCTTTGGAATTATGTAAAGGGGGCACCATGTAAGTTTGGAGTGCTCAGTGACCTCTTCCCTTGTCTATGAAGCCTGCTACTGAGTAAAGATAACAGATGTCCCCACATCTAGTTATAAAGCCTTATATGTCTGGACTCCCCTGTTAACCTAGCAAATGAATTCCATTTTTCTTTGCTTAAGCAACTTGGAGTTGCATTTCTGTCATGAGCAGCCACTTATAGCCTGGTAGACTTAGTACAAAATATTACCAGACTGTGAACTAGAGATAAGAACTCAGAACCCCAGAAAGAGAGAGACTGACAATGTTTATAAAGAAGCTGTATTCAGACAGGTGTGGTGGCGCATGCTTGTAATCCCAGTACTTAGGAGGCTGAGACAGGAGGATCGCACAGGTTCAAAGCCAGCCTCGGCTACTTAGGGAGGCTCTCAGCAACTTAGTGAGACCGTGTTCCCAAATAAAATATAAAATAAGCTGGGAGTGTAGCCTGGAGGTAGAAAGCCCCTGGGTTACATACCCAGTACTACCAAAACAAATAAACAAATAAGTAAATAAATAAATAAGCAAATAAGCTGTATTCAAATGTATAAGGAGTACAACTTACTTCCCAGAATACTTGCTGAATTGTTGGAGGTTTTGTGGAGTTACATCTGTTATTCTTTAACATTTCATGGAGGACTGAGAAAGTGCCAGGACACTAGGAAAAGAGCCAACCTAAAATGATTGTATAATAAAAGGGAAAAAGGTTTAGTATGAAAATTAAAGACCTACAAGCTTAACTTTTATAGCAGAGGGGAAAATTGCCATAGTGAATAAATAATATGAACAGAATAAGATTCTGGCTTTACAAAAACAACATCCCCCCTGATCAATCTAATATTTTATTTATTGACAAATAATAGGTAAATTGTATCTGTGGTTCATAAGATTAAGATGGGACCATAAATGCTCTGGAGAATTAGGTACACAGGCAAGCCCAAGAAGGTAGACTCAAGGGAGGTGGAGATGAAGTAGGGGGTACACCTAGAACCAGGGGGCTAAAATGAAGAGATTTAAGATCATCTAAGATCTTATGCAATTTTCTCTCTTAAAAAATGAATTTCCAAGCATGTGCCTGTAAAAATTATTTCGTTCCTTTGAGACATTCGCTGCCCACTATTTGAAGAGCTGTCACTAGATGACTACTTTGAAGAGTATCATTCCAGCTGAGTGTGGTGGTTCAGGCCTATAATTTCAGTACTTGAAATGTTGAGGCAAGAGGATCACAGATCTGAGCCAGCCTCAGCAACTTAGTGAGACCCTGTTTAAAAATAAATAGAAAAAGGGCTGGGGATGTAGTTCAGAAATATAATGCCCCTGAGTTCAATCTCCAGCACTCCCCATCCCAGGCATATTATTTCTTCATTTTTATTCATTGATTCACTCATTCACCAGACATTTATTAGATGTGTGTTTTTTTTCCAGGACAACTCACTAGAGTAAAGAAAACAAAAATAATGGACAGTGGTCAGAGGTATATACACAATGATAATTTGGTGTCAGGAAGCATTTTAATCATAATTTACTCACTACTGTTTTCTATAAAAATTATCAAAAGAATAACACTTAGTATGTACTTAGTCCTGACTGCCTTTTTCCACTTCTGTGAAGATTTCGAGTAGGCTAGGATGAAAATTAAGAGAAAATTGAATGTCTTAAAACAGTCCTATTAGTCACAACTTGGCCTCTTTTTACTTTTTAAAACTCACTGTTTAAAATATTATTCCAACCTTGATCAAAGGCCCCAGATTCTTAAAGTATTTTTTTACTTACTGCTCTATACAGTTTCAGTATATTGCTGCTAAACAGTGCCCTTTTATTACCAACAAAAAGTGCCGTATTTTTTTCCTCAAATTCGCTTTTGTCGTGGTCAGAAACAAAACAAATGTAAAATAAAACATATGGAGAAGAGATTATTTCAGCCTTTTCACTGTTCACTTCTATTTTTGCCTTCCCTATAACTTGGTAGAATGTTATTCTTGAAAGCATATTTGTACATCACTCCCACTTTCTGTGGCTTTTATTATTGGGCATGCTTTTCTGAAAAAATAACTCATTAAATTAGCTTCATTTGGAGCTCTCTGACAAGCTTCTATATCTTAGTAGAACTTTTGCTTCTCCCTTATGAACTCAATATAAAATATCCACTTTGAGAACATTTTAAGCCACTACTGAACAATTATTTCCATACAGCTTTGTACAGGTGCCTACTCAGGGGTGCTTTATTCTCATCTCTTCATCTAGTTAATTATGTAGCACCAATCTCGAACAATGACCATACTAGGTTAGAACCAGGTAAGATGCCAACTCGTGCAAGACACTCCCCTGCTTAGATCTGGTCTCAATTGCTGAAAGAGACAAATCATTGAACTTATGCCTATGGAAGGTGATTTATGACTCATACTAGGTGATTTGAAGAAAGAAAGAAGCCTGGGTAGAGAAAATGGAATCTAAAGCACAATTAAGATTTTTTTATAAGGACTGAGAAGAGACATTAGAAGTGAAGAGAAAGGGCCGAGTGAAGGCAGACTAAGCAGGGAAACACAAGGTATTTCCAGGGACCATCAAGCAGGGCATACTGGCAGAAGCAGACGTTTCGTGTAGGTGAAAAGAGGTGAATAGAGTTGTTTGGTCATGGAAACACTGTGTGTTTGCAATGCCACGTTCATGAGTTTGGAGTGTTGTCATGGCCCCATTGTTTCCTCTCTTCATCGTCAGCCACCTTAACCCATTATCAGACCACTGCCAAAGTAATCTTCCTGTGAAAGGTAACTAATAACTTTCACTGTTGAAGATTTCTGAATGGATCTCAGTGGATTTTAGGGGATGTGGGTCCCTAATCCCACTCAAGAATGGGTGTCTATTGGACTATTCACAACTGAGCATTGAAATACAAGTTTCCTCTGGCTGAGCTTGGCTGAGAGGGTTAACAGTGGCCCTTCCTGGCCCTCTAGAGAATTAGGTAAAAATGACTTCTCTTTAGTTCACGCAACAGTCTCAGAAAGAAGTGGAAAAATAGCACCTGGCAGCGCATTAAGCATGGCAAGTGGGTTGATTTCTTTGGGGCCTAATTGAATTCCTAGGACACTTACCCAATGGAATTTGATGTTATAGGCTAGCCAAACTCAAACTTATGTAACTCTTGCCAAATTCACATCATAGATGCATTTAATTTTTTTAAAAACCCAACTATCTAAATTTATATACAAAACTTGAATTTTATAGATATTTTCATTTTAATATAATAAAAAAATCTATGTTGAAAAGTGGGGAAATATATATATATATATATATATATATATATATATATATATTCTCATTTTATCTAAAATAATCCTTGCAAGATGAGGAGATGGAGGTCAGAGAGTTCAAGTAACTTAAGCAAGGTCAAACAGCAATTAAGTGACAAATCTGGTATTTTAACCCAGTTCTAATTTAGGCCATTTCCTTTGCACATACAGATTCAGAAGTCATCTTCAGAGATATGAAAGTATAACTTATGAAGGGCAGTTCTAAGACATAGAAAGAGAGAAATGCGAGGTCCTAGATTCACCTGTAATACCTACCACCAGGTAGCATCACTTCAGAAGACAAACACAGGTCTTACTAAATCAGGGAGTTAGATTGTATTTACTCATCCCCTTGAGTCTATGATCCATTAAAGATTTCTAATATTCTGTAAATATCACATTTAAGGAGCTAAATTGAATCTGGTCATCGTGGCATATGTCTATCTCAGTTCTTGGGAGGCTGAGACAGGAGAATCACGTGTTCAAGACCAACCTCAGCAACTTAGTGAGACTCTCAGCAACCTAGAAAAATCCTGTTTCTAAATAAGAAATAAAAAAGGGCTGGGGATGTAGCTCAGAGATAGAACACACCTAGGTTCAATGCCCAGTACCACACATACAGCTAGGTTGAGACAGTGAGAAGTTATTTCTTATATGGAAGTTTTTTTATTTTATTTTTATTTTTATTTCTTTTAGTTCTGGGAATGAAACCTAAGGCCTTGCCAGACACATACTCTAGCCCTGGTTATATCCACCCAACCCAGTATTTTACAGTGATAAGTCCCTATTTCCGTAAAACATCAAAAGCCAACTTCAAATATCATTCCCACTGTTGCTTCCCCCGGCCCCCATCTACACCTCTTCCAGAAACAAATAACAACAAAACCTGAAACCATTTGGCTTTGGCCTGCTTGAAGTTTAGCCAGCTCTGCGCTTGGCTTCCCAGCTGAAGTGGGAGAAACAGCCTTTCACAGTGCAAAAGAACAATGGAGCGCAGAGCTTTGAAATTAAAACCATACGTTTTTCAGGAAACAGCTCCAACTGGTACTTGATTACTAACTAGGCATACTGCTTCTAACATCATTTGGACACACACAGGAAACCTGCAGGCATGAATGGAGAAATGCTTCCCTTCCAGGAAGAAAGAGAGCAGTCTCCACGGGCACTGGGTCATCAAGACTCTGGACACCATCAAATGCCAGGCCTTTGAGGGGGTTCTTGTTTTCAGGGCCACACAGGGAGCCCTTTTTTTCCCCAGGAATCCTCTCCAGAGGGAGGAGGTTTGTGGAGAATTTTTCTGAATGTAATAAATGTCAGCACATTCCCAGCAAGAACGTGCATTCTATTCTTATCGCATGAAACTGACCTCCCTGCCCCAGCATGTCCTTCTTGTTCATCCCTCTGATTAATTTCAAGTGTGCACTGAGGCAGTTTCTAGACAAATGGCCCAGTCCACTCCAGATAGCAAATACTGTACAGACTTCCAGAATCTCCTCACCCTTAGGAGAGAGGTCATGCTAGCTCACAAGAGCCAGGACTTTAAAGCAGTTGCTTACAATCAACTGTGTCCTATGAAATGCTATTCCCAAGCTAGCCATTATCCTTTCAGTTGGAAGCAATGCACCCTTTCCCACTCATTTTCCATCTGATACCATCAAGGGGGAGTCCAACCAAAATGAAAATGCTCACCGCATCATTTGAGATTTTACAGTATTTTTTCAGGCAACGAAAGCACCCAAGATTCATTAGAGTCCTACAATCCAATAGGTCCCCTAGTCACACTTAGCCTCTAGGGCTTTCTGAGTTAATCGCCCTGATCCATGCTACCAAGCTTCCTCTCGTGAACAAAAATTTTATTCTATTCATCATCATTGTCAAGGAGAATGAAATATGCACAGCAAAAGCTGGTCAGAAATTGCTCTCTGTGTGCATTTCTGCAACATAGTCATTGGTTCAACATGAATGGGACACAGATTTTTTCCCCCCTCACAGCTTTGTTGGAGGATTAAGTGGTTCAGGCCATGGAAAATGAGGCAATTTACACTCCTTTCTTTAAAGGTTAAGTTTGGTTTGGGCTTTTCCTTTCTTTTTCTTTCTTTCTTTTCTTTTCTTTTCTTTTCTTTTTTTTTTTTTTTTTTTTTTTTTTTTTGAGATGAGGTCTCACTATGTTGGTCTTGAATCCCTGAGCTCAAGTGATCCTCTTACCTCAGCCTCTTGAGTAACTTGGACTACATATGCATATCAACACATGCAGCTGTATAAGCCTTTTTTTTTTTTTTAACATTGAGGTGTTTTCTTTAGATTCAAAGTGACATCATTTGTTTGTGTGTCAGGGCTGCCCCCAGTACCCACATGGACAAATGGCTGAATCTCTCTGTCTGCTCTCCTCTGCAGCCCAGGGCTGCAGCTACAGGAGCCAATGCTGAGGCTTCTTTGGAGTGGGGGGACATAAATTGGAGTTCTCTTCCAGAAGATGTGCCAGGGAGAACATAGATAAACACCAGAAACTGTGAATCCAGAAGCAGAAACTGTGGACTGGGGAGGCAGAATCATAAACAGGGTGGCCTACCACCCAGAAGTGTCCTGGCTCTCAATGATGGCTCCCTCATTACCTGTGATTCCACAAGTTCAGCCAGTGACTATACACATTCACTGTGCCCTTGGAATTCAGACAGAAACAGAAAAGGACCCCAGGTTTGAGGAGCTGACAGCTGAATGGGGAAGGTTGGAGCTTCATAGTAAGCGGATGCTGCCCAAAAGAGGCAGGAAAGGCTTCATGGAAGTGATTGTGAGCTAGGCTTTGAAGGCTAAGTAGGAGACTGCAAACCCAGAAGAGAAGGCTGAGGAAGTCACACTGAGCAAGGCCAGGGCCTCCTTGCCAAGGTAGGAGGGGGAGATCTGTGGGAGGCCAGAGGTTGCAGAAGATGAGGCCCGGCAGGTCTGGCCAAATCAGGAAGGCCTGTCCTTCTGTAATCCAGTGGGCAGGAGTGGTCTGCTTAGTAAGAGCATTGAAGGTAGACTGAGATAAGGTGTTAAAGGGAGAAAGACCTATAAGGAGGTTTATGCCTGGACCAAGGCAGTGATAGCAGGAGGGGAGAAGAAAAGCCACACCTCAAGGACATTTTGGGGGGCAAAGTTGACAAGATTGAGTGTGGGTGATAAGTATCTGCTATCTCTAACCTTAATTTTGTCTCTATCTGCAGCCAGCTTTATCTCCTGTTGGCCTGTTTCTCTCTGCCTCTGTCCATTCTTTCCATCTCCCTCTGTTTTTCTCTGTGATGTTCCGTCTCTGTCTCTCTCACTGTCTCATGGTGTTCGCTTTTCCACACATCAGTTCCATCCTTCTCTAATGACCAACTCCTTCCCCAACCACATCCATTCTGCTCCCTGGCAACATCCACGTGACACTCGCCTTGGATTTTCTGTCATCCTCATTCAATCCCATGAAACTCTCCCACTTTCCATTCTAAAACTCGTTTCATGTTTTCTCATTAAAATTCCCAATAAATAGAATCTAATGAGGCCACTCTTCTCTCTCTGCTAGTTCAGAGGGTCATTCATCCTGATTGCTGAGCAGAATCACTTGAGGGACTTAAAAAAAATACCAATGCATGAACTCATCCTAGACCTGCGGAATTAGAAGCCTTGAGGATAGAAAGCCTAGTGTCTGCATTTCCAAGTTCCACTGATGCATTGGTAGGGCTGACGCCATTGCCACAGGCAACAAGTCATAAATTGTAGTCCGTAGAGATGATCTTGGACCAGCCGCTCAGACGATTCAGTTAGTTTCAGTTGGAGAAGGGCGATGGAATGGAGAGTAGGTTCACATTGCACAAAACACGGGCCTCTGGGGGCCTCTAAGAACCTCTTAGAACTGACTATGGTCATACAAAAACCATGAAATACACTTGCTGCAATAGTCTTGTGAAGGGTTAAATGTTTAAGCACACATTTATGGTGCCTTATAATGAGTTCCCTGGTGGCCAATAGAGCAGAGGCCTCCACAGCCTCTGAGTAAGGGGAAATTTTCCTGAGGAGATGGCATCTGAGCTGAGCCTTGGGTGCAACATGGGTCAGGTGAAGAAAAGAAATTGGACCACAGATGGATGAAAACAGCAGACGCAGAGCAAAGGAGACTGGGGGCAGAATGGCATCATAGATCCACACTTCAAGAATCATTTGCCACCCCTCCCCACACCCATAGTAATTCTTCTGAAAACTCCCCAATTCCAGAGGTGATGTAAATCTCTTCCAGAAGAAGGGCTACTCAAACCAGAGTAAGGTGAATTGTGAGAAGATGGTGAGACATGAGACTGGAGCTGTGTAGAAGCATTACTGCAAAGCCTGGTGTTCAGTTGACTAGAAGAGTAGCTCTTGTTTACCAACCGTTTGCATGACAGTTACTTTATGTGAGTTGTCCAATTTACTCCTCACAAAGGCATAAAGGCTAGTGTTATCACACTCATATATCCATAAGAAAACAGAGGCTCTAATAGCTGTGGCAGTCAAGAAGCTAGAAAATAGCAGAGCTGGAATCTAAACCGTTAACATTCTCATTCTTTACATTTAGAAAAGGCTGGAGAGAAGGAGGACTTCTACATTTGGAAATGAAAGAAAAGGGAGGAAAATGTTTATGTGGTTCAAGATAATGTATAGTGGAATCATTTCGACACTCAGGTAGTTTGAAATATTGAAAATATCATCTATGTAAGTTTTCTAAATATTCTATATCCTATATTTTAACTTGTTTCATTTTAGCAACAGAAAGAATATGTTCTTTAAGTAAAATTAGATGTGAATGACCAGTATGTAAGATCAATGAAAAAGAAGCTACTCAGGCCAGCAAGAGATAAAAGGATCATACGTCATCAGCATTATCCTGTCTTCTATCAAACATTTCCCCAAAACTCAGGGATTACATGGCTCTGACATGTGCCCCCAATAAGTTTTAGAATCCTCACATATTTTTCTACATACCACTCAAGAAAATTGGTCCAAGAAGCAAACAAATGTCATACATGTGTGAGAGAGATGTATCTTTTCCCAGGTGGAATACTGTGGCTGGACAGGAGGCTCTGGCCAGCTGCAGCACCTCTCCTGTGTTGTCATGGTGCTGCTATGACCTAGAGGAGGACTGAGCCAATCACAGACATGGTCTGATGCTTCTGAAAGAGCCATGACTTTCTTAAAGAGGTCCTAACTTTTGTCCTCAGAAGCCATGGAAAGAAATAGTAAGGCCCAACTTTAATTTGAATGGGAGATTACCAAGAGTGTTCTTGATAAAGTCTCCAGTTGGCCTCAGCAGTTGATAAAACAAACCAGAACAAAGTCCTGCTGTTGGTCCTCTGCTTATTTTAGAGTTCCTTCTGAAGGAAAGATGGAAGTTGCCATAAAGTGGTCCACACCTGGTCAAATGTAATGTATTTTATTGCCAGCACTGGTTACCCCTAAGTCCCCACTCCTTTAGAAAAGTGTAGAGGTTTTAGCACAATACATTCAGGTGATCTCTTTCCTGGTTTTCCCAGGACTGAGGGGTCCTGAGGACATCAAGTTTTTAGTAATAAAAAGAAAAGTCCCAGGAAACCAGGATAAATTGTTACCTTATTAGAACAGTTTATTATACCACAAGTTTTAGTGTGGTAACTGACTTAAAACACTGAGAGCCACATGCTGTTTCTGGGATTTGCAGAAAGCAAACTATATATATATATATATATATATATATATATATATATATATATATATATATATATATATATAATGTACTCTTTAATAACCACATCAAGACATTTATGTTCTTCCTATCACAAATTCACCAAATATACTCATTGTTTCAATTCAGGAAAACAAGTTTAAAATCCAGTTTAAAATACTTTGAATATTCACTTGTTGTATTGGCTAATTCTGTATGTCAACATGGCTATGTATGGTACCCAAACACTTAGTCAAATATCATTCCAGGTTTCTGTAAAGATTTTTTTTTCAGCACTTGGGGTGGAACTGAGGGACATTTAACTGCCAAGCTACACCCCCAGCCCTAGTTGTTTTTTTTTTTTTTAGTCTTTTTATTATTTATTTATTTATTTATTTTGTGGTACTGGAGATGGAACCCAGTGGCATTCTACCTCCAAGCTAAGACCCCTATTTTTTATTCTTTATTTTCAAACAGGGTCTCACTGAGTTGCAAAGGGTCTCACTAAGTAGTAGCTGAGACTGTCTGCGAACCACAATCTTCCTGTCTCAGCCTCCCAAATATTGGGATTACAATTGTGCACCACAACACCTGGCTTAGTCTTTTTATTTTTGAAACAGGGTCTCACTGAATTGCAGAGGGCTTCGCTAAGTAGCTGAGGCAGCCTGCAAACCATGAACTTCCTGTCTCAGCCTCCCAAATGCTGAAATTACAAGCGGCTACCAAGCCCTGCTGTAAAGGTATTTTTTAGATAAAATTAACATTTAAATTGGTAGACGTTGAGTAAAGCATACAACCCTGCATAATGTAGTTGAGTTTTCTTAATTTTTTTTATTGGTGCATTGTATTCATACATCATAATGGGGTAAAAAGCTTGTGTAGACATACATGCACACATCACCCAGTTAGCCAATACTCAATCCCCACCCTTTTCCCACTCCATCCCTCCTTCCCATGCTTGTCTTAGTGGTTGACTTGGATATGTTTAAGTACATCGTGTTCTTTAGAGAGTTTCCTTCTTCCCCCCTCCCATCCCCTCAGTTGTCTTATTTGCCCCTCTATAGGATTTCCTTTTTCATCTAGAGTTCCTCCTATGACCCAATTCTCCTTAGCTTTTCCATGTTAGGGAAAGCATCCGATTACTTTTTTTTTTTTTTTGTGACTGACTAACCTCACTTAAAATAATGTCCTCCAGTTCCATCTATTTCCCTGTAAATGATTTAATTGTGGGGTTTTTTATGGCTGAGTAAAATTCCATTGTGTACATATCCCACAGATTTGTAATCCATTCATCTGTTGATGGACATCTTGGCTGGTTCCATAGTTTGGCTATGATGAATTGTGCAGCTGTGAACATACATACACATGCATTAGTTTGGTAGTTTGTATTTCTTTCTTTTGGGTAGATACCCAGAAGTGGTATTGCTGGATCAAATGGTAAATTTGTTCCCATTCTTCTGAGGATTCTCCATACTGTTTTCCAAAGTGGTTGCACTAATTTGCAATCCCACCAGCAATGTTTTAGAGTTCCCACTTCTCCACATCCACCCCAGCATTTGTTGTTGTTTGTGTTTTGAATGATTGCCATTCTAGTTGGAGTTAGGTGAAATCTCAGGGTAGTTTTGATTTGCATCTCTCTGATTACCAATGATGTTGAGCATTTTTTCATGCATTTATTGGCCATTTGAATTTCTTCTTTTGTGAAGTGTCTATTTAGTTCACTTGCCCATTTTTTGATTGGATGATTTGTTTTTTTAGTGTTGAGCTTCTTGAGTTCTCTGTATATTCTAGATATTAGTTCTCTATCGAAGGGGTACGTGGCAAAAATCTTCTCCCATTCTGTTGGCTCTTGGTTGAGGTTCCTGACAGTTTCCTTTGCTGAACAGAAGCTCTTCAGTTTCATGCAATCCCATATATTGATTTGCCTTTTAGTTTGTTGTGCCTTTGGGGTCTTGTTGAGAAAGTTTTTATCTGTGTCTATGTGTTGCAAGGTTGGGCCTATGCCCTCTTGAAGGAGCCTCAAGGTCTCTGGTCTAATTTCCAAGTCTTTGATCCATCTTGAATTGACTCTTGTGCAGAGTGAGAAAGTGGAATTAATTTTCAATTTTTTTTCTGCATATGATTAACCAGTTTTGCCAACATTTGTTGAACAGGCCATCATTTTTCCAGTGTACGTTTTTGGCCCCTTTGTCAAAAATCATTTGGCTGTTAAGTGTATGAATTTGTTTCTGGGTCTTCTATTCTGGTCTATTGGTCTGTGTATCTGTTTTTGTGCTAGTACCATGCTGTTTTTATTACGATGGCTTTGTAGTATAGTTTAAACACAGGTATTGTGATTCCTCCTGCATGGTTTTTGTTGCTGAGAACTACTTTGGCTATTCTGGGATTTTTGTTTTTCCAAATGAAGTTAAGGACTGATTTTTTTATGTCTTTGAGGAATGTCTTAGTAATTTAATGGGCATTGTGTTGAATCTGTACATCACTTTTGGAAGGATGGTGATTTTAATGATATTTATTCTGCCTAACCATAAACATGGAAGATCTTTTCATCTGCTAAGATCTTTGATTTCTTTTTTCAATGTTTTATAATTTTCTTTGTAGAGGTCTTTTACCTCCATGGTTAAGTTTATTCTCTTAGATCTTTGGTTAGGTTTATTCCTAGGTATTTTATTGGTTTTGAGGTTATAGTGAATGGAATTGATTGTTTTATTTCTTTCATTGTGGATTCATTGTTGGTATAAAGAAAAGCCTCTGATTTCTTTAGGTTGATTTTGTATCCTGCAACTTTGCTGAATTTGTTAATTAACTCCATAAGTCTTTTGGTTGAGTTCTTAGGGTCTTCTAGGTAAAGGATCATGTCATCTGCAAATAAGGATAATTTTAATTCCTCTCTTCCTATTTGAATTCCTTTGATTTCCTTCTCTTGTCTTATTGCTGTGGCAAGAGTCTCAAGGACTATATTGAAGAGGAGTGGAGATAGTGGACATCCTTATCTTGTTCCTGATTTTAGGGGAAATTCTTGCAGTTTTTCCCCATTCAGTATAATGTTGGCTTTGGGTTTGTTGTATATTGCCTTAATGATGTTGAGGTATGTTTCTTTTATTCCAATTTTCTGTAGTGTTTTTAACATGAATGGGTTTTGGATTTTGTCGAAGGCTTTTTCAGCATCTATTGCTATGATGATGTGGTTTTTATTCTTGATTCTATTTATGTGGTGGATGACATGTATTGATTTGCATATGTTGAACCAACCTTGTTTTTCCGGGATGAAACCAACTTGGGCATGGTGTATTATTCTCTTGATATGGTTTTGAATGTGTATGGCTAGTATTTTGTTTAGAATTTTTGCATCTATGTTCATTAAAGATATTGGTCTGTAGTTTTCCTTTCTTGAGGTATCTTTATTTGGTTTGGGGATTAATGTGATACTGGCCTCGTAGAAGGAATTTGGGAGAGTTCCATCTCTTTCAATTTCCTGGAATAAGTTATGAAGTATTGGTATTAGTTCTTTACTGAAGGCTTTGTAGAATTCAGCTGGAAACCCATCTGGACCTGGGCTTTTCTTTGATGGACGAATTTTTACTGCCATTTCTATTTCATTGTTTGCTATTGGTTGGTTTAGGCTTGCTATGTCCTCTTGGTTCAGTTTAGGTAGGTTAACTGTGTATAGGATGTTAAAGAAAGAAATTGAGGAAGACCTTGGAAGATGGAAAGACCTCCCGTACTTGTGGATAGGCAGAATAAATATCATCAAAATGGCCATTCTGCCAAAAATGATTTATAGATTCAATGCAATTCCCATTAAAATACCAAATACATTCTTCACAGACCTAGAAAAAGCAATCATGAACTTTATATGGAGAAAGAAAAGACCCAGAATAGCCAAAGCAATTCTATGCAACAAGAATCACGCAGGAGGCATCACAATCCCAGACTTCAAACTATACTATAGATCAATAGTAGTAAAAACAGCATGGTACTGGGACAATAACAGGTACACTGACCAGTGGAACAGAATAGAAGATACAGAAACAAATCCACACAATCAATCAATCTTTGACAAAGGGGCCAAACTCATACGCTGGAGAAAAGATAGCCTTTTCAACAAATGATGCTGGGAGAACTGGCTATCCATTTGTAGAAAGATGGAACTAAACCCCTATATCTCACAATGCACAGGAATCAACTCGAGATGGATCAAAGACTTAGAAATCAGACCAGAGACTGTGAAGTTATTAGAGGAGAACATAGGCTCATCACTACAACATATAGGCACAGGCAGTAACTTTCTCAACAAAACCTCCAAAGCTCAGGAAATTAAAGCAAGAATCAACAAGTGGGATACCATCAAAACAAAAAGCTTCTTCTCATCAAAGGAAACGCTTCCATCAAGAACCTAAAGAGGAACCCTACAGAATGGGAGAAGATCTTTACCAGTCACCACTCTGATAGGGGGCTAATATCCAGAATATACAAAGAGCTCAAAAGACTCTGAACTAGCAAAACAAACAACCCAATCAAGAAATGGGAAATCAAATTGAATAGACACTTTACAAAAGAAGAGATACAAATGGCCAATAGATTCATGAAGAGATGTTCTTCATCATTAGCCATCAGGGAGATGCAAATCAAAACTACACTGAGATTCCATCTAACCCCAGTCAGATTGGCAAGCATAAAGAAATCAAACAATAATAAATGCTGGTGAGGATGTGGGGAAAGAGGAACTCTTTTATATTGTTGGTGGGAGTGCAAACTAATTCAGCCACTATGGAGATCTGTGTGGAGATTCCTTAGAAAACTGGGAATAGATCCACCATATGATCCAACTTTACCACTCCTGGGTATTTTTCCAAAGGGGTTGAAAACAGAGAACTACAGCAACATATGCATACCCATGTTCATAGCAGCACAATTTGTAATAGCCAAAATTTGGAAACAACCTAGGCCCCCATCAACAGATGAATGGTTTGCAAAGTTATGGGAAATATACACAATGGAATTCTATTCAGCTATAAAGAAGAACAAAATCACGTCATTCGTAAGAAGATGGAAAGGGCTGGAAAGCATTATGTTAAGTGAGATCAGCCAAACACAGAAATAGAAGGGACATATGTTTCCTCTAATATGCCCAAACGAGTGAGCATTGGGGATACCAGAGGGACTCCAGATAATGGAAGGGAAATCTCAGCAAAGTTTGAATGGAAAACTAAGACAGGAAGGAGGTTGAACTTTATTGATGAGTGGCTATTTTTAAATAGGTGTAAAAGTATGAATATAGCAAGGTTAGCCTGGGTATTAAGTATCAGGAGGGGGAAAGGGAAACGGGGGGGGGGGAGGGCACCTAATACAGATGAGTGGAAGTGTTTTCTGAATTTCTTTTTCAGTGGATTTATGGTTGGTGTATAGAAAAGCTTCTAATTTTTTTTTTTTTTTTGGTGGTATTGGGCTCCTGTAAGCCCTTCTACCTCTGGGCTACACTCCCAGAACTATTTTTTTATACTATTTTTATTTGGAAAAAGAGTCTCCTAAGCCAGCGAGGCTGGCTCTGAACCTGTGCCATCCTCCTGTCTCCACCTCCAAAACGCGGGAATTACAAACATGCACCACCATGCCTGGCAAGCTTCTGATTTTTTAATATTGATTTTGTATCCTGACATTTTGTTGAATTTGTTGATCAGTTCTATGTGCCTTTTGGTGGAATTTGTTGGGTTTTCTAAATATAGTATCATGTCATCTGCAAATAGTAAAAGTTTGAGTTCTTATCCTATTTCTACTCTTTTTATTTCCCTTTCTTACCTTGTTGCTCTGGCTAGAATCTTAAGTACTATGTTGAAGAGAAGTGGTGATAATGGACATCCTTGTCTTGTTCCTGTTTTTAGGGGGAATTCTTGAAGTTTTCCCCCATTTAATATGATGTTTGCTGTGGGCTTATTGTAGATTGCCTTTATGATATTGAGATATGTTGCTTTTATTCCAATTCTCTGTGATGTTTTTATCATAAATGACTGTTGGATTTTATCAAATGCTTTTTCAACATCTATTGAAATGATCATGTGATTTTTGTCTTTGGTTCTGTTTATATGATGAATTACATGAATTGATTCTCGTATGTTGAACCAGCCTTGCATCCCTGGGATGAATCCTCCCTGGTCATGGTGTATGATTTTCTTGATGGGGTTTTGAATGCATGTTGCTAGCTAGTATTTTGTTTAGAAGTTTTGCATTCAAATTCATCAAAGATATAGGCATGTAGTTTTCCTTCCTTGAACTGTCTTTATTTGGTTTGGGTATTAATGTGTTGTTGGCTTCATAAAATGTATTTTGCAGAGTCCCGTTTTTTTCTATTTCATAAAATAGATTGAGGAATCCTGGGATTAGCTCTTTGATAAAGGTTTTAAAGAATTAACTTTGGAAACCATCTGGTCCTGGGCTTTTCTTTGATGGTAAGCTCTTTATTGATTTTCAGTCTCTTTGATTGCTATTGGTTGGTTTCAATTTTCTATATCTTCTTGACTCAGTTTAGGAAGATTGTATTTATCTAGAAAGTTGTCAGTTTCCTCCAGATTTTACATTTTGTTGGAGTATAGTTTTTCCAAATAGTTTCTGGTAATCCTCTGGATTTATGCACTGTCAGTAGTAATGTCTCCTTTTTCATTTCTTATCTTCATAATTTGGGTTGATTCTCTCTTTTTTTTTAGTTAGGTTGGCTAGTGGTTTATCTATCTTGTTAATTTTTTCGAGAAACCAGCTTTTGCTTTTGTTTATTTTCTGTATTTTTAAATTCTCTACTTCATTAATTCCTGTTCTAATTTTAATAATTTCCTGTCTTGTACTGGCTTTGGGGTTAAATTGTTCCTGTTTTTCAAGGGCTTTCAGGTGTGTCATTAGGTTATTTATTGAAGATTTTCTGTTTTTCTTTTTTTAATTTTTATTTTTTTATTGGTGCACTGTATTCATACATCATAATGTGGTAAAAACTTGTGTAGACATACGTGCACACATCACCCAGTTAGCCCCTAACCACACCATTCCCTCCTCCTCCCTCCTTCCCATGCTTGGCTTAGTGGTTGACCTTTAATATTATAGCAATTTATCCAAAATTAACAATGATAATCTCACATAACAGATTCATTTGTCTAATATCATACTTTTGATCACTTAGAGATAACATTTCAATATTTCTTTTTGCTTTCTTTCTTACCAGAGGATTTTTTCTTTTTTTTTTTAAGGTGAAACTATCATACATTTTTTTCCAGAAAAAAATCTATCCTAACATGAAATATGAACTCTAAATACCCGAAACAATCTCAAAAAAGAACAAAGCTAGAAGATGTACATTTTCTGATTTCAAACCTTATAAAGCTACATTAATTGAAACAGTGTAGTACTGCTATAAAGGCAGATATATAAACCCATGGAGTAAAATAAAAAGCCTAGAAATGAATTCTTCCATATATGGTCAGGTTATTTTTGACAAGGTTTCCAAGAACATTTGGTGAAGAAAATAGTGATCCTTTCACGAAATATTGTTGAAAAATAATAATTACATAAAAAAGAATAAAGTTGGACCCTTGCCTAACACCATATACAAATATTAATTCAAAATAGATAAAAGACATAAATGTAAATCTTAAGACTATAAACTTTTAGAAGAAACCCTGGGTCATAACACTTCACAGCATTGAAATTGGCAGTGATTTCTTTTTCTTTTTTTCTTTTTTTAATTTTTATTTTTTTAAATTTTTTATTGGTGCATTGTATTCATACATAATAGTGGGATACAAAAAAACTTTTGTAGACATGCATGCACACATCACCCAGTCAGCCCCCACCCAATCCCCACCCCATTCCCTCCCCATCCCTCCTTCCCATGCTTGGCTTAGTGGTTGACATCTAGTATTATAGCAATTTATCCAAAATTAAAAATGATAATCTCACATAACAGTTCCATTTGTCTGATACCAAGCTTTTGATGATTTAAAGATAACATTTCAATATTTCTTTTTGCTTTCTTTCTTACCAGAGAATATTTTTTTCTATTTTTTTTAGTTGAAACTATCATATATTTATATATTTATTTTTCAGAAAAAATCTATCCTCATATGGAATATGGACTCTAGGTACCCAAAACGATCTTGAAAAAGAACAAAGCTAGCAGATATATATTTTCTGATTTCAAACCATATAAAGCTACAATAATTGAAACAGTGTAGTACTGTTCTAAAGGCAGATATATAAACCATTGGAGTTAAATAAAAGCCTAGAGCTAAATTCTTCCCTATATTGTCAAGTTATTTTTTACAAGGTTTCCACGAACATTTGGTGGTGGGAATAATAATCTTTTAACTAAATATTGTTGAAACATAATAATTACATGGAAAAGAATAAAATTGGACCCTTACCTAATCCCATATACAAATATTAACTCAAAATAGATAAAAGACCTAAATATAAATCTTAAGACTATAAACTTTTAGGAGAAAATCTGGGTCATAAAACCTCACAACCTTGAAACTGGCAGTGATTTCTTGAATATGATTTCAATGGCACAAGCAACAGAAGGGTATACAAACTCCCTAAAAAATAAAATTGTATATCCAAAGACAATGTAGACAGAGTTAAAAGTTACTGATAGAATAGGATAAAATATTTCCAAATGCTATATCTGAAGGTATAATAATATTCCAACTAGAAATCCTAAAAATTAACAACAATAAAAGCAAATAATATAATTTAGAGATAGGTATAAGACTAACATAAATAATGAATCTCCACAGATAACTAATCTTAGTTGTCTGTTGAATGGAAAATCTTGTTTCTCTGGCTCTGGTGTGTGTTACCTATTTCTTCTTTGTACTTAATCTCTTTGAGTATTTTATCTAGCGCTGGTTTTGAAGACATAAATTCCTTGTTTGTCATGGAAGCTTCTTATTTCTCCATCTAATTTGATAGAAAGTTTTGCTGGGTAGGAAATTTTTGGCTGGAAGTTGTTTTCTTTCAGAGTTTGGAATATGTTACTCCAAGCCCTTCTGGCTCTCATGACTTGGTTTGGGAAGTCTGGAGTGATTCTAATTGGTTTGCCTCTGAATGTCACTTGGCCCTTTGTTTTTGTTGCCTTTAAGATTCTCTGCTTGGCTTCCACATTGGTCATTTTGACAATTATGTGGCGTGGGGATCCTCTTCTCCGATCCTGTCTAAAGGGAGTTCTATAAGTTTTCTGGACCTGTGTATCGACCTCTTGCTCTATGTTTGGAAAATTTTCTGCTATTACTTCCTTGAAGAGATTGTTGATCCCTTTGGTTTCACCTTCTTTTCCCTCCTCTATTCCAAGTATTCTTAGGTTAGCTCTTTTAAAATGGGCCCATATTTCTTCAATGTCAGATTCCTGCTGTCGGATATTTTTTTCTAGATTAGACACTATGCGTTCATTTTTGGACTGATCATCTTCTAAGAGCGAGATTCTATTCTCCATGTGGTCTAATAGGTTGTTTGTACTTTGAATTGAGGCCTTTACTTCATTAATTGCATCCTTTATCTCTTTTTGGCTCTCTCTGAATTCTTTTCGAAACACCTCTATTATTTCTACAATTATTTTCCTGATTTGATCTTCTAGAAATCTCTGAATTTCTGTTTTATCAGGTTCTGATGTTGTGGGCATTCATTGCTCCATTGTTATTCCTCTTTCCCATGATTTCGGAAGTTTGTGCCTTCTCTGGGTTCTTCCTTTGGGTCACTACGACTTCACTTAAGGTGCTCTGGATCTCGAGTCTGTGGTATCTCAGACCCCACTACTCCTTTACTGGGTTGTATCGCAGAGTCTCAGACCCAGGGAGTCAATAGAGGCTGCTTTAGACCATGGGGGGTGCCAGGTTGCACATTCTCCTATGGTGTGATATCTCTGCCACCGCCACTCCCCCAGTGGGTCAAGTCCCTGGGAGTCAGTACTGGGATTTCTACTCTGAGGCCTGCAATTTGACTCACTGTTGTTGAGTATGCAGATGGAGCTGTAGTGGACTCAGTGAATTTGCTGCTGCTGCCACTGGTGGCAATATGGCGCTGTTGGCACGCCCTCAGCCGTGAGGCTGGCATATTTCTTCTCTGGTTTTGAGTTCCACTCTGAGTCCCTGCAGTGTGTGCTGAGCCCAGCCACTGGGAGCTTTTGACGCTCCCTGTGCCGAGAAATCTGCCGAATCCCGCCGGGCTGATCTGCAGCGGCTCACCTCGGCTCGCTGTCCACCGCTCCTCTCTGGAGCCTGGTGGGCTGAGTGCGTTGGTCTGGTGCTGTCCGGTTACTTTGCCACTGCCGCTGGCAGTAAGGCGCTACTGCCGTGTCCTCGGTCGTGCGGCCGGCGTATCTCCTCTGTGGCTCTGAGCTCCATTCTGAGACCCCCTCCTCTCTGGGGCTGGTAATTTTTTTATTTCTCTGGTGATGGTGTTTTCTGGCTATGAAAGGCGCTGATTTTGTGGTAATAGAGATTGGTTGTTAGCGGGACTCTTAAGCCCCGCTTTTCTTGGTCACCATCTTCCCGGAAGTCCGGCAGTGATTTCTTGGATATGATTTCAAAGGCACAGACAACAACAGAATAAACAAACTTCCTAAAAAATAAAAAAAATTGTACATCCAAAGACAATGTAAACAAAGTTAAAAGTTACTGATAGAATGGGGTAAAATATTTCCAAATGCTATATCTGAAGATATGTTAATATTCCAAATAGAAATCCTAAAAATTAGCAATAAAAACAAACAATAAAATTTAGAAATAGGTAAAAGACTAAAATAAATAATGAATCTCCAAAGATTTTAACCTATAAACACATGAATATATTCTTCTTTGCTTAGTTGTCTGCTGGATAGAAAATCTTGTTTCTCTGGTTCTGGTGTGTATTACCTATTTCTTCTTTGTACTTAATCTCTTTGAGTATTTTCTCTAGCGCTGGTTTTGAAGACATAAATTCCTTCAGTTTCTGTTTGTCATGGAAGCTTCTTATTTCTCCATCTAATTTGGTAGAAAGTTTTGCTGGGTAGGAAATTTTTGGCTGGAAGTTGTTTTCTTTCAGAGTTTGGAATATGTTACTCCAAGCCCTTCTGGCTCTCATGACTTGGTTTGGGAAGTCTGGAGTGATTCTAATTGGTTTGCCTCTGAATGTCACTTGGCTCTTTGTTTTTGTTGTCTTTAAGATTCTCTGCTTGGCTTCTACATTGGTCATTTTGACATTTATGTGGCGTGTGGAACCTTTCCTGTGATCCTAAGGGGCCGCAGTTTCACTTATGATTTTGGTGCAAGCTGGTCTGTCTCTCTGGTAGGTGTGGTGAACTCGACCGCCACTGGCAAGATGGCACTGCCTCGGTTTCCTCAGTCGTGAGGCTGGCATATTTCTTTTCTGGTTTTGAGCTCCTCTCTGAATCCCTGGAGGGTGTGATGGGCTTGGCCGCTGGAAGTTTTAGACAGTCTTTGCACAGAAAGAACTGATGAATTACAACTGACTGATCTGCAGCTGATCAGTTCAGCTCCTTGTTTTTCTTTTCATCTCTGGGGTTTGGTGTTGAGAAGCAAGTTGGTGCCGGCACTGAGCTTGCCGCCGCAGGATGGGAAGGTTTCATTTCTGCTCTCTGGTTGCTCTTCTAGTCTTCTTTTTCTCTGTCTCTTGCATTTATAGTTTGTATTCCCCTGCTGATAGTGTTTTCTGGCTATGTAAAGTGCTGTTTTTGAGGCAATGAAGATTGAGTGTCATCGGGACTTGTAAATGCTGCTTTTCTCAGTCACCATCTTCCCAGAAGTCTTGTAGGTGAGTTTTATCCAGTTAGCTGAAGGCATGAAGAGAGAAAAAAAAAGACTGACCTCCTGGAAGAAGAGAGGATTTTGACATGAGAAAGGAGATGGGGTGAGGGAATGGAGTTGGAATTGGGGAAGGGCTAAATGAGCGATGTGTGCATGTATGCCCCTACCATCTTCTACTACATTAAGATGATGACTACAATACACCAATAAAAAATAAAAAATAAAAAAGAAGAGAGGATTCTGCTAGCAACTACTTTTAGACATTAACTGTAATCCTTCCCTGGGTCTGCAGTCTACCAGCCTACCCTGAAGATTGTAGATTGTACCTCTACAATCACATGAAAAAATTTATTAAAATAAATCATCCATCCATCCATCAATCTTTCTACTTCTATTTGCATTATGGAAGTAATGAATAATTTCTTTTTCTTTTTTAGTACTGGGGATTGAACCCAGGATGTTCTACTCCATACCCCTTTTGAAATATTTTTATTTTGAATCAGGATCTCTCTAAGTTGCTTAGGACCTCACTAAGTTGTTGAGTCTGGCCTTGGACCTGCGATCCTCCTGTGTTAGCCTCCCAAGTACTGGGATTACAGGTATGTGCCATCATGCCTACCAATTAAAGATCTTACTAAAAACTAATTACCTAGTAAAATTATTTGTTTTGGACCATTGGAAGTTTAGGGAGACTTCCAAGCATTGCTCCAGAATTTTGCAAAAATTACTTTTCATTCAATAAGCATTTATTGCGTCTTCCTATAGCTCATCACATGCTTGTAAACTTTGAATACCAAAGGTATTCTAATACAAAACCATCTACTTGATTTACTATACAAATAACAACTATGGGGTACATATCAGGCAGAAAAATTTTTTATAGATACCCAGTTTAGTTTACATCTTATCTTGTCGCATAGTCTGGATTTTAGGGGACTCCTTGGGTTGCTTTATTTTCTTAGTTAAAAGGACAGCTTTCTGTGGCCATCTGAGGCTCAAGCTCTTGGCTTAAGCAGTTGAGTGGCTCCAGTAGTTAACAGAGTTCTAGCCTTTCTTCTCTCCTCCTCTAAAGTTCACATTTTAGCAAACCATATGTACTTATTATATTCTTCCTGGAATCTTTCTGGTTTACTTTACAAAGTTCTCCTGAAAGGGAAGTTTAAATTTTCTTCTCTTTACCCTGTATCACCATTGTATGTGTGCCTACACATGCATGTGTAATCAAACACACACACACACACACACACACACACACATCCACACATCCACTCTCTCACAGTGAGTTTTAATTTATCACAAACAAAATATGCAGGTTGTTCCTCCGCCCCCTCGTTTTCTTTATCCTGTTTCTGAGGTGGCTGATCGAGAAGGAGAAAGGTCTGTTCTTTCTTCAGGGGCTCTGCATTTCTTGGAGGAAACCTGATAAACAGCTCACAGCATATGCCTTGCTGTATGGCAAGAGCACTTTAAATTCTGAGCCAACTTACACTCTTCTTGTTCCCAGAACTACTGCTGGAATCAAGACATGGTTCTTGAATCACCCCCATGTCCTCATCTCAGAACTCTCCCCAGCTACACGCTACCACCATGACTCACTGGTTTCTCAGGAGCATCTTGGTCCTCCCCTTGATGATATAAGTATCATGACACAGCCTGAGGTGGGCACAATTCTGGTGTCATGATAGCTGTCATTTCACAAGCAGGTTGAGGAAGAAAGCTTCTCACGCCCGATATCTAGACCTCATGTGATAATAAGAAGCTCCTACTCCTTCCCAAAAGGGAGATGTGAGTCCAGTCTTTTGAGGCAACTATCAGCTTTATACTCTTAACAGGCTGAAGAGAGTCAGCAGATCAAGTTATTGTCCTGCTGCTACAGCCCCTCCCAGGACAGCACTGATACTCATTTCCTCAGCACTCATTCTAGATTTTCTCAGTCGTGCCAACATCTTTTTCTAGTTTGGTTTTTTGCCCGGTATGGGGGTGCAGACCTTTATTCCCAAGGGACTTCAGCCCTCACTGGTCTTATCATGTCATCTTTATGCACTTGTCTTTATTTTTAAGTGTTTGTTTTGTTTTGGTGCTGGGGATTGAACTCAGAAGTTTAGCTCGGAGCCACATGCCCAGCCCTGTTTTGTAACAGGGTCTCATTAATTTGCTTGAGGGTCTCACTAAGTTGCTATGATTGGCCTTGAGCCTTTGAACTCCTGTCTCAATCTCCCAGAAATTATCCTTTAATAGATATTACTGGATACAAAAGAACCAAGAAAAACTCCAGGGAATCCTCTGAGACCTAAACATATCCCTCCCTGTGGCAGCAACCATCATTTCTCAAGGGACTCATCTCTGAATTTTCACTGGTATATAAAGCCCAAAGTGGCCAGGTGGCAGTTATAGCATCCAGTTTGGTGGAACCTGTGACAGAAGAGTTTCTGCTTAGGATCTAGGTAGGCACTCTAATCTAGCAGAGACTAAGTTTATGGGGATGAGAAGATAAAAAACTCTGAAAGTTTCACTTGGAATTACAACGGAACAGGGTCTGTCCTATATTCTCACTGCTGCATTATCTTTATCTATGTTATCTATCTATAATTTATCTCATTTACCTAATCAATCACACCATAAAGATAAGTACTCCAACACTTCAAGGCACTGTCTTTGTGCTGGCATTTTACCTGAGCCCAACTGGTTACTTCCTGGCTATTGTGAACACTCTACTTGCAGAGCCTTCTATTACACTTTCTTTGCTATAGAATGAGGCCAAATGTACCATGTTAGTAGGTCCTTGGCTGGTGATATTGACAGAGGGACTGTGGACAGGGAAGGCAAGTCTTTATCCAGAAACTAATTCAGGCAAATATGAATCAGTGTCCTCTCTAGGGGGAAAAGGGTCTGATGTAATTGATAGCCACCAGCTGGCTGGCAGGTTTTACCTACCATGGGGCCATATCAGAGGCTCAGCATTGATCTCTGATCCTGGCAGGGTGGGAATTCAGCAGCAGCAGTAACTAGATCAGCCTTAGTGGGAGGGAGCCATGTTGTTTGATTCATCCTTAGTTTCTGTCCTTGCCACCATGACTGCATGGCCTCATTGCAGAAACATGAGGATAACTCAGTAAGAAGCTGGCTGACATTCACCAGACAGGTCATGATATCTATTTGATGGTTGAGAGCTTTGTATAAGGCTGTTATTCTCCGGTGGGTAGTACTAATGTGACACAAAAGGGACAAATCCATTGTATCCACTCCCATAAGCCTTTGTACTTACATTTCTGCTAGAAATTCTTGTCCCACAGCCTTGAGTCTTGTTTCTTCTAAATAAGGACCAATCAATTAAATCATTTTTCACTGCTCTGGAGTAAGTAGACAGCCATGCACTATAAAACACTGTGGTTAAAACAGACTAAATAGACCATGATTCCATAAGATTATACTGCCTAGTGAAATCATACGCATCTTAATTTAAATATACTTTCTAATGTTTGCACAATGACAATATCACCTAAGGATACATTTCTCAGAACATATTCCCATCAGGAAGTGACAAAGGACAGAAATAGATAATCAAATGTATTGCTCTTAACTCTGCCTGAGGGGAGAATTTCTCTTCACTAGTTTCTGGTCACTCTCAAGTCGTGCTTTAATACAATCTCAGTTCATTTCTGGCCAGCACCAATATATTACACCAACCCTTGTGTGAACCAAGACCAAGCCCTACTCCCTCTGCCAGTGAGTCGTAGGAAACCCCTGATGATGCCATAGGTATGGACTGAGGAAAGACTTTGATAGGACAGACGCAGATGAAGTGAGCCTAAGCTACCTGTGGATGCAGTTTATTCAGGTGCTCAGGGATGACGTTAGTCCAGTCCTGACTGTGCCCCATCCATCACATAATGGGTTGTTGCCATTCCTGCATGGTCTTCTGATGTGGATGATTAATAGATAGCTCTGGTTTTACAGTCACTTGGTGTTCCATGTTAGGGATGACATTTTTCTTGATGACCAGTGTTGTGCTTTTTTTCTAATGGGGAATTGTTTTCAGTTACAAAAGATATGGCTTTGCTCCAAAATTCTTAGGTCTATGCTATGATTCTTCTGATAAAACTTTTCAGAAATTCTACATTGCATCTTTACCCACATGTGCCTTTAAAACTTTCAAGACAGATGAGTCAAATAGCTCAAGAGGTGGGACAGCTTGCACTGTAGCCTGGATTGCTGTTGATTCCTCTCTTCCTCTGGGCTACATCTGAAGGTGGCTGGTGTGGTGGGATAAAAAGACAAATCCAACATTTTAGTTATCTGTCTGTTCACCTCACCTCTAGCAACATTATTATCCATTATCCATTGTCACAGTTCCTGTGGGACAAAGCAACCTGTGGCCAGATTGCTCTGAGATGTTACCGTGATTATCAGCCTGGAGGCAATGAGAGGGTGGCAGGTAGATCTTGAAGAGAACAAGAATTATTATATAGGACTCCAGGTGATGCCCCTGCATAGCACACAGGTGAGGTGACTGCATAGTCTCTAGGGAAAGTCAGGAAAATTTGGATTCAAGATGACCAGACATGGTGGTACACACCTGTAATCCCAGTACTTGGGAGGCTGAGACAAGGGGATTTCAGGATCAAGGCCAGCCTCAGTAACCTAGAAAGATCCTGTTTAATAACAAACTTTTTTTTGGTGGTACTGGGGTTCCTGGAAGCCCTTCTACCTCCGGGCTACACTCCCAGACCTATTTTTACATTTTTATTTGGAAACAGGGTCTCCTAAGCCAGCATGCGTGGCTGGCTTCGAACCTGCGTGATCCTCCTGTCTCTGCCTCCCAAGCGTGGGGATTACAAGTGTGCGCCACCACGCCCGGCAATAATAAACTTTTTTTAAGAGCTGGAGGTGTGGTTCAGAGGTAGAATGCCCCTGAGTTCAATCCCCAGTACCACACACACACACACACACACACACACACACACACACACACACACATTTGTACACTCGATTGTCCCCATTCCAATCCACAATGTTTCTGTATAGGGCTTTAATTTTGACATAGGAGATATTATGAGGCCATACATTTTTTCTCTTTGTAGATTTGCCACCCTATACCATGCAATCCTGGACATGATTTTCTGTCTCATCTGCCCTGTAGTTTCAGGAGATAAGAGGATTTTAAAGGCAGTCACAAAGGTCCTTGACTTTCACAGTATGTTTTAAGTAGGCAATTAGATTTCCTGAGCCTGTTATTCATTTTTGCAAATCTTCCAATGTTGTCAAAATCAGCTACCACATAACATCACCCTTATAATTATCTCTTCTCCTGGACTGATTAAGTACAGCGGCCACTTCATATGCCAGTATCTTGCCTTCTACCTATACCACACACCACTTAAGCTCAGTGAACATTTTAGCAGTTGTCATATGACTGCTGCCAGGACCCAGAGCTGCGGAGTTTACCACCACCACGGAGACCCAAAGCTTCATCCCGGAGGCCTGCTTTCTGAGGTTTCTCCTTGTGCCATGTCTTAGTCTGAGTTCTTTAGAACACAGAATCAGAGGCAAAATTCTTTCTGTACTAATGCTTTCTCATAAAGCGGAATCCTAGGGGAAAAGAAATTAGACAGGGAATGTGGAAAAAACATATGAGAAAATACAAGGAGCTACGCAGCCAAGCTAGCCAGAACATCACAACAAGCATGTTGTGTGCTCAATCTTGAGACAGTATCTCCAGAGAGACCTTGTGTAAGAAGGGCCTGTTGCAACAGTCTCTGAGCAGGCACCTGTCTAAAGGCTAAGCAACCTGTTTGCAGGTTTGCAGGTGTTCTCTTCTTTCTCATCCCCCATTGGTCAAACTGCACCCCAGGTGCCCACTACCCCCATTTGAGTTGATCAACACATTTCAGGCAGCTGTTGGAGCCTCTGAGATTCAGCCCAGGCACTGGGTGTTTACTAGGGTCTCCTGACCTTGGTTGGTGTGTTGACGATTCTCCATTGATGGTGAGGATCCCAGCAGTAGTTGCAAGGATTCTGAGACTGAGTGGTTGAGTGAACTGTTGTTAGGGACTTTCTGGTTAGGGAAGAAAGCCAGTCATCAAAGCCAGGCTCTGGAGCAAAAAGAGAGGAATACTGGGTCAGAGTTGCATTTAGATTGGGCCCAGTACATTTATTTTGCCTTTAAGGAAATAAAGATTGATGTTAAAGTTAAGCTCACCTGTTATAAGGCATAGCAAGTTGATGGCCTGCCTCTTAATAAGAACCATCCTTCATTTCTAAATTTCAAAGGCTCACAGCACTGGAAAGGTTTGTGCAAATCACCTAGTTCAGCCTCTATATTTTCCAGACGAGAAGCATGAGCTTTGGAAAGTTTAAGTGACACTCTCAAGTCAAACACTAATGGGGGAATGGGAATGCCTGCCTCCGTTCCAGCCTTCATTCCACAATATCTCACTGATAATGCAGGGTTGGGGTGGCTGGTCATTCACATTCCACACTTGCCTTCAGCAGTCTTTTGAAGGTGTTAGTTTAGTGAGGTAATGTCTACAAGTCATCTTAAGAACACTGAAGGAAAGATGTTATGTAATTCTGAAATGCTGTTGTTGGTTTTGGAAAAAAAATTTTAATATAGTAGCAGCCTTCCTTGTTGACAAATCAAACTGTTAAAAGAATCTGTATTTGCACAGGCAGAACCTCATCAGAAGAAACGAACTAGAGTATAATACAGAGAAGGAAGCGCAATGAGCGAAGGTGAGCGCGTCCCTGTGATTTCTGCCTTCCTTTAATTCCAAATCAATTATGTTCAACAACCCTCAAGGACTGGCTCAGCGGTCTCCTTCGTAAGATTTGCTTCTCACCAGTGTGGAAGCCTAGTACTCTCTGTCCTTTTAGCATAGCTATCAAGGTGGCATTACTAGCGCGATAAGGATCAATGTACATCTGGGGCAGAACCCCTTGTTCCTTGAAAACAGCCTCATGCCTGGTAAATCCAGTTGCTTTGTTCTTGGTGGACACTGGAGATTCCTGGCCTTTGACACCTGCACTAAACGGCATAGATCTAAACTCCATCTTCTGACAGCCTTGATTTTTGCAGCTTCCAAAGCTGCCATAGAATACATCGGTCCTCTTTCATTTTTATGTTCCGAGTAATATCCTAGGAAACTTCTTATTTTGTTTCCTGTCTGAGAAAATTTGAAGAAAAAAATTCTGGTGTGCTAAAATCTGTTTCCTATCATGTCTTAAATTAGCCTGGCAACCCAATTGTTTGAATATCTGCCCCAGCTCTGTGGGAGGAAACTGATGATCTGGCTCTGAATTTCCACAAGGGAGTGCCAACCACCGTGTGCCCTGGCACTGGCTTGGGATGTTTTCTGCCAAAGGCAGAGTCTTATTTCTGATTTCATGGTGAAGCAAGTCTGGAATGAGAGGACAGCTATAGAGGGGAAGGAAAACATTGTCTCTTCAATGTGTCAGCTCTTCTTATATCCTTCTTTACCATAGAAAGATCCATTGATATGTAACAGCAAAAAAAAAAAAATACTGTCTACACGCAATTCATGTTTTCAGGCAAGACTGTCACATCAACAGTGTAACACCTTTGAACTAGTGTTCGTACTGTGGAAAGGGTGCTGCTCACTTACAGGGCCCGCCAGGTGCTACTCTGGATGCTAAAACAGCCCATTCCAGAAGGGAGGTAATAGCTCACCCCTTGTGTGCAGGTAGAGTTACCCTATTCTTCCCTTTTATATGGAGAAGGCTTTTGCCCTTCTATGGCACCATCAGGCTGAAGACTGAGAAATACACAAACATACTTCTTTCATTGTTTCTGAATTATGCAGAGGGTTCTTTCCAATGAATTCTACTTTGGAGACTTTCTGACATTTCAGGGTCTGTTGCCTGCTGTCCAGGAAAAGCCATTACAAACTTGTACAAGTGGAGCCAAAAAATGGGACTTCATCTACTAATGGAGAGTGAACACGGGCTGTAGGACTGTGCCCTCTAGGAGTGTGTTTTGTTGGCTTTTTCTCATTTTCTTTATATATTGATAAAAATTTTTGAAGGCAGATGCTTCTCAGACCTGAAAGGTGCCAGACAACCCAAGGTGGGCAATCTCTGAATCTGACCTGGAGGACTTTCTGCTGCGCTATACATATGCAACCTTGGCAGGAAAATTCAAACAGTAGCACCAGCCATGTTCCTGGTGTGTCTGAAATTACAGTAGATACTGTCTCATTGAGGGTCTTAACCTCTGACAGTGACATGGATGAAAAGTCAGTAACAAAATGGGGCCCAGGAATGTTTTTGGCACTGTACATTGTAGTAGAGGAATCATGTCATGCAATATCTGTATAAATACAAAATTGTGTATAATATTGCAACCTGGATATTGGCATTGATGTCATCTACCAATCTTATTTACATGTATAGAAATGGTATTATTAGTAAAATATATTTATTTATTTTTGCAGGCCTGGGGATAGAACCTGGGGGCATTTGACCTCCAAACTACACCCCTGCTTGCCCTGTTTTATAGTCTTTATTTGAAACAGTATCTCACTAAGTTGCAGAAGGCCTCATTATGTAGCTGAGGCTGTCCATGAACCACGGACCTCTGATCTCAGCCTTCCAAATTCTGGGATTGCAAGCATGTGCCACCACACCTGGCATTATTAGTAAAATATAAATATAAATTATTTTAAGAAGAATAGATTTTTTTTTTTGGTACTGAGAATTAAACCTAGGGGCATTCTACCTCCACACTACACTCCAAGCCCTATTTTTAATTCTTTATTTTGAAACAAGGTCTCACTAAGTTCTGGAAGGCCTCACTCACTAAGTAACTGAGGCTGGCCGCGAATCTGTGATCTTTCTGTCTCAGCCTTCCAAGTACTGGGATTACAAGCATGTGCCCCCATGGTCGACTAAAAAGAATAGTTTCTAAGAAACAAAACCTCAGAAATTTATGTTGAGTGCACTGACTCAAATACTAACGATAAAACTAAAAATAAATCATATTGTGGTCCATCTCTAATGGGATATGATTAAAATTAATATAGAGTGGTAGAATTAAAGTGATTTTTATTATTTTATTTTCCTTATTTTTATCTCTTTATATTCTGGTTTTTTTCTAATTCAATATTACCTTTATGATAAAATTAAAACTCTTTTTAAAAAAAGAGGTAAGAGGTTCTTTTGGGTATGAAGACAGAAACATAGAATAAGAAAATACAAATATAAGAAAAAAATACAAATAAATACAAATAAATACAAATTGTCAGCATTGTCCAGTTCACCTCTCTAATCTCTAATCCCTGGCAACTACTAATCTCTCCATTTCTGAAGTTTTGCTATTTCAAAAATGTTATAGACAAGTGGATTTCTGCATTAAATTACCTCTTGGGGTTGGCTTTGTTTTTTTTTTTTTCTTGGCATAAGTCCCTGGAGTGGATGTGAATATCACATTACTCTGACCCATTTTATTGCTGGGTAGTTTGCATATTGTGTATGTCCTACGGTTCGACCTTTCAGTTGCTGAAAGGAAACTTGGCTCCTGACTTGGGCTAGTACAAGTAAAGCTACTATAAAAATTGCCTACAGTTTTTGTGCCACCATATATTTTTCTTTTGGGGAGGATGGTCACCCAAAGAGTGCAACTGCCGCTGGGTCATACGGTGTGTTTATTTTTGCAAGAAACTGGCAAAATGCACTCCAAAGTGCCCGTGTCATTTCACATTCCCTAGAGCAACGTACGAGTGGTACGGCCTCTCCACATCCTCTCGCTCCTCGGGTATTGTCACTCTTCTTCCTCTTAGCCATTCTAGTAAGTGTGTAACGATAACGTGTTGTGGTTTCAGTTTTGTCCATGTCTCTTCCACTCACATGTTATTGACATAGAGGATTATGGTAAATCATATACCTCCATCCAGTTTCAGTTGATAAAGATGGAAAAGCAGCTCTCCTGTGAACTCGGAGGAGCAAGATGCACTGCTGAGGGCAGGGATAGCCATTGCACACCACACCATCTTTTTGTTCATCTCTCTTGTGGCTCCTTTTCTGCTGAGCTTTATGTTCCGAGTTAAGGCAATGAGTGGCCAAGCGGTGGCTTGCTCTATGTCCTCGTGACTGTCTGTTACTCAGCTCCTGGATAACTTGGGCCTCTTTTCCTCCTTTTCCTGTTTTTCTTGTCCAGGGTCTAGGCATGTAATTACTCAGTCAGAGCATGACAGAGCCAGAGGTAAAGTGAAGGATGAAATGCAAATTCACCTTCCACCTTCCCAATGCTCCCTGGGCCTGGCACCACCACCTAGGAAAGCCACTTCTCAGGGCCCGGGGTTTGGCTTGAAGTTCCAGAAACGTGCATGTTTTCATTATTGTTGTTGTTGTTATTATCATCATTATCTAATTTATACACTCTGCTCAGAGTAAACCTTCTTAGGAGGCAAGGTTTGACCCTAGTTGGACACTACATAGATAATATAGATGTGTGTAAGGATGAAAATTAGAAAGCTAGTGTGGTCAGTAGCTTCGTTTGCATCTCATCACTGTTTTGTTGTCCTCTATTTCCTCTTGACATTTTCCCTTCCTTTCTTTCCAAAGGGCCCTGATGCTTTTTTTTTTTTTTTTTTTTTTTTTTTTTTTTTTTTTTTTTTGGTGATATTGGAAGTGGAACCCAGGGCTATACTCCCAGACCACTTTATATTTTATTTGGAAACAGGGTCTCACTAAGTTGCTGAGAGCCTCACTAAGTAGCTGAGGCTGGCTTCGAACCTGTGCAATCCTCCTGTCTTAGCCTCCCAAGCGTGGGGGTTACAAGCGTGCGCCACCACGCCCGGCGGGCCCTGATGCTTTTTGAGAGTAAAAGGCTGGAGGGAATAAGAGTGCAGGTTACACTTTTGGTGGAATTATCCTTGTCTATTATGTGCCTAATCACGCCTTCTTCCAAATTTTGTCATTTATTCATCTGTCCACTCATTTATCCATCCAACCAATAAGTACATGAGTCCCTGAGTTAGTCTAGTAATGGTGATATATAACTGTGAATATATCCAGGCCTTATGTTCATCTAGTAATGGTGATTCAATGATGAATAAGACATAGTTCTCACTTTCATAGAACTGACCAGAGCTTCTATCCTCTGGGAGGAAGAGCATTGCTGTTACTTTGCATGAATTAGGATAGAATTAAGAGATTTTATTCAAATGTTTTTGTTCTTTAACCTTTTGCTTCCATTGTTTATTTTGCTGCCATCTTTAGCTCTGTTTGAAGAGTGGCAAGTAGCCAGCAAGTCCTCGGTAGATTTCCCATTTGTAACGGGCTTCACACTTATCTGGGTTTGGCCTAAAGATCAAGTTGCCTTTGGGCCTACTTCTGATCTATGCCAGAAAAAGCTGGCTCTTTCTCTACCATCTGCATAAAGCATTGCTCAGGTGAGAGTTTCACACAATTTGAATAAAACAACCCAAAGCTTTCCAGGAAATAAAGGGAGCAGAAAAAGCATTACTTCTTTATTTTGTTGTCTCCAAGATTCAAACCTGGTATTTGGGATTTTTATGGTCACTATCATTTTGCGGTTTTTATTTCATTTTAATTTTTCTTCTACAGGGAAAAATGTATATCTAATTGGAATGCAAACCAACATGAAATAATTGCAATACTAAAGTGTAGAATTGACACCGGCCTCACGCCCAAGGACGCGGCAGCAGCGCTTTACTGCCAGCGGCAGGGGCGAGTTCACCCAGACGGCTACAGCAAGGCGAGGTGAGCCGCTGCGGAACAGCCGGGCGGAATTTCTCGGCGCAGGAAGCATCTAAAGCTCCCAGTGGCTGAGCTCAGCACACGCTGCAGGGATTCAGAGTGGAAATCAAAACCAAAAAGAAATACACCAGCCTCACAGCCGAGGGTGTAGCAGCGGCACCATATTGCCACCGGCGGCAGCAGCAGCGAATTCACCGAGTCCAGTACAGCTACATATGCGTACTCAAGAACAGTGAGTCAAATTGTGGGCCACAGAGGAGAAATCCCAGTACTGTACTCCCTTGGACTTGACCCAGTGGGGGAGTGGCAGTGGCAGAGATATCACACTATAGGAGAATGTGCAACCTGGCACCCCCCACAGTCTAAAGCAGCCTCTATCGACTCTCTGGGTCGGAGACTCTGTGATACAACCCAGTAAAGGAGTAGTGGGGTCTGAGATACTACTGACTCGAGATCCAGAACACCTTAAGTGAAGTCATAGTGACCCAAGGGAAGAACCCAGAGAAGGCACAAACTTCCGAAATCATGGGAAAGAGGAATAATACTGGAGCAATTAATGCCCACAACCCCACAACATCAGAACCCGATAAAACAGAAAATCAGAGATTTCTAGAAGATCAAATCAGGAAAATAACTGTAGAAATAATAGAGGTGCTTCGAAAAGAACTCAGAGAGAACCAAAAAGAGATAACGGATGCAATTAATGAAGTAAAGACCTCAATTCAAAGCACAAACAACCAATTAAACCACATGGAGAACAGAATCTCGCCCTTAGAAGATGATCATTCCAAAAATGAACGCATAGTTTCTAATCTAGAAAAAAATATCCGACAGCAGGAATCTGATATTAAAGAAATATGGGCCCATTTTAAGAGAGCTAACCTAAGAATAATTGGAATAGAGGAGGGAAAAGAAAGTGAAACCAAAGGGATCAACAATCTCTTCAAGGAAGTAATAGCAGAAAATTTTCCAAACATAGAGCAAGAGGTTGATACACAGGTCCAGAAAACTTATAGAACTCCCTTTAGACAGGATCGGAGAAGAGGAACCCCACGCCACATAATTGTCAAAATGACCAATGTGGAAGCCAAGCAGAGAATCTTAAAGGCAACAAAAACAAAGGGCCAAGTGACATTCAGAGGCAAACCAATTAGAATCACTCCAGACTTCCCAAACCAAGTCATGAGAGCCAGAAGGGCTTGGAGTAACATATTCCAAACTCTGAAAGAAAACAACTTCCAGCCAAAAATTTCCTACCCAGCAAAACTTTTTATCAAATTAGATGGAGAAATAAGAAGCTTCCATGACAAACAGAAACTGAAGGAATTTATGTCTTCAAAACCAGCGCTAGAGAAAATACTCAAAGAGATTAAGTACAAAGAAAAAAATAGGTAACACACACCAGAACCAGAGAAACAAGATTTTCCATCCAACAGACAACTAAGATTGGTTATCTGTGGAGATTCATTATTTATGTTAGTCTTTTACCTATCTCGAAATGGTATTGTTTGCTTTTATTGTTGCTAATTTTTAGGATTTCTAGTTGGAATATTATTATACCTTCAGATATAGCATTTGGAAATATTTTATCCTATTCTATCAGTAACTTTTAACTCTGTTTACATTGTCTTTGGATATACAATATTTTTTTTCATTTTTTAGGGAGTTTGTATACCCTTCTGTTGCCTGTGCCATTGAAATCATATCCAAGAAATCACTGCCAATTTCAATGTTGTGAGGTTTTATGACCCAGATTTTCTCCTAAATGTTTATAGTCTTAAGATTTATATTTAGGTCTTTTATCTATTTTGAGTTAATATTTGTATATGGGATTAGGTAAGGGTCCAATTTTATTCTTTTCCGTGTAATTATTATTTTTCAACAATATTTAGTTAAAAGATTATTATTTCTACCACCAAATGTTCGTGGAAACCTTGTCAAAAATAACTTGACAATATAGGGAAGAATTTAGCTCTAGGCTTTTATTTAACTCCAATGGTTTATATATCTGCCTTTAGAATAGTACTACACTGTTTCAATTATTGTAGCTTTATATGGTTTGAAATCAGAAAATATATATCCTCTAGCTTTGTTCTTTTTCAAGATCATTTTGGGTATCTAGAGTCCATATTCCATATTAGGATAGATTTTTTTCTGAAAAATAAATATATAAATATATGATAGTTTCACCTAAAAAAAAAATAGAAAAAAATATTCTCTGGTAAGAAAGAAAGTAAAAAAAATATTGAAATGTTATCTTTAAGTCATCAAAAGCTTGGTATCAGACAAATGAAACTGTTATGTGAGATTATCATTTTTAATTTTGGATAAATTGCTATAATACTAGATGTCAACCACTAAGCAGAGCATGGGAGGGAGGGATGGGGAGAAAATGGGGTGGGGATCGGGTGGGGGCTGACTGGGCGATGTGTGCATGTATGTCTACAAAAGTTTGTATCCCACTATGATGTATGAATACAGTGCACCAATAAAAAAAATAAAATAAAATAAAATAAAGTGTAGAATTATCTTAGGAAAATTGTTTTACATAAAAACCAGCATAGTGTTCAAAACAACAAAAAAATAGTGAAAAATTTATTTGGCAACCTGGAAAAAATGTTATTTCATATTATAAAATTTCCAGAAAACTTGCTCCTTTTTAAAATCTTTTGGAAAGGAATTTTTAAGTGACTAAGGTGTTTTGAATTAAAATAGTTCTATGATATCTCTTAAAAACATAATTTGCATGCTGAGCATGGTGGTGCACGCTTGTAATCCCTGTGCTTGGGAGGCAGAGACAGGAGGATAGTGCAGGTTCAAAGCCAGCTGTGCTGGCTTAAGAGACCCTGTTTCCAAATTTTAAAAAAATATATAAAAAAATTGGTCTGGGAGTGTAGCCTGGAGGTAGAAGGGTTTCTAGAACCCCAGTACCACCAAAAACAAACAAACAACAAAAAACCCCATAATTTGCTTTTTTTATGACTCCAAGCCATCATTATTAATTCAGGTGATTTTAATTTTCTGTTGCATATTGATACCTACTGAAGAGGTGTAGGGTAATTAATCTAAATAGGAATAACTAGAAAGTTATGCTTTAAAAGTATTTTCATGAAAATCTATTTATAGGTTTGGCTATTTTTCTTTCTTTCCTCCCCCTCTTTTCTTTTTTTTTTCTTATTTTTGGTTGTCTCCTTCATTGTTTAAAGTATCAGACAAACACTCTCCCAAGTACCATCTACCTGCTTCTAGAAACCGCAATGCTAACAATTTACAATTTTTTATTTATGTTGAGCATATTTATTAGTATACATTTGGATGCAGAGATAAACATTAGAACACAATTAACAATGGCTAAAACTAGATAGAAGCTTATTTCTGCCTCAAGCATAGGAATTCCAGAGAGGAAGGCAGTTCATCCCTAGAATAGCGTATCTTGAATTTTATAGGGATTCAGTCTGCGTCTAACTCTCTGCTCCAACATCCCTAGGGTGTTAGCTCTTAGCGTCACAGACCGAGCTGGCCCTAGGGCCAACATAACAGAATTCCAGGTAGCATATTAGAAGGCAGGAGGGAGAGGAGCTCAGTCCCATCTTTGTGGGACACGTCTAGATTTTCTCACAACACTTCTGCTTGTATCTCATTGATCAAAAGTTTATTGTGCAGGACATGGTGGCCCATGCTTGTAAGCTCAGTACCTGGGAGGCTTAGACAGAAGGATGGCAGGTTCACATGACTGAGAACTACTTAGCGAGGCCCTCCAAATCTTAATGAGACCCTCAGTTGCTTAGTGAGGCCCTTTGCAACTCAGTGAGACCCTGTTTCAAAATAAAGCATAAAAAGTAGGGCTGGGATGTAGCTCAGAGGTAGAACATCCCTGGGTTCAGTACCCAGTACTACAAAAAAATAAATAAATAAATAAAGTTTATTACACTTAAGAAGACTGAGAAATGCAGTTTTTGTTTGGATACATGACAACCTTTAAAAAAATGTAGTATCTCATACCAAGTAGAAATGAAAGAAGGGTTTTGGAGTCTATAATTAGCAGCCTATAATTCTACCATATACCAACGCCAAATATATAAACTTATTAGAAAATTGTATAGAGATTTTGAGTTACATGAGTTTCTTCCAGAAAGTAAAATGAAATGGCATTAAATGCACAAACTTACATAGTCTAATCATGACAAGGCCTTGGAGATTTTTTCCCCCAGATTCTCAGCTGAGTTCTGAATGAATGTACTACAGAAAAGATATTTGAGCAAACAAGGTGCTATTGTCACTGAAGCAAAAACTTCTATAATCCTCTAGTAGAATTCAAGAAATTCTAGTTTGACATATTTTATAGATGCATTCCAAACATGGGAGTTTCCCCTCAAGTACGTGCCTCAAGTATGTGCAAGAATCATATGCAGTCTCAACTATTTAGAGTGGATTCTTAGATCCAGCTATGTTTGCTCTCTATCACTGTTTCTTGGCTTACAGAATTTATGCTGGGATTTCTAGAAATAAAATTCTCACTTCACTTTACATAATTCCTCAAGAATAAACAACATCTTCTGTTTGGAGTGTTCTCTACATCTCTCTAGACTATTCCTTGCAATGTTTATAGTCTCAGAATGAAGGAGGTACACATGAAAATATTCAGACGGCAATTTTTATGTTTGTTTAATATATTTGTGTTTGGCAATGATCACTGTGGGCATTATTTCTTTGATTCCCTGATACTTGGTTTAAAATTAAAAGCCATGTTTGCATTCGACAAACAAGTGCCTAATTTAGAGTCGGGTCTTGTTCTCTGACCTTCGTGAGGGGGTCAGTTCTTGGATTAAGCCTTCTGATGAATGTTCCAGGCTGGATTTCGACTTCCCTGATCTAGCTGTACCTGACATATGTGGCTTTTGTTGCATAGCAAGTGGGGAAAGAAGAAACACTGAACTCACCGCAGAGTTGACGAGCAGCTATTACACATGACTACAGCTGTGTGTGTTGTGTACAACTGTCCTACCAGGTGTTAGATGGTTTGAATATCTCCTCGTTAAGGATTGCATAGGTTGTTCTATTTATATGCCATGGACCCACTGATGAAAGATCTTTGGCCTCCTGTGGAGAAGTCCTCTTCACACAACTATCTCCTGCATCTCAGACTGTCCACTGTGGTGGAGGAGTCTGGTAATCCCCAGCCAAGCATGAAGAGACAAGTGCCCGATCTGGGGTAGACCATACAAAGTTCTTTGTCTTCCACATTCGCTTTGGGCTTGCTCCAGCTCTCAGCCATTCCTACCCTCAACACAAAGTTTTGGCAGAAGCAGTAGATGCTTTCCTGATGCATCATGAAAAGTAAAAGATGAAGGAAGAACAGCACAGGCATTGTCCTTTAGCATCATCTGCAGACACTCACAACCACCGTGCATTATGACTGAGAGACTGTGAGGAAGCACTGCTCAGCCTAGAGTGACTGAGGCCCAGTCCCTGCCCTCAAGAGCTTAGAATCCAGCGGTGAAGATGGGACATAGTCACAGTGAGGACAATAGGAATCTTGACCTGTCCAGCCCTCCTGTGGATTGGAGGAGTTTCTCTTGATGTAGGGAGAGAAGAGAAAAGATAGGTATGTTGATCTGTTTCAGCTTTCATAACAAAAATACCACAATCTGGATGGCTTCAGTATCAGAAAGTCGTTTTCTTACAGTTTTGGAGACTAAAAGTCTGAGATCAAAGTTCTGACTGATTCAGTTCTTGATGAATTCTCTCTTCTTGGCATGCAGACAGTCCCCTTCTCACTATGTATTGAGAGGACAAGCTGTCTGGTATATCTTCGTATAAGGACACAAATCCTATTGGATCAGGGCTCCATTTTTATGACTTCATTTAATCTTTATTATTCCTTTAAAGGCTCCATCTTAAAATAGAGCCATACTGGGGTTTAGAGTTTCAACATATAAGTTTTGGAGGATGCACACATTTAGCTTGGGCCATGACAATGAGTTAGAGATGAAATATCTGGAAGGAGTCATGGGCCTCCCAGATGCCATTCTTATCTGGAAGATTTATATAACAGCCCACAACTTCTTCACCTGAATTAATCTTGCTGGCATGGCTCCCCCGCCTCCTAGCTCAGACCCTGAACCTCAGAAGCTCTGTCCATCAGAGGGATGGATGATGCTCATGTCAGTTCTAGGGGTGTCTGCTAGAGGGAAGAGGTGAAATGGAAACATCAAAATTATCCTCCAGACTGCAGTTAAGAGTGACCCTATTTTTAGGGATACAAACAGAAAAGACCTCTGTACCCAGAGAGGAATATTTAAAATTGAAATTTCTCCAGAAAAGATGTAGTATATACAGTATTTGGTTGCTCCAGGATGGGTGTAAGGAGACATCAGAATAAATAGAGGTCGGTGTGCCTCTAAGAAAGGATCCAAGGGGCTTGAGTAGATATTCAGGCCCTTTACAGGCTCAAGATCTCCACCTGACCCAAAGACCTCCTTTCTCTGCTTCTCCTGGTCCCCAAGGCTGCCATCAGGGTTCACTCAACTAGATCACTCATGTGTCTGTGCAGGGAACAGATACTGTAGGAATTCCTTGCCCTTCCTCCTGGACCATCCAGAGTCAGAGCCTGGAATCAGGAGAAGTATGGTCAGAGCAGAGCAACGGACTGAACTTTGGCATCTGGGTATGCACTGTAATGCTTTTAGGTCTTGGCACTTGGGGAGAGACTGCTAAGATGTCTAATGACTCCAGAAAATGTGTAGCCCCCTCCAAAGTCTGTCATGTATCACAACTCCCGAGAGTGCGATTCCCAACGTGAGTAGTGTCCCTGGAGGTATGTAGTGCAGAGCTTGCTTGGCCATTTGCAGTGACCTGCCTCTCCTCAGGGATCAATAGTCTCAAAGGAATCAGTAACTGTATCTATCAAACAGCAAGAATGGAAATCATTCAATGAAAAGCCAAGATTTATTCATGTGCTTATGCAAAAATGCTTTATTGCATTTTTCTTGACACTGCAAGTCATCTAAGTTGTTAAAGATCTCCTATGATAGATTACTTCCAGCTTTGCAAGGGGCTATTTTCGCTCGCTCGCTCTTGTGGTACTGGGGGTGGAACACCCAGGGGCTTTTCTACCTCTGGGCTATACTCCCATATCTATTTTATATTTTATTTGGAAACGGGGTCTCACTAAGTTGCCAACAGCCTCAATAAGTAGCTGAGGCTGACTTCAAACCTGTGCAATCCTCCTGTCTCAGCCTCCCAAGCGCTGGGATTACAAGTATGCACCACCACGCCCAGCTGCAAGGGGCTATTTTCTTAAAAAGCACAATACAGGTTGGGGATGTAGCTCAGTGGTAAAGTAGTTGCTTAGCACAGATGAGGCCCTGGGCTTGATACACACACACACACACACACACACACACACACACACGAACACACACCATCAACAATGACAATCTCAATTATTTATTCAGGTGTTTTTGTTTTTGTTTTTGTTTTTGGTGGTACTAGAGTTCCTGGAACCCTTCTACCTCCGGGCTACACTCCCAGACCTATTTATATTTTTATTTGGAAATAGGGTCTCTTAAGCCAGCACAGCTGGCTTCGAACCTGCGCAATCCCTGCCTCCCAAGAGCAGGGATTACAAGTGTGCGCCACCACGCCTGGCTGCGTAAGTGTTTTGATTTCACTCTCTTGAGATCTAAATCTAAATTTCTTTGGGAAAAATAGGTTAATTCTATTTTTAAGGCTAGTGATCTAGTCTACAATGGACCTAATGTGTGCAAAATTATTTGGATTAGGTTTGAAAGGAATAAGATCTTCCTGATGCCTTCAAGCAGCAAAAAATATTTTTCCTCAATTACTGCAAACCTAGCAATGGTACATGGTTAGAGTCATGACTTTAAGCCAGTGGTTCTAAAGTTTGGTTCCTGGGACAGTATCATCATCCTCACCTGGAAACTTTGTTAGCATTATAAAATCTCAGCTTCTTCCAAAGACCTACTAAGTCAGAATTCTCAGAATTATCTAGAGCAATGTTTCTGTCCTTGGCTCTATCTTAGAATTGGCTGGGGAACTCTTAAAAATCTGGTGCCCAAGGCACCCCAGACAAACCAGAACCTAGGATTTGTGGGGCCTGGGCCTAAGTTCTTGAGATGATTGTATTGTACATCCAATATTTAGTGTGTATAAAAATGACTTGGGATACTTTTTAAGTATATATACTCCCCCTCTAGCGATTTTAATTCAGTGGATCAAAGGGGAACAGAGGAATTTTTATCTTTTGCCAACAGTGCAGGTGATGTTGCTGTAGAGGATCCTTGGGCCACTTCATAAGGAACATTACTGTAAGCCGGGGTTGCTGAAGCATATGTGCTTATGGTGGGAATTAAGAAGCATAGCTTTAAAGAGCTAATGTTGCAGGGCACAAGAGTGCAAGAGATAACTGCATGGAAAGGTGGGAAATGGAACTCACAGAAAGGCAGTGAAGTATTTAATTATGATGTCCCTGTCAAACATTACCTTGGGAGTTGGTGAGTTATCTTAATAAACAAAATAATGACGTTGAGAGACTGATACAAACAACCCCTTAAATTGTATGCTCCTGTTCTGGGAGCTAATATATCTTAGTAAATAAACTCACACACCAGGAGTGGAGCAGTGGTATAAAAACAATATGGAGTTGAGCCGACCTGGGTTTGAACCTGATGTCAGCACTTGCTAGCTTTGCGACCTTGGGAGTTATTTATCTCTCTGTTCTCTGATCTGGCAAAAGAGGATATTGATACCTACCTTACAAGGTAATTATGAAGATTGCCATGAATAGTACTTGGCACCCATTTAGTTCATAACAAAGGATGGCTACTGTTATTTTGAAGTGTTGAATGTTTCACAGTATTTATCAAACAGATAACTGTGTTCTAATATATTGTACCGGGACCCGTCCAGCAGTTGTGACATCCTGAGAAATCTCTCCAGCTCCTCTGTATTGACCAACAGAAATCATAACAGAAAGAGACATGAAAATTGGCCATGGTGGCACATGCTTGTAATCCTAGTACTTGGGAGGCTGAAACAGAAGGATCACAGGTTTGGGGCCAGCCTCAGAAACTTAGTGAGACCCTATTTCGAAACAAAAAGTAAAATGGGGTTGAGGTTATAGCCTGGAGGTAGAATGCCCCTGAGTTCAATACCCTGCACTACAAAGAAAAGAAATACCTAAGAATGCATAATCTAGGGAATATTTTTTTATTTACATAAGTAACACTGCACTTGAATCCACTAAACTATTCTCCTAGAGTCTGTTAAGGAAAACGATAGCTATAGCAGTTTGACTGGTAGAAAGTTAACTTGGAAAAAGAATCCCAGATATTTTCTCAACTATATCCTAACCATGTGTTTAGATAGACTATACATACTTTTTTTTTCCTTCTGTAATATCAAGGATAGATGCTGCTCAAGTGAATTTTAAGTGGTTCATATCATGCTTTATTAATTAAAAAATAAGCGTACTGAATAAGTTTATTTCAGTGTGCTGAAATAAAAGAAAATGTGGTAGAGACAGACATTAAGAATTAAAGTTGGGCAAGAATCCAAGGAGTCACCCAGTGTGTCTTTTGAGCTTTGGACAGAAAGGTTGAACCTGACCTTGATGACAGCCTGAGGTGGATGGAAGCTGCTCCCCAAATGAGCTCTGAGATCTTTATGGCTGAGCTGCCTTCCTTGTGCACAGAATAAGCATGTTTCCCTGAAGTGGGTTTGGGGTGGAGAGCAGCTGGGCATCACTCCCTTCAAAATAACCCTGTGTTCACTTAAGATGGCAATTGAATCATCCTCTACCATCTTGTTTTTTTTTTTTTTTTTTCCAGGAAAAAATCCAGCTCCTTCAAACTTGCCTCATAGGCTCCATCTTCCAGCCCTTTAATCACTGTCTCCTTTGTGTGCCCTGGCCATGGTTCCTGCTTCTCTTTTCGGCGGTGACTCTCAGAACTGGACCTGGTCCACGAGTAAGGACCTGGCTGTGCTGACGGGAACAGGAAAGCCCCCTCTGTTTCCACGCTCACTTGTAAGCCAAGAAAGACGCAAACAGTCATCACTGAGGGCCTCCTAGGCATTGTTCTAGAAGGTGTAGAAAACTGCTGTCCACAGGGCCAGGCAAGACTGCAAATAGAAAGGGAGAGGCCTGTGCCAAAAAAGAGGGTGTACACAGCCTGGCTGGAGAGCTTAGCTAGCACTGCGCAGCTCCTGTGCTCTGTGGGACCCCAGAGCCCTGACACCTATGGTTGCCAAGTCTTCTGATTTTTCTAGAAAAGTAAAAATATCTGAACTTCAAGAGTTACTGATTTTTTTTTGTGTGCATGTGTGGCACTGGGGGTAGAACCCAGGGGCTTTCTACCTTCTATTTTATATTTTATTTGGAAACAGAGTCTCACTAAGTTGTTGAGAGCCTCACTAAGTAGCTGAGGTGGGCTTTGAACCTGTGCGATCCTCTTGTCTCAGCCTCCCACGCGGTGGGATTACAATCGTGCGCCACCACGCCCGGCCTAGAGTTACTGATTTTTAAAAATCATCTACCACCTGAAAATATTTAAATATACTTAAATAAAAAAAATACTGTGGACAAATAAATCATGTTTGGAGGCTGAATCAGGTCCCTGGGCCTAACTTCTTTTTTAGTTAATAGAGTACAGTCAGATAGAGATAAGGGAGCTGGAGAGGCATTAGGAATACCAACAGCTGGACAAACTGATTTTTAGTTAGGAACAACCATAGCAATTAACAATGAAAAACACATACTGGTAAGAGGAAAGAATTTTTAACAAAACATGAAATATTACAATTTAAAACCCAGTGCCTACAGTATGGTGAATGTTCAGCAGACATTTACTGAATATCTTATTTTTAATTTTGTTTTTCTACTGTGAAACCTTTCATGACTCCACTGGGTTTTCATGGGAGAAGAATATCATTCTGCCCACTCTCATTACCTGCAGAGGGCACTCGGCTCGCAGCGCCATGACTGGAGCTTAGGTCGGATGCGTCAGTCATTATTTCTCCCTCTTTGTCTTTCCAAAGTCTAGACACTCGGCCCTCACAGTCAGGTGTGCACTGTGCATTTGGGAATGTAGTGGGATCTGATAGATCACTCTCCTCACTGCCCCACAAAAAATCACTTCTTGCTGGGTACAGTGACACACACCTGTCAGCCCAGTATTCAGGAGGCCGGGGCACTCCGGAATTAAACAATAACAAGTGCTTGGGGGTGTAGCTCAGTCGCAAAGCACCCCTGTGTTAAGTCTTCAGCACCACAAACAAAGCAAACAAATACCCACTTCTCTTCTCATATGGTAAATATATATGAGAATATATATGCATATATATATATATTTGCAAAAGAGATAGAAAAGTAGTTCTTTTACCCTCCACTGTCCCCCAGCCACACACTTCCACATTTTAAAGGCAATGATTATTATTGGCTTATGTAAATTTGCAGAAATATTTTATTAATTGTGTGTGTGCTTTTACACACACACAGTCGCATTTTATGATACTATTTGCTTTCTTTTTAAATTTTTGACTAAAACTGAAATGACTTTCCTCCTCAGTACATACAGAGCTGCCCCAGTTTTTTTTTTTTTTTTTTTTCTTTTTAACCGGATCCCTTTCAGTTGACATTTAGGTTGTTTCCAGTCTTTTATAACAAGGCTGCAGTGAAGAGCTTTGATTGTGCTGCATTTCATACGTGGAACGTAGGTCTAGGAGGTAAAGACAAATGGAATTGCTAGATCCAAGGGCGTATACCTAGACCCAAGGGCATATACCTAGATCCAAGGGCGTATACCTAGATCTAAGAGTGTATACCTAGATCCAAAGGCATACACCTTTTAAGTTTTAAAATGAGTATTATTTTCACTGATCTAATTGTTATTTTGTTGTGAAAATGAAAACTTTAGCAAAAATTTCTGGAAACGGGCACTCCTCACACACACAGCTAATGGTAGCATTTTCCTCAATGGCAAATTGATGATTGTTTTAGAAAACAAAAAAAGTGCTACAGAAATTTTACTTCTAAGAATTAGTATTACAAAAGAATCAGAGATCTACACAAAGATTTAGGGGTGTGTGTGTGTGTATGTCTACACTACTATATTCTTGATGGCAAAGCATTGAAAACAATCTATAATAGTAGACTAGATTGGTTTATAAACCTATAGTATGTTCATATGCAGAAATACTATGAAGCCAACAAAATGTATGTTTTTGAACAATTTTAATAATCTGGGAAAACATTTACATTATGCAGTTAAGTAGAAAAGCATGTAACATAAGTCATATGACGTATAGTCTGCACTTTAAAAATATATATGTACAAAAAAGACTAGAGCGTGGTGGCACATGCTTGTAATCTCAGTATTTGGGAAGCTGAGGCAGAAGAATCTCGGTTTGTGGACAGCTTCAGCTACTTGGTGAGGTCCTTTGCAACTCAGTGAAATCCTGTTTCAAAATAAAGGAATGAGGCTGGGAGTGTAGATTGGAGCGGAGGTAGAATGCCCCTGGGTTCCATCTCCAGTACCACCAAAAGAAAAAAGAAAAGCCTAGAAACTATACATTAATAGTTTAATAGTAGTTATCTAAGTGATGGGATTGAGATCTTAATTTTTATGCTTTTCTAAATTTTCATCAATAAATATGTACCTTAAAAGCTGTAAAAACATTCTGGGCGTGGTGGTGCACTCTTGTAATCTCCACGTTTGGGAGGCAGAGACAGGAGGATCACGTAGGACCCTGTTTCCAAAAAAATAGGTCTGGGAGTGTAGCCCGGAGGCAGAAGGGTTTCCAGGAACCCCAGTACCACCAAAAAAAAAAGGAAGAAAGAAAGAAAGAAAGAAAGAAAGAAAGAAAGAAAGAAAGAAAGAAAGAAAGAAAGAAAGAAAGAGAAAAAGAAAAAGAAAAGAAAGAAAGAAAGAAAGAGAGAAAAAAAGAAAGCTGTAAAAAACATTATTAAGTAAAGAAGAAAGAAATAAAAGAAGAAAGAATGGTAAGGCGAGAGATGGGGAAAGAGAAGAGAACGAGAAAACTTTGGGGCTCTGGATCAAGACAACTACTCAAGAAACCATAGTTTCAAGCCAACTCATGTAGTGTGTGTGGGTGGGGGGTGTGTGGTGCGCACACCTGGGGAGTGAGCCAAGAGGCATTCTACTTACAAGCTATACTTACAAGCTATACTACTTACTTACCCCAACCTTTTGTACATTTATTTTGAAATAGGGTCTCACTAAGTTGCGAGAGTCTCGCTGAGTTGCTGAGTCTGGTCTTGAACCTGTAATCCTCCTTTCTCATCTACCACAGTACTTTAGATTACAGGCATGCACCACCATGCCTGGTTCATTTAATCTTTGTCTCTCAATTTTCCACTCATCAAATGGGAATAATAATATTTACCCGGCCTCACAGAATTGTGGATACACAAATGAAAATACTTTGAAAAAATACTGTTGCTATATTTTGTAATATAAGATGACATCGTTATTTATAAGGAATATTTTTTGTGTGTGGTACTGGGAATGGAACCCAGGAACATTCTACCTCTGAGTTACATCCCCAGCCCTATTTTTTTTATTCTTTGTTTTGAAACAGGGTCTCACTAAGTTGGAGAGGGCCTCACTAAGTAGCTGAGGCTGATCACGAACCCGGATCCTCCTGTCTCAGCCTCCCAAGTACTGGGATTACAAGTGTGTGCCACCACACCTGGCATAAGGAATATTTTTAAATCACATCTATTCTTTCTGTAATTTGAGTCCTCAAATACGTGATGAAATTTAACCTGTTATTTCCCATGGTGCTTTCCAGACATTTAAGAGAGGCCCAAAATTTCATTCAATCAATAAAATGGTCTATTTCTTTGAAGCAAAAATTTAACATTTCCCCTACTTACCAAAATGTCTGAAATCTTTATCTTCCTCATTCTTTTGGGTTGAAGTACTGAAAGCTGCATACCAAAACAAAAAATTATATGGAAAACAGGAAAGTTTGTTTCATGCCTGTGGAATAAAACATGTGGCCAGTGGTTTGTAAAAAGAACAGAGAAGATGCACTGAATCATAGATCGCTACCCTAGGGAAAGATATTTCATTTCAACAAGAGAAGCTGAGTAGTCAGGGGCTGGTTTACAACCTCAGGTATTTAAAATTAAGATACTTAATCTTAAATTAAGTATCTAGCATTTAATATTCTCCATAAGTTAGTCTCAAAATGCCTAAGTAAGATTATTATATTAGCCGGGCGTGGTGGCGCAATCTTGTAATCCCCACGCTTGGGAGGCTGAGACCGGAGGATCACGCAGGTTGGAAGCCAGCCTCAGCTACTTAGGCTCTCGGCAACTTAGTGAGACCCTGTTTCTAAATAAAGTATAAAATAGGTCTGGGAGTATAGCCTGGAGGTAGAAAACCCATGGGTTCCACCCGCAGTACCACCAAAAAAAAATTATTATATTACATGCATACTATCCTTCAGCCAAACTGAAATACATTAGACTCTTGAAAATTTATCATTTCTTTTTATTTTGCCAATCAAATAGCTATAACATGGTATCTCACTGATGTCTTGATTTTTATTCTTCTGATCAATATTGAATATTTCTTCATATGTTTATTGAATGTATATGTTTTTCTTCTGATAAATGTCTTTTCATTTCTTTTTCTACTTTTGTGTATTTTACATATTGATTGGAAGGAACTAAAAGGATGCTAAATATCTCAGTACTAATAATATGTGAATTACAAATATTTCTCTTGATTTGGCTTTTTTCATTATTATGTACACTACGGCATCTCTAATGAAGAAAATATATTAAATTTTACACATTTTAAGATATCTCTTGAACAAATATATTATACAATCATCAGTGTTTGTAGTAGAAACTATTTTATCTTGTACCTCTTTCCCTATTCAAAAGTCTAAGTTATATTTGCTTACATTTTCAGTATAAAATTTAAAGTTTTATTTCTCATCTTTAATTCCTTATTTATCTTGAACTGACTTTTGTATGCAGTAGGAGTAGAGATCCAATATCAATTTTTTTTGCATATTTTCTTTTCCTACTGACCCAAGATGCCACTTCTGTCATGACCAAGCTTCCACTAATGTAAAGGGATGTTTCTAGGTTTTCATTTCTTTGGTTAATTTGTCTACTTCTTTACAAATACAAAATGATCCTAATGACTCTATCTTTTTAATAAGAGTGACACTGTGTTGGTCACAACCCCATCACTGATCTTTTGTTTCTTATCCCATGTTTTCAGTTTTCAGAAATCAGAACTTGCACAACTTTTATCAAGGACTAAATCATAACCGTTTGGGGTACTCCTAGGACCTTGGACTGTGCCTGTCAAAGGTCGTACTCTGTAAGTCATGGTTAAATAAATGATGCAGGAAAATGGACGGGCCCCTGAAGCAAGCTGCCCTTAATATACTGTTTCCCTCCAAACCAGAGTCTAGGGACGCAGACTCTGCTCTTCTCTGAATGTGTGCGTCAAAGGGCAGCGGCCCTGTAGTGGCTGCAGCTCATCCCAACTTCCCTTGCCCTCAGTTGCCGCAAAGAGTGGCTCTTCACTGGATTCATAGTAAAGCTTTCTTTCCTTTTTCTTTGCTTACTTATTCACACTGTATTTATAATATTTATTTATTTATTTGTATTTATATGTTTATTCCTCTGCATAGCCCCTGTCACTTTTCCAGTCCTCCCCAATCACTGAAGCTGTGAAAGCTGCCATAAGAAAGGATAGCACCAGATTAAAAAGCTTCTGTGCTGGGCATCGTAGTGCACGCTTGTAATCCCAGCATTCGGGAGGCTGAGACGGGAGGATTGCGATATGCGGACAGCCTCAGCTACTTAGCGAGGCCCTTTGCAACTCAGTGAGACCCTGTTTCCAAATAAAGAATAAAAAGTAGGACTGGGGGTGTGGCTCAGAGGTCGAATGCCCCTGGGTTCCATCTCAAGTACCGCAACAAACTGCCGCACCTTCTTCCCAGTCTGAAACGGAGCACGGCTCGTTTCAGCTGGAATGCTGCACCACGGCAGACATTCCCTGGAACAGGCGTGTGGCATCTCATTCTGGGGAATAGTATTAGGCATGGGGATTTGGGGATTTTTTGGAATTGGCCTTGTTACCAAAAAAATATTTGAGACTTATGTTATTAATTTTTATTCCCTGAAACTAACATTTATGTATGAGTTGCACCTACATTTCCAAATGACCGATCTAACAAGAATTCTATAAAGACTCAGACAATAACAAGCAGAACAAGCCTTAAAGGCAACGGATCCTCCCCAGGTTTTTCCCAAGCAAATATTAACAATATACCTAAAATAGAGCCAAGACAAGTTGTTCCTACCGTTATGAGTTCTAAAAATGTTTACTCAGAGGTAGACTATGGTAGAGTGGCTACTGTCCCCCCAGTAACCCTACCCCCTTTGGTTGTACAATGGCTGCGTGGACAGCTGCAGAATAGATGGGTACCCAGGCACAGCCTTGGGACATGGAAAAGTATGAAACGTTCCTCTCCTCAGTAGTGCCTATTGATTAAAAAACAATGGTGTATATTAATCAGAGAGTATAATGCTTAGCATAGGATATTATTATGATATTATATTAGTAGTTAATAATAAACTTCTGATCTTTTCCTTGGTTGTTTGTAAGAGGAAATATTCCCTTAAAAAAGAAATTGGCCATCTGTCACCTTGCCTTGATGTATTAGTTTTTTGTATTCTTACTGATGAGTTAATTCTAGAAAAAAATTATATTAGTAGAATGTAGCCAAAAAAAAAAAAAGTATAAAATACTTGCCAAAACCGAAAGTAGAGAGAGCAAAAATGTAAAATAAATAGAGCAGCTTCACTCTCCATTGTGTCTGTGTGCTGTTTCTCCACTGAACTTCACTGACTCCTCACTCCACCGCTCGCAGATCCCTGACTCTTGCTAGGGCTGGACCCCGGCAACAAACAAACAAACAAAACTTCTGTGCAGCAAAGGAAACAATCAAGAGTCTGAAGAGAGAGCCTACAGATTGGGAGAAAATCTTCACCAGATATTTTTCTGATAGAGAACTAATATTGTAATATACAAATAACTCACCATCAAAAACAAATAGCACAATAAAAAAAAATGGGCAAATGAACTGAATAGACACTTCTCAAAAGAAGAAAATAGAAATGGCTAATCAATGCATAAAAATATGCTCACCATCATTAGCAATCAGGGAAATGCAAATAAAAACAATACTGAGATTCTATCTAACTCCAATTAGAAAGGCAATCATCAAGAATACAAACAACAATAAGTTCTGGCAAGGATGTGGAAAAATAAGAACTTTTATACAATGTAGGTGGAATTACAAATTAGTGCAGCTGCTATGGAGATCAAGATGGAGGGTCCTCAAAAGTCTAGGAATAGAGCCACCATATGACCCAGCTATACCACTTCTTCTATACCACTTCTTGGTATCTTTCCAAAAGAATTAAAGTCAGAATGTTATAGTGATACATGCACATCCATGTTTATAGCAGCACAATTCACAATAGTCAAATTATGGAACCAACCTGGGTGTTCTGTCCACAAATGAATGGGTAAAGAAAGTGTGGTATATACACGCAATGGAATTTCATTCATCTATAAAGAAGAACAAAATCATATGATTATCAGAAAAACGGACGGAACTAGAGAATATTATGCTAACGGAGATCATCCAGTCTCAGAAAGTCAAGGGTCATATGTTTTCTCTCATATGTGGAAGCTAAGAAGAAATAGTAAACAACAGATACTTCAGATAAATGGGGAGAGAGAGAGAGAGAGAGAGAGAGAGAGAGAGAGAGAGAGAGAGACAGAGAGAGAGAGACAGAGAGAGCAGTAGAATATTGGAAGTGGGGAGGAAATAAGGGGAGACTTGAGGAAGGAAAGAGTTCAAATACCTCTGTATTTTTATATGAAGGTATCACCATCCATTTTACTAACATGTACAGGGAGCTGGGGGAGTGGGGTGGGGTCCAGAAGAAATCACATAGTACGTTTGTATTACTTTAACCCTCACTATGATGTCTAATTAGAATGCACCAATAAAATATATTAAAAGAAAAAGAAAGGATAACGGGTCCCAGTAGCTTTTGTCTGGGTATCTACCTGGGAACGTGGGTGTTTAAAAGTAGTTTCTCAGCCACTTTCTGGTGCAGCTTCTAGCATGAAGATTTCTCCTCTGAGCTCAGTGGCTTTTCATGTTCACAATCTTCCCTCTCTTTAATGTTCTTGTTTATTTGTCTTTTACCAGAATATCTTTGACTAAAGACTATCTTTAAATTGCTGCATTCTTTAGGAGTCTAAGAGGGGGAAGGTCAAGTGCCGCTCAAGCAGGGAAAGTCATGTTAGTGCACTTTGGCTACATGTTAAAATCGGTTCCTCAGCTGTCTCAGTAGGGTCACTGACCTAGATTCTGGAGGCACAAATTGAGTAAGCTTTGGCCATAATGAATCCGTTTAGATGGAGAGACAGGGAAGCAAGCAAAAAACAAACATAGGCCGGGTGTGGTGGCGCACGCTTGTAATCCCAGAATTTGGGAGGCTAAGACAGGAGGACCACGGTTCGAGGAAGCTTCAGCTACTTACACCCTTTGCAACTCAGTGAGTCCCTGTTTCAAAGAATTAAGAAAAAAATAGGGATGCATATGTTGCTGTATTTCTCTGAATTCAACCTCTTTGGAAAGATACCCAGGAGTGGTATAGCTGGATCATATGGTGGATCTATTCCCACCTTTCTTAGGAATCTCCACACAGTAATAGCCAAAATATGGAACCAACCCAGACCACCATCAACAGATGAATGGATAGCAAAACTGTGGGAAATACATACAATGGAATTCTATTCAGCCATAAAGAAGAACAAAATTATATCATTTGCAAGGAGATGGAAAGCCCTGGAGAACATTATGTTAAGTGAGATCAGCCAAGCACAGAAGGAGAAGGTACATATGTTTCCTCTAATATGCCCAAACTAGGAAACACAAAGGATACCAGTGGGACTCTAGATAATGGAGGGGAAATACCAGCAAAGTTTGAATGGAAAGATAGGAGAGGAGGAAGGCTGATCCTGATTAATGAGGGTCTACATCTGAACATGTGTAAAATTATGAATAAGACATGGTTAACCTAGACAACCATTGGTGGGAGGGGGGAAGGGAAAACGGGGGCGGGGGGGAGAGGGCACCAAATATAGTTTAAATGTATACTATTTATGTTCAATAAAAAAAATTGTTAAAAAAAATAGGGAATGTGCAAAGGCCCGGGAACATGAAATATTATGGTTTGGTACATTTGGAAGGAAGGCACTGAGAGAAAATTATTGGAAAAACAAATTTGAACCAGACTCTGTACGTTTTATGGTCTGCTAGGAAATATGAATTTGTTCCCGTAGGCCAATTTGGGTCATATTCTTACCACTTTCATAATGTTGTTGCAAACTGCGATTCTCCTGTCTCAGCCTGCGAAATGCTGGGACTACAAGCATGCGCCATCACCCCTGGCTTGAATACAGTCTCTTAACAATGCATTGTGTAACCTTGTTTGGTTTAGAGCTTTTGATTTTGATTTGTGGCAACCATGTGGGAAAAAGTTTGATACAGGGACAAGCCTGAGGATCATTGTCATAATCTAGAAAAAAACGAGAACCTGGATTAAGAAAGTAGGAGGAGGAAAGCATCCCTATGATCTATTTCAAAGGCAGAATTGATGAAGCCACAGGATCATTTAAAAGAAATACACTTCCCATAGCAAGAATCTCTTTAGAAGCCTGCCCATTATGTTTTTAATATTAAAAACATAAAAATGGTCACTTAGTTTATAGACATAGTGTTTTGACTTTTGCTGTGCTGGTAGTTTCCTGTGGTTTCTAAGGAACAGGGAAAAGAAAAAGAAAACCCATAGTCTTTCTTTCCCGTAGGTCTGCTCTGTGAATTTTAAAGATCAGTAAATAAAAGCCATATTGTGTCACTTGAGTCATATTGAAAATGTGGTACTTTATGATCCTACGAGATAGCTGAATCAGTATGTAGATCTTGGTTTTTAAATTCTAAGGTCAGTCTTTCTGTCCAGACCATAATATCTTGAATTTTTTTAAATTTGCCACACTTAGTTTTTCCCCTATACTGCTTTTAAGCAAAAATGTCACTGTAATGAGTTTATACAATATTGCCATTGTTTTCAGAGTAACTTTGGAAAACCCTAATGACTTGGGCAATATTTGCAAATTGCAATTAATTTAAGGCTGTCTACACTAAAGGAGATTTTTAACTTGGAAATAATAGGTTGAATTAGCCAGTTTTACTGAGATAGAACAATCAACTTATAATTTGTGGTTTGCTTAAAAAGTCTCTCAGCAGAAGGGGCATGGACTGGGTTCTTCCCCCACATGCTCATGCCAACCTGGACTGGGCAATCTGAGTGAAAAAGAATGGCTTGCAAGAAGCATTTTTCCATCCAGAAGGCCACTCGTGCTATGCCAATTAGACTTGGAAGTTGGTTCAACTTGCTGGACCAGAAAGCAGCCATGCAGCAGAAGTTTAAAAACTATAAAATGATCCCTTATGAAATGCAGATAGATGGACTATAGTAATTGTCAGGTTAATTTATCTTTAGAGAATCAATACCCTTCCCACATTCCTAAATAGGCATCTAAATGAGCATTTCCCCCTGTCTGAACCAAATCAGTTGCTCACCAAAGTGTCTGATAGACCAGCAAATCCAGTCATTGGGAGAGAAAATGTCTTAGATAAATTATCATTGTTCACCAGTGATGGAATTCAAATAGGCCCCCGAGGTACTGCATGCCACCACTTGGCAGTGGGCCTTTTGGACTACTCAATTTAATTAGAGTAGCATTTATTTAATGCCTGTTATGTAAACTTTTTGTGCTGGGTACTCTGCTCATGCCAGAATGCTTTCCTAAGGGACTGGGCAACTTAGGAGAACTCAACGAGTATATAATACAGTTTCCTGTCTGATTGTGAGGCGATACTATTTATCTCTCCAAAGTTGAACTGATGGGAAGGAGGGAGTGTGAGGGTCACACTGAATGGAGAACTTTTGTGACCTTATCTCCCCCAGTAGAGACTTTGGCCATCTTGGGGCAGGGAGCTTAGTGAGGAGAGGAATTTGGTGGCTTGAGGGATTTTAGGAGGTAAGACCCTAGGGTCTCCTGTGTGATGCTCCATAGGGACCTGCAACTTGATCCTAACAGGGCATGGTACATTCAGGTTTACCAGCCATTTTGGTGGCTGGCACACCTCTCTTCTATATCTCTGTTCATCAGTCTTTCATTTTATTTTGTAATAATTTTGTAATGTTTGTACCCAGGGAGTTTCCTCCTCTTAATTGAAGAATTTTATTTTTGTAGGTTTTTTTTTTCCTTTAGTTTTTACCTTTGGATGATTGATGGTACAGAGGGGAAAGGATTAGACAGGAAGCAGATAGATAAGCTGACAGAAATGACAACAAAGCCATTTTAATGTTTAAATCATAACAGAAAACCATTTATGAGTTATGATCTATTATTTCTTACTGAAGAGTAACACAGGTATAATTAAAATCTTTCAGCCTCGCTCGGGTTTTATCCAGAGAGATCTTTTCAGGAATTCAGGCATCGTTTATCTTGTAAAATGTTTTTATGGAGCTCGTTTATATGACAGCTTCATCACCATGGTGTCTGGACCCAGGCTGCCAGTGACATGGTCCTAAATTGAGCCTCTTGTTGCCCACAGCACAGAAAGCACGATCTTGCATACATGCAGTGGTGGGAATAGCAGTTTACATTACATAGTGCATTAAAAAATGTTTTCCAAGCTCTTCCAATCTATTAGAATATGGAATTGTATCCCTTGCTAATTTCATCTTTTTTTTTTCTCCAAATGATAGTTTGGATACCAGTCTACAGGCCAGATGGTTGAACTAAGTTTTTCACTGAGAATCTTAAGGTCACAGAGAGCATTTAGTGATTTTTTTTTTTTTTTTTTTTTTTTTTTTGGTCTGGGGCTTATTCCATCTAGAGTCTCCTCTCAAAATCCAAATATTCCTTGGAAGGTTATGTTATGAGGTAATATCTTAAAACATCATAGCCTGGATTGGTTGTTAGCTATCTGAAACAGAGTTTTCAGGTGGTAAAGGAGGTTACTTAGAAGAAGATGGTGGATCTAAGAGGGGAGGAGCATCAGCCAGGGCTTCTGGAGGTGAACCCCATGTCCAACCCCAGCTCTGACCTGGTCTCTTACCAGCCTCCCACAAGACAGGCCTTAGGTCTCTGTGCTCACAAAGTCTCTCTCTAGATTCTGAAAATTTAGGGACCCGTGTCCCCATGATTGCTTTCCAGGCCACTTCAGCAGAAAGCAGAGTATAAGGAAATGTTCATAGAATGAACAAGAACTTTAATCCATGGCCGCATGCCTTGTTGTAACATTTAACCTTCTTGCTAGTGTTGTTCTTGTTTAAAAAAAAATTGATTCCGCCCTGCGTGGTGGCGCACGCTTGTAATCCCCGCGCTTGGGAGGCGGAGACAGGAGGATCGTGCAGGTTCGAAGCCAGCCGCGCTGGCTTAAGAGACCCTGTTTCTAAACAAAAAAAAAGTATAAAAATAGGTCTGGAAGTAGAAAGGTTTCCAGGAACCCCAGTACCACCAAAAAAAAAAAAAAAAAAAAAAAAAAAGTTGATTCCTAAGAATTTTAGAAACTGAGACATTTATCTTTTCTCTTTAACCCTTAGAAGAAATATTCCATTTCTCTGTAAGATAATAAAACTAATAGATATATAGCAAATATTAAATGTTTGTTGTGTGCAGGGCACTTTATACAGATTAATTTATTTAAATCTCACATCAACTTTATGAAATAATAAATTTTCCCACTGTGCAAATAAAGAAGACAAGGCAGAGAATTAAATCTACTTCTCTACATATTTTCTTTTTCTTACTATTAAAGAAAAAGTGCTGAATGACAATGACAAAAAAAAAAAAAGCTCTATTTGGTTTTAGTCAAACTTCACTGTAGACTTGAACCAGGTGTCAGTAACCCTGGAAACTCAAGAGGCCGAGCCTGGAAGATCGCAATTTTGAAGCCAGAAAAAGTGGGAGCCTGGGGATGTAACTCAATGGGTCCAATACCAAGTAAGGAAAAAGAGGAATTTATCCTTTAGGGTTGTAGTCCAGTTCTAGATATATCCTTGCATAACAATCTATTTAGTTAGTTCCTAAAAATCAACCTGGATGTGGAATTGTTAGCAAGCGGAGGACTCAAGACCGCATGAAAGCTTTGTCCACCAGGTGGCGCTCACACCTCTGAGTGAGGGGCACTGGAGGGAACACTTGTGATGGTGTTGTCAACACTCACGACAAGAGACTGAGGCACAGTAGCGGCCTTTAGTTTCCTGGGCCTACAGCTGTGATCCAGGGAGGCCAAGGAGCCATCACACACCCCAGGTGCACGCTGCGTATTTTTCTCTAAGGGGAAGAACATTCTCAGGTGCATAGTCCATGTGGTACAATGCAAGGAAGCAGGCTCCGTTTCACATCCAAATGCAAATGCAGATTTCTTAATCGCAGCCCCACCAGTTAATAGTTGTATGACCTTGGGTAAGTTACTTGACCTTTCTGTGCTTTGGGGTCCCCATGCATAAAATGGGGACACTGGTTGCACTAACTTCATTCTGAGTCACTTGCTCTGCTCACAGAGGGGCAAAATAAATGTCCTATGAAGTAGAGTTAATGATGTGATGCTTCTGTACCTCAGATGTAATCAACGTTTTACTTGGCTCAGAATTTGCCAACAAGGAGAGCAACTTGGTTTCAGCTTTCACTGGTCATGTAAAGTCATGAGTATTTGCTGGATGTAAGTGGTCATTACAACAAGACCTGTTCACTTGGCACCTCCGGCGAGCCAGCTAGTCAGTTCTCTAGGTGCTGCTGCTAAGAACGAGGCAGGTCCTGGCCCCACCTTTGTGAAACTTAAAATCTACAGGAAAAATATTATGAAAGAACAGTGACAGAAAAGAAAACAATTACATGTGTGCAGAGGAATGCTTGGGGTTCAGGACAGGCTTCCAAGAAGAGGGATCAGTAGGAGGGAGTCCCCCCAAAAGAAATGGATGAGAGTTCTAGGCAAAAGAAAGGGCATCTGCACAGGCCCCAAAGTGGGAAGGAGGTTGCTAACCTCAACTGAGCAAAGACCAGTGCAGCTGAGGGGGGAAGAATGGGACAGAGAGGCTGGCAGCTGGAGAGGCGACTTACTGGGCAGCGAGAAGGATTAAAGGGTTTTAAGCAAGAAAGGAACATCAGATGGTGTGGCTCTAGGGAGTGCATTTTAAAAAAATAAACCAGAGCTGGTAATGTTGGCGCATGCCTATAATCCCAGTACTTGGGAGCCTAAGACAGGAGGGTTGCAGGATTGAGGCCAGTCTCAGCCATTTAGTGAGGCCTTCAGTAACTTAGTGAGACCTTGTCTCAAGATAAAAAATAAAAAGGGCTGAGTATGTAGCTCAGAGTTAGAATGCCTCTGGATTCAGCCCCCAGTACCCACTTCCCCTAAAAACGTCCTAGTGACTGAAAAGAAGAGACTGAATTGGGAGATAACAGTGCAGAAACTTTTGTGTTATTTCAGCCCAAGGGCGATGGCAGCCTGTGAGGCATTAAAGCACACGGACTTGAGAGGCTTTTTTGATTGGACACAGGAGGGGGAGGAGCCAGCTTTTCTGGTTTTAGCAACAGAGTTGACTCAGAGTTGTCCTTTCCCCAGACAGAGAATGGTATTGAAGTGGCAGTTTTGGAGGTAGTTTCTGTGTTCATTTCAGGACGAATTTGAGTCCAAAGAAATATTCAAGAGGAACGGATAAGCAAGTGTTTACATATGTGGAGCTCAAAGGACAGATTGGGTTTATAATCCAGAAACAGGAGGTTGCAGGTCGGGGCCAGCTTCAGTAGCTTAGTGAGGCCTTCTGCAACTTAGTGAAACCCTGTTTCTAGAGGAAGGGGGAGTAGTTCAAAGGTAGAATGTTCCTGGGTTCAGTCCTTGGTAATGCGCGTGTGTGCGTGCACGCGCGCACACGTGCGTACACATATTGGGGTTGTTTGTACAGATTTAGGATGTGTCAGCATAGATATAAATAGAAGATCTGATGAGACCTTCTTGGGGGAAGTTATCCATCTGAGGTCTCCACAATGAAAACAGAAGGAGCAGTCAGAGGTATAGGGGAGATGGTATAGGGGAGATTCAGAAGGCCCACCCCCACTCCCAGAAATGATCAAAGGCAAGAACGCGGTTGATGGTATTTAAAGCTCCTTCAAAGTCAGGGAAGATGAAAATTAAAACACGTTCTTCAGATTTGCAACCAAGAGGTCAGGGGTGGCCTTAGCAAGATCAGGTTCTGTGGCACACTGAGGGCAGAGGCCAGATTGCAGTTAGTTGAAAAGTTAAGTGTGAGGCGAGGAAAGGATGATAACACATGCTAAACACACTTTCTAGGAATTCATCTTGGAAAGTGAAGTGAAGGGAGGGCTTTGTAATGGAAAAAGAAATGAGCACGGAACAGTTTTTGTTTTTCTATTTTATTTTTTAAACAGCAATTGGAATCCCAGGGCATTTTACCTCTAGGAGACACCCCCAGCCTTTTAAAATTATTTGATCTCTCTCTTTCTCTTTTAGAAACAGGGTCTTGCTAAGTTATTGAGGGTGTCACTAAGTTGCTGAGGCTATCCTTAAACGGGCAATCATCCTGTCTCAGCCTCCTAAGTCCTGTAATTATAGGTGTGCACCCCACACCTGGCTGAGTGTTGGATCATTTTAAATGCTGATGCAATGAAACAACAGGAGAGAGAAAGAGGATGGGAGGGAGGGAGGGAGGGAGGGAGGGAGAGAGAGAGGAGAGAGAGAGAGAAGGAGAGAGAGGAGGGAGGGAGGGAGGGAGAGAGAGAGAGAGAGAGATCAAAGAAAAACTCCCAAGAAGGAATCCAGAACACAGGAAGAAGGACAACTTTCCCATAAGAATGGTAGAGATGGGCAAATTCAAGAATATTCATGGATCTGGTACCAGGACGCTGGGGTCATTCCTATGTAATGCTTGTGATATAATCACTGCTAAAAACGAGTGAGGCCAAGGTGCTCAGAGGTATAAGCAAAAAGGAAAGGTTTACTTTTTTTTATTTTTTGGTGGCACTGGGGATGGAACCCTTCTATCTCCGGGTTACATTCCCAGACCTATTTTTATATGGAAACAGGGTCTCTTAAGCCAGCAAGGCTGGCTTCAAACCTTCACAATCCTCCTGTCTCTGCCTCCCAAGCATGGGGATTACAAGTGTGCACCACCACGCCCTGCAAAAGGAAAGGTTTAAATAGTCAAAAGTGCAAACCAAAGAAGATGAGAATCCAACTGAGAACGGTGAGCACTGAGTTATGACACAACAGGAGAAGGCTGTGGTTTCTGGCAGCATCCCTCGGGCCCTGAGGCTGCGCGGAGCTGGTGAGCGGTGGGTCCATCCACTCCTGTGTTGTTATTGTGTCTGTCCTGTGCCAGATGCTCTGCCATATGCTGGGTTCTGCTGGCCAGCTGTCACACAAAGAAGACTAGAACAAGGCCTTGTGATGGTAATGAGAGTGTTAGACCTGGAATCTTTGCTAGGTAGGGAGGGGAGTGAGGGGTGGGAGAGCAGAAGGATTTGGAAACTAAGGAGCAGGAAGCCACTCCCAAGCAAGTGAACTAGCAGGCATCCTGGGCAGTTGCTAAACCATGGGTGAGTGTGGCCAGAGACTAAGCTTCTAGATTACAGGAATAGGGCCTAAGAACTGGCGGCTTAGGGGGATGAAACATGATGTCACAGCAACCTGTGGTGCCTTTTGTTTTTATTTTTTGTTTTTATCAGTGCATTACAAATTTAAATGTGTCATACACAAACATTAAACATTTTGGTTGATCTTAGAAAAGAGATAAACATTCTCAACATGGCCTATAAAGGACTGTCACTCATCCCATCTTCTGCTAAGGATGTCTCTTCTCAGCCAGTCTTCTTTTTTTTTTTTTTTTTTTTCCTTCCCACATGCTTGGTACTAGAGATTGAATCCAGGGGCATTCTACCTCCAGGCTACACCCCCAGTTCTTTATATTTTTTATTTTGAAACGGAGTCTCCCAAAGTTGCCAAGAGTCTTGCTAAGTTGCTGGGGCTGGCTTTAAACCTGTGATACTCCTATCTCAGCCTCCAAGTACTGTGATTACAGGTGGGGGCTAGTACCTCCGGCCTCAACTGCTCTGATCTTTGTTGAGGTGCTTGCCTGGTCGTGAAATGCTACGTCCTCACACATCCCTCAAAGCCTTTATCAAGTTACGCTTTTCTCAGCTCTCAATGTGTACGTATCAGCCTTAAGAAGAGCCTCCTTTAGTCTCAGACTAGTTCTATGAAATTTCCCTTCAGCGCATTTAGTACATGTTATTATATATTTGTGTGTCTAATGAATTATTTTTGTGTCCCCCCACAAGTCTATAAACCTCATAAAAATAGTAACTATACATGTTTTGCTGCTTCTTATACCACAACAACCAGCACTGTACCTAGTATGTAGTAGGTGTTTAATAAATATTTGTTAAATAGACAAAGAAATTAAGTAACTCACCCAGCCATTGATTAAACATACTAAGAATAACAATATTAACATGAATAAGATGCATTCATTACATTTTAGACCCTTGTCACACCTTGCGTGTATGTCACTAATTGCTAAATTTCACCAGCACACCCAACTTGTGGGGAAGAATACAAAAGCTTAATGAGGCCACGACATAAAACAGGAGGCCCCACAACACGGATGTTTGGTTTCCCCAGGGTCTCTCCCACAGTGAGGGTGATGTCAGAAAGAGGTGGTTGCTTTTCTATAATCATGGGAGGCTTTCTTCTGTGATTGCCAATCTGTCTGCCCTGCCCTGAGCATTGTGGAACCGGAGCTCCAGGCGACTGGAGCATGTGCAGAACACGCCCTGCTGTCCTGGGTGTTAGTGGATAGACAGAGTGAAGGGCAGGTCATTCAGCAGACGCATCTCCACCATATGTGGGCCGGCCTCAGTCTACAGCTGCCCATCTCCTCCCTTGTTGCTTGAACATTCATTTAAATAATTGGTATCAAGATGACTTCATCTATTACCTGGAGATTTTATTCCTGTGTTTCTAATTGTAACCTTTTGGCCCTTCTTCTATTTTGTGTCTGGACCAGGGGCTCTCCATTAGCTCAAAGAATAAACAAGCATTTTTCCGACTTGAGTTCAATTGTATAAATCTTACAGGGAATAAAGTGTTCTCAGAAAAGTTAATGGATTTGAAAGAACACACCATGATGCAGGAAGAAGATTTTCTACCATAAAGGATCATTAAGAGTTATAAGTCTCCCTGACTATCAGGGGGTAAATAAAGTACATCAACTGCTGGTTTGTTCTGGATGGAGACAACAGGAGTGCCTGGTTAAGTAGGAGTAACTGCCCCTGCTTGCAGGTAGAGCATAGGTGGCTTCAAGATATCGAACAGAAATCTCTATGGAGTTTGGCTCTGAAGTTTGTCCCACTGCATGGGCCTGGGGATGCCTCGCAGACTGCCCACCCAACTTGATGTGGTTCTGGGGGAGGGTTCCGGTATGCACCTGCAGAGGAGAATTGTTATACGCCTTTGGAAAGTCCCCAGTCACCCCTGTAGGCTCAGTGACAGTCAATGGACCTTATAGGGACCTTTAGATGGGACCAGGGTCCATCCAAGCAGCCGTCTGGGTAGTTCCATCCCCAAAACCAGTTGAGGGGACAGCTCTTAAAAGATGACAGCTTGGGAATCTGCCTAATTCCTTTTTGTTTCCCCCTGTCTTCTTTCTCCACTCAAACTTAGACCTGATCCTATGGAGAAAGGACCATCTTTGAATTGCTTCTACCACCCAAAGAAATCTAAACTCAACATTAATTGGAGACAATGACTATTTTCTATACTAATGCACCCTTTTTATTATGAAAAATAAAACACTTTTGCACACTTGGGTTTGTGGACAGAAATTCATATTCTACACACATGCTCTCAGTTCTCTTCCTGCATCGGCGTCTGGTCTTCTGGTTCATAATGGGTTCTACGTTTTGAGAAGAAGCCTATGTGTGGAATAGGGCGTGCACAGTTGTTCTGTTCATCAGAGTATAAGTTTTGAGTCTCTCAGTTGACCTCATTTGTACTTTTTACAGTTTACCAAATATTCATTTTTCACATGAAGAGATAATAAATATTTGTGAACACCTGTCTCAGATCAAAGCCTTACCTGGCACCTTTTCCATTTAGACCCTGTCCTCAAGGGGTTTGTGACTGGAATGGAGACAAGGTGTAGCTGAGTGCATTGAGCATTACCAGCTTCAGTCAGTTGCTAAGAGGAGTTTGGCTGGGTTTCATTTTGTTTTTTTGTTTAGGTTTTGTGTGTGTGTGTGTGGGGGGGGTGGTATTGGGGATTAAATCCAGAGGCATTCTAACTTGGAGCTAACACATCCAGCCCTAGTGTGTGTGTGTGTATGTATGTATGTATGTATGTATTGTTTTTTATTTTGTTTTGTTTTGCAGGTCTGGGGATGGAACCCAGGGGAATTCGACCTTCGAGCTACACTCCCTGCCCTATTTTTTATTCTTTATTTTGAAACGGTCTCACTGAGTTGCGGAGGTCCTCACTAAGTAGCTGAGGTTGTCCGCGAACCGCCATCCTCTGGTCTCAGCCTCCCAAATGCTGGGATTACTAGTGTGTGCCACCACACCCGGCTTATTTTTTATTTTGAAACAGGGTCTCACTAAGTTGTAGAGGCCCTCACTCAGTCGCTGAAGCTGGCCACAAACTTGTGATCCTCTTGTCTCAGTCTCCCAAGTACTGGGATTACAAGCATGTGCCACAACACCTAGCTATTTGGCTGGTTTTTAAAAAATTATTTCATGATACTGAGGATTGAACCCAGGGGTGCTCTGCCACTGAGCTACATCCTAAGCCATTTTTGTTTTAATTTGAAACAAGATCTCACTCATTTGCTTAGACTGGCCTCAAACCTATGATCCTCCTGTTTCAGCCTCCCAAGTTTGCAAATTTATTCTTTGAAGAAATACCTGCTACACTACTTTGTGTGTATAAAATTTGTGTTTCCTCCTAAAAAGAGGGTGGCATGCTGGGTGTGGTGGCACACACCTGTAGTACCAGTATATTAGAGGCTGAGATACGAGGATCACAGGTTCTAGGACAGCCTCAGAAAGTGGTATGACTCTCAACCTAGCAAGATCCTGTTTCAAAAATAAAAATAAAATAGGTCTGGGGGTATATCTCAGAGGTAGACTGTTCCTGGGTTCAATTTCTAGTAACACACACACACACACACACACACACACACACACACGTATTGTACATTTCAGTGACAAAGGTATTTAGTGACCAGATACAGTACATTTATTAAATAAATTGGAAAATGCAAATTAGAAAAAATTCAGGTTTCTGGTAGCTGGGAGGATAGGGAAACCAAAGAAAATATATATTTGAATAATCCATGGGTGTATTCATTCGAGTCTCCCCTCCATGCCAGTCTGGTATGGAGCTGTACCTTTCCTCTGTATTTCTATCTTTTAATAAACTTCTTTAAATCTTCCAAAAAAAAAAAAGAATCTAATTCATGATACAACCATAAAAATAGTTGCCAATTGACTCAAGCGTCACTTCCTGCAGAGGCAGAGCTGGTTAGCATCCATGCTCCCAAATACCTATATATAGTGCTATATGCAATGTGTTATTCAATAAAATAACACATCCCATTATTCCCATATTATATTCTAGGGGGGCACTTTAGCATTGTAAGTAACATAGATTTTGGATTTAAACAGCCCAAGTTTGAATTCCAGGCTTATCTTTTGCTGACTATGTGAACTTGGGCAAGTCATTTAGTCTCTTCGAACCCCTGGCCTCATTTGCAAAATAATAATAATATCACCTATTTCATAGAGTTTCTGTAAGAGGCAAAGAGGACAATTGCAAAATGCTGACCCACCCTAAGACACAGAGTCAATAGATAATAGGACAATTACTATTATTACAGAACTTGTCATATTGCATTGCAATTATGAGCTTAGGAACACCTTCCCTGTGGACTATGAATGCTAAACGGCAGGTCCTGGGCCCTGACCTCCATCATACAGCCTCTCGCCTTCCTAGCAGAGACGCTCATAAATAGTTACTGAGATGTCTAGAACAAACTCTAACTGCAAACCATTAACTCTTTTTATTTTTTTGTACTGGAGAATTGAGCCCATGTGCATTCTACCTTTGAACTACACCTTCAACCCTTTAAAAAAAATTCTTTTTTAATTTGAAACAAGGTTTCAAGCTAAGTTGCTGAGGCTGATCTTAAACCTACCATTCTCCTGTCTCAGCCTCCCAAGTACTGAGATTATAGGCATGCACCACTATGGTTAAACCATTAACTATTAAAGTCAGTGCTCTAAGGTCATTTCTACTTTTAACACAAGCTAACTTTTATTTTATTTTATTTTATTTTATTTTATTTTGGTGGTACTGGGGTTCCTGGAAACTCTTCTACTTCTGGGCTACACTCCCAGACCTATTTTCTTATATTTTTATTTGGAAACAGGGTCTCTTAAGCCAGCGCGGCTGGCTTCGAACATGTGCGATCCTCCTGTCTCTGCGCCACCACACCCGGCTAACACAAGCTAACATTTAAAGGGCATTTATTAAGTGCCAAGGTTTGTTCCAGTGCTATACATTATATTTAAACCACTTTATGAAATAGAAAACCGAGAAATTTAAGGCCCAGAGGAGGCAAATAAAAAATAAGCACACACACACACACACACACACACACACACACACACACACACACACAACCCAAAAAACAAAAAACAAAACAAAAACACTGAGGCCCAGATAGGATCATGTGGGCTCTGTGATTTCTGAAATTTTGTTAGGCTCCCAGAGTAAAGTCCCAGCTATCTGCTCCTCCATTTAACTGTCTAAGCGGGTGGCAAGGCTGAGAAGCAACCATGTGTTTTTCTTTCTCTTTAGTGTAAAACTTTTTTTTTTCAGTCTTTTTTTTTTCTTTTGGAAAAACAAGTGAAAGAAATTCTTGCTTCATTCATAATTTTACCCCTGCTGAGGGTTCCCAAAGAGGTCCTTAGAAGGACTTCTCCCCTGCAGAGCCCTATTCAAGGATGCCAGGAGGGTTCTTACTCCGCTGCAAGTCAGAAACACCCCAAGCAACAATTATTTTTATTGAGAGGGGTTCAAAATAGACTTCTAGTGCATTAAAAATAACAATGCCAATTCCATTTGTGTATAAAAACAATGAATCACCTGTGAAGTCATAAAACTATCAGTAAGTGGAATAAAAATAAGAGTGGACAGCATCATTAAGAATTGTCTTAAACTTGCTTTTTTAAAAACTATTTCATGTGATCTGTCCTACTGTGTTAATGTCACTTATCAATTATTCATATTGCCTATAGGAATAAAAGATGTATTTTTTTTTGTTTGATTGTTTGTTTGGTGGTACTTGGGTTCCTGGAAACCCTTCCACCTCCGGGCTATACTTCCAGACCTATTTTATATTTTTTATTTGAAAACAGGTCTCTTAATCCAGAGAGGCTGGCTTCGAACCTGCGTGATCCTCCCGTCTCCATCTCCCAAGTGCAGAGATTACAAGCGTGTGCCACCAGGCCCAGCAAAAGATGTGTTTTAAAATTAAGAAGAACCTAGCTGGATGTGGTGGTGCACGCTTGTAATTCCAGTACTTGGGAGTCTGAGACTAGAGGATCACAGTTCGCAGACAGCCTCAACTATTTAGTGAGGCCCTTTGCAACTCAGTGAGAACCTATTTCAAAATAAAGAATAAAACATAGGGCTAGAGGTGTAGCTCAGAAATAGAATGCTCCTGGGTTCCATCCCCAGTACCTAAAAAAGAAAAGAGAAATGAAATAAAATGAAAAAAGAAAAAAGAAAGAAGAAAGAAAGAAAGAAAGAAAGAAGGAAGGAAGGAAGGAAGGAAGGAAGGAAGGAAGGACGAACCTTGGAATTATTCAAGTAAGCTGATTGGAATCCTTCCAGATTCTGCATTTGTTTCTACTGACCAAAAGTTATCTGACTTGGGAAAATATTTGTATTTCTCTCCCCTTTTCTAAATGTCCTACAAGGACCCATAGAAGGGTGGGAAACATTCTCCAAGTCCCAAAGGAGCCCTCCATTTGCCTGACAGAGATAGCTGGGCTGCGTGCCAAGGAGGCCGCTCAAGAAGGTGAGGAAGACGCCTCCCAGTAATTTTTCAGATGTTCTCCTATGCATACTTTCTTCATTCATAATTAACAGTTGCCAGATAATAGATAAAATGTGACTTTGAGAGCATTAAGTTATTTTTCTTTCACGTACATCATAAAAGACACACAAAAATGTCAAGTTTAAGAGAACAACTTTGTGGTGCCGAGTATTTATTCAAAGAGTTTCTTTAGCTTTTACTGCCAAAACTAGACACAGAAACAGCAAAGGACACTACATGAGTCTGAGATCACTTGCTATTCTTCTCTGAGGATATGATGAATTAAAAGGAAGGAAGAAAAAGTTTTCTTTTTCTTTTATTGATCCTAGATGTTGAACCCAGGGCCATTCTACCTCCAAGCTACACCCCCAGCCCTATTTTATTACTATTTTTTTATTTGGAAACTAGGTCTTGCTAAGTTGCTGAGACTGGTCTTGAACCTGCAATCCTCCTGTCTCAGCCTCCTAATTACTGGACTTACAGGTGGCTCCCAGCCTCACAGTACTGGAATTATAGGCGTGTGGCACCACACCTGGCAATACGGCTTGTTTAATTCCATTAGGTGTGGGTTTATTTCTTCCTTCCTCCCTTCATTCCATAAGTTCTTATTAATGCCTACCATGTGTATCAAGGATCCGTGTTTGGAAATGTAACCACAAACATTGCAGGCATTGGAATGTATGGGCTGGCATTCTACAAGATGGAGAGAAAAAGCAAATCCAAACCATTAATCAGCCAAGGTCCTCAGGTAGGACAATCTTTCTGACTCTGGTCCTGACTGCCCCGCATTAGACATCCCTGAAGCAAGAAGCCACAAAGATGGCCTCTCTGGGGAGTTCCAGCCCCCAGCCCCGGTCCCAGGGAGCTCCCTGGCTCAAACTTTGTCCTACAAAGAGCTGAACTTAAAAGATGGAATCAGAAGAGGGCCTTTGCCCTGGGGGTAGGGGGAACTGTAGGGGCAGTAAATCAACTTCCTCTGCCTTCTGTTGGAAAGTGTTCCTTTAGGCCTAGGAGGCTTTATTTGTACTTGGCTGCATCTCTTATGAAAATAACCAGCTCACGTAAAGTGAAGGGATTTCCTTGAGAAAAGTGGGTTTAGGATCAGTGTAACTCAGTGATGATCATAGTGTTTTCCTGTCTTCCCTCTGCCCTTTATCACCACCCTCTCCCCTCTTTTTGCCTTACATAACTGAGTTAGAAACAGGGTCTGGAGTCTCCATTATCAATACGGCTGGTCCACCTTACCCTCCAATACTAGATGATTCCTACTTCATTGTGGATCTATGAAAAGGGTGCTATGTCCTTCTGACCTTCTATGTTGGAGTAAGAAGGATTTCTTTTCAGTGTGTGAGATTTCTCTATCCTGCAGAAAGAGGAAGCTGAAGTCTGTGGTCCTTGTTTAGGCCTGCTATCTGAACAGGGGAAAGTCTCAGACCAAAAGATTGTTGGCTTCAAGCACCACATTTTATTTATTTATTTATATTAATTTTTCTTTCTTTTTTTTTTACTCGGGATGGAACCCAGGGGCATTCTACCTCTGAGCTACACCCCAGCCCTATTATTTTTTATTCTTTATTTTTGAAACAGGGTCTCACTGAGTTGAAAAGGACCTCACTAAGTAGGTGAGGCTGTCTGCAAACCACCATCCTTCTGTCTCAGCTTCCCAAATGCTGGGATTACAAGCGTGCGCCACCATGTCCAGCTAAGCACCAGATTTTAATGTCTGGGCTGTTGCCTTAGCACCTGTACGTGTGACTCTGATGCACTGATGTTATTGCGCAGCCTGTATTGAGCCTCCTTTTCAACTGGGTACATTGCTGTCATGTGTGATCCATTGCTACCTCTGCTGCTAACCAGTGTGACCAGATCCTGGAGAACCAGGGCATGGCATGGAGCCAGTCTGGCAGCACTTAGATGGCTTACCCCTTGTTACTCTTCTGGGCAGGACCATAAAGGGTTTGATGACATCAGGAAAGCCGGGCAGCTCTACAGCAATCCCAGGGGGCCCCATTTTATTCCAGGCAGGTCGAGGAGAAGCAGCTGGAGCTCCCTGAAGTGCAACCTTAGGCCGTGCAGCACAGGCACAGGTGTGGGAAGACTGGGACACCAAGAGCAGCAGACTTCGCCATCAGAAGGAGGTGGCTTTTATGGGAATAAGGAATCTGTTAGTCTGTGAATGAAGAATTAAGACAGAATATCAGGTGTTAAATAAAAGTGATGGTCCCAATTAAAGGAATTTCTCCACACAGTGAACACATGGAAAGATGCCCTGATACTCACTGAAAGGCATCCCTAAAATGCCCCCTAGAATAAAATTCTAATATGATCTGAAGAGACTTAGCAAAGTTAATTTTAATATGGCATCAAACATTGGTAAATGCCAGTGTGGTGGCACACATCCGTAATCCCAGTACTTGGAAGGCTGAAACAGGAGGATTACAAGTTTGAGGGCAGCCTCAGCAACTACATAAGATCTTGTGTCAAAATGAAAAATGGGTTGGAGTGTGTAGCTCAAAGGTAGAACACCCCTGGGTTCAATCCCTAGTAACACACACACACACACACACACACACACACACACACACACACACTATTGGTTAATGTACTCACCTTTTAATCAAATATTCTTCTCATTTCTTAGACTCCAGAGTATTGTGGTGTACTCATTTTCCATTACTACATAAAAAAATTATCCCAGTTTAAAACAACAAACTTATCTCACTCAGTTTCAGAGGGTCAGGAATCCAGAAGTAGTTATCTGGGTGGTTGTGTGTGAGTGTCTCTCAGAAGGCTGCAGGTGAGGCCCGAGGGTAGGGTAGGCAGCCTGCATTTTCAGTGTTTGACTGAATGCTTCTGAGACCCAGGGCTCGTGTACACAGCTTCAGCTCCTCACGGCATGAACTTCTCCAAGGGCTGCCGGAGTGTTCTCACAACATGGCACCTGCCTTTCCCCAGAGCAAGGGAATCAACACCAAGGAAGGAGCCACGGCACTGTTTATGTTTATTTATTTATTTATTTATTTGCAGTGCTGGGATTGAACCCAGGGCCTCATGTGTACTAGGCCAGTGCTCCATGGGGCCTCAGCCCTTGCTTCAGAGTTGCTTTTATTACTAACCTTATAGACACACACTCTCGCTGGCTGTGATTAGGCATATCTGTAATTCCAGGACTTAGGAAGCTGACACAGGAGGATTGCAGGTTTGAGACCAGCCTCAGCCATTTAGCGAAACTCTGAGCAACTCAGCAAGACCGTGTTAAAAATAATAAGAAAGCTCTGTAGTGTAGAGAGAATTTCCCTGTGTTCAATTCCCAGTACCACCACCACCACCACCCCAAAAAGATACACACTCTCACTTCTGCCACAGAAGGGCATCATTAAGTCCGCCAACAGTTAAGTAGTGGGTGGGGAATAGGTCCTGCCTTTTGGAAGTACTGTTGGAGAATTTCTGGACATATTTTGAAGCTATCACATGCAGGATTCATCTAAGATATCAGGAAATATGGTATAGTCGAGGCTGGATGCAAGATTTGTAAGACCCAGTGAAAAATAAAAATGAAAAATCCTGTCAAGTAATTATTCATTTCAAGCCAGGAGTGGTGGTGCATGCTGGTAATCCCAGGACTTGGGAGGCTCTGAGACAAGAGGGTTGCAGATTTGAGGAGAGCCTCAACAAGTAATGAGACTTTTATAAACCTGGTGAGCCCCTGTTTCAAAATAAAATAGGGCTGGGGGTGTAGCATGGAGATAAAATGCCCCTGAGTTTAATCCCTAGTAATACACACACACACACACACACACACACACACACACACACACACACACGTGTATACTCACGTGTACACACGCATGGAGAATTTCAAAATGGGGTGAGTGGAACATTAAATCAAGTGTGGTGCCCTTCTATGCATCACTCCTTGTGCAAAGTCCAGGTCCCATGATCAGTAAGCCAGCTCTAGGTACAGTGGCTTTGAAGTAAAGGGACTGAACCCTAGCCCCACTGCTTAATAATTGGCAATTCTTGGGAAAATTTATAAATCTCTCTGAATCTCAACTTCCATTTCTCTGAAATGGGCATGATTAATTTACCTGCCCATTAGGATTTCTTTTTGAGTACTAAATAAAGTCAGTATTGTACCTGGCTTATTGTAGGTACTTGATAACTTGTAGAAATTATAATCACATTTTCAAGCACTTTGAGAGGTGGAGGAAAGAACAATAAGATAACTAGATTAGTTATTAAGCTGCTGGTCATAAACACCTTAAAGTGGGACTGGCCCATTGTGGTCCCTCCAGTACAGACATCTCTTTTACTCAAGATGGAATCTTATATTCATGAGTTTGAAAAATGTGGCCTGAAAGCTTCAGCAAGAATGGCTAGAAGACGTGTTTCAGAAATGACATATTTTTTAGCATTCTAACAGGTAAGAGACCAGGGCTACTATTTTAAGAAAATTCATATAAGCAGATGAAGGTCTCATTGGATGTTTTAATAGTAGGCATTTATCAGCACCTCCTTAGAAATGGTTGCCATGAACTACTTTCTATTAATAACGCAGTTGATGAGGCTGAATATTAAACAGGAACTTTCCCATGGCAATCTTCATTTTGGGCGGCTCAAAAAATAAAAGCTAACACATTGCTGGATGAGACCTTCATCCTGGCAAAATGATCTTACAGAGTTAAGGAGAACTCAGTGGAGCCGGTGGAAGCTCCTCGGCCCAGCTCAGGTGTGCTGTGGCTGGTGCTATCCCGCTTTGTAGGGTCTACTTCACACCAAACAACTGGTCTTCAAAAGCCTGTCAACAATTTCCATTTGGGACATCTACTAAGCTCTCAACAAAGCATATAGTTGGGCCAAAACATCTTTGCTCATTTGACCCACCTGCCTGCCATAAAGTGGCGTCCACAGAACCTAGAAAGTGTGTATCAGGCTTTAAATGAAGGGTGCCTGATATTTAATGCGGACTCCAGAGGCAACCCACTTGCCTCTTCTAAAAAGAGGGTCTCATTAAAGACTTGAGAGGGGTGCTGGCTATTTATGTGGGGGAGCACTAAACAGGAAATGTTAAGACAAAAAGTGTTGTATCCTTTTCACAACACATGGACAACACAAAATAAGCCAGGTATAACTATGAATAGACTTGTTTAGCGCTAGGCCGTGTTCTGTTCTTAGCAATGGTCTTCTATTTCTCAAGGAGCTTCTTTATTTATTCCCCAACCCAAAATTAGTTCCTTAATTTGAAACAGCCATAAACAAACATTACTGAAAGAAATCTCCTGGGCCCTCTTCTCCCACACCCTATCCCCCACACACATTTTTTCTGCTGTTTTGTTTGTTCTCAGTTCTTTTTCCCTTTGTGCTCAACACCAGGAAGGACCTGCAGGGGTCTGGCTTTCTGAAATCCCTTCAAAAGTTTCTTGAAAGATACTTAAATTCCGTTTTGACAGGAGAAAATTAAATTCACATTAATTTCAATCAATTATGTATTAAAAATCTAAACAAACTTCAGTGACATCAAAGCACAGATTTTAGTGTTCTACTGGTTTCTGAGGTCACTCAGCGCTCCATAATTCTTCCCTTGGCCTCCTCTAACCCACCCTGAACAGGGAGTATAAATGGAGCCTGTAATCTGAGCAGCTGTTCTAGCTGACCTGAAGAGAAATTCCTGTCTTCTCTTCCCTCACTGCCCCTTCTCTTTCTTCTTGACTTCCTTTCTCTGCCACCCTCTTTCCATCCCTACCTCTCTCCTCCCTCTCCCATCCATATCAGCAAAGAACCCCACAGTCACTTGGTTCTCCTCTTCAAGCATCTCAACATCATCTCTGAAAGGGAATGTGCTGGTCATTCTCCGGGTTCCTCTGGCCTTTCCCCTGCTCCATTCTCTATCACAGGCGCCTGCATTTTCCAGATCTCTTCGCCTCTGGCATCCACTAAGCTGAACCAATGGGAAGCAAATGAAGAGAGGAGGCTCAGGGGAGGAAAGAAGCCAGGGAATTTCACTTCCTGTTTTCAATGATTCTTCCGGCAGAGGTTGCTTCTCTGTGATTCCAGCTGTTATCAAACAGCACCTCTAGCTGCCTCAGTGTCTGCCAGGACCCCTCCCCCCCACTGTGTTTCTGATTTCTTCTTGGGCCTTATCTTCTAGGCTCTGTTAAAATGGTTTTAATCCTAGCACTAGACTTGGGGAAGTTAGTGGCTTCTGTTGCATATGTTTGGGTTATGCCCACAGTTGCTGCTTAACTCCTCAGTCCTGGTTCTTTCATCACATGTATAAATTCCTATATTAAATTCCCTCTGTTTGAAACACCTGTGGTGGTTTCTGTTTTTCTAGTTGGGTTCCTGACTGAAATAGGGGTTCAAGATTACAACGACAATATCAAATAACATCTCAAACTCAGATGAGCAGTTTTCTACAGTAGAATATTGCTGGATGCTTTACCTTATTCTCTGGTCCTTTTAGTTTTTGTTTTTTGTGGGTCAGGGGATAGAACCCAGGGGCATTCTACCTCTGAGCTACATCCCCCCCACCCTATTTTTTATTCTTTATTTTGAAACAGGGTCTCACTGAGTCGCGGAGGGCCTCACTAAGTAGCTGAGGCTGTCCATGAACCGCGATCCTCCAGTCTCAGCCTCCTGAATGCTGGGATTACGAGCGTGCGCCACCACACCCGGCTCTTTTAGTTTTAATACACTTAGTAAACCATACAAATGCAAACAGCCAGCCTGGCATGATGGCACATGCTTGTAATCCCAGTACTTGTGAGGCCAAGACAGGAGGATAATAGGTTCAGCCTTGGCAATTTAGCAAGACACTCAGCAGTTTAGTGAGACTCTGTTTCAAAATTAAAAATAAATTAGGATTAGGGTTGTAGCTCTGATGTAGACCCCTATGAGATCAACCCCCTGTTATCCCCAAAACTATCAGCCGCCAAAGCTCAATGTCTGTGGCAAACCTGGAATATACATGATATAAAATACTAGGGAAACAGACGGAGCAGCTTTCTTGTGTGTACCTGGAACACCCAGGTGCTCATAGACTCCCAAGCACTGAGAGCAGGATCCCTGCACACACTCCCTGTGCTGGCCTTTACAGCGCTTTGTTATGTGAGACTTGAGAGGGACTCTCCTTTCATTCCCCTCTGTCCCATCTGAGGGGTGTGTACCATTGGTATTGCATCACCTCCTCAGAGCTTCCGTAATGTGGTTTTGATCATTACAGATTTGATGAACTCGGTTCCCACCACACAGCAGCACATCCTTGGTTGGGACTCTGGGAAATAGAAAGCAGCGGTTTATAACACAGTGTGAGTTAAAGGCCTTCTGGAAGAATCTGGGGATTGGTCAAAATTCTCCCATCAGAGGAATATACTTCTGCACCATGATTGTGAATGAGTGTGTGCACCTCGCTGTGTACACACACACACACACACACACACACACACACACACCATCCAGAATGCCTGAGTGGTGCTGAGCTATACAACTGTAGGGTTAAAATAACTTATTTTCTTCCTGCCAGACATTATTTGTCCATCAGATACATGGGGGCCCATCCTAAGGCAGATATTTTCATGTTTAATTTGTGTTAAAAGATTTCTCTACAGTGATATTAAAAGTTTCTGCACAGGAAACAGTAATTTCCTTTCAGATATTCCTCTTTCTTATTGGCACCACATGAGATAAAGTTTGGTGACCGAGTCAGAGATTTATGGAGTGTTATTGTGAAATGTATGTGCATGTCGCTTTCCTGTGGTGAAAGACCCATGACCCATGACTTCCGTCCAGGGATTGATTTCGGACCCCATGAACATGTATTCTGTAATAAGTCACAGCAAATACCGCCTGTTCAGCCCCCTGATCTCCCATATGGGTTCCAGGGTGAGTAATTCTGCTCATTCTTTCAGCCTTTGCTCTGCTTGTCAGGGATTGGACTCGTGTTCATTACTCTGAGAAGTGCTCAGCTGTGAAATAAGTACTGAAAAGATGAAATGAAATCGATCAAGCTATTGTGATCTTTCAATCCCATGTAAGCAAGGAATAAGTATTTAAATTGGCCCATAAATCCTTCTGAGCTTAAAAGTTCATAGATTAAAAAACTTATGGGTTGACTTGATCAGAAAGACGAGGAAAAAACATACATATTGGCTCTGAAGTAGAGAAAGAGCAAGAAGCCATTGTAGAATATTTAGTGGCAAGCTGAGGGGGCTTAGCTTCATGTACTTGTTTTTGAAGAAATGAGAGTTCTTGAGCAACAGGGTGTGAGAGTGTATGTCAGACGTTTAGGAGATATTAATTCAACGATTGTTAAAAAATAAATAATTGACTTTATTTTAAGCACTGTTGCTATTTATTGTATTTTAGCTTTTGGGAACAGAATAGTACACAAAAATTCTTGGGGCTTGCTATAAGAAGGTTGCATAATCTTCCAAATTGATAAGAGCTATATAGGAACAATGAAGAAAGATACTGGAAACATTTGGTATTTATTCCTTCATTTGCGCATACATGCAACAGGCACTGCTGAGTACCCACTGTATTCCAGGGATTATGTGAAGCATGGGAATTAGGAAATGAAAAGCAGAATTCTGCCCTCAAGATAGTCTCAGTGTAGTGAAAGAGACTGATACTTGAACAGACAATTTGACTATGGTGTGAGACGCTCTATGAGAGAAACACAGTATGTTATTGCAACGCTGAAGAAGTGCTCCTTTCTTGTTCGGGGATGGGGAGGGGGTCAAGCCAAGAGACCTTTTCAGAGGGGGTAATGTCCTCCAGAGTGAAAATGAATTGGCCAGAAGACAGGGGAGGTAGAAGCATCCCAGGCAGCAGAAATAGCACACCACATATGCAAAAGCAAGAATAGAGAGTCCTGGGTGATCCGGGAACTGGCATAAGCTGATGCAAAAGCCCTGCTGGAGGACTGGCGGGAGCTGAGCCAGAGGAGGAGCAGTGGTCACACAGCTAGCAAGCTGTGACAGTGGTCACACAGCTAGCAAGCTGTGACAGTGGTCACATAGCTGGCAAGTGGTCACATAGCTGGCAAGAGACCATCCTAAAGTTAAAGACCTTAGGATAAGAAGGCAGGAACAACAAATACAGAGAAAGGAGCAAGGGACCTATGGGACAGCTGGAAAGTAGAATAAAAATAGAACTCCCAGAGAGATGGGATTCAGAAGATGACTGGCAGGGGACTAGGATGATGTTTACATCCAGTTTGGAAGACTGGATTGATGGTGGTGCCATTCACCATGCTGAGGAATCAAGGACCAAGAGTGGAGTTGTGATCAGGTGGAGATGATTTATTTCTCTTCCAATGGTGTGTCTGAGGTGCCTGTGAGTTCCTGTTCTGAATGTGTTGAGTTTGATGTAGATGTTAAGTAGATGTTTGAATACATGGAACCTGAGCTTAGGAGACATGTGTTTGGAAGTCGTCAGTAGTTGAAGTCTTGGTCGTGAGCAAAATAGGAGTGAGAACAGGATCTAAGGGAGCACTGATATTTCAGGGGGCAGAGAAAGACAAGAGAATGCTAAATAATATTGAGAAAAAGCAGCAAGAGTGACAAGAGGAAAAGAAAGGAGGATGGCAGAGAGAATCAACGAAGCAGGGAAGTTGGAGATGGCAGGAGGGTATCCTGTGGCTGAGGAGTGGAATGATATGAAGACCCTGAGCTGCCGTGAAGATGCAGCAGCTGAAAGATAGCTGAGGGTATTGAGGGGTCATTTTAATGCAGTCAGAGGAGCAAAGGGTTGGGTATGAAAAAGGCAAGAAAGGACAAACCATATATTAAGGTTTAGAAACTTGGCCAGTGAAAAAGAGAGCTTTTAAAGCTCTCTCTGTCTCTCTCTCTCTCTCTCTCTCTCTCTCTCTCTCTCTCTCTCTCTCTCTCTCATCTTTCTGAATCCCATCATTATGGGGGTCCCATATGCATGACTTCCTCCATACCTTATGACCTCCTAAAGGCCCTACTTCCTATAACTGTCCCATTGAGGATAAAAGATTCAATATATTAATTAATGTTGGGAGCATACAAATATGCTGCCAATAGTGCCATATATAAGTGTCATGACGATTTGACTTTTTTTTCTTTTTTGCAGTACTTGGAATGGAATTCAGGGGCATTATACCTCTAAGCTACACTCCCAGCCCTATTTTTAAGATTTTTTTTTTTTTGAAACAGGGTCTCACTGAGTTGCAAAGGGCCTCGCTAAGTAGCTGAGGCTGTCCGCGGACTGCGATCCTCTGGTCTCTACCTCCCCAATGCTGGCATTACAAGTGTGAGCCACTATGCCCAGTGACAATTCAACTTTATTACCCCAAAATTTGATCAGCTAGAGTCTCTTCCCCCAGAGGATCACAGTTCAAACTTCTGAATATTTCCAAGCAGACTGTACTCCCAAACTTTACTGCTATATATTGTGGAAGCAACTTATCTAATATATTTGTAGTATGATATAAACATCATTTATTCCTCAAGACTATGACATGACTTATCACCCAATGAACTTGCTAATGTAGAGTTCACCTGCCTAGCTGGCACAGTGATGGAGTTGGGGAGCACAATCCTTAAGTTCCAGGACTAATTTCAAAAGCAAGGAGTCCTGGATAAATTGCTGAATGAAAACCAGGTAGAACTATGGTGTTTGCAGTAGCAACTAGACTAGAAAAAATTGTGCTGGGAATCTGAAGTTCCATATGTATTTGTTTGGGCTGCTATGATGAAAATACCACAGAAAAGGTTGCTTAAACAGAAGACTGTTATTTCTCATGGTTTTGGAGGTTGTGAAGTCTAAGATCAAGGCATTGGCAAATCTGGTGTCTGCTAAGAGCATTTTCTGCCTCAGAGACAGCTGCTTCTCACTGTATCCTCCCATGGCCGAGAGGGCAAACTTAAGTCTCTCTCATCTTTACAAATCTCATCATAGGGGTCCCATACTCAGAACCTCATCTAAACCTAATGACCTGTCAAAATCCTCCTCTTCTAAACCATCCAGTTGAGGGTGAGGGTTTCAACATAGGAATTTGGAGATTACACAGACATGCAGCACATAGTGCCCTATGTAGGGAGTGGGCCAGCCTTTTTTGAGGACTCTAACAGATACATGCACCCCTCCTCCTGTCTCTATGTTATCCTTAAAATCTTGACTTGGTTCTCTCTTTTGCATTAAGGCAATCACTTGCCTGTCACTTGGCCTGAGAACCTTGGATACATCCCCCTTGGCAGAATGTGTTTCCATGGCTATCCTCCTTTCAGGTGGCCATCCTAGTCAGCCACCGGGCCTTAATGGAAGACTCCTCCAGCACACCTACTCACCGCTCATGCTTCCACACTGCGGGCACACAGCCTCAGGACACAGAAAGAAGGATGTTTTCTGGAAGCACTGGCAATAAAGAAACCCAAGGAACTGCATTCAAAGCAAGTGCTCTCCACGGGTTCTGAGTACAAATCCTCACTCCGCGGGGGTTGTCATTGTTGTCAGATTTGCCATTTTCAAACACATTCTGCTAGAAAAGATCACCCAGTACTGAAATGTCTGGATGGAGTGATATAGAAAAAGGATAGGAGCTGCGTGAGGGGGTGCACACTTGTAATCCCAGTACTCGGGAAGCTGAGACAGGAGGATTGCAGGTTCACAGACAGCCTCAGCTACTTAGCAAGGCCCTCTGCAACTTAGTGAGATCTTGCTTCAAAATAAAAGACTGAAAAATAGGGCTGGGGGTGTAGCTTGGAGGTAGAATGCCCCTGGGTTCAGTCCCCAGTATCCCCCCCCCAAAATAGGATAGGAGAAATATTTATTCTTTCAATAGGGCCAATTCAGAACAACAACAACAACAACAACAACAACAACAACAACAATTTATAGGCCACGTATTTTGTCCCAGATGAAAGTAACTTTATTGTTTTCCCTGATTTCAAAAATAATGCATGTTTAATATTTCAAATTTCTGAACAGTATTTGTTTGAAACAGAAATAAATATAGTTTAAAATCTCATAGCCTTTGTAAAAGATAACTCAGGTAGTTACTTTTTTGTGTGGTACTGGAAATGGAACCCAGGGGCATTCTACCTACCAGCTACACCCCCAGCCCTTTTATTTATTCCTTTATTTTAAAACAGGGTCTCACTAAGTTGCGGAGGGCCTCATTAAGTAGCTGAGACTGTCTGTGAACTGTAATCCTCCTGTCTCAGCTTCCCAAAGGCTGGGATTACAAGCGTGCGCCACCACACCCGACTCTAGTAGTTATTGTGATATTTTACTTTGGTAACTAGAAAAATGTTGATGAGTACCTTTTTAGTGATTAAAATTTTAATATATGAAATTTGATATTTGAGTGGTTTGGGAGGATACTAGGCACAAGATACTAGAATGGAAGGAGTCCTCAGGGTTGGGGTTCCTGTGTGTCTGGTAATCTAGAGTAATTATAACACCAATGCAAGTTTACTCAGTGGAGCCAAGAATATTTAGCCACCAAGGTAACAAAGAGGTTGGTTTCCCCCTGTCAGGTTAAATCTAGCCGGTTGAAGTTGCTTCAGGTTGATAAAGATTCATACCCCAAACTGGACAGTTATAAAACGGGCTTTGTGATTTAACAAAACCTTGGGCTTGCAAAAGTACAAACAACCCTGAAGGGACCTCTCAGGGGTAGTAGAGAAGAGTTTTGGGAAACTTCAAGAGAGTAAGAATTTGTGAGCTAACATCAAATTTGTGTCTTTGAAGGGAAAATGTTTGAGTCCATGGACTGTGCCAAAGTCAAATCAGATTCAGACTCAAGATCTGTGGAAACCTGACAGTGCTGATGAGTTTGGACCCTGGCAGAAGGACCTTTGAGAATCTAAGACAGAGGCATCTGCTGCCTTCACTTAGCTGCATCAATGTGAATGGATTTCAGAGAAATGGCACATTTCAGCATGTGTTGAACAAGCAAGGAGGTTGGGCAGCTTTTCAGTGAAAGTAAAGCTTGTTTGGGGAGTTGGGTTTCTTGTTAAGGGTCTGGCCCACATAGTTTAATTTTTCCTCTGCATGAGGTAGGTTGTGCTTTGGGGATATTATCTTTTAAGCCCCCTCCCCAGTTTTATTAAAAGTTCAAGATTATATTTTGTCAATATGTTGACAAAATCAAATTTTGCACTAACTCAGTCTCTGGAAAGTCTTTGAAATTGCTGTGAAGAGGATCGTAGGTTTGCAGCTAGTTTCAGCAATTTAGTGATTCTGTCTCCAACTTACTGAGACCATGTTTTCAAATAAAATAAAATAGGGCTGGGGATGTAGCTCAGAGGTAGAATGTCCCTGGTTCCAATCCCTTCTATATACATACACTAAATACATAAATAAATAAAGTGCTGTGAGATTTATCCAAAAATCTTTTTTTTTTTTTTTTTTTTTTTTTTTTTTGCAGTACTGGGGATGGATCCCAGGGGCATTCTACCTCTGAGCCTACATCCCCAGCCCAATTTTTTTATTCCTTATTTTGAAACAGGGTCTCACTGAGTTGTAAAGAGCCTCAGTAAGCAGCTGAGGCTGTCCATGAATGGTGATCCTCCTGTCTCAGTCTCCCGAATGCTAGGATTAGAAGCATGTATCCAAAAATCTTCACTGAGATTATAGGCCAGTTTGATGTACCTGAAATAGTAATTGTGTAATGAGCACATTAATTCAACAATATATTTTGAATTGTATTGAGTATCTTGTATGTTCCAAGATTCTGGGGACACAAATGTGATTCCAAAAGATAAAAATGCCACTCTCTGGAGCTTCTCACCTTGTGCAGAAGTCAAGATTGAGAATGAATGAAAACAACAGGCAAAGATGCTACCAGCATGTGCTTCGTATTCCTAAGACATATTTTTTTTTGTGTGTGGCACTGGGGATGGAACCCTTCTACCTCCTGGCTACACTCCCAGACCTATTTTATTTTATTTTTTTACTTGGAAACAGGGTCTCTTAAGCCAGCGAGGCTGGCTTCGAACCTGCGCGATCCTCCTGTCTCCACCTCCCAACTGTGCACCACCATGCCCGGCTCCTAAGACATATTTTGATTGATTTTGTCAATAGTCACTAAATGTGGGCTTTCTGATTTCTTGGTGGTTGATAAATTAAGGTTTTTTTTTTTTTTTGTGGTACTGGGGATGGAACTCAGGGTCATTCTACCTCTGAGCTACATCCCAAACCCTATTTTATTCTTTATTTTGAAACAGGTTCTCACTAAGATGCAGAGGGCCTTAAAATTGCTGAGGCTGTATGTGAACCTGTGATCCTCTTATCTCAGCCTCCCAAGTATTGGGATTACAAGTATGCACTACCAGGCCCCGCTAAGATATTTTTGAGTTATACAATTATCTTACTTTGTGCTAACACTTCTTTTGAAGGTAGGTACCAGATTCAAATAAGTGAATATTTAGTTTTAAGGACTGAGCAGACACAGAGTACTACCTTATATGTTTCTTAAGTTGCTCTTCACCTGTATAAATAGCCAATCTTTTTTTCCTTTGATGTACTTGCTTTTTCTTATAGTCATTCTCTGATCTCCTTAGCAATGAGATGACAAGATTCCTGGTCATCACTGGAAACATTAAAATAATTTTTAGCAAGACTGGAAAAATTTCTTGTCATTTTTCAGATTGATTTACTATTTTACAGCAAGAGTTTGCCCTAACAACACTAACTTGCCATAGCTTGAGAGGAAATAGAAAAGTCTTTTTTTTTTTAAACTAGCTGAAATGACAGAATGCTAAGTTATAAAACATCAGGGAAAAAAGTTTAGGCAACTTAAATTTTCTGGCAATGGGTCTCTCATTTATTGAGGCTCAGAGTATACTAAGCCTTAAAAAATGCATTTTGCGGAGGGAAAAATTATACTTAAATGTTCACTACCTAATTTCAGTGCTCAATTACATCATCATCATCATCATCAATATTATTATTATTATTATTATTATTATTACTATGTGGTACTGGGGATGGAACCCAGGAGCATTCTACTTCTGCGCTACACTCCCAGCCCCATTTTTTATTCTTTATTTTGAAACAGGGTCTCACTGAGTTGCAGAGGGCCTCACTAAGTAGCTGAGGCTGTCTGAGAACCGTGATCCTCCTGTCTCAGCCTCCCGAATGCTGGGATTACAAGCATGCGACACCACGCCTGGCAGTTTTGTTTTTAAAGAACACTTGTTTTCGATTTTCAAATAATCCAGTACCTACAAGGAATCCTATTTGTGAGCTCTTTGAATTCTTCTCTTTTGGTCATCAAAAAGCTTTAGTGAATTTCTGCCTGGGAGAAATTCCATCAGTCTTTTTACCCTCTACTATTTCTGTTGTTGCTTATCTACAATTTTTTACATACTTGAGAGTGTTACTGTTGAATCCTGGAGGCTAATACTATAGAAAGATATAGTTACAAAATAATGTCCAAGCCAGGCATGGTGGCTGGCACACACTTGTAATCCCAGTATTGAGGAGGCTGAGACGGGAGTGTCGCAAGCTAGAAGCCAGTCTCAGTAACTTAGACCCTCACAACTTAGTGAGACTCTTTTTCCAAATAAAAAATAAAATAGGTATGGAGGTATAGCTGGGAAGTATAAGGCCCCCGAGTTCTATCTCCAGTACTCTCCCCACAATACCCAATCTAAATCTTGAATAATATTTTAAGCACTTACTATTTTCAAAGCACTCTTTACACTTTACATATATAAAAATTACTTTCTAGCCAGGCATGTTGGCTCACGCTTGTAATCCCAGTACTTGGGAGGCTGAGACAGGAGGATCACAGGTTGGTAGCCAGCCTCAGTGAAGCCCTCCGCAATGTAGTGAGACCCTGTTTCAAAATAAAGAATAAGTAATAGGGCTGGGTGTGTATCTCAGAGGTAGAATGCCCCTGGGTTCAATTCCCAGTACCAAAAAAAAAATTTTTTTTCTTTTATATAAAAATAGTACAAATAGTATTAGCTCAGCACTTAACTGTATTTGGAAGATTATTCTAAAACAAGAGATATATACTAAAGAAATAAGATAAAATTTGTGTTAGGGGAAAAAAGAGGAAAAAAAGCTCATAGATAATATACTCACTGAGGTGAGAGGAAACTTTGTAAGCCCCTAGGGAAGAGGTTGTGCCCTGAAGCTATAGTGACTGGATTTACATCCTACTTCTACTAACTGCTAATCTCAGGGAGGTAACTTCACCTTTTATGGCTTTTATTTATTTATTTATTTTTTTGGGAGAGGAGGTGGAAAGTGTTGCCTGCTATGTTACTAAGAGTATTCTCATTGCCCACTTTTACAAGAGCATAAGCAGAAAGCTTTCAGAATTTGAAATTAATTCACAGTTACTGAGATGGGGCTCCAAGACATCCCTGGGGTAAAGATGGCAAGGTCCAATTCAGGATCCTGGTCAGGAATAGGTGAACATGGAGTTTGGACTCAGAGGATAGGCAGGTGAAAGCTAAGCATTTGGGTGGATAGAGGAGGAGAGAAAATGTGGTAAAACCAGAAGTTTAGAGCTAGATAAAATACCTAAAGAGAGTGTAAGCCCGCAGGCCCAAACTACAAAGCCAGATCAGACAGGAAGGATGAGGAGATCTACCTTGACGACTTCTAGCCCATTTGGGTTTGCTAACACCAAAACAAGACAGAAGCAGGTCATATAGTTCCTTCCTTGGTCTTTTTCCCAATGTCCTACGTTTTTGTTTATTGTTTTAGTGGTACTGGGGATTGGACCTAGGGTGTTCTGTCTCCGAGCTACATCCCCAGCTCTCTTATTGTTTGTTTTCAAACAAGATCTCACTAGCTTGCTGAGAGTCTTGTTATGTTGCTGAGGCTGTCCTCGAACCTGTGATCCTACTGGCTCAGTCTCCCAGGTACAGGAATTATAGGCATGCACCACCATGCCCGGCACCAATGTTTAACTCTTTAAAATTTAAAAAAAAAAAATCTTTTTTAAAGGAGGTACTCAAATAAAAATAACAAAGACAAAAATCTTAAATGCTTAGTAGTAATTCTCTTCCTATAAAACTTTTATTTCTATGTTTTCCACAGGAATGGCAACATTTTCATTGTTTTCATTTTAATCATTTCATAGTTTCATGGAGGTAATGTGCACTCTTTATATTACTCTTGTAATTTGATAATTTATGTTTTCACCCTAAACCCTTAATAATAGTCTTGCTGCTTCTTCATACATTCTATTTCCTCCAAAAAGACTGAGGAGAAAGTAAAAAGAAAAAAAAAAAGCTCATGTGGTCGATTGATTTATCTACTTTCAACAATCCTTAGAACAACTTTAATCTGCTTTTCTTAAATTCAGAAGGTGTTGATTAAGTGACTTTGAAAAAACAACAGCCAGGAAAATGAAAATGTGTTAAAACCTCATGATAAATATGCCTTCAGAAGTTTGGATTTGGGAATTTACGAAAACTAGGCTAATGATTTTTTTTTTTTAAAGACAATTGTGACTTTGCTCTAGAAACATTTTTGGCCTTCTAATAGCTTCTTGGTTAATTTTCTGTGTTTATTAGGCTATGCTCAACAGTCCTGCTACTCTCTCTTTTCTTTTTAGAACTTGCTGAAAAACAAGAAGTCTTAATTTCCCCCACGAAGTGAGGTCCTTGAAGAGGCAAAACTATTCTTGACTTAAAGGTCTCACCCCTTCTGCAGGCAGAAGCTCGCAAACCTTTCTCCTAGAAGCTCTATGCAGCTGGTTCTTGTCTCAAACCTACTCTTTACCTACTCTTTACTAAAACCTGGTCAGCTTCCAAGGTCAAAAAGTTATAGAATTTCCCTACTCTTTAAACTGTTTGTTCCCATTTTACATTTGTGAGCTTGCTATAGGCGTTTTGTCTATTTTTGGAAAAACTCTACCTGTCTGCAGAGGTCTGAGGTTCCATTCGCTCCAAATTGCTTTGTGAGGTGACCAAAAATCTGATGGGCAAAATAGAGGAGTGAGTCCAAACGTGTCGCCAGGTAGCAGGTCTGCATGTGATGTGTGAAGGCTGGGCTCTTCAGCCTCTTCATCACGCCAGGTCATCAAGACCCGAGGCCGGGCCTGCCACAGCTTGGGTCTGTTCAGACCGGCACTGTCCAGGGTGTCCTCTGATATATCACAACCACCCAGCGACAAACATTGCTATCCCTGGTGCTCCTGGGGACTGACTTGGCTCAGCCTGGTTCTCTCTAGGTCTCTCACGCAGCGCCGGCGTGGTGAGTCAGTAACTGTGTTGGAATCATCTCAACGGCTCCCTAATTTCCATGTCTGGCAGCTGATACTGGCAGTAGGCTGTGTCCTTGGCTGGCACCAGCAGCCTGAAAATCCAGGCTTGGCGTCCCACGTGGCCAGGGCCTCCTTACCTCACAGCGGTGCAGCTGGACTCCAGGGGCTGGTCCCGGGAGCCAGGTGAAGGACATCGCTCCTTCTGACCTAGGCTCAGGAGTCACACAGCTTCATTTCTGCTGTGTGTTTATTTGTTGGAATCAAGTCACCAAGTCCAGCTCGTATTCAGGAGGAAGGGGATTAGATATCGCCCCTTAGTGAGAGAGAGAGACGTACCAAAGAATTTACAGACATAGCTTCCAAACACCACAGTCGTTTATAGGATCGAAGACCTCTCCATCTTTGGCTTTCCTGCTCTATAAAACTAAGATACCAAAGGAGCTGGGCATGGCAGTGCACACCTGGACTCCTAATACTTGGGAGGCCGACCACAGGAAGATAGTTGGTTCAAGACCAGTCTCAGCAACTTAGGGAGATGCCCAGCAATCTAGTGAGACCCTGTTTCAAACAAAAATAATATAAGGGCTAGGGGTGTAGCTCGGAGGTAGACTATCTCTGGATTCAACTTTCTTTCTCTCTCTTACACACGCACATTGAAGTAACTTATCTCAGAGGTGAGGATTAAACGAAAGTGAAACCTGGTACTCAAAATATGTTAACTTAGACTAACATCATGGTGCCCACTGCAGATCTGAGCTGAAGCCCTCGGTGACATCAACCATAGTAGAGCCCCACACAGGTACAGCCTGTGGGGGTCCCACCTTTCCCAATTCCACTTGGTGGATTTGATAAATCTCAGTGCCAGTGGTTCTTAGATCTGCGGGACCAGAGTTACTATATATGGTCTGGATTCTTTGGTTCACCTCAATTTAGTGACACTTTCCAGATATAGGTCAGTCCATTTAAACCTGGCCCCATTTATGGCAATTTATTTCATTATAGGATAAAGTAGTTAGACTCATGAGTAATAATTACTGTGTCTATAGTGCTTTTAACACCTCAGCTAAGTAATCCTCACCTCACCCAATGACTAAGTTCAGATGAGCACCCTTCCCTCCCCTGGGATGAGGAAATCAGGACCTGGGTCAAGTGGCTGCTTCTGAATACTATAGTGTGGCGACAGGGCACCGGGAAGCGCTGCAGTTGTCATCCCAGTACTTGGGAGGCTGAGACATGAGGACCATAGGTTTGAGGCTCACCTCAGTAACTTCGTGAGACCCTGTATCAAAATAAAAAAATTAAATAGGGCTGGGGATGTACACACACACACACACACACACACACACACACACACACGCTCAGCTGGAGGGAGAAGCAGGGGGCCTGATTCCCCGGCTCCACTTTTAACGTGGGTAAGGGATATTCACCATCACGGATCTCCAATACCAGTTAATATACTATTTCCACTATACGCCAGCGAATACACTATATTCCAAGACGCAGGGGTATTTCTGTGAAACTATCCTTTATTTTCAACACACGGACTGGGCCGGTGTTCCACATCATCTTAAAGAGACGCAGTAGGTTAGTAGCTTCTAAAAACCTGGTAAGCGGAGACGCAGCGCGTCGCCCAGCACATCTTTTTCTCTTTTCCAATGAGTATTTTCTGATTCTCTCTGGCGTGCAAACTTTTTTTGTCTAGGGGAGGAAGAAACCCTGGGCACATCCCCACTCTTGGCGGGTGGGTCGGGTGGCTGCCCCAGGCGGGGTCTGTGCGGCGGTCGGCGGGGTCCCGGGTGGGGTCCCGGCGAGGCCGCGCGCGCCCGCCGGGGGGCGCTGTGCCCCAGCTCGGGCCGGGGCGGGCGGGGGGCGGCCGGGCGCGGCGCAGGGCGAATCCCAGGCTGCGAGGTCGCCGCCCCCGCCCTGGGCCGGCCCCCGCCCGGGGCGAGGGGAGTGGCCGGCTCTGCGGCGCTCGCCGGCCCGGCTGCAGCTCGGCCGCGGAGGCGTGCGGAGCCCGCAGACCCGGGAGCCGCCGGCCGCAGCCCGGCCGCCGAGCGCGCGCGGAGGAGGACGCCGGCCTGGACCCCGGACCCCGGACCGCCAGGTAGCGCCCCTGCCCGCCCCGGCTCTGCCGCAGCCGCCCGGCGGGGGTCCGCGCGTCCGCGGGGGCGATCGCGACTCCGCCGAGGCTTCGGGGCGGCGGGGAGAAGGAGGGCTTCAAACTTAAGTTGCTCTTAGTTTGCCCCGTCTCCTTCGTACCTGGGGGCCGAGTGGAGCCCGGGTGCCCCGGTGCACCCACCCCCTCTCCATCCCTCTGGCCCGCAGCTGTTTCCTGGCCCCGGCTTCTAGGGAAGGACGCGCGCCGCGCGGCTTCCTCGGGGAAGGAGAACAATGGGGCGTCCTGGGGAGTGGGTTCCAGGTGCGGCGCGCTCCGGCGGCGGGGCGAAGGCGCCCCGGACCCGCAGGGGCCCCCGCGCGTGCAGCTGCGCTCTCCTTTGTTCGCCGCAGCGTTGGGGGCTGCCCGGGTCTCGTTTCCTGCCCGGGATGGGATTGATTCACAGCCACCGAGAGGGAAGGGGAAGGGGGCGGGGCTGCAATGGAAACCAGATTGGGAAAGGGAGCCTGGAGGGTGCTGCTGGGGGCCCGGAGAGGGCTGGGGAGGGGGATGAGAGTGCGTTGCGGAGTTAATTACAAACACACAACACTTTGTTCGAGGGCCCTGTGGGTTTCTGGAGCCCATTTATAGTGCTTTGTTCAGGCTGTGGCCGATCAATCGTTGTTGCAACAAGTTGTGTTCTTCCTTGAGTTCTGGAGCTCCGGATGGTAGTTTGTTGAAAGCAGCTCTTATTAGTTACAATGGAAGAAAGAGTCTTTTTTTAAAAAAAAAAATTAATATTTTGTGCTATGATGATTTGTGTGTACATGTATCAGTGGGTGTGTGTAGCTAGTGGATATCGGCTGAGAAGGGTAGGAGACAAATTTTATAGAATCAACTTTGGCATAAAAGGATTGTTTCCACTCTAATACAGTATAGTGTGATAAATCCCCAAGAATATTTGGGGAGGGAAAAACCACTAGAAAATTAGATATTGCTAACTAAGTAGATGAGATTATGTAACACTAAATTGAAAAACTTTTACATTTGGCCGCAGAAAGCCCTTTAGATTTTGAGCTGGGAAGCTATGGCTTTTGAGTGTGTCCATTCACTCTCTTGTGTGATCATCTGGAATAGGAAAGGGATCACTTTGCATTATGGTGAATGGGGTATTTTTTTTTTTTTTTTTTTTAGGGGGAGGTAGAATTAAATGTAATATGTCAGATATTTGTTAAGTGAACTGATCCTAGATTGGAATCAAGAATCCCCAAAGGATTGGCTGACCACAGGAGGGAGCCAGGGGGATTGAATGATGGGTGTTTTTTTGAATGGGGTATTCCAAGCAAAACTGTTGGGAGGAGGCTGACATTTCCAGGCATTCATGCTTGGTGCCTATGGGACACTGGGGGAAGAATCCCAGAGGCTGGCTGAAGGTTAGAATTACCACGGTGATAATTTAGGAGACACTCAGAGTATCTGGCTGCAGACAGGGCTGGGAAGTGGCCTGGTGCAGCCTTTTTGACAAAGCCAGAGGGTCCACCCTTAAACTGCTGCTTGGACCATTCACTTTAAAATGGACCAAGTTTGAAAGCCTCTTAACCTCAGAAGGCAAATTGGGAGCTTACTCTGGGGGAAAAAATGCTTCCTGGCCACTAAGTGGTAATGGAAAAGGGCTGTGCAAGCTACTGCTGAGGACTTGTCTTTGGTGGGGGATGTGGTCAGATTTCCAGGCCAGGCTGCAAAGCAGTGGGACTTGTCCTCAGGAGCCATTTATGATGTGAGGTTGAAGTGGGATGGTGTCCAGCCTTCAAGCTGTTTGTCATTATAGCAGAGGGACTTTTTTGTTTTTTGAGGTTGTTGCTTTACTATTTTGGACTTTTCCTTTATGTTGTGAATTGTTCTGGGCCTCCCAAGTGCTCATTGGTCTATACATTCACAAAATGCAAAGCATAGTAAGAACATCACTGCTGCTGGAGCCTGGAAAGGGGGCTTCTTAAATAGCTGGTGTCCGGCCCCTGGCTGTCTCAGTGGAGGCCCCATTGTGTGATAAGGCTGACAACAGGCGGCACCCCCTTCCCGGATGAATCATCACTTTGTCAAGCCTGAGTTGGAGACTGACTTTCCCTGGTTGCTGCAGTCACGCCAAGGGAGGAGGATAGGAGGCCGGAGGCCATGGTGGGTGGGGAAGGAGTGGGGCGAGGCGGGGGGCGATGTTTGGCAAAGAACGGATCCTGAGCATCTTCAGTACTGGCTGCGTTTTTTGCCTTTGTTCTCTTAGGTGAGAGTCTCATTTTCCCCTCCACTCCACTCCACTCACATCAATAGCTGGACACTTGGACTTTAATTAGATAGACTAACAATTGTTATAGTGATTATTTAATAAGTGTTTATGATGGAGAAGGAGTTGGCATACATCACTCTGTTAATCCTCAAAACAACTTGACAAAGTGGAGCATTATCTCCATTTCCCAGTTGAAGCTGAGGCCTGTGGAGTGAATACAGTTGCCTCTTATACTCGGCTTGTGTAGGTAGCTCCTGTGTGGTGGACGAGTGTGATCTGAACTCCTGATTCCAAAGTCCGTACTCCGTAACTATGTGCCGTATAGATCTTTTAATAATAGGAATAGCAATTTGATCATTTAGTTGATTAACCCTAACTACATTTCAAACCATTTTCACACATATTATAATTGACGGATGGTGAGATAGGTTTGGAAGGACAGATTAGTCACATCATGACTCTTTTCTTTTTTTCTTTTGGTCCTGGGGATTGAACCGAGAACATTCTATCTCCAAGATACAGGCCTGGAATTTATTTATTTATTTATTTAAATTGAAATGGGGTCTCACTAAGTTTCCCAGGCCGTCCTTGAACCTGTAGTCCTCCTGTCTCAGCTTCTCAAGTACTGAGATTACAGGGACCACCATGCCTAGCCGATGATTCTTAAAACTGTGTTGTTCAAAAGCTGTATGCTATGGCCTGTATGAATAAGCTTTAAGTGAATGGAGCTTTATTTTTAAAAAGTTAGCCTGCCAACATTTAAAAATAAGTTCTTTTTTTAAGACATTTAAAAGCAGTAGACTGGAAGTGGATCTTATATAGAATTCAAGCTTTTTTGTATCTCTTGAGATCCATTTTTGTTCTCTTTATCCTACAGCCTTTAATAGAGTGCTGCACTTTGCTCCTTAGCCGAGACCCAGGGCCATGGTGTCTTTTTAGAAGAGCAACACGTAGGGAAGGAATGTGATATGAAGAGGAAGTGGGACATCAGAATTGGAAACACACGCAGCAGCAGGCCAGAGATTTTCCCAGCACATGCTTTTTGTCCTGGGAGAAGCTTTTTACAGAAGACATTCTTCCTTAGGGAAGTGTCAAGGGTCCTTCTTTACAGTATCCTCTGAGATCATCAAGTTTCAGAGCTCTGTGGGAACCCACATTCCACATGATTTCTGTGCTCACAGGGGAAGTGAATTTAGTTTAGGCATGAATATGAAAAGGGAATAGAAGCGGCATCCCTCGTGGTGTGGAATGGAGAGTGGTATGGCCAGAGTAATGGGCAGGAGGCACCAGAACTGACCCAGGAGTGACCACCCGGTGCACGAGCGGCCTGGAGTTCAATGCTTGGCCCTGGGGATTGCTCATGGGTTTCTCTGAATGCTCCTGGGCAAATGAAAAAGTCAGTATCTTATTTTGTATGTTTGTTTCTAAGCTAAGAATTTGCAGACTGGAAGTTCTATCTTGTTTAATTATTTCAAGCTAGGACAGCATTTGGGGTCCTCAAGGCCCTTGGCGTAGGAGGCGGTGACTTTAGTCTCCTCTTGCTGGTATGTGCTCCCCCTGGAGGGGCTTGCCTCTTGAGAGGAAGCAGATACTTGGTCAGCCCAGAGTTCTTTCAGGTAAACACCTAGCCGGCCGGGTGAGAAGCAGCATAGGGGATGAAGACTTTTTCAGTTCTCGGTACCTTCTTCATCAGTTTATATTTTACTAAGCGCAGAGTTGATGCAAGGCAATGCCATAGTAGACACCTTTCAGAAGTGATAAGGAACATCCGTCGTGCCTCTCAGGACAGCATGGCTGGGCAGATGGGCGTGCCCGGGAGTGGATGCTGGTGACTTGAGGAAAATGGTTCTGACAGCTGTGGTGACCGTGGCGGATGACACGTGCTGCCAAGACAAAAGCTGAACATACACAGAGGCTGGAGGGAAGGAAGCCCAGCATGGGCGCCAGCTCCTTCCCCAGCGTTGTTTTTTCTTCTACCTGTGATAATGTGAAAAGTTCAGGTCAAGCATCCTGAGGGTCCAAAAATGGCCTATCAGCTGCCATTCCCTGGGGGGAGGCTTTATAACTGGCTGCACTGGCGCACGGCAAGCTGGTTGCTCTTCGCTCATACCTACCAGCTCCCCTTCCTCATCCTGTGCGGCGCCGCTGCAAGTTCCCTTCACCCCAGGCACATGCGCATTTTCTTGGCTCTACTGGACAAGAATGACAAGTCCCCAAAGAAGACTTTATACTGTGTTATGTGATATTCATGCTACTGTGTAAGAAGTGCTAGTGCTTGTGTCCGGCCTCATACTGGGGCATAATACAGGTGGTTTCTTTTTTCTTTTCTCTTTTTGTGGTATGGGGATTGAACCCAGGGGCATTCTACTTCTCAGCTGCATCCCCAACTCTATTTTTTATTTAAAAACAAGGTATTGCTAAGTTGCTGAGAGCTTCACTACACTAAGTTGTTGAGGCTGGCTTTGAACCAGGCATCCTGTCTCAGCCTCCTAAGTACCCCTTCTTCCCTCCCTTTCTTCTTTTTTATTTCATACTGGGATTGAATCCAGGGACAGTCTACCTCTGGGCTAAACTCCCAGCCCTTTTTATTTTTTATTGTTTAGAAGCAGGGTCTCACTAGGTTGCTGAGAGTCCCACTATATTGCTAAGGCTGTTCCTGAACCTGGAATTCTCCTGTCTCAGCCTCCTAAGTACTGGGATCACAGGTTTGTGCCGCCATACCTGTTAGGTGGTTTTATTTAGTCATCATTGCTTTCCTTTAGAGGGAGATATTTTTATTTTTATTTATTTTTTTGGCGGTACTGGAGATGGAACCCAGGGGCATTTTATTTTCAAGCTACACCCCCAGCCCTATTTTTTATTCTTTATTTTGAAACAGGATCTCACTGAGTTGCAAAGGGCCTCACTAAGTAGCTGAAGCTGCCCTGGAGCCATGATCCTAGAGGGAGATATTTTTAGGTGTAGAATTTGAATCACTTGCCCAGAGATCAAGCCCCTGTGCTTTCCAGAACAGCACGCTGCTTCCAGAAGGTGGAGCATCCTTTGAAGCTTGGGCTTTGGGCCACTCACTTCTAAGGAGTTAGTTTTAAGGAGTTAGAGGGGGTGTCTGCCTGGGAGAGAATCTCCCTCCTTCCTGGATTGTGTGTCCTTTGTCACCTGAAGTCAGGGTTCTGGTTAGCATCCTTGGGTGGCCCGTTGGTGGAGAATGGGTTGAACTGCTTTTTAGTGTTTATTCTGGGTCTTGTGGTTGGCTTCCAGCCCTGCCATTCTCTTCCCCCAGGTAGGGGAGACTTAGTGAAACAAGATCGAGGTTGCTGGTAAGAGACCTAGGAGCCAGTTCCTTTCTGGAGATTCCCATCTTCTTCTGCACGCTTCTTGGCGTCTGCAGGGAATTCATCCGCTCACTGGCCTAGTCAACCTGTGAGCAGGATGGTGCCAGGCTTGCATAGGAGCTGGGCGCCCACGTGAGAACGGCACGGTGTAAAGTGCCACCGCAGAGCTGGGGCACCGCAGAAACTTTGGTCAGGATGGGGAAAAACAGATTTGGTGTGGAATTTGCAATCTTCCAAGCTAGGCAGTTTTAGAAATAGAGATCTGAAGAAAAGAGAAAATTGACATTCTTCCTTCACTTTATCAGATAAGCAACAACCCTGAGCTTCTAAAAATACCAGGTGTCTGTCTTTCCTGATAGCCCAGAGAGGCCCAAGAGGAAACTGGATCCCTCTGCCTTCCGGAGATTTTCAGTCCATTCCTGCTTGGACTTGGGGTGCTCTGAGATTGCACAGATGGCGATTTTGCTGTTAACATGAAAATGGAATTTAGGTTATCAAGTGTTTAAACCTGTTTAAAAAAAAAATTTGGGAGGTTGGATTTGATCAGAGCACACCATATGCATGTAGAGAAATATCACACTGGACCCCATTATGTGCACTTAATACGTGTTTTATTTTTTTATTTGGAAACAGGGTCTCACTAAGTTGCTGAGAGCTTCACTAGGATGTTAAGCCTGGCTTTGAACCTGTGGTCCTCCTATCTCAGCCTCCCAAGTACTGGGATTACAGGCATGTACCCCCACACCTGGCTAGAAAGTTTACTCGAATAGATTATTTCTTATTAGTTTTGTTATAGTATATGTATATGTCCTGTGCCTACTCATTTATACTGGTTTCATGAAAGTATTTTCAAGCACTGCCACCAAAAAATAAGCACACACACACCTTCAAAGAACCTTTTGCAAGCCTCCTGCTGGCCCCACTTATGTTTTCCAGGGCACAACTTCTCCTCCCTCATCACTACTTCCTTTTAAATTCTATGTTATTAGGCCCCGCAGGCTGTTTGCAAGGTTCAGATTGCAAATATGCTTGGCTCCTAGCTCATCATATTTTTTCCCTTGAAGGTGCTTCAAAAAGATTGCGACTGTTTCATTGATATTAGAGCCACAGCCTAACTGCCTTTAGGAATAACTTAATTTTCATAAACGTTGGGCTTATGCTGATTTGCATGGCTACTAACTTTTGTAGTCCTCATGTGATCTACTGAACAGTTACAATAGGGGGAGCACAGTTTTGGGGAGACATCTAGGAAACTATTTTCACTTGCTTTAAGGTGTTTAGAGGTATTCATAAAAGTATATGAGCTGGCACTTTGGGGCAGATTTGGGGCTGCTTTGGTATTCTGTGACATTAGGGGGAAGTGTAGTAAGACAGATGTCATTTTTATGAGTTCAGGGATGTCTCTTGAACATCAATAGTTGTATAATTTCTTAAAGTCCTCACACATACATTGAAATCCATCTTGAATGGCTTATTTTTATTCTGTATTCTATGTATTTTCACACCTATAAAGATAGACCTTGATTAAATTGGTGTTTTGATTTCAGTTCCTCCAGTTTTTGAGTGGTAGAGTGTTATAGTTGAAAGAGGCCTGAAAGAAAGGTGACTATTAAAACCCTTTATTGTGCTTGAGACTTGCTCAGGCTCAGAGTTAACAAGGACAGAACTAGAAACTTGACCTCAAGTCTTTTAACTTCTTGCTCAGTTTGCTTTTTGTAAGGGAATATGTGCCTCCCCACACCATCTGTGTGCACACTTAGTGCCATAGATCTCCTGTTGACCCATAGTTCTGCTCACAGTATTCTCATCATGGCCTTGACTTTGGATGCAGGGCCCTCACCTCCATTTTCTGCAACCTTTACATCTACCCAGTTTGTCCCTATGTTTGGCTTATTGTTTTCTTGAGTATTTATATTCAATCCTTAAGGCCTATTCTGGTTGAGCCTTTTAAAGGCTTGGTTACTAAGGTGCAGCATTACTCAAAGGGAGTTGTTTGATGAGAAATAAGTAGGTTGGAAAAACTAAAACTCATCAAGTTAGTAGATGTTGGTGTGAAAAAGGTTTCTTGGCCAAGTACATGTTGGAATTGCTGGTTTAAATAGCATTTAAAATAAGTTTGTTTGCAGGATGACTTCTTAGGGTCTTTATTGGTGATTGTGTATTGTGAATTTCCAAGAGGGGATTATAATATTCACATCTTTCTTTGAGGGATCACTTTATAGATGACACTGCCAATATCACTTTATTTTACCATTTTAGATCCATTACTACCCAAATTTTGTGTGAATATGTATTGTATATGAACCATATGTGGTTCACTTTCTATTATGTCTAGTGATTTTTTTTTAACCTTTCCACCATGTCTTTTTATACCCAGCTTTGTTCTCATCTTCTTGGCCAGTTATCCTCAGATTAACTTTGTTTTGCTCTTCTGAATTTACAGTGCTTACTGTTTGTCAACTTAATGTGAAAATATTTAAAACACAAAACATTGAAAATAACATTATATACCTATCAAAGTGAAATTGTTGAAATTAACAAAAATGATATTTTTCATTTTTGTGTCAGGTGATGCATCAAAGGTCACATCCCATTTTTCTTTCCCCCTCTGCATTGGTTAACTTTCCCTGTTCTCCAAGGGGAGAGTTGTCATTTGTGAGTTTCCTTTTCCCACATATATATATATATATATATATATATATATATATATATATATATTGTATGTATGTATGTATATATATATATATATATTTTTTTTTGTGGTACTGGGTTTCCTGGAAACCTTCTACTTACTTCCAGGCTACACTCCCAGACCTATTTTTGTACTTTTTTATTTGGAAACAGGGTCCCTTAAGCCAGCGCGGCTGGCTTCAAACCTGCGCGATCCTCCTGTCTCTGCCTCCCAAGCGTGCGGGGGGGATTACAAGCTTGCGCCACCACATCCGGCTTCCCCAATATTTTGTTACTGGAATTGCACAGCATTTAAATGCAAATTCAGGGAGAATTGACATCTTTATGGTTTCATGGCTTCCCGTCCACAAATTCAATAAAACTCTGTCCTTATTTAGGACTTTTATGTCCTTCAGTAAAATTTAATGTGTAATTTAATGTGTAAAATTCTTTTGCATCTTTTAATTGATTTGTGCCAAGGTGCTTTATGGTTTTTGTGGTCATTGTGAATTCAGTACATTTCTGATTTGTGTTTCTGGGATTGAAACCTGGTGTGATGGCACAGGACTTGAGAGGCTGAGACAGAAGAATTGCAGATTTGAAGCCAGCCTTAGTAACCTCAGTAACTTAGCAAGACTTTGTTTCAAAATAAATAAAGTAGGATTGAGGAAGTAGCTCAAAGGTAGAATGTCCCTGGGTTTGGTTCCCATGCTTCCTGTCCCCCTTGCCCTGACACAGAGAGATAGAGACAGAGAGAGACAGAGAGGGGGGGGGGGGAGGAAAGGGATTAATTTTTTATTTGTTCATAAATGGTTCTTGATTTTACCATGGAAGTCTGAAATCAGGTGGCTATTAAAGTATGAAATAACTGAGTCTGTCTTGGAAGTGACACAATTTAATTTTAAAACTATATGTAGTACTGTGAAAGGTAAGAAAGAGGTGACTTTTTGCAGTTTGAATGCATTTATTAGTTCATTCATTAAATAGTTGCTAGGTGCAGTCTTCCATGGGGACCTGAGTAGATGTAGTTTCATGAAGCGTACAGGAAAGAGAGAATGCGGAGACGAACATAGATCAGTATTTACTTATGGATGGGATAGATGCTATACAGGAAGAGGACAGGGTCAGAAAAAAAGAAAGATGGGGAGTTGGGGTTTATTTATTTATTTATTTATTTCTATGGTATTGGAGGTTGAGCCCAGGGATTCTGCCTTTGAGCTACACCTCCAAGCCTTATTTTTATTTTAAAACAGGGTCGCAGGGCCTTGCTAGGATGACAAGAGCCTCATTATTTGCTGAGGCTGATCCTCCAGTCTGAGCCTCCCAAGTCCTGGTATTACAGGTTTGTGCCACTACGCCTGGCCGGGAGTGGAGAATTTAGACTGGAGCACGGGGAGGCCTGTTGGAGGAAGTGGACATTGATGCAGCTTCCTGAAGGATGAGTTTGTGTTGAAAGGACGAGTAGGATGGAAGGACCATCCAGAGAGTAGAAGAGAGTTCTGGAGCCTTGGGGTGGCAGGCACTCTGTTCTGAATGGTGGAGTGATGGGGACCTCAGTCAAGTTATTATTCCTTTGAAAATCAGTAGTGTTTAAGTAATAACATCATGGAGATATTTTTGGTCAGTGTGCCTTCCTCCCTGGAATGTAACTGCCTGGATTAAGAGAGAGCTGCTCTGTGGCTTGATCCCCCCACCTAGACTGTCCCCCAGGTTTGCCTTATGGATTTTTTGTCTTTATTATGGTGTGAACATGATAAACATTCAGTAGAAGCTGTACTTTGAATTGTGATATTTTCCCAGGCTGGCCACGTGTGGTAGGGTTCTCTCCAGATGCTGGGCAGCAGGGTGAGCTCAGCTTCCACTCCACCCTCTGATCACTGGCCTCAATATTTGGAACTTTGCAGTGGCCTGTGTTGCTAAGTGATGGGGTGCTGTAGGTCAGATGTATTAAATGCATTTTTTTCTTTTTTTTTTGGTGGTACTGGGTTCCTGGTAGCCCTTCTACCTCCAGGCTACACACCCAGACCTATTATATATATATATATATATATATATATATATATATATATATATATATATATATGTGTGTGTGTGTGTGTGTGTGTGTGTGTGTGTGTGTGTGTATACATATATATATATATATATATATTTTTTTTTTTAATTTGGAAACAGGGTCTCTTAAGCCAGCGAGACTGGCTCCGAACCAGCGCGATCCTCCTGTCTCCGCCTCCCAAGCGTGGGTATTACAAGCGTGCGCCACCACGCCCGGCTGTATTAAATGCATTTTCAATTTAGGTTTGTGATGGCTTTATTGGGACGTAGCCTTGTTGTAAGTTGAGGGGCGTCGGCACTCCCTGCAACTGCACTGTGTCCTGGCTTTAACTGAACTCACACCCTGTGCAGCTGCTTCCCCCTGGGCTCTGTGCAGAGGGACTCAGTCCTTGCTGGGAGGGCAGGCCTGCCTCCCCTGGGAGGGATCTGGAGCAGACCCACAGATGCCTCTGCAGTGGCTCAGTCCTTTCCAAACACAGGGAGGGCTTGGGCTTGACCTAGCAAAGCAGGATGGGGAGCGGGAGGAGGATATTCTACGTCTCATCTCACCTGCAGTTGCTGCTTTTTTTTTTTGACCAAAGAGGCCTTATATTGAGTGAGGTCTCACTCTCTCTTGAGTGACAACTGTGTGGCAGGCACACTGATTCTGGGCTGGACCCTGGAGGAAGTAATGGTCTTGAAACTCCTTTTCTGTTTAGTGTTAGTAGCCTCTGTCCTTGGACTTGGAGCTTACCTGTGCCTGCCTCCATTTCCTCATCTGTAAAATGGAGGTAGCTATAAGGTCTTCTTTGGGTGGTAGAAACGATTCAATGATTAAACACACGTGTAGTCCCTAGAATTATTGTAGGCACCGAGCAAGCACTCAATGTTAGTTACATCAGCTCAGTCTTTCCTGAGAATGGATCCCCGGGGCTCTCCCTCCTCTTGTCGGGTACTCAAATCTATTTAAATGCAAGCTGTGTGTATAATTTATGATTGAAGTGGGATTCTAGCTACTCCTTTGGCAAATAAGTAGGACGAAAGATGGCACAGAAAAAAGTCAGTGTTAACGATGATTGTTAGGCTAGTAGGTTAAGGTGATTTTTACTGTTATTCCGTTATTTTCTAAATTGTTTATAATTTGGTTATATTACCTCTGTATCACTAATAATATAATAAAATCATATGGAAAAGGAAAAGATCAGGCTGGCAGTTGCTCACGTGGTTGGATAAGAAAGGGCAGAACGGATGGGGAGCTTGAGGTCACCAACTCCAGTGGTGGTGTTAGGCTTTAAAGTTGCAGAAAAGTGGTGCGTGGTGGCGCACATTGTAATCCCAGCATTAGGGAGGCTGAGACCGGAGGATCACAGTTTGAGGATCGCAGTTTGCAGACAACCTCAGCTACTTAGTGAGGCCCTCCACAACTTAGTGAGACTCTGTTTCAAATAAAGAATAAAAAATAGGTCAGGGGGTGTAGCTTGGAGGTAGAATGCTCCTGAGTTCCATCCCCAGACCCGCAAAAACAAACAAACAAACAAATTCGCAGAAATACAACGGTATTGAAAAAGCTTTAGCAGAGGGATCCTAAAAAGTTAGTTTTTGTCCCTTGTGGAATCCCCTTTTCTTTGAATGTTTATGTTGCTGACGTTATCTTCCCCTTGTGTTTCTTCCTGTGCTTCCTTTAGGGGCCCCTGACCATCTGTCACTCTCCTCTTTGGTCTCTTCTGACTCCTCCCCCTTGAGGATTGCTCCTTTAATCCCCTGTCTATTATTCTTTTTTATTTGCTGTCATGCAAAAATGAGGCACATACTTCTTCAAGTCACAATGAAGAATAAGAAATTTCTTCTTTCTGTCATACAGAATGATGCACACATTTCCTTAATTCAAAATGTAGAGTAAATGTCGTTTCTTCTATTGGTAAAAGAACTTTTAACCTTCAGATGTCTAAGCTCTCTTTGATTTACTTATGCCTAGAATTTATTCATTAGTCAATTTACAGATTGAAGTAATTAATGAACCCTGGTGGATCTGTGGCCTCCTGAAAGCACCAGGAATCTTAGGGGTCAGGGAGGCAGGAATGGAGGGCAGATTCAGGGAGGGCTGAACTTACATTTTTCCTCTTTGCCCGTTTGCTTTGAGTTATTTGTGTTGCCTCCATTTTGGTATATGTCAGAAATTTTCAACTTTTCCAAATTGGAAGGACAGAATTCTAGAAAATTGCTCAAATACATTTTTACAGAGAAACCATGTCAGATTTGATAAATTTCCTCAAAAACTCATTGATTTTAATTATTTTCATGACAAGTTCAATGAGTTTCCCAGCTTTTCTTTCTGGCTCCACTTCTTGTGTAATTGTGTGTGGAGAGACGGGCTTTCCTGCAAAATTTGTCTGTCTGTAGGAACTTATTCTTAAGCAGTGGTGTTCTGTAAGTTTGTCAAAATAAACCTGACGTAGAGATTTCAGATAATTTATTGGGTTACAGTAATGTCGCCTGATCAACTGAAGAGCTGTTTACTTGAGAAATATCATTAATTTCATTGAGGCTGCACAGTTGAGAGTATTTAAATAAATACAAGTAAGGTGGCATCCTCCCGTATCTTATTCTACAATTTACAGTGCTTTTCCTCTCTAACTATAAATGCCTGATTTGAATGTAACATATATATTTTTATGATATTTCCTTTCTTTGCTTTAAGGTAGTGTATGGCACAATTACAGTAAAATCTGGACTTACGAACAGGTATAACTTTAGTATTTTTTAAAAGAATTCATCATAGGAATTTTTAAAGTTAGAAACCAAATAAATCCCTTCTGAGGGCAGCAGTTATAGGAAGGTCTGTCCACACTGCTCACTGGGTTTCCTCACAGAGCTGTGTAGGGGCAGGTGTGGTCTTAGCGATTCATTTCATACATGCTGATACCACGATGGAGGATAACATTTCTGGGTTTAGCATAGGCATACTACGGGTAAAGTATGCGCTTTGAAGAAAAAATAATAAAACTGTCGGTTCAACTGTAATGCTTGGCATACGTTGTCAATTTATTTATTTATTTTTGGTGGTACTGGGGTTCCTGGAAGCCCTTCTACCTCCAGGCTACACTCCCAGACCTAATTTTATATATTTTTTATTTGGAAACAGGGTCTCTTAAGCTAGCAAGGCTGGCTTCGAACCAGCGCAATCCTCCTGTCTCTGTCTCCCAAGCGTGGGGATTACAAGCGTGCGCCACCACGCCTGGCATACGTTGTCAATTTAGACAACAGACACAATGGCATAGGTAAAATGTTAAAGGGAATTTGTACCATTTTATGCCCTTCGGGGTGACCTGTTCTGCATCTCATGGACTCTGTAGGATGGCTACCTGACTGTTTCGTACTCTGTGGATGGAGAAAGTGCCCCTTCCTTGCCAGCCTTCAGCGAGCCTGTCAGGCGCGGGTGCATCTGTGCCAGCTTCACCTGCTCTGATTCAGCTCCCTGCTCCACGCTTGCTCGCTTGGCAGCAGCTTGTGCATGGCGATCTTTTCCTTCAGAACGGTTAATAGCCGCAGCAGATGTCAGGAGTCCAGTTCTGCAGTTGTGCAGCTGTTCGTATGTCCAGTTGGATTTCATGAAATGATTAATCAATTTTGAGGGTCGCATGATGAGAGTTACAAGTATAATGGGGGAAACTCGATGGGAAGTTGTATTGCTCTTGCAACAGATGCAGCAGGGAGGTGGAGTGGCTGCTGAAGGGACACAGGGCTTCCATGGTAAACTTCAACACCACAGACTGAGCTCTGTCAATAACCGAGATGTATTTCCTCACAATCCAGAGGCCACAGGTCCAAGATCATGGTGCCTGCGGGTGCGGCTTCTCTGCAGCCCCTTTGGCTTGGCAGGTGGCGGCGTGCTTGCTGGGTCCTCACGTGGACATCCCTTGGTCTATCTCACCCGTGTCCTAAACCCTTCTTACCAGGATCCACTCTTTTTTTTTATTTATTAATTTATTTTTTAAATTGGTGCATTGTAGTCATATATCAATCACATTGGAGTACAAGACTTGAGAGGATATACAAGCACACATGATCCAATTAGCCCTCCTCCAGCCCCCATCCCATTCCCTCCCCCTCCCTCCATCGCAAGCTTCTTTGGTGATTTACTTTGATACATTTGTTTATGTACCTCCTGCGTTTTAAAGCGGCTCTGTCCTCCAGTATTCCATACCCTCTGATTGGTCACATTAGTTGCTTCACTATAGGGCCCTTTCTATAGCTCAACCTCTTCCTGTTGCCCTTTTCCTCCTAGTTATAGCTGGTTAAGGGAAGCGTCTGATTTATATTTTCTGCGATGTTTCTCTGTGCATGCTGCGTTGCAAGTACCGATCCCACTCTTGATGGTCCCAGTAGTGGCCTGGCTACTCAGTGGACTGATCCAGACCTCGCTGGCTCAAGCAGCGGCCTTGCCTCATGGGAGGCCCCAGTTCTGGTCTCGCTGGCCCCTGAACCGGTCTAACCCCTAAGCTGGCTTTGGTCCCGGCCTTGGAGGCCTCAGGAGTGAACTTGCCTCACGCCAGGCTCCGATGCTGGCCATTGGCCCCTGCACCGGTCTAACCCCTTGGCAGGATTCCAATCCTGGCCTCGGAGGCCCCAGCACCGGCCTAGCCTCACGGCAGGCTCCAATGACGGCCTCGTTGGCCCCAGCACCGGCCTAACCCCTCGGCAGGCTCCAATCCCGGCCTCGGATGCCCCAGCACTGGTCATGCCTCAAGGCAGGCTCCGATGCCAGCCTCGCCGGCCCCAGCACCGGCCTAACCCCTCGGCAGGCTCTTATCCTGGCCTCGGAGGCCCCAGTACTGGCCTTGCCTCACGGCAGGCTCCGCTGCCGGCCTTGCTGGCCCCAGCACCGGCCTAACCCCTCGGCAGGCTCTTATCCTGGCCTCGGAGGCCCCAGTACCGGCCTTGCCTCACGGCAGGCTCCGATGCCGGCCTCGCTGGCCCCAGCACCAGCCTAACCCCTCGGCAGGCTCCGATCCCGGCCTCGGAGACCCCAGCACTGGTCTTGCTCACGGCAGGCTCCGATGCCGGCCTTACTGGTCCCAGCACCGGCCTAACCCCTCAGCAGGCTCTTATCCTGACCTCGAGGCCCCAGTACCGGCCTTGCCTCAAGGCAGGCTCCGATGCTGGCCTCACTGGCCCAAGCACTGGCCTAACCCCTCGGCAGGCTCCGATCCCAGCCTCGGAGGCCCCAGCACAGGTCATGCCTCACGGCAGGCTCCGATGCCGGCCTCACTGGCCCCAGCACCGGCCTAAACCCTCGGCAGGCTCTTATCCTGGCGTCGGAGGCCCCAGTATCGGCCTTGCCTCACGGCAGGCTCTGCTGCCGGCCTTGCTGGCCCCAGCACTGGCCTAACCCCTCGGCAGGCTCCGATCCCGGCCTCGGAGACCCCAGCACTGGTCATGCCTCACGGCAGGCTCCGATGCCGGCCTCGCTGGCCCCAGCACCGGTCTAAACCCTCGGCAGGCTCTTATCCTGGCCTCGGAGGCCCCAGTACTGGCCTTGCCTCACGGCAGGCTCCGCTGCCGGCCTCACTGGCCCCAGCACCGGCCTAAACCCTCGGCAGGCTCTTATCCTGGCGTCGGAGGCCCCAGTATCGGCCTTGCCTCACGGCAGGCTCTGCTGCCGGCCTTGCTGGCCCCAGCACTGGCCTAACCCCTCGGCAGGCTCCGATCCCGGCCTCGGAGACCCCAGCACTGGTCATGCCTCACGGCAGGCTCCGATGCCGGCCTCGCTGGCCCCAGCACCGGTCTAAACCCTCGGCAGGCTCTTATCCTGGCCTCGGAGGCCCCAGTACTGGCCTTGCCTCACGGCAGGCTCCGCTGCCGGCCTCGCTGGCCCCAGCACCGGCCTAACCCCTCGGCAGGCTCCGATCCCGGCCTCGGAGACCCCAGCACTGGTCTTGCTCACGGCAGGCTCCGATGCCGGCCTCACTGGTCCCAGCACTGGCCTAACCCCTCAGCAGGCTCTTATCCTGGCCTCGAGGCCCCAGTACTGGCCTTGCCTCAAGGCAGGCTCCGATGCCGGCCTCGCTGGCCCCAGCACCGGCCTAAACCCTCAGCAGGCTCTTATCCTGGCCTCGGAGGCCCCAGTACCGGCCTTACCTCAAGGCAGGCTCCGATGCCGGCCTCGCTGGCCCCAGCACCGGCCTAACCCCTCGGCAGGCTCTTATCCTGGCCTCGGAGGCCCTAGCACAAGCCTTGTCTCACGGCAGGCTCCAATGCCGGCCTCGATGGCCCCAGCATCGGTCTAACCCCTCTGCAGGTTCTAATCCCGGCCACGGAGGCCTCAGTAGTGGCCTTGCCTCACAGTAAGCTCCGATGTCGGCCACTGGCCCCGGCGCCCGCCTAACCCCTCAGCAGGTTCCGATCACTGTCTCTGTGGTTATTATTTCAAAGGTTCCAGGTGTAATGTAGCAGATCTCTGCTTCCCCTGAGTATTGGCCACTGGCATTGCAACTGCCTCCACCGTTTCAAATCCTTCCCAGGCTCTTTTTCCACTCTGAATGTTGTCCAGTGTTCCTAAGCATGCGTGATGGTAGCATTCGACATTTGGTGTAATTTCTCCAAAAAAAATAAAGTTGGTAAGATCCAGTTTCTGCTTCTCCTGAATACAAGTCTCCACCACCATCGCGAAGAACTCTTTCAACACCGCATTTCTCCTTGGTCTCCGCTAAACTCTCTCCTTATATGTGATGTCTGAGATTCTTAACAATATAGAGAAATAGCAGTCCTCTTTCACGGCGAATTTTTTCATAAGTTCCATTGCATTTAGATAAGTTTTGTCTGCATCTCCAGTGTCCTGGCATCCATAACGGCTTTCTTACCTCCTCTCCGATATTTTTCTTTACCTTTTTCTGTTCTGGGCCTGGTTTCTCCAGGGGTCTGGCGTGCTACTCGCAGTTCGGCCTGGGGCCCAGGGTCCTGCGACCCGGGCCCCGGCTTTTGTGTGCCGCCCGCGACCCCCGCCCAGAACCCAGCGTCTAACTGGGCCCGGTTTCTCCGGGGGTCTGGCGTGCTACGCGCAGTTCGGCCTGGGGCCCAGAGTCCCGCGACCCGGGCCCCAGCGCGCGACCCCAGGGTCCACTCTTACCATCCCATTTTAAGTTATACTTTAAGAGCCCTATCACCATTTATAATCATATTTTGAGGTACTGGGAGTGAGGGCTTTAATATATGAACTTGGTGGGGGTCAGAGCAAGGGGCAGAAGATAGTTCCAGCTATAGGGGATGGATCTTCTAAACCTAGCGACCCTGTTTTCTCCCTCTTACCCATGCTTGCCCTCCCCCACACCGTGGACGCCGTGGTCCTCCCGGTTACATGCTGGGCTCTTGACTTTGGTGGCCCATGTTCTGCATCTCTTCCTAGTTGCTTACCATTCTGGTTCTGTATAGTTTTGTCCTCTTCTCTTCATGGAATCAGGCTCATCTGTCTGTCCTCAGCCTTCCTCAGGCATAGCCCAGTCTCTTGAAGCAAAGTATTCACTCTTGCAGCCATTTGATTTGTGTCAGATGAATTCTAGTAAATTTTTTTTTTTTTTTTTTTTTTTGCGGGTCTGGGGATGGGCATTTGGCCTCTGAGCTACATCCCCTGCCCTATTTTTTATTCTTTATTTTGAAACAGGGCCTCACTAAGTAGCTGAGGCTGTCCACGAACCGTGATCCTCCAGTCTCAGCCTCCCAAATGCTGGGAGTACAAGCGTGTGCCACCACACCTGCCGGATTCTAGTAAATTTTTAAAGGATACATATAAAAACCATTATGCAATTATGCCCTTGTGGTTGCTCTTACAGTGTCCATCAGCTCATAGTTGAAAAAATTAAAGCTGGGTGTGGTGGTTCCTGGTACTTGGGAGGCCTTTTTATAGGAGGATACCAAGTTCAAGGTCAGCCTCAGCAACTTAGACATCCTGTTTCAAAATAAAAAAATAAGAGTGATAGGAGTGTAGCTCAGAGGTAGAAAATGCCCCTGGTTCAATCTCCAGTAACCCCCCCCCCCACAAATAAATAGAAAACAAAACACAGTAGGAACATTGTTGTGGGTCAAGGTTCAGTAAAAATTTATATATGTTTCAGTTTACTTCATATTTCACAAGTTAATGTTTTTCTCCCCAGGTATTGGGTTCTTTTTAGTAAAAGCCTACTTTGGTTTTTTTTTTTTTAATTTTTTTTAACCAAAATAAAACTGAGTAGAGTCTGGGAGTAGGATTATTTTGGTGGGTATGATGTCACTGTCTTCTTTTCCAGATGTGCTTTTATTTATTTATGGAATTAAAGCTATGTAAAGGTTAAGATTATTCCATTTAATGTTGTGCAATGAACTTTTATATGCAAGATATCAATGAAGGGGGGTCAGATTGACTTGGGAGTATGTGTTATACTGTGGTTGTTTTGGGGTACTGGTATATACATGTTTACCTTCTATTAGGTGTTCTTGGATCTCTCTCTCTCTCTCTCTCTCTCTCTCTCTCTCTCACACACACACACACACACACACACACACACACGTGTGTGTGTGTGTCTCAGTCCATTTTCTCTTGCTGTAACAGAATACCTGAAACTGGGCATTTTGTTTGAAGAAAAAGAGGTCTGTTTTGGTGTCTCATCTGGAAGCCCAATAGTGTGGCACCAGCATCTGCTTGGCTTCTGGGGATGCCCTCACAGCAGAAATCAGAAGGCACTTGTGGAAGAGAGGGAGAGAAAGCAGCTAATGACCTATTCACCCCTGAAAGGGCTCCACCTTGAAATACTATATTACATTGAGGAATAAAGCTTTCACATGAATTTTGGTGGGAACAAACTATAGCGATGTGTTTATGGTATATGAAAGATCATATATTTTTTGAAGAGATTGCATTATCAGATTTTTAGAAGCATATAAATTTATGGATATATTGATACTTAGATTTTTGAGGGAGTTTTTTACTATTTTAAAGAGTGAGATTCTCTTTGAAAGGAATGTTTATCTCTGGCAACTTTAAAGATGTATAATTTTAAAGAGTGAAACTCAAATTTTTAGTTCTTAATATTTTAAAGTGTTAGTCTTAATCTTTAAGAGGTTATGGATTATCATCTGACCCACATCTTTGGCTCTGGCCGTGGGTTTGAGTGTTATTTTTTATTATTGTAGCGTGTGTAGTATATTGTACACTGTGGGATAGGATGCATATAGTAGTTGGATATAGTTTGAAAAGCCAACAAGGTTTTGACTTTGGTAGCAGGATAGTACTCTCCATCCACATATACAGTTTTAGAAAATAGTATAAGATTTTATTGGAACGCAGATTTGCTAGATTGATTGGTGTGTTCTTTCATCTGTCAAGAGTGCCCAGCTGAAGCCATATGTGGTGGGTGGTGCACATCAATCCCAGTACTTGGGAGGCTGAGACAGGGGAATGGTAGTTTGAGGCCAGTGCACAGTAACTTAGTGAGACTCTCTTTCAGAAAAAATGACAAGGGCCGGGGATGTAGCTCGGAGGTAGAGCCTTCTTGGATTCAGTGCTAAGGGGAGAAAGCTACACTGTGGTGTGCTCTTGAGTTTCTGTTTCTGCCGAGATTGAAATGTATGTTTACCTGTCATGGATGGGGCAGGTAGTGTGTCCATCAGAGATAGGGCATTGGCTCTCACAGTGTGTCCACATGGATGGAGCCGTGGCACACATAGTGTGTCCACACGGCAGGGTAGTGGTTCACATAGTGTGTCCATGGATGGGGCGGTGGCTCACACAGTGTGTCCATATGGATGAGGCAGTGGTTCACACAGTGTGTCTACATAATGGGGCGGTGGTTCACACAGTGTGTCCACATGGCAGGGCGGTGGCTCAGCTCCACGCTTCTTTATTCTTCCTCTGGGGCAGTCTGATGGAGCCGCACTTCCTGGAATGTTCCTGATCCCTGCTTAGAGGGAGAGACTGCAGCAGAGAACTCATGGGCTGTAACCAACAGACACCACACCACTTCTCAGGTGTCTCTACAACCTCACTGTTCTTTAAATAGCTTTGGACCCAGAGGATGATGCCATTTGAAGATGGTTTATTAAAGAATTGACCAAATTATGTTGTGTACGTACAAATATGTGGCAACAAGTCCCCCTGTTATATATAATCACAATGCACCAATAAACAAATCTTAAAGGAAAAAAAATACAAAGCACTACAGTCATTGGACATATAATCAAAGAAAAGGTTTTGGCACGATAGCAAAAGAATAGCTAATAAGTGTATGTGTATAGGGTTTAACTTAATATGATGTTAGGCATTTATCATTTTTAATGGCTTTCAAATTTAACTGACTTAAAAAAAATTCAACCAACTGACCTGTCAGTCCTGTGCATTTGGGTGAGAGGGCCTCTGACCTTTAACTCTTCCATCTCTCCTGTATTCTCTGTTAAATGAGTTTACCACCTTTCGTGGTAGATTTGTCAGTGAGTTCCCTTGCACATCTTTGCTTCATTTCCCTTAGTACCACTCTTGTTCTTATCCCTGAGTTGCCAAATTTGGGCCCCAAGTGTATTCCCTTCTGCCAGCCTACACAGTGCCTTTTGCAGCCAGACCCCGTCTCCCCTTGGCTGGCCTACTGTAATGCAGTGCGTTGTAAGTCCTTCTCCTGTGTCTAGTCACTTTCCCCACAGATTCATCCCCTGCTTTAAACCTCCTTTAAATTTTTTATGGTCTCTGCTGTACTTGGATCAGAAAGGCCCTGCGAAGGCTTGTGTGTTCAAGGCTCATTGGGCAGCCCATGGCGCTGTTGGGAGGTGCTGAAATCTTTATGAGGTGAGGCCAGTGGAAGCCAGTTAGGTCATTGGGGGTGTGGCCTTGGAGGAGATAGTGGAACTTTGGCCTTTCCTATTTCTCTTTTTGTTTCTTGGCTGCCCTGGGTGAACAGGAGCTTTCGGCTACCAGCTCCTGCAATGAAGTATTGTGCCATTATAGGCCCAAAGCAGTAGGGCCAAGGGGCCTACTGGAACCATGAACCAAAAGAAACCTTTTCTCCTTTTAAGTTGATTGCCTCAGGTATTTTATCACAGCAGCAAAAAAGATGACTAACACAGTCTCCATAGCTGGGCAGAGACGTTTTGGTAACTCCCCAGCGTCTGTATGTGATGGCTGGTTTCTCAGCCCCACTCGTTGCCATGGTGACACACTGTCATCGGCCATGACTGCAGCGCAGACACGTGCGGTCAGGTGTGCAAGGCTTCCCTCCCCCTGTTCATCGCACAGTCCAGTCCAGGATGGACGCTCAGGCCGCTGCTTCCTAGCCACAGGATGTTGACCTACTTTGCTCTTCTTATCTGTGTGAAAAATATTTGTTGTACTTAGTGTCTTCTCCCTGTCACAAAGAATGTTTGTCTCCCTCTTTCATATGAACCGGGTGCTAAAGTGCTGAGTAAATCAGTAGGAAAAACCATGGAGAAGAAAAGTTGGTAAGCAGTTTTAACTTCTAAACCAGGGGGATGTTATTCTTAGGCCATTTAAGAAGAACTCTGTAGTTTGCCTACCTGTTGAGAAATACGCCTCAGGGCAGAATTAGGAATTTTCCGTTCTTACCCGTTGGATTCGATGATTTACTATCTAATGATATATTTCAAACACCTTTTTTGATAAAGTGCTTATAGAAGGAAGTGAGCTTTCTTTAATTGGGGTTTTACAGCATAGTTCACTATTGAATATTTTATTTCTTACCACGGTTTCCCTTGGGAAAATTTTTTGTGTGGCTCTTTATGTGGCCAAGCTGATTAACTTTAAAAGGAATTTGTGTGTAAATTTAGGTTAATAACATAACGTATGTTCTGCATTCAAGGAAAAAAGTGTGTGTGGGGTGTTTGTATGTGTGTATGCTTATATAAGTAGATGAAGTTACTGCTGTAACCTGTAGACCTTTCAGGAATCAGCAGAACTGTTACTCAAATTTAGTTAGCATGTAGAAATGTAAACTTTGTAGGCATAAATTTTAGTAAACATTTATGTGTGACTAAAACAATTATTTTTGGTATATCTTATAGGTCAGTTTGTTGTATTATGTATCTCTTAGTTTTTCATAAATACTACATAGTGTCTTTAGAGATATGTAAGAATTATGATGCCTTTGATTTTAAATTAAGGAATGCTTCCAACATTAAAGAAATTAAAACTAGAAATCGACACAGAACATGTGTCCAAATTCTAATGTGACTCTTGATTTTAATCACCTTAGGTGAAGTAGCGCACTGCAATGATTTAGCTGTTTTCTTTAGAAATTCTTTTTAAATGACAGTAGTTTTGCCCTCTGAATTTACATTATTAGGGTCTTTTGGGGACCATCTTAGCTGTTTTTGTTTGATCACTTCCCAACTCATAAACATTCATGAAAACTTAATGTAAATGTATAAATATTTCTTCCTTTGTTTACATAGTTTATTAGGCTCTATTTTAGTAGCTAGCTGCTTGAGGAAGTTTCTGAATTTTTAGCATCTGAAAAAAACTTTTTTTATAACCATGAATACAAAGGCATTAATTACTGGGGCTATATTGTTGAGTAATGCATATTGGTTCTTAAAGGTACAATTTTTAGACTCCTTTTTTCTCTTGTAGTTTTTTTTGTTTTTTGAATAGCCAGTGCCATTTTGCAGCTAACCATGTACATAAGTGTAAACACAGAGCGTGTCTTTACACGCGCTTTTATAGCTTTACTGAGGATCCTGCTGATTATGCACCTCTTCTTCTCTACTGTGCTAGTTAGACCTTAATATAACATAATTTTTCATGGCGAGGTCAAAACAAAGAGAGCTGCTTTCCTTTGCCTCTGAGAAAAAGTCACTAAGAAGATTCTTGTGGACTGGCATGTGTTGGCTTTGGTTTTAACATTCTTTAGAACCCCACAAGGAAGGAACTCAGATTTTCCAGAATCGAGCCTTTTATCTTGTTGAGTCAACAATGCTGGAAACTGGGGCATGATCTTAGGAAATGTTGTATTACACACTTTTGTGGGGATACTGAGGCTTGGAGGTGGCCACGTGCCCAAGATTGCACTGTGAGCTAGCTGCCCAGCTGGGTCTGCAACTTGGATCTGGTGAGATTTTTAAGGAGCTCGGTGGTTGTGCTTCTGACCCTGTGGGCGGTTGTAGAATGCAAAGTTGTTGTTTTCCCGAGGGGCATCTTGCCTCATTCCGGAGCAAGAAACCTGCCCTAGACTCAGTGTATTTCTTTCTGTTCCCTGAAGGGAGGATGAATGATGAGGAAGGCCCACGATTTTCTTTTTTATTTTCTTCTCCTTTTTGGTACCAGGGATTCAACCTGGGGGCATTCTACTTCTGAGCTACACCCCCAGCTGTATTTTATTTTTTCTTTTGAAACAGGGTCTCACTAATTCTCTGAGGGTCTTATTGCCTTGTTGAGGCTGCCCTCAAAACTTTGGTCCTCCTGTCTCAGTCTCCCAAGTATAGGGATTACAGATGTGTGATACCATGCCTGGCTAAAGCCCACATTTTTTTTAAAAAAAAAAGGTAGTTATGCATTACTGTCGGGCTGTTTTATGTGAATATCTTTGTTCAGCTCACCTGCAGTTCCCCACACTGACCCATGCAGGAAGTTCTTCCAGGTGAAAATCACTGTTCTTTAAATTTTAATGAGTGACTGGATGATCTGGTTAAGTATAGAGAGAGAGCAGAAAGAATGGATCTGCAAGCAGTATAAGCAAAGGACGAGGGCCAGCAGGGGACAGGAGGATTCCGGTGAGAGCATTAGCATGTGGAAGGACAGGAGATTGGGACCCTCGGATTAATAAGGCTATTCATTTGGAAAGGAAGTTGATTTACCCCTGGTGGCTATATTCAGTTTAATAGTGACTGGTCTTTTTGGTGTCTGTACCTGCCAGGACCAATCAGAGCTGTTGGCTGTGTCAGTTATATTTGAACAGTTTTACATTCACCCAGGCATTTCAGGGTCTTAGTTTGCCAATCCAAACACGTTTGGCTTCTTGGAATTCTTTTTTCTTTTTCTTCTTCTTCTTCTTTTTTTTTTTAATATGCCTTCAGGGAACAAATTGAGAAGTCTATGGGTTATAATTAGCACATTCCCTCATACAGCTGAGTTTGTGTTTCTGGATAGAACAGTGGTTTATAGTTTTTGGCTACCTCATCCTGCAGGGGCTCCGAGGCCTTCAGACGTTAGCTCACTGATTCTCATATAGCATGGCTAGAGGTCCCCTCTTCCTGAAGCCAGTGCTGTTTGCTGCTCCTTCTGGACCTTCTGGGGTTGTGGCAGGAGAGGGTTTCCAGTGTGGGGAGGGGCCACGAGGGGAGGGCTGGGCATGGCTTTCTGATTGAACCTTGGAGAGATGGTCCTCTTTGAAGTTACGCTGCCCTTTGCCAACCATTCCTGCCATGACTCTGCAGAACTTTCTTCGGGAAATGACCGGGGACAGTGTATTGGCTGCATTTCCTCCAAAGGGTATTGAACCCCGTGGAAAGTCTGCTGCAAATGATGCAACTCTCTGAGTTACCTGGACACAGGTACCAGAAGACTGCATGGAAGAGTAGGTGTGCTCTTCAAGGTCAGAAGAAGAGCTGGAAATTGGGAAGAGGGAACCAGCGCTCAGTGAGTTTGCCTTCTCAGTCTCTAACAATCCTGTGGGAAGGACATTGTCATCCCTGGGTTTGCGGATTGGAAATTTCTACTGCAGAGTTGAATTCCCTTGAATTTGAGCCTGGGTCTGTCATTGGAAAGCCTGATCATTGCTGCATTGGTGTGGATCAAAACTTCATGGCAAACTGTTGCTGCAAGACTTCTGTTAACGTAGAAGTGAAGTTACACTTTAAAATAACTCTGGGGTGTTGTGAGGCGTTTAACAATTTAGACATTAGATTGAAAGACCATCCTCCACCTGGTGTTTCCAGAAACCAGATGTGGTGGGACACCTCCAGCTTTCTCTGTTAGAAGGAGGTTTTGTCTAGGATCCTAATATTTTACTTCTTGCTCTTTAGTTATATACAAAAACCACTTGAAAATGTAAAGTTGTGCTCATATGTTAAAAGAGAGAGTTGGTAGCTACTAATCCAAAATCTTCAATGTTATAGCAGATACTTTTTTTTTATTTAAACAATTTTTTTAATTGAACGTAAATAGTATACATTTACACTATATTTGATGCCCTCTCCCCCCGCCCCCGTTTTCCTTTCCCCCCTCCCACCAATGGCTGTCCAGCTTAACCATGACTTATTCATAATTTTACACATGTTCAGGTGTAGACCCTCATTAATCAAGACCGACCTTCCTCCTCTCCTATCTTACCATCCAAACTTAGCTAGTATTTCCCCTTCAATAACTGGAGTCCCACTGGTATTCTTTGTGTTTCCGAGTTTGGGCATATTAGAGGAAACATACGTTTCTTCTTCTTTTGTGCTTGGCTGATCTCACGTAACATAATGTTCTCCAGGGCTTTCCATCTCCTTGCAAATGACATAATTTTGTTCTTCTTTATGGCTGAATAGAATTCCATTGTGTGTATTTCCCACAGTTTTGCTATCCATTCATCTGTTGATGGTGATCTGGGTTGGTTCCATATTTTGGCTATTACATATTGTGCTGCTATGAACATGGGTATGCATATGTTATAGCAGATACTTTTTATAAATGACTCAAACATTTTCCTAATTAGCCCAGATCCCATGTCATACATTCTGCAGCTGGAAAAAAAATTGTCAAGTCCTAGATGCTGTCTTTCAAATACTTTATAACTGGCCTGTGCCTGGCATTGGGGGTGTATCAATCAGCTCCTAGTTGGTGGCTTTTGTTGGTAAGGCCAGGCAGACCAACCTTGGCCTTGAGTTGGTGGTTACTGGCCATCTCTGGCTCAGTAGAGACACCTTCTGGGGTGTTAATTCTTAAGCCATAATGTTGAGTAATTGTCCCTCCCAGTTACTAGTTTTTTTTTTTTTTTTTTCCCCCCTGGAGGCTTTATTGCGTATGGCTTCCATTTGCTTTTATCTGTTTGTTTCCACTCCTTGTTCAAATCTATTTGATTCTCATTGGCTTGTTAATTTAATGTCTGGATCATTTGAACATTAGGCAACAACATTCCCTATGGAAATTGCCCCGTAGTCCTGCCTGGCTCTTCCCTAATCTCAGAGTCCAACAAAAGCCCTCCTACTAGCAGTCCATTAAATATTCTGAGCAGAAAGCTCTAGAGAAAGTGTGGAGGTGGGGAAACCCACATGTAATGGCTTTAACAATGGAATAAAGGATCGGAAAATCAGATAACTATAATTTGTGAAGCAAATGCCAGGGATAGACACACCTTACATAAATTTATTTTCCAAGTGTGTTGGTAGGAAGGAGAGTCAACACCATCTGAATCTTTTCACAAATGCTTGCAGGCCCACTTATTCCCATGTGCTGAGCAACCCTGCAAAGCACTCCAGGCGTTCGCTGTGGCCGACAAGCCCCATCTCCTTCAAGAACCGCGTGGTTGAGTAAATTGTCTTTAAAGGTCCAATTTCCCTTGCACTTGGCCTTAGGTCGGTAACCACCGGGCATGCCACTTTTCTTTTAGTTCTCACTTGATCAGTAACAACATGACGATGCTATTGTGTATCATGGGAGGCCCTCTGATTGTCCTCTGTAGGCAGTGATCTGGGCAGGGAGGGTGGAGATGGTAACAGCATGGGGCAGAAGGAAGGGCTGTGGCTCTCTAACGTCCTCATTCATTTACTCCAAGCCCCAGGGCTTGTGTGTCTTTGCCAGGCTGTAGGGCTGCTGCACATTGAGAATTCCAGCCTGCCTTCTCCAGGGGAGGAGCAGACAGCAAACTGACAGTTGGGAGGGAGGTCTGTTGGACGACATTGGCTTTTTAGGGAAGCTGGGTCAGATGCCACAGACCGTGGGTGGCTTAAATGACAGACACTCCCTTCACACAGTCTGGAGGCTGTGAAATACAAGGTCAAGATGCTGGCTGATCGTGTGTGTGTGTGTGTGTGTGTGTGTGTGTGTGTGTGTGTGGTGGTACTGCGGGTGGAACCCAGGGGCTTTCTACCTCTGGGCTATACTCCCAGACCTATTTTATACTTGTTTAAGAAACAGAGTCTCACTAAGGTGCTGAGAGCCTAAGTAGCTGAGGCTGGCTTTGAACCTTGTGCGATCCTCCTGTCTCAGCCTCCCAAGTGCGGGGATTACAAGTGTGCGCCACCACACCCGGGCGATACTGGCAGATTTGGTTTTTGGGCAGGGTCAGTTTGTCAGTTTCCATCATGACCTCATCTAAACCTGATACCTTTTAAAGGCTTCAGCTCCAAATACTGTCATGTATGACAGTATGAGTTCTGGACGCATACAAGCATTCAGTCCCTAATGGCTTGCTCAGAGCATGCTGCCTATGCCGAATGGCTTCTCAAACTAGTTTCAATTGGGAAGATTATTTAAGACAAAAGGCCTCGCTCACCTCTTGAGGGCCTGCAATTACAGCCACTCTCGGTATGTTATTGTGCCACTGGCAGCACTCTCCATCTCTGGACTCTGTTCATCTTCCCAAACTAAAAGTGTACCTAGTAAACAGCAATGCCTCACTACCACTCCAACCCCTCCCAGCCCCTGGGAGTCATCATTATCCTTTCTGTCACTATGAATTTGACTATTCTGGACACCTCTTGTAAGTAGAATCAAACAATATTTGTCATTTTAAGGTTGTCATTTAAGATGGATGCCCTTGGGGTCACCCATGTTTTTCCTTTTTGAGACGATGCTGTTCCATTGTGTGTATCTACCACATTTTATTTATCTGTTCATCTATCTGTAGACACTTGGGTTACCTTTTGGCTATTATTATTATTAATCCAGAAATAGATTTGCTGGGCCACATGGTGACTCTATGTTTAATTATTTTTTTTGCTAAGGAAGAATATTGGCTTAATGGCACAAAAGAATTGATGGTTTGAAGCAGGTTGTACCTGATAGGGTTATGATTTTTAAGGGTTGACTTGGGTGGTGTGATGCCCGGAGAATGGAAGGAAAGGGCTGGCAGGTGCTGTGGTGGCAGGTGGAGGCAGAGGCACCTCGCAGCAGGTGGTATAACCAGGGAGACAGGTTGCAAGTGGGGAGGAAGTCAGAGATGGGGAAGCCCCAGTGAGAATCCGGGTCAGTTGTGACTGTAGAATTTAGAGAGCATAGGATTTTTTTTCTTACTACTTTTTTTCTCTTTTCCATTTTGGTTTGATGTGGTAGAAGGTACAGGTTTTGGACATGTATGTCTTGAGATAGTAGAAGATACAGATTTTTGGATTTGAGATAGATTGTAGAGATGTTGGTGGGCAGGCTGTTGGTGAAATGAGATGGTATTTTGTGGGGAGGGAGATGGTGAAAATAAAGGGATAAATGACCATGCAGTTTGGATGAACTTGAAAGTGATGGCGGCATTATTGGTACAGCTCTTAATAGTTTTAAAGCTCTTACCAGTCAATTTTACATTCCTACTGTGAGAAATGCGATAACTTAAAGTTTTTCTCTGTCACTTTTACTTCAAGTGAAATAAGCCAATTGTAAAAGGACAAATACTATATGATTCCCCTTACAAGAGGAGCCCAGAATAGTTAAATTCATGGGGAGAGGAAAAATGGTGGTTATCACTACAATATAGATGGTGATTTTAGAAGTTTTCAAGTTTAATTTCTTCAAAATTTATAAAGGCAGAAACGATGGCCAATTCTTTGGTTGTAAAAATCCAGCTTCAGAAGGATTCTGATAAATTCAAAAGGGTTTAGACCCAAGCATGAGGATGTTGAATTGAATTTATATTCCTTTTGTTCTTCTACACTTGTTTTTTCCCCCATAGTGAACCGGTATTACTTTTAATCATTAACAAGGTCCTTTGAAATTTCAAAAGTGCTTGATTTCTTGACTCTCCAGGTGGACTGTGAGCTCCTGGGGGTGGCGCGAGGGGGGTGTTCACTGTGTCCCTGCGATTCACACGATGCCAGTAACTCAGTAGGACTCAATACTGTTAACTCGCCGGCTGAACGGAACGAAGTGGAAATTTCACATCAGAGAGATGAAATTTGGTGCTATTTAAAAAGATCTAAGAGAGAACTTCCAGTTTTTCTCAGTCACTTAATAAGTACTAAACCATGTCCTATAGACTTGGCCGGTCTTTTTTCTTTGTTTTGTCATCAAGATTTGCCAAGAGCGATTTTATTCATGAAATCTTGCCACATTAGCCCTGCTTTCTTCCTTAAGTTTCTTGTGTCATTCTTAACAGCGTTAGTGATCTCTCTGGGAGCCAAGTGGCTCAATTCCGTTTCCTGTCCTTTGTTGATGTTATGTTTTTGGAGGAATGGATCAAAGTGGCTTGAAGCCATCATTATTTTGCCTTCTGGTCGTCGGTGAACCAGCCCTCCCTCCACAGCTGTGAGAAGGGGCATTGTTGCAAGACGCAGTTGTCACTCACAAATTTGCATACTTGTTTTCCCTTGTGTTTCACTGAATGCCTACCATGTGCCAGAGACTGTGCGCTATGCTTTTGTGGAAATAAAGATGAATAAGGCGTGACTCTTGGCACTGAAGAGCTGATTTTCTAGAAAAGACGCTATCATGCGTACATGACCACCATAAAAGGAGGTTAATGAGTAACTGTAGTCAGATAAAGAACTATTGTTACTGTGCTAAGAAACCTCCCTGTAGGTGCTGCCTCTGATGTAGATTGCTAATGACATTATAATAGATGTATTTAAAATGTCCTCATTTAGTTACTGAGCAGTATAGAAAACTGCTTTCTTAGGTTTTCCTGCAAATAACTTTGTTGGCTTTGCTTAAAAGTTGCTTCAAATTTAGTATTAATTCTTGTTAACCTTGCACCCTCAGCTCTGCTTTGTAGATATTCTTTCAGATTCTGCAATAAAAGTGTTTCAACTTAAAGTACTCTTTTCTCCTTCCTTCCTTTGTTCCTTCCTTCATTCCTTCCTTCGTTCCTTCTTCTTTTCCTCTCTCCCTTTTGATTCTAGAGATTGAACCCAGGGTCTTTCTACCTCCAAGCTACAACCCCACCCCTTTTCATTTTTTTTTATTTTGAAACAGGTCTCTCTAAGCTACTGAGGCTGGACTTGAACCTGCCATTTTCCTGTCTCAACCTCCCAAGTACTAGGATTCCAGGCATATGCCACCCTGCCCGGCATACATAGAACTTTGAATTTCATGGGGGAAGGAGGCTAGATAAGATGAGCTTTATTTCAGCTTGTCTCTGCCTCTCTTGTTGGCCTGGCCATTAATTAATGGCCGGGCATGGTGGTGCATGCCTCTAATCCTAGTACTTAGAAGGCTGTGACAGGACTATCACAGGTTCAAGGACAGTCTCAGCAGTAGTGAGACTCTCATTAACCAAGTGAGATCCTGCTTTCAAAACAAAAATAAAATAGGGTTAGAAGTGTAGCTCAAAGGTAGAATGCCCTTGGGTTCAGTCTCCAGTATCACACACACACTAATTAATTTGGAGTAGCTTTTCAGCATTATTGTTTAGACACTGACTAGAGGAATCAGCGTGCCCCTCACATGGGTGTGCCCTTTGTCTAGCCATCGCTGTGTATGGTGCTAGCTAACAGCTTGGAGAATATTGGTCTTGACATTCCTGAGCACAGATGACGTTGACATGCCAGCTTGTAATTTAAGGTTAGTGACTGGGTACAGTAGTTATATTTAAATGTTAGGTTATAGATGGCCATTTTGAGATGCTATAGGATGTTTGTGCTGCATTGTCCTTTGTATTTTGAGGAAATGTTGAAATGATACTTTGGATATTTTAAATGATATTTTTATTCTGCAAAAGGTTCCAGTAAACGAACTAGTGTACCTCGCAATGGAGATAGTGATGTTGCAAGTTCTTGAGATGGGAGTAGGTGGGGGAAAGAGCAGTGATGATCATATTTTGTTTTTCTTTACTAGACCAAGAGCTGGCAGAGTCATGGAGTCACCTTTGAGTCATGGAGTCGCACTTGAGCTGGTGGCTGGCTCCCTGAATCAGCACCCTGCCATAGAGAGGCTCTGTCTCCAGGAGCCCCTGTGGCTCCTCAGAAAGGAGGCTCCCCCAGCCATTGTGTTTTGTGGATTGCTTTCACCAAGATGGGGATGTGTGAAAGAGGGAAGGTTAGGTTTTATATGATGATGGATATCTAACAATGGTATAATTCTTTATGTTGGACACAGTGTTTGGTTGCATGTCAGGGTTCTCAGCTGCTACAAAGTAGGAAGGATACAGGGATGTGTAGAAAATTGCAGAGAGGTTGGAAGAGGAAAAGATCCATACAGGACTGGGAGATAGGCAAGAGGCAAGGGAGGCTGAGGGCTGGACTTGCTGCTGCAGTGAGTGATGAGTGTCCTCTCCAGCCTTTGCTTTTTGTCACCTGCTCTCATCACCTCCGAGCGAGAGAGAGAGAGAGGAGAGAGGGAGAGAGAGAATATGAATCTATCTCCTTTGAATTCTGTTAATGGAAATCGAGTACTGTCTTTCATAAGATTGTGTTTACTTGAGGCCTCCAAAATTGGCAAATAGGAACAGAACTGTATACTGGTTAGTGTCCCCTTTTAAAAAAAAAAAGACAAATGTCTGCTATTAAAGAGCCATGTACTTACAGATCCCTTTCTTACTATACCTATGCTTAGGAAAATAAAACGCCCTAACCAAAATAATGCTGTTCTCCCTGTGTGGCTGAAGACAGAACCCTTCTCAGAGGTGCTGCTCTTCAAGATCTTTGTCCATTTGTCTCCCGTGGCCACATCTTAGCTGAGTGTTAGGAAGAGGACTTTGGGGTTGGCATGCATCAGCAGTTCCTCTGTGTTCTTAGGAGTTGAAGGACTTGGGGACTGATTGTTTTAAGGATCAAACAGTCATAAGTCAGCAGTGGTACCCTTTCTTATAGGAGCACTGGCACTATGATGGTGCTCTTGCACCCTTAAAAATATAGTTGGTTTTTTTTTTTTTTTTTTAAAGGTTTTTGCTTCCATGGACTAGTAGCCAAAACTGGAGATGATGCCAGGTCTCAAAGTATTGAAATTAGAACCTGATGGAGGAATTTATCTCTGGCCTTGGTTCTTTGTAGTGTCATAATTCTTGGTTAAGAGAATCCTTCTGGGTCTAGAAAGAAGCAAAATAGCAAAAGAGGTTGATAGCACCCTGCAGGTTCAGCATCTTCATGGTGGGAGGGCTTATTCGTTTCTCATGCTGGAGAGGCAGAACCGTGGGCTTGGGATGGTCACTCCAGGCAGAGTGACCTCTCTGAACTGCACCGTATTACCCTCTCTGACCTTTCAGACAGGCTAGTATCACTAACGCATACCCTACTTCCTGGTACCAGTTTATTTTATTCATTGTTATTATTTTTATTTTATACTATTGGGGATTGAACCCAGGGTATTCTACTTCAAAGCTACATCCTTAGCCCCCCCCCTTTTTTTTATCCTTTATTTTGAAACAGGGTCTGAGTTGTTGAGGGCCTCACTAAGTAGTTGAGGCTGGCCATGAATCTGCGATCCTCCTGTCTCAGTCTTCCAAGTACTGAGATTTCAAGCATGTACCACCATGCCTGACTTTACCAGTTTCTCTTATTAGTTAGGATGCTTTTTTTTTTTTAATTGGTGCATTGTTGTCATACATCTTAATGGATACAAGATGTTAAAAGTATATATGCACACATCCCTTCAGCCCTATCCTAGTTCTGGAACTAGGTAGGATGTTTTTTTGTTAGAAAATAATAGAGCATCTAATTCAATCAGCTTCAACAATACAGAAAACAAATTGGCTTACATCACTGAAAACTTGAGAGATGAGGGGATGGGCTTCTAGTGCAATTTGAACCCGCAGTATGTGATGTCATCTGGGCTCCCTCACTAATAATTCTCAGTAATTTTCCTGCCCTGCCCTCCTCCAGGTGTTGTCCTCCTCCTGGAACTAGCTTCCCTCAGGAAAGTAGAGATGACTGCAGCTGTTTCAAGTGTCACGTCTGCAGTTGGTGCCATAAAAAGACCTTTGTTTAAGCAGTCTCAGGCTCAGTCACATACTCGACTTTGAATCAGTTGCAGTGGCTGTGAGTACTGTGATTGGCTTAGCAGAGGTCACATGCTGATCTCTGGAGCATGGGGTACAATTGGCTTCCACTCGACAACATGGATTCCCATGAGGGCTTTTGGGAAGGGAGAACATCTATCCATCCATCCATCCATCCATCCCTCTATCTATCTATCTATCTATCTATCTATCTATCTATCTATCTATCATCTACCTACCTACCTAACTACCTATACCAAAAAGTATCCTTAGTGTTCTCCATACATTCTCATTTCTCTATATATCTCAATATACATTCTTCTGATGGTTTATGGAAATGTTGAGTTAGCGACATTTGAAATTTGTTCCCATGGTAAGCGTGGTTTTGTCCAAAGGGGGAAAATCAGTTTCTTTTGGTGGAACAATATTCTGGTTAATTTCATTGAGCTGTCAAAGTGAACCAAACCCAGCCTGGAGTTGGTGGTAAGGGGTATGGAAAACTGGTCCATTTATAGGAAGATATGGAAATTTCCTTGGTGTCCTGTTTTTACCTTGAAAATGAAGAAAGCTAGCTGGGCGTGGTGGTGCATGGTTGTAATCCCAGCATTTGGGGGAGTTGAGACAGGAGGATTGCAGGGACATCCTCAGTTACTTAGTAAGGCTCTTTGCAACTCAGTGAGACCCTGTTTCAAAAATAAAGAATAACAAATAGGGCAGGGACTGTATCGGGGAGGTAGAATGCACCTGAGTTCCATCCCCAGTACTGCAAAAAAACCCAAAACCAAATACAAAAAAAAGCTGTCGCCATATCCTCCCCCAAAGTATTGACACATGCTCAAAAGATTAAAAAACCGAAACCAAACTGTTTTTGAATAACTAAATGAAACTTAGTGTTGTCTTTCAGTTCATTGCTTAAAGTTATATTTTGGCTTGTAAAAACTGTTTTAGAATTTCAATTTTCACCAGTTGCCTGAAACTCAGCATTTATTCCCCCACCCCTGCAACCCCCACCTATGCTTTGGATTCTAAAATGGGTACAGAAGTGTAAAAATTAGAACCCATATAAACTTTCTTGAAAGTTGTATTTGAAAAGATGGTGAAGCAGGTCTTATTAGAGAGAGAGAGATCAACTCTTTAATTATTGTTACCTGGAGCTAAAAGGTGTTGTCTTTCTACAGCTGTTTCTATAAATAGACTTTACACACAAATGCACCCGGGGCAAAGAGTTCCATTCAACCACTTTGCTTTATTTAAATTGCTGGTTTGAGGTAGTTATTTTAGAAACCCTTCTCAGGTTGACTTCCCCCTTAATCCCTAAGCTTTCTGCCTTCATCTGCCAAATTATATGTAATGCATTGCAACTAGAGTGCTTTTGGAATTACACAAGAGACCAAGAACTTGGAAGCTGATTTAAATGTTAATTTATTGTGGCAAAGGTTGGGCACTCAGTCCTATTCGCGTGCATGCCTCTCCCATGGATGTTGGCGTCCACCCAGCTGTCCAGGCTTCGCTCCATCTTCAGAAGATGACAAATGTCTCCCACCCCCACCTGTTTTCTTCTGGTCTACTTATAAATGGGCTATCATTGTTAAGTTTTCTTGATACTTGGGAGTATTTATTCCAGGTATGGTTGGCATGAAATCAGTCATTCTATCTACACACACACACACACACCACACTCTTTTACTCTATTGTTCTTTTGAATATTAACTACCACCTTATCTGATCGTTCTTATTTATTGGAAAAGTTCCTGGTTTCAGTTTAGTCTCTCTTCTTGGCTTTTAAGAGTGAAAAAAAAAATTACTAAGGTAAAAAAAAAAGATGTTTGTGGATGCATATAAATTGCTAGAAATAGAATGAATTTTAATTACTAGTCTTTCCAGTTTTTTAAAAAATAAATAAATAAATAAATTTTTGTGGTACCATGAATTGAACCCCAGGGTGTTGTACTTCTAAACTGAACCCCTGTTCCTTTTGAAACAGAGTTCCCCTAAGTTACTGTGCACTGGCCTTAAATGATACTGATTCTTCTGTGTCAGCCTCCCAACTACTGGGATTACATGCTGTGCCACCGTGTGGCTCCTCATTAACTAGTAACTACTAAAAAGACCCCACAAACAAACAAACATTCCAACAGAATGTACTTTCTGTTGCCTCTAAGAGGCCTACTGGGTATTCTAGATTAGAATAGGAAAACTTATATTTGTGATGACGTAAGCAAGCAGACGAACTTTCAGAGTATGCCTGGGTGATTCCTTTTTTTTTGCAGGTCTGGGGATGGAACCCAGGGGCATTTCGTCGCTGGCCGCATTGGACACCCCCAGCCCTATTTAAATAATTCTTTATTTTTTATTTTTTTATTTTTTTTTTTTTGCCTGGGTGATTTCTTAATGGAAAAAATCAAATGTACTTTACACTCTCTATCAGGGGCACATATACATGCAAGTAGTATTCAATATTAGTATACAGAAGTTATATAAATTTCACTTCTGCATTGGAAACATTTAGAGGAATTGGCTCAGATGAGTTTAGTTCTACTCATTGGTTATATTACAAAAAGTAACACAAACATGCACATTCAATAACACACACACTCCACACACTGTCCTGTGTGCAGAGATTTGGAAGAATGTTAGTACTCTCTACAGTGATCAGATTGGAAGCCTTGAGGAGTTAGTATTCCCTTCTTGGGAGGCACATTAGCAGCAAGGGTAGAATTCTACCTTTGTCGTGTGGCTCTGTTTCTCCTTGGTAGACATTCCCGTTGAGCCAAAGGGAAACTAGTGTTTCTGGTCTGATCATTTTGCTATTATGGTGGCATGTCTATTAGGATGAGAATTAAAAAGGTGGAGGTCACTCTTGGCTGGTTAAATCATATAGGCAACCTCTGTTTATAAGTGGCTTGTGTTTTCTTTTTCTTTTCACTGATTGCTGAGTGCCTGGAATGCATTCTCCCATAGATGCAGTGTTATAAGTGGTAATAGAGTTCTATGCAAAACACTTGTGAGTAATCATAGCAAGCTACTTCATCTCTTTGAGCTTCAATTTTCTTGTCTTCAATGGAGATGACAGACCTACCTTGTAGTAGAGGTATTGTGAGGATTAAATTAATTAATACATGTAAATTCTTTGATAAAGTGTTTGCTAGTAAGTATTGGCAGCATCATTTTAAAAACAATATTTTTTGGGAGAATGCATCTTGTGTTTTATTGAGGGATGCTGGAGGATATCTTGGAGGAAGCAGGTTAGTGTTGGTTCAAGTCATATTGCTCTGCAAGGGCTCGGGGGAAGGGATACATTGGACTCTTTGCTTGGAGCTTTAGAGTCTTGGGGAAAAGGAGATGGTCAAAAGTAGAAACAGAAACCATGGCTTTCTAGAAGCTCCTTTAGAGGATGGACTTTGCCTGGGAGAACGGACTGGGAAGGAGGTGCATTTTTGGCCAGCAGATTGGCAAATGAGGTAATGCAGAGAGCCCGTGGCTTCTGATGTAGGTCCTAGTGGAAGGTTATGACTTTTGTGAGTCAGGTGAGGGTCATGGTGCCAAGAACCCTTCTGAAATAATTTTGCTCATTTAAAGTGACTCCTTTCCCTTTCTCCCACAGCAGGAGACCATGGCCAAAATGGAGGTGAAAACGTCCCTTCTGGACAACATGATTGGAGTTGGAGATATGGTTCTTTTGGAGCCTCTCAATGAGGAGACCTTCATCAACAACCTCAAGAACCGTTTCGACCATAATGAAATATACGTGAGTATATACAGAGGTCATCTGTGGTGTTTAAACTTTGCATGTTGTGGCAGAGAGCTGGCTTTTCGTCTTCAGATTCTTTTGTTGTTTTCTCTGTTCCTTAGCGTCCAGAGGCATTTGTTTATAACCTCAGAGAGAGTTTTGAGTGTTTGCTGATTTGGCACAGAGGAATAATGACTAGAGTTAAGTGAGTCTTTCCCAGTGGTGTTTAAAGAATCTCAGCTATGTGCAGAGCATTGCACTGGATATTGGGGCATTCTAAAGCTAGTGGAGTACTTTAGTTCCTGACCTCTGAGGAATATCTGTTCAGATGGAGTTTTGAGATCCATCGGACATCTTCTTGCATGACTTCATAAGATTAGCAATCTCTAATCATTGAGAAGCTAGGGCTGGGGTTATAGCTTAGTGATAGAGTGCTTGTCCAGCAACAGTGAGGTTCAATTGATGGGTTCAGTTCCCAGCACCATGCTAAAAAACCCAAAACATTGGGATAATCATGGAGAAGCTACTCATTGAAATGCAAGGCAATGAATTATCAAAAAAAGACATGAATCTTCTCAACATTTATCTTTACTATGGACTAGAGAAAATTACCAGATAAGAATATGTACTTGGTCCCTAGAGATTTGAGAACAGTCATGTCCTATTATCCAAAAATGTAATGCCATATACAAAAATGCAATCATATATATATATATATATATATATATATATATATGTATATATATACAATAGTTGAAAACTTTATGTTGTAAAAATTCTTTACAAAAATTTCAGTGATACCTTAGGAAGTTCTAAGAACATATTTAATATGAGTAAGAAGTATATGCAGCTTTTCAGAAGTTTGCATAAAACACGGCACTTGCTTGCATGGAAGTAAAAGTGTATTGTTAACTCAACCAAGGAAATGGGGTATTGATTCCCTATACCAGTAGCTGCGAAGGAAACAGGACAGAATAGATGGAAGTGGTTTTAACAAATTCTGAGTTCTCTTTTACTCCTTTTAAATGTACCTCTGTATATAGAGAACTGGATTGTTAGGTCATGCTTCATTTTTGTTACTGGAGGAAATATACATAAGTAAATAAAAGAAGAGATGAGTAACTATAACTCTTATGGAACTAACATTTAAAAAATTACATGCCAAGTGAAAAGATATGTTAATTTCTGTTACATATAGTTTTTCTTTCTTCATAGCCAACTCTCTTAGTCCAGTTAGGCTGCTATAAAAAAAATGCCATAGTAGCTTATAAACAGCAGAGAATGGTTTCTCCCAGCTCTGGGAAGTCTGAGATGAAGAGCTGGCAGATTCAGTGTCTGGTGAGGATCTGCTCTTCGGTTCATAGATGGCATCTTCTTGCTATGTCCTCACAGAGTAGAAAGGGAAGCTGTGTGGGGCCTCTTTTATAAGGGCCTGGTGTCGCCTTCTCTCCAAATGCAGGAATCCTGCTCTCAGGTGGGAAAGCCTGGCGGGTCTGCAGCTTTAATTGAAGTATGGTCTGATATCAAATAAAAGACAGTCTTTAAACATTAGTCTTTAAACTAATCCCATCCTGTGGGCTCTTCCCCGTGACCTGATCACCTCCTCAAACTGTCACATTGGCCAGTTAGATTTCAACATAGGAATTTTGGAGGGACACATTCAGACCATAGCACCCAAGGGCATTTCAAGGATAGCTCTGGATGATTATTTGCTTCATGAAATAGTTAGTAATCATTGTCTGGGAATTGAACTTTTCATCCTTCTTGATTGGTATTTTTGGAGGTGGAGGAAAAATTAACAGTAACATGAGTCATGTGGTGAATCTGGTTTTGAAATATTAATTTGAGCTGGGTGTGGTGGTGCACGCTTGTAATCCCCGCGCTTGGGAGGCAGAGACAGGAGGCTCGTGCAGGTTTGAAGCCAGCCGCGCGCGCTGGCTTAGGAGACCCTGTTTCCAAATAAAAATGTAAAAATAGGTCTGGGGTGTAGCCCGGAGGTAAAAGGGCTTCCAGGAACCCCAGTACCACCAAAAAAAAAAAAAAAAAAAAAAAAAAAAAAAATATATATATATATATATATATATATTAATTTGATAATGGGATACTAAAATGAGGTGTAGTTGCAGTTCAGAGGTGATTTAAAATGCTTATTCACAAGCTGTGTGTGATGGCGCACTCTTGTAATCTCAACATTTGGGAGGCTGAGACAGGAGTTTGCGGATAGCCTCAGCTACTACTTTGTGAGGCCCCTTGCAACTCAGTGAGATCCTGTTTCAAAATAAACAATAAAAAATAGGGCTGGGGTCCTATTTTTTGTAGCTCGGAGGTAGAATGCCCCAAGGTTCCATCCCCAGTAATGGAAAAAAAAATTGCTGATTCACATGGAAAAGGTACAAAGCTCTGCTGCAGAGTAGGGAAGAAGAGTTGTTTGGTTTGGCAGTGAGGCCTGGTGTCGCCTTCTCTCCAAATGCAGGAATCCTGCTCTCAGGTGGGAAAGCCTGGCGGGTCTGCAGCTTTAATTGAAGTATGGTCTGATATCAAATAAAAGACAGTCTTTAAACATTGGTCTCTGAGACAGAGATAGGAGGAATCAATTATATTATAGCTGATGTTACTGATCGGTTTTGTTTTTGGCTCCAAGAAGCACAGTTCACTTTTACATGAATTGAAAATAGGATGGAGAGCAGAACATTACAGGCATTTGAATACCTGATTTGTTGTGGCCCCTAAATAAAAACAATTTCCTTTTAACAAAATGCCAAGTGTTAACATTCATGAGTCTTTAGCAGACAAAATGTCTAGGTTTCAGCCTTACATAATTTTATTTTCTAAACTATTTTTGGGATGCCCTTTCTGGTTAAAACAAAGGCAGAAATTGACTTTAGCAGCCAGATATTTATATCACTTAAGGTTTTCTATGATGCTTGAGGGCTACTGTTTTCCTGAGAAGTGTGCCTTCTTTTTACAGTTTTTTTTTTTTTTTTTTTTTTTTTTTTGGTGGCACTGGGGTTTCTGGAAGCCCTTCTACCTCCGGGCTACACTCCCAGACCTATTTTTACATTTTTATTTGGAAACAGGGTCTCCTAAGCCAGCGCGCGGCTGGCTTCGAACCTGCGCGATCTTCCTGTCTCTGCCTCCCAAGTGCAGGGATTACAAGCGTGCGCCACCACACCCGGGCTTTTTACAGTTTTAAATACAAATCACATGGGAGGGTGAGGCATTCTCTATTTTAAGTGGGTGGGAAAAAAGACAGATTATAGAGTAATATGTATAGCATGATGCTATTTTGTAAGTGAGGAGGATCTATAATGTGTACCTACCTATGCCTGTGTTTATTTGCAGACAAAGGATTGCTAACTTTGGGTGCCGTGGTAGGGTAGAAGAGGACATGGGAAAGGGCAGGCTTACTCTTTGAGATCCCTATATTGTAGAACTTAAGCCTATTATAATTTGGTAACTAAAAAATATACTGGATGGTAAATTTGGTTACCATTCTTCCCAACCCCACTTGTGTATCCCACCTTAGGAAATCTCTGTCTGGTTTTCTTTTCTTTTCTTTTCTTTTCTTTTCTTTTCTTTTCTTTTCTTTTCTTTCTTTCTTTCTTTCTTTCTTTCTTTCTTTTTCTTTCTTTCTTTCTGTGGTACTGGGGATTGAACCCAGGAGCAGTCTACCTTCAAGCTACACCCCCAGTCCTGTTTCTTATTCTTTATTTTGAGACAGGTACATTGTGGAGGGCCTCTGTAAGTAGCTGAGGCTGGCTTGAACCTGAGATCCTTCTGTCTTAGCCTCTCAAGTACTGGGATATAAGTGTGCACTATCATGCCTGGCTCTTTCATTGATGATACTTTTGCTTTTTTTGTTTTTGGGTTTTTGCAGAATTATTTAGTTTGATACCTGAGGCTATATTAATATGACATGCAAATCTTACTGTCTTGTGCTAAACTTTGTCTTTTGAATTTATCTTTAGAAGCTGGGCATGGTGGCGCATGTCTGTAATCCCAGTACTTGAGAGGCTGAGACTGGAGGATCACAGGTTCACAGTCATTCTCAGCAACGTAATGAGGCCCTCTACAACTTAGTGAGACCCTGTTTCAAAATAAATATAATAGGGCTGAGGGTGTAGCTCAGAGGTAAAACACCCCTGGGTTCAATGGCCAGCACCCACCACCCACAACTTATTCTTAGAAAAATGAAGATACAGTTAGAAAAAAAATCTTCTTTATAGTTTCCTGGCTTTGTTTCCACTTTGGGTGATGGTCTAGAGTGCTTCCTCCTGTGAGCATATGGACTTGTCATTTGTTTCTTCAGAACCAGGTCTGGTAAGAGAGCCAGTGAGCAGAAGGACACTTGATATGTTAACTCTGATGATGACCATAGCCTCAGCAATCTCCTGAGTGAATCAGCCCTAGACCAGGGAACACTGTTCTTCCATCCTGCCTTCCACGATCTTCTTGCTCTCTCCCCGCCACCCCATGGATCAAGAAATAAGAACTGGTCCCTACTTTCACAGAGCTCTCATGAGGAATTGCTTTGCCCTGGGTGTGTATCAACTTTGCAGCGCATTCACAGCCCCTGGTGATCCTCTGGATCTGCATCCGGCTAACTGCAGCTCGACTCCCTTGCAATCCTGTTCTCTTAAGCTTAGATCTAGGTAGGATGGAGCTTTTGGGAACTAGACAGTGTTAGGCTTTGTTAGGTTGCATTTGTTGCAGGTAGAAATCATCCAGCTTGATCTGGTTTAAACAATAAAAGATTTATTCTCTTGTATATTAGAAAGTCCAAAAGTAGTTCTGCTTTCAGAATTGGTTTGACCTTGTGGTTCACAGGTGTCCCCAAGGACTCTTTCCTGCTGCCTGTTTGTTTTGCCTCCTGGCTGTTACTTCATTCTGAGGCTTCCTAGTGACAATCCTGTAGTGTTTTGGGCTTTGCATTCGTGCAGTGCTGTGTGAAGGAGAGAGACTGCTTCCCTTAGTCCTCCAGGTCAGCTGCCTGAGGTTTGCAGCACTGGAGGCCACTTGAGTTATGTGCCCTCCTTAATGTGTTGACTGTGGTCAGGTGACAGGAATGAGTTGAGTGGCTTAAGAAAATGTCATCGAGCCAGGAGTGGTAGCACATGCTTGTAATCCCAGTACTTGGAAGCCTGAGACAAGATGATTGCAGGTTCATGGCCAGACTCAGCAAGTTAGTGAGACCCTCTGCAACTTAATGAGATCCTGTTTCAAAATATAAAATAAAATAGGGCTGAAGTGTAGAATGCTTCTGGGTTCAATCTCCAGTACCATACACAGTCACACACACAAAAGAAGAAAATGCTATTTATTCCTAGGACTGGGCTGGGGTAAGCTTTTCCAAAAGCTGCATGAGAGTAAGTGGATACCTAGTGAAATATATCTATCAACACACTAGGAAGAGGAAACGGAGAATGAATTTATCCTGAGCTGGCCACCTATTATAAACCGCTCTGCAGGTTTGGTAGGAAATTGTATAGCGAGCTGCTTCATTGATGTTGATAACCACACTAATGAATGTGCCTCGTGGGAAGTATTTATCACATGACTTAAAGGCTGCAAGTGCAGTCAAAGGTGTGCTTCCCAGACTTTTCTATTGATGAACTTCTAATGGCAGAAAAGAGCAAAAAAGTTTTTCAGGGAATCTGGAGCACAGTTGAATTAATTCTATCTGCTATAGGCAAGTTGTGCTGACATCTTTGCTTCCAAAAGGACTTCAAAGTTTGTCCTGTAATACATATGGGTTATTTTAATGTAATGTACTCCTGCAGCCCTTCTTGAGTGAAATGCATGCCCTAGGAGTCTCTCTTCTTCACTTTGAGGTGGATTTATACATGTGTTTAAATAGCACTGAGTTGGTTTATAGCCATTTGTGGCCCCACAGTCTCTAAAACTGGGACAGCTTCAGATGATCTCCGCAGTCAGGGCTTTGGCCCATCTGGCTGGAGGGGGAGGAGGGTCAGGTGCGATGAAGGGGAGGAAAGTGTGTGCTGATGGGCGGCACGCAGGGTAGAGACGCTGTTTGCTTTTGGCTGTTTGCTTTTGTTCCTCCTTCTTGGCAGAGCACGTCTAGCTGGGGCCAGCTGCAGGATGTGCCTTTTGGGCCGACAGCCTCTACCTGGGGTCAGTGGCTGGGAAAGGCTGGTCCTGATATTCCCCGGCGCTGCTTTTCGCTTTTCTCTGTGCTTTTCTGTCCTTTGTCAGACCTTCTTCCGGCCGTCTCACCCCCACCCTGGGCCAGATTGCAGTGGTGGCAGGATTTCATGTGCACTTTTATTGCCATGTAGGAGGTGGCTGAACTGACCAGCCAGACATGTTCTGTTTTTAGGGTGACTGGTCAGGATGGTGGTTCTGTTCAGGAATAGCAAAGCTGCAATTTAGGTAAGAACAAGGCCCAGGGCAAATTTGGAAACTAAAGAACCAAGGTGTCTGCTTTCTGACAAAAAGTATTTTTGCTTGCCCACTAGTAAATTTAGTTTGTTTTTTATCTGAATTGTCAGGTTTGGGATCATCCAGATATAGAGGGCTGAATTAGTTTAATTTTAGGATCTTTATGTCAAGCTAATTGTACTTATAAGAGTGACTGCTTTGGAAGTCTAGTAAATGTCTTAATTTTTAGAAGTTAATACTAGATTTAAGATCCCTATAAGGATGGGATCAGATACTTTTATGAAAGATACTCAACTATATGTACTTTATATTTGGTCATAATATTGCAAAGCCAATGAAAATAATGCTGGTTAATATATGTTTATTTGAAATTTCAGAAACACTTTTTATTTATACATATAATCTTTACTGTATGGGTATAACATATAATCCTGAGGTTTTTTTTGTTGTTGTTGTAAGTGATTTGTTTGTGTGTGTGTGTGTGTGTGTGTGTGTGTGTGTGTGTGTCACTGGGGATTGATCCTAAAGGCATACTACCTTAGAACTAAACCCCCAGCCTGATTTTATTTCTTATTTGGAAACAGGGTCTCACTAAGTTGTTGGAGGGCCTCACTAAGTGGTCAAGGCTGGCTTTGAACTTGCAATCCTCCTATCTCAGCCTCCCAAGTACTGGAATTATAGGCATACACCACCATACCTGGCTGATTAGTTTTCTTTTGCTACAAAACAAATTGTCAAAAACTTTAGTGATTTTAAAGTGATGAATGATCATTTTAAATTTAAAAATTTAATTTAAAGTGGTTAGTGATTTTTATTTAGTGATATTTATCATCTCACTGTTTTGGTAGGTTTAGAGTTTGGAGCTGACTCAGCCAGGTTCTCTGCTCAGGGTCTTGCTTTAATGAAGGCTTCTGCCAGGGCTGCCATCCCTTCTGATTCGGACCTTTTCCAGCTCATGGGGCTGTTGGCAGAGATCAGGGCTGGAGTTCAAAGTCTAGCTGAGTGTCATTTCTTCTGTTCTCCAAGGATTATTATTATTTTTTTCATTTAACAATTTCCTTTAAGAAGTCCCTGTTTGTTTAAATTACCAAAGTAACAAATGCTTTTGAAAAACATTCAAATAATACAGACATACCTAACATAAAATGTATTTTTCTTCCTCAGTACCCTAGTCTTAATAGAGTGGTGCATAATCCTCCAGGATATGTTTGTTTGTCTGTTTGAAGACTGTCTTATTCTAGAGTTGGAAGTAGGAGGTTCTGTTCCCACAGAGAACTCAGTCCCACCAAGGTTTAAGTGGGACAAGAGCAGTCTTTACTGATACCTCCAGTTCCACTTAAACCAAGCAGGCAAAGGAGGAAGGGCTCGTTATGTGGAACACCATACCAACCATGGCACTTGGCCATCTCAACTCTCTCTTTTTTTCTTTTTTGCAGTACTGGGCATTTAACCCAGGGACATTCTACCTCCGAGCTATACTCCAGCCCTATTTTTAATGCTTCATTTTGAAATAGGGTCTCACTGAGCTGCGGAGGGCCTCACTAAGTAGCTAAGGCTGACTACAAATCTGCGATCCTCCCAAGTACTGAGATTATAGGCATGTGCCACCACACCTGGCCATCTCAGCTCTTTGAAAAGGTAGACTATTAAGGCAGACATGGAAAGCAAATCATGTGCACCTTAGGAGGGTAACTTGGTGTTGAGTGGAGACACAACATTAGAAGGCTAGATAAAGCTGATGAAAACAATAAATCGAGAGGCCAAAGGAAAATGTTGTGTCTAATTTCTGAGCACAGTTTATCTCTTGGACCATTTTATACTAACAGTCAGTTTTGATACGAACCTATCTATTTCAACTCCTGCAAGCTTTTGTAAAACATCTATTTTAACTCCTGCAAGCTTTTGTATAACCTTTGGTGATTGGAAAACTTCTTTTGAGAATCTTCACATATATCTGTTATTTATAAATCTTAGAAAGTTCTTTCATCATGCAAGTCCTTTATAGTAGTTGAAATATTTGTATGATATTTATAATATATTCATGTAAACATTTTAATTGAAGTCATACCCGCTGTTTGATTTGGAGGAAATTAAGGCCTGATATCAAGTCTGCAGAATTGTCATCTGTTGGAGGCAGTGTGGTGGGTTCTGAGGAGCAAGGACCCGAACTCCACTCCTGACTCTACCACCTGTTGTCTGTAAGACCTGTGAAGAGTCTTTAAACTCCTAGAGACTGTTTTCACAGTGGAAACATGATAAAGAATACCAAAGAATATTTATGACATTTTTACCAGCACTAGGTGCTGTTTTGAGAACTATATATGTCTTAGTTGATTTAATTCTTATGGTGTTCCATGTGTTATAGGTTTTTAAATTATCTTCCTTTCACATATGAGAAAACAGAGGCTTAAAAAAGCTAAAGAAACTTGTCCAAGGTTACGAAGTGAGTAGGAAATGGAGCTGAGGGGTACACCCAGGAAGTCTGACTCCAGAGTTCATGTTCTTAATGATAGTCCTGCTGAATTTACATTTTGCTATGATCATCAAATGTTACCACCACATGAAAGGCTTTTCTTTTTCTTTTTTCTTTCCTTTTTTTTTTTTTTTTGCGGTACTGGGGATAGAACCCAAGGGCATTGTACCCTCAGCTATACCCCAGCCCTATTTTTTTATTCCTTATTTTGAAACAGGGTCTCACTGAGTTGCAAAGGGGCTCACTCAGTAGCTGAGATGAATTATGATCCTCCCTGTCTCAGCCTCCTAAATGCTGGGATTAAAGAGTACGCCACATTTGGCTCAGAAAGCCTTGTCATTTGTCAAAATATTTGGATATTGAAGAATGAATTGGCTTTGGAACAAGGCAGTCCCAAAATGACCCAGACAGATAATAAAATCAATATCCCTGCCACGTGTTGAGTTTGCACTCAACAGTACAGTGATGGTAGCTACGGTGGAATTAGTATACTTGGTTCTCAAGTCAGGGGTGACTGTTATATGGTGAGCAAAGGCAACTGATAGCAACCAAGAAGATTTTTTTCCCCCTCTGAAAGGTGGGAGAAGACCTTGGGAGAAGAGAATTTTCATCATGGATAGCAAGTGACTGACAGTTACACATGTTCCTTCACCTTTATGAGTAAAAGCTAGAGGGCAAAGAGGAAGCCATTTAGCCCAGGGGACACATGGCCAGTTTTGTAGCCAGTTCAGTTGTCCTCACTCCATAAACACAGGCATTGGTTTCTGCAGTCTTCTACAGCACAGATGGGTTGAATGGTAATACCAGTTTTTAAAGAGAAGCTATTTTTGTTGGTTGAACTTCACTTAGGAAGAGGTGGAAGGTGAGGTAAAGCATGGGCTCCTGGGAGCGGGATGGGCTTTTCGCAGACAGAGCTAAGTTTGAGTCCTGGCCTCTCGCAACCATTGTGACCAGGGTAACTAACTGAAGTTCTCTCATCTATTAAAGTATTATACTTATTTGTTGTCGTGGGGATAAAAGAGTGTCTTAGTCTAATGGAGCATACTGTAGGTGTCATGACCGAAAAACTTAGAAAGCTAGAATGGCTTTTCTTCAAGGTTTTAGATATTGAAGTTTACTTTAATTAGAGTTGTCTTAGTGCATTTTTAAATTTTGTTATAAAAGAACACCTGAGGCTAGGTATTTTATAAAGAGTGTAAAAAGAGTGGCTCATGATTTCGGTGGCTGGAGGGTCCAAATAGGTCCTGGTAAGTCCCTTGACTACATCTTGGTGTGGTGGAGAAACTAAGGGACAGGTCTGCGTAGGGAAGAGATAACATAGGAAGTCAGGAAGCCAGAGGAATTTATGGCCTGCGGTCGCTCATTTTATAACAACCTTCTCTCAAAGAACTAACCTGGGACCCACTAGAACTACATTAGTCTCTTTGGAGAGTGATGCCCCCAATGACCGAATTATTTCCTACTAGGCACCACCTTTTAAAGGTGCTATACTACACGAACTTTTGCAGACACACTCAAACCATATCTAAACATAGCAAAATTCTTTTTTTTTCTCCCCTTACCCCTTTTCTTTCCCTCCTGTTTTTCCTACTCTGCTTCCCTCTTTGTTATAAATTGTACAGATTTCATTTTTGTTGTATACCTGCTTTAATTAACCACATAATATTATTTTCAAGACTAGCAGCAAGTAGTACACCTATAACACAAGACCACTCTATACCTTAGTGAAGAGTTTTATTAGGTCTAGAGAATAGTATATATTTGGAAAATACGTGTCTCGTCACATAGCGTATCTCAGTATCCATATGGCAGTGTTGTATTATCCTGATCTAAAATAAAGGCTGTCTGGGCTGGTATTTTTAGCCAGCATTTCAGTGTGGCTTAGAACTCATATATAGTTCTTAAATTTATAGCTTGAAATGACTGGCAGCCCAGGAACAAAAGATTATGTTAGGATGGTAGTGTGGGCATGTCTTAGACTAGACCAACAGGGACAGTGCCTGACCAAATCTTTTGCAGCCATTGTTTTTTTTGTGTGTGTGTCTTTTGTGTGACTTCTTAGTCTACTCATGAACTTCTGATTTAAGGCCAGTGATTTGAGGCACAGCAAAGATAAATTGGGCTAGATTCTTTCTTCAAATTGAGAAATACTGAAAAAATAAGATAGCAACAGAAGCAAGATGCTGGCAGTGAGGAGGTCAAGAGAGACCATGATGAACCATGCACAAGCAGACTATGAAGCAGACAGGCTGTCTTTGAAGCAGACAGGCTGCGGATAGAAGGTGGAAGAGGCAGAAACACAAGCAGGAAGCGGGATATGTTGACATTGGGATTGTGCTCATAAGCATTCTCTTGGTTCCCGGTTCCCTTGTAGTTTGATGATTGGTTTTCAAGGGTTCCTGGGTGTGCATCTATATGCCTGGCAGGTGAAAGAATGTGATCAAGTTATGTTCTCTGCCCTGGCATCATCGGGTTTGGTGCTGAGGTTTGAGTTGGAACTCTACTCCTACCATGAACTGATTTAAAGACCTGAAGTGAGTGAGTTCAATCAGTTTCTTATGCAAAAACAAGCGTGTGTGTGTGTGTGTGTGTACATACATATATTTCATATATATTACAAATATGTTTCTGAGACTGGAGTTGCCATATGTACATACTGAGTTACATTTTTTCAAAGTTAAAAGTTCCAGGAAAATATCTAAATTTGCCACTGATCTTAAACCTGTAATTTTCACCTAGGCTGTTTTGCATAATTTTGAACTGTGTAAAAAGACAATCAGCATGTTTGATGGACCACACAGTGTCTTCAGAAAACCTTAAAAGATAAACGTCCTCTTCAAGGGAATTTGAGAAGTCTTACAGATGTCTAATGTAAAACACTGTGACACATATCTTAATATGTTGTGATCAAATTCCCAGGATCCAAGACCAAAGTAGATTCTTCTTTATGAATACTTTGTTTTCTGAAGATTTCCACCAGCTCATCTTACAGTCATTTTCTCAGTATTCTAGAATTTTAATATTGGATCAAGATTTATCTCATGTGCTCATCTAATAATTCATCAATTTCCTCTATACAAACACCATTTTGTAAGATTGTTCAAGATGTTGTCATTGTAGGGCTCATTAAATTTAGCTGAGGCATTAACATATTTTGTATGGGTGTTTGAGCCCTCATTTGGCTGTTTTGTAGTGGCCAATAGATTCCAGTAGAGCAGTCTGAATTTATATAATTGTAATAGGTAATGTTTCTGGAATGTTTGCTGTGTGTCTGGTGTTTAGTGCATGGATACACAATCTCATTCAGTCCTCCGAATTAGGTGGGGGAGGAATTAGTATCATAATTTCCGTATAAATGAAAAAACTAGGGGGCATGGAAAAGTTAAATATCATGCCCAGCTTTACATAAAAAACCTTGCCAGAGAATTCAAAGCCATAGTTGACACAATATTCCAAATAGATTTGAAGCATAACTAATACGTTATGACACAGAATCTGAAGTAAGAGCTCAGATACGTAAGTCAGGGTGATCTTGATTGGGATCCAGCCAGTTTCATCATCTAATCCTTTCATCACACATTGGCTTTTTACTTCAAAACTGCTCTTAGGTGCTTCACCTTGAAATTTAAGGTTCTCTACAATCTGATTCTAGCACATGTGTACGTGCATACGTGTGTTTACAATCTGATTCCAGCCTCTGTGTGTGTGTGTACTCGCGCGCGTGCACATGTTGGGGATCTGATTCTAGTCTTATTTACTCAGGATGGCTTTGCTTTAGGGAAGCTGTTCCATTTCCTGGTCTGAAATGTTCTTGGGCAGGCCTTGGAGCCTCTGTCCAAGTTTTAATCCATTTGTAGTAGATGTCAGGATTTCCTTTCTTTTTTTTTTATTTTCATTTATTTATTTATTTTTTTGTGGGTCTGGGGATGGAACCCCGGGGGCATTCAACCTCTGAGCTATTCCCCCTGCCCTAGTTTTTATTCTTTAATTTGAAACAGGGTCTCATTAAGTTACAAGGGGCCTCACTAAGTAGCTGAGGCTGTCCACGAACAGCGATCCTCCGGTCTCAGCCTCTCGAATGCTGGGATTACAAGCGTGCACCACCACGCCCGGCAGAATTTCCTTCCTTTTTAAGGCTGAATAATGTTCCATTGTATGGATCTACCACATTTTGTTTATGCATTCATTTATTGATGGACTTTTGGGTGACATCGTCCTCCTGGCTGTTGTGAATAATGCTGTTGTGTAACATGGGTATACAAATACCCATTTGCTTCTCTGGCAGTTCATACTTAAATAAGTTCGAAGGGAAAAAACTATTTTAGTAAAATTTTAAAAAAAGGAGGAGGAGTTTAATTAGCATGCAAAACCTAAACCTCACAGGCTACTCTGGGGGAATGGTGCTTTATCTACAGTGTGCCAGTCCTTGAGCCCGCTCCAATCCTCGGCCTTCCTTGGAGCTTTCAGGGACCACTGCAGTTCACAGTGACCTTCCCTTCATCTAGATGCAAGGCACTCTTCAGACATTAAGATAAGACTCATGACTCATTTAGCCAGGAGTAATTTAAATTCTTTTTTATCTGCTTTAGTGTCTAGAGTAGTTAACTCTTAAGATTTTTCTGTTTACAAGATTTTTTTTTTTTTTTTTTTTTTTTTTTTTTTGGTATTGGGGATTGAACCCAATGGATTCTACCTCCAAGCTACACTCCCCAGCTCTTTTTATAAATTTTGAAGCAGGATCTTGCTAAGTTGCTTGAACCTGCGGACCTCCTCTCTCCAGAGTACTAGGATCACAGGCATATATGCTCCTATGCCTGGCCTAAAAGACTAAGCTCTTCAGCTCTATATTATGACTCCCTCAGGTGTACAGACTACAGAGCTTCCTTTATTTTTCACTGTGCTTGACGTGATGTTTTGCATACAATCGGCCCTTAATAAATTTGTTGCTTGCTTGTTAGATGGTTGTAGCCTATCTGTGCACACCCTAGTGATGGGTTAGACTGGTGTAGACTGTGTGGACTGGCACAGACTGTGCAGCCTGGTGATGGGTTCTTTTTACCTGAGCCCTGATCCTGGATTTAAAGTGTTATATTTCAGAGGTGAGGTTCAAGTAAATATTGGCCATTTCATCGTCACTTTCCTGATTTGTTTCCCTGACATTAAGAGATGATGATGATCAAATCTTTTCTGTTGAGATGAAAAATTTCCTGAGTTGGAAGATCCTTTGCTTTTCCTCCTTTTGTTCATTCCTGGTGGTATAAGGAATTCAGCATCCCTCAGATGGTCCAGTGGACAGCAGAGTGGTACCCATTGTGCAGAGCTTGAAGATGCTTCCTCAGGCCTGATGCATGCCCAGGCTACCTGTGATGAGGCATACCCTGTTACCAGAGCTTCCCAGGCCTAAGAGCCAGCCTGGATTGTGCTTCAGTGAAAAGAAAACACACTTCCCATAGCTAAGGTAGCCATATCCCTTCTTTGTGCTCCATTGTCATGGGAATTAAGGCAGAGAATGCATTACTATTTTGTGTGGACTTAGTGATACTTTAGTAAAAAGTGGCTTGAGCTTACACTACTTGTTAGCACTTGAAGAGGTTTGGGGATGAGTTTTTAAAGAACTCCAGAGACATGCAAACAAATAATTAAAGCACATTCTGGTGGAAATAAGGAAACAGTAGATAGACAGATGGGCTTCCTATTGAGAACTCCAGCAAAGCAGGGACATAAAAATCTATTTTTGAAGAATTTGATATTTCAAAAAGGCACCATGGAAAAGTATTAAAAAAAAAAAAGCAATGCAGCAAAACAAAATAAGAACATCATGGTGAAAACAAGTCATTGTAGGATTTCATTACATGGATTTTATAGCTTAGCTATAATTTTATTTTTAACTTCATATAGGAAATTGAATGTCAACTTTCAAGCTGTAGAGTTTCGAAAGAGTTCAGTCTTAGCTGTGAAGGGCTGTGATTAAAAAATGTGAAATGAGGTGGGTGTGGTGGCCCACGCTTGTAACCACAGTACCTGGGGGGCTGAGACAGGAGGATCTCAGGTGCACAGCCAGCCTCAGCTACTTAATGAGGCTCTCCACAACTTAGTGAGACCCTGTTTCAAAATAAAGAATAAAAAATAGAGCTGGGGGTGTAGCTCAGAGATAGAATGCCCCTGGGTTCCATCCCCAGTACCACTAAGTAAGTAAGTAAGTAAGTAAGTAAGTAAGTAAGTAAGTAAATGTGAAACTGCTTTGACTTTTTTGTGTGTATACTGTTGTTTATCTGTCATTGTAGAGGAATGTACCATGTTATTGAAACTAACAAAATATTAAAACTGTGCTTCGCTGTTTAACTTTTTGGTTAGATGTCTTTCCAAGTGGTACTGTATATATTCCTGCTATTAAAATGACTATTTTTATTTTAGCCATTGATTCTTCTGATGTGTTCTCATTCAGTGCTGTTTAACAAAGCACTTGGTGCTAGTAGAGCCTGGGCTGTGGAGTCTCATTATAAGCATTTTTATTCTTCAGAATTATCTTGATCACCAGTGGTGGTTTTCAATCCTGGGAGCATCTTAGTTTATCTCGGATCTCTAAAAAAAAATACTGATTTCCGGCTCCTTTGCAAAACATTGGAATAGTCTCTGAGGATTGAGTTCTGGGAGAACTTTCTGTAAGAATACCACGCATGGCCCTTAGAATGTATGTTTTGACTACTCAGAGGTCTTACTTTTGGGCAGAACGGTAATCTAGAGATGGAAGGTGCTGGGTTGAAGGTCCTCCAGAAAAGTCAGTTTTCACTGTAATCACTATGGGAACACAGAAGTATTATGTGAGTAACCAATTCACATGGCATCTGTTAGGAGTGCTAGAGATCCTTGAAAAATGAAGATGAAGATGGTTTCTGAATGTTTCTGCATTCCTGATTTCATATCTGCCCCTGACAACTGAATCATAAATTGGCTAAATGAGTGTTTCTTTCATAGAGAGAACCTTTTCTTCTCCTTTTTTCCCTTTCTCTTCTTTTCCCTTCTCATTTCCTTTTTCCTTTTACCCTTCCTTCCTCCTTATGGTAGAGGCTGGCCTCTCAGAGCAGTGGCCTGGAGGGAGCATTCCACTGTCATGACCGTGGAAGTGTGTACACTCCTGAGGACTGGGGCATGGAGGTTCAGGAGCAGGGGCTCTGTGTGCCAGGAAATGGCTGGTGGAGTTACTTAATCATGAGTTTGTTTACTATCCTTTTCCGAGCATTGATGCAGTGAGAAAATGTCAGCAATATCGTTCATAAGTCTGAATGTTAATTGATATAAAAATGAACTGTCTGGTTACTATTACTCTGATTTTTGAAAAAAGTTTAATCTGGTGCTTCAGTTACTAAATGTAGAATGGATAGCTGCCTAAAACCAGGGTGGAACTAATTCCTACCCAGTCCATCTGCTTCTATCAAAATGTTTTTTGTCAGAGGCTAGAGGGTTGTGAATGAATATTTAAATTATTCTACTGGCACACATAGAAATATTAAACTTTTGCCAGGCGTGGTGGTTCACACTTTTAATCCCCGCACTTGGGAGGCTGAGACAGGAGGATCATGCAGGTTTGAAGCCAGCAAGGCTGGCTTAAGAGACCCTGTTTCCAAATAAAATATAAAATAGGTCTGGGAGTATAGCCCAGAGGTAGAAGGGTTTCAGTACCACAAAAAAAAAAAAAAAAAAAAAAGGCTGGCCATGGTGACCCATGCTTGTAATCCCCGTGCTGGGGAGGCGGAGACAGGAGGATTGCGCTGGTTTGAAGTCAGCCTCGCTGGCTTAAGAGACCTTGTTTCCAAATAAAATATAAAATAGGTTTGGGAGTATAGCCCAGAGGTAGAAGGGTTCCAGTACCACACACACACACACACACAGCCAGGCATGGTGACCCATGCTTGTAATCCCCGCGCTGGGGAGGCAGAGACAGGAGGATCGCGCTGGTTTGAAGTCAGCCTCGCTGGCTTAAGAGACCCAGTTTCCAAATAAAAATATAAAATAGGTCTGGGAGTGTAGCCCGGAGAAGAGTTTCCAGGAACCCCAGTACCACACACACACAAAAAGAAATATTAAACTTTTGGCTTATACATAAAACCTTCAAGGAAGAAACCCATAAACAGCAAGCACAGGTATCCCAGTAGAGGATAAACCTATTTGCAGCTCAGTGTTAAGAGGATATTTATCTGAACATATATATGAAGTGGAATGGAGGTAGAGTACAGTTTCTTTTATATATGTTTGGCCCCTCTTGTGGTTTGTTGAGCTATGTTGTTGCCATGTGACAAATAGCTCCCAGAAATTAATGGGCTGAAACAGCATTTATTCACCCTTAATTCTCTGGGAAACACTTTAGGTCAAGTTCAGCTCTGCATCTCTTCTGGTGGTCTCTGTTGGGATCATCTGGGGGCCTGACTGGGGCCAGGTGCTGTAGGATGGCTTCACTCACGTAGCTAATGGGTCGTAGGGCAGGGCGCCTTGGCTCTCCACCTGACCTCTCCAGCAGACACTCACTCATACCATGGCTTCTAGGCATAGTCAGTAGTTGGTTTCTCTACTCAAAAAGGGGTCACATCCTACTACACAAATGCTTTTCATGCCTCTGCTTAGGTCTCACTTGTTTATGTCTCTTTGATAAAATCAAGTCACATGGACAAGTTCAGATTCAAAGGGTGGGAAATAAACTCTCAATTGGAGTGCAGAATCATAATTCATAGGAATTGTACATTTAGGGGTGGAAGGTATTTTTTGGCCACTTTTGCAAACAATCTACCTCAGTATGACAGAAAACCCAAGGGGAAAGGGTACAGATTAAGGATTTGCCCAAGGACAGCACATTGCACACAGGCTTAGTAAAACACTGGGTACTGTATATAGTGAATTTGGCATTCTGTTCCAACACAAGAATAATTGAGAGTTGGTGGTTTATACCATCCCCTGTCCCCCTTTTTAGTGATGTGTATATCCTGGGTGATTCAGTCATTCAGTTTACAAATATTTACTAGACTTCATCAATGGACCAGAGTCTATTACAGAGAGTGTGGGTATAGCTGGAGGAAAAAGCCTTTGTAATTCTGTATGTATAAAAGACACAAATACAAAAAAGCCTTGTACCTCATTGTGGCTTTTGAGTTTGCATTTAAGGTAGCAGAGTTTGTTCTCTATGCAAGAATGCCGCAGAGGCAGATTTTTATCAAGTATTTAGTCATTGTGAAATTTGGTTTTAAAGAATGAGTCAGTAATTGGTTTCTGTACTAATAACAAATCTATATTTAAAGAATTACTATATTCAAGATATTTTCTTTTTTAAAAAAGGAAGATTCAGCTGGGCGTGGTGGCGCATGCTTGTAATTCCCAGACTTGGGAGGCTGAGACAGGAAGATCACACAGGTTCGAAGCCAGCCTCAGCTACTTAGTGAGGCTCTCAGCAACTTAGTGAGACCCTGTTTCCAAAAGTAGGTCTGGGAGTATAGCCCAGAGGTAGAAAGCCTCTGGGTTCCACCCCCAGTACCACAAAAAAATAAAAAAAGGAAGATTCAACTATTTTTTTAACCTAAAGAAGGCTTATTTTTTAGTCAATAGATATTAAAGGAATAACCAATGGTTATATATATATTTTACCTATCAGTGTAACTGATTCTGATGTATTAGTAAGGAGGTATTTAGCAGTTGCGCAGTCTCAAGCATTTCCCACGTTCCTGTCCAGGTAGGTCAGACAGTGAAGACCATAGGTTTTCCTGAGAAAGTTTTGTCTCAATGTTTTAGAAAACTTGGGGTTTTATTCTTTGTCAGGATGAATTATTTGGGTCGTAATGACAGCTAGGTCAGAAATAGATATAAAACATTATTACATGGAAACAGAGTTTTCTTTTACCACAGCAGTTTTGTCCACTCTTGATAAGATCATGTTCTTCTAGGATGAAAGCATACATAAAAATGACCCATTATTGTTATGGTCATTCTATCATATGTCTAAGTTAAAGAGTAATCGAGAGACAAGATGGACTTTAGATAATGGTGGAGAAACTCTAGGGAAAGGTAGGGGCAGGGAGACCTGATGAAAGATACACTCCCACTGATGTTATGAACTTATGTGAAATTACCACTGCCCGTCTCAGTATCACGTATGGGGAAGGGGTGGGAGTGGGGGGAGCCAGGTGGGGGAAGCTCACAAGTGCTTGTGCTGGTTTTGTCCCTATAACTCTGAACTACATTATGATATGAAACTACAACGCACCAATGAGTGTGTATATCATGTATACATACATAATAAAAGACTTGTTTTGCTTTTCAGGTTGAGAGGAAAAGTCTTTTTCAACTAAAGTCATTGTGACCCACGTAAAACCCATTTCGAACAATTCAAATGTTTCTTTATTTTCTATTTTATCTTGAATCCCAATGGTGGCAATACTGGAAAAACTTGTTTTAAATTTATTGTCCCTTGGTTGGGCCACACTGGAAAAGTGAGGAGGTTGGAGTTGGCCCCATCCCCCCACTTGTTTTTTTTGTCTTTCGTTCATAAACTTTTTCTTTTCAAAAAAATTTGTTATATGTATAGTTTGTTGGCATCTCTTCCTTCTTCTGTCTTATTATGTTGAAACAAAGGAAGATTGAAGCTGCCAGGATTAGTTTGAAGTTATGTAACCTTTGCTTGTGAAATTATTCTAAGTGCTGTAAAACATGAACTAAAAACTAACACTACTTGTGTTGCCAGGGATTTAAGGTCTAAAGAAAAAGGAAGATAAAGTGATATTCTGGTTTGCAGTGGAGAAGGTTAGCTTGTATCTATTAAAATACAGCATTTATCCCTCAGAAAGTACATTTACATTTTACATGAAATGTAAATTTGACATTAAATGTACTTTCCACTAGAAAGTACATTTAAATTATATGCTTAAATTCTAGTGTTACAGTACATTTGCTGTGATATGGAATGATGTCGTTTAAGTTTACCTGTGGCTCTAAATTGCATTGTGTGTGGTCTGAGCCCACTGTGGAGAGTCATGGGCTGTCGAAAGGCAATGCCAGTGCGAGGAGGGTGAGGTATGGGTGTGGATGGGGAGCAGAGGAAACCTGGGTTACTATCACCTGAAACAGGAGGATAAAGATGAAAGAAGGAAATACTAATTCTCATGAGTATCAGGGAGAGCATGGTTCTTGTTTATAATTAGCAGTAGTTGGTGTTGAAACTTTAGGTAAGTATGATAAGGGGTTTAGAGAGTACTTATTCAGAATCATAAAGTAACTGAGATTTATTTTGAAAGGTATTTTAAATTTATAAATTTGTGCTTTCCATTTATGAGCAAAGTGAACAAAAACTATTGACCACCTCTCTTCAGAGGCACAGAACATTCTTTTTTGTGTGTTTTGTGATACTGAGGGTGGTCCCCAAAGCATTCTGCTTCTGACCTATATCCCCAGCCCTTTGTATATTTTATTTTGAAACAGGTTCTCGCTAAGTTGCTGAGGCTGGTCTTGAACCTGGGATACTCCTGTCTCAGCCTCCCAAGTACTGGAATTACAGGTGTATGCCACCATGCCTGGCCAGAGCATTCTTGAAATGTATAAAATCAGTGGCGAAGCAGTAGGACTAATGTTGCTTTTAAAAGGGTGGAACCATGGAAGTTAAACTTTTAAGATGTTAAAACATATCCTGTGTAGTCACGTGTATATTTTACTCCTTTTTTTACAGACATATATTGGAAGTGTGGTTATATCTGTTAACCCCTACCGATCCTTGCCCATTTATTCACCAGAGAAAGTGGAAGATTACAGGAATAGAAATTTCTATGAACTGAGCCCTCACATGTAAGTACAATTTTAAAGTGCCAAGTTTCTGTTTTACTCCAGAAGTGCATAGTTGACAGATGTGTGCAGCTGTCTCCTTTGAATCTCAGGAAAATGGTTTCATCAGTTTTTTAATTTTTTTTAAATAAATCAGTTAAAGGAATGCAGAAGTTAATAATTATGCCTTACATTAAATTTTACAAAAAACCCAGGATACTTGAATATGTAAAATACTTTCTGTTAAAAATTTTGTGTAATTAGCAGCAGATGCTGCTAATTAGTTTTGTAAAGAAAACAGGAATTTGCATTGTTTAATCTTATTAAGAACTCAAGCTGAATTTTCATAGTCTTTTTGGGCCAAAAAATATCCCAAGTGTTGGGTTGTATGATAGTGTTTGGGGGGAAAAGGACCAAACGATACCTTCAATGTATAATCTTCAAGGACACACTTCCCCAGAAGCATGTATTGCATGTATGTGTTGGCCGCTATTCATCTCTGAAGTTAGACACTTGTTTGATTTTTTGAAGAAGCTCGCCTGTGAGTGTAAAGCTCATAAAGCTCATAGATTCCTTTTGTCTGCTATTTGAAGATGAGGTCTTTGGTGATGTGCTTCAGGGATGTTGAAATGATTCTACCAATGTATATTAAGAGTTTTGCTTTTTTGGTGAATGACTGAAGGAAGGGTAAGTTTTCTTAGGTTTGGTGTACCCATGGCAGAACTAGATAATTAGATCCTGGAATTTTCAATTCCCTAATTAAAAATGTCTGAAAAAGAGAAAGAGAATATCAAGACATTATCATACACAATGCCTTAAACTTTTTCTCTCAAGTTAGGTTACATTTACTGATACCCAAGAGGGGAGTCTGTTCTGTTTATATTCTTATGTCCACTATTGAGTTAAAAGAAAAGACAAAGAGTTGGGCCAAGTTGTGTAATAAGTTGAGAGCCTCAGGCTGCTCCCTTTGCTACTTAGGCAGAAGCATTTCCTGTCCTGCCTCCTCTGTAAACACATGAGTGTTTAAAGAATTCATGTTTCAACTGGGCATGGTGGTGCACACTTTGGATTTCAGTACTTGAGAGGCTGAGACAGAAGCATTGCATGTTCAAGGCCAGCCTCAACAACTTTGTGAGGTCCTCTGCAACTTAATGAGACTTTTTTTTTTTTTAAAGGGGAGCAGAGTGTGTATAGCGTTAGAAAGCTGATAGGCTCAATCCCCAGTACCCCCCCCCACCCCCCGCACACACAAATTTATGTTCTGATTATCTTATTGTCAGTTGCTCCAAGTGACCCCAATTGATATGTAGAGGGACTTTTATGTAATAAATGGTTCAATGTGGATTTAAAATATCTGGGAACTGCTACTGAATACTGGGCTGGGACCAGTGTGTGCAAAAGTGTCTTTAGTGTCAAGGGCTCTGCACGCCTGTGGTATTTATGATAGCCATTGTTGTCCCTACCTTTCAGCATTTTCTTTTCTCACTGAAAACAAATGATGTGTTGAAAACAACTCCATATTGTCATGAGATACATGTAAATATATATACATGGAGAAATGTCCAGAAATGCCTTGACTGTGGAATGGAACAGTTAGTCACTGGGAACTTGAGGGGGGAAGGGCATTTGAAAATGGTTAAACTGCCAACCTGCAGTGGAGATAGTTTTGGGGTCTTCTTTTTTTAGTGAATGCATTAGTTTTTAAACTGGGCTGATGTTGGCCATCGGGACGTTTGACAGTGTCCAGAGAAACTTTTGGTTGTCGTACTGGGAACGGGAGGGTGCTGCTAGTGGGTGGAGGTCAGGGATGCTGCAAAATGTCTTACAGCAGCCGCCATAATAGAGAATTATCTGTTTACAGTGTCAGTGGTGCAACTCTGAAGGGATATGGAAGAACTGGTAGAAAGTCTTGGTTATATCATAGCAGAAAGAACCTTTTTTATGATTAAAGATTGGCTCTATCCCTTTTGGTAAAAAGATCTCATTAAGGAATCTCTATATACATATCACTATCTAGATGCTTATTTTAGTTTTTCTAGATAATACAGCACACAGTGACATTTTTGGGTTGTTTGAAACTAAAGATTTAAGTAGTAAGTAAAAATGGTTATTAAAATATGAATACTATTTGTTTTGCTAGTCAAGTAGATTCTGACTATTGAGGGTTTTTTCTAGATGTGGATTTTGTAAGTGATCCAACCTTACTGTGCCTTAAAAGAAATGATATCTAAAATTGGCTTTATAAAATTATCCCTATTGTTAAACTCTTACAATGCAGTGTTTTATTTGATGCCAGAATACTTATTTTAAATGTTAGGCCATAAAGCTATGCTTCTCAAAGTTTGGGGCTCAGATAAACTATCGGAATCCCCGAGAACTTATGGAAACTTGGCTTTCTCTCTGACAAGTCAGAAACCTGTGTTTTACACAAGCTTCTATGTGAATTTTATGCACATTCAAATTTGAGAACATGTTGTCTTAGAAGTGTATTTTTAAATGTGTTTTTTTCCTTTCTTGACTGCTTACCATGTATTATGATCTCTTATGGTAATAAATAACCATAGCTAGTATTTATAATTTTCTATATATAATATAATATATAGTATATTATATGCATATATCACATATATATCATATACATACTGTATATCTATATATGCCATATATACCTATATATTATATATATATTATGATCTCTTATGGTAATAAATAATAACCATAGCTAGTATTTATAATTTTTATGTGAAGGTACTATCTTAAGTACTTTGCATGTATTATAATCCATTGACTCTAAAAATAATCCTGAGAGGTAGATGCTTTTCCAGATGAGGAATTGTTACAGAAAGATCAAATACATTATCAGAAGCCACACTGGTAGGATGAGAGCCTCTGTGTGAATCTGTCGTTCCTCTTAACTGGAAATGGGTTTCCTCATCTTCATGGCAGGGCCTCCTACTCTACTCCATTCTACCACCCTTGGGTTGCCTTTGCCTCTACACCCCAGGCCCTCCAAAAGAACTCTGTGCCTCAGTTTATCTCCAGGTTCTGTCCTACAGAACACAATGACATTTGCATCTTAAGTCTCCACTTTGGGGATGTTTAGATATAGAATAGATGTCTCCTCTGGAGCATAGTAGCCTGCGATTTTGTCCCTGCCTCGAAAAATTCCTGTAGGAGGCAGCCTGGCACTGTTACCCCTGTGTACCCCACCCCCGACCCCAAAGAAAACAGTCACCACCAGCAATAAAAAAAAAAAGAAATTCCCTTACTTGGGAGGCCAAGACAGGAGGATTGAAGAAGGTTCATGACCACTTAGTGATGCCACTGAGCAATTTAATGAAGCCCTCTGCGACTTAGTGAGACCCTCTTACAAAATAAAAAATGCAGTAGGTCTGGGAGTATAGCTTAGAGGTAGAACACCTCTGGGTTCAATACCCAGTGCCAAAATAAAATAATTTTTTTCTATGTGTCGAGGATAAAAACTCTTTACCATGGCCTACAAAACACTATGTGTGGTAAGCAAGGTGGAACTTATGTAACACATGTGAATCTGCGCAGCAGCATCTGTATAGATTCTGGGGAAGAGACCTGTGTGGAGGCCGCGAAGCTCTCCCTTCCCCTTCCCCCAGAGCAGAGACCTCAGGGCTGGACCTTTCCTCACCTTCCCCCTGCTGAGGCAGATGTGCTGCCCTTGTCACAGTTACAATTTAGCATTTATTTAAGGGATTATCTGATTAATGTCAGCCTCACCCACCAAGTCAGCCTTTGATCATACCTGATATTGGTAGCACCCATAATATTGATATGGACCTGGGTTCCAGGGTCAGCACCCTCATTTCCAAGCTCTGCAATCTTGAGCAAATTACTTGCAGAAGCTTCAGTTTAGAGAAACTTAAGTAATTTGTTTTGTTCAATAAGAAGATAATTATTAACTCATAGGATTTTTTTTTTGTGTGAGGGATAAATATCTCCTTGATGTTTAGATAATATGATTACCTGTTTTATGTGAAGTGCTTGGTATGGAATCTGTCACAGGACAGCTGCTGCAGACTAACAGTAATGATTATAATAACTTGTGATAATAAGCTATGTGGGGCACAGTTCCAGCATCCTCATATGCTCTTTTTTGCCACTTTCTCACTCTGGTGGGACATTTTCCACTATCTTTAGAGCATGTGTCTTCCTGCTATATTCTTCAGGAACGTCCATCTTAGACAGTGTCTTAAAACAGGGTCAGCACTAGCTTGGTTTGCTACTTAAACCCAGCCTGACATTCTGAGATAGGATTTTTATAATATTAGGGCATAAGATGACTTTAGACTTTTGATACACTTTAACTGTTACCATTTCAAGAATTTGATTTCAATTCTGATAGAAAACAAACAGTTGCTCAGACTGTATGCTTTGAACACTTTGCCGATTAACTTATCCCAAATTTCATTTGGAATTTAGTTTGAGCTGTTGTTCATTGTTAGACTGCAGAAGCATCCAGATATTTTCCTTATAATTTGTGTGTTTGAAGGTGTCCCAAATTTATCTTTCTTTATATTTCAGGCAATTAAAAAGTACTCCATGTAAGCCCACGACTTTTAGATAGTAGAAATGTGTGAATGAAGAAAACAAAAATAGAGAGATTTCTTAACCACATTCCTTTCAAAAAGTTGTTGGAATTTTTGCTCTCACAAACATCCTGGTTTTCAGCAGGAATCTTCTTTATCTCTCGTTGGTCTCTGAGCTCCTGTTTTCTTTGTATGTAGAGTTGCACTTTTGGGCATGGTATCACTGGGTGGCTTTTCTCAAGAAGTGTCTCTCTGTTGGGCGGCAAAGTGTATTCCATTTGTTTTTCTAACTGTGTATGGGATATCTTTCCAGAGTGATTTTTGAGTTCTTTAAAAATAGGAAGATTAAAAAAAAATCTATAAAGATCAGGACTTTTTTTTTTAACCGTATCTTAGGGAAGATTCAGTACATTTCAGGCAACTCATTAACTGGATTCATTGAGAACTGCCTCAGATCGCTACACCCCCAGCCTAGTGCTATAGAGCAAGAGAGATTTTAAATATTTTTTCTCTACACTTTGCTCATATTATCTCATTGAAACCAAACTATTCTTGATAGACTGTTGAATAGTTTATCCAAAATTTCATGTAGTATAATGAGAATTTTTTTCATATTTCTAAAAAATGAGCTAACATTTTAGTGATACTCTTTAACCTTAAGTATATTTTTTCACTTTTAATTTGTTCATGCTCTCCCTGTGCCTATTGGAGGGAAGTTGTCACTATAAGGAAAAATGTACTGTGGCACCTGCCCACCGCCACTAGTCTTCCTTGGTGTTTATAGTACTGGAGAGAGCTATAGTGTGTCCTTCTTAAATTAGGCTGTAATATGGTGAGCATATTGCATTTGGGTTCACAAGCATTGTTTGAAGCAAGCAGTTTTTTTTTCATTTTTGTAAAAGACAAACTACACCGATAAGTTTTGAAAATGAAAAAAAATGACTTAAGGCTTTGAAAAATTTCTGGTTACTCTTTACATGAAAATGAGAAAGTGTTTGGCAGATGTTGCCAATGTCAGTGAGCCCGCTGTCTCTGGAACTTTGGCCTCAGAGTCTGTGCCAAACTGATTTTGCAGGACCACAGGTCATGCGCAGAGTGACATTGCTAGAGTGCTTGCGTGTTCTGAGTCCTTGGGTGAACCAGACAGTGTAATAAAGAGCATTTTTTTTTTCAGTACTGGGTGGAACCCAGGGGCATTCTACGTCCAAGTTACATCCCCGGTCCTATTTTTTAGTCTTTTTATTTTTTTGAAACAGGGCTTCACTGAGTTGCGAAGGGCCTCACCTAAGTAGCTGAGGCTGTCCGAATGCTGGGATTACAAGCGTGCGCCACCATGCCTGGCCTGTAAAGAGCATTTCTGATTGTTTCTCAAAATGTACAAGTGCTGTGGTTGGATGTCCAGAGAGCTTAGGTTAATTGGATGTCTAGAGAGCTTAGGTTAAGGGTCCTGGGCAGAAGACCAAGGCATTGTCCCCTTTATATAATTAGTATTTAACAGCACAGTTAACATTCTGTGGATAAGATTGTGTTTGTGTTAAGAGTTTGTGACAACCAGATTATCAATTCTTGTGGAGGTTGCTTACATAACTGGGTGGAAAGTGATTTCTCAGTGGTGTTTGTGTGTGTTGATGTGATGTCCTAGAGGCTATTGTACTATTTATTTCTCTTGATTTACTTTTGGAAGAGTTGAGTCTTTAATTGGTCTAGTACCTCCCCAAACTCCATGTGCAGAAAAGAGTTTTATGCTCTTCCTTCTAGTGTGCTTTGTACTTACTGCTTTAGAAGAGTTACTCATTTACTGAGCAAATATTTATTGAGTACTTACAGTGCACCAAGCACCCTGTTAGGTACCGGGATATAGCCGTGAAAAAGTAAAATTCTCATCTTCACTAAGGAGAATCATACTCCGAGTTAAGATCCAGAAATCGAGATAGTTCATGCCATTGGTTAGGAGAAGCAAATGGAAGAGCAGAGGCAGGGAAACTTTGGTGAAAAGTAAAATAATTTTCAGTGGTACTCCTATGAAACACCTTTGGAACTGTATCCCCGGTAGTAGTCCAAGGCGGGAGGTGCCGGGCTGTGGTCTGTGAGGCTTTCATCTCTTCGTCTCTTGTCTTTCATATACATGAGTCACTTGTCCAGAGAGGAATCAGAGCTCTGACTTCCTCTCCATTTTAGACACTTTAAATTAACACCTCATATGTAGTGACGTCATCAATTTACGACCGTCAGGGGTCACACTAAGCGGGAGGCAGATGTCGTGTTTGCTTCAGTCTTTGGGGATATTTGTTTGATTCTGGACAATCACGGATGAGAATACTTGACTCAGAGAGACCAGTGACCACTGGTGGGGAGGGTCAGCTGCCAACTGGGGAGCTTCCTGACGCCGGGTGCGTGGTGGGAGACATCCCCGGGCCTGGCACATACTTAGCTTCTTCCAATGCTCCTCACATTGAACCGCTGTTAATTCTCAAACTTTCACTCCCAGGAGTACACTGCATTATTGGGGTTATTTTCAAAGCAGTTTGTTTTAGAATATAGTCTCTTGGCAGAAGAGACCTCAGCTAACTTCTCTTTCTTGGTGTGATGCCAGCTTGACATCTGTATCATGAAAATCCTCGTGGTATGAGAATACATTTGTTAGTTGGAATTTGTTTCTGGTCTGAATAGGAAGTCCCAGAATCCTAATTTCTAGGCCCTCAATTACAAGTTATACCTTTTCTTACAGACAGAATATACTTCCTTAGACTTGAGAGACTTAGTTTTGAAAAGGCTGTAAAGCCAAGTGCAGGTCACACTAGCATACATGATCATTTCAGTGATACAATCTTTTTTTTTTTTTTTTCACGGTACTGAGGTTCCTGGAAGCCCTTCTACCTCCGGGCTACACTCCCAGACCTATTTTATATTTTTATTTGGAAACAGGGTCTCTTAAGCCAGCACGGCTGGCTTTCAACCTGTGCCATCCTCCTGTCTCCGCCTCCCAAGCGCGGGGATTACAAGCGTGCACCACCACGCCCGGCCAGTGATATAATCTTAGAGGGAAAAGTTAACTTATGAGAAAACTAGGGCATTTCCTGCCAGAATGTTACTGGTCTTTGACAAGCCCTGAGAAATCCTCCAACATTCTGGAAAAGGTCCATTTCACTAGAGGAGTGCAATTGCGGCCCTAGCCCTGAAGAGAGTTAGTCTAATACTTGATCCCTTTTGAAGAGACATGGGAATATCCCTTTTGAAGAGAGTGGGAACATGTAGGGAGCTCTGCTGAGAGAGGGTATCCTGGGGGGGGGGGTGCTGCCATACTCCCTTTATGGACTTCTTGCCAGGATCTTCTGCTGAGATGTACGTAGCAGTAGGCCTAGATAGAAGGACAACAAAGGGAGTGGATGGGAGTTTGAATGAGGGTTGGCAGTGCTACTTCTGATCTAGGATCCAGGGAGAATAGCAGCAGAGCCCTAGCAAAGCGAGTATGGGCCCCTACTCAGGAGGTGGGAAACCAAGGCTGGAGACTGGGACCATCCCAGGGGTGGAAACCCAGGTAAAGGGAAACAGGCCCCCATGTCCCAGCCTAAGAAGGGGCCTTGATGCTGCCCCCATGTCCAGGGTGTGCCTTCCTTCCCACTCCACCTTGTCTTGGGGAACTGAAATCCCCAAGTGGAAGGATTGTTCATTCATTTGATAAACTGCTAGTGTAGCCACAACATGTGCTACGTACCAAGAGTACGAAGACGAGTTTGTCTTTAAGGATGCGTGGGCTGGCGTGGGAGACAGGCCGATAAGCAACTACAGAAGGGAGAGATGCCACAAAGCGACAGGGCGACATCCTGGCTCTTCCTGCTTCGTCAGGGAGAGTAGATACTCCCCTGCTCTCAATGTCTGGCACTGACACTGGTGTGGCGCTGTGGAGAAGGTTTAGGAAGCGGGGCGGTGTGACTCATGAAGACACATTTGCTGCATGGGTCAGGAGTAGGATTCCAGGCCCAGAAAAGAACTTTCCAGGCAGAGGGACAGTGTTGATGCAGTCAATCACCATGTTATTTGAAAGCCTACTATGAGCCACATAGTAGTTCAGCTGCTGGGGGATAAAATAAGCAGAAATCTCCATCCTATGGGCTTACATTGTAGCACAGAGACAATATAGAAGTAAGTGGAATAAATGATATTTTAGGGGGTGACAGTGCCATGGAGAAGCAGAGCCGGGGAGGGGCGTGAGGGTGGTGTGGTTCCTATTCAGAGTAGCCAAGATAATGCCTATTGCAACGGGGGTATTTTAGTGTCTTCCTTAAGGGGTAAGGGGGTGAGTCATGCAATGTGCTGGGAGAAAATGTTCTAGGCAGAGGGATGGCAGATGTCAGGGTCTGCAGGAGAGATGGATCAAGCAGCATGACATGCCAGTAATATAAATTTATGTGGTCCATTAGGTTGGAGCAGGGTGTGGGTTGGGGGCTGTGAGACGAGGTGGGAGGGAAGTCAAGCCTGGGGCAGGAAGAACTTGTGTGCTGAGGCTCTGCACTAAGCAGGCAGGAACCAGATGACCAGCCTTGGGTTTGGACTGCCCGTAGGGCGCAGAGCAGGAGAGACTGAAAGAGTGAAAGAGTGAGGGTAAGGGACCTGGTAGGCTTTTGTAGTAATCTAGGTTGGAAGGGATAGGATCAAAAGCTCATCGGGGGATGGGGGCATTTCAGATTCAGAGCCATAGACTGCAGTGGCTGACTGAAGGGGCGAAGAGTGAGGCATGGGAGGGAGCTTAGAGGCAAGACACTGGCTGGGATGGGCAAGCGGAACAAATTCCCTAAAAGCTGGCGTGGCTTGGAGCTAGCAGTGGAAGGCAAGAGTGTGGCTCCAGGTAATCTTCTGTTGTGGACTTGGAATAGAGGCCTTTCTCCTCACACCTCCTTCTGCCCTCCTCGTCCTCAAGGAAGGGTGGAGTGGTTTGTCTGAACTGGGGAAGAGTGTGGGTGTGTAGCTCTGCATCCCCAAGGCCCAGCCCTGACCCTTCCGCTCCTGCTCAGTCTCACTCAGCAGTTACCTGCACAGGTCTGCTTCTGAAAGGTTGTAGATAAAATTGGATTCCCTCTTTGGTGTATGCGCTAGTTTCTGCTTTGAGTTGAACTTCTTCTTACAGTGTTTACAGATTGGGAAGAAAACAGACCATCTGTATACTACCTCCCTCCCCCTTTTCTGCATTGAAGGTTAGTGGTTGGACATGTATCTAATTTTTAAGAAAGCACAGTTTTTGTAGTTCTGTTTTCTTATGCCTTAAACCTGGTCGCTTACATGTCACCATTGAGATGTTCAGTCATCATTTCCCCTGGAGTGCCTTAATCTCCTTTGTTTTATTGCCCATATGACTAGCCATAGATGCGCGTCTTCTAATACTGGCACCTTCTGACCCCAGGTGTGTAGCAACTCAGTCAGGTCTGATGCAACCCACAGAGCTAACACAGGCTCTGTCCCACAAGACTGCCGACTTCAGGTGCCAGCCATGTATGGAGTACCCTGGTCACTCATACTCCTGTCCAGACAAGCAGTTTAGGTTTTTTTTTTTATGACCCCCATGAACCTTGTGGTTCTGAGAATTTGCTAGAACAACTTGCAGAACTCAGGCAAGCACTTTACTTAACATTTACTGGTCTGTTGTAAAGGATGCTGGGCAGAACAGTCATGTGGATGAGATGTGTTGGCAGAATTGGGTGTGGTGCACTAGTGCCACTTTCGCAGCACTAGTGGGCCCTCCATATCATTGTCCAGGTTTCTCTATCACCCCTCCCTAGAGGTGGGGGTGAAATTTCTTACCCTCTGATAACAGGTTTGGTCTCTGGCAAGTATCCCCATCCTGAAGCCATGTAGGGGCCTCACCATGAGTCACTTTGGTAGTCAGGTATGGGAGAAAGATGCTTTTTTAATGAATAATGAAGACACTCCTATTACTCAGGAAATTCCAAAGGTTTTAGGAGCTCCATTCCAGGAACCCGAGATGAGGATTGTACATGTATGAACATTGTTCAATAAGCAGTCTTAGAGTGCCTGTCTTGAAATACCTGAGTGTTTGATACCTTGAAGCCAAGGTCAGGTAGGAATTTGTATTGGGTGTCTTAGAAGCCTAAATCACTGGGCTTCCTTTTCCCATAAATGTCTAAAGGTAGTTTAGCAGTTTAGTTATAAAAGTGCTATGGAGTGTTGTAAAGACTCTGCTGTCCAGTTCTCATCCTCAGTGGCCCATGCACAGATGCCTGGCATCCTGGTCACCCCCTCCCAGTCCCTGAGGATGTCTCTCTATGTTATCCTCCCTCCCCACTGCATTTCAGCCTTTTCTTCTCCCTCCTCTACTGCCACCAAGATACACGTGACAGCATTTCTCTTGATTCTACATCTCCCAGCTAACACTCTATTTCCCTTTATTACAAAAACTGATAAAGTTGGGTGCATTATTGTCCCCAATTTATTTTTCTTTATAGCAAACTCACTCTAATCAACTTTGTATCTTTCTACTCTATGAAAATAGTTCAAGATTACCCATGTTATCAAATGGTCAATTATAAAATCTCTTCTGTTAATTATCAGTGACATTTGACAGCGTGACAAACTCCTTCCCAAAGATGCTTTTAAATTTGACTTTCTGGCCTCTGTACTATCCCGTTTGGCCGCTCTGAGGGCTGCTTCTTGGCCAGGCTCCAGGGATATGCCCCTTACTCTCCACTTGAGCTGGCATGTCCCAGTGCTCAGCTCTGGGACCTTTTCCCCTCTGTAGGCACCACTTAGACGAGCCACATGGACTTTGAACACATTCTGTTTGCTAGACCCGTGTCCTAAACTGCAGGCCACTCAGCCACACTTAGCTCTGAGAATCATGGCATGCTCTGGCATGCCTCAGGCCAGCCCGCTTCCTCTCCTCTCCCTGGCCTTGGGTGACAGGCAGCACCACCCTGGCTTAGGGCATCAACCCTTTCTTTCCTTTCTCTCTCTCCACAACTTTTATTAGTACATTGCAATTATATAGAATAGTAAGAGTCCAAGTGACTCAGATATACATGCATACAACACTTGGTATATTTCCTTCCCATGCCACCTCATGCCCCTTCTCCCTCCCCATGCACGTTAGGAAGATGGTTCGTAGATGGACATAGCATGATTTGAACTGTTCCCTTCTTCAATCTCTTCTTTTCCTCCCCAATTCTCTCCTCCACTTCCTTCTGCTATTCTAATGGTCTCCTCATTTATCTGAAATTTCTTTTGTTCCCTATTTCCTCTCCAGCTTCTACATATGAGGAAAGAGATACAACCCTTGATTGTCTGAAACTGACTGATCTCCCTTAGCATGTATTCTCCAGTGCTGTCCATTTTCCTTCTTTATGGATGAATAAAATTCCTACACTGAGATTCCATCTAATTCAAAATAGAATACAAACAATACAGCCATTGTCAACATTTTCCACATTATGATGTGAGACTATAGTGCTTCAATTAAAAAAAAAAGAATACAAACAATACAAAGTCATCACGAGTACAAGCAAGTGCTGGCAAGGATGTGGGTACCTAGGACCCCTCGCACACCTTCCTCATGTCTCTTCACTCGCTCTGCCTCTTTAGCACCCAGTCCTCTCTCCTGCCCTCACCTCCCAGCCGTCCTGTCTTCACAGGCGTTAGTATGCCTGGCTAGAGTGATCTTTTTCAAAGGTGCTCGGGGTTATTATCTTTGCTGCGCAGGAGCCTGCACTGGCTCGGTGTGGCCTGTGAAGCATGTGGTCTGCAGCGCGGCCCCCCCTCTGGTGCTCTCCTTCCTTCTTGTTTCCTTGTTCTAGCCACACCAGCCTCCTTGCTGCTGCTGACACGTGCTGTGCTCTCTTGGCATTATCCTCCCCACACCTGGGGTGGACTTGTTCTCTTACTTGAGTCAGGAAACATCTCAGTTGCCAGAGAAACCTCCAAACACACTTACCTAAAATAGCAATCCCACCTGGCCACTGCTCACCCATCCTCTTGGACGCCTTTCCTTCACAGCACTGTCATTCCCCGACACGTCACTCTATGTTCCCTTGTTTGTCTCCTGCGCTAGAGTGTCATCTCCATAAGAGCAGAGCTTTTGCTTCTTTCACATTATTACAGCAGTTATGACAGTGCCTGCCACAGTGCAGCCACTCTGTGAATACTTATAGATCAGTGGATGGGTGAGTTGGGAGCCTGCCATTGGCCAGGCCTGGTGTGTAGGAGACATGGTCTTTGTCTTCAAGGATCTTTCAGTCTAGTTTTGCAGTGAGTTGGTTATGGCTGTGTAAGGTTGTCATTGTAATGTTTCAGCATAGAGTTGTCCTTTGGTATACCCGTGGGGAATTGCTTCTCGGGCACTCTCAGGATACCTGGATCTACTGGTGCTCAAATGCCTTACATAAAAGGGCACATACTTGTAATCCCAGTACTTGGGAGGCTGAGATAGGAGGATCGCAGATTTGAAGCTAGCCTCAGCAATTTAGCGAGAGCCTGCTTCAAAATAAAAATAAATAAATAAATAAAATAGGGCTGGGGGTGTAGCTTGGAGGTAGAGTATTCCTGAGTACAATCCCTAGTACCACAAGAAATAAAATACAATAAAATAAAATAAATTAAATAAAATGGTGCAGCACTTGCATGTAACATGTACATCATTCAGTTTTCTTTGCCATCTCTTCTCTTAATTATTTGTATTATGTAATGCAATATAAATATCATATAAATTGTTGCTCTGCTATATAGCTTAGGGAATATTGACAAGAAAAATAGTCTGTACATATTTAGTATAATTTTTTTTTTTGGGGTGGTACTGGGGTTCCTGGAAGCCCTTCTACCTCCGGGCTACGCTCCCAGACCTATTTTATATTTTTGAAACAGGGTCTCTTACGCCAGCGCGGCTGGCTTCGAACCTGCGCGATCCTCCTGTCTCCGCCTCCCAAGCGCGGGGATTACAAGCGTGCGCCACCACGCCCGGCTAATTTTGTGTGTTGTGTGTGTGTGTGTGTGTGTGTGTGTGTGTGTGTGTGTGTGTGTGTGATACTGGGGATTGAACCCAGGGGCATACAACCTCTGAGCTACAAGCCCAGCCCTATTTTTTTATTCTTTATTTTGAAACAGGTCTCACTAAGTTGTGAAGGGCTTCACTAAGTAGCTGAGGCTGGCTGTGAACCTGCGATCCTCCTGTCTCAGCCTTTCAAGTACTGGGATTAGAAGCGTGTGCCACCACTCCCAGCTATTACAATTGTTTTTAGTGTTTACTGTCTGTGGTTCTGCAGAATCAACAGATGGAGAAACTGAGGACACAGAGGGCCAACTATGCTTGCAAAAACAACAACAATTTGGAAGGACAAAAACTTTGGTGGGTTCAGAGATTCTGAAGTTGCCTCTGCATTGAGTCTTAAAGAAGGAATTCCTGAAACATAAGGGCATTGTAATAACTAGCTCTATAGAGTCTAAAGAAGAAAAAAGTAGTTTGGGCCGAAGCACAGTGAATGAAGATGTTAGAACAGGGAAAGGGTATTTGAGTTGAAATGATAGATTTGCATAGGAATATTTTTAAATTTTATTAAAATATTCAACTACCAGTATGCTTGAGTCATCAGAAGGATTGAGGGATTAGGAAGGTTATTCCCAACTAATAGGAGGGGAGTTTGGATAAGGGCATTACTTAGAATTACAAACTTATGTGTCTGGCAAAATTACCATCTTGCATTTCAATCACCAACTGGAATTTTTTTCAGACTTGTTAAATATGCCTCAGTGTGCATGTGTAAATGCAGTGTTTTAGTGGGTGAGTGATGAATGACCGGATGTTGAAATAACTTATAAGTGTAAACAGATGTTAATTCATTTATGTTTTATGACAATACCTCTAGTTGCTAATAGTGATAAATCCTAATGTATTCAGGAGGGCGAACATTTGACACAAAGCATACCCATTTCAACCCTTATTGATTTCCACAAAAGATATGCACTCCTTCTCATGACTCTCTCCTCTTTGCCTATCTGTGCTCAATATCTAGATGCCCAGGTGGTCATCTTGAGATCTGAAGAGAATTCCCATTCATCACAGGGGGAATTTCCTAAGCCTTATTGGTAGCTAAGCCTAATTTTACAGTAACTTAACCAGCAAATAATAGAGTGTATGCTTTTTCTACTATTATTTTTCCCCCTTCTGTCCACCTTACTAGCAGAAAGTTAGGAAACACCTGGAGGCCGGGGAGAGTTGCATGGCTTCCAGAAGGGACTTCTACATTTGGGAAGTACATGCAGGCTGAAAGTTGGATAGGTTTATTCCTGTGTTCATCTTCCATGTCTGTGAAAGGTGGGTTGTTAAGGGCTCTTAGGTGTTTTGTGTGAGGTTCACTAGTTTTCAAGCCACTGCTGTGATTGCTTTCAAAAGCCATATTCTCATATGGAATGCCTGGCCTCACATGTGTCCATATAGCATTGCTGCTGCTTTTCTGTATAATTAAAATTGCCCTGGCTATTATTAGTAGCAGAGGCTTATGTATATTTTGCCCATGTAAATAGTTCTGTGGATAAAAACAGACATTCAAAATGAAAGAGTCAGCTAAGGTCATAGAAATGTATTACAGAAAAATGTTCCCAAAGTATAAAGATGATAAAGATATAAATTATGAAACAAACATAAGTAGTCATTTAAGATTACGTTACGGGGTTAGTCATCTCTACCTGGTTACTCATTACCTGGAGCCTGAGTATAAGGAAGGAGGAAGTGTGGAAACTGGTGGATGGGTGTTTGCCGGGCATTGTTCCTAGTACAAATAGAAAACAGTATACAAGGCTTTGAACCTTTACTTCCTTTTCGTTATCTACCTTTCATTATAATAGCATCGTATCTGTGATGGTAAATGACAGACTTTTCTTACGGCCATAGTTTAGGTAGCATACATGAATTAAAGCTTGACAGTCTTTGTCATTCTCTGTATTTAAGGACTTTACCTTTTCTTTGGTGCTTGCATATATCTGGTAGCATTGATCTTGAATAGAACTTTTAAATGTTTTATTGATGCATTGTAGTCAGATGTCTTGATGGGGTACAAGAGGCATACATACACAAATTGAATAGAACTTTAAAAACGAAAACCAGTCCTAAGTAAAATATTCTGGCTGTGAAGATAGAGACATTGAGTTTTATAAATTTGCGGCTAGTTTTCTGTGTAAGCTTTACTTTACTTGACCTCTTCTTGACTACTGTTTCTTTCATTCCTGTTCCTTCCCAGGGAGCCTGGTCTGGTATTCTGTTAACACACACTCTACTCTCCTCCATGTATCTAGATCCTACTCTCACCCAGGGTAGCAACTCCGTTTTGAAGCCTCTTCTCAAAAGGCCACATGGCAGTCCTAGCACATACTGTCTCTACCATGCATTATGTCACGGTCATAGAGTACTCTATGTATATGATATGGCATATTTCATTGTTTCCTATTTTAAGTGTTAGACTTTCACAGAGTAAATGTCTTTAAGCGGGGACAAAGCATTATACCTGTTGCCTCAAGATCTTAAAATCCACTCAACATTTTTGCTTATCTGTAGTTAATTCCAAGTAATACTATCCTAATGTATTGTGTACAGTATGAAATATATATAAGAACAGGAAATTAAATATTTAGAAATGATAAAAAATAACAGGTAGAAATTTTAGTACTGTATATCCATAATCCAGAGACTCATCTTGGGCATGTCTTGGGATGCCTACAGCTCACTTTGTAGGTCTTGTGTGAGGTACATTGTAGGTACTCATGAACTGTTCTGTTCGAGGTTATATTCTTAAGTATTTGGGATCTAATAAGGGAGCGTAAGAGTTATAGTGAATATATTAGAATAAGGTAGTACTCTGCTTCAGTCCTAAGCAAGACTTAGCACCACAAAGTTTTGTTTCCCAATAATGGCACAGTCTGATGAGTGTCTCATGGCTTCCTTCAGGCTCTCCTCTTGTGGTGACTCAGGTATTTTTTATCTCATCATACTACAACTTGGCTCATGGCCTTTAAAGTTATGGTGGAAGGTAGAGAGAGAACTTAGTCAGGCCTTCTTCATTGGCCAGTGCACAGACACATACGCTATCCTAACTGTGGAGTCTTCCTTTGTGCCCAGGAAAGGGGAACCGGAATGGGATTTGTTAAGTATCACACCCTCTGCTGTCTCGGATCATTTCAGTAGGGTTGTTACTGTTTGATAATTTAATTCATGGGTACCATGTAAAGCAAGCATCTGCATAAATTTAAATGAGTTCAGTAGTATAATTTAGAAAGATAGTCCTCTTAAAGTAGTTTAAATCTCTTTTCTAATAATAACTATAATCACAGTATGTTTCCATATTTCCATTTTAATCTTATTTGAATGCATTTCTACAGAAGTTAAACTGTTCACCCATTTTTTATGTTTCCATTGTTGTTCCTTTTCTCTCATAGTACTGTTCAAACATTGCTAATTTTTTGGTTTATTATGATCACAGGTATTTAGTGGTGTCATGTTTAGTTGCTGTTGTTTATAGAAGTACTTATGTGCTTATTTGAAGATGTGTCTAAATTCTTGATAGTGTATTACAGGAGATCTATCTTTGGTCCAGTTTCCATATTATTGAATTTTTTGGAAGCAATGTGTCTATTGGGATTTTTATAAAATTAGACACTGAACTCTTCTGAATTTATCACATATTCATCTATTGTGAATTTTGGCAAAATTATTCTAACCAGCTTTGAAACTTAAGCCAGGGCAATGTTAATTTTTTTTGATCCAACTGTTCCCAGATGGGTGGTGAATAAATAAAAGTCAGTTTCCTCTATATTCAGGAGTTTAAAAGTTGTGTTTAAGGAGAAGTTTAGTTAATTTTTCCCCAAATATATGGATGTAGTCAGAGTTGGAGGGTAAAGAAGTAAAAATTTTAGAAGGGATCATAGAAGATTTTTTTTTTCTTTCATTAAGAAAGACGAGGAAGAATTCTAGATGAAGAAGGAGGTTCTGTAGAGGAGCAAATAAGGCAACCTAACTGAGGGACTGGGAGGAGGGAAGAGGGAAACTCTCTAAAGCGCATGATGTACTTAAACATATCAAAGTCAGTCACTAAGCCAAGCATGGGATGGAGAGATGGGGAGGAAATGGGGTGGGGATCGGGTAAGGGCTAATTGATGGGTGCATGTAAGTCTCCACCATCTTTTATCACATTAAGATGTATGACTATAATGCACCAATAAAAATAATAAAAATAAAAAAAGATGAGAGCTGGGCATGGTAGTGCCTGCCTTGCATGTCTGTAATCCCAGCACTGTGGAGCCTGAGGCAGGAGGATCACTTGAGTCCAGGAGTTTAAGACCAGCTAAGGCAGCGTAGACCCTGCCTAATTTCTTTTAAGATAATAGAGGAGAAACTTTAGTGGAGCAAGGGAGATGATTTTGGGGAGGGAGAGGGAGAATTAATGAAAGAAACACTTCCACTGACATTATATACATATGTGATAGTACCATTACCAATATCAATATTTTGCGTGGGGAAGAGGGAGTGGGGGAGAGAGCTGGGGAAAGCTCACCCAAGTGCTGTGTGCATGTCTGGAACTGAACTACATTATGATGTGCAACTATAATGAACCAATGAAAGTATTAAGAACATTGGATACTTGTAGGAGGGTTGCTATTGTTTCAGGTGATTGAGTAATAGGTTACCAGATAAGGACACAGAATTAGGAATGCGTAGATAATTTGAGCAGAGAGAATCCAAAACCTCAAAAGTCATGCATTAAGACTTCTTGTTCCCATGAAAGAGTCTGAGCACTAGGCTTTAAAGCTCTTTTTGACTGAGTGCTGCTATCAGTTTTAAATTGTAGTCCTTTTATTCTGGTAAACTCATACATGTTTGTTTGCCCACGGAAGATTTTCCTAGATTTGTTAATCGCTTCGAATATTACACTTGTATGTGAATAAATGGAAAATTTCTGGGAAATTGTCTTTATTTGCTATGTAAATCCATCCATCTTCTACCATCTCGCCCTCCTCCCCCAGACAAAGAACTCTGTAAGTGTGCGAGGACCTTAGTCATGGCAGTTGCATTATTTGTTTTGACTAATCTGCTTATTCTGTCTTCTTACATTCATAATTGACTGAAGGCAACTTACTATTTTATAATTAGCATATTAAAATGAGTAGCTTTGAAAGGTACAGAGCAAGGGTAACCTAGAAAATAGACTGGACCCAAGTGAAAGTTAGTACCGTGATGTCTTCTGGAGCTCTTGAAGTTGCACTTGTCATTTCCTGGTAGTCAAAGCAAAAAAGGAAATAGGATCTGTTACAAAGTTATTTTTGTATGTGAGATCAAAGTGCACTGTTTGCTCAAGAGAAGAAAAGTTTTCTTTGCCAGATAGGTTTAAAAGAGATTACTCTAATGGGACTTAGAATGTAAAGGATGTCATCATGATCAGCATTTCCCAAAACTTCTCTGCAGAAAATAATTTTATATAGCTGTTTATGTCACTAAACGGAAACAGAGAACATAACACCAAAGTAGAATTCGGGGAAAGCAAGTCTCTAAGCATTTAAAGTCAGCGGATGGCACCGTTGGCTGCTCTAAATTAGAACCACTGCAGAAATTCCTTCAGAAGCTGGAGGGTGTAGGGGAGGAGAGGAAGGCATGAGGTCCCTGCTGATTCCAGAGCGAGTCCAAGATTACAGGCTCAGGTCTGTAATCTCAGTACCTTCAGAGGTGAAGACAGGAAGATTTCAGGTTCAAAGACAGCTTCAGCAACTTGGCAAGGCACTCTGCAACTTAGTGAGACCCTGTTTCAGAATAAAAAAATAAGGATAGGGGTGTGGCTCAGAGGTGGAATGTCCCTGAGCTCAATCCCTAGTACCGTGCGCGCGTACACACACACACACACACACACACACACACACACACACACACACACACACGGCATAGCAACCAAACTGCAGAACAGACCTGGTGTCTTGAGTTTCCTATCCTGGGTTGAAGCCCCGTCTTTAGAGTGAGGACCAGGACTCTGGGGTCAGAGAAGGGATGGAAGAGACACATCCATATGGGGAGAAGCCCTTCCCAGCCTGTGTTGAACACACTGTGGCCTCTTCAGGAAAGTCGTCAGTCACTGAGCCGGGGCCTGCTCTTTTTCTGGGGGCGCTTCTTGGTTTAATCATGATCCTCTAACTTCCTCACTGAGTAACTGGTTTTCCCTTTGGAAGCTGAACATGGATTTGGCTCTGTCATAGTGGAACTTGTTTTTATTTGGAAACCTAGAAGAAGGCTTCTTCATTGTGTCTGTGTCCTGAATTTGCAATCTTCTTTGAATAGGTACATATTAAACCGTGAGTGTGGGGGAAGTGAGTCTCCTGGCCCCCTCAGGATGACTTCTGTCCACTCCAGGCTGCCTCCAAAGTCCTCCAGCGTCAGCTAATGCTTCTCTCTGTGCGCAAGCAAAACAAATACTCTCCATGTAACGTCAAAGCACTCCTTACGCCCGGAACTTTGAGGGGCAGGATGGATGCAACCTTGCTTTGAGTTCTAATAGATTTTTGTTACAGAAATGTCTAAAAGCCAGAAGTTAAATCTGGCTGCACCAGGGCATACGTGGGAATGGAGGGAGAGTGATGGCAGTGAGAGCACCTGCCATGGTGTTTGGCAGGGTTGTGTCAAGTTGATGGCTTGGAGAAAAGGACTTAACTTGGATGTAGAAAACCCCACTGAGAGATTACTGAAAGCCAGGAGCTCAGGGAACCACGGCGGAGCTATGATGGGACAAAAGAGTGGTTTGGAAAGGTATTGGGTACCTGTATGAAAGAAGAAAAGCAAAATCTTAATTTAGAGAAGTTTATATTCTTTTATTCTTTTTTTTTTTTTTTACAGTACTAGGGATGGAACCCAGGGACATTCTTCCTCTGAGCTTCACCCCCCCAGCCCTATTTTTTATTCTTTATTTTATTTTTTAAATTATTATTTATTATTTTTTAATTTTAATTTTAATTTTTTTTTGGTGGTATTGGGGTTCCTGGAAGCCCTTCTACCTCCGGGCTACACTCCCAGACCTATTTTATATTTTTGAAACAGGGTCTCTTAAACCAGCACGGCTGGCTACGAACCTGCGCGATCCTCCTGTCTCCGCCTCCCAAGCGCGGGGATTACAAGCGTGCACCACCACGCCCGGCTCTTATTCTGTATTTTGAAACATGGTCTCACTGAGTTGCAAAGGGCCTCACTAAGTAGTAGCTGAGATTGTCCTTGAACCACGTTTCTCCTGTCTTTGCCTCGCAAATGCTGGGATTGCAAGTGTGCACCACCACGCCAGGCTCATTTTTTTTATTCTAATATTGCCTTTATGCTTTTATGTCAAATGACTTATCTTCACTTAACTAAGTTATTACCTAATTGGATAGTAATAATATATGCCACTGGACTATTTGTATTTCTCTGCCTGACAAATTATCTCTTGAATGTTTTTCCCTTTACAATATTATGAGTTTAGCTGTTAACCAGGAAAGCGCAGCATTATTCTTATTATTTTACGAATACATTTTCCTTTCTTCACAATAATATTTGCAAATCCAGACATTCTGTGGTATATGCATAGTATCTCTGTACTTATTTATATAGGTACTTGCATGTATTTATATATATCCAGACAGTCTCAATTATAATTGAGTTTTGCAGACACCCAATGAAATGGCTGCTGACCCGGTCCTCCCAGGTTAAGCCTCACAGTACCTTCCAGTCTTTATTGAGTGTCTGCAGCATTTCAGGCACCAGACAGGGGCACTTCATAAACATTCTCTGCACTGTCTCCTGAGCATTAAAATTCAAACCAAAGCTTGAAGTTGGTAACCTTTTCCTCCTGCAGTCTCTTTCCTCTGTGCATTAAAAAAAAAACAAAAAACGGAGCGGTATGTCCTTGGGGTTCCAGTTCACCTGCCATCTCCACCCAGTATCTCCGTGATAACCTTGGCCAGATCTCTCTGCACCTCTCTGGTACGTGGCCTCACCAGGCCCCCAGCACAGTGCGGACCTGCTGTGCAAGGCGTCCCGTGTCCTGTCCTACTGAGATGAAGCGGTGATGTTCACAGCACTGTATCCTGTGTCCCTGCAGGTGTGCTAGGCTATCAGAGTTAGCAGATGCAGAATGGTTTACATTTGGATGTTGACCACCAGCCCAGGGCTGCTCTGGGGAAAAGGTTCTCCCTGCGGCCCAGGCTTGCATTAAAGAGCCTCTTGCGGACTCTCCCCTGGAATTCCCAAATAATGACGTTGCTTCCCCTGCTTCCTACTGCTGTTCTCTGTAGAGCTCTGGGGAACCACTGGAGGAAGCATGCTGCTAGAACACTGATGAAATATGAAAGCTTTCCTTTTTTGAACGACTTTAACTATTTGTGATGTGGACACAATGTATCTCAGGATATATATTTTCAAGTTAGAGCAAAAGACACTTAACCCAAAATTTTGGAGGCCAAGAGCTCTCTGAAATAAAAGGGTTTGTTAAGCTCAACAAATGCTCAACCAGAAAAAGACTTATTCTGGGTTGAGTTCTCACAGCAACACGTAGCAATCATAAATGGTGGTGGGAAATGTGTGGAATGGACCTGTAAGTCAAGGACACTTTTATAATGAAAATTTGAGGGAGGAAAACATAAATTGTTTTGATGATGCTTGCCTGTATCACACATTGGAGGAGCACAAGTTAGAGGCCAGAGCTTGATAACTTAACTAGACCCTTTTTTTGTTGTTGTTGTTGTTTTTGTTTTTAGTACTGGGGATAGAACCCAGGGGCATTTTATCTCCGAGCTATACCCCCAGACCTATTTGTTTAATTCTTTATTTTGAAACAGGGTCTCACTGAGTTGCAAAGGGTCTCACTAAGTAGCTGAGGATGTCTGTGGACCGCGATCCTCCTGTCTCAGCTTCCCGAATGCTGATATTACAAGTGTTTGCCACCATGCCTGGCTAGACCCTGTTTTAAAATAAAAAAATAAAAAGGGCTGGGGGTATACCTCAGTGGTAGAATGCCCTTGAGTCCAATCTCTAGTAACAAAACAAAACAACCCAAGAAATAAGAGGGCACAAATAATACAGAGTAGGAAATTTTGGGAGAAAGTACTTGCTCTCCTGAGTTGATTGGGTTGCAAACCGGACACTGGTACCTACCTGCTGGTTCAGCTACGTGGGGTTGGAAGTCCAAGTTTTGATACTCAGGAATGTGGAAGTGTTTTGTTGGTATGGCTCACAGTTATTAACTGATTAATTTTCCTTATCTCTCCTCCCATTCATCCTCTGGCCTTTGTAATTATAAAGGAGATCTTGGAATTTTCCTCTTATCAAAAGACAATGTGGCTTACAAGGTGGTACCTTTTTAGGCTTTAAATTAGTAGGGAACATCTGTGAAAAACGTTAGCATTTTGAGACCTTGAAATCATTCTTTTCACTTTAATGAGTATAACCTTAAGTTCAACACAAAGTTCTGAGGGTGATTAGAAAGGTCTTTGGAGTAACACCTCCCAGGATGTTTCCAGAAGAAGTCATTAGTTGTCTATAATAAAGTGATAGAAATTGACTATGAAATTAATTAAAATGAGACATTTTGTAAAAAATAATTTTTGGAATATTTGTGTTTAAAATTTGTTTAAATTGTATTTGAGCTGGAAAGGCTACTCTTGTAGTCTGCATAATTATTTTAACAAGAGTTGGCTAATAAAAATGATTGTTAGAGTTCTTTGTTGTAAAAGGTACTAAAAATACATTTGAGAGTGTATTGAATTAAGAGCCCCCATTCGTCTATTTGTTTTCTTCCCCAGATCAGGTGTTTGTTAATTTCTGGACAGGGGAAATAACATAATTTCCTCCTTGTTCTTAGTTTCCTCCTGGCCTCTGTCCCTGCTTGTAATGAAGGTTCAGATTTTGCAGTTTTCTGTGACACACTTCTCCCAGTAAAATCATTCCTTTTTTTTCTTTTCTGAAAGTCTTTAGGAATTTGCTGATGTGTTTATTACTTTCTCCCATCTCACTTTGGAAGGGGGGGAACTTCAGTGTCTTTGCTGCTTAGATTTTAGGCTTCTAGAGGCAGGGTCTCTTTCTATCTCTTCTCTTCCTAATTTTCAGTATTGTCTGAATCTGTTTATTGGGAGATTTTTGCCCCCATGTCTTTCACAGTGTTTATCTTCCAGCCTTTTGTTGAGCTTTTTTTTTTTTTTTTAAAAAAAAAATCACTTTTATGGGTGTATTATAATTACACATTATAGTGAGGTTCAAAGTGACACAACATTCAAGCACACAGCACTTGTGATTCACTCTGACTCTCATGCCCCTTTCATACATGTGAGATTGGTAGTGATACCTTGATACCTTCATAGATGGGCATAGCATTGTTTGAACTGTTTCCTTCATCAAGCCTCCCCTGCCCACACATTCTTCCCCCAGTCCTCTTCCACTCTTCTGCTGGTCTCTCTCCTCTTGATCACTGCTGTCTGAGCCCGCACAGTGAGTACATGCCTCTTTTCACACAGGCATTGAGGAGCACCCTTGGGAGCCCTGCTTTGTGATGACCTTGCATCTTAGCTTGAATCAAGGCAGTGGAAGCCATCTGTACTTTGTGAAGCCATCTGTACTTTATATGTCTCCAGTAGCAAGGACCAGTGAAGAAGTGGAGCTAGTCTCTACTTTTGACCTCTTGCCAAGTCCAAGCAGGATGCTGTCTCAGTGGAGGGCTTTCCCCTCTGGTGGCTGGTTCGTGCTTAGTGCATTTCTGGGTCCTTTTTTCTTTGAAGCCTGAAAGTTTTCTGCAGGAAGTCCTCAGCAGCACAGGGGATTACGACTAGATTTCAAAGAGCAGTTTCCAGACCCTGGAGGCAGATGTTTCCTCCTTACAGATTTTGTATCTTAAGCTTTGTCCTTCTCCTTCCTGGTATAATGTAGTGTCTATACACCTCTTCTATGCTTTCTGATACCTCTCTCTAATACCTGGCTTTTGCAATCTGCCTTTGAAAAGGGGTCACCCTTTGGCCCAGGCCACCTTCATATTCTTCCGTAGAAGGAAAGGAGTTTATTCTTTTGGGTGACTGGACACACATAAGGGTCTCCGTTACTATTTTGATCATGGTCAGAGCCAAAAGAATTTGGAGCCTAAAAGAATTTGACTATGCTCTTAACTTCTTTATTACAGGAGGATTCCAAATAAAATTTCTAAGACCTTGAAAGAAGACTATAGCTTAAGTTTGGATTATTTTCTGCAACTAACTTGTGAACTTTTTAAATAAAGAGCTTTGCTTATTAAATCTAATGCTAAAATAGAAGAGTTTTTGTCTAATGATGCATTTCTGTTGTTCCTTGGAACATTATAACACATAGGAACCATTTTATATACTTAAAAATTTGAGTACTTGAATTTTGTTAGATTATATTTTTCATTCACTAAGTGACCTACTAAAATATAGTGAGAGACTTGATAGACATTGAAGTTGACCCAGATAGTCTATGAAACAAACCTGGAGCAGGGAAGTTCTTGTTTTTGAAAACTAGTAAGAGTCTAAGGTATAAGAAACCTTTTAGGCCTGTTTGTTATGTCCTGTCTGAAAGCCTAGCATTTGAACTTTTATTTGGTGTTTTACTACTGTCATTCCAGAATAGATGTTTTCTTAAAATGACTTATTTCTATGCTGTTATTTCTATTTTGTAGTCAAGAGAAACAAGTATTTTTCAGTTTTTTTGTAGCCAAAAGAAAGCAATGTGGATACTTCTGTTTATAAGCATGCATATAAACTTAGAAATTAAATGTTGATAAAATATTCTTAGAAAAATTATAGATCATTTTAAGGTTAAGTCCCACCTGTACTCTGGCATATGTCGTTATAACTTAGCATCTTTTTTATACTGGGATGATAATGGATTTTTTTTTTTTAGTTTAGGTATATGAAAAGAAAAATACATTGCATCCCCCCACCCCTAAATGTGTTTGCATAGTATATTTAAAGTGTAGGGTTCAAGCTGGGCGTGGTGGTGCATGCTTGTAATCCCCGCACTTGGGAGGCAGAGACAGGAGGATTGCACAGGTTCAAAGCCAGCCTCGCTGGCTTAGGAGACCCTGTTTCCAAATAAAAATATATAAAAAAACAGTTTTGGGAGTGTAGCCCGGAGGTAGAAGGGTTTTCAGGAATCCCAGTACCACGGAAAAAAAAAGTGTAGGGTTTGTACAGTTGAATCTTTTTTTTTTTTTTTTTTTTGTGGTACTGGAGACCCTTCTACCTCTGGGCTACACTCCCAGACCTATTTTTATATATATAGTTTTTATTTGGAAACAGGATCTCTGAAGCCAGTAAGGCTGGCTTTGAACCTGCGCGATACTCCTATCTCCGTCTCCCAAGCGCAGGGATTACAAGCGTGCGCCTCCACACCTGGCTGAATCTTGGTTTTGTAACCATTCTGGTATTCCCTGCCTTTTAATTGTTTTCTTTTGTCCATTAATATTTAGCGTAAATATTTTCATGGTTACTTTACCATTTATTTTCTGTTTATTCCCTCTGTTTTTGTTTCTTTTTTTCTGCCATCTTTTGTCTTACTATTTTAAATTGCATAATCTCACTTATATCTTTAAATTATTTTAGCTGTATCTCTTTATATTATTGTTTTAATTTTTGTTTAGGGACTATAATATACATCTGTGGCTTTTCAGAATCCCTATCAAGTTAATATGGTACCATTTAATGTTAAATGTAGAAACCTTGCAACCATTTTTAGGTTCATCTTCCCCTAATCCCAGCCTTTCTTTGTTTTCCTATTATTCTTCATACTGTACATTTTGCCCATTGTTATTTGTTTTTAAAAAGGTCTGCTTTTGCTCTCTACTGTCTCTTGCTCTGAAACTTGAATACTTGGAGATGCTTACCAGTGTTGAGGATATACATGGAAATAACCATGTTGTTATAAATTAATTCACCATGTTGTATTGGTGATAAGATACAGCTTTCTAGGACAAACGTACATTTAACTATAAAGACTTATTTTCTTTCCAGTTTTCCCTTGAGATGTGATAGGATAGGTTGCTCGAAGGGCATGACACTAATTTACTAAGGTGGTATTTTCCAAGTAGGCAAACATTTTTTGAATGGACATTATGAAACAACTGTAGATGTAAAAATACTACAAAATATTTTACAAGGAAGGTCAGCATAGTAACATAGTGATTCTTATTTAAAAACAAAAAACCCCTTTAGTTTTTCCTTTTCTTTTGTTTTGTGTTCCTCTTATAGACAGCCTGAGCCCTTGATTGCACTTGATATTAAGTTAGAATTGTGGGGCATATGTTGATTAAAAAACATTTTTGGGGGGATTACTTAGATTAAAAATACTTAGTTTTTAGGACTCTACCAGAGCTAGAAAGGAAAAGAAATAGTGTGATTTGTAGGTCTCAATGATAAATTAAAACTGTTTTTATAAAAGAAGGGGAATTTTCCTGGTTTGGCTTAAAAGTACCATAGGATTCAAGATTGAATGACAAGGAGTGCCAATTTGAGAGCATTTGTGGAAAGACTTGAAGTAAGGTAGAATCATTTATTGAAGTAAGGTAGAATCTCAGGAGAGTTTCCTGAGACAAATTTTGCTTCACTTGTCTAATGGAGAGTACCAACTAAAAGTCCCAGGAATGGAAGAGGCATGTTTTGGAGAGACTTCTCAATGTGACTGTGTTTTAGGTAGTGGTAGTGATGTATCCTGTGTCACAAACATCTTTTCTGTTTTGCACTGGAGGTGAAACCAACTTAGAAAGGAAATGGCAGGGCGGAAAGCACAGAAATTTGTGCAAGAAGCCCTGCCATTGCCCTTGATGACCACGGAGCAGAGCCACTGTGATTAACACTCTGAGCAGAAATAAGATGGAAGAGGAACATAAGTACCAGCTGGACAGTTTTGAACACGCAACCCAACATTCCACCCTGACAGAAAATAACAGATGAGTCCCAAACCAAACATCTGAAACCAAAAGTGATAGACACAGCTGTTTGGAGACATGCAGAGGACACACTTGGTGCCAGGGAAAGTTTGGTTCCCCAGGAATAGCCGTGGCGCTGATATGGAAATGAAGGGAGGACTGCATATGAATGTCAGTCTGTCCCTATTCTTAGAGCTCAAGTAAAGGACAGAAGAAGCTGGTTGAACTGTGCTCTTGATGTGGTGGGTCAGAAACCATGCCCACCCCCTTACGTTATCGTCATTCTATTATAATTAACCATTTATTTCTGTGTGTGGTAAATAACAATGCTGACATGGTCACAAAATAATGAGAAGCATATGGGTTGCAACTGGTTTTAACTAAAACCTTCTCTAAAGATTTATTTAGGTTCCTTAATTATAGAGAGGGTTGGAGGACTGGCAATGTGGTTTCAGTTTGTAGTTATAAATGTTGGCCTTGGGGATGGGTACGTGCTAATGTTGCCAAAGAGGAAGAGGAATGGGCTTGTGCTCTTGGGGGCCCTCCCTTTGGTCTTTTATTTTTTTTAAACAAGATATGACGTTGAGATCTGTGTTTATAAGTAGGTATGATGATATTTATACTGTACTTGAGATGGGTATGTCAACAGTGCAAGCAAAATTTCCTAGTGCTAAAAAATTTAATTGATAAATTTCATTTTATTTCAAAATAATTTGCTTTCTAGAGCCCTGAAAGAATAAATATCTCTTTACCTTTGTCTTATATTAAGGTTATAGTCTCTATTAGATACATCAGGCCCTGTCTATGGGGACAGCAGTTCAGTACCGTTCTCTCTCAGTATCCATGGATTCAACGAACCTTGGGTCAAAAATATTAGGAAAGAAAATGTATCTATAATGAACATGTGAAGACTTTCTTTTCTTGCCATGATTCCCTAAGCAATATAGTATAACAGCTTAGTTAGCATAGCATTTGCAGGGTGTTAGGTATTATGAGTCATCTATGTATGATTTAAAGTATACAGGAGGATAAACATAGGTTATATGCAAATACTCCACCATTTTATATAAGAGACTTGATCAGTCATGAGTTTTGGTTTCTAGGGGGAGTAGGGTAGAGCAGTGTGGGAGCTGGGAGCCGCTAGGACCAGTGCCCCTGGATGACCATTTCTGTCTGGACAGACAAGAAAAAAAATGTTAGTTAAACTTAAGTGTTTGACTTGGAAATAACCCATGGTAGGCTCAGGTGGTCACATCCTCAGCTGTGTGTATGTGTGTGTTGTGTGTTGTGTGTGTTGTGAGTGAGATACATACATAGATATTCAGATTTGAAGTCATTTTCCATTACTTTGGACCTAGTATCAATGTGAATATAGAGCTAAATTGCATCCTAGGAGCATGGACAAAGGACTGTACTAAACAGTCTATGTGAATAGTGCACTAAATGTGTGTGTTTGGAAAAAATTTACTTGTATTTGCTAGAGTGTGCTTCCCTGCATCGCTTGCTGAAGATGAGCATGGACGTGGCATGGATGTGGCTTCTTTAAACTAGTGCTTGCAGGTTGGAGGAGTGTGTGGGGAGGGGCTAATGAGAGGTCCAGGGAATGCTTTCTGCCCCTTCCCTTCAGTGAAGACCATAGAAGAAATGAATCTCCATCCGTCATGGAGCTCACTCCAGTGCTTACTTTGTCTCTGCTTGGAGAGAATCCATCCATTCATCCATAAATCCATCTATTCATCCACTCATTCATTCATTCATTCATTCATTCATAACTTGGTATTGATTACATTTTATGCTTATAGCTCTGTGGATGGCACAAAGGTTAATTTTATAGAAAACCTCTACTCCTCTAGGAACTTTGTTTCTGTGGGTGGTAGGAAAATGTGTACTCATTATAGCACAGAAAGATGTTTGGACATTTATTCAGGGCTTGATACTTCCAAAGTACCTTTAGATGCTCTTAATAATCCTCTAAACCAAAGCAGCTCGCTTCATTCTTCGTTTTGTACATTTAGAGAGTGAAGTTCATCCAGGGTGAATGACTTGCTGGGGGTCGTATAGTAGTGCACTATCTATTTGGGGTCCCAGGAGTCACATCTAGGGTGTTTAATGGCTCTGTAGTTCCCCTTCCCACCCATCCTTCTTGCACAGTGGTACACAGAGGGGGGAGCTCGTTTTTATCTGGTGGATGCTAGAGAAGACTGAGGCCACTGAGCTGCCGTGGTTTTGAGCAAGGCTTTTGCTGTCTAGAGAATGGTTGAAGGGGCTGCGAGAGGCAGATCGGCGCACACTGTTCAAATAAATAAGCTAGGGCAGCCTGTTGCTTGAAGACCCCGGGTGCCAGATGTTCTCAGTGTGCTTTCTTTTTGTCTTTCTTTCCTTTTATTCAAACATTTGCTCAACAAATGCACTGAGAGTATATTTATTACACACAGACTCATGAGTGTGAGGGTTACAAAACAAGACTGGGTGCATCCCTTTTAGGGTCTTTCTTATAATAGTTTAGCCAGAGGATAGTGTAGTCCAACAAATCATTATAAGAGAAAATGACGAGAGCGGAGGGGATAAATGTGGTTCAGTTTTCATGGGTTTAGGAGAGAGATTGTGGGCTTCCTATGTTACTTTTTGGGATGATGATTTTCTTTAAAGAGGCTGTATTTACCTTGGTGAGCTATATCGAATATTAAATCTGATTATAAACACAAGGACCCCTCGCTCAGCTCCTGTAGGTACTCAGTAAATAGTATAATGCCTCCATATGTCTTCTGAAGAAAGCCCATGTGCTAACTGGTGTGGGAAGCCGGGTGTGGTCTGGTTGGCCAGTCTGAACTCTCCAGCCTCCCCTCCTCCTGACCAGCCTCTCTGATGTGTGCTTCTTCTCACCTGTCCTCCCCCCAGAACCCAGAGGTGCCGTATGCCCATGGAGATGAGCAGGGCTCAGGTCTGACTCTCCTGGGGGGCATGCTGGCTGTGTGACCCCGGCAAATTATGTTCTGACTTTCTGCTAGTCTTGGGAGATTTAAAGTGATTAACCCTAATGGGCTTGGGGACAGTTCTGGTACATGGTAAATGTCACCATTCTAGTTCTAATTACTATCTGGTCCTGCCACTCTCCTCCTCACCATCCTATCACCTCTATCGTTCTTCGTCTGGACTCTGCCCACCTATCTCTCCAGCTCATCTCTCATCCCCTCTTCCCTACGCTCTGCTTCCAGCAACATGGAACTGCTCACCTTCACCCACCGCCAGCATATTTCAGCTTTTGCTTATGCGTAAAAGCCCTTAGTCTTGGTAATCAGTTCTTTAGGACTGTTTCTCTCACCTCTAACTCTAGTCTCTACCCCCTTGAGGTCTTTGTCTTGTTCTGCAGTGCTTTTCCCATGTCTTTATCACTGGGCCTGATGAGTTGGCTGGCTGTTGCCTATTTATTTCTTCTGTGCTTTTGATTAAGGACTCATGAAAGAAGCTGAATATTCTCTCCACATTCCCAACTTGTTCTTGACACATAGTAGACTCTAGGTAAGTACTTGTTTACCAGTGAGTTAAAGGAGGAGTTAAGTACTTGTTTACCAGTGAGTTAAAGGAGGAGTTAACTATTTTAAACATATCATATTATCAGAAGTATTTTTAATTATTTAGACAGGGTGAAATTTACCTTAATAGTAAATTTTGGTCAGCAAGAAGACTGTCTTGGCTTTCCTTGATCAGGGGACCCTTTGCCAGTGGAAGACAGGGCAAGAAATTGGGTGACCCGGGTTGGCACAAGAGCCACAGCAAACCCAATAGTTTCTGGTGGGTTTGAGATCATAGGCAGTACTGTATTTAGCTTCATGATGGTAAAAGTTAGCTATTTGTTATTTGGTAGCATTTTTCTGATATTCAGAAAGATTTTTCCATTTGCTGTATTGAAACTCCTTTGTATTGTTCAACAGTTTCCTCATTATATTGAAAATTCTCTGAAAATTCTCAACACGATCTAGTTGTAGACATGGGATGTACCGTTTTCTTCTTAGTTTTCTGAATTGTCTGGATTTTCATAAAAAGTGCTATTGCTGCCTATCTTCAGAATACAGAAAATCAGTACCATTTTGGTTAATAGAGAATGTATTGGGGGGAGAAACATGGGTCACAAAGGCTGAAGTTATTAATTTAAAGAATTTGTAGTCAGTTCAATGTGACGACTCGCTTACTCTCTAAAACACATGAGAATGTCCCTTTAAAGAATCCGGAGTCACATCTGATAAACACATACCACTGAGCTGAATTCTAAGGACTTTTTTTCATTCTCCCCACAGCTTTGCCCTGTCAGATGAAGCATACCGATCCCTCCGAGATCAAGATAAAGATCAGTGTATTCTCATTACCGGGGAAAGCGGAGCAGGAAAAACAGGTGAGGCCACCACCAAACAGCCTGACCTCCTCCTCCTGTGGAAGGTAAATGCCGCGTGGAATGGCGGCAGTACTGAGGGCAGGTGGGGCCTCCACTGCCAGGCCAGGGTGTCGCCACAGGAGGCTTTGCAGGGTGCTGCCCACGCGGTCAGACCGAGCCACGTTCCATGGGGAAGACTGGCCTCATCTCTCATGTGAAGAAGGCAGATACCAGTCGGAGTTCCATCCAGTGTGGGGGTTCTAGTGATGGCAGATACCAGTCGGAGTTCCATCCAGTGTGGGGGGTCTAGTGATGGGTTCTGGCTCTGTCTAGTGCAGTCTCTGGGTATAGCAAAGGCTTTACCTTTCTTCCAAGATTCATAGAGTTGGAGTTGAGCCACTTCCTCCACGACTGCCAGATCATTCTGGATTTTTCAGGCCATAGCCACATACCATATCTGTGCCCAAAAGGGAGGGAAGGAACCAGGAAAAAGCTTAATTTTACTATAGAGTCTCACTCTGATTCCTAAAGAATTGAGGCTTTTAGATATGTGGTGAACCCTCCGTAAAACAAACCAAAGGAGTTATGCTTCATTTTTTGTGCTTTCATCTAATTTATAGTCATGAGTGAGAAAGCGACTTTACTATGGTACCTGTCGGGAATCCTGCCCGACAGCTGACGGGGCTTGGCGAGATGATGAGTACCGGACGACTCGAACACAAACCCACGAGCCGGGAGTCAAGTCAAGCGAGATCTCATTTATTTCTCTCCAAGCAGTTCTTTATATAGCACCAAGCCACGAGGGGAATTTAGCCTAGCCTATCCGGGGATAAGGATCGCTATCAGGCCGAATCTTCTTAATCTTCTTAGGCTTAGGCGCTATATAGACACACCCTATTACTTAAAGCTTTGCCTTAGGCCATAGGCCGCTCAGGCCAAATCTTCTTAGGCGCTGTATAGACACACCCCATCATATCCCCCTTTTTCTTTTATTTTATCGGGACTGTGCCTGTCTTAGGTCGTTCCCATCGAGTACCATGAATTACCCGTCATTGGATAGTACAGATCATGCTGTACTTCCTGTCTTAGGTTTCCATGGCCCCTGGGAATCTTACCCGTCATTGGCTACCAGCCCTTCAACATGCTTTGATTTTCCCCATCTGGGGAAATTGTAAGGTGGGAGAGGGGTGGTCGTATTCAGAGCGCCAATCCTAAGATTTATTTTCTGTGCTGGCAAGTCTTTGGTAATGCACTTCTATTAAAATCACAGGGGTCTACGATGCACAAAACTATGATAAATAGCAAGGGGCCCAACAAAGGAAGAAAATAGGGCAAAAGTCCATGAAAGCCGGTCCAGAACGGATCCTCCTGAAGATCTCCTCGCCACCTCTCCAGATCATGTTGGAGCTGCTTAATCTTGTCTTGTTCCTGCAAAAACAAGCAGATGCCTCTCTTTTCGGCTATTAATAAATCTAATATCCATCTTTTTGTGATATCACATAGGCTAGGGAATCTAATTAGGCTTGTAAGTCTCAGACAATTTCTGAGATAGACTTAACACCATCAATTATTCGGAGGGAGTCTCCTATGTAACTCAAAGGCCATCCCAAGGCCAGCCACACCCATGGCAGTTCTGGCAGTAATCTCCAGGCCTACCACACCCATGGCAGTTCTGGCAGTAATCTCCAGGCCGATTAAGAGCAGAATGGCTTGTACTGCTCTCCTTTTTCACCCCCCCAATCAAAAAAAAAGGGGGGATGGACATTGATTACTTCTCAAGGATAATATTTATATCGGAGAGCAGGGAGGCAAGGGAGCAAAGGCCTGCATTTAATATTTCCCTTGCCTTACCTGCGTCTCCAAAGCCTGGCATACTATACCGTATTTGCAGGTACAGGATGACAAACATTAGGGTTTTCATGACTATCTTCTTTTAAAATAAAAAACAAAGGACTAATTTCAGGGATTTCCTCTTCCCTGGAATCATAATTACCAGTTATTGTAGGCAGGTGTTTGATATCTCTTGCTGGGACCCAAAGTGGTCTTCTATCATCATAGGGGAAGACACACCCAAAGCCCCTTCCTGCAGTTATGAGGGGATCTGGGCCCCTCCACATTCCTGTCAGGGGATCTCTCCATTTTACTTTGATGGAGGAAAAGGGAATCTCTGTGGTCCAATGCCTATGAAAAGGGGACAGGTTGGAGTCTTTTGAAAAATTTAAAATATTTAGGGTTAATAATGCTTTTCTTAATTGATCATGTGGGGGTAGTAACTCCCCCTTTTGTTTTTGTAATTGAACCTTTAGGGTATGATTATATTTTTTTTATTAAAGCTTGTCCTTTTGGGTTATATGGAATGCTCGTAGTATGAATAATTTTCCATAATTGTAGGAAGGAGACGGAATGTTGACTAATAAAACAAGGGCCATTATCAGTTGATTTGTTTAGGAATATCAAGAATAGCAAAACAATGAAGAAAATAATTTATAGCATGTTTTGTCTTTTCTCCCGAATGAGCTGAGGCCCAATTAGCCCTGGAATAGGTATCTATAAAAACAAAAATATACTTAAGTTTTTCAAATGGTTGAAAATGAGTTACATCCACTTGCCATAATCCACTGGGGCGTAGGCCTCTCATATTAACTCCGGACGATTGAAGGGGGGGTAGTTGCAAGATGGGTTGACATGATTTACAAGTGCGAACAATTCTTTTTAAAATCATTATTAGGGATTTGAGGATATTTGTGTTTTAATCCCCTCCAATTTACATGGGTTAATCTATGAAAATCCATGGCCTCTTTTACAGAAAGGGCTTCAACTTTTGTGGAGGCCAGTTGATCAGCCATGGCATTGCCATTGGACAGTAACCCGGGTAGGTTTTGATGTCCCCTAAGATGTTGAATATATATTGGATATCGACGTTGTTTAAGCAGACATTGTATTTGTATCATTAAAGGGGTAATAGGGTTGGCATCTAATTTAAAACATTTAAATATCCCTATTACTTGTACCAGTATTTTAATATAAAATATAATAAAAACAAGGGAATTGCAATTCCAAAAGCACACATCCTCTACTTTCACTCATTTTATATTCCCACAGACCGGTCCTTTTTATATTTACATATGACTAGGATCCGTAATATTCAGTTTTAGATTTTATATCAGATTTAAATCTGTGCTGTTTAGCCACAGATTTGAACATTTTCTCTTGGGGGAAGGGAATCCTTTTTCAAGGAGCTTCAGCCTGATAAGAGAGACAAGACAACTTAAATATCTTTTTAACTTTACAGCACAGGCCTGCTAGATGTAGTTTCCTCCCCCCTTTCTCATTGGATGAGTGAAGAGTAGGATGCTGACAGAACTTCTCTCTGGGGCTGGAAGAAATCTTCCAGCGGCCGCCCCCAGGGCAGTTTGCTCAGCCTCCCACCAGCTCACTGTCCAAGGTCTAATTAAAAGGCAAATTAAACACACAAAATAAATGCACAGTACTGAAAAATCTTTTTCTTATGCAATCTGATGCAGAACAGAGGCCAGAAGCTTTCTCCGACCCACACCTCATTTTTTTTGTCCTTCAACAGCCTATCACAACCACCATACATAAAACAAACTAATAACAAATACCACTTTCTATTATCATGGGGCAACTATTCCAACACTATCACCTTAAACAAAACACTAAAAGCACCATAGAAGACAAAACAGTATCATAAAACTTTTACCATGCCAAAAAAAAAATGCCACCTCAAACAAACAGAACACAGAACATCATTTTTACCTTCCCCAAGGACAGCCGGGGTTCCTTGCCCCATTGCCAAAATTAAACACAAAAAAGAGAAAACAAACCAAACAAATCCACACGCACACCAACTTTTTAACACTAAAGCTTTGTAATCTACTAAATTAAAGCTGTTTATACAGATATCTAACAAACTATCCTACTAAAAAGAATTATTTACAACCCAGCTGGTACAAGCATCCTGATAAGAAACACTCAAAAAATGACACTTAAATGAACCAGACAAAGAGACACAATTGGCCCTTAACCAAACTCAAGATAAAGCCTCACCTCTCACCGAAAAACTCCCAAAACCAGTCGAAGAAACACAATTAGCACACAAAATGGAGCCCCTCCTCTTTCCGAGAAACTCCTAAGACCAGACACAATTGGCCACCTCTGGCAAGTGGCCCCAGATGGCACCCTTCATGCGGTACTCAAACCCACAATCGCTTGGCACCCAGATGGCTGAGAGTGGGACTCTAACCCACGATCCTCAGACCCAGATGGGACGTTTCCGAGCGTCCTCGGAGGTCCCCAGACTTCCTGGGACGTCTCCCAGGGTGGCAGTCGGTTATCATGGACACGTCTGTCGTAACCCTCCTTGCGTATGGGACTCTAACCCACAATTGATCAGACAAGGAGTTCTGAGCCAGTGAGCACCACTGGTGCAGACAACTGCAAATACCAGAAGGCAGCTGCTTACCACTATAACAGAAACCAAAAGTATAAAAACCAAAAATTACAGAAATTAACACAGCCGGCAACAGGAGACAAACAAGACAGAGACAAACAGATACAAGTCTTACCTCCAAGGGGTGTCTCGTGGAACTTGGGTGGTCGCCTTTCCCGGCCAATGCACCAAATGAAAGACCCCCGCAGAGGGGAGACCCTCAATCAGCCTTGGGATAAGCGACGTCAAGAACACATGAGAGATTTTATTTTCCTTGATGCAAAAGCAAAAGGTAAAGATTTATTAGGGAGCCAGAGCACTGGGGCCGACTCGTATAGGAGTTCGGCCCCGAGCGACTAAAATTGAGGGTATTTATAGGGAAAAGACCACCAGTTATGGGGGGTTTGGGCCAAGTTACATGCGTTTAACTATTAGCTGGCTGTTTTAACTATTAGCTGGCTGCTAGGGGCTTATGATTTTTCTTCTAAATGGAGCCTTTCAATTTGAGGATATTTGTGTTTTAATCCTCTCCCCATGGCCTCTTCTACAGATAGGGCTTGAACTTTTGTGTAGGCCATCACCCGTCCCTTTTGAACGGCACTCACCCATCTCCTTAGGACTTATTGTCCCATGTGCGATTGCTGTTGTTCCAGCATGCCAGAGACTGTTTACCTTGGAGACCTGCTGTGGCCCAGTGCGAAATTTACACCCTTTCCCCCTGATTTTCAAGGGCCAGCGAGAGCTCGCTGGATGCCACCGGAACCGCGATGCTTTCCAAGGCACAGGCCCCTCTCTTGGGGCGAACCCATTCCAGGGCGCCCTGCTCTTTACAAAGAAAAGAGAACTCTCCCCGGGGCTCCCGCCAGCTTCTCCAGGATCGGTCGCGTTACCGCACTGGATGCCTCGCGGCGACCATCTCTGCCACTTCGGATTTGGGGATCTGAACCTGATTCGCATTCGATCAGCTCTAGTATCAATTAAATATTTAGAATTTTTATCTCCAATTGTGACGACCATCTTGGGTTTTAACCCATTTTTTACCGGGACTGGGGGAAACCCCCTTGGGAGGTTAAAAGCTCCTCCTTTTAAGTTAAATTTGGACTGGCAGTCCCGGGCCCAATGAAAACCCTTAGGGCATTTGGGGCAGGGCTTCCGGGGAGTTTCCCCTTTCTTCCCGCCTCCCATAGGAGGCGTAGCCTGGGACGGGCACTCTCGGCGGAAATGGCCCTCCCTTCCGCATTTGAAACACGTGGGGGGGGCAACCCTTGATTGCTGCATTGCCTGTATCAGAGTCTGTAGGCCCTCCCGTTGCCCTTCTTTTACCGCAACTCTGATAGTTTGAAGTTGATGGCTCATAGAGCCAACGTTCCGAGAGGCCACGATCCATCTCTCTAAAGTATGCCCCTTCAAACCCGCGCAGGCCAGCCTATGGTCGGCTGTCATCCCGTCCCACACAAGCATTTTAACAAATTTGTCTCTTAATGGACCAGCCAGAAACTTCCTCTTAAGGCTGTTATACACTCTCTCTATAAATGTAGGTAGATCCTCACCGGGCTTTTGAGTGATTGCCGCAATAGGGGTCTCAGTGGGCCCATCATCTAATTTCCTCCATGCCTCCAGTGCCGCTGCTCTAACCTGATCCTGGTATGGGGGGGGCAAGGCCGCCTGTTGTAGGCCTGTGGTATGTGGCTCGGCCGTCCCCGTAAGCATGCCGTAGGTTAAGGGGATGGCGGGATTGGCGTTCTGATTTCTTTCCCCCAAGATTCGGCATTCCTCCTGGTAATAGGCCATCCATTTCATAAAGAGCGGCCCAGGGAGAACTGCCTTGGTTAGGTTTCTCCAGTCCCGGGGGACTAAAGCCTGATGGGCCAGCCCTTCCACTAGGGTATCTGCCCAGGGGGAATTGGGACCATCCTCCGCCACTGCCTTTCGGAGCTCTTTAAGATCCTGCGGTTCCCAGGGGTACCAGGTGTCTGGATGGTTTGTTCCCGGGTTGACGTTGATGGGAAAGAGGCCCACAGTTCCTCCGGCTCTCCCTACGTCAGCATAGAGCGGCAGAGCAGAGGGTATGGAGAAGGAATTTGTCAGGGAAAGGGACTGTGAGGAGTCCTTGGCGTCCCCAAAGTGATCGGAGGGATCGGGAGGTTTTTTAGGGGCTTCGGGACCAGAGGGGGGTGTATCCTCGGCAGCCCCCTTTTTCGCTGGCTTGGGGATACGGTCAGCGAGTTTCTCCAGGAGTCGCGGGGGAAAACAACTTTTAAGCGCGGAGACGGTGGGGAGAACCGCAAGGGGGGGGATCTCCCCTTGCTCTGTCTGGGCTCTCCTAACCAGCCCCTCAACTTGATTCCAGGTATCCCAATCATAAAGATTACTTTCAGGGAGCCATGGGGCAGTTTTTAGAAGGTACCCCCAGGCCTGGGTGGCTTGGTTATCAGCAAGATTAAGTCCTCGGCTCTTGAGAACGAGTCGAAGGGATTCTAGGGCAGGGTCAGGTTTAGAACTGGACTTCCCCATATTAATACCCATATTAATATACGGGGGGATACTCACCCGAAGACCGATTGCTCGCCAGCGATTTCTTTCGTTAGGGGGTGAAGAGGGGGGCCTCACACGGGGCACCAGACTGTCGGGAATCCTGCCCGACAGCTGACGGGGCTTGGCGAGATGATGAGTACCGGACGACTCGAACACAAACCCACGAGCCGGGAGTCAAGTCAAGCGAGATCTCATTTATTTCTCTCCAAGCAGTTCTTTATATAGCACCAAGCCACGAGGGGAATTTAGCCTAGCCTATCCGGGATAAGGATCGCTATCAGGCCGAATCTTCTTAATCTTCTTAGGCTTAGGCGCTATATAGACACACCCTATTACTTAAAGCTTTGCCTTAGGCCATAGGCCGCTCAGGCCAAATCTTCTTAGGCGCTGTATAGACACACCCCATCAGGTACCCAGATAGATTCAAGAGCTACTGTCTCTGAGTTTGGGAAGGGTAGAATCGCTGTTGTCCCTGAGTTTCTTTGATGGATCAAGTGAGTCAGTGGTCAGGGAGGAGGTGGCTGAGGGAGAAGGCTCTTTCCATAATGTTTATCTGTTAGATGTTTTTGTTGTACAGATGGGAATCTCATTATTGGTCATTTCTTTTAGTATGTAAAAGTTGGGATTTTAAATGTTTCTTTCTGTTTTGCATGGCTATTTAGTTATTAGACTTAAATATTTTGAGTCTCCATTGATCAAGAAAAGAAAGTCTGCTAGTGATATTCAGTCCCTTGACTAAACCCATTTCATTCACAGGCTCTTAGAAAGATCCATGCCTTGAAAGCCATATTGTGTGCTTTGACATGGCTTTTCCTTCCACACACACTACTTCTTGTACTCTGTGAGCTGACAAATAAGTGGTTCAATAAATATCTAGCTCCCTTTCTGGAGTCCTTTAGAGACACTGTTTCTTTGCAAAGTTGTGGAAGTTCTAGGCTTTGGGTTGCCAGAAATGTAAGGGAAAGGTCTAGCATATAAGAATCTTATTTGACACAGAGCATTGTGTCATGCAATTGGGAGGGATTTTAGTTATAGATCATCCCGTCTCGGCAACTTAGAGAAACCCTATTCTAAAAAATAAAGAATAAAAAAATTGGGCTGGGGGTGTAGCTTGGAGGTAGAATGCCCCTAGGTTCAATCTCCAGTACCCCCCCCCCACACACACACACACGTTCTTCATCTAACAAAAGTCCTTCCTCACCTACCAGAATTGAAATGAATTCTGACTCTCTCCATCGGTCTTAACTCTGTTGTCTGGAACCTTACTAAATTATTCTACTTTCTTCATGACAGTTACTTAGTTATTTGAAATCAACTGTCATACCTTCCTAGGCCTAAATGTTTCTTGTTTTCAAAAATTTCCTATGTGAAGCCAGGCGTGGTGGCTCACGCTTGTAATCCCAGCATTCAGGAGGCTGAGACCAGAGCATCGCGGTTCGTGGACAGCCTCAGCTACTTAGTGAGACCCTGTTTCAAATTAAAAAGAATAAAAAATAGGGCAGGGGGTATAGCTTGGAGGTCAAATGCCCTTGGGTTCCATCCCCAGACCCACACACACACAAAAAAAATTCCCATGTGACACACATTAAAAAAATTACCAAGTATTGGCTTGGTGGAGGGTATTGTTCTAGTACCAGATATATACCGGTGAGCCAGATACCATCTATGCCCTTATCAAGTGTGCAGTGTAGTAGAGGGGAGAAGCAGTGGTCAGTATTATACATATTCATATGTATGCACATGTACATACAAACTGTATTCAAAACAAGCCACCAACATCTTTTTAAGGGAGGAATATTGCTTTGTGTTTCCACATTATTTAAATAATTAAGTGAATTTTGTTCTCATTCCAAGGAACCAGCTTATGTCTATACTTAAGTAACTAATAAAAATGCTGATAGACCAAGCCAAAGAATGATCCTCATGGAAATTGCCTATTCTCATTTAAAATATCAGCCTGGGGCTGGGCTTGGTGGCGCACACTTGTAATCCCCGAGCTTGGGAGGCGGAGACAGGAGGATGGAGCAGGTTCAAAGCCAGCCGCGCTGGCTTAAGAGACCCTGTCTCCAAATAAAAATACAAAATAGGTCTGGGAGTGTAGCCCAGAGGTAGAAGGGCTTCCAGAAACCCCAGTCAGTACCACAAAAATAATAATAATAAATAAATAAATAAAATATCAGCCTGTCTACCATACTAAAAGTTAATTGATTGTTTTGCTTAGTTATGGGTAGCTTTTTGTATTCTCTCTTTAGGTAGTCTCACACATTTTCTGATTATGTTAATGTTTTCTGAATTAATGTTTCCAGCCAATACTTCTTATCTGATCTTTCAGTTGATATATTCAGTGCCTTCCTGACATCTCCATTTGAGTATCTCAGATATATCTCAAGCTACTTGTATACAAAATAGAACTCTTGATTTCTCTCTTTACCCTCCTATAACCAAACTTTGTGATTTCCATAAAGGAGAGCATCATACAACCTATTTATCAAACTAGAAATGTAAGTCATCTTGATTTCTTCCCTCCTTATATTTCATATGTCAAATCTATTTTCTGGGCCTGCCAGTTCTACTTTTAGGCTATTTCTCATGCCAGGCCGTCCTTTGTGTCCACATGGAGACCAGTTCCAGCCACCAGCCATTATTTCCCTTGAGATCTATTCTTAGCACTGTGTGATGGTACTCCCACCTCCATCCCACTATTCCCAATCCTTTTTTACAGACACCAGTCTTCAGCTGTTGCAATATCTTTCGCAGCTGTAGGAATTTTAACAGGACACACGCACATCTTGTGAGAATTCATATACTCTTTCCTTGTCAATGGACCAGTTCTTTCATGTGAAATGAGATTAATTCTTAGAAGTAATAAGTTTTTTGTTTTCCTCTAAGTTGACCAGTGGAATGGTGGTGAACCAAACAAAACTTAAGATGTAAACATGTTTATGTTGTTTTCTCTCAGTTTTGTACCATTAAAGTAATATGGCACTTTCATTTGCACTCCAATTTAAGGACTATTTATTATAGTCCTAACTACAAGGTAATACCTAACTACAAGGTTGAAAACTAAAGACAAGAAAAGAAAATGGTAGCAAAGCAAATTAAACGCTCTGCCCCTAGCCGGGCGTAGTGGTACACACTTGTAATCACAACATTTGGGAGGCTGAGACAGGAGAATTGCAGGTTTGTGGCCAGCCTCAGCTACGTAGTGAGGCATTCTGCAATTTAGTGAGTCCCTGTTTCAAAGAGAAAGAATAAAAAATAAGGATGGAGGTGTAGCTCAGAAGTGGAGTGCTCCTGAATTCAATCCCTAGTACCACAAAAACAAAAACAAAAACTCTTCCTTACCTCTGTTGCTACTGTAGTCTGAGTCCTTCTTCCGTCCTGTTAGGCCCCATCTGCAGGCCCACTGATTCACCTCTTATAGCTTCCTATTTATTTTGGATGAAGAGATTAAGATATTCTTAAGCCTCTTAATAGTTTTTTTTAACTCAGTCTTATGACTAATTGTACATACATACATTTTGAGGGTATTCTGCTTGTATCAATTTGTTCCTAAGTGAGTCATGAGAAGTGGGTTGCGGTCACTGGTTTGATTGGTCCTGGCCTGCTCTCCATGTCCTCTGGAGAGTGTTTCTAGGAGGCAGCATATCTACTAATTAGCCCTGTCAGGGTATGATGTCCTCCTTCTTCAGATTTGTTAACTATACCACTTTTTCCTAGAGCCAGATTCTATTTCCTGGTGGGCTCATGTATCTTCCTTATTAAAACCTGAGCGGAGGTGGCCAGTGATATTTTAGAGGGCTGGCACGCATGCTTTCTGGCGGGTGGGGGGGCAACAACAACAAGAATAAGAGCAGAATAACTCAGTTCTCTGGTAGAATTCCGGCAGCCTGCAGTTTATTTTTCTTTTTGTGTAGTTTTCCTTTGTTATTTTTCTGCTCAGTTACTTGTCCTATTGTTTTCTATGCCCCATTCACCACTTGGCTAAGCTGGCAGCTCCCCTGGATTTAACCCTTCCCAGGATCCCTGTGCTTTCTGTCATAACCTGCATAATGGACGGCTGCTTTTCAGGCCGTCATTCTTTGTGTAGCACCTAAGAAGGTACTGCTTCAGCCAGGATGCTGGAGGAAGGCAGCACTGACCCCCAGAATAATACCCTCAAAACCTTGGTGGCAAAGCCCTAGACGCTTCCTCCCTTCTTATGGGTTGCTGACCCATACTAGCAAAATGAAATAACACCAATGGGTAGAAAAGTTAAGTCTTCATATTTCATTTCAGTTTCAACAGACAAAACAAATTATCTAACTGCCACAACAGTCTTAAAAGCCTGCTCTTGTGTGTGAGTGAGAAATAGTGTATGGATTGGCCATCTTTGAGAAGTCCTGTGCATCCACTAATTAGCCCTTTGAGCAACATTGACTAGCCATCACTTGAAGCATTTGTTGTGTGTTTGAGTTATTGTTTGTCCTAGATTTAGATGAACTATATTCTTGGATGTTTTAGCTGTCTGTTATCACTAAATCCAGTGCCAAGGATTGGATACTAGTCTGGAGAGCTGCAGCTTTTACATACCTGCTCGGCTACACTCATGGGTAGCTGCTAGCTTGTGAGTCCTCCTTTTCAAGAACAAATCTCAATATCACCGACCACTCAGTCTCCTGGTGACATCCAATGTCTTGCTGACTTATTTCTTTTTCTATTTTTCTCTTTTTGAAATGAGTGGCAGAAGAATTTGACTATGATTTCAAATTTAACTGATTTTAATTTTAGTCACTAGACTCTAAAGTTGGGTAAAGCCTAGGATTTATATGTGTCTCGATCAATATCCTTGCTGCTATCATCCAAGACAACTGACCACACAACTTAGAAGAAGAAAGATTTATTTGCTCACAGATTTTTGGAGATCTTGGAGTTGCAGTCCATGTTAGGCCAGATTACATCTTTGGAGCTCAGAATATGATGGCAGTAAAGTAGAGAGGGAGAGAGCAAGGCTTTGCTCATGGAAACTGGAAGCAAAAGAGCCAATCAAACAAGGGGATTCAAAGACATAAACACAGTCCCCAGACCACACCCCCAGGGACCCACCTGCCCAGGTCATTACTCAGTAAACCCATCACAATGAATTCACACAATGATGAGAGTACAATCCTCATGACTTAATACATGAGCTCTTTAGGGGACATTCTATATCCAACCTTAACAGTGTTTAACTAAAATCTCTGCTTCACATAGATTATTTGTAAGGAAATGAAGCGAGGACAGGTAATGCAGAGATTGCTGCACAATGGTATGAGGAAATGGGGGGATTTCATCTCACCTCTGAAGCAGGAGGAATGCCAGGCCATTTTCAAAACGTCGCATCATCTTACAAGTTCAACAATTTTAGTATTTTAACAACTAAAAGCATGTAGTTGTTAATGTCTTGTTTTAGTAAATAAAGGGAATGAGAAGAGAGCCGACATTTACTAAAGGCCTGGAATGTGCTGTGTACTTTTCACAGAGTGCCCCTTTTCATTTTGAATCTATACTTATTGCAGAACCACCATGTAATGTTATAGGGCTTACTTTATAAGAAGTAATTAATTTAACTAGGTCATAACCCCCCTTGACAGATGGTGATGTTATTGGTCTTAAACATTGGAGACACTCTTAAGCTGCAGGGTTATATAACATGGGCACTTAGGGAGAGGCTTGAACTCTTTGAGTCCTTTGGGGTGCTATTTAATTCATCACTGCTGTGCTAAATAAAAAATTCATCATGCCTCATAAAAATGCCCAAGTATTTCTAGGCAGTGATCTCAAAATTCACTACCATGAATACAGATAATTTGTAGAGAAACATTCAGGGTTGATGGGGGCAGGAAGGCAGAACATGAGGGATCTATCAGAGATACATTTTTCCAAGGACATCAGAATAAATCTCTGTGCCCGAGAAGATGATCCTGACATAAGAAAACACTATAAATTATTTGTTTTCTAACTTTACAGTTACATCAGGTTCTAGGAACTCAGCAGCCATCTGCTAGAAGAGTTATGTAGCCTGCCTTGCTCATTAAGACCTTTGGTTCTAAACCCCGAATAACCTCATCTTACTTTATGCTTAAAGTGTGTTTGAGGAGGTATGAGTATAAGCAAGGCTTATTTTGAGTTTTGTTTTGTTTTGTTTCCAGAGAGCTCTGGTAAATCCAATTCTACGTGACAGAGATATAACTAATTTGCTGTAGCCGCAATATGGTTGAGTGACCTACACCACTGCCAACATCCACCTTGAAGCAGAATAGCTAATCAAACCCAAGGCCACAGTGTGGCAAGTTTTTGTTGTTTCTTCCTCATAGGAGAAGGGCCTTTCTTGATTCATGTTTTATATGAATTTCACAGAAATTTTGAGGCCCTCCTTCAGAAGTAGGTGATATAATGGTTTTATTTCCATGAAAGTTGTCACTAGCCAAGACTGCTTGGGGCAAGGGCTGCATTTCTTTCTGCAAGACCTCTCCCCTTTTTTATTCTCTGTTTGGAAGAGATCAAGGCTGCCTGTCTTGAGTTTGGATGTGCTGCAGCTGGGTTATGTCACAGCCCTGCAGACCCAAGACTGCTGAAAAGGATGTTCCTCTAAGTGGCAGAGAACTGGTTTCATTGTACAGACATGGCTTTGTGGGTTTAGGCAGTCTTGCTCTGTAGGGCTCTAAACCTCTGGGTCCCTAGAAAAACTTGGATGTCTTAACTAATAAGGTAGAGAGCGAGCAAGCAAGCGAGAGATGGGTAGGTAAATTGTTTGTGTGTGTGTGTGTGTGTGTGTGTGTGTGTAAATGTGTGACTGCATATGCAATATGACACATACGACATGATCTGTATGTGACATACATGATATTACATGTATCTGAGAATGTATCCATATACATATATACATATACATATATATCTTGGCTCCTAGATAAATTTATTAGAAGTTCTGTGGACAAAAGTTCAAAATGAGCCTTGCTTTACTCATCCCTCCTCTCCCCACCCACCCGCACAGTGATTGAGTCCATGTGGAGCCTGCTCAGTTAACATGCATGGACTTTGATGTCTTGGGAGTGAGATTCCCATGCTTTGCCATATGATTCCAAATGTTTTTCATTGAAATGTTTGTTTTTCCCTTCTCGTTTATCTAATTGCTGTTTTATGCTTTCTCTTTTAAAAATTATATATTGATTTATATAATTTTGATTATGTGATACTTACATAATAATGTATATTTTACTCAAAACTCAGTGAACAGTGCCAAAAAAATATAGACTTAAATTAGTTATTCTTAACTCTTATAGGACATTAAAATCCCCAGAATCACACAGACTATCATCTATAACCCCTTTTTATTCTGTATAGAAATTAATTCTGATCTAGATAATCTGATCCAGAAGTATTTCATTACAGTATTTCATTTGTCTTTTAGTGCAAAATATGTTAAACCCTAAATGTTCTACTGTAATACTCTGGTAAGAAGAGATTTTGACCTCAAAACCTTCATATTTTCTTTGTCCAACAGCTGCTAAATTCTGTTTCAAGATGCTTTCGACTTATGTGTATATAAATGTACATATTTAAACTCTCTGTGAGTTAGAGAGAAAACTGTGTACCAAGAATTGATTCTGAGCAATGCTTTTACATTTTGCCAATTTTAAATGCCACTAATCTTACATTTAGCAGTCAACATAATTCAAAAATTAGACTTTGAAATGTGGAGGATTATATTCAATTATTGATTCTTCTCAGATACATAATATTTTTTATTTATAGAAAGTTATTACATGAATATTTGATTTGTATAAATATATTAAATATTTGAATATAGATCTGAATTTATTTGGACCTTAGCACTGAGGAGCCAAAAGGAAATGAAGCAGAAAGCCTTATGAGATAATCATGATTTCCTGTATGGTAAAATATTATGAAAACAGTTTGTACAACTGTGTTGGGCCTTGCAACTCACCATTATTTCTCTAGAGTAGTATCTATTTCATGAACTGCTTGAGTTAAAGATCAAGTATTGCATTAGGAAAACAAATTTTAAGAGTTACCTCTTTAAATAGTGTGAATTTATTTGGAAAAAAATTACTGTTAATTCCAGCTTCCAGAAATGAATTATAAAAACCAGCCTAGTAATGAAGTTCTTGGGGATAGTTAAGAATCTGAACATAGCAGACTGTTTTTATCAACTTGGATGCATGTGGTTGGAAACAGTTTGAACTATATCCTTGAACAATAATTTAAAAATAATATTTAAATTACTTCAATTAATGTTAGAAAATGATTTCAGATTTTAAATTTAATCCACCTTCCTATACCAGTAGGTATTGTGGGTTTATAAACAGCTTAATAGCTAGGTGATACCCACCTAACCCAAATTCCAAGAGATCTATTCCTTGTGCTATTTTCAAATAGATTTGCCCCTGAGAGAACTTGATCCCAATTTGTTCTGATCATTAAATGTCTCCAAGAGGCCAAATCAATTCCAGTAGCCACCGAAGTGTTCTTATTCTTGGTTGCTACCCAGACCCCTCCTAGTAAGGAAGCCTGTTCCCTCAGTCCATCCTGGACAAAGCAGGATTTCCAGAGATCTCAGCATGACCATGAATTTGAAGTTTGAGGTTTGAGGTTTGTGTGTAGAGAGGTCCATAGTTAACAGATTAAACAAAATAGCCTGCCCTGGACTTACTGTACATCTTGTCAGTTCACCTAAATGAAAACTTACCTTTTCATCGAGAGGCAGAGGCAGAGGCAGAGGCAGAGGCAGAGAGAGAGAGAGAGAGAGAGAGAGAGAGAGAGAGAGAGAGAGAGAGAGAGAGATGTGTGTGTGTGTGTGTGTGTGTGTGTTTCTGTCTGTCTGTCTGTCTCTGTCAGTGTCACTGATGATTTTGCCTACACAAGTTTTCAGTCTCCAAGTCTTATTGTGGGTATAAAGACAAGCTAGAAATTTATGTCAGAAAAGAAGAATATATATAATGCATGTGAGCGCGTAGGTGGGGAAGGGGAGCAAAAAGTGCCTCTGAGAAGGCAGAAGGAAGAGGAAGAGCACAGAGGTGAGTTGTTTGAGCGACAGGACTGCAGACTTGGAACTCATGTGTGATTTCTCCAGAGCCAGCACAGAGCTGGAAACCAGGTACACAAGATTTCAGGAACTTGCCGTGAGCACAGTCTCACCTGGACTCGAAAGCCAGCATGCCTAGGAGAGGTCTCCTGAAGTGACTAGGAGAGTTGACCTTGGGTGGGTGGACAGAGGGCAATGTGGCCTCAAGGACTCAAGTGAAACATAATCATGGGTTGACTCTGTGAGACCAGGCCAGCCTGAACCGAGCAACGAAGCTCCGCACACACAATTGACCAACATTTATATAGTCAAACCCGGTGAACAATGGAAAATGTAGTTCAGGGACTTTCGCCTCTGAATGATGTGTTACATGGACATTGCCTTGTGATGGAAAGGGAGTGCAGAGATGGAAAGGTTCCATTTCACACTTGTAGTCTTTATTTTTCTGTGGTACTGAACCCAAGGGCATTCTACCTCTGATTTACACCCAGCCCTTTTTATTTTTTATATCAAATAGGGTTTCACTAAATTGCCAAGGGTCTCCTTAAGTTGTTGAGGCTAGCCTCGATCCTGCAATCCTCCTGTGATACTCTCAAGTACTGGGGTTACAGGCATACACCATCATACCTAGCTACACTTGCAGTCTGGAAAGGGAGACAGCTGTCATTACAGACCACCAGAGAATCAATTTGGATTCATTTTCATCACCCAGAAAGCAAATTGGAAGGAGACAACTCCAGTCACTGAAGAAGTACCCAACTCTTCTGACCACAGTTCTGACCTCCTTGAGATTGTTTACTTCCTCATTACCATATTTGGTACTACTCCAAAAACAGTAATCTTAAGATATGAGAGCTTATGTGATCTGCATAGATTCTGTGTGTCCTGGTAGTCGATCTTTTAGGTTGGTCATAGGCCAGAGCATACGTTGTGTGGCACACCCAAAGCAGCATTCCACTTTTTTTTTTTTTTAATATTCTCATTGGTGCAAGTGGAGACTGGAATCCACCTACGGGTCTCCCCATGAGAAATAACAGTGGTGAGATTGCCCATGACACCCATAGGCAGCTGCACGTCACTCACCCTGGGACACCTCCTGCCCGTGCATGGTGACACTGGAGCAAACTTGAGACAAAGCAAGATTTGGGGAGATTAGTGTTCTTATCTCTGTAGACCAGACCCAGGCCTGTATGTTATTTTGCTAACACTTAATAGTTGAGAATTTCTCAGATACTGATTATGGAATGACAGAACTGGACAGCTCAACAGGAAACAAATTTCATGGCAAATACATTCACAAAGCTTCCTAGATCCTTTCCAGTGTTTTACAAAGTACATGTGTACATAGATGAAAGGCTCTGAGAAGCCCCTTGGTATGGAAACTTTCTTCACCACCTCTTACTCACTGCAGTCCCAGATTAATTTGACTTTGAACTTCTTTTCCTTAAATGCCTATTAGGACTTAGATTCTAGGAAGCAGATGCTGATAGGGGACATGGACTGACCACTGACAACATATTTGTCCACCCCATCAGTTTGAGCTAAGAAATTTTTGTCTGCTCTATGTGGCCTGTATTTCATAGCAGCTTGCCTTTCAGAGTTGCTTCTGAAGCCTATGAAAACGACTGTGTCCTCAAGGGGTTGATGGATCCTCATATTCACTGCTTAGTCTTTGAACTGAATTGAAGAATAACCATTTGGTCTAATTGTGAGCAAGCCAATTTGACTTAAAAATATGTTGAGGAAGATCAGTTCTTTTAAACTATAGAAATAACATTTGCTAAATAAGTTCAGGTTACCAAGTTATTTTGGCTTGAGTCATCTATAAAAACAATACAGTAATTGTATATACTTGATTGCTTTAAGAATACAATTCTTCCGAGATGTTGTTGACTGTGTTACTAAGCAATCTTTTTAACAGCCAAGCAATAACCTTTGAGTATAATTCTTATTATATCAAAATCAATGACATGTCATTGAATTGAAAGCATGCATGATGAAAAAACTTTCCAGAACATTATTCCTCCCAGGAAAAATAAGGTTTCGAAAGCACTGTTAGCGAGTCTTCTCCCCCAAATTTCATGCCCCCCTGGGGTCTTAAAGGTTCTGCTGAGTGCATTACTATGGCTTCTTTTTATCCACAGAGGCCAGCAAGCTTGTGATGTCTTATGTGGCAGCCGTCTGTGGAAAAGGAGCAGAAGTGAATCAAGTCAAGGAGCAGCTTTTGCAGTCCAACCCAGTACTGGAAGGTAGGATTTCTGTGTCCATTCGGTCAGTGTGACTTGAACAGTAGATTCAGTTTTCAGGACACTTCAGTACCTGGTATTCTGGGAAAGTAGGGGGAAGAAGAGATTCAGGTTGAAACCTGTTGAGCAGATGAACCAAGTGGCTTGGAATACTTACAGGAGGGCACAGTTCACTCATGGAAAAGGAACATTCCCACTTATAATCATTTCTCTTTTCTAATTCTTATTTGAAATATTTAAGTTTTACTTCTAAATAATTAACCTGTACTTGCATTCAATGGAGTAGTGCTATTTTATGTAGGAGGACACCCAGGGATGGTTATTTCTGTTGTCAGGGAAACAAGGGCTCTGCCAGAGAAACATTTTATGAACCATAAAGGTAAAACCTGGTCATAGAGCTCACACGTTTTAGAACTGGCACTCTGTAGAAGTCAGCTCAGGCTGACTTATACGACATCACAGACCAGGTAGCTTCAACAACAGAAATTGATTTTCTCAATTTTGGAGGCTGGAAGTGCAAGATAGTGGAGCTGGCAAGGTAGATTTCACACTGAGCCTCCTTCTCTTGGATTTAGGTGGATGCCACCGTGCTGTGTGCTCACATAACTCTTTGTGCATTCCCTGAGAATGTGAGGGAGCAAGAACGAGCTCTGTGCTGTGTCTTCTCAGTGGCCCTTATGGGCATTAATCCCACCATGAGCATCCCACCCTCACTACCTGTTATCTTGTTTAATCCTAATTACCTCCCAGTACTATCACATTGAAGGCTAGAATTTCAACATATGAAGTATGGGGGGTTAGGGAGGGACAACCATTTGGTCCTTAAGCAACATCAGAAAACAAAGGTAGGGATGACTTCTGTTAAGTATAAACCATCCAAACATTGCAAACCAAAGTCTTTTCCTTTGATGGGAGGCCATTAAATTCATTTCCTATTATAAGAATGTCTTCACTGTCATTCAACACTCTTATTGGGGGTAGAGTAGGGTTTCTCAACCTTAGCACTGTTGGATTGGATGCCTCTTTGCTGAGGAGGGCTAGCCTGTGCATTGCCAGGGGGCTGGGAGGTGGGCGCTTCTGAGTGTCCCGGGCCTTTCTCACTAGGTGCTGACTGCATCTCGGCCTATAATCATTAGGATCAAAAATCTCTCTAGTCATTACCACATATCCCCTGGGGAGTCAAAACCACACCACATTAGAATCTTTGGTCTAGAGACATAGTTTGGTTGATCCCTTTGTTCAAAGGTATGAAGGATGAGTTAACACAGATTAAAGCAGAAATGTTCCAGGCCAGGTGAGCACCCCCATCAGTTGTGTGAAAGGACAGAATCCCACTCTGTCGTCTCCTACTCAGGTCCAGCTCCTCTGTCTCTTGGAGATGCTTCTGAAGCCTGAGCATTTACTTCGACCCCAGACACATTTCCATACTTCAGCTTCTCCATTTTATTACAAGGAAACACTATGGATCTGTATTCCTGGGTGGGAGGAGAGAGAGAAGCAAAGGCCAGATCATCTGTTAGGTTGTTTTTGACTTTTCCTCCCTTCCAATGTCTTAACTCTGAATGAAATTACAGAGAGTGTTATCTCTGCGTTTTATTGCTCCAGTATTTGGCATTTTTGTTTACTGTCTTTGGCTTTTAAGTTACAGTGTTCTACAGATACTTTTTCCTTGTATATGCTTATTTTAAGAATGCTGGGATCTACAGGCACAGTGCTGCTGTGGAATGCTGTGGCTGGCATGTGTGACTAGAATCTAGCTCTTTATTTTCTGGTATTTGAAACTAGGCTGCAGTGCAGGACATGGGAGAAATGTCCACTGTGGGCATGTATTATCTTTTATGGGAATGCTTTACCTTTGAACTGGAGCTGCTACTGTAAATGAACATTTAGAACAATGAACTTTAAGAAAAACAATCGAGGAATGTGTCTTGAGTGTTCTATAATGGAACACTTGTTTTTGATTCGAAGGTTCACAATAAAGGACTTCAGTGTTGGGGTTATGTTTAGTAATGTGCAGCTCTTGATTTGTTTGATGAAAAGATGACTTATGGTTTGCTAATGGTGCCCTGAATCAAGTTTTTTTTTTTTTAAGCAAACTCTCCATTTTCCTGTGACCTTCAAGCCACAATAAACTTTTTTTTTTTTTTTATGTGTCAGCATCTCAAGCTGGACATTGAGGCTTTGCAAGTTAGTTAACTTGACAGCCCTACAGTTCACACCACCACAAAGGACTAGCCTGTGAAATCATGAGAAGGTCGCAGTCTTCCTGACAACCAAGTCAACATCCACCATTGTCGGGGTTACACCCAGATAACCTTTTTGGTTCTCTTGGTAGGCGAGGGATAAGCGTGGGAGCCTCCCCCACAAACCTCCTTTTCTGAGTATTTCAGGTGTATGCAGGTTTTTTCACCCACCATAGCATCTCAGCTTCTTTTCTGTTGAAGTAATAAAGAATTTGGAAGCCGTACTTGGCCCAAGTAACATCTCTACTGCAAAGAATTGCCCTGTCTTGACTTGGAAAATTTTGTCTTCATTGATCTTGAGCTAACTATTTTTTTAAAATCAGAAGCATGAAACAGGCATTTAACATGAAGTATACACATCAGGTGTTAACTTTGGCCAAAGTTAACTTCTACTTAAATGTATTCTCTCCCTCCTTGATCAGCCGGCTGCTTGCAAAACTAGGGCCATTTCTTGGCCCTGGTGCCCATTTGAACACTAGTTATTAAATCCTCCTCTCCCTGTTTAACTTGAAGGAGTAATGGAGGCTTCAGAGATTTGATGCCCAGCCTCTGTCCCAGAGTTTCTTTCCTATGAGCTGCATCATCTTGCTCTCTCTCATCTTGCTGTTTCACCCCTGGATGCCAGAAATAGCACTGTGTGTGGGGGGGGGGGTGGGGGGGGCAAGGAGGGTGCTTGGTAGAAATGTAGAGCATCATATCCCAGACCCACTTGACCTGAGTCCACACTTTAACAAGATCTTTTGGCATCTGGGTTGGACATTAAGGTTTGAGATGCACTGCTGGCCTTCCATGCTCTAGCTGGGGATCCTTTTCCCCTTTTATGACCTAAGTTGGATACTACTTAATTTTCTGCTATTTGCCCCTCTCTCTGCTATTACCTGTGTTAGATAGGAGTCCTTTGTGCCCAGGGGAGGGTCGGCCACAGGGACATTTAAAAGGGAGTCCCACAAGAGATTTGTGTCCTCAAAGCAACCAAGATCAAAACGAACTTGTATATTGTGTTAGGGGCCAATTTGGTTTTCTTTATTTTCTAGAAATTTTCACATAGGTTCCATGGACATAAGCTAATGAAACATAAAGCATTTTTAGGCTATTGCAAATGACTGTGATTTTTAAATCTCAGTATTCTTCTGTCTTTCAGAGCAAAATAATTAATTACAGTTAAAAAAAAAGCTTGATTTTTAAATTATTTGGCTTTATATGCCTTCTTCTCTGATCTAGAAAACTCATTTAATTCCGTCAAGTCTTTGGTAATATGAAATAATTTCAGAAATAATCTTATTCACCGATGATAGTGGTGAGAGTCAAAACCTGGTCTGATGGACACTTATTTGACTCCCATTTAAGAGAGTTAACAGTTGTCGAATTGGATAAGATAAAGTTTACAGTAATGCTTGCAAAAATTGCAGGAATCAGAGGAATAACTCTTGCTATTTTTCTATGAATTTATAAAATATAGGAACTTTAGCAACTTATTAAAATTTTTGCTAAGTATATTTTTATGGGAAGTTTGTACAGAAAGGTCATCACTATAATTTGTATTTGCCAGTGATGATGTTTAATTTATCTTTTTGCTTGCAATTATTTTTTCTCTCAACTTTAACCATGCATCTGTTTTATTCTTACTAGCTTTTGGAAATGCCAAAACTGTAAGGAATGACAACTCCTCAAGATTTGTAAGTATTTGCATAAGCTTCGGTCTTAACACTAATATTTAGCTCATGTATGTTTAAACAACCAGTTGATGTTTAATATTTCTTAATACACACATTTTTAAAAGGAGAATACCATCCCTATTGAGACACTGAAAGTTCTATAGGTACTATTATTTTCTTTATGTATTTTCTTTTTTAATTCTTATTGGAATGATGAACTATTTTTATTATATTTTATTCTACCATAAAATTTCATGAGCAATTTAAATGAGGCAAATTTCAAATAGCTCTTTACTGATCTGAGTTTGGGTACTTAATGATCATAATTAAGAATCAGATATTAGGTAAATAGAATCTGAATGTCAGGTGTGTATAGCCTATCACTCTTGACCCTTATTCAGTGGGCCCAGAAAGGACGACATGTATTCTAAAACTTTATAGAGGTAAAATCAGTAGAACTGATAAGAAATATAAGGGCAGGTGGGTTCAAAGGAGGAGAACTGGGGAGTGAAAATCGAAGCTAGCTGACGTCAGCTTAGTTGAGCTGGTAATCGCTGTTTCTATTCGTGGAAGCCTGGGCTGAGCCCTCTTCAGCCTGGTGTCCTGCCACTCTCCATCATGTGTCCATCTGTTGGTGCACTGGGGCCATGATCTTCCAAGCCTCTGGTCCTCACCAGGACACAGGCACTGCCAAGCGATAGCTGGCACAAGAGTGTTAAGTGTGATGCTGGTGCTTTGAAGTTGCCCTTTGTACAAGTTTATATATTTTTGCTTTGTGAGCTGTCTTCTCACACATGTTACTCATGCCACTGAGACCATTTCTGATGGCCTTTCTACCAGAGACCCTTCTTGATCTTCCTCCTCTCTTGCCCCTTTTTAGATCCTCTTTGTTTTTTTTTTTTTTTTTTTTTTTTTTTTCTCTTAGAGTTAGTGCTTTAGAAAGAGAATGACCTCAGGTGGAGGTGGTTTTGGTAGCTTAGCAAGTGGGAAGCTAAATAAGTTCCTAATTCCAAGGCTTCTGAATTTTTTCCATTGGATTAGCCTGTTAAGTTGTTATAACGGATTTGATCCATGCCCGTTCCTGTTGTGGTAACATGGCTAATCTTGTTGCATAAACAGAATTAGAAGTGAAGTATGGGCGACAGAAATAATTCCAGTGATCAAACTTCTTTATCTGATGGAAATTTTAATTTGGTTGGCAGATTATGTGCTCATATGCTTTTTAATATATTTATAAATCTATTTAGTCTGTAGGCAATCCAAATGCAGAAAATCGTAGTGCTTAAAAGGTCATTACTACTTAGTGATATGTGAAATCTAGAGAAAGGCTTGGCAGGCGATTTAGCTTATTAAGTAGCTTCAGAGAAATCCTATTAAAAATGGGTATTAGGATATGAAATTAACACTTGATTATTGGCTAACTCATGTCATGCCCAGTTTTTAGTAATTTCTCTGCTTCGTAGTCTGTGACTGGACTAGTAATATATCCGAACGTATATCAGCTTATAGTGGGACTGCACTGTGTTTAACATTGCCTACCATACCTGACAGTGGTTTGTGTACTTTGTACTTGTATTCCAGGGAATTAGCAGTTCCTTCAAGTATATTTGCTTAACAAACAATGAGTTTCTTGAACTCTTCACTGAGAAATCTGATAGAACCTGCAATATTATAGTTAATTAACGCTATTGTAGCTGACATTTGAGACCTATGTGCCTAGTAGGCAGGGGCCTCACATATTTTTCTTTCTACCTCAGCAGATCTAGTTTGAGACACTGAACTTCATTGAAAAAAGGGACTCACTGGTTTTGAAATATCTTAAGGCTGTAAAAATAATTTTTCTTGCTTTACCAAGACTTTCTGGAAGTGGGAATTACACTGAGCATCTACCATGTACAAAGTACTGAGCTTGGTAGGCACTGGAGAATATAGAAATGAACCTGTAAGGTTGGGGAGATTTCATTACCCAGCCTCCCATTCAAGAAAAATTACACACACACACACACACACACACACACACACACACACACACACACACATTCATTTGTTTGAAAACTGTGTTTTAAACACCTCCCTTGATGCCTGCAAAGTTTCCTTAGTAGCAGCTAGAGTGGTCTTTACAGATTATATTTCATCACTGCCTTGCTGAAGGGCCTCTGCAGGGCCATTGAGCTATTAGAACATAGTTCATGCTCCTGGGGCGGCTAGGGTTCTGTAGGAGCTGAGGCCTGCCCTGGCAGGGCTTCACCTCTGTCACTCTGCTCAGCTTGTGTGCCTCTGTGACACTCGTGACCCTCATGCCGGGCACTTCCTGGCCTCAGGCCTTTGCAGTTGCACCGCATGATCAGTTCCTTCTGCATCACGTGTTCTGTGCTCAGACCTTTGCATGGCTGGTGTGGCCTTTATGTTTCCCCTCGGTGTCACTTCTATGACACTTTCCGTAGGCTCTATGGATTCCGCTTGTTTTTATTGTCTTCAAACATTTTTTAATGTCTGGAATTACAGTGTTATCTTACCTCATTTGTAAGACCATTGACCCCAACACACGAGTAGGGGCCATGGAGCCAGTACCTGACCCCCTTAGGCACTGTGATGGCCCCCATGCTAGAGCAGTGTCTTGAACCATAGTCAGCACTCAGAAGACACTTCCATCCTAACTGTTGATTGTGTTATTGTTTTGTTATCTTGCTTGAAGAATGACTCATACTTTTCAATTTGATAGAAATAAAGATATTTTTTTCTACTAAAAAAAGGAAATTACTGTGAATGAATGCCTGTTTCTAAAAAAAATACTTAAAACATTAATCAGAAAAATTAGACGTGTCTAAATAATTCTGACACAATACATAAAATAGTAAGTTCTTCATGAAAAATACCGGTAAAGTTTAATAGCCATTCAGAGAAGAGAATCTGGAGGAGTCCAGACCTCTCAGGACGCCCATTAGTTTTAAGTGTGTCACCGTCAAGTGGAGAACAGGAAGAGCTGGCACTGCGGCACGAGGACTCCCAGAGAGATCTTTAGGACCTGCCAACCAGAGGTCACATCAAGGGACCCGCAGGGCAGAGGGCTGGGAAGATCGGTCAAGGCCCCACTGGAAGGCTTGGAGCATAAGCTTTAGAGTCTCACTCTTTATTTGTAGGTGATTGGAAGCTGCTGACCACTTCTAACTAGACTAGTGACACAGTTGGCATCAAGCCATCAGTGAGGAGTCAGGATGTAGAAGAGTGCCAAGCTACCCTCAGTGCAGTGCTTGCTGCTCTCCAGCAGTTTTTCCATGGCTGGCTTCATTTCCATTCAACACCATTTATCTCTCCAGATCTCCTTTACTCTCAACTGATACTGCCTTCTTCAAAGAAGTCATCATCACCCTCATCTAGTCCCTCACACTGAATTACTCTTGTACCTCCATGCCCCCTGTATAAATGTCCCCATACCCACTTGTTTTGCACCAGTCTCCCCACATGTGCCCAGAGACCATCTTCTGTCCCTCCATCAAGGTCAGCGCTCACCCCTGGACAGGGCCCCGCTTGTTCCCTCCTTATACTCTCCTCACCACCTGAGTGTCCACCCTCACGGAGGGCCTCAGTATCCACTCATGGGCCGAGGCCACATCCCTGGACCTTTTATCCTCTCTACTTATGGTATTCAACTCCAGCCTGTCATTGTGATTCTCTGGGCAGCTCTCAGCTCCATTTGCTTTTCTCCTTTGCCATTCCTACTTGAAGTCTCCAACACTTTTCTCTGATCAGTGCAGCCGCTGCTATCAGCACCATCTGGTCTTGCTCCTTTCTGGTCCATTCCACACTAGTCAGGTGATCTTGTAAACAGGCAGGTCTGATCATGGTATCCTTGTTCAGTGACATGGCTTGCTGTCAGGAGAATATCTCAGTATCAGCATGTGCGCCAACTTTCCTCTCCAGCCTCAATTCCTCACTCACTGTCCCAATAGATGCCAGTTCTCATGTCTGTTCCTCTCCTCTCTCACCTCCTTGCCTGCCTGACTTTTCCTGATACTTTGCATTTTAGCTGCCAAAGACTTCTTGCTATCCCTTTGTCCCCTGTCTTTTGCATAGCAGCATAACCTCTGGCAGGGTGTAGCCTTCTGACCTGGAAGCTCCTGTTTACCTGTTAGTTCCCCCTCAGGGCTGTATCCTTCCTTAGTTGCCCTGTGCTATGCTTTCCCTGTGCCTGCCTTTGCCTTGAGAAAGTGCTTGATAGACATTTGCTCAGTGCATAAGTGAAGACTTAAAAGGGAGGATGAAGGAGATAATAAGGGGGTATGCAAAAGCAAAAAAAATCGCAAAATACATCCTTGACTGAGTTTTATGCGATCATGTTTCTTTTCCCTTCCCCTTGTGAAAAGTAGAAAGAGTTAAGGTAATACTTAGGGAGAATTATTTAGAAGCCATCTCTCTGACTCGTATTAAGGTAGGATATGAAACAAAACCAAGGTAGAACAACACATTCTTTTCCAAACCAGAAATACTTGATGGGGTGATTTTTGTTGTTGTTGTTTTTGTTCTTGTTATACTTTAGTCAGTTATAGGCCAGTTCTTTAAAAATCACAATATTATGCTCCATGTGTGTTTCAAGATACCATCGATAAAGTATAATATGAACCTGGGTTATCATTGGTATTTAACCTAGGTCAAAAGCTAAAAAATTACAATGCATTGGTAAGTATTTTTTTAAAAAAGCTAAAAAAGTAATAATGATTATTCATTTTTTATTCTAAGTTGGTCACACCACATAATAGTGTATTTGATTTGAGTAGATGTAGAAATAGAGTGTTCTATTTCACTTACTGTCCAGTGTGTTAGTAGTTTGTAGCCATGACTTAAAACATATTTTCCCTATAAAAGTGAAATAATTTACCTTTCCAGCCAGTGTCTATGTAAGGACTCCTCATGTTCCCCAGTTTTTACTCTTGAATTGAGTTACATGTGCCTTTCAGAATTTTAAAACATCTGAAATGGAAAGGCCACATGATGGTTAAGGTCTAGTCTTAAATTACCAACAGAATAGATTATATTTGAACTAATAGGGTATTTAGTATGAATTATTTATTGAGGCATATTGTTATACATTATGGTTACATAAACTGCCCTTAATTACATTTAAACAAATCCATAAAAATAAGGACTTAGTATACTATTCTCTTAAGATGTATATTATTTTGGGTATACTCAAGACTTACCTTGTTTTTCTTTGACAGGGCAAATATATGGATATTGAATTTGACTTTAAAGGTGATCCACTGGGAGGAGTGATAAGTAACTGTGAGTATTTCTTTTTTCCATTGGTGCTTGGTAGTCATATGTCTTAACAGCGTACAAGATGGTAAAGGCATACATGCACACATCATTTATTTAGCTCTTCTCCAATTCCCACCCTATTCCCCTCCCACTTCCTCCTTCTCATGTTTGGCTTAGTGATTGACTTTGATATGTTTGTGAATGTACATCATGTACTTTAGGGAATTAAGTCACTTTATTGACCCATCTATGGTTTCTCCTTCTTCCATAGAATCCCTCCTATGATCCTTTTTCTCCCTAGCTTCCACATATTAGGGAAAACATCTGATTTTTTACTTTTTGTCACTGACTAATCACATTTAGTAATGTTCTCCACTTCCATCTATTTCTTTGAAAATGACATAATTTTGTTCTTCTTTATGGCTGAGTAAAATTCCATTGTGTACATATCCCATAGTTTTGTAACTCATTCATCTGTTGATGGACATCTTGACTGGTTCTGTGGTTTGGTGATTACTTAAATCTTTGTAAAGAAGTTCAGAATAGTAAAACATTCATTTATAATAGAATATTTTAGGTACTTGGGTCTTTAAAAGGTAGGTATAAGAATGTGTTTCTTGCCAGGTGTGGTGGCGCACACATATAATCCCAGTTCTTGGGAGGCTGAGACAGGATCGTGCAGGTTCAAAGCCAGCCTCAGCTACTTAATGAGGCTCTCAGCAACTTAGTGAGACTCTGTTTCCAAATAAAATATAAAATGGGTCTGGGAGTATATCCCAGAGAAGGTCCTTGGGTTCCATCCCTAGTATCACAAAAAAGTGTTTCTTTTTTATATTTGGACTTTTAACCTTTGTATTTCTGATTGCTTTATAATTCAGTGTAATTTATAAGTCTTTTTAATGATGACTTAAAATTTTCACCTTTCAAAATGTTTCTAGAGCCTAACCCTTGTAATCCTAGTATTTAGGAGGCTGAGACCTGAGGATCGCAGTTTATTGGCAGTCTCAGCTACTTAGTGAGGCCCTCTGCAGTTCAATGAGACCATGTTTCAAAAATAAAGAATAAAAGCTGGGAAAGGTTGAGTACGCTTGTAATCCCAGAATTTGGGAGGCTGAGACCAAAGGATCACGGTTTGCGGACAGCCTTAGCTACTTAGTGAGGCCCGTTGCAACTTAGAGAGACCCTGTTTCCAAATAAAGAATAATAATATTAAAAAAATAGGGCAGGAAGTGTAGCTCGGAGGTAGAATGCCCCTGGGTTTCATCCCCAGACCCACCAAAAATAAATAAATAAATAAAATAAAGAATAAAAAATAGGGCTGGGGATGTAGCTCGGTGGTAGAATGCCCCTAGGTTCCATCCCCAGGAATGCAAAAAAAAAAAAAAAGGTTATTTCAATTGACAAAATATTCTTTGATTAAAAACAAAATATAGGACCGAGAAAAGTGGGGCTTAAGAGCCCCGCTAACAACCAATCTCCATTACCACAAAATCAGCGCCTTTCATAGCCAGAAAATACCATCACCAGAGAAACAAAAAAATCACCAGGCTCCAGAGAGAAAGCGGACTGAGAACAGAGCTCAGAGCCACAGAGGAGATCCTAGGATGCGGCAGCAGCGCCATACTGCCGGCGGCAGCAGCAAATTCACTGGATGGCTACAGCAAGCCAAGGTGAGCCGCTGCAGAACAGCCAGGCGGGATTTCTCGCCGCTGGTAAAATCTAAAGCTCCCAGTGGCTGAGCTCAGCACACGCTGCAGGTATTCAGAGTGGAAATCAAAACCAAGAAGTAATATGCCAGCCTCACGGCCGAGGGCGTAACAGCGGCGCCATATTGCCACCGGCGGCAGCAGCAGAGAATTCACCGAATCCAGTACAGCTACATCTGCGTACTCAAGAACAGTGAGTCAAATTGCGAGCCACAGAGGAGAAATCCCAGTACTGTACTCCCTGGGACTCGACCCAGTGGGGGAGGGGCGGTGGCAGAGATATCACACCATAGGAGAACGTGCAACCTGGCACCCCCCTCAGTCTAAAGCAGCCTCTATCGACTCTCTGAGTCGGAGACTCTGTGATACAACCCAGTAAAGGAGTAGTGGGGTCTGAGATACTACTGAATCGAGATCCAGGACACCTTAAGTGAAGTCATAGTGACCCAAGGGAAGAACCCAGAGAAGGCACAAACTTCCGAAATCATGGGAAAGAGGAATAATACTGGAGCAATGAATGCCCACAACCCCACAACATCAGAACCCAATAAAACAGAAAATCAGAGATTTCTAGAAGATCAAATCAGGAAAATCACTGTAGAAATAATAGAGGTGCTTCGAAAAGAACTCAGAGAGAGCCAAAAAGAGATAAAGGATGCAATTAATGAAGTAAAGGCCTCAATTCAAAGCACAAACAACCGATTAGACCACATGGAGAACAGAATCTCGCTCTTAGAAGATGATCATTCCAAAAATGAACGCATAGTTTCTAATCTAGAAAAAAATATCCGACAGCAGGAATCTGATATTGAAGAAATATGGGCCCATTTTAAGAGAGCTAACCTAAGAATAATTGGAATAGAGGAGGGAAAAGAAAGTGAAACTAAAGGGATCAACAATCTCTTCAAGAAAGTAATAACAGAAAATTTTCCAAACATAGAGCAAGAGGTCGATACACAGGTCCCGGAAACTTATAGAACTCCCTTTAGACAGGATCAGAGAAGAGGATCTCCACGCCACATAATTGTCAAAATGACCAATGTGGAAGCCAAGCAGAGAATCTTAAAGGCAACAAAAACAAAGGGCCAAGTGACATTCAGAGGCAAACCAATTAGAATCACTCCAGACTTCCCAAACCAAGTTATGAGAGCCAGAAGGGCTTGGAGTAATATATTCCAAACTCTGAAAGAAAACAACTTCCAGCCAAAAATTTCCTACCCAGCAAAACTTTCTATCAAATTAGATGGAGAAATAAGAAGCTTCCATGACAAACAGAAACTGAAGGAATTTATGTCTTCAAAACCAGCACTAGAGAAAATACTCAAAGAGATTAACTACAAAGAAGAAATAGGTAACACACACCAGAACCAGAGAAACAAGAGTTTCCATCCAACAGTCAACTAAGATTGGTTATCTGCAGAGATTCATTATTTATGTTAGTCTTTTACCTATCTCTAAATGGTATTGTTTGCCTTTATTGTTGTTAATTTTTAGGATTTCTAGTTGGAATATTAATATACCTTCAGATATAGCATTTGGAAATATTTTATTCCATTCTATTAGTAACTTTTAACTCTGTTTACATTGTCTTTGGATATACAATTTTTTTTTTTTTTTTAGGGAGTTTGTATACTCTTCTGTTGCCTGTGCCATTGAAATCATATCCAAGAAATCACTGCCAATTTCAATGTTGTGAGGTTTTATGACCCAGATTTTCTCCTAAAAGTTTATAGTCTTAAGTTTTATATTTAGGTCTTTTATCTATTTTGAGTTAATATTTGTATATGGGATTAGGTAAGGGTCCAATTTTATTCTTTTCCATGTAATTATTATGTTTTTACAATATTTAGTTAAAAGATTATTATTTCCACCACCAAATGTTCATGGAAACCTTGTCAAAAATAACTTGACAATATAGGGAAGAATTTAGCTCTAGGCTTTTATTTAACTCCAATGGTTTATATATCTGCCTTTAGAATAGTACTACACTGTTTCAATTATTGTAGCTTTATATGGTTTGAAATCAGAAAATATATATCTTCTAGCTTTGTTCTTTTTCAAGATCGTTTTGGGTATCTAGTGTCCATATTCCATATTAGGATAGATTTTTTTTTCTGAAAAATAAATATATAAATATATGATAGTTTCACCTAAAAAAATAGAAAAAAAATATTCTCTGGTAAGAAAGAAAGTAAAAAGAAATATTGAAATGTTATCTTTAAGTCATCAAAAGCTTGGTATCAGACAAATGAGACTGTTATGTGAGATTATCATTTTAAATTTTGGATAAATTGCTAAAATACTAGATGTCAACCACTAAGCCAAGCATGGGAGGGAGGGATGGGGAGAGAATGGGGTGGGGATCGGGTAGGGGCTGACTGGGCAATGTGTGCATGTATGTCTACAAAAGTTTGTATCCCACTATGATGTATGAATACAGTGCACCAATTAAAAAAAAATATATATATATATATATATATATATATATATATATATATATATAATTGATTTTAAGGGAATAATTTTTGGTAACATTTATCCAACAAAAGGAATGGATCTGTACTTCAAAGTTATTCTGAGAAATTTTGTTTATCTCCCAATATGTTTAGATATTTGTAATGTGATACAACTGTTAGATAAATACATGGATTTATTAGCCTCCTTTAGACATGATTCATGATTGTGGGCGTGTGAAGTGTTCTCTTTTAAAGGTAAAAAGTGAACATACTCAGATAAGGCCTACCTAGTAGACCCAGTGTGGTGTTGTTTGAAACGGGCACAAGAGCATCACACGAGGATGTTAGTATCTATAAATATGGAACCTGGTTAGTTCGATCACATACTTATGGCACCCTCAGGTCTCCATTCATGTTGGGAAATTTAAAGATGACTGAACAGGGTTTTGTGCAGCTGCTCTGGTCATCCTCTTAAGCCTTCTGGATGCCTGGAGGCCCACAGCATCGAAGCTCCCTGGCTTTTATCCCTTCTTTGGGCTGTTGGGGTTGTTAGAATAAAACACTTTTAAATTTAGAAGGAAAATGACACGAACTCACCGAGTATCCAGAAGATGCTCATTAGATTTGTAGCAGCCATGCAAAAGGTTTTGCTGAACCCCAAATACAAAAAGGTTTAAAATGAGACCTGATCTGGTAGAAGAGGAAATGGGTATCCCAGGTGCCCCCGAGATTTTCCTGACCAGTCCTAGGACCCTTTCTGGTGGAATGCCATTTGTAAATTAGTGTTTTGAGTAATTTAGGTACATTCCACAGCTGATTAAAAAAAAAAAGTTGTATCATGATTCATAGAGTAATCTTCTAGGGTTAAAGTTTCTTTATCTTTGAAACAATGGAATTAAATTGGATGAGTTCTATGCTTCTCCCTATTTCAGCATTCTGTGGTTCTTTTTTTTTTTTTTTTTTTTTTTTTTTTTTTGGTGATACTAGGGGTGGAACCCAGGAGCTTTTCTACCTCCGCGCTATATACTCCTAGACCTATATTATACTTTATTTGGAAACAAGGTCTCACTGAGTTGCTGAGAGCCTCACTCAGTGGCTGAGGCTGGCTTTGAACCTGTGCGAGTCTCCTGTCTCAGCGTCCCAAGCACTGGGATTACAAATATGCACCACCATGCCCGGCTCTCTGTGGCTCTTAAATAATGTAATTTTTCATTTTAATTTGCCTGACTATATGCTTCTCTGTGTCATTGAGTTATTCATATTTGTAAGAATGTATAATTGCTATAGAAATAACTTAAAAGAGAAAGTTCTAGTGTGAGATGAAATTGAATAGGATAGTGCTGCTAAGGTTGGATGATTTTTATATGCCAAATATGGAAGCAGAAGTACTCATGCAAACTATATATGATGTAACCAAAAGCAAATGATTACAGCCTCGGCCAAACTCGTTAGGCAAACTCGTTTTATGATGTACAGCAGCTGATGAAAGCCATCTAGGGAAAGGTGTGCTTCAGTTTTAAAGCCACCATTTTTAGGAATAAATTTTGTTCTGAAAAGTATTCGTGAATCTTTAATACTTTCTTCTTACAAGGCAAGCAAATAGTTATTAAATTAGTAAAACGCTTTCTTAAAACGAGAGCGAGTTTGCTTTTATAAATTATAGAACATGTAGCAGAACATTCTGGAACAACATTATCAGAATTGCTCTTGAGAATTCTAGGAAAATAATTAGGAATTACTTTATCATTAGTAGTATAAGAAAATAACTGGTTTCAAATTTTGAAGTTCTAAACAGATCTTCTCTCCCCCCTGATTTTTATAGTATCCATGGAGAATAAATACTAAACACTCAGTTCTTTTCCAATTTAGATTAATATATCTTCTTGAATGGCTTTCATATGGTGTGTGTTACTATTTGTTCCCACAAAGAAATTATATTGGAATCTGTGGTAGTGGGAACACCCTGGTATGTAAGTAGAGTGTCTTTGGCTCTGGCGAGGAAAGGAACACAGTGGTGCAGGAGGACATTTCATCCAGTGTAGATAGATGACTGACTCCTAGGTGACCACTGTGAGCTGCTGCCTCCTGGCTTAACAAGGATGAGTAGCAATGGGTAAATCCACATGTGTTCTGTACAGGCTGCTTAAAGTTAGCTTCTTGTAATCTGAAAAGCAGACAAGGTTTGCCATTTTGTAGGAAGTGTATGTTGTCTTTTTCCAGCAGCTGCCTAGTAAAAGCACAAATTGTTTTTGGCTAAAGTTACTACCCTGAAAAAGGCACAAGATCCCTCTAGAAAGCCAATTGGATACCTAGTCAGTGGAAAAGGAAGCCCGGTTACTCCCCTCTCTCTTCCTAAAAGAGATGTGCTATAAAATTTAAATCTGGAAAGTTGAAAGTTAGGTATTCCTGAGGTCGTGTCAGTTGGAGAGAGGTGTTACTAAAGTACAGATGACAAACGTTTGTGCCCGTGGAGAAGATCAGATGGGGAAGCACACCCAGATGTTCATTTGCTCTGAAATCTCATTTCTCCTGCTTTGTTAAGTCTTGTTGTCTCATAATATTTATACTTCTGTGTTTTAAGATTATGTATCTGATGTTTTGAACTGGAAACCTCTTGCTTTCATTAATAGACCCAGACACTGTATGTCTGTGGTACTTGGCAATTTAGACTGTAAAGAAAATGTGATGTATATCTCAAGAGATTTTTATCTGCCCAAAGAGTAGCACACAGAGAGAGATGTGCTGTGAAATATTTCAAGTGGGTACATAACTGTGCAATTTAAGGACAAGAATATGGCTTTTTCACAGTAGGGTATCAAGTGTATTAACTGAGGTGTGTCAGTGCTTGAGATAAGGATGGAATTGGTTCAATGCAAGAAGCTCCTATATTTTCCTTCTTTATTGAGACATATTCATGCGCTTACTTAGGTAACTCTTTCTGGTTTATTATGTGATTTCCACCATCAAAACAAAAACATCGAGTTACTTAATTTTTGTTCTTCTATTTCTTCATCTTGAAATTGGGAATAATAGTACTATTGCTCTCAAGTTCCGTGCGGTATCCATTATTTATTAGCATCTAAAGTACTTGTTATGGTGCCTGTCATGCAGTAAGCACTCAATAAATATTTGCATTTTTTACACTTAAATACAGATTTTCTTAGTGTCTCTATTTGCTCTATTAGGACAGAGATTTAATCTACTTTATTGCTGAATGACCAGCAATTAAAATAGTATTTGTTGAAAAGTAAAGCTCCTGCATAATTGGACAGTTTTATCTGAATATTTTATGCTATTCATTTAAAAATAATTTAGCTAGTACTTGGGAGGCTGAGATAGAAGTATTGCAGGTTTAAGACCAGCCTTGGCCATCTTAGGGGGACCTTTTTTTTTTTTAATAAAATAATAAAAGGGCCAGAGATACAGCTGAGAGAAAGAGGGCCCCTGAGTTCAATCTCCAGTACCACAAAAGAAAGAAATAAAATTTTTAAAGAAAAATAATTTTAGCAAACCAAATTATTAGTAATGAAATTGTCTGTTGCTATGTTTTTTGTTCAGCTTGAAAAATACGATCCTGTAAGTTATGAAGGAAGGCAGATGTTGAGGCTGGTGTGTATTCCAGTTATTCTTGCTGCCCAGCAAACTCCCCAAATAGTATCTTGAAATAATGGCTCTGGCAAGCCCTCTGGGGCTCTGTGCGCAGAACACTGCAGGATCCTCTTGTCCTCAAATGCATGGGGCTTCCAGCTCCTTCAGCTTTGACATGTCAGGCATTCCAAGGGAGCCTTCCAAGGCCATTTCTACTGGGGCTGTTGACTGGAGCAATCTATCTGTGGTCTCCCAGTGCAGTGTGGGCTTCTCCTAGCATGGTGGATGGGATTTGAAAGGGAGTGTTCTGGGAGGGCGCACCACCACTGTCCCAAGAGAATCAGGAGGAAGCCCTGAAGGAGAATGGGAAATCATATGTTTTTTTACTTCTGGTTTCAGGGGTAGATACAGTTCCCAGCTCTCAATAGAAAAGTATCAAAGAATGTATGACCATTTTACATTAGCCACAAACTGCTAGATTATTTTTAAGAATAGTCACAGTATTTTCACACCCATGTCTACGCCCTTGAGTAGTTCTCTTTGTCACTGACTCAAGGCTTGGCTGTGATGTTTGCATTAGTCAGTGGAACAATTAGCAAAGTCAGCACAACCAGACTTGAAATTGGTTCCACGTTGGTCTTTTCTTGCTGCTTTTGGGAACTCTCTCATCATGACCATGTGTATGAACCTGGGCTGGTCTGATGGATGGGGAGAGGCATGATGGAATGAACTGTCACACATGAGTGAGGACATCTTAGTTCAGCTGCCAGACAGTCTGCCAGCCACGAGCACGCCCAGTGGAGATGAGCCAGGCTGACTTAGACTACAGCTGCCCTCAGTGAACTCTCCAAATCATGAGCTAATAACTGATACTGTTTTAAGCTACTGACTTTTGAGGTGGTTTGTTATGCAGCCCAAACTAACTGATACATGGATCTGACATAACACCTTATTCTTCATCCAGTTTAGAAATGCATGAAAATCACGTGGAATCAAATTGGAGAGGAAGTGGCTTTATTTCTATTAAAAGCAGACTTGAAGAAAGTGACTTTTCGTTTAGCACTCAAATGCATAGGTGTTATCTGCAGCTTGGTTAGCTAGGTGGTCGTGGCAGCACTGAGCAGCTGTATTGCTCCACCTGTCTCCCAGCACTGAGGAGGGAGTTGAAGGAACACAGTGTGCCTGTGTGCATGCTAGGCCCCTCTGCCACCCTCACTGCTCAGCCAAGTCCTTCCTCTTGCCCAGCGGAGGTATGAGCTGGAGCTGGGAAAGGAGGGGGCAGTTACTCTAAGGAAGATCACTCCATAGGGAAACAGGCAGGAGGAAGTAACCACTTCTTTTATGAGGAAAGTAGGGAATGGAGCAAATGGCTCTGAATTCCTTTTCTTTCATATTTCTTTTGAATTTAGGATATGACTACCTCATATTTCTATGTGCCATCCCATGGTATATTGCTTAATCTATACACACAGGATAAGGAACATCATTTTCCTCCTCTAATTTGTTTGACTTGTTGCTTTTTCCCTGTTATATCATAGCTTTGGCTTTACTGATGATAAGTCATTGATTAGGAGTGAAACTGCCTGTTAAAATAACTCCTCAAGGAAACTAATCTACTTTGTTTCCTGGGATTATACTCTGACTTGGAATGGGAGACTGCAAGAATCAGTTCTCAGTAGCTAGCAAATATTACCATAAGTAATGTCTGTTTTTAATTTGACTTCTTTAGGATCACAGATCATACAAAAAACTAAGATATTACCTAGTTTTTAATATTAAGTTGGATTTTTTTTTAACATTTTGATTTATAAAGCTTCTTTTTTTTTTTTTTTTTTTTTTTGGTGGTGCTACTGGGGTTCCTGGAAGCCCTTTTACCTCCGGGCTACACTCCCAGACCTATTTTTACATTTTTATTTGGAAACAGGGTCTCCTAAGCCAGCGTGCGCGGCTGGCTTCGAACCTGCGCCATCCTCCTGTCTCTGTCTCCCAAGCGAGGGGATTACAAGTGTGCGCCACCAGGCCCGGCTTATAAAGCTTAAGAGAGAAATAATCAACATAGATTGACAGGTGTCCGTAGTAATAAAATTGGCATTTCAGGAGAGTAATTCAAGCTGGGTGACGTGCCACAACCCTGTAACCTAGCACTTGAGAGGCTGAGACAAGGGGATCGATCACAGGTTAGCCAGACTCAGCAACTTAGAGAAGCTAGTTTCAAAATGAAAAGGGATGAAAGAGGTAGCTTGAAGCTGTGATGCTGCTGGGTTCAATTCCCAGTAACAAAAGGGAAGAAAGAGAGGGGGGATGAGAATTCAGTAATAGACAGCTTTAGATAAAATAAATACTTTTCTTTGTCTTAATTTTGTTTCTTCTACTTCTATTTTTTTCTTACAAAAATATGTTTACCATGAAGAAACACCATAGTCAGCATGAAACAAGCCTGTACACAAAAAAGAAAAATACCAGGTGTTTAAACATATTTTAACCTCATAATAACGAATGAATTTGTGTTTATTAGGATAATATGTATAATGGTAAGATATTAAGTTTTGGATATTTCATTAGTTTTATTTCAGTGTACTACGTGTATGCAACTACATTCTAATAAACAGGAGCTAGTTGTGTAGATAATAAGCCAATTTTACTTAGTGCTTTAAAGCCAAAGCTAATTTTTCACATGTAAACTCTGGAAACCTTAGAACTTTTTATGTAATATGTTCAGCTCCCTTTAGTGCTGACTTTATAACTTGAAGATACTGACTTTAGAGTAAGAACTTCAGGCTGATTTCTTAAAATTCAAGTGCCACCAAGTGCAATGCAGGTAGGGGAAGAGTCGTGATGGCATGGCATGGCAGGTGTTTTAGCTCTCTCAAGACTTCACCTCCAAGTAGATGGAGATTTGTGGTTACCGTTCACCTCCAGTGTCTTTTACTGTAATACGATTGCACAGTAAATGATTTGTAAAAAGACTTTGCCCAGTCTTTTTAATCTATAAAATGTCATTAGCAAACATTCCTAATTGGGGGTTTATCTCGTCTATCTCCCTGAAAACAATAGAGTTGACTTCAGGATACATGTCCCAATTGATAAGTAAACATGAGTTCACAATTAGAATTTTCCATGGGATCTACCTTAAGTTGCCCCCAGTAACTCACTTGTTATTTGGTACTTTGTGGGGTAGGGAGGATAATTAACTAAGATAAGAGAAGTAGAACAGTTCTACTTACTTAGGTTATAGGCGCATGCTATTGTTTATTGTATCCTTTGTTTTCACGAAGAGGCATAAATCCATTGGAAGACCCTAAGTGAGACCCGGACAGGCTTCTTCCAGAGGTTCCTCTTGGAGCTGTGAGGGAGGAGGCGCTCTGGGGCTCACTCAGCATTCTAAGACAGGGGCTTTCAGTGGGGTTCTCATGGTTATTCTGACCTCACTAGGAAAACGGAGACAATGCCAATTCTTCCTTAGGCCTTCGTCAAGAATTTGGACCACTAGTTTTTGTAGGAGAAACGATTGTGTATAAAATAAAAAAACTCTTATCAATCCAGCTTCAATCTATGCTTCAAATCTATGCTTCTTATCAATCTATGCTTCAAAGTAATGGGACTTTTTTCTCCCCAACCTGTTTATTCCTTTGCCTATTATGAAACTTCATCTTCCAGCTAGTACAGTCATAAGTAATTGATTTCTTTTACATGCTGTGCTTTTTGGAGGTTTTCCTATGGCATACACAGGCACATGTGCATGTCATGGAGTAGGTGGTAATGCGTCAGAATGTAGACAGCCCTGAAATGAGGGCTTGGTTCTTTGTATTAGCAGTCGGGTGGCAGTGGTGGGCATGTTGGGGCTGGGGGGGCAAGTTCTGATCCCATTACTTCTTTGTTCCTTTGTCCCTGCTACTTTCATGCTTCCTTTAGAATGGCTTAATAGTTTTCTCTCTTCCTCTAGAAGTCAAATTTATCTTAGACTTAATATAAACCTTATCTCTTGAGGTAGAGATTTTGCTGTACAGGACTGTCTGGAGACTCTCATATACTCTCCTGGACTAAATGGTTGCGTCGAGTAATAATCTTCTTTACTAAGTCTCATTAGCAAATGCTCAGTCAATAAAGTACTTACTAAGGGACTTACTCAGGCAGAAGTACTTAAGGCAGAGGAGAAGGGGATGCCAGGGCTCTGCTATGACTTAATTCAGGGACACATTTAAGTAATTTAAATGGCCAGGTGGTAAGTCCTTATGGTGAATTGAGCTTATGTTCTCTCCTTTGAGTAATTATTTGATATGGCTCCGTGCTGTTAGATTATGTTGGCTCGTGTACATTTAGAAAAAAAGACACCAATTGGGAATGGTTTTAACTAGTAAATTATTTGGGGGCAATCATTTTTCCCTAATTACTTTTCTACCTGGAAGCTTGTGATTTAGGAGAAAAGTCATAAAGAGACTGAAATAGGAGTCTCTGGGGTAAATGGGGTAAGCATTTGAAATGGTAAAACCTTCAGCTCTGCTTCGTAATAAAAGATTCTCATTTTGTGATGGAGTTGCTTAGTTAATTCAGGATTTCATATAAAGTACAGCATCTCCAAGTGTTAGAGAATTTTGCATTTGGGTTTTTTTTGTTGTTTGTTTGTTTTTTATTTTTCAAAATTATAGAGGACAAGCAGGATACTCCAGTACTGGTTCTGTCACTTGCCAAGAATATGACATGAGCCTCATTCTCATCTATAAAACAGGGAGTATAAATCCAATCTCAGAGAAGGTGCCGAGGGTCTGGTATGGTAACACTTGAAGTACTGCGAGCCCAGGGGAATGACAGTGCAAGTGTCCCCCATACTTCCTCTTTTCAGTTTTCTTTTTAAACACACATAGCATTAGCATCATATTTGAATGGTCATCGTCACTGATCCTCTCAGCGTGTGTGGTTCGAGAAGTGCGTTTGGCCGGCATTTCTGCTCACACGCAGTGAATGTTGTTCTTTAACCCAGTGGCCGCTCTCTGCTGAATCTGCAGCCACTGCCCCTCCGTACTCCTCCACCGCCTTGGAGCATTTGCACAGACGTGTAAAAACAGCTGGTGTGTTGCAGTCACACAGCATGGCCAAGCTTCTCACTTGCTTTTGGAGGGTACTGTATTGTGTCTTGAAGTTTCATGGTTTGCTTTTGGAATGTGGCTGTGTGAGTTTTGCCGAGCAGTTGTCATAAGGAAGGTGCTACTGTTGGGTGATTGGCAGGCAGCGGGTGTGCGAGGTGGGCAGTGCTTGTGAGAGCCCGAGGGGTTCTTAGGGGTTTGCTGGCGCTCTTCTGTCCCACCCTCATCTTCCCCGCACTCACAAGCTTCTTGTCCTCTCGCCCTAGCAAGAGCTTCTGTTGTCAGACTGGGTGGCCTGAGTAACTGGGAACATGTGTGACTCTTTGTCAGCCAAGAGGTAAAAAGTCTACGTTTACAGTCAGTGCTGGGTCATTTCCAAATAGTTCCTGGCACATAGTGGGTGAGCAGTAAGTGAGCTGATTGAAGGCATTTGTGCATGAATGGATGAAGTAAATTGTAGCTTTTGTTTATATTTTTCACATAGTCAAGTTTCTTTCTTCTACATTTAGGGGGTTTCCTATGAAGATTAGCTTCTCCCTGAAGAATCTGCCTGTAGGTTCTTCCTTCTAAAAGTTGGCTAGTCCTCAGCCTCCCATAGAAACTTGATCATTTAATAAGTAGAATCATAACTGCATTTCTAGCCTTATTTATTTTGTCTTCTGCTCCACATCAGCATTTGCTAATTGATTGAAACTTTCATTTCTTTAGAGATGACCTTACACAATTCCTTTTTTTAACCTACATTTTATCCTATTTGTATTTTTCTCTTACTATTTTTTAAATGTGAAGTTTTCATCATTTTCCATCTGTGACTTGAGGATGTTTGCAGTCTCCCATGTCACTTGAGGGCTGAAGATTAAAATGAAAAATTTACAGCATTTTGTTCTTGATAAGTTTTGTATTTACATATTTTTGTTCTTTTTCAGTTGGTTTAATTTGTGTTTACCCATCTCTTCCTTTTTATAAACTACCTAATGTGCTTGGAATGCTCTAAGACTTCTCATTTAGCAAATACACACCCTTTAACTCTACCTAGGCTCCATCCTCAGATGCTGGTGTGGACTCCGAAATATGAATCAAAAACTTCAGTGGTCATTCCAGAGAGCTTGTGTGTCGTTCTCTCATTCATGATGTGCATCATTCATGAACAACTCAAATGAGTCTGTTGTCTAGAATCAGTGCTCAGTTAATAATATTATTGACTTGAGTTTTATTGCTATAATCAGCCTTTGCCTACGGAATCCAGGCCCTCTTTTGTATCACTGGTGAGGGCCAGGCAGGGTTCCGGGCAAGAGAATCCTCTAACGTTGCACTTTGCCATCTACAGTAGATTGCTATCATGATTCTTTTGCTTTCCAGTTTCTTTATTTCTTAATTTTCTTCACTTCTGAGTGAAAGCTGAAAACTTGAGAAGATCCTAAATTTATGAAATAAAAAAATTATCTGGAGTTAGCAAAAGTTCGCTGTCAACAACAAATTCCAAGACCTCTAGATACCCCCAAACATCTTAACTTTTCCCAGGTTGCAGGCCATGGGTTATGGAGTAGAGTCTACATGAGAGTCAGGGGGCCAGTGTCTACTTAAACTCTACCAGTCTATCAGTGACTACTTAGTCTCTTGTATCACCAGTGTTTTCAGATATAAAACGTTATACAATGGCTGACAGGATTCAGTGATATAGTATCTTAGAGGCACTTAGTACAATAAGACCTCAAAACTTTTTATTATTATAATTATTAAGTGGACTAAAAACTGAAGAGTTGCATTTCATTGCTTAAATATTTAATGGTACAGTTGGAAGAATTAAGTGTCACTAAAAAACCAAGAGCATTTTAGTATTTAATCTGAATGTTGAATATAATTTATTTTGCACATTCTCTGTTTAAAAAGAACCTAGTACAGAAAGAGAAGAGACATATGTTTTCTCTAATATGCCCAAGCTAGGGAGTAGTGGTAATACCAGAGGGACTCCAGATGATGGAGGGGAAATCTCAGCAAAGCTTGAATGGAAGGATAGGAGAGGAAGAAAGCTGAGGTTGTTCAATGGAAGAGCTACATATGAATATGTGTAAAAGTATAAATATAAAATGGATAACCTAGACATTCTTTATTGGGGGGGGGGAGGGAAATAGGGGGGGAAGGGCATGAACCACAATGTAAATGTACACCATTTTCAATATGTTCCACTTATAAATAAAAAAAGAAATATAAAAAAGAAAAACAAAAAAACAACAACAATAAAATAAAATCCTCATAGGCTTTAATACTAAAAAAAATAATAAAAATAAAAAGAACCTAGTATGTTTAATTTGGTGATTTTTAGACTTGTGCATTTTTCTGGAAGTAAAACTGAAAATGTAATGTCTTTTATTATTTTATTAATACAAAATGGAAACTAAAAAGTAAAGTGAGAAGGAGGAAAATATGTTATGGTAGAGTTAAAAAGCAAAATGTATTCTATACTTAATTTTTTTTTTTCTTTTTAGATCTTTTAGAGAAATCTCGAGTTGTTAAGCAGCCAAGAGGTGAAAGAAACTTCCATGTGTTCTATCAACTGCTCTCTGGTGCCTCCGAAGAGCTACTCCGTAAGTCCTTGTTTCTGTGTTTTACTTATTTTTACCACAGCATTTCCCAAAGCATCCTCCTTAAAACTCATTTTGTTTGCTTTTCTTCTTAAAGTCCTTCAAAGATTGGTCCACGTGGAGAAAATGATGTGCTTGCTTCTATCCCCCACCCCAGCCCCACAAACACAACATTTGTATCCTATCCCCTGCCTCTCGGAGACTGAGCCTTGCATCTCTGATGGCTTTAAAAAGCCTGATATTGAGGGAAGGGGCTAATCACAAATTTTAAAAATAAAATGGAAGAATACAGTATTTCACATGAAGAGAGAGAATTAGCAGGCAGCAGTAAATGAGTACAATTATATAAAAACAAATTGCTCAGAGAGGATTTAAAAATAGCAAGAAAGATATTTGTAGCTGAGAGAAAAGATAATAATCTGACCCTTGGATAATTTAGAGAATAAATGTAAGTCCAGAGATAGTATACTAGAGCCAATTAGCTAAGTGATGAAAAATATTGAACAAATAGTTCAAACAAGAAAAGCTATGAAAAGCCAGCCTTACTTGGGGAGAAGAATCATCCCCATTAATGATGAACTAAAGCACATGAAAATACCACTGAATTACCCACTATTAGTATATTAACAAAAGTTGGTAAAAAGGATAAAACTGCCAGCATTGTCACTGATCTACTTAGACTCGTGATCCATTGATCTATGTAGAGTTTGTGGGTGGCACTTCAAAGTGAAGACTATTTCCTAGGGAACTAATTGGCAATCTCAAATAAGAGTCACAAAATCATCAGTACCTACCACCCAGTCACACCACTTTTTGGAATATATTCCACCTGAATAATTCAGATGGATCCCAAAAGCAATTTGTATAAAGAATGTTTATCACTGCCCTATTATCTAGAGAGAGCCCAACTATGCAGTGGAGGGGAAATCCCTAGATAGACATCATATGTTATAATGGGATAGTGCATTGAAGACATTATATATTATAAAAATATGGAAAGGTACTTCTCCAGTAACAATAAATGTAAAACAAGCATTACATGATTAACAAGATATACATTATTGAAAAAGAAAAAAGTTGAATAGTGTCCAAGGTGACTTTAGGGAAATGCTGTCATTAATATTTGGGTTATCAATTTCTGCGCTATTAATTCAGTGAATAATATGAAAGCCCTCTTATCTGAAGGGCTAAAATGATATGTTGAAGATGATTAAATTTACTCAAGCCACTTATCAATTTATGTGTATGACTCAATAGATAAACTTAAACTCGAGCGGGATTTCAGCAGATATAACTACCTGAGTCTGGACTCGGCCAAAGTTAATGGAGTAGACGATGCTGCCAACTTCAGAACTGTTAGGGTAAGAGGAAATGCTTTTATTTCACTTTAAAAGGGCAAACACTCTATCGCTCAATCAGAACTGGTAACAATTCATGAGTATAACTCAGGTTCCCTAAGGTTTCAGAGTGGCACAAGAATGTGTTATATTTGTATTAGCTTGGTTTTTCACTAGCTCAGAAATCATGCCAGGTGGTGCAAGCCATGCTTTACTAGCGCCTGCAATTTTACCATTTATCAAAAGCAGCTTACATATACTATCCTGGGATTTGACTCTTCTAATGTTATAAATTCCAAATGTTTTTCTAGGCAGAGTTTTATAGCCAAAGTTAATTTCCAAGCGTGAAAACTGCCCTTGGATCCTGTTAAATCAGAACTGTTTTTGAAACAGAAAATCTTGTTTTTGTATAGTTGCAGAAAGCTGATGTATAAACCAGAATGATTAGCATTCCACATTCATTAGACAAGAAATGATTTTTCATACTACTCTGTTTTATGTCTTTATGTGGCACATACGTTCAAAATTACTCCTATTATGATTTGATGTGGTAACTGGGATTTACTTCCAAAGGAGACAGCTGGGGCTGCGGGGGAGGGGAGTAGGTCACATTATACAAAAAGGAGGTCAGCTTCAGTTCATCCTTACAGGTGAGTGAGTAGGCCCCGAGGATTCTTTCCCTGCTCTTTCTACTTTTGTATATGTTCGAAATTTCCCATAACAAACAAACAAAAAAACCTGTACATTACTTCTATTGCTATGTAGCCTGGTCACAAAAATAATAAGGATGATGGGAATGACAGCAGCTGTTCTCAAAAGGAAGCGCTTCTTGGAGCGTACCATTTAAAGAACATTACCAACACCCTCATATGGAAGCAATAGTCTTTTACTCCAGGACATGATTTTGCCTAAGATTTGGGACCAAGGCCAGTTCTGTAACCACCTTGCCCCGCACGTTGTTGGCACTCCCTCTAAACTGAATGAATGATGCCTTTGTATGTGCCGTGTCTAGGACGACACCATGCAGGATATGCCTGGGGTCCTTGAATCTCAGAGTGTAACCAATGAGCAAGATAATAGCCTTGTCTTGAGATTTTTTTTCACCAGAAGTAAATCTGTAATATGACCCATTAAAAAAAAATAAAGAACTACCGAAAGAAAGCAGGTGCTTTTGTTTTTCTCTCTCCAGAATGCCATGCAGATTGTGGGCTTCATGGATCACGAAGCTGAGTCTGTTTTGGAGGTGGTGGCAGCGGTATTGAAACTGGGGAACATCGAGTTCAAGCCTGAATCTCGAGTGAATGGTTTAGATGAAAGCAAAATCAAAGATAAAAATGGTAAGGCAGCGGAGAATCAGCATAGTTAAGGAAACTTGCATTGAACTTCTGCCCTGATTTTCAGTCTAGAAAGCAGTTTTGTTTTCCATTGGTTTTTTAAAAAAAGGAGAGAAACTACATAGAAATATCATCGCAACTAAGTTTAAGTCTTTGAAGTTATGCTTGTTATTCAGTTTGAGTGAAATTTAGAAAGAACAGACTAACCTTTGGTAATGATTATCCACAGCACACATACAGTCACTTCTTGTGTCCATCTTCTCTTGCCCCTCCCCCAGAGTTAAAAGAAATTTGCGAGTTGACCGGCATTGATCAGTCCGTTCTAGAAAGAGCGTTCAGTTTCCGAACTGTGGAAGCCAAGCAGGAGAAAGTTTCAACCACACTGAATGTGGCTCAGGTGGGTAAAATATCATGTACAGAAGAATTTTGAAGTTGGTGATATTTTTATTTTTTTATTTTTTAAATTTTTTTGTTAGTACTGGGGTACTAACCCGGGGCGTTTCTTACCTCTGGACTATACTTCCAGACTTATTTTATATTTTATTTGGAAATAGGGTCTCACTAAGTTGTTGAGAACCTCACTAAGTAGCTGAGGTTGGCTTCAAACCTGTGCGATCCTCCTGTCTCAGCCTCCCAAGCACAGGGATTATAAGCGTGCACCACCACACCCAGCTGAACTTGGTGATATTTTTATGTGACATTTTATTTTTTGCAACCTAGATCTCAGCTGTCATTCTGTGTGATGGTCATCATTCTAGCTAGTGTTGGAGTAGTGATGAATTAAATAGATAAGGATTCCTGCCCTCTTGGAGTTTAAAATCCTGGCGGGAGGAGTTGGATAATAACCATTCAACTTAATAAATTAATGATATGGCAATGTAGCAGGTGGGAAGTGCAGTGGACAAGGGAAAGGGAAGAGATCCATAGGGGCAGGGAAGCAGGGAGAGCGTGAGGATGGAAATGACTGGGGCATCTTGAGCTTAAAAGTGGCATGACTTGTTCTGTGTTTCAGAGGGTTATTCAGGTTGGATGTAGAGAACTGAGTCTAGAGGAGAAGGGGAGGGACTCTAACCCAGACTTGATGGTGTCACAGTACAGTCAGTGAGTTGTGGTCCTGTTCTGGATCTGTTTTGAAGGTAGAGATAGTAGTGTTTGCTGATGACTTGATGCTTGATGCACATGATTGATATATGTGAGAGGAGAGTCAAGGATGACTCAGAAATTTGGGTCGAAGTTACCAGAAAAATGCAGTTGCTGTTTACTGATTTGGGGAAGACTGGGAGAAGCCAGTTGTGTGGTCATATGACCAAACTGAACTCCCTGCCTTTCTTACTGGATTCCTTCTTTTCTCTACACTGAAACTAATTGTCTTTCTCAAGTAAAAACCTGAGCTGATGCCTTCTTTTCTTTTGGTTCAAGTTAAATGGATGGTTTTTTAGGTGGATGGATGGATTGTTGGAAGATAGATAGATGAATGGAGGTATATATACATGCATACCCAGGCAACACCTGTATCCCCATGTGATATAAATCCTTTGTTTTGTGGCTTAGATTTTTTCCCACCAGTTGATGGTGATACGGACTCAAATTAAGTGATGAATTTAGGGCTCTCCCCACGCATGCTACTTTGTTTTTTCTCTCTGGGATCCTCTCTGTCACTAGCTTAGATCCTCTATAAGACAATAGGGTGGAATTTGCCCTTCTCTCTGTTGTTCCAGAGTTAGACTGTCCAGATAACACAAGAACATCTATTGTCCTTTCCTTTCTTCCAACATCTTATTTTAAGTGAATTACTTTGATTGTGATAAATGCTATAACTTTATGTCTTAGGAGATTTGGTTTGTAGAATTTTTCCCTGGCTGTAAGTCATCTGTTCTCTTAAATTACGGTTTCTGCGGGCGTGTCTGTCCAAGACAGCCTTACTCTTCAAAGTTAGATGTTGAGCATCCGATTTCATCGAGAAGATGTTGAGAGTCTACAGAACACAGGCCTCTCCATGTGGGCCCATAGTAGGGAAATAATGGATTAGGAAGGCTTCAAGGAGAGGTTAAAGGATAGAGATATATGAAGAATAGACAAAAAGCATTCCAAAAAGAAAGCATTAAGAAAAGCTAGATTTGGCACACATATCAGGAACAGGATCCTTTGAGTGTGGCTTCAGCTTTAGATTTAGGAAGAGGATTCAGAGCAGCGGGCCTGCGAAGGTGGGGTCAGAGGGTGGGCCGTCTCTAGCACTGGTTGTCAGAACCAGGGTTAGGGGTTGTTAAACACTGCTTGTTTGTGGTTGTACTCGCAGAGTTTGAGTCTGCGGGTCTGGGAGAGGCACTAAGAATTTGTATTTCTAGTAAGTGCAAAAGTGCCTCCTTTGCTGCTGTTGTTTTAGGACCATGTTTTGAGAGCCTCTGAGTTTGGATATTTTTAATGATCAGAATAGAAGCTCTTATGTATATAATGATGCCAGAAAAAGCCTGTGTTGTTTAAGACCCTTTAGGGATGTATTTAGGGGCTGTTTTTATTGTGTGTTTTGCTTTCTATTTATCTTCTACAGAAACCAGACCCAGGTGCCCTTTACTTGATAAGCTTGAGTTACCTTGTTATCACTGGGTAAAACTTTTTCCTCATTTTTAAACCTTTAGCATGAAAGAATTTGGTTCGAGATGCTCAGTTTTTCAGCACCTTTGTCAAGTGTTGTTTTTAATGTAGTAGGCAGAGTATCTGGTTCTACTGATCTTATTGGTCGATTTTGATTCCGGCAAGAGAAGTGATTTGTTTCATTAGCTTTTCCTCATAGCTTTAATTCTTGGGGCCCAGTATCATCTTTATTGTCCCATGCCTCATTTCCCCCAAAAGATTTAGATCTTTCCCCAGATAGGATGACTAATATTAAAATAATAGAAACTCAAGACAGAGTTTATCATTTACTTTCAACTGCCTAACTCTCTCCAGGGCCTCCAAGGCCCCTGTAATCTGACCCTCATATTGCTCTCTAGCCATACTTACTTCTACCTGGTGCCTTTGCTTCTGCTCGTCTGACACCTCCAGGTCATTGCTCATTCCTTTGCCTTTGCCTGTATAAACAGCCTGCCTCCCTGAACCCCATCTAAGGCTTCCTTAATCAAATAGGCCTCTAGAACCTCCTTCTCTGAACTACTTTTTCTCTGCAGTTTGGCACTTCCCTACCCTTGTTTTACCTGAGTCAGTTGGATGTACCTGGCTCCACCTTCTGGAGGGTGGGTACCACATCTGTGTCTTTCTGCATCTCTACCTTGCTCAGCACATCCCATGCTGGGCCACGCCTGATTCCTGCCATCTTGGAATCAGATTTCACCTGGGATTTTCCTCTGTAAGCTTTGTACTGACACAGAAATGCATGGCCTTGCACAGCGTGCTTAGAATCTGAAGTGGTATATCAGCACACTTGGTGGCTTCCCTCATTTCTGCACACCTTATTAGCAGTTGTTAAATGGAAATAAGCATTCCCTCTCTTACTGCTTTATAGGATATTATATATTAAGCTGCATGAATCAGGCTCAAGAAGTCAGCAATAGGCAGCCTCTAGGGTCAGATAGAGTTCAATAGCATGTTTTATTTGACTAAAGGATAGTTTCTGCTTTTTTTTTTTTTTTTGCATTTTCAGTTTTGAATTTGAGCACATTTAACCTAGAACGCATCCTCTGGCTTCTGTAGGTCCCAGGTCCTATTCATTTCTCTCACACAGCCCCTGGGGGCACTTGATTTGAGACCTATGAACAAATATTTGTTTGAAAGAAGCAAAGAAGACTAATATTGGCAGTGCATACAACATAAAACCCATAAAGCTGTTTTGGCAGAATTAGCTGTCACCGTTAGTTAAGTTGCAGATTGAAGTGGTGCTTTGTTGGAAACAGATAGCATACAGCTTGAAAAGCTGGGTGACATGGAGATGAAAAAGGGCTACAAATATGGAGTATTTTGATATTGTATGGTATTTTGAGATAAAAGTTTGGAAGAAGAAAAGGAAAAGGTTTAAGAAATTATAGGCTCATGAGGTGTAGTAGAAGAAATGGATATGTCCAAAGTCTTAATATAAATCCACCTGTAGACTCTGTGCCGAGCACTGTTGTAAGCACATGAATCACCAATTTTAAGAAAGTAAAAAGAAAAAAGGGTATTGGGAAAGAATGCATATCAAAATTATATCTTACTATCTTTCTATCTTTTTCTGGTTTAGCATTTTACATGCATTTTCTACTATGGAATCATCTCTCCCTCTTTTTGTCTGCAGGTTTTTAGGTGTACTCTCTGCTTTTATCTGAGAGGTGGGGAGGGAGGTTTGAGATTCCATAGAAGTGTTCAGTGAATGGAAAGTTACTCTTTCAGCTGTATATTACCAAAGAAGTGAGTGTATTAAGCTGTTAGCCTCATTTAGAAAGAAGTGTGGAACAACTATTCTCCATAACCTAATAGGCTAATGCTTCCCATAAAATGTGTTGGTTTAATAATAACACCCAGGTCTACTTATAGGCAGCGGAATATACACATGCCAACAATGTGTTGAAAATAGCAGCAAGACCTCTAGCTTTCCTCTCCCAAGGCCTCTTTCTAATCAGCCTGCTGACATCATCCCCAGCTGCCCTGGGGAGGTGGTGTTGCCATGAGCACCTACTGTGTATCCAGTTCACTCCAGTGCAGCCAGGTTCTCCAGGCCCAACCGAAACCTCTCTGGTCTTCGCATGTGAAGTCTAAGATATATATGTTGGGCTGGGGATGTAGCTCAGTGGTAGAGCAGTTGCCTGGCATGCATGAGGGCTTGGATTCAATCCTGTGCATATCACACACACACACACACACACACACACACACACACACACACACACACGACATGTATGTCTTCTGTCTCTTCTTTGTCACATAGCTCTGAGCAGCGTTAAAAGTACCTTAATAAGCACATTAAAAGGATCTTATCTTCACTATACAACTTATAAAAACTCACTATGGAAGATTTTTAGAAAGCAGTCAAAAGGCCAAATAAAGGGAAATTTATAGATACTGTCATTGTGAGCCATTTTAAAGTATTTCCCTTGAGTTTTCTTTGTATAGGAATAAAAATTAGTTGTAGTTAAGTTTATAACTTACTTTTACTTTCATATAACCTAAAGATTTCTATTCCGCTACTTAATTCCTTAACTATTATTCTGTGATGACTGTGTAACATTATAGTGTTCATTTGTTATTTTCCTATTATTGGACATCTAAATTGCCTCCAGTATGTCTCTGTTCAATAATATTCAGATGAGTATCATTGTGGCAAAAGCTTTTCAATGTTTATAATTTGTTTCCTGGGATACAAGAAAAGTAAAATAACTTTCTTTAAATAAATTGCATAATTCTCTTAACAGCTTGACTGCCCATCTAGAGTATAATAAAAACTGGTTCTAAAATTTTTTTTTAAATAAAAGGGCTGTAAATATTTTTCAGAGTATTTTTATTATTTTATGGAATTTAACATTGTTGTAATTGTGTGTTAAGTCCCTTTTTTATTTTTTTATTTTTTTGATAGGCTTATTATGCCCGTGATGCTCTGGCTAAAAACCTCTACAGCAGGTTATTTTCATGGTTGGTAAATCGAATCAACGAAAGCATTAAGGTACGGAGTCTAGAAGCAAGGAAATCAATTGTAACGAATGCTATTCACAATATAAACATGAAGTTGGACAAAGTATAGTTTTAAAACCAACATAATTGATTACCACTTAAAATGGTCACTCCTGATTTAAGATTGAGATTTCCCAGGGACTTTGTTGACTTTGTCTTGTCATGTGTGTTTCATCTCACTGGTGCGCAGTCCAGTGGTCTTTGCAGAGTTGCTCTAAGTCTGGTTCTGGCTCATTTGCTGACTAGTCGTACACACTTGGCTGAAAAGTTTGCTTTGCCATTCAAGGCAGTAATATATTCTTATTAAAATGGCAGTATTGGACTAGGTGATTTTGAAACGCCATACATCTTGTAATATTCAGTGATTTTTTTCCCCTTTCTTTCTCTTTTTTACTTCCTACTTTTTTTCCTTTCTTACATTTTTCTTTAAGTACCACTGATATCTTTTTAAAGTCACCTATTAATAAAATTTCTGAAAGATTCCATACCAATATCTTATCTCAGAAGTTTTTTTTTTAAAAAAAAAACATCTAATTGCAGTTATTCTCCTAAGAAAAAACAGTTAATTGGCAATATATGTCTACACTCCTTAGATGATTTTTGTGTTATATTATGCCTAAATTAACTTATTGTTTTGAAATTCTTTTAAAGGCACAAACAAAAGTGAGAAAGAAGGTCATGGGTGTTTTGGACATTTATGGCTTTGAAATTTTTGAGGTAAGAGTTTAAAAAAAAATTAGCACATTTATTAAAGTGGTACACATGGAAAATAAATCTATTTTTCAGACAATATTTATGATAAAGAATTGTAACTTTAAATTTATAAATGACCTTTGTGCAGAAGTAAAAATGTTTAGCTCATTGGAAACCATTGCTGCTTTTAAAAATGTTTTTATATTAGTATTTGACTTTAGAAAAGTACAAGTTTAAAATTCTTTAAGACTTCATATAAAGACATGATGGCTTTGGCCATTCAGTCATTCATGGGTTGTTTGGAATGTGAAGCAGGTTAGTGTCATGGAAAAGGCCAGGAATGGAGCCAGACGTAGTTACTTCTTCTCTTGAGACACAGGAGAGGAGGGTCTAGATTAGATGATTCCATGAGTCTCATCAGGTCTCATCCGGCTATGGTCTTCCAATAATGAATTCTACAGAGGTTGAAATAACTTCTGAAGTATAGCATGAAATTTTGTTGTTGTTGTTGCTACAAATTAAAATGTTTAAACATTATATACTTATATTAGAATTTTCTGCTTAACATTAACATGCTAGCCAGGTGTGGTGGTGCACGCTTGTAATCCCCGCACTTGGGAGGCAGAGACTAGAGGATCGCACAGGTTCGAAGCCAGCCATGCTGGCTTAAGAGACCCTGTTTCCAAATAAAAGTATAAAAATGGGTCTGGGAGTGTAGCCCGGAAGTTGAAGGGTTTCCAGGAACCCCAGTACCACCAAAAAAAAAAAAACCCAAAAAACAAAAGCATTAACATGCCAACTTTAACATTCAGAAGCAGTTTTGAGGACACATTAAAACACTCACTTTTAGGAGTAGTATTTTACTTTGGTTAAGGGAAATAATGAGAAGATCAGGCTCTTCCTGTCTTTATTTCCTCCCACAAGTAATGATTTGTGAATTCATTTAAGCTGGCACTACCCAAAATGACCACTGAAAGAATTTACATGATTCAGAAAATTGGAGTCATAAGATCACAGGAAAAAATATCAGATCATTCCCTTCAACTAAACCAGGCCTTTCTAGCAAGTTATTTTTTCCTGTAACATTCATGTTTATAATAGTACATTCTCCTTCAATCATGTTCCAGGCTTAACAGCTACTAATAAGTATTTAGTAAGGGCTGACTGTGTACAAGCATTGTGGTAAAGGTTAAATGTGTATTGTCTGAATTTTCAGAACACTTTCATGAAAGTAGTTGTTACTGTTATTCCCACTTACAGATGAGAAAGTCAGGCCCTGGTGATCAAGGGACTCTCCCTAAAGTTATAAGACTACTAAATGACAGACCTAGGGCCTCCTAATATTTTCATTTATTATTTTCTTTCCTACTAGGGTTAAGACCAGGGCCATTTCTTCATCGTTATTCCCAGACTCACAGGTTTCTCAATATCTGGAAATAATAAGGAAAAAGATTGAATGTTGTAATTAGTCTTTGACTCAATCTATTTCTGTACTCTATCATCAATCCCAGCTCCTGGCCAGTGTTGGGACCCTTCCCAGAGGGAAATGTGTGTGCTGGCAGCTGCCCCCATAGAGTTCCCAGAACACAGCTTGTCAACGCAATGTCTGCTTGTATTGGTGCCCCTGTAGCAGAATCTGTAAAGGAAAGCTGCCAGTCCCTTGGTAAAAGGGAAATAGTTGAGGTTTGTGAGTTAGGAGTATTGCTTGTATATTCTCAGAAAGTACTGCCAAAATTCATTTCTTTCTAGCAAGACGCCACGTGACTGTCATTAAATGGTCAGAATGCCAAAGTCATTCTATGAAGTTGGCAAGGAGAAAGAATTCTTACCAGATACAAAGCTGATGTAAATTTAAGTGATTGCATAAGCAGGGTAGATGGTAAGCAGAGATTTTACTAGAAAGTTAGAAGAAAAAAAGGGCACTAAATATTATTTCTAAAATCAGTGATACTCATTTCATTTTAAGTTTGCCAAAATTTAAAAGATCAAAATGATGTATTGATATCGAGCCAATAGGTACATGCTTAATGTCATGTCACAATACATGGGAACTTTTAAAACTGGAGTAGGGTTATGTTGGGACATCCACTTAGCTTCATCTTCCAGTATGTCCTAAGATCACATTAACTCTGGGAAAAGAGATTGAAATAGCACCCAAAGGAACCTGAGTTATGTCATGAACAATTTGAATCTTTTCTCTAGTATTTACCAAGTGCCTGTATAGGCCAGATGCCAGTGGTAAACAAGGCAGAAATGTTTCTTGTCTGCTTGGAGCTTACTTGACTTTAAGACTAAAGGCTTGTCCATGCCTAAGGATAGATCCTATTGGGTGGGAAGGTCTAATCAAGAAACTAGATTTAAGAAAAAATGTGTTTACTATGGACTGAATCGTGTTTGCTCAGAACCTAATTGTATGTTCCTGAGTAAAATATCCTTTACTTAGCACTGACCTGTCAACAATCCAGGAATACTTTTCACTTACAGTTCATTTGATTTTTTCTTTAAGCCTGTCTTGATGAACTCCCTTCCCTTCTGCAAATGTTGGCATATCATCACTGTGTTCAGTTTTATCACAACTAGAGAATTCAGTGAGTGAAAACGCACGATTATGTTTCTAAATGCTCTTCTGCCATTCTTCAGAGGAATTCCTGCTTCAGTAGTTCTCAAACACAGGTGCACACTGGAATTATTTAAGGAACTTTTGAATATTCAGTGTGTGGGCTATACCTACAGCCATGATGCCAGGATCTCTGGGGTCAGGCCTCGGCATCAGTATTTTTAAGGCTCCTGAGTGATTCCATTGTGCAATCAAGGTTGAGACCAGCTATTCTAGCGGACAGTAATTGCCAGAGAAAACTAAATTCCAAGCTCATATGCTGTTCATGCTGTCTGACTTCTGTATGAAATACACTTGTAAAACATCAGGCCTCACCCTACTGTTCATCTATATTGAAGTCTAATATCTGCATATATAATATACGTAAAACCCAAACAGGCTACATCTTTATTCTTTTTAAGAAAACTCTAAGACAGGAAAAATTCAATTATTTCTATAGCAAATCTTGTGATAATCATAAAATAAATCACTGAAACTTAATTTTCTTTCTCTATACAGCAAATATTCTGTTCCTCTCTCCCCACTTCCTTCAGAGAATTAAGATTTATATTTTTGCTATAACTAATTGTTTTCTTCGTTTTCCTGTCTAAGCCTTCTCAGATTAATCTTTTTAAGCATCTTGATTTTTAATAATCTGTTGCTTTTTATTGTATAAATAAATTTATTTGCAAAGAATTCAGAATAGTATTTTCACTGGGTGCTTTTAGATAATTCTTTCTGCTTTTTGATACAGAATTACAAAGAATATTTTTTCTTTCTTTTAACAAATTATTCACAGACATAACCCAATTCTCAGCTTACATTTCCTTGGATTCTCAGCAATATAAGAACATAGGGAAACATCAGGGAGTTTATAATATTGAACACTAGGAACCCCATCTCATTAAGGACTTAAAAGTACCATAAACTAGAGTACCAGTGTTGCAGTATGGAAGAAATATTCAGATTTCATATCAATGCAAAAATGAACATTTCTATATTTTCTACCCACATGATAATAAACTGATGAGAGTATAAATAAGATTCTGCCTTTGTCCTTTAGCAAAAATTGACTGTAGGATTTAAGAGTTCTACCTTTTAGATTCCCATGAATATCACTTTAAAATTTGGGCAGTAAAAGTTCAGAACATTGTTTTAATGTGCTTAATTCTGCCTCCATGACCCCACTGACAGTTCCCTTGAAAACACTTTTCAGCTGAGCTGGTGGAAACCTTTCATTCCCTTTGGTCCCTCTCTAAACGGAAGAGGGAGACTGATGCATTAAACCGTGGGGTGATGACACATGGATTTGACTGCAAAACATTCCAGTACCAGCCAAGTGAATAAGGGCTGCCTTGCTGGCTCCGTGTGGCCTGATGTCAGCGTGGAAAACAGATCATTGGGACACTGAGACCGAAGATAAGGGAGTTGAATTAAAATCCATAGAAGAAGAAAGTCTAGCTGTAAATGCAGATAGAACATAAATCCAACCTTCCAGAGAAAGAATATTATAATCCAAATATTCCACACAGTTAAGTCTGGACATTGGAGTTTTGCTTTGTGGTACTGGGGATTGAGACTGGAGGCATTCTACCTCTGAGCTATACCCTCAGCCCTATTTCATTTTTTATTTTGAAACAGGGTCTTGCTAAGTTTCTGAGCATAGCCTTGGGGCTGCGATCCTGTCTCATCTTCCCAAGTACTAGGATTATAGGCACATGTCAGCGCACCGAGCTAAGTTTGGACATAAATGAAAAACATGGTCTTTGATTTCTGAGAAAAATTTATAGCATCTAAATAAGAATAAATGCTATTCTTAAAAAAAAAAAGTGGTATTACTTTCAAAAGTAAGTTGAACAACCTAAATTGATTCAACTCTTTTTCTAAGTATATAGCTAATGGGTATGAAAATTAGCATGTAGTTTACTGGGAAAATCTAATCATTTGTTTTCTGTAGACCAACAAAGCAGGCAGCAATGACTGATTATTTCACTTCTTATACAGTTGAGCCAATTTTATCCAGGCAAAATGCTAGTTATTTTTAATTATATACTTATCATCTTGCCGTCACAGGCCACGTTGAAAGTGATATATAGTAAGATAGACAAGATGTAATAATTGTTTCAAGTAGAACAATCTAATACTTGGGCAAGAGTCATCTTAGCCGAGTAAGTTTATCTCATAATTATAGGACTCTATTCCATATTGTTTTAATTCTGGCTATCATTGATACTTTTATACGTTCAGTTTTAGCTTGAAGATGAAGGAGACAAAATTTAAAATAGATTTAAAAATGAAAGTGGTGACAATTAGGGAAGGTATGCATGTATAAATTACTCTTACTCTAACTTTTAAAATCAAAACCTATTTAAGAAATCTCTCTAACACTGTTTTTTTTTTTTCTTATTGTAGTATTTACCCAGAAGAAAAATGTTATATATTTAAAGGGGAATTTTCTAAAAGTTTGGGCCGCTGTTCAATTTTATGAGTGACTACAAAGGAGAATATTTAATGTTAAATGTTTTCCTCATATGTTTTCAGAGTATTTTTGAAGTTTGCCTTCTTAAAACATTATTGCCTTGAGGCCTGTTTCTTGACATCATGGTTTTTAAAGAGGGATTGTGGTTAAATGCATTATATTGCTCTGTAAGAAGAGTATTACGATTGGGAGCTGCCAAAAACTTTATGCCAAATAAATATTTGCTAGGACTAACAGCACATTTCATAGCACTATTATAGCCCAATTTCCCTAAAACTCAGTAAAACATTTTGAGTTTTATTATATTCAAAATCCTATAGCTTTATGTATAAGCATACTTTTTCATGTACTAGGCAAGAGACTTCATTGTATGCAAATATATATTATGTTATATTCAAGTGAAAGTGCTGAATTACAAGAAATATAAATATGTAACTACCTTATTTTTGCTTGAGTAATAAGGTCTTTGAGTGTGAACTGCCCACTGGTTCTAGCAAACTTCTTGTTTCATCATTCCAAATACAAAGGGAACACAGCTGCCCCTTGTATTTACCTCTTCCTTTTAATATTGATTGCATAAGTTTATTAAAATATCCATCTGCCTTAATGAGTAGAAGATATCCTTAGTGTGCTCTTTTGCTAAGGAGAACAGACCAGCACTTTTTATACATTTAAAAAAAAAAAATCATCCCTCTTGGAAAGTTCGTGATTGATAGTTGGTAGTATAAACCAGTTATGAACTCTACTGGGAGTATGATTTTCTGTTTCTTTGATGTTGGAAGGATGGACTCAAAGCCTAGAATTTCATAAAGAAGCCCTAGAGTTTGATATTTTGGTATATTATATGCTTCTAAATATAGAAAGAGTTCTATGTCCCGGTCTACAGTTGGTAAGGAGCATGAAGCGGCATAGCACCCAAGCACCTTCTCTACTGCTGTCTGTCGAGAGTAGAGGGTGGTTCCAAGCTTCATTCAAAGGGACTACAGAACAAAAAAATCTTGGCCAGGTGTGGTGGCACACACTTGTAATCCCCGCCTGGGAGGCTGAGACAGGAGGATTGCACAGGTTCAAAGCCAGCCTCAGCTACTTATGAGGCTTTCAGCAACTTGGTGAGACCCTGTTTCCAAATAAAATAGAAAATAGGTCTGGGAGTGTAGCCCGGAGGTGGAAAGTCCCTAGGTTTCATCCCCAGAACTGCAAAAGAAGAAAAAAAAATCTCAGAATGTACTTGTTTGAAGATGCTTCAGAAAGTATTAGTTTTGTCTCATAGTCTGTGTGGTTAAGACAGTAAGAAAAATTTCCTGCTTGGAGCTTGGGTAGAAAACTGTAAAGAGATGAGTCATTCCTGAGCTCCAGCTTCTGCCCACTTCCTGCTCTGGAGACTTTGATTCATGAGACTGACACCAGGGAGAGATGCTGACTGCTCATACAGTTCTTGACAAACCAAAAAAGTATTCAAATATAAAGTTGCTCCAGGGCATTCATATTTATGCGAAGGCTTCAGGACTCAGTTTAACTATTTTATGAAGGCGAAAGAGGAAAGAACCTGTGTTGAAAATGCTATTTTGAATGCCGGGTGTGGTGGCGCACGCTTGTAATTCCAGCACTTGAGAGGCTGAGACAGGAGGATCGCACAGATTCGAAGCCAGCTTCAGCCACCTAGTGAGGCTCTCAGCAACTTAGTGAGACACTGTTTCCAAATAAAATATAAAATAGGTCTGGGCATGTACCCCGGGGGTAGAAAGCCCCTGGGTTTCATCCCAGAACTACAAAAAAACAAAAAACAAAGAAAATGCTATTTTGATTTAACACCTATATAAATGGAGTAATGAGTTAGACGTGTACACAGTGGAATTATCTGAAATGTTACCAGGCTGTTTCTTAATTTTTCACAGATTATTTGCTCTTCAAATTTTGGGGGTGGGTGGATTCTGGGAATGGAATCCAGGGGCATTCAACCTCTAGCTACACCCCCTGCCCTGTTTTGTTTTGTTTTTATTCTTTATTTTGAAACAGGGTCTCACAAAGTTCCAGAGGACTTCACTAAGTAGCTGAGGCTGTCCGTGAACTGTGATCCTCTGGTCTTAGCCTCCCAAACGCTGGGATTACAAGCGTGTGCCACCATGCCTGGTTGCTCTCCGAATTTTTGCATATTATTTTTAATGCCATGTGAAGTTCCATTTCCCCCCAAAATTTAAGCAGTGTCAACAATTTAAACTTAGATCTAAAAAATTTAGCCTTCAGTTTCAGCAGTAATTATTGCCTTGGTTATTCACGATGGTTTGTAGTGTGGAGCTGTGTTTGAAGAAGATGTTTCCATGTGGAAGTACATTAACCTCTGCATTGATGATTGTGGTATCCTAGTTTCGTCTTGGAATTTTTTTTGTTATTTTTAGTAAAATAATAAAGTTGGAGAGTCAAGTTTTTGTTCCTGGGCCATCTCCAGAGTACTCTCTTCTTAACCATCTTACCTGTTTTGGAAGGGGAGGCTCGGCACAGTACCACACAGGGATGGGTCATGGGAGGTGGGAAGGGAAGTACTTCTTCATCTTGCTGGATGTCTCCACTCTTCAGCAGTCTGCCAGTTGCTTCTGCCCTTGACCTTTTTTTTTCTTTTTTGGTGGATATGGGCTTTGGTGACATGCCATGCAAATTTTTTTTTTTTTTCCTGATTATTTAGAAGTCAGAGCATTCTATTCTGAAGCCTTAAGGCTTCAGGCAAGTTGTATTTTTTTTATTATTATTATTTTAGTCAAACTATTTTTATCCTGCATAGCTCTTCCCTAGGAGAGCAAAACTAAGACACCAATGCGTAGGTACAGTGGCCCTGTCTTTTGGATTGTTTGCACACGTCCTGGTATAAAGGTGTTTACCAATCAAAAATAATAGTCTGGATGATAAAAGCTGTCATTTGCAACAATGAATAACTCAGTAAGTGTTTACTTTTAGAAGTCTATTGCTAATTAAGAACTGACTGCATTTTGTGTAATCTGTCCCTCTGCACCAGAATGCAGTAAGTATCAGCTGTTTGCAGTGCTGGTTTGTTGCATGCCCCTCTGTTAAGCTTCTCCGGTCTTGTGAGTTTTGCAGTAAATGGTTGTTGATTAACTGTGTGGGTGCGGCATACAGAAGTCATACAGGACTTTGTAAAGGCTTACAGTAAATTTAACTTCGCTTTAACTTAATCGTTAAATTGTATAGCAGTTGTGAAGCTTTGCCTCTGGTTTCTAATCTGCTCGTGTGTTATTTCATAGTCCTATATTAGAAGTGTGTTTCAAACTGTTCATAGCCACATTACCTGTCTAAAGACACTGGTTGCTTTTGCCTCCCTTCTCATTATTTATCATTGAAAAATAAGAGTAATTATGTCAAAATAGATCCATAGGCACAGACTTGCAAGTAACAACATGATTTGCACCATGCATATTTTCTAAAACAAACCAAATACATGTTTATATTAGCCATTAATTAGCCACAAATGTGGTTTTCATTTATGATGGTAGCATTACGTAAGGCTGTATTTTACCAAGCCAAGAAAGTTCACTCTTCTCATGTATGAAATTACTTTATGCTGGTTAAATTAATAAAAAGACACTTAAGCCAGACTGACTTCAGTCTCTAATCAAAGTTGTTAGCTCTGGAGTTCTGTAAGCTTTGTGTGAAGATGCACATTGGGGAATGACTTTTCCATCTAAGATTGTCTTTATTGAAAGTATTAAAAATAAATGTTTGCTCTTTACTATGAACCTTCAAGGTATTTTGGGGAGGAAAAATAAAACGTTTATTCTTTACTAAATTTTATATTCACAAGACCAGGCAGGAATAGTGCATTCACATGTGTCATAGTTTAGAGTTAAAAATTTTTCTCTGGTCAAGACATCACTATTGACTAAAAATCCTTAGCTGACTTCCAAGAAAGAATGTAGTCAGATGCTGCCTCTTAAGTCTAATTTAAAAATTTGTCCCAGGTAGAAACAAAGTTGATTCTAAAAGCTGCAACTTCCCAAACACTCCTGCATTTTGTGTTCTGTCATTCTGGGGGGTGTGGCAGTCGCTGGCTCTGCATTCACAGGAGCAGTGAGCTTCCTTAAACTCCTTGACTTGTGGACCTTCCTTGTTCATCAGACTAGGTCCGGCCACCTCGGTGGGAAAGAGTCAAGCTCACTGGGGTGGAGTCATTCTGCCCCCTACTCTCACTGCTGCTATTTCTTGGCAAAAAGGAGAGAGGTGGAAATGACAAGCTTTAATATCAGATCTACCTCTTCCTGGAAGGTGTGGTCCTAGGTGGAATGTATTTATTTGTGAGACATGTGTTTCGTGCTTCAGTATGTGCAGCAATACATTAAGTCTATGGATTGTCCATAAGAGATTAGGCACGGAGTTTCCATGAGGAAATTTGTAAGAAATTACTCTAATATGAAAGAGAAACTGCTGGGACTTGAGCCTGATACAGTGTTGGCCTTTTAAGAAGAAAGATGGTTTCTTGCTAAGGAGATGGTATGGATATGTCTTTGGGTCTCCTTTGGGTCTCTATTTGGTAGGAGCTTCATTCACTCATCCAGTACTAACTATTGATTAGTTTAGAGGCAGGGTGTGAGGCCTGGAAGTACAGCTAACGAGAGAGCGTGGTCAGCCCTGGCCCTTCAGGAGCGTACAGCTAGTGAAGCCCAAGAGGGAAACTGGTCAATACATGTGGACACATGTATGCACATTTATAGCCACATAGCAGATGTCAGTGAGGCATCTGCCCCTGGCTAGGGACAACGAAAGGTCAGGACAGGAGACTCTGTTGAGCTCTAAAGTTTGACCTGAGAATTGACAAATTGGTGACAGAGACCATGCATCTCACCATTGTTACTGATCCTCAGGGGGATTTTCTTTTTTCTTTTTTAAACCTCAAGTGCTTCTCTGTCAACTAGAAATCTTTGTCTTTTCAATGCAGCACCATTTGTGTCTATCTCATCCATTCAGTTCCTCATGAGCCATTCTCTAAGCACCTTGAGGGCAACATCTGTCCCTAGATGCTTTGTGCTGGCCACAGTTGGGTGCTGTTTCTCATGGGTTGAGGTGTCTGAGTGTCATTGTTTGGGAGAGCCAGTGGCGTGGCCTGTAAGTCTTTTTTTTTTTTTAATTTTCTCCATACAGGATAACAGCTTTGAACAGTTCATTATTAATTATTGTAATGAAAAACTGCAACAAATCTTCATTGAACTCACCCTTAAAGAAGAGCAGGAGGAGTACATACGGGAGGTAACGTTGAAATGCTTCTTTATAATAATAACTGTTTTATTCATAATTTTAATTCCAGATTCAGAAGACTGTCTAAACATGATCCAAAAGTCAGATGTATCTAAACTTAATCATATTGTGGCTTTTTTGTTTTTTCAGCATTACGTAGCTAGTGTCCAGGACAATACCTGGCACATGGTGGGGGCTAATAAATACCAGTGGGCAGCCTCTATCTCAGTGGGTTCCCATGTAATGATGTCGAATCGTATGTTGATAAAATAGAGATAAGCCAGGCATGGTGGTGGGTGCTTGTAATCTCAGTACTTGGGAGAATTGCGGGTTCTAGGACAGCTTCAATGTAGCAAGATTCTCAGCAACTTAGAGGGACCCAGTTTCAAAACAACTAAAAAATGGCTAGGGGTGTGGCTCAGAGGTAGAATGTCCCTGGGTTCAATCCCCAGAACCACAAAAAAAAAAAAAAAGGAGAGAGAAGAGATGGATGGATGAAATATTGTAGTGCATCCATTCAATAAACTACTACTCTGCCATAAAAAGGAATACATAGTTGATATGCACAGGAGCACAGGTGACTATCAGATGCATTATGGTAGGTAAAAGAGCCATATTGAAAAGGCTTTGTACTGAATGGTTTCATGAATACCTCATTCCAGGAAAGACAGGGCTACATGGACAGATTGCCAGGAGAAAGCTGTAGTCAGTGGTCACCAGGGGACAGGAGTAGAGGGAGGGCGTGGCCACAAAAAGACCACAGGAGGAAAATTTGGGGCATTCTTATGCTGGTGGTTACATAACACTGCACATTTCCCAAAACTCTGAGAACTGTGTACCAGAAAAACTCAGTATCACTGTAAGTAGATGTGAAAATAATTTGAGACTTTGCTTAATTTTAAACAGCATTGATTTTCAAAATTTGTAATGAAAAGAAGTGACATTTGTTGCGTAGTTACTATGCACCTGGTATTGTATTAGGTGCTATGTCAGGATTATCTTACTTGATATAATTTAAAAATAACCAGAAGTAAATGTTTGCAAAGCTTTTTCATCTTTTTGTTGTTGCTGCTGTCAGAGAACTGGGGATCAGTAATGTCCTTTTAGCTTTAATTCTAAAACACACACTTGAGTTTCACCCTTTCATTTTATAAATAGCCATTCTTTTAAGCCGGGCGTGGTGGCACACGCTTGTAATCCCCGCGCTTGGGATGCAGAGACAGGAGGATCGCGCAGGTTCAAAGCCAGCCCCGTGCACTGGCTTAGGAGACCCTGTTTCCAAATAAAAATGTAAAAATAGGTCTGAGAGTGTAGCCCTGAGGTAGAAGGGCTTCCAGGAACCCCATTACCACCAAAATAAATAAATAAATAAATAAATAAATAAATAAATAAATATAAATAAATAGCCATTCTTTTTACAAGTATGAAATAATTTCAAAAGTAAAACATTATTTTATTGTGTAGATATTTCTAATGTCATTGTTAATCCTCAGTAACTTAGTAAAGTAACCCATTGAATTTTAAGCAGAATTCTAAATATTTTATCTTTGTTTTAGAATGATCTTTATACTTTACAAATGTTTTGTCTGGCACCTTTTAGTAACATAAAATCCTAAAACCAAGATTTATTCTCTTCCTGTCTTTTCATTGTAAAGAGAATACCCAAACTTTGATATGTAACTTAAAACAGTTTGTACAGATTGTCTGAAACACTTCTAAGAATATATAGAAAGATCCCTAGCTTGCTTGGTAATTTCTAAATTTTCCTCTTAGAGGAAAAATAAATGTTTACACTTCTGGTCAAAGTGTGAGCGCATAGGGAATGACTGCATTTGACCTTACAGATTGGGCTTTGTAGCTGGCCTTAGAGCCAATGGCTAGGTTTCCTTGTCTTCCCATAAACTGAAAATACTTTGTCTCGGTGGTTGGCTTCTTTTCCCTCTTTTCACTTGAAATAGTTAACTGCCTTGCAACTTAGGAGTAACCTTAAAATTAATTTTTTCCTTGTGACGACAAATAAAGAACAGAAAAATCTAGGTCTTAGATTCCTGGGATCAAGTTCAGCCTTATTTCTTTATAAACATTGTAAATATACACAAAGTAATCTTGACCCGAGGGCCTGTTGAGTAAATATTTGGACCAGAGCCAGCCAAGTGCATGGGAAATTGCCGCAGATGGGAGAGAGGAATGGGAGGCCCCCTCCGAAGCAGGTCAAGGGCGTTTGCTTGCATCAGATTTTGTCAGCGGTACACTGCCGCATTCCGAAAGTTTTGGGAACCAAAAGATGACATTTGCAACACCCAATCTATAAAGAAAATTAACTCAGGGAGAAAGTGAAATGTGGTAATGATGGGAAATGTCTGTTTTCTCGGATGGAAATGTCGTGGCATCATTACAGGAATTTGAATGTATTGTGCTTTGTTTTTTAGGACATAGAATGGACTCACATTGACTACTTCAATAATGCTATCATTTGCGACCTAATAGAAAACGTGAGTACTTAGGTGTCATTTTCTAATGAAGTTCTTAGTCATATAATTCAGTACATTCATAATATCGCACTCCCTTAGAGGCTAAGCATCCATGGTTTCACAGTTTGGGAAACTTTATAGTAGCCCTAAGAGATCATTCACAGTTCTTGAACATAGCTCACCTCATTGGCTTTATCACAGTCATTTTGGGGCCTTCAGCCACTGAACCCTTAAGTTCACCAGCTTTCTTGTGTGATTGGAAGTCAAGTCTAATCCATGGCTCTTGGGAAGCCAAGCCTGATCAGAGTAGGCTACAGCAGTCACGGTTTTCTGCAAGTCAAAAACCTCTTTCACATCTACAACTAATAACCCCTTCGTGTACTGTTCAAATTGAGATAAAGGAGTAAAAAGGGACCCTCAGGAGCTGAGTTAAGTGGGACCTCAGAAGTGGCTCAGCAGAGACCTAGCATTGATCCAAAGAATGTATACAAAAGGGTGTTTATGTGACTGCAGGTGGCTAAGGACCTGGACGTTTTCAGATGACCCAAGTCTGTGTATGTATATGAAAAGACTCAAAGCAAGAAAAGAAGCTTTCTGAATCTAAGATTTTTGTTTTTAAATTATGGTCGTCTATAGTCTATTATGTTTATTTCAAATGGGTTACTTGTGTGTGAAAGCAGGAAACTCTTTTGCTCTATGCTTAGGATTACTAAAACAATTTGAGACGATGGTAAACTTGATTGTCCTAACAGCAGTCTGTGTGTGTGTGTGTGTGTGTGTGTGTGTGTGTGTGTGTGTGTGTGTGTGTGGCGCCTTGGGCATGATAGGCAAACACTCTGCCACTGAGCTATGTCCCAAACCCCTAACAGTCTTTTTAACTGTCAGAGTAGGTAAGTGCTGTGTTTCAGGAGCACTATCACAGGCTCTGAATGTACAATAAATAGTTTTCTACTTTAATAAGTCATTTTGGGTTTCTTAAAAGCTACATGTTTGATTATACTGAACATTCAAAGCTGTACTCTAAATCATTGCGATTTTTCAATAACTAATAAGCTTTGCTCTGAAAAGTCTGAACAGTGTTAGAAAGGGAACACTTAGTAGTTCACAGAAGTATTCATAGCTCTAGCTTAAAAGCCAAAAAATCTGTAGATTTCCTGAAAACTTTTTCTAGTAAATATTATGACCAACCAGATTTGGTGGGAGAACTTTAACTTTCAGGATTCTTGCCTAGCTTGTTTTTCTTCATAAACAACAATGCATTTGACTATATACCTTTAGGAAGAGGGAAAAAAGATAATACAGTTAATGCAATTAGGTTATGTTAGCCCCAAATCCCCTTGCCTATGTGATTGAAGAAATTATGTTCACGTAACAACCTACATCCATAAAGGAAGTGTTTCCTTTCAGCATCATTAAACAATAATGTTTATTCTGGGGATGTTATGATCACACTTGATTCCTAAGAGTCCACACTTCCCCTGGGTTTTGTGTGGAATGAATCAGTGCTGGTCACAGGATGTCATGGCCTTGTGAGGAAAAGGAGAGAGGAACAGGAGCCTTTGCTTTGGTGGAAGTGGGTGGGGTTGGGGGTCAGCGGAGTGGATTGTTTTGAAATCAAGACTTATGAGCCTGTAGGGACGATCTAAGGAACAACAGCCTTTATTTAGCAAATAAAGTATTTAGAATACTCCTGATTTCTGATTCAGTTTGGGCTGACTGCTCTTAAAATAAATGTGATCATAGGTTCTGAACACATAAGAAATAAATTGTCGCTCATGTTTAACATCCATTTAGCAATTTTATATGGGAGCAAGAATTTTATTCTAAACAGATAGTCTCGAAAACAGCTTGATTACAGTGATTTAGAGCGGCATCCCAAATCACAGCACTTCTTTCTCCAGAAATTCAGCTTTATTTTGAACACACGAACAATTTAGAAACACAAAACCGATTTCCTTCATAAGCTGTGAATCAATCAAATCATGGCCTTGAGAGACTGCCTAGTGATTTGTGATGTGCTGTGGACTGTATTGTGTAGTTTCTGACTTTCCAATTTGTTCTGGAGTCTTTGAGGTCTAACTTGTCTTGTTCTAACAGTAAAGATTTCGCTTCTACTGAGGTGGTTGAGGAGACTTCCGGTTCCTGTTCGGTGGGTGGGGGAGTGAGATATGAACATAGACACTTCCACCCACACACACACACCTGGGGCACTTCGGGAAAGGGCTGATTTCTATGGCATTTGTTATTTATTTTGATTTTCTGGTTTTTGTTGTAATGGAACAGAATTTGCTTGTGACCAAGTTGATTGTGTTTAATAGTGTAATTAGGACTAATTGTTCAAACAATACCACAAGGAAGGTAGGAAACATTTTTATTTCCTTCTTTCAGAACACAAACGGAATCCTGGCCATGCTGGATGAGGAGTGCCTGAGGCCGGGCACGGTCACTGACGAGACCTTCTTAGAAAAGCTGAACCAAATCTGTGCCACCCACCAGCACTTCGAGAGCCGGATGAGCAAGTGTGCTAGGTTCCTGAATGACACCTCTCTGCCACACAGCTGCTTCAGGATCCAGCATTATGCTGGCAAGGTACGGGGCTGCAAGGACCCAGTCAGCCTGCAGAGTTATTCCTGCAAGAAGAATGTGCCTCGGAGATGGGAGTTCTAAACACTGTTAACTTGTGGGGGGAGTTGACCTGAGAAAATAGTTGGATCGAGAAACATTCAATAGAAATAGAACTTGGACCATGTGGAATAAAATGTTACTAATACGGAGACTGCAAGCAAAGCCAGTGGACTTAATGAACAGTCCAAACATTTTCAAAAATTGATTTTTTGATTTTCAAGTGCTAAGCTATCCTATAACAAATACCTATTGACACTAATAAAGATTTGATAGTAAAAATTGGGAAATCAATAAAGATAAAGTAAGGCTTAAAAGCATGTGCCATTTAACAGAAATAATGATTTCTTAGATTGGGATTTTGAAACAATACAGAGAAAGATACTTTTTTTTTTTTTTTTTTTTTTGCAGTTCTAGGAATGGAACCCAGGGGCATTCTACTTCCGAGCTACACCCATAGCCCTATTTTTTATTTTTAAACAGGGTCTCACTGAGTTGCAAAGGCATCACTAAGTAGCTGAGGCTGTCCAAGAACCCTGCAATCCTTCTGTCTCAGCCTCCCAAATGCTGGGTTATAACCGTGTGCCACCATGCCCAGTGGGCAAAGATACTTTTTTTGAAAAGTATTTTTTGGTGATTATTTGATGGAATTAATTTGATGTATAAAAGTAATGAAAGCTGGGCTTGGTGGTACATGCTTGTAATCCCAGTACTTGGGAGGCTAGGATGGGAGGATCACAGGTTCGTGGCCAGCCTCAGCTACTCTGCAACTCAGTAAGACCTTGTTTCAAAAATAAAGAATAAAAAATAGGGCTAGGGTTGTAGCTTGGAAGTAGAATGCCCCTAGGTTCAATCCCCAGTACTGCAAAAAAAAAAAAAATGTAATATTAAAAACAATTTTGACAGTAAGTAGATTAATTTGGGGAATTCTTAAAATTATTATTAATACCCTTTATGGCAAATTTTAAAGGGAAAATACATATTTAGCAAAAAGTAGATATGTAGATTTTGAATTATTTCAACTTTAATACTTTATTTTTATTGGCCTTTTTATATAGTGGGGAATTGAACCTAGTATCATTTTACCTCTGAAATACACTTCCAGTTCTCTTTTATTTTTATTTTTCATTTTTTTAAAAAAAGGTCTCGCTAAGTTGTTGGTCTCAAACCTGTGATTCTCTTGCCTTGGCCTCCCAAGCACTTGGATTATAGGTGTGTGCCACCACACCTGGCATTATATTATTAAAAGATACTTACCTGATCAGTTTCTTTGTTGCTTTAGTTTATTCATGAAAATGTTAGTGTGACCCCTACTTTTCCCATCTTCTTTAAAGTAGACTAGAACTGACACGTGTGATCTAAAACATGAAACCTCAAAATATATTAAAATGCCAAGAAAAGCTAAAATTCTTTGAAAATGTTCTGGTAACATTTGGGAAGTTGATTCTTGCAAATCCTGAAGGGTAATAGAATTTATTTTGGTTTCTTCAGCGTCTGACTAACGCATCTGGTACTTTTGATGGTGAAGGAAGACGCTTCAGTGTAGATAGTCTTGGGAAATTCTTCACGTTGCTTGATGATAATGTAGGACGCGGTATGCTAACTTCTGAATCCTACTCTCTTGCTCACAGGTGCTGTACCAGGTGGAAGGATTTGTTGACAAAAACAATGACCTTCTCTATCGAGACCTGTCTCAAGCCATGTGGAAGGCTGGCCACGCTCTCATCAAGTCCTTGTTCCCTGAAGGGAATCCCGCCAAGATCAACCTGAAAAGGCCCCCGACAGCAGGGTCACAGTTCAAGGCATCTGTGGCCACTCTGATGAAAAACCTACAGACCAAGAACCCAAACTATATCAGGTACTTCTGGCACATGACGTATTTTGTCAGTTCAGATCCAAGAGTCTGCTCAAGATATAGCATTTTCCTGTTTGCTTAAAGCTGAATAGACCCAAGCAGAGGATAGCCGACATAATTACACAATCAAATAATGTGATATCTCAGGTTGGCTTGCAACTTTCCTTCTTTCTTCAGAAATAAGGAAGGAGAAAAGTAAAAAAAAAGAAAAAAAATGCGAGGGGGGGGGTGGTGACCATAGATACTTCAGAAAATTGGATGGTGGGTACATAGCAGTTCTCAGCTTTCTGTATATTTAATTTTTTAAATGACAAGTTAAGAAACAAAGTGTAAAATGTTTTCCTGATCAGGATTTTGCAGAGAGCTCTTTTGTTTGCTTCATTTTGGATTCCTGTGAGAGTGACTGAGGGCAGAGTGGGGAAACAAGAAGAACTTGGGGTGCACCCCACCTCTTGCTAGGAAAGAGACACCCCCTTCTTTTCGAGGAGAGCTGTGGGCCAGGAAAGAGTATTGACACCTAAAACAACCTGAATTTTTGAAGGCTGTAGAAGTCTGGGCTCTTTTTTCCCCGCTCCTGGCATGTCTTAGATGTAAGTTTCTCCAGATTCAGGAGAGACCAACTAGGATTAGAATTTGCTGTGTGTGTGTTTGGCGAACTAGACAATAGGAGGTATGCTCTCTGGTGGGTCAGATCTTATAGAGCGCACCATACCCACAAGCACCTCCCAGAGCTGGCCTCGAAAATTCACTCATGAAGAAACTGGAGTGAAGGATGGTTTTGTCTTTCACTTGTTTACCTGATATATATTTATCAGTAAAAATATAATAGACAAATCCCCTGGTTTATTGCTATCAGGTTAGGGTGTATATTTAAAGAAAATGCAGGTTTTTAAAAAAATGAACAGGAAAGTTTTTGTGATCAGTTGCTATTCTCAAGTGGATTTTTAAAGCTATGTTTTATTGGAGTGTCATTTACGCAAAGTGCACAGAACCTAAACAGCTCAGTGATTTTGCAGTCATTCTATATATACATTGGCAACCACCACCCAGATCATGACAAAACATTTTTATCATTCCTTAAAAGTTTCTTTATCCCCCTCCCTTTTAATGTTTTTTTCTAAATGATTAAGATTAAGAAATCCTAATAAACCCAAGTTTGTGAATACGCTATCCAGTGTTTTCTTCTGGAATCTTTGTAGTTTTCAGATTTAGTTTCATTTCTTTTCTGCACATAGATATCCATTGCCCTGACACCATTTAGAGAGAGAGAGAGAGAGAAAAAGTCTCTTTTTTCCATCTTGTTGTCTTGGCACTTTTATTGATAATCAGGTGATTGTATGTGCTAGATCTAAACTTAGTAGAATGGTCCAGTGACCTATTTGTCTGTCCTCACTTTTGCCAGACTGGGGACATTATCCTTATAAATGGTTAAAAAAAAAAAAAAGCATAAAAACACCAAGGTGACTACGGAGTTTAAAACCTAAAATATTTGTAATCTTTTAGGTGTATCAAGCCAAATGATAAAAAGGCAGCGCACATCTTCAACGAGAGCCTGGTGTGTCATCAGATCAGGTACCTGGGTCTTTTGGAGAATGTCCGAGTGAGGCGGGCAGGCTATGCCTTCAGGCAGGCCTATGAACCTTGCCTGGAAAGATACAAAATGCTCTGTAAGCAAACGTGGCCTCATTGGAAAGGACCAGCAAGGTAAGAAGTTCATTGACCGTGTGCAGAGTGAATTGTTTAAAGATGCAAATAACGGGTTTCCCTCATACACTGTTAAGCAGAACAGTTTTATAAAAAGTTCATTATACCCTCTTTTAGGATACCATTTGGCTAATTCTCAATTCATTGTCGAGGTCTCAGTTTTTTCAAATGTCAGAACCTATCAAATCCATATTTGGAATTTGAATGTCAAGAAAAATATGCCCATGGTAAGTTCATAGGAGATCATTTATAGTTGATACACGTCCTCGTGTAGATCATAGAAGGGTGGAGTTAGAGGCAGCTTGGGTCACCACGTTCACTTTTCACTTTTCACATGGGGAATTTGTCCCAGAGAGAGTTGGTAGATAGAGCAAAGGTCCCAGTCTTTACCCACAGTCTACCCCAGTAGAAGTAGAAAACATGGAGCAAATAGGACTCATTTTCAATGTTGTTGCTGGTAGAGCTGGATCAAAGAATATGGCTTGGTTCTAAGATGCTGTGGTTTTCAGCTGGTCTTCCCTGACTTGTGCTCACCCATCCAGTCCCAGAGTGCTGGATACTGCAGGCCGGCCTCCTTATCACCACAAGCTCCCCACAGACAGAGACAATCTGCATGCTGGAAGGCAGCTGCTATGGGAGAAAAAGTAGGCCTGTCTTGTGCAGTGACCTTTCTTCTCTCCCTTCTCTGTGGGCTTCTGGAAGCTCTCATGATCTGACAAGAGGGCCAGCATGCCTGCCTCATGGGCAAGGCAGGCACTTGGGGATTTTCTTTTCACTGTACTAATGTTGCCTCCACATTCTCAGTGGACCTGGCCTTACACAGTAATGTCACCAGTAATTAGACACATACCCTATGTTACAAGAAGATACAGAAATCCAGACTCAAGATGTGGTCTCTGATGCCTAGTTCAGTATTTGAATAATATAGTATCTGGGCAATGATTCATTTCCCACTGCTGGTTTCTAGGGTAGTATGGTAAATGTGTACCATAATACAGAATGTGCAATTACTCCCTGCCTGGCACCTAGTCCACAGATTAGTTGAGTGAGGCTAATTGAAAAACTGATGTTGAAACCATGGTCCAGATGCCTTTCCCACTGTGCGAGGCCTGTGTTCTCCACGTTCTTGTCCACCCTCTGAGGGGCAGGAACTGTGTTTATAATGTTTTCAGGTATTAATTGGGTGTATTCTATAACTAAATTTGTGTTTCCTTCACATCTTCCTGTCCCTAGTTGATACATTAGTATATTTGATGCATTACCTCTCATAAAGAAATCAAGAAATTGGTTTTCCTATCACATTTTCTTAGAATGTATAGTTGTGACTTTCTTTTTTAGTGTTTACTGGAGTTGGCCTAATTTGTGGAATTCTGTCTTAAATATTCCTTAATGGAAGGATGATTACTGAAAGAGCAGTTACATTTAGGGAGTGTAGCTGCTTTTTATACATCTGAAAACTTGACGTCATGCTATATGCTAAACCTCTTTTTATAACCCAGAAAGTCATTCTTTTTATTTTTGTTTCTTCTTCTAGGTCTGGCGTGGAGGTTCTATTTAATGAGCTAGAGATTCCTGTGGAAGAGTACTCATTTGGTAGATCAAAGATATTCATCAGAAACCCAAGAACAGTATGTAATCAAATTTCTTTTTTACACTCAGAACTTAAGCTAGACTCATAGAGGAAAGTTTCCACAAGATGCTTCAGTTTGTAACATTACTTAAGATGTTACCATGAAGCTGCACTCCTGTGTTTATCTGCAGATATCCAAGAGGGTGGGGCAAGTAAAGGGTAGGGGAAGACCATGTATATTACATACAGAATGTCATTGTCTTCCATCTAACGGATTGTAGACACTTAAGAAATACAGTGAGACTGTCATAACAAGACAAAACCTCCCTGATGATAGCAACTGCAGGGAAAGTCAGTCTATGTGTAATATCTGAGTTATACAATAATTTTAGAAACTACAGCTCTATTTTTAGAGGTACTTGAAGGCACAAGTGAAAAAAATTTTAAAACTTGAAAAGAACACTTCTAAAATTCTATCTTGTAGAACTCTAACAGAGCCTTTTTATAAATGGATTTGCATAACGTGTAATTAGTATAGCAGTTGATTTGATGGTTTGGGAATTTGGAGAATGTTAGGAGTGTTTTTACTATTGAAGAAAAAAAAAATGTGCTAGGACCCTCTTCCCAGCACAGGTTGCCTGTCCTTTATCTAAAATACTTGGGTATAGCCGGGCGTGGTGGCACACTGTGGCTTGTAATCCCAGTGCTTGGGAGGCAGAGACAGGAGGATCGCACTAGTTTGAAGCCAGCCTCACTGGCTTAAGAGACCCTGTTTCCAAATAAAAAATATAAAATAGGTCTGGGAGTGTAGCCAGGAGGTAGAAGGGCTTTGAGGAACCCCAGTACCACCACCAAAAAAAAAAAAAAAAAAAAAAAAGCTTCAAAATCTGGGACTTTCTGAGCATCAGGTTAATACTCCAAAAGTTTCAGAATTGGAACCATTTTGGGTTTCATAGTTCAGATCATGGATGCTAGTTTGCATCCTTGCAAACAGTGTAAAAGTAAGCTTAAATTCAGGTCAGTCTTTCTGGTTTGCCATAAATTCTGGATCACTGGAGTCAAAATTGTGAATCTTTTATGAATCCATCAAAATTTTTTCCTCCTAAGCTCTGATCCAGATCATGTGTGATGAATGTAGTTGACTTCACCATGACATTTTATCTCCTGCAAATTCCTTTATGTAAGTCCATCCATCATTTCTTTATTAGTTATTCAAATTAGAAGACCTGAGGAAGCAGCGGCTCGAGGACTTGGCCACTCTCATTCAGAAGATTTATCGGGGGTGGAAATGCCGCACACACTTCCTGCTCATGAAGAAAAGTCAAATCGTGATCGCTGCCTGGTGCAGGAGATATGCGGTAAGAGTCTCATCGATCAGCTCAGATAACAGATTTGCCAGCATTTATTTTGTACTTTCTGCCTATTTAATTTGAACGTATATAATTCTCCTGATTACCTCATGAGTGAGATAGATTGTTCCTTTTTTAACACGAGGAAACTAAGGCATTAAGCTGGTAAATAACTTGCCCACAGTCACATAGCTACTAGTGACAGAACCAGAATTTGATTCCCAGATAGTTTTGGAGTTCTGATTTAGCAGAGCATGCTGCTTTCCATGGATTTAATGTATGTAGCGGGAAATCTACCTCTTTAATTTGGACACCAGCTTGGAGAGACAGCATCATTTAACCCCTTCACTATGACTGAGTCAGTATTTCAAAATAACTGGTTCTTCTATATGCATGGAAGTAGCATTAAAATGGCTTTAATTCCAGAAAGCCAGAGCTGTGTTTCAATAAAATTCTGATTTGGCATAAAGGACTGGATTTTCTTTAGTCCTCAGATATTTAGCCATATTAATTATGGGGAAAATTTCAATAATAAACTATGTTAACTGGATTAATCAATAATTTATTTTTGGAACATCCTTTCTCGCTTGATTGTAGATATTTTGTTGGAATAGTACCACAGGTTTGAGGGAAGTAAGAAGGTTTGCCCCAAGGCTAGCTTAAAGTTGGATTGCATTCCTGAAAAATGAACTTCAGTGATAAGAACATTGCTTTTAATTGTTTTTTCATTGTATACTTCTTTAATACAGGGTGAGTTGGAAAATAAATTCTATTTGCAGTCCAATCTCACTTGGCTTGTTCTTTTTCTCAGACATAGATAAATTTTGCTATAAGACCATAATCAAGACATCAATTTTTTATGATTTATTCTGTTGTGATATATTTTAATGTATTCAAGTTTTGGAAATGAGTGAGGTACTTACATGGTTAAACTAAATAAAATTTGCTAGATCTTTAAAAATATCATTATGATCATTTAGTTAAAAGACTACAGTCGGATGCATCGACACCTGGCTGTAATCCCAGCTGCTTGGGAGGCTGAGTCAGGGAGGATCACAAGGTTGAGGGCAACTTAATGAAACTCTGGCTCAGAATAAAACACAAAGAGCTGGGAATATAACTTATCGGTAGAGCACTTGCCTAGCATGAGGGAAGCCCTGAGTTAGATCCCCAGTATCTAAAAAAAAAAGAAAAGAAAAGAAAAAGGAAAAGAAAAGCTATAGCCAGCAGTATAAATGATGAAGTATGACTCTGTCCAGCTGGATGAATGATAGATCCATGCATGTGAATGTCGCAGAGGCACAGAAAATTGTCGTCTCTGCCTGGTAGTGGTGGCTTCTTCTCTGTGTACATGGATGCACCGCTGACCTCTTCTGCAGATTCTTAATGCTCTTTCTTTTTTGCCTGAGAGAGGGAGGACCATCAAAAAGCCAGTGTCTTATTTTAAGGCCATTAAGAAAATCCAAGTGTAAGAGGGTACTGAATTCATCTATCTTAAATTCTACAAGTAATTTTGAAACACCTACTCTGTCAGGCTCAGGGCCTAACAAGGTGGACAAAACCTAAATTCCTGACTTGATAATCTAGTCAGAAACATTATGCACCTAAGCAAATAGATAATTCATAACAAGTAGAGATTATTGTGAGTATTAGGATGGATATAGAGAATTGAGACAGAGAATAATGGGGGGATGGGACATAACTGTGGATATGCTGGTCAAGGAGGACCTTCAGGAAGGGGCCAGCTGGCCAGAAGAGTGACAAGGAGTCAGCAAAGCAAAGAACCAGGTACATCAAACACTGTTTTGTACCCGCTCTCCCAAGATAGAGCTTTTATTCCACCAGATAAAAAAAAAAATGTGAGCATATATCATTAATTCACAGGGGCAAGAGTCAGAAGCAATGTTAGTTTGCAGAACAGAAATAAACAATAGCCCGCTTTTTAGAGAACGTTTGTTTTGCTCTAGTGTTAGATTGATTTTAGCTTTGAACTAAATAACTGTGTTAAAGCCGCTATTAAACTCAACATTTCCTCTTAGCCAAATAACTCACACTTTTCCAAGTGCTTGTTTTCATTTACTGATGGCTTTTAAATTATTCCGTGTTCTGTGATATCTCATAGCTCCTTGAGTTAAATCTTACAGTGAGCTATAGTTATTTTCAAGACATTTAGGAATTAAAGAAAGCATAGAGGTACCTAATGGGTACCAGAGGCGATGGTCAGATAGTGCAGATGTAGCTCATTCATACATGCTTAGAATATCACTGTGTGAGGAATCTCAGAAGGGCTCCCAGCTCCTCACTCAACACCTGAGTAGACAAAGCCCAGAGGATGTGAGTGGCTTGTCTGAGATGCCAAGGTTCCCTTGGCTTTTCTCCCTGGCACCCTCTTTTGTTATGCTGCCCATTTCTCTCTTCATTTCTGATTTCCCAAAATGAAGCCAAGGATCCTAGAAGGCACCTCCCACCTCCAAACAGGAGCTGAGCCATCTAGTGCTTTAAGTGAGAAATTAACAGCATGCCTTTAACATTTTGAAATGCTTTGAACTGTCCCCAGAGATGCCCACATTCCAGCAAGTATCCCAAACTAAATGCCAAAGAGCTCACTTTTCTGGGGGGGGAGTGTTCCCATAGCTTCTACCCCGAGGCATCAGTCCTACATAAAAGAGGACTCTGACCTTGGGGCTTGGTGATCCAAGGGGTGGTGCTTCTCTAGGTCTTCAGCCTTGTGCTCTTGGAAGGAATCTCTGCTGCTCAGAGCCTGCCCATCACGCGCTCTGTGGTTCCCAGGGACTGTTTGTCTTTTACACTGTTGAGTCTTGCCTTTTGCAAGTCCTCTTGCAGGGCAGATGGAGACAGACCACATTTATCTGCTCGTGATACTATTACAGTGGGGGTCCCATATAGCAATGTTTAGTCAATTGATACCAGTTCTCAAAAATGTTTACCTGATTTCTCATTTTGAAACATAGTGAAAACAACAAACGTCACTATGTCTCTTTTGAGACAGGGGAGGTTAGTGGTGGGCCCAGTAAGTTGCACGTGAGGAATGACACCAAGAGAGAACACTTGAAAGAGTATGCAGAGCTCAGCATGCACCATTTCAGAAGGTGTTTACTGAGTGTTGGGGACATGTGAGACTCCAGTAACAATCATGCAAAGAACAGTGGATGGTAAAGGTGGGCCTTGAGCCATTTAGAAGTTATATTTGCATCCCTGACATGCACTTTGGATTTACTGTAATAACCCTGAACTATTTGATCTTTGGGGTTCTTGATAATTTTTTGTTTCTAGAAGTGCAGATGACCAGGAGTCCTGTGCACTAAGTGAGCAGATACCTTCCTCAGTCCTTGCCTTGACCACACTACAGATGTAAACACAACTGTAAATCCCACTGCTAACATTTTCCCCTTTTATCCTACAGCAACAAAAGAGGTATCAGCAGACAAAGGCTTCTGCCTTGCTAATTCAGTCTTATATCCGGGGCTGGAAGGTGAGTTTGAAACAAGTGTGCTTTGTTTGTTTGAAAATTTGGGGTTCTTCACACAGGATGATGTATTTAGGCTGACCCCACAGTGGGGGCCACTGTCTCCTGCCTACCCTGTAAACAGTCAGATGGAAAGAATAAATATTGTGGGCCAAGCAGAGGCCCTGGTGACCATGTCTTAGCTGCTTCCTTCTCACCCGTTTCTTTTTGAAAGCTTTGTTCTCAAAGCAGGAAGTCCTTGAAACAATACTGTACATGATTTCAGCCCCATATTTTAGAGATAATCTGTCATCCAAACGCTCTTACAGCCATTGCTTCTGTGCCTGTGAGCCCTGCCACATCTCAGCACCCCCACATCAACTTCCATTACTTCTCAGTAACCCTCTTGCAGGCTGCCCCATAATGAAGAAAGGGTCCTGAGCCCTGGCCAGGTCTTATGGTTGGGGGTGTGAGGGTGGTCACAGTGGCCCACCTGATTCCAGTCCTGCCTGCAAAGGCTTGGTTTGGGGACCAGTGAACTATGGCCCAAAGACCAAATATAACCTGTGGCCTGTTTTCATGCAACTTGAAGCCAAGAATGATTTTTATATCTTTAAACAGTGTTAACGAGAAGCAAAAGAAAATTTTGTATCATGTGAAAATTAGTATGAAATGGGTATTCTGGTGTCCATAAATAATTTATTGGAACACAACCACATTGGTTTATTTTTGGCTGTCCAACTGCTTTAGCATGTCAGTGGCAGTCAGGTAGTTAGTTGTGTTAGAGGCCATCCAACCTGCAAAGCCTAAAGTATTTGCCCTCTGGCTCCTTGTTAAAAAAAAAAAATTGACTGTGCTCAGGGTATATTCTGACCACTTTCCTGATAGAAGATTTTGTGGAGTCATCTGGATCCAGATGGGATGCTTGGAGATTGAGTCTGTTCTTGGTTGTGTACCCTTGGAGGGTACAGCCTGGGCCAGGAGTCCAGCAGCATTGGCTGACCTTTATCTAAGTTCTCTCTGGTCCAAAGCCTTGGTCATCCCACTGCAAATATCAAAGTGCAAACCTGAGTATGTAGAGCAAATGAAACTACCACCTGACCCTTCTTCCCTGACTTGATTGCTGGACCTGGATCCCCGTCTGCAGACTAGAGATTCCAGAGGCAGGACCCAAAGTCCACCTCCAAGCCAGGTGTTTTCCTGGCCCCCATGAAATCAGTTTCAAACACTACTGAATGGACACCACTGGTTTTGAATTTATATGGTCAATGTTCTTAGCAAGTTTTTGAGAATTTCTGTTAAATGAAGAAGATAGCTACAGTTGTATTCCAGACAAGTAATAATAAGAGATAGCATGAACTTTAGAGGATCACTAGAGATTCCCCGGACACATTCTAAGAATTGCTCCCTCACTGTGATGTGCAGCGGCGCGCACTGCCACGGCCAGATGTTTCCTGTTGCACGCCAGGGCGGAGGCCGCCGTGCCCACGCGGGTGGGGGCTGCCCTGCCCTGTTCCGTGATGTCCCCATAGACCTCCTCAGAGCCAGGCCTGGCAGCTTTAGCTTCCTTTCTTCAAGCTTGACATTTCACTGGAGAATGGGTAGCAGGATTTGAGGGGAGTATTTTTTTCTAAACACTTTGAATTCCTTTTCTTTTTGTTCCTAATGTTCACTTCTTGGGGGTGATTCTATATCATAGGCTCGAAAAATCCTGCGGGAACTGAAGCACCAAAAACGCTGTAAAGAAGCAGTCACAACCATTGCTGCGTACTGGCACGGGACCCAGGTAGGCCAGAGACCCTGAGGAAGGCGGAGGGCCAGGAGAGACGTGTGGAGCCATCAGCCCTCAGACTCGGGCAGAAAACGTTTCACTGGCTTAAGCTACTGAGCTCGCGTTTGCTTCTCGCTCTTTCCAACACCGTGGTGTGGGGTGGGCACACGCTTTTGCGATGACCATTTGGTGGTGACTGGTGTCTTTCTGTTTCTTTCTCAATTGGGAAGCCGCAGTAACCTTTCCTACCTTAAACTTCTCTGTAACTCCTTTTCACATGCATCACAGGCGCGAAGGGAACTGAGACGGCTGAAGGAGGAGGCTAGAAATAAACATGCTATTGCGGTTATTTGGGCTTACTGGCTTGGATCTAAGGTACTTGACGCGCACATCCCGCCACCACTCCATCCTGGATTTCTGCAGTAACCAACCTTATCTCTGGCCTAGGAGGGGAAGAAGGACTGCAGTTAGCAGTGACTCATCCTGGTGCATGTCCTGGCAGGCAGACTTAATAAACTGGGAGATGTTAGTGACAGTAGTGTGCAAGGAAGCTTAGGCATGTGTAAAACAAAAAACAAAACAACAAAAAAATACTAATTGCTCACTAATGAGGCACTAGTATAACTGCTCTTTAGAAACAAAACTCTTAGATAACCTGCATGTTTAGTCTCCCCCAACCCCCACCACCACTGATGTATGCTGGCCGTTCTTTAGAGGCAGTGGGATGGGAGGGATATGTTAAGAATGCTGAGATCTGGGCTTATATCAATCTTCAAAGTGTTAGCAGTGAAATGCCTTTAATGCATGTCTTAAAAAAATTAATCTACAAATGAACTTGTGCTTTTAGACTCACTGTGGTAGCCATCGATTATTAGAGTCTGAATATTACATGTGAAAAGAAGTATCATTTGTGATTTCACAGAGCACTAATGTTCATGCACAGCTAGCTATAATCGCCACCGAAGAATCCCAGGAATTTCAGCCTCAGCTGTTTGTTTTCAGAAACAAAGGCCTCCTGAAATACTCTCCCTAATCCCCAGGCAGAGTCGTGGGCTCTGTGAACATTTCACATACCCCAAGGGACAAGATTTTTAGATGTTTGTGTTACTTAGAAAACCAAAGGTCATCTTTGCTAAAAATGTGTATTCCAGTGAAGAGACACAAATATCTACAGAGTCCTATGTTTTGAAGTCTACCTTATCAACATTGTGAGCCCATCTTGTGAGAAAAAAAGGAGGAAAGTCAACTTTTGCCTGTATGAAGAGCTTTGTTTGCCAAAACTAACCATTTTGTGAAAAACATAAACAAAATCTGAAGAAAAAACTAGTCAACTAAGAGATAAGTTTAAATACAGGCAGAGATATTCTTAGATGGTTATGATAGATATTCTTATATGCTGAGATTTCTCCGTCCAGTGAACTTATTTCCCAAGACTCAGTACTATGTCTTGAAAAAATAATGCCCGTTTCTCTCTTTTAAAAGAACATGCCTAAGATTAATTTCTCCCAAAAAGTAATTTTTAAACCTGTAAGTTGTTTCACTTTTCACCATCTGTATATTTCTTTATTTGGAACCTTAGCTAAAACTGAATTATATATATATTATTATATATGGTACATCTAATTTTTTTTAACTGGAAAGAACTCTTGAGTTTTGTTAGATTTCTTTTTTGCTACTGTTACTGTTTTTTGCACTTCAGAGGAACAACCTTTATTTCTTGCATTTTTTTCCAAATAGGTTATCACAAGGGTTTTTTTTTTTAATTTATCTAAATGAATGAGCATAGAGAGGCTTGCAGCCTCCTCAGCCCTTTGTGCTACTAGAGGAAGGACGTCTAGCAAAATCACTGTCGCTCACAGTTCTAGGGTTTTGATAAGAGTAGATGGAACACAAAGCACAGAAGGAAAGAAAAGGAAAAGGATGGAAGTGAGGTGTGGGAATGACTACCTAGGGCGCCACACAGGTTACCCTCCTCTGGAGCATAATCTGGGCGCACTAGAAATGCAAGCAGCCTCGCAGCTTGGCACGGGTTCCTTGGGTTGAAGTGTTAATGCACTGTTCCTCTCTCACTCTGAAATCCTATTCATAAATTGACTCTTCTGTTTGGTGGGGTATCTTTATTTTCTGGTCATTTGTGCTGCCTGCATTTGGGCTGTCTCTTTTATTTACTATCCAAAACGTTCTAGGCTCGAAGGGAATTGAAACGCTTGAAGGAGGAGGCTAGGCGTAAGCATGCAGTTGCTGTCATTTGGGCTTACTGGCTTGGACTGAAGGTACTTCCTCCACCACTTCTTCCTGTCCAGGGTGAACTCCAAAAAGCCTAGCACCTACTAACCCTGAGAAAACTACTGATAATGCTTGCTGGTGGTCTGCACAATCTTGTAAAAGTGTCATCTTGCCTAATTTTGTTTCTTTTAGAGAAGAAACCCTATACGCTAGTAATTTTGTGATTTTAATTTTTTTTATTAATAGGATTAAAGTAGTTAACAGTGTAGCATATTTTATCCAAGATACTTCGATATCTGAGCGCTGTTTTCTGTTATATTTATGAGCATTATTTTTTTCCTTTTTTTTTCTAACATGCAGCAGAGTACAACAGTTGAGTTAACAGCTGACCTCCCATCCACAGCAACTAGCCTGGGAATGGCAGGTTTTCGTTTCCCTTTATTGGCCCATTCTGCTCCACTCATGGCTGCCTGGAGTTGAGCTATCTTCAAAGTGACCATCATTCTATTGTTCAGCATAGACACCAAAAGGTGTTGCCTCAGTAAAGTGATTGCCAGTATCAGAGGAGAGTAGATCATTCTTTAAAGGGAATTTTAAATTCAGATGCCTTGTGATCAGGGCAGGTTTTATTTCAAATTGTTGCATTAGAGGTGGGTGCACTAGCAACCTGCAAAGCAAATTCAACTTGTAGATAAATGTTATTTTTATCAGATGTTAACTGGGCTGATTCTAGATATAACCTGCCCCTCAGTTTCCAGTGAGATAGTATTTTAATATGTTATTACCATTACTATTATAGATAGGATTAAACTTCTTTGAAGTCCAAGAGTGTGGTCAATTTTTCCTGCTTTTTTGTTCCTTAAAAGCAAATTATAGCTGGGCATGGTGGCACATGCTTGTCATCCTGGCATTTGGAAGGTTGAGACAAAAGCATCGAGGCTCGTGGACTGCCTCAGCTACTTAGAGAGGCCCTTTGCAACTCATTGAGACCCTGTTTCAAAATAAAAATAAAGAAAGTTGGGAGTTTAACTTGGAGGTAGAATACCCCTGGGTTCCATCTCCAGTACCACAAAAAAAGTGAATTATATTAACATAAGCAACAGTTTTGCCCTTTGAAATGATTCAGTTTTCTTGTGGAATTTATTACAAAGTCCTTTTAGGACTCTTCATGCCCAGGAGGGGTCCCTGGCGTATATGCCAATGTCTTGTCCCCAGGCTTTTATGGTATGTTACTCTATTGAAGGGAGAAATTACCTGTACCGTAGAATATCAAAAAGCATGTTGCAGTGAGCTCAGTTATAATGAAAGCCAACTAAATACAGTAGGACTTCTGGCTTATGTTTAAGGGCACCTTCTCATCCGACGTGCATCACTTTTCTACTCTCTTATGCTATTATAATCTCAGGAACCACATAACAGGTACCATCTCTCTTCATGTCCCATAAAAGTCAGAGGTTAGGAATGTTTTTGAATCTAACAATTCTATGGCTAAAAGAGAAATGTTAACTCAAGTATAAATAAAAGGAAGAGCTGCATATATAGGATATGGCAAAAATTAAAAACTTTAATAATAAAATTCAGGTGTCTAGAATGAATCTGGGGCTCAAATGACCAGAGGGACCAAGCAGGTGACACAGATAGGAAAGCCTCAGGGGGACGGTGGGTTAGGAGCAGGCACGTCTCTCTCCAACAGCAGCTCTCTTCGCCTTGGTCCTTGACCTTTGGGGATGGGGCTCACTGTTGCTAGATGCAAGGACATTTTAAGAGAACTCTGTAGTCTGAACTATTGTGTGAAGTTCATAACTTAACAACCATTTAAAACATGTATCTACAAACTAAATTTGCTGAGTAGGTTGCTAGCTTAAAAGTGCACATGCAGTTAAACCTAGGAAAGTTTTAGACAAAACAATAAAGCACATAAGTTTTAGATTATTCAAATAGGGAAATATTTGTTTTCTCAAACTCTCCCATTTGTATCTGGTTGGTCATGAATATCTTCAGTATTTCCCTCTTGACTTCAAATTTTAACTGCATTGTTGATTCATTCATTCAGCAAACGCCTCATTTAGTTACTGTGACTTGTTAGACAGTGGGCTATAAAAGTCAATTAGGACAGAGTAGTAAAGGAAAAGTAGATGAACGAAAACTATGGTATGATGTTTTAAATGCTATACAACATTCAGTAGAAAGCGTGGGAATAGAGATGGCAGAAAATTTAGTGCAATTAAATGGAGGTTAATGGTAGTTTAAATTCTACTTTAAATATACTTGTTTTTAGCCACATTCAATTTTCAGTTACAGTACTAAAGTCTTATCTTTGTATACAAGGTTTTTGGAAACTTCAATATAGTCCTTCAGACTTTTTTTTCCCATTTATTAAAAAAATTTGAAGGGAAAACTAGCTTTTATGTTTTCTGAAGTGTATTTTATTTTGAAGTGCATTTTAATTTGCGTGAGCATTTAAAAGTTTATTTTAATTTGTTAATTTGTTTGCACAAATATTTCTAGTCAAATCACCAGGTTTTCTAAAAACTACTAATAAGATTTAAAACATGCACTCATTTTGGTATTAACATTTTTGAATCTCTGAGTTTTTCTCTGACCTAACATATGCTGTTTCAGTTGGTTTAATTAGTGTAGAAAGGATACTTAGAAATTGACTTCTTCCACAAATTGTCTTTTAAAAAGGTGCACCATTGTGAATACTTGCTGGTTTTATTCTGACCATTAATCTGTTTCTTTTTAAAGGTACGTAGGGAGTACAGAAAATTCTTTAGAGCTAATGCTGGAAAGAAAATCTATGAGTTTACGCTTCAGAGAATCGTAAGTTAACATATTATGTATATGGCTAATTAGCATTATTAGATTAACTATTTACTATCACCAGCTCAGTAAAATGTGAACCTTTTTTTTTAATGGACAGGGCCTTTTTTGATAGTGATTTTAAATCATAACTCTAACAGAGAGTAACCTTTGTATCATCTCTCTCAAATTCACATAGAATTGTTTCAGAAAGACATGTTTGTGGCTTGTATACGATTAATAAAATGTTTGTCTTATATAACAGAAAACCCAGGAAAGCCAGAACTGGCCCTGTTAAATGCTGTGAGCTGCAGCAGGGCAGGATTGGCTAGCAAGTTAGGGGTGAAGGAGAGGGAGGCTGAGTGAGCCTATATTCTAGAGTTGACCTCTGTTTGCAGAGACATGTCTGCAGTAGTGAAAAGATTGCAAACTCTGGAGCCACTAGCACTGTCGCGTATAGATTTGTGACTAGTTTGTTTGACTTCTGTGATACTGGGGTTGGTGATAACACTAACCCCCATAGGTTTATTGTGAGAGTTAAATTGGACTAAAGATACAATGCCTGACACATATTAAGTACAGATGCTCCTCAACTTACTACAAGGCCTGTCCCAAAGTAAACCCATCATAAGTTGAAAATATCCTAAGTTGAGAATGTACTTAACACACTAAACCTAGAACACACCGTCACCTAGCAACACGGTCCACTGTGGCATCTCAGTTGTTTACCCTCCTGATGGTGTATCTGACTGGGTGCCGTGCTCCCTGCCGCTGCCCAGCATATCAAGAGAACATTGTACTGTGTATTGCTAGCCCACAAAAAGATCCAGATCTGGTTTCTACCAAGTGTGTATTGTCTTTGCACCATGGTAAGGTTAAAATATCATAGTTGAAACATCTTAAGTTGGGGACCTTTTGTACTCTAGAGTAGTGCTATAGTTGCACAGACAGAACTCTCCACAGTGATGAACGTGTCCTATGACCCTGAGGTACAGTAGATTACTAGCCATGTGTGGTGGTTATTGAGAACGTGCAACCACTGTGACAGGGAACTGGATATTTTATTTCATTTTTAATTTCCTAAAATTTAAGAAATAGTCACATATGACTAGCGACTACTTATTTGACAGTACAGCAGAGTAAGAGAGAGAGAAAAGGGGAGGGAGGGAGAGAAAGATAATGTGTGTGTATTCTTTTATCTATTTGATGGGGCTCAGATTCCCCTAGCTGGCAAGAACAAGTGTAATAGAGACTTCCCAGAGGAGTAACGAAATTTTAGGGACTAAAACTTGGTAAATGCTACTAAAGGTTGTGGTTTCTTTGATTATGGAGCATGTAAAACAATGTCTTTTCTGGTATATTTTCCTCATCTGGTATTATCTGTCAAACCCAACACAGGTGCAAAAATATTTCTTGGAAATGAAAAATAAGATGCCTTCCTTATCGCCAATAGACAAGAATTGGCCACCAAGACCCTACCTATTCTTGGACTCAACTCACAAGGAACTAAAAAGGATTTTCCACCTGTGGAGGGTAAAAAGTGTCTTGTTATATTTTGCCAGAGTGTTTTTTTTTTTTTTTTTTTTTTTTTTTGCGGTACTTGGGATAGAACCCAGGGGCATTCTACCTCTGAGCAACACTCCAGCCCTATTTTTTTTTTACTTTTTATTTTGAAACAGTCTCACTGAGTTGCAAAGGGTCTCACTAAGTAACTGAGGCTAGCTTCAAACCTGTGCAATCCTCCTGTCTCAGCCTCCCAAATGCTGGGATTATAAGCATGTATACTACCATGCCCCCTTGTCAGAGGTTTTTAATCTATTTTAAGTGTTTGAGAGCTGTTATGTAAAATCAAGTTCTTCCTTTACTTCAAACACATTCTTCCTTTGCCTTAAAGGGAATTACTTGAGGACTTTAGCATTTTTGAGCCATGAATTACTGTACTTGACTTTCTCTGAGAAATCCTTTAGTAGTAGAGTGGCCTGTGCATCCTCTCCCAGTCCTGGCTCGGAAGAGGAACGCATGTCTGTACTGACTTTTTTTTTTTTTTGGTGCATTATATTCATACATCATATTGGGGTAAAAAACTTTGTTGTGGACGTACATGTACACTGCACTGACTTGATTCTGAGTTTCAGTTGCTTTCCAGTAGTTCCGTTTTTGCTTTTTTCTGTTTAAATGAAGGAATGCTATAGGAGATAGAAACCACAAAATTTTAATATCTTCAGACAGGATGAATAAATTCTACAAATTGGACAAGTTTCCTTTATCAGATTTATTGAATATATATACAGATACTCATTATGAACACACACGTTGATAGATTGGAAAATGAGCATCAGCATCCCTAAAAGGCAAATTTTTTTCTACCTAGAATAAAAGAATGCTGAAAATCTATTTCATATTGCCTTATATTTTAGTACTTTCCATTTTATATAAGAGCATACCTTGTAACTAAGGTGTTGGGGCCAATGGGGTACTTGTTACAGATGCTAACTTCATTTCAATAACTTAGTTATGTGGAATGTTAAATATTTAATGCAGTTATCAGATATACTAAAATCATTAGATGGAAGGGTTTGTATGTAGGTAAGGAATGACCTGTGGATATTATTTTCTAGGCAGCTCTTTCCATCAAGAAATATATGTACTTTATGTATCAGAATCACATACATACAGAGTGACATCACCACTAATTAGTGTGATGCAGGGTCCAGCACAGCATATGGAACTCGGTTGTGAGTTCTGTTCGTAGCAGAGATTCAACAGCCTCTCAATTAGTTGTTCATCTCCCCCTTTGAATCTGGCATAGAAACTGTTTTCAGTAAGAGCAACAGGGAGCTGCTTGTGCTGGGGGTCTGCTGTCTCTGGCTCGGCAACTCCAGCCTCCCCTCCCTTGGACAGGAGTTGGGAATAGGAAGGCTCTTTCATCCTGAAGGGATCCTGTCCATGGGAAGAGTAAGTAGCAGTGCTAAATTTCTTCCTGAAGTGACTTCAGCAGTGGCAGTCAGCCCCACCTGTAACTGAACCTTCGTTGAAAACTTCATCCCTGCTCCTCTGGCCATCCCTGTGCCCTTCCATTGCAGACTTAGTCAGGGTGAGGGGGATTTCTCAGGTCCCGTCCACATCATAAAGCATAGTAGGAGAATTTGTAGTGTTTTCCAACTATACATCATCATCTATTTGTAGATCATGAAATCTAGTAGATTACTACCTATGTTCTTAAATGAACTGTATCAGAATAGCAAACAGCAGAGTGCTAAGGATTATGATGTATAATGTGTTTTACTTTGAGTCTCTGTTGAAGAGTGATAACTTCGGGACTGAGACCTGACATCATAGCAGGATGAATTTGTGCTCTTTACAGCTGGGCCCTGGTAGATTTTGAAGACGCATCCTAAGTCGTATAATACGCAGAATTTTTATGACATTTCCAAGGCCAACTTTTTAAACTCACGAAAAAAGTTTTTGGAGCCTTTGAATAAGTGCTTGGTACACTTTCACATTTGCTTTTTGCTGTCAAGTTGACTAAGAACGAGTAATGACTTGTTGGTTCAACTGATGTTTTCCTTTTTGTCAATTTGCTTTTCTTCTCATATCTCACAGTGTAAAAAATACAGGGACCAATTCACAGACCAGAAGAAACTCATTTACGAAGAGAAGCTAGAAGCCAGTGAACTCTTCAAAGACAAGAAAGCTTTATATCCATCTAGGTATTACGGTTTTGCTTTACCTATAAAAGTCACTATTTCAAAATTTTTTCTCAAATATGTTTGCAGGTCTATTCTAGTGATGTTTGATTTCAGTACTAGAGGAGTAGTGATTTTTAATTTTGTGAGTCATTTTTTAATCAGCAGGAGATAAATATAAACATGCCTGAGCAATAGCTTCCTTAGTGGAATTTAACAAATGAAATTATAGTCGGTTCTACTGTGCTGGCATTAGCTTGCATACCGCACTAAATAACTGGTAGTCATATCAAATAAAAATTATATAGGCTATTAAGATAATTTCCAGATTTGTCTTCACAATAAATAGTAATCACCATTCCAGTCTTCCTGCCATAACAAGCCAGGTCAGAAATGTGTTTGTAAGGGCAATGAAAGACTGAAGTAGTTTATTACTCTTTAGGTATTACTTAAACATGGGTCCACGGTGTCCTTCATCTGCTGGCTCACTGCTCACGACTTCAGGGAGTTATGCAGCAAGTTCAGCTTTTTATTGCAGACACTATATACCCAGAAAAAGAGGGAACACAATAATTGCAAGTTCAGCAAGTTAAGTCCTTGATGGAGACCACTTACTCATATATTGGTACATACCTTGCATCTATCATATTCTCCTGCAATTTCTGTTCCTTTGTCATCTAGTTATATGTATAAAACAGTAGTTTGTATAATTTCAACCCAAAATCTATAAATTTTTTTCTCCTAAATAGTGACCTAGAAATAAAAATATATTGCTAATTATTCACGTGTATTGCATATATCTATATTGTCTCCATCTTTATACACGGTTGAAAGCTCTTCCTTGCAAAGAATTAAATGAACCTAACCTGCAAGGAGCATTGAGTTTGAGCATTGTAAATTGTACGGCTTCCCTGTGAGCTGATATGGCTGCTTGGAGTGCTATATACTCTCTTATGTCAAACCTAGTGCCTATATCCAAAGTCATCTGAGTGCCTGCTATCTGGAGCATATTTAAATAAGAAAACCTTCTGTAGACTTTCCTCAGCAACTAATATAATTCAGCTTTCCTTTTATAGAGTTTTAGAGAGTAAACGTCTTAATGAACACTCCCTGTGGGTGATACTTCAGAAACTGGAGGCTGGAGAATTACATTTTTGAGGAAGCAAATGAAAAAGATCTTTGCATTTTTCATTATTTCAAACATGCTTGAATGTGAACTCTAAAAAAGTTAACTTCAAGCCAAGTCTTTTTGGGTAATGCTATCACTTTTCTTTTTGGGTGGGGCTGGTGGTGCTCTCACATTACGACAGGGGGAGAGGTGGAATAATTTGCCCTCCCACCACCCTGTGCAGCAGCAGCGCCTATGGGCGTTGGCCTTTTCTTTCCTGGGAGCTGTGAAACACTGACCACCTACGTGGATTTTTTTTCCCTGATCCTCCGCCCACAACAACGCGAGCATTTAAAGTTCTATTTGCACATTGTCAGAACTGAGGAACTTAAAATGGAGCCTGTAGATCCCTTGAAGCTGCAGGGTTGTTTGTTTTTTCTCCCCCTCAGTGTCTTTGAAGAAATTGCCCTGAGAGAGTCACCCCACAGTCTTTAGGGAAATTGATATCTTAGTGGCAGGTCCACGATTTTGCCAGAAGTAAAAGTTAGAGGAAGACTGCTCTGATTCTCAATGTACCTTCACTACATCTGGCCATTTACAGGCATATTCTAAGAGGAGAGGCTCGATTCTCCTTTCATAGGTCACCTATTTAGAACCAGTTACATGGTAATATTAAGTGCCAGATAGTTTTCTTCTAATGTGATTGCCCAAAATCCCTTCCTCCCCAGAAGGCCTATTGATTTTCTTATTCTCCTCAAGAAAATGAAATTTTTTTCTTTGCAGCAGGTGATGGTAATGATTTCAGATCTTTTTTTTTTCACTACATTTTATTTAAAGGCATTAGTAAGTCCTCTGTGGGCAGCTGTTAACTTTATATTAAGAGATGAGAAGAAATTGGATTTTCTTTTATACTAGGTCACGTGCTTGAATGATTTCTATTTTGATTGTTCCATATGATAAGATTTTTAGTAAAATCCTACCTATCAAATGCCAGGATCACATCAAAAAGGCATTTGAAATAGGTTTAAGGTTTCATTTCCAACTTATATTTGGGGTAAATTCAAGTGTAATATATAAAACATTGAAGTAGCTGTTCAGAAAGGTGTCAGCTACTCCTCAGAGTTAACTGACTCGCTTTCTTTTGCCAGTGGTACTTCCATTTTGAAACATTTTTGATGTGCAAGAATTGCTTTTTCCTTTAGTGTTGGACAACCATTTCAAGGTGCTTACCTGGAAATCAACAAGAATCCCAAGTATAAGAAACTCAAAGATGCCATTGAAGAAAAGATCATCATTGCTGAAGTTGTAAACAAAATTAACCGTGCTAATGGGAAGGTAAAAATGCTAACCTTAAAGTCGAAGAAGCCCCTCTCAGTTGAGACAGTTGTTCTTAGTTTTCTGAATATTAGAATCAGCATTTCATATTCTCAGAGTTAACCGTAAAGGGGATGATTTCACCTTACTTTAAGCTTAGGCAATATCTTGCTTGTTTTCTAAATTTTTTATGGATTTAAATACATTATTGATGTCCTTTAGTGTATTCTTAATTTACATAGATATACTTGCTGAAAGATAATGGAATAGAATGTGCATTTCAGCAAATAACTGATGCTTTAAACTTATAGGTCATTTGAAGGTACTTTTTTTTACCATTGTTTTTACGTGTTTTTTGGTATTGCTTTATAGAGTACATCCCGGATTTTCCTCTTAACAAATAATAATCTCCTTCTCGCTGATCAAAAGTCTGGACAAATCAAGTCAGAGGTTCCTCTGGTGGATGTGACCAAGGTATCCATGAGCTCACAGAACGATGGCTTCTTTGCCGTCCACCTCAAGGAGGTAAAAGTTCCCCTAGTGACTTGACTGAAACATGTCTCCCTTTGTTCAATTTGTCAGCCATTGATTTAATAATTTTCCATCTAATTGGTCCTGTTGTCTGAACTCCTTTAACATTTTACAAATTTTAGCTATATTCACTGCTGTATAAAACCACAGGCTTGGTTTTTCAATAATTGAATAAGATTAATCACTTTTATTGACTTACTTGACTTTTTGAAGCCAATGCATAGAAATAGTAGGGCTTCTTTTTTTTTCCCCCCCCTTGTACTGAAGATTCAACCCAGGGTCATTCTCCCTCTGAATTACATTTCTATTCCCCTTTTTTAATTCTTATTTTGAAACCATATCTCACTAAGTTTATGAGGGTCTTCCTAAGTTGTTGAGACTAGCTTCAAACCTACTATCCTCCTGTCTCAGCCTCACAAGTACTGGGATCAAAGGTATGTGCTAGCACACCTGGCTAGGGTGTTGTAAATTATGTCTCATCTTGGTATTTCTTCAGTGTTTGAACTTATAATTGTCTAGTTCATAATTTGGGGACTTTATCAAAAGACACAACTACAATAAAACAAACTGTCTAATGGTTTTAACCTAAAAAATTTTTAGTGTCCTATGCTTTAGCTTAACTAGGACCCCTTGGAATGAAGAGAGAGTTTAAGTGTACTTGATAGACATTTTCTCAATAACTGATGACTGTAGCCATGTCATTTAGCTTTTGAATGCTGCCCTACATTTTCTCATTTGGAAAATAGGGATGAAACTGTACCTACTTCATGGCATTGTTATGAGGATTAGATGACACAGTGTGTAAAGTACTTCACATGATACCTGTCACATAACACATTACCAAATACACGTTAACAAATACTAATCATACTTAGGGACATGCACTTAGCTGATAGTGCCACTGTCTGGCTGATCTAAACAGAAAAATCCCCAATGTTTCCCTCAATGTATTTTCCTTACTGTGCATCTTTAGGGCTATCAAGTTGAGAACAGTGATTCTCAACCTCAAGTACACGCTTGGAAACCTTAAGAACTGCTGATGTCCAGGCCTTATCCACCATCTGAGCAAACTAGGATTTCTCAGAATAGAGCATGAATATCTTATTTTTTGAAAGTTCCCACAAGATGATTCGCTTGTACAACTCAGGTTGGGAGCCAGTGCCTTAGGGCGTGTGTTGCAGGTGTTGTTATTGTTATTTTTTTAAACCAACTCACTGAGGTTTTTAAACAGCTTTTTCAGGATGAGTTATAAGCTAGGTCAGTGCTCCTTGGATCTGACTGTACAAACCCATCACCCAAGGCTCTTGCTGTGGACTTGATTCTTGCTAAGTGGGCCTCAGTGGAGCCCAAGGTTCTGCTTTTCTAACAAGCTCCCACATGACGCAGATGCTGCTGCTGGTCTGTCAAGCGACTTTGGGCAGCAAGGCGTTCAGAAATGTCAAAGTGCTCCAGCAAGTTGCAAGTGGTGCCCACTCCTGTCCTTTCTGTTGTTTTGGGACAAGGGACTCTGGTATCTGATGTTTGAAGGAGATTTTAAGTGGGTTTTCAGCCAAACCTGTAAACGTTCCCCTTCTCAGCTGTCTTTCAGTATGATCTCTGACTCTTGGCTTGTCCTTTCAGGGATCAGAAGCAGCCAGTAAAGGAGACTTCCTCTTCAGCAGTGACCACCTGATTGAAATGGCCACCAAGCTCTATCGCACGACTCTCAGCCAAACCAAACAGAAGCTCAACATCGAAATTTCTGATGAGTATGTTCATGTGTTATATTTAGTACACCTTTTCATTTTTATTTTTATTATTTTATTTCAACTCTCATCCCATTCGTTAATGCAGTAAGTGCTCGTGTATCTGGTATGTGTCTCGCGTTTGTTCTGGATGAAGGCTTGGCAGCAGTTAGTACCAACCACATCACATTCTAGTGGGAGAGATGAATATGCACAAAATAACAAATAGGTGATTTGATCTGGGCTAATGATAAGTGCTTGTGGAGGGGAAAAAAAGAAAGCAAGGGCCAGCAGGTGTCCTCTTCAATAGGAAGGTCAGGGAAGCCTCTTTGATGCTGTGAGTCCGGTAAGGGAGTGAGCCAGGCATCAGTATAGGCAGATGCCTTCCAGGGCAGAGAGGCAGCAGGTGCAAAAGGCCCTGAGATCGGGATGAATGTTGTGGTGGAATAGACAATAGGAGATCCTGGAGGGAGAAGCAGGACCTGGTCATGTAGAGCTTAAGCACTGAGAGAAGTTGACATTTTGCAGAGGATGATGAGAAACCATTATAGCTTTTGAGCATGGGCGTGGCATGGTCTTATTTTTCTCTTTGTATGGATGGCCTTACTAATGTTGTGGGCCAACTATGAGGCTGCTTCATCCATATATCAAGGAAAAATATATCATCCTCTGAAATAGATGTGGTCTTCTTATGATGAGTGGGAAAAGGCAGGGCCAACAGCCAAAGGGTGTTTAAAACTTTAAGAGGCCCTCACACATTAAAATCCTAATTAACTCAATCTGCCATTACCTCCCCCCCCCATATTCTTTTTAAGTTTTATGAGAAGGTAACAAGAAAAGTTATTTCAAATGCCCATCACCAACAGAGTGTACCTAAAGCCCATCTTCCACGCAGTCCACGTCCCTGGTGCTCAGTGACAACTAAGGACAAGTGGCGGTACCATAAGTCCTGACACATCCCCAAGAGCTTGATTCATAACAGGGAAGAAATAGTACAGATTTATTTAGAAAATGTCCAGGAAGACATGAGGTAGAATAATCCAGAAAACTCTGCTTCACTTTTTCTCTGCTGGGGATTGGACCCAGGGCCTTGCATACAATAAGCACTCTACCATTGATCTGCATAAGAAACTCTGTTAATTAGGACATAAGATCTCCCTGAGAAATCTAATTATGTACATTTTTTATGACATATGCAAAGAAATAAATAAGTACATGGTGAACAATCTATGAGGATGCAATCAGTTAAAATCAACCAATTTAGCCATATATATACAGGGACACATACAGGTATACATTTAAGTTACTCAGTTGTCCAAACAATGAATCTATGTTTTTTTTTTACTTTGAAATATTAATCGGTGTTAATGCTACAAAATAGTGTATTCCATGTTATTTGCTGGAGGATGGTTTTTAACTTTCTCCTCTATGAAATGGAGATACGTAGTAGTACTTACCTCCTAGGATTGTCTTAAAACTGAGTTAATGCATGTTAACGGCCAAGAGCCATGTGGAACATGATACTCAGAGCACATTTTAACTATTGTTATTTCTCATGTGAATCTTAACCATAGCTGGGAACTTAAAGACAGTAGACTTTAAGTTAATGGGAAAAGACATTCCTACACATCAAATGCACTGGATGTGGTCTTTGGAAAAAAAATAAGTGTTTGATTTTTTTAAATGTATGAACTTGCATTCAACTTGAAAGGTGCCCCCACCTGCTTTGAGGCACATAAGTAAAACTTTATATGCTGGAAACCTATCTCAGATAGGTAGATGTAGAATGATAGCTTTTTTTTACGGTGCTTTCAAGTTGAAAAGAAACAACCCTTTTAAGAGGTCAGAAGTGCTCTCCTTTTAAAACAACGGATGAATTAGAAGCTTGTGTGTCACGTTTCACTCCGGTAAATAATATTTGCAAAGCGTGGCCTCTTTGGACCTTGAAACTGAGACTAATGTCTATAAGCAGAGCTGTTCGGGTCCTTGCCATTGCTGGGGATGTCAGTGAGTGAGTGATCAGCCACATGCCTGTTGGGTTGACTCACTTCGGGGGATGTGCTGGTAACTCAGAAAAGCTTCCCTGAGCAGCATAGGAAAAAAGTCCTAATGCTGTTCTCATCACTGGTTCTGAGGTGGGAAGACCCGGTTTCTGGCCCAGCCATGCTTCTTGCTTCTCTCGTGCCTCCCTGAGGTGCTCTCCTTGAGAGCAGGGGCCTCATTTGATACAGCTGGCTGTCCCTCGCAGCATCCAGTACAGGGATGAAGATCAACGTCATGGACAGTCACTTGTCCGTGGTCACAGCTGGTCTATGAAAGGGAAGATTAGGATTAGAATATGGAACACAGTGAGTTAATGAATCAGCTTACTTTGGGCTAAATAATGTATGCTGGAAGTAAAGTACAGTGATACATTTCTGCGTAAGAAGTGTTAATGCAAAGGGATGGTACTTGTCAAAATCAATAACCATTAAAAAACAAAAGCTAATGTTACTGTAATTGTCATCTGTTTCATATAGACTTTAATATGTTTGGTTCTTTTCTCCTAGGTTCCTGGTACAGTTCAGACAGGACAAAGTATGTGTGAAGTTTATTCAGGGCAACCAGAAAAATGGGAGTGTCCCAACGTGCAAACGAAAAAACAACCGTCTCCTTGAAGTTGCTGTCCCTTAACTGGCACCGCCTCTCTGCTTTCATGGACTTGTTTCTTTGTAATAGTGCAATTTGGTTTTGTTTTATTTGGGGTTCACTGTATGTTTGGGAACTGCCAAGGGCTAACTGTTAAGAGTCCCTTGGCAAAATAAAAGTATTTGACTAATCAATTTTTATTATTGGAATAGCTTAACCCTTAAATACACTTTCTGTCCTGGGGCAAGATTATAGAAACTAACAGTGTCTGTTTCTGTGTCCTATGTGTTTTTTCTTTAGTTACCATGTTAGATCTGTGTACCCTCAGTCAACATATTACTCATAAATCATTACTATATGTAAGTATAGGAGATGGTCTTAAAAGATAGTGCATTCATTTACCAAATATTTATTGAATGCCTATTATATGCTGAGCACTGTGCTAAAAGGCATGAAAGCTTGCTTACTAAGGGCCTTGCAACTTGTAGGCCATTGCATTCTGGCTGGTTTGTGCTGGATTAACAACAGCTAGGAAGGTGTAAAAAGGTGGAGACCAAAACAATAACTGCTAATGGTGGACAGCATTTGTAGGAACCTTGTAACACGATCCTAAAACATACATGCTTCAGGAAGGGCTGGTCCTTAGGACGGAAAAGAAATATGACTGGGTAAAAACCCTTTACATTTTTCCTATTTAAAAAAAAAAACACTGACATTTGAAAAGGACTTTTTATTTGTTTAGATCTCCTGTAATTACTTTTAACACTAGAAAATAAAAGTCATTCTTAGTTTTAGAAAAATGATAGAAGCAGTCCAGAAAGATTATCTGTTCCTGTTCGTCGTAAACATCATATAGGATCCTGGTTATGCTAATACCTGCAGTGTTGTTTTCATTGCCATTTGAGTAGCCATTTTAAACAGCTAACCCAGTGAAGGGAGGCATTGAGCCTTTCAGGGAGTGGCAGATATTCTGTATGATGTGCAATAAGACATCTGAGAGCTTTTTTGAAAGTTTTATTTATAGTATACATTTGTGTATGAGAGAGGTGGTTGGTACAGGGTGCATACTGTAGTCAAGGATCGAAATTAAGTTTCTGTTCATTTGTAAGGCTTTTTTTTTTCTCTCTCAAATTTACAATAGAGATTCATTTTGGAAACTACATTTTAAACTTTGGAATCAAATTGTTTCTTATTTGGGAGGATAATGTATATACATTGGTATTATGTTAAATAATAAAATTGTTCTAATTTGGTGCCATTTGCTGAATCACAACTGTATTTTTGTATTTCAAGCTATTTTCATATGTTGTGTGTTCAATGTATTGTCTCACAGAAAAGTTTTACAATCCAAACATTATACATTCTCTGTTCTAATTGAATTTCACTAATCTTTTATAAACCAAAAACAATCATTGAGAATATTTTCTAGGATTTTTCTTTTGATTTTTGTCCTTAAAAAATTACTAACCTAAAGCAATTCTCAGAAGTCTTTGTGTTTATTGATGCAAGTAGAAGATGTAATTTTTTTTCATTCTTCATCATGTACCTAAAGTCGTAGAATGATAATTCCCAAAATAGATGAGTAGAAATTTGGGCTGAGAGATGTTTTGTTTTGATGTTTTTTTTAATATGTAACACATTTACCTTGTTCAACATTCTAATAAGTCTATAAAGAAGTGTACACCAATATACCATGAAGCCTTCATCTTATCACTCACCCATTTTTGGTTTACTCCTCACCCCCCCCAAAAAAAAAAGTTAACTGATGTTTTCAGATCCTTCTGCATTATTTTATGCACACACTTGCAAGAGGAAATAAGAATATAGATTATCTGCCCCTGCTTTAGTGGACAAAAGCAATTATGTGAATAGACACTGTTCTTTACCAGGCCTTTTTCTTCTGGCAGAAAAATCATGAAGAGTCCTATAAAGAGATGCCTAATGAATTCAGTGGTCTCATACTCTTCCTCATTGGTTGCTTCTTGAATGGAGTTTCAGGATGGAAGTACTGAGTGAAAGTCAGTACATATATATATATAAAAAAAGGCTAACAACACTCTATGGGTCTACTTGTTAAATTTCCCCAAATATATTATTTAAAGACTGTTTATTGGGACAGCAACAGTATTAGTTAGCAACCACATATTCCCCAAAATTTGTATTTTTTAATAGAGGAATCTGATCCTCTAAACTACATTTCGAACTAAGTTATGCAAGGATTTTTTTAAAAGTCTTCACAAAGATATTTTAAATGAGAACAGTATTGCATAAACCTCCACATACTACTTGTCACTGACATATCCAATAATTTATAGTCATGGAACTTACTGTACATGAGCTGCGCCTTTGCATGGTGAGAAAAACTTGCTAAACCTGAGCCAGCAAGCCTCCTTAGGTGTGGAGGTCCAGTGTGCCTCCTAGGAGTTCTCAGTGCCGAGAGTCCAGGTAGCCATGCCTCCCCTTTATTTTCTATGGAGCAAGCAAGTGATTAAGGAATACATAATTTCTGAGAGCAATTATTTCAAGATTTTCAACTTTAGAAAGGGTATCAAACCTTCTTTGTCAGTCTTGAGGTTCGAATTGAGCACCTCAGAGGAACCTGAACTGAACTCTTGTCATTTCAGAAGCTCACACTCCCTAGGGGATGTGTAGTAATGACTTGACCACACTAGACTTGGGAGGGCCACCATGGGCCAGGTGACCCCCCCCATAGAGTAGTATTCCCCAAAATGTTACTGAATGCCAACAAGAATAAAAACCACAAGAAAAAATTGCTTTAATAAGAAAAAACAATTATAAAATGAAAACCCCATATTCATTCCTGAGCCATGTCCTTCCTGTATCGACTGTCAGAATCTCTGGGATAGTTTTTTGTTGGTGGTGGTGGTGGTGATGGTGGTGTTTTTTGTTTTGGTGGTGGTGGGGTTGTTTTGTTTTGTTTTTGCAGTACTGAGGATTGAACCCAGGAGCATTCTACCTCTGAGCTACACCCCCACCCCGATTTTTTATTCTTTATTTTGAAACCGGGTCTTACTAAGTTGCAGAGGGCCTCACTAAGTAGCTGAGGCTGGCTGCAAACCTGCAATCCTATCGCAGCCTTCCAAGTACTGGGATTACAAGTGGGTTAGTTTGAAGATAGACCTTTTAAGATCTCTAGAGTCTGGTCTAGAGATTCTTTCTGTTTGCATATTGTTGGCCACCCCTGCCAACACTGCCAGTCACCAACCATGACTGATGGGTGCTTACTGATGACACTGTCACAGGAGGCAAGCAGCTGATAACATCTTTATCTTTCTGTCACTGTCCTGCACTGGAGAGTTAAAGTACGGATGGCACTCAGAACTCTGGCCACAGTGATGATAACTAATTAACTAGGACCTAGACTTGTGGATCTAGTCCAGGAGTGACTAGGAGTTGCCAAGACCCTAGGCCCCAACAGTGACCACATGTGCTCAAAAAAAGTAAATATTTAATAGGTACCAAATTGAAATTAGTAGTTGCCCAAGGGTGGGAAGTGACTGTAAGAGCAGTTCGTGCCTTTGATTTCCATCAATCACAGCACAAGAACATGAGAATAGTTCCTCTCTCATATACTGGTTACAGTTTTAGGGGGTTTTTGTTGTTGTTTTTTGTTTTTGTTTTTTTGGTGGTACTGGGGTTCCTGGAAGCCCTTCTACCTCCGGACTACACTCCCAGAACTATTTTATATTTTTATTTGGAAACAGTCTCTCAAGCCAGCGTGGCTGACTTCGAACCTGCGCAATCCTCCTGTCTCCGCCTCCCAAGTGTGGGGATTACAAGCATGCGCCACCACGCCCGGCCCACAGTTTTGTATTTTGAGTTCTTAGAATAATAACTTGGACCCCAAATTCACGTGTAAGGCGTTCTGTTGAAGTTTGAATACCTTTGCTCACCACCCAGTGGTGATGGGATGTGTCCGTATGATTTGAGAATCATAAACATAATACTTCATATTAAGAGTTTGGCTGAAATCTAATGGACTACTTTATTATCTCATCATTTCAATTAATATGCTGAGAACTCTCAAGTTTATATAATTAAGTATTATTATGATAATTTGAGTCTGATTATAAAGTCTTTTAGGCCAAATATAAAAGACAAGCTTTTATTATCTGTTCATTTTTACATAATAGGTAAGTTATTTTGTAGGTTTGGTGAAATTTCAAAATGAAGTACTCTCTTTAAAAGATGTATATTTCTACAGGAAGGATTTAGTAAATTCCTTAATGTGTCTATTCTTACATTAAGTTTTGACCAGAATGCATCTTATGAAGAGCCTTTGTTTTTGAGCTGGGCACTGCTTTCCGTGAATATTGCTGCACTCTGATTCACTAAAAGGAACAGGTGCAGAAGAGTAGAGGGGGCCGGGTGAAGGGAGAAGATTTGCCCTACAGGTGGGAAAAGAGATTTCATCATTTGAAGGTCTTCTGTTGGGGTATTCACTGTCATGGGAGAGGCTCTTTCTTTGCATCTCGTGTTAATAATTCTTGCATACCCTTTCACTCCTGGGTTTTTGTTAGCTAAACACTCTGAAGCTGTGGCCTTTGTGAGCTGCCACTTGCTTTCTGGACTCATCAGCTTCTATTTCAATCTAGCCACACAGGAGAAAAGTAATTTTTGGAGTTTGTTTCCTCCAAATCTTGGAATGTTTGCCTCATTCTCTTTGGTTTGAAGATTCTTTTCAAAATCTGGAGTTAATCACAGTACAGCACAAGCCACAATCTCTTCCTCGTTAACGTTTTTCCCCTGGCATAGTGGCCAGATCCTCTCCACCCAGTTCCACAAAATTCTAACTTTGTAACCAAGGAAAACAGTCTCGGCTTCTCAGTGTTTTAAGGAAGGAACGGGGAAGAGAATTTAATTCCATATTTATCCAATATCCAGCAGTACTATGGGAAAGGATCAACTAGCTACCTTATTTCAACTACTTTATATTCACCTCAAATTTATTTTTTCCACCAATTAATAGATCTGGCATTTTCTCTTTAAAAATATGCTTTTAATGACACACATCAGAAATGTAAAGATGAAAGTGGATACATCCAGCCAGGCGTGTACCACACGCCTATAATCCCAGTACTTGGGAGGCCGACAGAAGGATTGCAGGTTTAAGGCCAGCCTCTGCAACTTAAGTGAGGCCCTCTGTAACTTGGGGGGACCCTGTTTCAAAATAATAATAATAGGACTGAGAGTATAGCTCAGAGATAGAACGCCTCTGGGTTCCATCCCCAGTGCCATACACAAAAGAAGTGGATACATCTATTTACAAGTAGCCTGAAAATGGCTGGCATCTAGAATTCCCTTTGTCCCAGTTATAATACCTCATAAAAGTAACTTTTGTCGTGTTTATAACTTGTTTAAATGAAATCATATAATACAAAGTCTGACTGGCTTTTTTCATTCAGTATTGTAATTGTGAAATTCATTCATATTATTACACATGGCTAAGTTTAATCATTATCTCAGCTTTATAATAATCACCATGTAGACTACAGTTTTCTAATCCAATGGACCTGACACCTTTTACCTAAAAGGCCAACCTTTCCCCTCTGCAATGTTTCTAGATTTTTTTCTACTACCTTGATTTTTGTATCATCAGAAACTGCTCTAATTATTGTAGCTTTGTAATATGTTGGCATAATCTTTTTTAAATGGAATTTGTAACTCTCAGTGAGGCATGCTAAATTCTTGTGATAGGAGAAAGAAATTAAATCTAATAAACATTAATTCAAATACTACTAATTAAGGTTTTAGTTGTGTGGAATAGTGGTAGTCATCAGAGGCCTAAACATGAACATAAAATAAGCCCTTTCCGAGCCGGGCGTGGTGGCGCACGCTTGTAATCCCCGCATTGGGAGGCAGAGACAGGAGGATCGCGTAGGTTCGAAGGCAGCCGTGCGTGCTGGCTTAGGAGACCCTGTTTCCAAATAAAATGTAAAAATAGGTCTGAGAGTGTAGCCCGGAGGTAGAAGGACTTCCAGGAACCCCAGTACCACCAAAAATATAAATAAATAAGCCCTTTCCTTTAGCCACAAGGATCTGAGCATGGGAGTTCCTAATGTATTATATGGGGAAAAATATTTGATGTTTCCATGAAGTAAATGAACAGTTTCTAGTTTTATGTGATAATTCATTTTCCATTGACTCGGTGATTTCCACCCATATTATTAATCCTCATTTAAATGTTTTTCACAAAATCTTCCTAAAATTATTCTCATATATAAGTGCATGTGAATTTTTTTTTGTTTATAGATCTTTTCGCCTTAGATTTGATTCCTTCAATAGTGTTTAATGAGAGATCTCAGAGGGTTTTTTTTTTCTAATTTTCTCCATGTTTTAATCAGTTTTCTTGTACAATGATAATGGCTTATAGAGGAAGCCAGATGGTGCCAGAAGTGGAATCCATCTCTTTCTTTGGCTTCTCAACTAATTCCATATTTTTTAAAAAAGAAATATTTTTTCTAAATTGTATCCCAGTAATCATCCAGTGTATTTGCTTATGTGCAGTTTTGTGCTAGTTAAATTCAGAATTGCCTTTATAAAAATAATCTCTGCACTCTCAGCTTTCCTGAGGTTGGGAATTAATTGACAGAAAGAAGCAATACCAAAAAAGCACATGAAGTGATAACATGAAAGGCATATGTATCACATTTTTTGAGGCAAAGGAAATGTATCTGAGCCGGGTGTGGTGGTACATGCTTGAAATCCTACTACTTGGGAGGCTGAGATAGGATTGAAGGTTCACAGCTAGCCTCAGTAACTTAATGAGGCCTTCCACAACTTAGTGAGATCCTGTTTCAAAATAATAAAATAAAATAGGGGTGGGGATGTAACTCAGAGGTAGAATGCCCCTGGGTTCCATACTGAAAAACTTGCTTATTTTATATATATACCAGTAGAATTAATTGTCTGAAAAGGTTAAGTGTAAGTCAAATAGGAAATAACTAAGGTTGTTATTGGTCTAAACACCTATCAAAGAAGGTAGATGAAATTGTAGAGCCATTGCATAGCAGAAAATAGAAGTTGTCCTTTGTTTTTTCAGAAACCTAAAAGTAATCCTTAGCTGCAGCGCACTATAAGTTCAACTTCTTTGTTTAGTCAGCAATTATGATTGATGTGGTAACAGTGCAGCCTGTTGTCCCTGAAGGCTAACTTCTAGAATGAGATGGAAGCAGAGTAATCATCAGGACTCATTCTGCTTGATACAATCCCTAAAATGACCTGGAAATGAATTTCTGGAAAATGAGTGTCCTGAAGCTTTCAGGACAAGAAGCTCTGAGAGGCTAGGACTCCAACTCTAGTAAATGGGGCTCAGCAGTATTTGTTTGCTTATTTGTTTGTTTTAAATTACTACCTAAACCTGGCATGGTGGAGCACACCTGTAATCCTAGTAATTGGGAGACTGAGACAGAGGGTCACAGGTTCACTGCCAGCCTCAGCAACTTAAGGAGGACCTTTGCAACTTAGTGAGACCATGTTTCCAAATAAAAATAAATAAATAAAATAAAATAGGGCTGACGATGTAGCTCAGAGATAGAATGTCCCTGGGTTCAATCCCCAATAGCACAGAAAGAAAAAAGACTACTGCCTAGTATTTTTCTGATGAGAGAAAAGATTCTACAAATGGCCAACCCCACACTATTGAAAATCATATTCAAAAAGGGATGTACAAGTTTAATGCTGCACACACAATTTACACAGTTAAAAAACTTTACTCCTTCCTTCCTTGAGTATTTTTTAATATTTGGATGACTAAACAAAAAGGAAGGTGTTCATAGGAATCTTTAGTACTAGAGATTGAACCCAGGGACATTCAGAACCACTGAGCAATACCCCCAGGTCTGTTTGTATTTTATTTGAAACTGTCTCACTAAATTGCTAAAACTTGAGATTCTCCTGTCTCTGCCTCCCAAGTACTGGAACTATAGTCAAGGGCCACCACACTTAGCTAAGTCTTCTGTTTTAAAACACTTTCACTTTACTGGAGCTTTGAGTGTCAGTGAGCAAAAATTCTCACAGCTTGTGTTATGAACAGCTTAACAGAGATCCAGGAAATGTCCATGGTTGGAATCTGGCCTTTCCAATCTCAGAAGCTGTTTGGTAACAGCTGTCTTTACTTCATAGCACAAATTGGACGTGGATCTGAGAAAGAAATGGGAACTGGTAATATTCAATAAAAAGCACTTGGGAATTGCTGCTGAAACATTATTAAAATGGAAGGAAATCCACCCACCAATTTGTTCTTTCCACTAGGGGAAAAAAAAAACCCTACAGATGAAGATGCCATGTGTGGTGTCTTGAATTGTCCCCAAACCACACCAGGCACATAGGGCAAGTGTGTTTGAAATAACTTATTTCAGAAATGTGGTTTGATACACGTAGATACAGGCACAACATGTCTCTGTTGAAAGATCTCATTTCTGATGAGCACATGTGCTAATTAGAAAATTGATAGGGGTCTGCTCTACTTCTTCTAGATGGCTAGTAAGTCGTCATTAGTCATGCAGTGGCCTCCCAAAGCAAGTAATCTTTGAATACATGGTCTGTGGAGGAGCCACTTTACAATTTCATTCATTTTCTGCTAAGACATGGTACATTCTAATAGCATAATTTTTTTTATGTGAGGTACAAAAATTCAAATTCTCCCAGTTTTGCCATCCAATCCTATTCTGATGTGACCAAGTCACTTATTTCCCAATAACTACATCACTGTTTGTTCTTTTCATGAAGCCAATGAAATGCTTTTAGACTGAAATCACAGCCTTCAATGAACCATTTTCTCTGTCTTAGACCTCACCTCAAGAAGTCTTGCCAAGTACGTTATTAGCTAAAAATGCCTGTCAATGGCTTGGCAGAAATCCTACAGTCATTAAATGACGGCGCATTGGAAGTAGCTCAGGTTGCCAGCCTGGTGTAGAATATGAATTTTGAGGATTGTCCTAGTAAAGGAAAGCATCTTCAACTTACCTAAAAAGAATACTTGTCCTTTGCACATAGGGTTACAAAATATCAGTAAACACTATTAAAAGATGATCAGGCTGGGCATGGTAGCACACTCCTGTAATCCCAGTACTTGGAAGGCTGAATCAGGAGGATTGCAGGTTCAAGGACAACCTCCGCAATGTAGCAAGACTCTCAACAACTTAGACCTTATTTCAAAACAAAGAATGAAACCAGGTTAGAGGTATAGCTCAGAAATAGAATGCCCTGAGTTCAATCCCTAGGACCACATACACATAAAAATTATCTGTCTTCTACACTTTCTAGTGTGAAGATTCTCCCCCCCCTTTTGTGGTACTGGGGTTCCTGGAAGCCCTAATACCTCTGGGCTATACTCCTAGACTTATTTTATACTTTTTTTATTTTCGGAAACAGGGTCATTTAAGCCAGCGCGGCTGGCTTTGAGCCTGCGCCATCCTCCTGTCTCCGCCTCCCAAGCGCGGGGATTACAAGTGTGCGCCACCACACCCGGCAAGGACTTATCTTTTGATATGAAAAATATATCATTTCTATAAATTTAAGACTTAAGGAAATTTAAATTTTCACAATTGTAACACATCTGTGTTTGGAAAATGGCATATGTTTACAAATTTTATTTAAGACAACAGACAATACCACATGAACTTAAGGACTCCTTGCAAAAACTCTAAAAATTGGAAATTGCCCATTTGTACCCTTCAATCCCTTCATTTGACAGAAAAATTGAGACACAGAGAGATTCAATGATTGGTGCAAGATTGTGTGGTTACTGGTAGAATTTAAGTGAAATCCATTTTTTCTGGGCTTTCCACTCTTACAGGCTTGGCTAGGCAGATTAGGAAAAGATGACCAAATTCTTAAGTTTTATATTAATGAAGGATTCTGCAGTACAAAATAAAAGATGTAGGAAATATACTTTTATGTTTAAATTTCTGTTCTTGCTGAGCATTTCAGTACCTTTAAATATGGTGTGTGTGTGTGTGTGTGTGTGTGTGTGTGTGTGTGTGTGTGTGTGTGTTTCTAGTTTCCAGTGCTGGGCGTCACTCTACCACTGAGCTACATCTCCAGCCCTTCTTACAGTTTTTTTTTTTTTTTTTTTTTTTTTTTTTTAATCCCTGTTCATGGGATTTAGCTTCAGTCCTGATGGCCCATCCTTCTGGCAGGAAGTGAGCACAAGCAAATCAGTTGTTCTTTTTCCTGAGCAGAGGCCAGTTTCAGATCTGTCATGAGGAAAATAACATTGTGATGAGCAATTTTTCCCTGGTCTCCATTCATTCTTTCTAGTACTATAGAAATTATCTTTAAGCTAATTAAATCTCTAAGCAATTAAGATGGTGTATAAACTAAAACAAAATTATGTCTTTATACCAATAAGATAAATTATCCTGCAGCATGAACAACCATTTCAGAAACACATATCTCTTCTACCTCTATAAAACTACTACTTGAATTCCACAGAACTCATTTTTTTGTGTGTGTGGAAGAGCAAACATAAATGTCCAAGGAAGAGTAAACCCATTGCATGCATTGAAAGAAAACTTTTTGTGTGAGTGTATGGGGGAAGAGGGAGTACTGGGGATTGAACCCAGGGGCAGTCTACCTCTGAGCTGCACTCCCAGACCTATTTTATTTTTTATTTTGAAACTGGGAATCACTAAATTGCAGAGAGCCTCACTAAATTGCTGAGGCTGGCCTCAAACCTTTGATTCTCCTCTCTCGGCTACTCAAGTACCAGAATTACAATCATGCCCCACCATACCCAGCTGAAAGAAAACTTTTAAACAACTACACTGGGCAGAGTATTTGAGCAAAAAACAATTCATGAATTGGGAAGCACTCAGAACCACAAGAGATTCAGAGCCCTGCCCAGTAGTGTGAGCCGCAGACTTTTGTAAGCTGGCACAGAAGACAAATAGAGAAATCACTTGATTGACTAGAGCTAGCCATCTCCCTTGGGTATTTGCCTTATTTGAGCATGGCTCTCTGTGATTGGTTGAAATTCTCAAAGTTTCCTTGATTAGATCCTAAGTTAGGTTGCAATGTTACCTGGGACCCAGAGTATTGAGACAGCCTTAGGCTAATGGTCTCCTGCTTATTTAACACAGGTAGAGAAGTGAGTGATTTGTCAGACAAGCCAGGCTTATTTCAGATGACCATTTCCTGGCCTCAGTACTCTTTTACTCTTCCAATTTTTCCCTAAACGGGGAAAACAGATACCTCCAGCTGTCTGAAAAGACAGCATATCTAGATACCCTAGCTCTTAAGAAAAATTATTTTAAATTGGTAGTGCCCAGTATATAAGCAATTGTATGTCAGTCTATATGAGAACTAGGCACTTCATGATGGCTTGTTTTGTTTCTAGAATAATGGTGGCAGCTTGGCATACAGCATATATTTAAAAGGAAGGTTAAGAGCACTGAACTATCAGCCCAATGCCTGCTGCCTCTAAAGAGCAAAGCAATGAGGGGATTTGTTCAGAGTTGTGCTGCAACAGGACAACTGAGGGTCCCAGTAATTTTATTTTATTTTTTTTGGTGGTACTGGGGTTCCTGGAAGCCCTTCTACCTCCGGGCTACCTATTTTTACATTTTATATTTGGAAACAGGGTCTCCTAAGCCAGCGCGCGCGGCTGGCTTTGAACCTGCGCGATCCTCCTGTCTCTGCCTCCCAAGCACGGGGATTACAAGCATGCGCCACCACGCCCGGCTCTTTTATCTTTTAGGATGACCATTTTAGAGTAGTTTGGAAGTTCTTTCTAGTATTGGCTTAATTCTATTTAAGCCATTAGATCTTAAACCTAGTTTTTAAACACACACACACACACACACACACACACACACACACACACACACACCCTATACCTTCTCCTTGGCAAGCACCTCTAGATTCTTGCTTGTTTTTAAGGACAAACCTTAACTAACATTTACTCTGCCCTGTTGCACTCAAGGTAGTCAGTGTTCCTCCTAAATTAGAGCCTCCAGATCTAACCATGTGCCTTGATGTGCCCACCTTGGGTTCTTTTCTATTTCTTGGGGGACCTATCAAGTTTGGAGCCACTTCCAGCTAGTGAAAAATTAAAAAACAAAACAAGCTATTGGGGAGGAAAAAACGTGAAATGATAAAATATACAATTTACCAAAAACTGCTGAACTCTTCAGAGCATGCCTTTAAAAAGTCATGCTTGAAGCCGGGCGTGGTGGCGCACGCTTGTAATCCCCGCGCTTGGGAGGCGGAGACAGGAGGATCGCGCAGGTTCGAAGCCAGCCGCGCTGGCGTAAGAGACCCTGTTTCAAAAATATAAAATAGGTCTGGGAGTGTAGCCCGGAGGTAGAAGGGCTTCCAGGAACCCCAGTACCACCAAAAAAAAAAAAAAAAAAAAAAAAAAAGTCATGCTTGTGTGCTCCCAATGGGGATAGAGCTTCTCTCTCTCTCTCTCTCTCTCTCTCTCTCTCTCTCTCTCTCTCTCTCTCTCTCTTCTCTTCTCTTCTCTCTCTCTCTCTCTCCATATATATATTCAGTAGGCTATCAATTTTCTTATTACCTCCTTATTTTCTAGATCCTCAAAATAATTCTGTCACAGAAGAAATTAAAATAATATGATTTGTACCAAATCAAATGGCTACTGCCATTAAAATGCTTTTTCAAGACTGGAGTCTGGAGAAAGGCTGCAGTGGTCTTAGCATCTGAAGTGTGTCCTTCAGCACTTGGTGAGAATGACAGCTAACAGAGAAGAGACAGACGGGCATGCTGCTGCCTGAGCTCCAAATGGCTCTTGAACCTCTACAGCTGGTACTTTGGACCATAAAGGAGAATAATTGCATCTGCCAAGTTTTATTTATGCTTCATTTAAGATTTGTAAGGGAATAGTTTACTACTGTTCCCTCTGCAAAGCCTGGGAGCTTAGACACTAAAGAAGCTAACTACATAGACTCCTATTTCTGGCACTTGCTTAACATGGGAAGGCTTGTTTGCATTTAAGTGGTAGATATGAAATTTTTCTTGACTTAGCAGTACTATTCATAAGATTTCCATCAGCTAGATGGATATTTTAAAACGACAAATGTATTTTATTCTTTGAAATGATGTGACGTTCTTTTGTGCCTAAGTTTATTTTCTAAAATAAAAGTGTCCAGAATCCTTATCTCTGCAGTTGGCCTATGAGTATGTGTACACATGCATATGCACGTGGGCATACATTAAAAAGAAGAAAAAGCCTCACTGTGCACTAATTTCCTTGAACTCTAACCTCATCTTGCAAACAGGCAGATCTTATCTGTTATGCATCTAATCAGGAAGTACTAGAGATATTTTTGTAACTATTTTCCAACATACTGCTGCATCACTCTGCTTTCCTTAAAAATAACATGTCCTGTCCCTCAAATATCTTAACACTTAGGTTACCATTTTTTAAAAGCAAAAAAAGCAAACAGAATTTCATGGAGCCAGACTGGGTTGTAATCTGCCATCTTCAGCCAAGCACAAGCCCAGATGCTAGGTCCTGAGCTCACTGTTAATTTCTTCCTGCTTCTGGGGAAATGTAAGCTTCCTGTCATGCCATCAGGAAAATCCTCCCTTGCTCTCTGCAACATAGGCTGGGGCTAGCTAGGGTGGCTGTAGGCCATTCTGACAGATGGCTGGCGAGGTGGGGTGAGGGAGATGAGTGAACCAATGATGGCACTGGGAGAGAGGGAGCCTCCAGCTGTGGTCCTGCTCAGCAGCCGAGCTGGGCTAAGGCAGGCTGGGCTGGAGATGAGGAGTGGGCGGAAACCTTCCACAATGGCAGAGGCTCTTCCAGTTGGCTGTCTTAACATGCTCTCTAATTAATAAATTGTGCTCAATTGCATCCTTGCATGTACCCTCCCAATTAGTTTTCTAGAACTCAGTTATAATTTTATTATGTTATTTTTCTGCATAGTTAGCCATGTGTACCTATAATCTCAAGATTTAGGAGGCTGAAACAGGAGTATTGCAGGTTCAAACACAGCCTCAACAACATAGTGAGACCCTGTTTCCAAATAAAAAATAAAATAGAACTGGGGGTATAGCTCAGAAGTAGAATACCCCTGGGTTCAATCTCCAGTAACACACACACACACACACACACACACACACACACACACACACACACTTATTTGTCTAACTCATAAAATGAGCTTTAGTTTATTTATTTCTGTGGTACTAGGGGTAGAACACAGAGGTCTTCTACCCCTGGGCTACACCCCCAGACCTATTTTATTTTGTATTTGGAAACAGGATCTTGCTAGGTTTTTAGGGTCTCACTAAGTTGCTGAGGCTGGCTTCAAAAACATGATCCTTCTGTCTCAAGCCTCCCAAGAACTGGAGATTACAAGTCTGCGCCACCATGCCCAGCTTTAAAATTAACTCTTCAGAAAGACTCAACATGGGAACTTTCTAAGTCATGAAACATTCGTGTATTTGAGTGAGGTTGTGTTCTGTGTTCCCCTTTCCCACCATCTCACTCCCAGGCACCCACATGACAGCGGGGCTGTGTGCCCCAGGTCCCTTCTTCCCACTTCCTTCTTCACACTCCACCCGAGGCTGGGCGTTGCTTGAGACTGTGCTGGGCACTTCATTTTCTCCTGTTCTCTCAGTTCAGTTCACTGTCTTTCTGGAAAGTTCATGTTCATTTATGCACACACTCTTACAACCTCCTGCCCTCTTGCCCCTTGACCTCTCAGTATTCCCAGGAGAATTATATTTCTTTTTTTCATGGCATTTTGAGCCCAAAATTTGTGTACTAATCATGCAGCGTAACTCTGTCCTTTGGATTTGGAGCATTTGTGGGATTTTTTGATGCGTTTCCCCTACAACATGGTAACTCTGTGAAAGTGGGGTCTTTGGTTTTTTTAAACTTTTTTCTACTACCAGCACATGGCAGACACTCAACAAATATTTGCTGAATTATTGAATAAGTGCAATAAATATTTATTGAGGACTTTATATTATATTTCAATGACTGTTCAAAGTACTGGAGACATTATTGCAAGTAACATTGACAAGTCCCTGAGCTCCTGAAGCTAACATCGTAATTAATGAATAGGTCCAATTATCCCCATCAAAAAAAAAAAGAGAAAAAGAAAAAAACATTATAACTGAAAATAGACATTGTTAAAAAAAAGTCCAATTAACCTTAAAATCCCTAAAAATATATATAAGGTTTATTTCCTTATCTTTTTTTAGGAAGTTAAAGCTTCTTAAGTGCCTGCTTTCAAATGAAAGTATTCTTATATACTTCATTATTTTTCTTTCTCGACTAATTTATAATAATATTCTTTTCAATTATATGTCAGTGCAAACATGAGGACTGTCACCCTTAGTAGAATATGAAAAGGCTTTGGGATGAGCATAAGAACCCACTTACCTTTTAGAGCAATTTTTTATGGGGAAAAATATTCATGGTCTCCCACAATGACTAAGTTGCCTCTTCAAATACAGTTTAGTTAGAGTTGGTTTTAGCACAGTCGAAACCACATGAAATGTTGAAATACGTACTGCCCAGTGTTAATAACCTTCCTAATTCTTTTATAAAATATCTATTTTACCCGTGCGTCTCCTTCTCAGATTAGGGCTACCCATCACGCAGGGAAACACCAACAAACACGTGACCTTTGTTGTTTACCCATGAGAAAAGGCGGGAAACCCCTTCCACAAGTCACTTGAATTCTCATTAGGCACTAAAAAGGCATATTGTAAGAACTTCCTCCAAATAAGAATAAATGCTATTTTTATTTTGCAGAATTTCTCCTTTTCTCTCTGTATCATTGCTTGCTTTCATTCATTCATCCATCCATTCATCAAAATTTAGAAATGTATAAAAACATAAAAACTATGTAATAATAGCATAAAGTGAATAATATTCCCCCCAAAGTGGAAATAAAAATTGTTTCTTAGGTACAAAATATGCACATATGCTACATTATTATATTGTCACTGTAGTTATGGTGGCAATTTAATTAAAATTAGATTAGACTTCAGTTGAAAGTTTCGCTATCTTCTCTGTCATTTAGTTTATACAGTTTTGGGTGTAGCTAAAAAAAAAAACAAGCATGTTAGCATTTTAAATAACGGAGGAGAGAGGCATGGTGGCACATATCTATAATCTCAATAATTCGGGAGGCTGAGACTGGAGAATTTCAGCTTCAAGGCCAACTTCAGTAACTTAGCAATACTCTGTTTCCAAATAAAAATAAAATAGGGCTGGAGTTATAGCTTGGAAGGAAACAGTTCCTAGATTTGATACTTGTACAAGAAAAATATATACATATACATGGAATAGTATCTACTCATTCAAACATATTTAATCTTATGATAAAATTTATTCATATCAAGAAATTGCTTATTTTTTATGGTACTGGAGACTGAAGGCTTAAATTTTTTGTGTTACTGGGGATGTAGCTCGAAAGCATTCTACCTTCGAGCTACATACCCAGCCTGATTTTATTTTTTATTTGGAAACAGGGTCTTGCTTGATTGATGTGAGTCTCACTACTTGCTGAGACTGTCCTCAAACCTGCGATCCTTCCTGTCTCAGCCTCCCAAGTTCTGGGATTGCAAGCTTGAACCACCAAGCCCTTCCTGCTTAAATATTTTCAAATAAGGCTGGGCGTGGTGGCGCACGCTTGTAATCCCCGCACTTGGGAGGCTGAGACAGGAGAATCACGCAGGTTCGAAGCCAGCCATGTGCGCTGGCTTAGGAGACACTGTTTCCAAATAAAAATGTGAAAAATAGGTCTGGGAGTGTAGCCCGGAGGTAGAAGGGCTTCCAGGAACCCCAGTACCACCAAAAAAAAAATTTTTTTCAAATACTTCTTTAAAGACTTGTAGAGACAAAATGTGTTTTCTGCTGAGACACATGCTTTCTGATGAGTCTTGCTACTGTTGCTGAGAACCAAAGTGTCCATACAGCCGGCCTGTGTGTCACTGTACAGTGTGTCTGCTTAGTAAGGGAGGCAAAATGTAAGGGAGCATTTACTACCATGCATACAGCTGCTGCTTTGAACACTGCCCCATTTATGAACTAGATTATTCTACATGTGCCTCTAAGGTGAAGGAAAACAGATTTTCAGATTTGTGCTTGGAAAGCATAACTGAGGGATCTTTTTCCAACCTTCATTAAGGATTTCTTCCCTGTAGGAAAGAATTTTACCATGGAGCTTGTTTAGGTAGACAATGACATCGGTGGGGGTTTAACGTTCAGTGTCCAGCATTGCAGAAAGACAGGCTGGGCATGGTGTAATCCTCAGGTGGTGTAATCCTTAGTACTTGCGAAGCTGAGATAGAAGGATCATGAGTTTGGGGCCAGATTCAGCAACTTAGTGAGACCTTGTTTCAAAATTTAAGAAAATAAAAAAGGGGGTATAGCTTGGAGGTAGAACACTCCTGGGTTCCATCTCCATTACCCCAAAAAAAATCTGGAGCAGAAAGGGGAGGAGACTCTCCTTTCTGGAGAGGGGTCCTTTCTCATGATTCTGGCCCCCTAATCTTCCTGTCTCAGGTGTTAGTGCTTCGGCTGGTGCTCCTGGATGGACAAGCACGCTGCCTTCTCTGCTTCTGAAGTAGCACCTTTTCCTTCACGGTGTGCTATGGTGAAACAACAAACCTGTACGTTCAGGAATCTGCGCCTCCTGCTTGACACTCTGTCTGCTCAGGGCAGGTGCAGTGATCTCTTCATCTGGGAGGCGCCGGCGGACCTTTCTCTAGACCAACACTTTCATCTCAGTCCACTGGGGAACAGGCCACATAAATCAAGGTGTCAGGGATACCCGCGGGATGCTGCTCACTCGTGTCTCCTTCTGAGGGCCTGCAGCTCTGAGTGAAGAAGCCCAGAAGCCTAGGATGCAGGATGCAGGATGCAGGCCTGCGGCAGGCGGGCCTCCCTGTGGGAGGAATGACCAAGGCTCTCAGGAGGGCAAGAATCAAAGTCTGACTGCGCCGGACTGGAGGAGGGCTGCAGCTGGCCAGATGTTCCGAGTCACATGTGGAGAAGTGTTTGTGGTGGGATTCTGTTTGAAACTGATTGTTGATAGTCTCATGAGACAGCTTGTGACAAATTGTATAATAAAAATGTTAAAAATAGCATATTTCTTCCCTGGAAAAGCTGAGTTCCCACAATTCAGTGAGCTGGGAAAATCGCTAAACTTTCTGGACGGAGAGTGCTGATTCCCTGAATTTATAACCCTTTCATTGCACATATGATATTTTATTTTAAGGTTTTTTTTTTTCTCAATGAATGGTGTTTCAGCTAGCCCGTAAGAGACAAATTTTAAAAATCCAAATAAAATGTACATGTAATATTAATAAGTTACAAAGATAACAGTGAATTTTCCAGAAAATTCTTTCTACCTATGTACCAGGCCAGTTCATAGAAATAATGTGAGCCACAAAAGCAATTCACATGAGTTATTTTAAGTGTCTAGTGGCCACACTAGGAAAGTAAGAAAAAGTAGTAAAATTAGTTATAATTACATTTAATATATTTAAAGTTTGTTTAATTTGATCTCATCTATACAATATCTTATTCCAACAAGAACCATTATTTTAAAAATTGAGCTATTTTGCATTACTTTTTTCTGGCACTAAGTGTATTTTGTACTTACAGCACATCTTGGACTGACCCACTTGCCAACTGTGGTCATGGTTATCACACTAGATAGAGATCATCTGTCTATACTATGGCAAATGTTTAAATAAAAGTGAAGGGGGAAAGTCCTTTGTCTAAAAATGTGTACATCTTTATGAGTATTCCTCGGGCTTTGATATATATTGTGGGGCAGAATTTTCAGAGGTGTAGATCTTGGGAATGTGAGAGATGAAGAATAAAGACAGGGCAGGGGAATGTTTTGTGTGGTTGTGGCTGAGGAGATGATAATGTTAAGAACTGATGTCTGAGTAGTTTCATAGATTTTAAACAGTACTATGTATCAGGAGTGCTTGGAGTTCATGTAACATGAACCTGAATTATAGGGAATTCTGGGTGTCGCCTTGGCTCGGCCATGGTGCCCAGATATCTGCTCAAACATTATTCTGGTTCATTCCATTGAGGTGATTTTTAATGAGATTAACATCTGAATGAGTAGACTTTGAGTGAAACAAATTGCCTTCCATAATGTGGGTGGGACTCTCCCAACCAGTTAAAGGCCTTGATAGGACAATGACTGACCTCACCCCCCCCAAAAAATGGGAATTTGTTATAACTATTACAATTACTAACACATATTAATTGTACAAATTGACAGGTTTCACTGATATTTCCATACAGGATTACGTGATGCCTGGATCATGTCTACTGCCCCTTGCACTCTCTCTCCCACTCCTTTCTCTTCCGCACCCCGATCTTTTCCCAGTCACTCCTACTTTCAGATCAGTTTTTTTTTTTTTTGCTTTACTTTCCATAAATGAGAGGAAATATATGATACTTGTCTTTCTGTGGTCTGACTTACTTTGCTTAACACTATGTCTTTTAGTTTCATCCATTTCCTGAAAATAGCAGGATTTTATTGTTCTTTGTGGCTGAATAATACTCCATTATGTATATAAATATACCGTGTATTCTTTTTTTTCTTCTCTCTCTTTTTTTTTTTTTTTTTTTTTCGGGTCTGGGGATGGAACCCGGGGCCATTCTACCTCCAAGCTACACCCCCTGCCTTATTTTTTTTTATTCCTTATTTTGAAACATGGTCTCACTGAGTTGTGGAGGGCCTCACTAAGTAGCTGAGGCTGTCCTCAAACTGTGATCCTCCAGGTCTCAGCCTCCCAAATGCTGGGATTACAAGCGTGCACCACTATGCCCAGCTACCATGTACTCTTTATCCATTCTCTGTTGATGGGCAAACAAGGCTAATTCGATATCTTGGCTACTGTGGATAGGGCCACAGTGATCAGGGGTATTCAGGCATATCTTTTGCATGCTGACTTCATTTTCTTTTTATCTATATATCCAGTAGTGGGATCCCTGTATCATATGGCAGTTCTATGTTTAGTTTAGGAACCTCCATACTGTTTTCCTTCATGGGTTTGCAAATTTACATGCCCACCAACACTGAATCATGGTTCTTTTTTCTTCATAACCTCATTAGCATTTGTTATGTGTTTGTGTATTGGTTTAATAATAGCCATTCTAAATGGGATGAGATGGAATCTCTGTAGTTTTGACTTGCATTTCCCTGATAGCCAAAGATATTGAGGTATGTATGTATGTATGTATTTTGTGGTACTGGGGTTCCTGGAAGCCCTTCTGCCTCCGGGCTACACTCCCAGACCTATTTTATATATTTTTTTTATTTGGAAACAGGGTCTCTTAAGCCAGTGAGGCTGGCTCCGAAGCAGCGCGATCCTCCTATCTCCACCTCACAAGCACAGGGATTACAAGGGTGCGCCACCACACCCGGCGATATTGAGGTTTTTAAAAATGTATTTATTTGCCATTTGTATTTCTTCTTTTGAGATGTGCCTGTTCAGATTATTTGCTCATTTTTTAAATTGAGCTACCTTTCTGTTGTTAAATTTTAAAATTATTTATGTATTCTGAATATTAATCCTCTGACAGATGAATAACTAGCAAAGATTTTCTCCCATTCTGTAGGCTGTTTCTTCACTCTGTTGAAGCTGTGCAAAACTTTCTAATTTGATGTTATCCCATTTATCAATTCTTGCTTTTGTTTCCTGTGCTTTTGGAGTCCTGTCCAGGAAACATTGCTGATGCCAACATCCTGAAGTATTTCCCTTTAGTACTTTCAGATTTTTTTTTAATCCTGGAGATTAAACATAGGGACAATTTACTTCTAAACTAAGCCCTCAGCCCCTTTATTTTTTTTAATTTTTAATTTTTATTTTTGGTGGTACTGGGGTTCCTGGAAGCCCTTCTACTTCCGGGCTATGCTCCCAGACCTATTTTATATTTTTTTTATTTGGAAACAGGGTCTCTTAAACCAGTGAGGCTGGCTCCAAACCAGAGCGATCCTCCTGTCTCCACCTCCCAAGAGCGGGGATTACAAGCGTGTGCCACCATGTCTGGCTATTTTTTATTTTGAAAAAGGATCTCACCAAGTTGCTGAGGGTCTAAGTTGCTGAGGAGGTCTTGAGTCCACAATCTTCCTTTCTCAGCCCTCCAATTACTGGCATTACACGGAGCCTGGCTTTGGGTCTTAAAGTGTTTTGAGTTGAATTTCGTATAGGGTGAGAGATAGGGGTATAATTTCAGGCTTCTACATATAGATATCATGGATATCCAGTTTTCCCAGCCCAATTTTTTGAAAAGACTGTTCTTTTCCAATTTATATTTTTGGCACCTTTGTGGAGAATCAGTTGGCTAAAGATGCATGGATGTATTTCTGGGTCCTCTATTCTGTTCTCTTGGTTTGTGTAGCTGTTTTTATGTCAGTACCATGCTGTTTTTGTTACAGTGGCTCTATACAATGTTGTGTGTGTGTGTGTGTGTGTGTGTGTGTGTGTGTGTGTGTGCTGGGGATTGAACTCAGGGGCATTCTACCTCTGAGCTACATACTCAGCTCTACTTTACATTTTATTATGAAAAAGAGTCTCACTAAGTTGCAGAGGACCTCACTAAGTAGTGGAGGCTGGCTGGGAACCTGTGATCCTCCTGTCTTAGCCTACCAGGTACTGGGATTACAAGCATGTGCCCCATGTCCATGAACCCAGATCCTCCTTGTCTCAGCCTCCCAAGTACTGGGATTACAGGCGTGCGTCACCATGCCCAGCCTACCAGAAATAATTTGACTTCCTCCTTTCCTATGTGTATGCCTTTTCTTTCTCTTGCTTAATTGCTCTGGCTATCTGTGTTGAGTAAGAATGGTGAGAGTGGACATACTTGTCTTGTTCTTAATGTTAGAGAAAATGCTTTTGGTTTTTCTCACTCAGTATAAAGTTGGCTATAGGTCTGTGACATATAGCCTTTAGCTTTTCAAAGCCCTCTCCCTGCAATCTTGTCTTTATGTCACATTGTATCACAAGGTCACTACTAGCTGCAAAGGCAGCAAGAATATCAGGTGTTTCATTTTTCTAGCCTCTGTAGTACAAAGATGTAAGAGAAAAAGCAATTGAAAATTACCATTGAGTTAATCAGCCCCTGGTGTTAAACACTAACCACAAATAGTTCAATCCTTTTATGTGTGGTACTAGGGATGGACACCACGAGTATTCAACCACTGAACTACACTCCTAACCTTTTTTATTTTTAAATTTTGAAAGATGGTCCCTCTAAGATGCTGACGGTTTTGCTGAGTTGCTGGGGCTGTCCTGGAACTTGTGATCCTCCTCCCTCAGCCTCTCAATTACTTGAATTACAGGTATGTGCTACCACACTTAGCTCGTAAATCCTTTTTGAAAAGAGTACATAAACATATGGTATACCGGGCGTGGTGGCGCATGCTTGTAATCCCTGCACTTGGGAGGCTGAGACAGGAGGACGGCACGGGTTCCAAGCTAGCCTCAGCTACTCAGTGAGGCTTCCAGCAATTTAGTGAGATCCTGTTTCCAAATAAAATATAAAAAAAGGTCTGGGAGTATAGCCCGGAGGTACTGGGGGTTCCACCCCCAGTACCACCAAAAAAAAAAAATATGGTATAAGCCGTAATAATTCTTAATGTTCTTTAAGTGATATGCATTGAAAGATTCTTTTCATCATCATCTATAATTTGTATGAGACACTTGTCATTTTGGCTGCCCAGATAAACATTTATTTATATAACGAGGGGAAGAAAGTAGCAAGGCAGGACCCACCACAGAAGGCAAAGGGGCAGATATGTTTTTCTTCCCTGGAGTTATGTTGCTGTCATGCCACCTGCACAGTGACTCAGATATTCCAACAATTTGAGGTCTTTGGAGAATGATCCAAACCTCAAATTTATTAAAGATGATTTGTTGCAGGAGGATTATAGTCTATGGAGCAGGGACCAGTATCTAGAGCTGGCCGTGCTTGGTGAGGGCGCTGATCACAGAGGTGACTTGGGAAGAGGGGGTGAAATGATGCTTGGTGCAGCACCTGACACGTTACAGGCCCTCCACAGCTATTTCTCCTGTGTACTAGGTGATATCACAGGTCTCTCTTCTTGTCTCTCACCTGTAGCTCCTGCTTCTTTTAAAACACCTCCTCTTCTGTGCTCACAGACACTTTGTATACTTCAGTCTCCAAACTTTATCCTACCTCGGAGTGATGCTTTCTTATTTTCAGGTATTACTTTGGATGTTTCTTTTTAAATAATAGTAATGAAAAGTATCACTATCATCTATTGAATAAAGTTCGATCTCATGTTCTTGCAGTAGGGTAGCTCCAGCTTGTCCACTGGGAGACCAGGAGGCAACAACCTAGTGAGAAGATTGAGCATTTTCTTGTTGCTTGGGTTGCAATTTATATATTAAGTTAGCAAAATTATATATATAAAAAGCCAACATCAAGGGACTCCCAATAGCCCTACCTGAAACAAATTTGAGCAAATACAAAAGAATGATGGTAATGAATAAGATTAATGAGAGTACATTAATCTATACTAATATAAATAAATAATTCAATTAGTAAACAAAGGAAAAGGAAGAACATTTTATTAAAGTAGAAATATGAGTAATAAACATAGAAGGAAATATTGGCAAGCTTCAGTAATAATTGTTTCAGGTAAAAATAATCAATACAGCTGGGCGTGGTGGTGCACACTTGTAATCCCCACGCTTGGGAGGTGGAGACAGGAGGATCACGCAGGTTCGAAGCCAGCCATGCTGGCTTAAGAAACCCTGTTTCCAAATAAAAATATAAAAAATAGGTCTGGGAGTGTAGCCCGGAGGTAGAAGGACTTCCAGGAACCCCAGTACCACCAAAAAAAAAATAATAATAATAATCAATACATGCCCAAATTAAAAGAAATTCTCTGAATATATAGAAAAAAGCACTGTATTATGAGGAAAAGACAATTGGATTATTATATATATATTTTTGTGTGTGGTACTGGGGATGGAACCTAGAAGCATTCTACCTCCAAGCTAAACTCTCAGCCCTATATTTTAGTCTTTGTTTTGAAACAGAGTCTCACTTAGTTGCAAAGGGACTCACTAAGTAGCTGAGGCTGTTCACGAACCTGGATCCTCCTGTCTCAGCCTTCCAAATTCTGGGATTACAAGTGTGCGCCACCACGCCTGGCTGGATTATTAATATTTTGACCTTAATGCTTTATGCAAAAAGACTATAGTGTAACATTTAAGATCCTCAAGGAAAAGTATGAAATAAAGATTTCATATCCAGCATAACTTTCAAGTATAATGGGCACAGAGAGAACCCAGGTAATATTGTTTCCATGATCACTTCCTGAGAAATTTGGAAACTGAGCTTCAGATAACGAAATAGCTATGCAGATACTGACTGGGGGTGTAATGGTCATTGGTAAGCATTCAGTATGTAGATTCCCTAGAACTAAGGCTGAGGGCTAAGGAAGATTACTTAAGTCTGTATCCTCTGAAAGTACAAATATTGTACAACTGTTAAAAATGGAGTAGGGGAAATAATTTCATTGATCATATTAGTCTTAATATTGCTATTCTGTTAGGCATGTAGTATGGAATAGAATAAATAAGCAATTATGAAATATTTAATTCTACTGTTTCCTTTGTTCTTTCAAAGCAGGATTCTTTAGATGGAAGAAGGTGATACTGAAGTAGTAGAGATTAAACTCAAAACTGCATTGCCAGTATTAATACAAACCCACAAGATACTTTATATTATTTTATTTCCAGATATATCTACTGCAGAGACCTAGAGATAATACACAGTAGCAATGAGCATTTATAGCATCCAGATTATGGCCTTGCAACATCCTTCATCACTACAAGGGACCAGATCTTTGTGGAGAAATAGCTGATGTCATATGTGGAAAAGGCAATGAACAAGGAGACCCTGGACCATTTTTACCATATTTAGATGTAAAAGAAACTATCAAAGACTACTAGAGTTATATCTAAAGAACTCAGGAGTCAATGTGAAGAGGCTCCTCCTGGACAAAGATGGAATATTTTGATTTACTAGTGATAATAGCAATAGATTAAAATTTATCAAATATGTTTAAATTTATGAAAAGTAATGGATGTATGAAAAGTAGTGGTTACTTTGGGAGGAAACCAAATAATTATCTTGAAAATGGTAACAGAGCTGAAAAGCCAAGAATTCATTCTTCCTTTTCCATACAAACTATTCTACTGTGTAACTAAATGAATAAGAAGATGTTTCTCTTTATGAAATTACTCTAATGAATGCATGAAAAAGAAATGATAGAACAAGAATGTTGCTGCATTACAATCTCTAATGAGTGAGTATTGACATTGTCAACTATACATAAAATTGCAAAGAGACAAATTAGATACTATGTGCCTCTGTCATCTTCAGAAACACCACCTATAGATTTGATAAGGGAGGTTGAGTCTGACCTTGTATTTGGATGCAGCTTCCAACTTGCAGGAAAAACAGGGGCCAGAGGGACAAGTCAGGATAGAGGTTACTTAAGAGGAAGAGAATGGCTGGAATTGTTCCATAGCACATTGAGGGAGCTTTGGGGATGACTGGTGAATGAAGTTCTGTTTTATGACTTTGGAGGACTTGGCCTTATAATAATTCAGTAAGCTGCACTTTTGTGTGGCTTTATGCATTCGTGTTTAATTGTACAATAAAATTAAAAAGAAAAGATAAGGAAAAAGAAAGAAGACAAAACAACCCAAAGCTTGAGTAAAATTTTCCATAACTACTTAGTTTGGAAATCATGGGTTGATTTGACATAGAAAACTTACTTCTAGGGGACTTTGGGTTAAGTTTCCTCCAATTTATTGTAACCTTCCATGAGCAGGAGGTTTATTTTTAAAAACAAGTAAACAAAACAGTGATAAGCTTTGTCCCTTGGCCTCCCAGAAGTGGTGAGAAAATGCAGTTATGTGTTTTCTCTTGCAAAGGCATTGCTTAATATTACCTAAAACATCTTTGTAATGTATCAGGGCAATAAATTTCTATGAATCACTTAGACAGAAAGACAAGATACATGACTGGATTGTTTACTTATTCTACCTATGAATTCATATCACCTAGGTGGTATCTTTTAGGCATGTTGATGCTTGCACCATAGCACATGGAGATGGTGCCTCGTATAATGAGGATATTCAGTAAAAGCGTGTTTTACAAAGTCTAGGTGAATAAATCAGACAGGGGAACATATTGAACTGTTCCAGGAATATGCCAACAAATAAATCTAGACTGTGGGTTTACATGCTGTTCACATACTTAGTGCAGGAAGGCCTTCAACATGAGTACTCCAGAAATCAGTTATCTATGTTAATTGCCTACATAAGCATGGCTTTAAATAAACTGATGACCAGCAAATTTAATCAGCAATCCAGACTTCTTTCCAAAACTCTAGATACATATTCTAATGGCCTACTGAACAGCTTTGCTTAAATGGCTAATAGGCATTTCAGACTTCTTATGTCCTGGACCAAATTGCTGATTTCCACCTCCATAAGCTTTCTCCACCCACAGTTTTCCCATCTCAATAGCTGGTTACTTCTTTCCAAATGCTTTGATCTCCAATCGTGGGAGCCTCCTTTTGGTTCACTTAGTCTTTCTCATACCATTGTTAATCCATCATGGAATCCTTGTGATTCTACTTGTGAAATATATTCATAAATCTGTTTCTTAGACATGCACCACTGATACTGTGAGGCAAGGTACCATCATTTAATTTATTTATAATTTTATATGTGATATAAAAAGTTTCCATACTAGTACAAAAAATTCCCAATACCCATTTTCCATACACATCAATGTTTTACATTATCCTTTAATTGCTTTATATTCTCTCTCATAACTTTTTTCTTCCCTCACACACTTAAGCAAACATACCCGAACACAAGTACACACACACACACACACACACAAAAAAAAAAAAAAAAAAAAACACACACACACACAGAGTTTATGTTGAACTTTGATTAAAGTGATAGTGGTGTGGCTTTCCAGTGTGAAGTTATTTTTTCTCCTTTTATGATTAATGAATACTTTGTGGAAAGATGCTTTAAGTCTATAAAAATATGCTGTTCCTCATCAAATTTACAATCACTAATTTTAGCTTCCATTAATAGATTTCTGATCCCACCATTCCTTCTACATGTATGAGCTGCCATTATTCTGCAAATAAGAGCTTTCCATTCTACCCCATTTGTTTATGTAATATGATTTTATTTATATAGTATGGACTCATTCAATGTCTTCTATTCACTTAATTGGACTCTATATTTCAATGTTCATTTGTGTTATATTTGGTTAATAATAGCTTTCTGAGCTGGTTCTTATGTTTTGTTTTGGCTTTTTTTTTTTTTTTTTTTACTGTTTCCATCTACCTTGAAACATTTACTTATTTTCTGGCACAACAAATGTTCAAGGCTCATTTTGTTCTTTCTTTGCCATAGTCCTTGAGTCAGCTGCTTCACCCAAGAGCTGTTTTCTTTAAGCAGGGAATAATTTAGAAATCAACATACAGACTCTTTGTGTGCTCATTATCACAGGATCTATTGCTTCTGAGTCTTTTTAAGTGGACATAATTAGAAAACATCTATACATCCCCTGACTCTCCCCCACCTATCATTTGTTTTTATTATTTAGTTATCAATCTACCTTCTAAAATAAGTATTTACATGATACCCTCCCCCATTTCTAATCTGATATCTTAGGGTCTGTTCTAGCCTTCCTCTTTCCATATTTAAAACTGCCTTCTAGCCGGGGTTTGTGGGGCACACCTGGAATCCCAGTATTTGGGAGACTGAGACAGGTGGATTGCAGGTTCAAGACCAGCTTCTGAAACTTAGTGAGACCCTGTTTCAAAACAAAAAATTATAAGTGGTAGGGGTATAACCCAGAGGTAAAATGTCCCTCAGTTCAATCCCCAGTACCACACACATCAAAACAAACAAGCAAACAAAACAAACCTGATTCTCTCTCTCTCTCTCTCTCTCTCTCTCTCTCTCTCTCTCTCTCTCTCTCTCTCACACACACACACACACACACACCTTGTTTCTACAGAAAAGAATCATTACTAACTCATTCCTGCAGAAAGCAAATGTACTAACTAAAATTCAATATTTTGATGGTTCTTCTTAAAAATTATATATAGTGAAACTAAATGATCTTACTAGTATATTTACTGAGTTTTGATAAATGTATATATCATCACCCAAATCAAGATGGAGAATATTTTTCTCACCCCAGAAAGTTTTCAGTGACCCCTTCTAGGCCATGTTAATTGCCAGAACAAATGCTGGTCAAAATCTGTCATCATAAGTTAGTTTTCCTATTATCGAGTATCCAATGAATGGAATCATAAAGTATGTATCCTTTTGTGTCTGATTTTTGTTTAACATATTTTTAGGAAGTTATAAATTATGCATATGTTTAACTTTAAAAAGAACTTTCAATTTTCTTTTTTGTGGTACTGGGGATGAAACCCAGGGGCATTCTATCTCTGAGCTACACCCCAGCTCTACTTTTTATTTTTTATTTTTTATTGGTGCATTGTATTTATACATCTTAATGGAATGCAAGATGGTGGAAACATACATGCACACATCACCCAATTAGCCCTTACACAGTTCCCACCCCATTTCCACTAATTTGCAATCCCACCAACAATGTATTAGAGTTCTCACTTCTCCAAGTCCTTGCCAGCATTTGTTGTTTGTGTTTTGAATGATTGCTATTCTAGTTGGAGTTAGATGAAATCTCAGGGTAGTTTTGATTTGCATCTCTCTGACTGCTAATGATGTTGAGCATTTTTTCATGCATTTATTGACCATTTGAATTTCTTCCTTTGTGAAATATCAATTTAGTTCATTTGTCCATTTTTGATTGGGTTATTTGTTTTCTTAGTGCTGAGTTTCTTGAGTTCTCTGTATATTCTAGATATCAATCCTTTATTGGAGGAGTAGTTAGCAAAAATCTCTCATTCTGTTGGCTCTTGGTTGAGGTTCTTGATAGTTTCCTTTGCTGTATGGAAGCTCTTCAGTTAAATGCAATCCCACATACTGATTCACCTTTTAGTTTCTTGTGCCTTTGGGGTCTTGTTGACAAAAGCTTTTTGTCTGTGCCTATGTGCTGTAGTGTTGGACCTATGCCCTCTTCAAGGAGTCCCCAGGTCTCTGGTCTAATTTCCAAGTCTTTGATCTATCTTGAATTGATTCTTGTGCAGAGTGAGAAAGTGGGATTTATTTCCATTTTTTCTGCATATGGTTAGCCAGTTTTGCCAACACCATTTGTTGAACAGGCTTTTTTTCCCCAGTGTATGTTTGTTTTTGGCTCCATTATCAAAATTTAAATGGTTGTAAACATGTGGATTTGTTTCTGAGGCTGCTCCACTGGTCTGTGTATCTGTTTTTGTGCCAGTACCATGCTATTTTTGTTACTATGGCTTTATAATATAGTTTAAAGTGAGGGATTGTAATTCCTCCTGCATGGTTTTTGTTGGTAAGAACTACTTTGGTTATTCTGCTTTTTTGTTTAAGGACTTATTTTTCTATGTCTGAGAAATGATCTTGGTAATTTAATGGTATTATGTTGAATCTGTAGATCACTTTTGGAAGTATGGCCATTTTGATAATATTTATTCTGCCTGTCCATGAACATGGAAGATTTTTCCATCTTCTAAGGTCTTCTTTGATTTCTTTTTTCATTATTTTATAATTTTTTGTAGAGATCTTTTACATCCTTGGTTAATTCCTGTGTATTTTATTTTTTGTAGAAGATCCTGAGTAGAAGTGTTTTCTGGATTTTTTTTCCAGTGGACTTATGATTGGTATATAGAAAAGATTCCCATTTTTTAAGATTGATTTTGTATCCAGACACTTTGCTGAATTTGTCGATCAGTTCTATAAGCCTTTTGGTTGAGTTTGTTGGTTCTTCTAAGTAAAGTATCATGTCATCTGCAAATAGTAAAAGTTTGAGTTCTTTTCCTATTTGTACTTCTTTGATTTCCTTTTCTTGCCTTATTGCTCTGACTAGAGTCTCAAGTACTATATTGAAAAGAAATGGTGATAATAGATCCTTGTCTTTTTCCTATTTTCAGGGGAAATTCTCAAAGCTTTTTTTCATTTAATATGATGTTGGCTGTGGACCTATTTTAGACTGCCTTTATTATGTTGAGATATGTTCCTTCTATTCTGATTCTCTGCAATGTTTTTAGCATGAATTGATGTTGGATCTTGTCAAATGCTTTTTCAGTATTGATTGAAATGATCATGTGATTTTTGTCTTTGGTTCTATTTATATGATGAATTACATGGATTCATTTTCATATGTTAAACCAGCCTTATACCCCTGGATGAACCCTACCTGGTCATGGTGTATGATTTTCTTGATGTGGTTTTGAATGCATGTTGCTAGTATTTTGTTTAGCAGTTTTGTATCCAAGTTAATCAAAGATATAGGCCTGTCGTTTTCTTTCCTTGAGCTGTCTTTATTTGGTTTTGGTATTAATATGATGTTTGCTTCATAGAATGTATTTTGGGAGAGTCTCATATTTTTTTCTATTTCACGAAATAGATTGAGGACAATCAGGATTAACCTTCTATAAAGGTTTTATAAATTTCACTTGGGATACCATCTGGTCCTGGGCTTTTCTTTTTATTTTTTTTTCCAGCAGTGACTGCTGGGCTCACCACTCTCTCCAGGGATCCAGAGTGGTGCTCAACACCAGAAAAGAAACTTGCCCGCCTTGTGGCTGCGGATACCACAATGGCGCCATCTTACCTCACTGTACCTGACTCCAGAGGCAAACAGAAAAACAACCAAGGACCTGAAGTCAGCAGCTACAGATCATCGGAATTGTAAGCCATCAGTTCCTCCTGTGCAAACTCCTGCTACAACTTCCAGCAGCGGTGGTTGAGCTCACCAAGCCCTCCAGAGATCCAGACTGGCACTCAATAAGACTGTAAGGGAAGCTGTGGTCCCCACAGGAGATGGTAGGCTCTTTATTGCTGTTTCAATCTCTTCAATTGTTATTGGTTTGTATAAATTTCCTATATCTTCTTAACTCAGTTTAGGCAGGTTGCATTTATGTAGAAAGTTGTCAATTTCTTCCAGATTTTCCATTTCGTTGCAGTATAGTTTTTCAAAGTAATTTCTGATAATCCTCTGGATTTCTACACTGTCAGTAGTAATATCTCCTTTTTCATCTCTTATCTTTGAAATTTGGGTTGATTCTCTCTTTTTTGATTAGGTTGGCTAGTGGTTTATCTATCTTGCTAATTTTTTTTTTTTTGAGAAACCAGCCTTTGGTTTTGTTAATTTTCTGTATTATTTTTACTCTCTACTTCGTTCAACCCTTCTCCAGGTTGAGTTGCAAAGTCTCAGACCCAGAACATTTATCACAGCTGTGCGAGTCCCTGGGGGTGGTGCTCTGGGCATTCTCCTGCGAAGACCACAGCTTCACTTACGGTATTGTTGAGTGCCACTCTGAATCTCTGGAGGGCTTGGTAAGCTCAGCTGCCACTGCTGCAAATTGTAGACTCCATCCCCACCTTTGTTGAGTTGAACTGCAATATCTCAGACCCAGGGAGTTTATTGCAGCTGCATGGATGCCACACCGGGCATTCTCCTGTGCAGACTGCAGCTTCCCTTACAGTCTTATTGAGTGCCAGTCTGGATCTCTGGAGGGCAGGGTGAGCTCAACCACTGCTGCTGGAAGTTGTAGCAGGAGTTTGCACAGGAAGAACTGATGGCTTACAATTCCAATGATCTGCAGCTGCTGAATTCAGGTATTTGGTTGTTTTCCTGTTTGTCTCTGGAGTCAGGTGAGGTAAGATGGCACCACTGTGGTGCCCACGGCCACAAGGCGGACGGCTTTCTTTTCTGGTGTTGAGCGCCACTCCAGATCCCAGGAGCCCAGCAGCCACTGCTGAAAGTTGTAGCTGGTGTTTGGGGAGGAAGAACTGATGGCTTATAACTCTGATGATCTGTAGCTGCTCACTTCAGGTCCTTGGTTGTTTTCTGTTTGTCTTTGGAGTGAAGGGCAGTGAGGCAAGATGGTGCTGTTGTGGTGCCTGCGGCCTCAAGGCAGGAGGGTTTATTTTCTGCTCTCTGATTGGTCTTCTAACCTTTTTTTCCTCTGGAGTCTTGTATCTATCATTTTATTCATCTACTGGTAGTATTTTCTGGCTTTGTAGAATACTGTTTTTAAGGCAGTGAAGATTGGGTGTCAGCAGGACTGGTATGTGCCATCTTCCCAGGAGTTCCTATCCATTTTTTATTTTTAAACAGGGTCTAACTAAGTAGCTGAGGCTGGCTGTGAGCATGGATCCTCCTGTCTCAGCCTCCTAAGTGCTGGGATAACAAGTATGCGCCACCACACCCAGCCCAAAAATCTTTCAATTTTTTTTTTTTTTTTTTTTTTTTTTTTTGCGGGTCTGGGGATGGAACCCAGAGGCATTTGTCCTCCGAGCTACACCCCTTGCCCTATTTTTTATTCTTTATTTTGAAACAGGGTCTCACTGGGTTGTGGAGGGCCTCACTAGGTAGCTGAGGCTGTCCTCAAACCGCAATCTGCCTGTCTCAGCCTCCCAAATGCTGGGATTACAAGCGTGCGCCACCACACCTGGCTAAATCTTTCAATTTTTTGCCATTCTTCATTCCCACCCGTCATGTACAAGAGTTTTAATTGCTCTCCTTCCTCACCAACATTTATCTTAAGCCATTTTAGTGGCTTAAATTTAAAGAACAATTTAGTCTTATTATTTAAATAGTGAATGCTATTGATCATCTTTTTGTATATCATTGGCCATTTGTATACCTTTGTGAATGTCTCTTCAGATATCTTGTGCATTGTTTTTCTAAGTTTTTCATGATTTAATTATTAATTTTTAGCAATTTCTGTGTATTCTGGAATCAAATCCTTTGACAGATATAGTTTATTGCAAATATTCTCATATGGTGGCGTGACTTCTTGTCTTGTTTTTCAGTGAGAAGCCTTTCATTTTAGTGAAGTTTGATTTATCAGTTTTTATGTTGACTGCATTTTGTGTTCTAAGAAATATCTGCCTGCTCTAAAGCTGCAAACATATTTTGTTTTCTCCTGGAATCTTTCTAGTTGTTGTTTTTAGTTTTGTTTTTGTTTTTGGTATTGGGGTTTGTACCCAGACACATTCTACCTCCAAACTCTACCCTCAGCCCTATTTTTAATTTGAAAACAGGGTCTCACTAAGTTGCAGAGGGCCTTCCTAACTTGTGAGGCTGGTCATAAACCTTTGATCCTTCTGTCTCAGCCTCCCAAGTACTGGGATTATTGGTATGTGCCTGCTAGCTTTCCAGTTTTTAACCCTTACATTTAGGTGCCAAATTATTTTTTGTGTGGTGTAAGTAGGAATTCCACCTCAGTCACCTCTTCACCAACTTCAGGTCTTGTCTCCAATGTCACCTTCATAGGGAGGTGTTCCCTTAATGTTCCATGTAATGCATAGGGCTTGGGTGCACTCAGCAATAGAATGTTTGCTTAGTGTGGAAAGGCCATGGGTTCAGTCTTCAGGACCACACAATAAGTAAAACAATATCACCACTAGCATTCCCAATCTCTTTTCCTTGCTTTAATTTTCTTCATAACACTTACTACTACCTAAGATATTATCAGTTTACTATTGTCTTATTATCTACTTGCTTCATGGAGGAAAAATTAGAAATGCATGAAGGCAAGACTTTTTTTTTTGCGTTTTTTCTCAATCCTCTCTCCCCAGTGCCAGAACAGTGCCTGGAAGTTAGAAGATGCTTAGTACACAGTGTGCAAAGAAGAGTGAATAAATGTGGGTCATCCCTATTAGCCAAGTAGGTCTATATTTAAACCACAAATACCAATTCAGTGATGGCCTTGATTTCTCCTAACTATGTATCAGTCTCCTAAACTTATAAAGTGAACCTCTTTTTGTCCCAGAAATGGACAACAGCATTAATAGGCTTCTTTCTACTGTTCAGCTCTAAGTTTATATGGTGATTTAAACTCAGTATAGTAGAAAGTATAGAGGCTTTGGCATTTGAAAAAAAACATTCGTATATGGCTTTGGGTTATTTAATAACTCTGGACTTCAATTTCTTTTTATGGAGAAGAGGATAATAGCCACAAATCAGGCTTGTCATTTGGGTTTAAGCAAAGTTGAGAATGACCGCCCAAAAACAAAAACTTCTAAACGAAAGAGGCTCAAATAAGATAGAAGTTCACTTATCTCATGTGTAAATTTGGAGATTGGTCCCGAGTGGGTATGGCACACCTTTTTTTTAGGGATGAAAGGTCTTTAATCTTGTGATTCTCTTCTTAATATTAGTCATTCCCAAGGTCACTTGAAATTCCAATAGAGTTGCTCTTGGTCTAGCTACTATGTCTACTCCTCAGCCAGCAGCAAGGAGAGAAGAAGCAGAGAAAACAAGTCTCAAAGTCAGGGAAGATAAAATGACATCATGAATGTAGAAGAGAGACCATTTGTGTGGGAGAAGGGAATGAGGAGGAGGGAGTGGGGAATGTGAGGGGGTATTAGGAAGTGAAATTGATCAAATTATGTTATGTGTATGTATGAATATGCTACAACAAAACCCACTCTTCTGAAATAATTAATATGCACCAATAAAAAGTCTCAAATTCTACCCCAAAACATTTGTCCCAATAACCAGAACTTAGATAAAAGACCTAATTAATAGTGGCTGGAAAAGGTAGTGTTTATTTTATATACCTATTAGCCAGGAAAAAAATTTATTTTGCATGGAAGATGGGGGAAGAATGAATATTTGGGGCTAAACTATATCCTTCTACTATAGTTTACTATAAAGATTAAATATTTATGATGTTAATGATATTTAGAAATTACTTAAACTATCAATTGTCTTCTTCCCTTTTCTACATTAAACAGTCTCTTGGTCATCACCTTTCATGAAAGTCAATTGACATTCTTTAATCTTTTTCTTCTAGCTCTTATTTAATACACATTTCTGCTGTACTGTCCAAAATTTTCTTGGTCTTCTCTATCTCTTACAGGTAGAGATGGAAGTTAATCCCACCAATCTAAATAGGGCTGTTACAGATGATGCTAAGCTACTGATAACCATTCATGGGTGGCCTGTCATCAGGGGTTTCCCTAACAACAAAACCATCTTGACTACTGGTTTCCAAATGGTGTCCCTTAGATCAACAGGAATAAGATGTAATAAGGCAAATGGATAATTTATTTTAAATTGTCCATTTAATTTAAATAAATGTTTTATTTAAATTTATACATTTAGCTCTTTTCTTGGAAGTGTACATAAAATAAGACTCTAGGATGTCACTAATAGTCCCTAAAAGACAAATTGTGGTATTTTAAGTGGAGAAGTTCTTTTTGAAATAAAAATCTTACGAACACCTCAAAAAATTCAAGCACAATTGTACCTCTGTGTGTGTGTGTGTGTGTGTGTGTGTGTGTGTGTATTTGTGTGTGTAGGGTGTGGCTGCTTGCAAATGAATGGCTTACATCATCTCCTAACATGCTGAGGATCAATTAGGAAGGGATGAGTGCTTATTGATTATGAAAGAGATTGGCAAACACTTCAGTAACTCCAGCTATACGCTGAGGTCTGGTTGCCCAGCAACTCAACTCAAACCAGGATAAGCCCTGCCTATTCTTCTCTAAGAATCTGAAACTAAAAGAGGCAGAACTAATGATTAAAATTCAAGAAACCTATCCACAGAGTTATAAATAAAATGTAATGGAACAAACCACCATCAGGTCCTCAGTGTGCTGGGAGCCTCGCGGGCAGAGGGCAGAATATTCGAGGAGAGTGAAATCAGCGTGGAGGCTTCCAGGGCAGTAATAAGTGGGTCTGACTTCCCAACCATTCCCTTTCCCATGCCCCACGCAGCACTACCTTGCCCACTCGACTTTCCTGCTATCCTCTTCTGAGTGACTCTTGCTCCTTCATGGCTTTTAATTACCATTTTAGAAATGTTTTTTCTGCATTTTGTAAAATTTTCTTTTCTCCCTTTTTCTATACCTCAGTGCACCTCCTTCTTGTCTATGTGTTTGATACAGTAGATCTCAAATGGAGAAAATGTTGATTCCTACAGGACATCTGACAGTGTTTGGAGATATTTTTAGATTCTCCCAACTGGGTGGGGAGAGTACTACACTGACATATAGTGAACAGAGACTGGAGATGCTCTATCTAGCCTAGTATGAATGTCAGCTCCCACAACAAAAAAATTACCTAGACCTAGGCATCAATAGTGCCGAGGATGGCAAATCCTGGCCTAAGGCATATGTTCTTAACAAGGACAGTAAGGAAAATATGAAAATGGTCTATGGCTCAACTGTACTCAACAAAATCCTTAGTTGCTTAGTGTTTAATTTCCTGAAGAAGGCAGAGGCTGCAGGTAGAAAAAAAAATATCTAGAAAGATTCCTTCTGGGAGCAATAATGAAAAGGGGTTGAGAAACACGGGTTTAACATTAGAAACCTTTCAGAGTAAGCAGTTATGTTAAGCTCTTATAAGGCATGCAGTTGCAGTGTATTAAAAGCTGTTTCGTGGTATTGACATACAGCCAGCTCTAGAATTAAACATGAGTTTAAAATAGGTTGATCCTGATTTCCTAGAGAGAGGGGCAAACTGGCCAGCCAATGAGCAATCAGGTCCTCCATTGAGAAAGTATATGTTTTCAGGCTCTAAAAGCACCTTAAGATGTTTGAGGCCAGCTACTTAACAGTACCTAGTAACCTAAAAGAATTAATGTGCCTTTAAATGATGAATTTTTGTGATTTCACACAAATTTATTTCATAGTTGAGCAATGTCGAGAGCAAAGGCAGTATTTTGAGAACCCATCATTCCCCTACTAAAAAAAATTCATCTCTCTCAACTTAGCATGCTTTTTTTATTTAAAGTTATACCTGCTATTTAAAAATAAAAGGGAGGAGGGCTTGAAATTACCTATCTTTCTGGAACATTTTATTTGCCCCGGGTATTAAAAAAATCATGTCATAAAATAACACACACACACACACACACACACACACACACACACGCGCGCGCGCGCACACACACACACTTTCAGACTCAAGACCAATAATTTCTATTTCCTCAAACCAGTTAACATGTTTTTATTATAAATGCAATTTTTTAATCAAACCTGGTTAGAATCCCTTGAGTTTGTAAACTTTTACTAAGAGAACATGGTGGACAGGAGAATGTAGAATGTGTACAATTTGGCAAGCTTTCAGTTTGATCTTCCTTTTTGAAGGCTGTTTGGTTTCACCAAGCTCTCCCACCCCGTGGCTGGGAACAGAGTTTGCTCCTGGAGAGGAAACCACAGGACTCTTCAAGGGGAGGAGTTCGTAGCCATGGCTGGTCTCTAATTGGTGAGAGGTCAAAACTTCTCTTAAAATTGGAAAATAATCTTACAACATTGAGGACAAAGTTTGAGACCCTGATGTTCAGAGTCATTAAGTGGAGGTCGGTCCAGGAATGTGGCCTCCTGGATCCACACAGCTGCAGAAGACTCTGGGAAGAAAGGCTCCTCACTTCCTGTAACTGTGGTTGCTCCCCTGGGACTTCCTGTCACACACAGGCTGTACTGAAGGCTCCGAAAATTCCCCCTCCCGCTTAATTTTTCCTCTTACTAGCTTGCATCATCTTAAAATGACAAAAGAGTAAGGGAAGAGTGAGCTCACTGAAATCAATGCCAAAAAGGTATTTTGCCATGGAACTATATCCTAAATGAATTCACATGTCTCAAAAAAATTTTAAGTAATACTAGTTATAGTTTAAAAAAATAAAATGAGGCAGGAATGGGAAAGAGAGAAAGGCCTTTATAAAGCCAAAATAGATGTTTATTGGATTCATTTCCAAAAACAGAATCCCTGGATGTAACTCTATGGATATAGGGCAAAAATAATTGGTTTGATGTGTTTTAAAATGAAAATACCATATTTTCATTTTAAACCTGTTTGGTGTTCAGATTGAGAAAATTGTTTTGACTTATGAAATCTGGCTATTCTGAATCCTTTGAGAACAATTTAATACAATTGATGTGCTTTTAAAAAAATTTTAGTGTCAAAACATCAACATTTATTTGATAGTACATTGAACAAGTATTGTCTTTGTTAAACAAATACATGATCTAAGGACCTAGAATGACAATTTCATAAGCCAATTGTAATGTGATAAATAAATTGCATGTGTGAATTCATGGGCTTAGCCCTTCACACTGCCAAGTGAAATGCAACCAAGAGAAATTTCATATTTTAGACTGATAATGAGAGTCATACACACAAGTCTGCTAGCTCAAAAGCTCAAAGGTATTGATAATAATACCTTAAATATATGTTCATTTTACCAGTTTTTTTTTTTTATGGTACTGGGTTCCTGAAAACCCTTCTACCTCCGGGCTACACTCCCAGACCCATTTGTTAAAAATATATTTTATTTGGAAACAGGGTCTCTTAAGCCAGCAAGGCTGGCTTCAAACCTGCGAGATCTTCCTGTCTCCGCCTCCCAAGCGTGGGGATTATAAACGTACGCCACCATGCCCGGCATTTTACCAGTTTTTAAACACTTTCTTCACATATATTATATCATTGGTTTTCTTAGCAATTCATCAGGTAGGCCTGACAAACATGATATAGTTGATAGGGATCTCATCCAATTTCAGGTAGAAGAATAAGACTTGTTTATAACTTACGTTGAGTTTTTACTCAGGTTTGGTGGGAATAGTTAACTTTAAAAACTCCACTAGCGGCCGGGGGTGGTGGCGCACACTTGTAATCCCCGCGCTTGGGAGGCAGAGACAAGAGGATCGCGCAGGTTCGAAGCCAGCCGCGCGCTGGCTTAGGAGACCCTGTTTCCAAATAAAAATATAAAATAGGTCTGGGAGTGTAGCCCGGAAGTAGAAGGGCTTCCAGGAACCCCAGTACCACCAAAAAAACAAAAACAAAAACAACAACAACAAAAAAAACTCCACTAGCACATAATTTTTTGGGGGGAGGAAAGAAAACACCTTTTTAGAAGAATAGAATCACAAAATATATCCTTGGTAGAACGACTGAATGAATGAATGACACCAAGCCTTTCCTCTAGGTGCAGGATGTGGGATGAAGAGAACATAATGGGTTTCACCCACCCTGCACCCAGCTCCTTGCCCGGGTGCTTCAGCCCATAACCAACACATTGGCAGTCCTCCTGGCAATCTTGCCTTTCCTGGCCTTCTCCCTCAGCCTGCCAGAGCAGGTGCCAGGCTACTTGGATGCTATGAAGATCCAAGACCTCAGGAAGGAAGGGTGGAGGAGCAGGTGAACAACTGGTTGTCCATACACATTGCCATGACGATGGCCCTCTCTCTGGTCTGTGCAGCCTGCAGGCTGATAGCTCTCTGCAGTTTCCATACCATACTCAGGATGCAGGAATGGATACTCAGAAACGTGTTTCCTTCCCTAGAGGGACCAGACAGCTGTGGTCCCTCTGGGCTTCTGGAGAGTCATGCTGGTGGCCTTTACTCTCTCTGACCTCAACTCCACCTGTCACCCTTGCCTGTTTCCTTTCTCTTCTTTTCCTCTTCACAGGTAGAATAGGAGATCCTCCTCTAGTCTGGGGAGAGAGAAATTGAAGGAGAAGGAGCTCTCCCCTGCAAAGCAAGTCCTGCCTTTAAGCCCCTTCTATGCTGGCTTTGCTCCTACAAACCCTGTAGAGACTGTGAGAACAGGGCTGACCATCTCCTTGAATACAAAGAAGAAAAATGGGAAGAATACAAAGGTGGAGACAATTATCCACCCACAATTACTATTTTTTTAAATGAAAAATAAACTATAAAAGTTGGAGCCAGACTCAGCCTGAGGGTAGATTCTACTGGCATTTTTACATCACAGTGTAAGGTGAGCTAAGAATTAAATTACCAGAAAAAAAAAAAAAAAGACCAGGCCAAGGCTGCCTATGTTTTGATGGATTATCAGATCAATGCAGTAAAAAAAAAAAAAAAAAAGAATGAAGTTGTTTCATTTTCCCCTCTCTGTCAGATAAAAGATCTCTTAGGAGCAATGCAATCCAGTACTTCCAATGATCTCGGACAGAGTGTCAGGCAGCAAAGTTCTCCAGGAAAGGCTGAAGCTGGACATGTGCACCTGGCTTCTTCACTGTGCTTCACCCATATGTTGAGCATATTGGAGGCCTCGTGTTCTCAGAAGAGCTCTTTGATGTATTCCTTCCTCCCCTTTTTGAAGGAGAGTAATGCATGCTTTGAAATGCATAGGAAAGCATTATATCCAGAACAGGAGAGGAGTTGTGCTGGTGGGAGGGAGCAGGAAAAAGGGTATTTCCAAGAAAGAAGTGCCATCTAAGGTGAGACCTAGAGACACTGAACTGAGAGGAGCGTTTGAGGGAGGAGACATGGGAAGAGCACACAAAAGGCCTATGGGTGAGGCGATTTGGCTGGTTGAGGGCCTATAAGGAGGTTTGCTAATGCAGAGGAAAATGCAAAAGCCAGTAAAGGGAATGGGATGGGTGGGAGGGAGGGGGAGTTGGAAAGTTAAACAGAGAAGTGAGCATGGTTGTGTTGGCCGTCCATAAGCAAAATATCTGAGAAATAGTTACTTTTACAAAGTAGACATTTGTATTTTTTTGTGTCAGAGTAAGAAGTGGGTAAATACTTGCTTGCCAGAATGGGTCGGATGGCTAAATATCATCAAAACTAAGATCTCAATACATCTCCTGGCTCTTCTTTTTATAGCTCCAGTCTGTTCTTCCATTTTTTTTCAGAAATGGTAGGAAAGCCAAAGAGTTAAAACAATGGCACATACTCATTGAGTCTGTCTTTTAGGGGAGTTTTTCTGGAAGTTCCACTTCAAAATTTTTGCTTATACCTCCTTGTAAAGAGTGTTATCACAGTAGACGACTCCTTTTCTCTGGCTTCACACAACAATCTGGGAGTTCAGCCAGGTGTGGTGGTGCACACCTGTAATCCCAGTACTTAGAAGGACCATAGGTTTGAGGACAGCCTCAGCAATGTATTCAGACTTTCAGCAATCTAGTGAGAACCTGTTTCAAAACAAAAATTTAAAAAGGGTTGAGTTGTAGCTTGGAGGTAGAGTGCCCTGGGTTCAATCCCTAGTTTTCTCTCTCTCTCTCTCTCTCTCTCTCTCTCTCTCTCTCTCTCTCTCTCTCTCTCTCACACACACACACACACACACACACAAACAAACAAATTTACTTTGCCTGGATAATTGTGGTACATATATCCACTTTCCTGGACCAGCCGCTATGACCACTGACAGGCACAATAATCCAGGCCCTTGTTATAATTCCTGAACTGCAGTAGAAATTTCTGGTGTAACTTCATTCTGCCAGGCTCTTAGTCAAGAGACTTCAAAGACTTTCCATTACCTGAAGGCTAGCATTTGAAACACTCCTCCAAAGTGCCTCCAAGCAAATTCAACCAAAATATCTCAAGTATCTACCATATGCAAGTCAATTTAATCATTAATGGCTCCCTCTCTCAGGCCCTGTGTTCCAGACAGGCTGGACTAGTCCCTGTTCCCTAAACAAGAATGGTCATTTCCATCCCCATTCCTTGTTCTCCTTTTTTATTTTTATTCATCTTGTGCATTTTACTTTCTTGGTTCTAGTTTATCTTCAGAATCCTGCAAGTCCTCACATTTCCTGAATGTTTTCCTGCATGTTAACTTAGGAAGACTCTCTTCTTTTTAATTAACAATACTCGTCCTACACCTCTCAACTGGCAATTAGAAATGGATGACCATATTTCTATTGGCTTTATCATGTTATTGAACTTTTTTTTCTAAGTTATCAAACAAGTATGTCTTTTTTTTTAATTTATTTATTTATTTTTATTGGTGCACTGTATTCATACATCATAGTAGGATACATACTTTTGTAGACATACATGCACACTTTTCCCAGTCAGCCCCTACCCAATCCCCATCCCATTCTCTCCCTATCCCTCCCTCCCATGCTTGGCTTAGTAGTTGACATCTAGTATTATGGCAATTTATCTAAAATTAAAAATGATACTCTCACATAACAGTTTCATTTGTCTGATACCAAGCTTTTGATGACTTAAAGATAACATTTCAATATTTCTTTTTGCTTTCTTTCTTACCAGAGAATATTTTTTTCTATTTTTTAGGTGAAACTATCATATATTTATATATTTATTTTTCAGAAAAAAAATCTATCCTAATATGGAATATGGACTCTAGGTACCCAAAACGATCTTGAAAAAGAACAAAGCTAGAAGATATATATTTTCTGATTTCAAACCATATAAAGCTAAAATAATTGAAACAGTGTAGTACGATTCTAAAGGCAGATATATAAACCATTGGAGTTAAATAAAAGCCTAGAGCTAAATTCTTCCCTATATTGTCAAGTTATTTTTGACAAGGTTTCCACGAACATTTGGTGGTGGAAATATTAATCTTTTAACTAAATATTGTTAAAAAATAATAATTACATGGAAAAGAATAAAATTGTACTCTTACCTAATCCCATATACAAATATTAACTCAAAATAGATAATAGACCTAAATATAAATCTTAAGACTATAAACTTTTAGGAGAAAATCTGGGTCATTAAACCTCACAACATTGAAATTGGCAGTGGTTTCTTGGTTATGATTTCAGTGGCACAGGCAACAGAGGAGTATACAAACTCCCTAAAAAAAAAAAATTGTATATCCAAAGACAATGTAAACAGAGTTAACAGTTACTAATAGAATGGGATAAAATATTTCCAAATGCTATATCTGAAGGTATATTAATATTCCAACTAGAAATCCTAGAAATTAACAACAATAAAGGCAAACAATACCCTTTAGAGATAGGTAAAAGACTAACATAAATAATGAATCTCCACAGATAACCAATCTTAGTTGTCTGTTGGATGGAAAATCTTGTTTCTCTAGTTCTGGAGTGTGTTACCTATTTCTTCTTTGTAGTTAATCTCTTTGAGTATTTTCTCTAGTGCTGGTTTTGAAGACAAAAATTCCTTCAGTTTCTGTTTGTCATGGAAGCTTCTTATTTCTCCATCTAATTTGATAGAAAGTTTTGCTGGGTAGGAAATTTTTGGCTGGAAGTTGTTTTCTTTCAGAGTTTGGAATATGTTACTCCAAGCCCTTCTGGCTCTCATAACTTGGTTTGGGAAGTCTGGAGTGATTCTAATTGGTTTGCCTCTGAATGCCACTTGGCCCTTTGCTTTTGTTGCCTTTAAGATTCTCTGCTTGGCTTCCACATTGGTCATTTTGACAATTATGTGGCGTGGGGATCCTCTTCTCCGATCCTGTCTGAAGGGAGTTCTATAAGTTTCCTGGATCTGTGTATCGACCTCTTGCTCTATGTCTGGAAAATTTTCTGCTATTACTTCCTTGAAGAGATTGTTGATCCCTTTGGTTTCACTTTCTTTTCCCTCCTCTATTCCAATTATTCTTAGGTTAGCTCTCTTAAAATGGGCCCATATTTCTTCAATATCAGATTCCTGCTGTCGGATATTTTTTTCTAGATTAGAAACTATGCGTTCATTTTTGGATTGCTCATCATCTAAGAGCGAGATTCTGTTCTCCATGTGTTCTAATCGGTTGTTTGTGCTTTGAATTGAGGCCTTTATTTCATTAATTGCATCCTTTATCTCTTTTTGGCTCTCTCTGAGTTCTTTTCGAAGCACCTCTATTATTTCTACAGTTATTTTCCTGATTTGATCTTCTAGAAATCTCTGATTTTCTGTTTTATCGGGTTCTGATGTTGTGGGGTTGTGGGCATTTATTACTCCAGTATTATTCCTCTTTCCCATGATTTCGGAAGTTTGTGCCTTCTCTGGGTTCTTCCCTTGGGTCACTATAACTTCACTTAAGGTGTTCTGGATCTCGAGTCAGTAGTATCTCAGACCCCACTACTCCTTTACTGGGTTTTATCACAGAGTCTCCGACCCAGAGAGTCGATAGAAGCTGCTTTAGACTGTGGCGGGTGCCAAGTTGCACGCTCTCCTATGGTGTGATATCTCTGCCACCGCTCCTCCCCCACTGGGTCGAGTCCCAGGGAGCATAGTACTGGGATTTCTCCTCTGTGGCCCGCAATTTGACTCACTGTTTTTGAGTACGCAGATGTAGCTGTACTGGCCTCGCTGAATTCAGTGCTGCTCCCGCCGGTGGCAATATGGCGCCGCTGCTACGCCCTCGGCTGTGGGGCTGGTGTTTTTCTTCTTGGTTTTGATTTCCACTCTGAATCCCTGCAGCGTGTGCTGAGCTCGGCCACTGGGAGCTTTAGATGCTCTCTGCACGGAGAAATCCCGCCTGGCTGTTCCGCAGCGGCTCACCTCGGCTTGCTGGAGCCGTCCGTGAATTCGCCGGTACAAGTATGTCTTATCTCATCTTTATATCTTCCACATCAAGCCTTCAGATATGTTTGCTATCAAGGGAAGAAAGTGAATCAAAGATCACAACTGCTTTGGAAAGGTCCAGTTGCAATTTCCAGATCATCCTTGGATTGAACTTGTCACTTGTCCTCAACTGCCTGGTCAAATTTCCATTGAGGTACAAATCCAAATCCATTGGAAAGACTTGGATTATTTACCCCTCCATCATCTTTCTGGATACTTGGTGCAATCACTTTCTTTTGTAGATAAAGAAATTGATTCCATAAAGCCTTAAACAGATAAAATCCAGGGCACTAAAGATGTGTTAATAATATGAGAGGCTCAGCAGGGAAGTATCTGTCCAAGCAAATGGGACATATATGATTGTTAACTTGCTTATTAAAATAAAAGACATTCAAATGCCACCGTTACTATTTAATTCTGACACACAGCAAGCAATGTCTTCAGAAAAGTAATAGTTGATTGCCATGTGTAATTATACCTAAGTAGTAGTAAAATTGTCTAAAAAACAAAACTCATAAGACTCTGGAGAGTTAATCTTTAATATAGCAAGCATTCAAATTAGACTTCTGTTGTACAAGTTTTCAATCTTGCTTTATGGCATAATCCTCAAAATACATAAAAATAGGCCTTTGACTTTTACTAAATGTAATGAGGACTTTAAACCTGTGATTGTATTTGACAATGATTAAGTGCAAGGTGCATGTTCAAGGTTTACTCTTTAGATGTGGCATTTGATGAGGAATTAAAATTCTTTCCTAGGTCTGCTGGATGTGAATATATATGGACTTGTCTTTAAGTATAGAAAAATTTCTGTCATGAATCATGCATAGAATAATTTTTCCAAAATAGAGAATATTTTTCTTTCCTACCTCAAATAATTTTGTTTGACAAAACTAGCCCATACTCTACAAATTAATATCAAAATATTTCACAATATAAATTAATCTCAGCATCTCCAGCTCTTTTTGGAATTGGGTCAAGATTCACCTTGAGGCTTTTTACATTTTCTGCCTCTGGTAAGCACCTGAGGCCCAAAGCTCCCCAAGCCCTGTTAGAAGCATAAAATGGGGTTGACAGCAAAAAGCTTCTCCTCTGGGACCAGGACTCAGCTCTGCTATGCTTTTTGTTTGCATGACCCAGGAATCATGGCACTGGACCATTCTGCCTGTTTTATTTCCCATGATTACCTACCATTTCTGCCTGTTTCATTTCCCATGACTACCAATCTGCCTGTTTCATTTCTGCAAACACCTAGCCTCCTGCACCAGCCAAATCCCTCCAAACTGTTCTCTTTCCTGTCTTGGTCTACAGGGACCTACAGGGACATCAAGGGACACCCTTCCCTCCAATGTAAGCTGGACTCCTGATCACATCTTAACCCAAGGCCCTCCTCCCCAATCAATGTGTACCCTAGTGTGACATTTAATTAACATGATCCTCCAATGTCCATCTTTGTCTCCTAGTAAATTTGGAACACAACATTTTTTTTCAGAGATAAAGGCAGAGATTTATTAAGGAAAAGTGAGGATACACATTAAGCATGGGTTAACTCAAGAGTGTAAGAGGCCACAGGGGTCTTTGGAATTCTTACTTTATAGGGGGCTTAGAGAGGGGGTTGACTAGGGGCACATGGCTGGGGTGGAGGTCTGGACTTTCACCTCCAGCAATTGATGAGTGGTGGCTAGGGGAACACACAACTATTTAAAAACAGTTGTAAAGCTGGATGTGATGGCGCACGCTTGTAATCATAGCATTTGGAAGGCTGAGATTGGAGGATCGCGGTTCGTGGACAGCCTCAGCTACTTGTGAGGCCCTCTGCAACTTAGTGAGACCCTGTTTCAAAATAAAGAATAAAAAATAGGGCTGGGGTGCAGCTTGGAGGTAGAATGCCGCTGGGTTTCATTCCCAGACCCGCAAAAAACAGAACAAAACAGCTGTAGGGCTGGGCATGATGGCACATGCCTACAATACTCATACTTAAAAGACTGAGACAGAAGGATTACAGTTTTGAGGACAGCCTCAGCAACACAGCAAGACCGTTTTAAAATAATAGCAAATAAATAAAAAGGGTTGGGGTATAGTTCAGAGGTAGAATGTTCTTGGTTTAATTCCCAGTACCAAAAGGAAGGGAAAAAAAGCAGATAAAATAACCCAGCTATAGAATCATTCTTAACTCATGAGATCATGGTTAAGGAGTTGGTAGGTGAATTAAAAAGTTAATTAAAGTATAAAATCATAAAAATTATATGTAAATATTCTAAGCATTTTATTTTAGCTAAAGTCATTTTAAGATATATTTTTTACTGATATTTTAAAGAAAGGCCAACTTTTCTCTGACTAGAATTCTGAGTGTATTTATAGTATGCAGAATTGTTCATAAGCAAAGGTAAAATTAGTATAATGCCCAAATGATTCCCTAATGTGTCAACCATGTTGGAACAAAATCATAATTTCAAAAGAAATGTTGTAGCAAAACTGAATGTACTGAGCTTGAGATATATATTGTCATGAAAATGAAAATATGGATTAGTCATTTTTCTAGGATTCAAAAAAAGAGAATCAAAGCTGGAGATAAAAAATAAGTTGCCATTGGCTTATATAAACACATTAAATCTATGAATCACCCAGGGATTGAGTATAGAGTATAGCTACTTCAGAGTGAGGTATCCCAACACTTTGGAGTTAAAGACATAAGAAGCAATTAGCAAAGAAATCGAAGAAAGAGTGGCCTATGATGTGGTAGTAAAACTAAATATTATTATAGAAACAGTGATTAGTGTGCTTTCAGGAAAAAGGTATAGTCAGCTTTCTTAAATGCTGCTGCTAAGTCAAATAAGATAGAAAAGAGACTAGATGGTCATGTAGAAGTCATTGTCTACCTTAAAAATAAAAGTTTTGGTAGTACAGGAGCAAAGCCTGATTGCAGAGGGTTTAAGAGAGAAATTGGAGACAAGTATAAATAACTTCATTAAAAAACAACAACAACAACAACAACAACAACAACAACAACAACAACCAGAAGCCGGTGAGGTAGCACACACTTGTAATCCCAGTACTTGGAAGGCTGAGACAGGAGGATCACCCATGATCGAACCAGCCTTAGCTACTTAGTGAGGCTCTAAGCAGCCTAGTGAGACCCTGATTCCAAATAAAATATAAAATAGATCTGATAGTGTAGCCCGGATGTAGAAAGCCACTGAGTTCTATACCTAGTACCACACAAAAGAAAATAAAGAAAAAAACCCCGAGACTTAAGGAAATCACTAATATGTGATATGGGGTCCAAAGAGAGTTTTTTTGTTTTTGTTTTTGTTTTTTTTTTTTTTTTTTAGCTTTTGTTGTGCTGTTTAATACAGGAAAAAGTACAGCCTACTTGTATGCTGATGGAAATGGAGGAAGAAAGGGGAAAACAGATAATGCCCCAAGAAAAAGAGACAATCACAGGTGGTCTGTCTTTCAGTAGATGAATGTTTTTCATATGGGATGTTTTCTAAGACCTTAACCACACATGTGCCTTCTTTTGCATGGATTCTATTTCGCCAAACTCCACTTTAGGATATAATGTAATGAAGCATAATGCCCAGATTGAACATAATGCCCAGGTGTGGTTGCAACCAGAAAGGAGATTCTCAGGCAAGGCCCTCTTTTACTTAGATATTGTATCAAATAGTGCAGCCCAAGACCTCATGAGCTATCTTCTAGTTGCAATACTGGTTGAAGGCTTTTTGTTCCCCATGTGAATGGCTAATTTATTCATGTATCACTTATTGTGAGTTTATGCAACTCATTAAACCTAAATATAGGACTTGACATTCATTCATGTTAAATTTATCTTAGTATTCCCAGAAGCATCTAACATAGTTAGTCAACAAATATTGTTGAATTGATTTCCATTTTGCTTTAGGCTATTAACAAAAGCTTTCTGAAGTTTTACTAATTTTATATTCTATAATACTTAAACTTTTTACTTTGGAATGTAATTTGAGATGAGAACCTTGATTCTAAACTCCCTCTTCCTCTGAGTGATTCTCTAAATTAGACAATAATCCAAATTCTGTATCCATAATGCATTGATCTGGTGTTTGTCACTAGCTTTGACATTGACCTGGTGTTTGTCCTTAGCTTTCTCTATGAATGAGTAGGGTGTGCCTGGCTAATAGCAGTGTTAACCATGAGCTCACAAAGCACACTGATCGTGAAAACCGAAGCTCTCAATATGTAGAATTTAAAATCATTACATATTGCAACATAGTCCTTCTATTCAAAGTTTCATCAGTGAAAATCCTACAGAAAGTAGTTGTAAAATTCCTAAAGCACTCCATCAATGACTCCATGAAGTTTAAATTCCAAATTTCAATTTGGGCTGTCTTGATTCCTAAGAAAAAAGGATTTTAAAATTAACTCAAATATGGTCATCTATGGCTGTTTCCACAAAGAAAAAGACCCTTGGATAGCACCAGCAGGCAAAAGGAAAACCATAAAAGCCAGAAGCCCCAGATGCTTCCTTGGTATTGTCCTTTTCACCCCATCCCTGTGCAGCCTCCCACAGAAAGCTGGCCACTCAGCGCCTTCCCCTCCTCCTCAGCAGATGGAGGACCAGGTGGAGGTGGAGTCAAGAAGAAAAAAGGATGGTAATGATGGTATTCTCTGCAATTTTTTTCTTTTAAATCTGTGCCTTTCAAAAACTACAGGAGTAACCGCATGTAAATAGCACCCTCCAATAGATGTCTGGTTACCATTGACTCTGTAGATTTAATCCATTAAGTGCCTTCCACAGAGAAAGGGCACAGTGCCCCACAATACAGAGGGTTGGCTTTAACAAATAAAACACAACCTGAATGGGGCAGTGCAGGAGAAATCCAAACAGCCTCAGATGGTAAAAGGCTCTTTGTTGTTTAGTTATTGATTTATGTATTTATTTTCCAGAAGGGAAGCTAAATCAGGAGCCTGATGCTTGTGTTAATCTTTTTCTTTCTCTCCTCACCCCACCTCCCTCAGGAAGGAAGCCATTCAGACCACAAACAGGCTCTTAGCCGGGCTTCTTATCACCAACCAGAGGAGCCTGTGGTAGAAATGAGATTCAGAGCTACAACCAGAAAAGGCTGTTTCCTTAATTGAGTGGCTCCCTTTTGAAGTCCTGTCTCCCTGTGGAGCCTGGAGCTGGCTGGTCCTCCTGGGCAGCATCACTTCTGTGTAATCTCTCACACACCAGAAACAGATGCTTAGAGCTTTTCTAAGAGGCTTTTAATAGGATTTCCCAAACTTCCACATGTGGGGCAGGCAGAGGGAGGGACAGTTTTCAGAAAAACCACTGATCAAAGGGTTTGAGATGTTGGCACTTGGGGATTTTCCTTTCTCAGTGGAGATTTTGCAGTTTGGGGGTGCTCAGCATCCCCGGAGACTCTCCTGCCCCTTCCCCTGCAAACACCTGGCTAGGCCCCACATGCTACAGGACCACTTCTCTTTCCAGTTCCTCCAGTTCTTGGAAATTAAAACTAAACTTCTCAAAGTTATTCTTAATCGACTTTGGGTTACTTGAGATATGTGAGTTGTCAGGAACTCTGATAGAATGTTCTACAGATGGAGTGAGCATCTCATGTGGAGTTGATCTTGGGGCTACTTTATAAGCTGGCCAAGCTCATACAGTAGTGAAGCTAGTTAAACTCCATGTCAAGTGTCTCCTATTAATTAAGATAATACCAAACACAAGGACAAGACTGTCTTGAAAATGATCGGATCTAAAACATGAAGAGCCCCTAGCACAAGTATTCTGAAGAGCTCAGAAATGTTTATTACTGTTACTAGTTTGTTAAGTTGAACTCAGTTAAAGTCTGAGGATGCCTCTGTACTTGAGTCTTGGCTTGGTTCACAGACTAACAGATAGGTTAACTTAGGAGTGTTTGCTTGGAACAAGTGGCCAAGTCTTAGTCACTCACGGCGGCTGAGCATCCATCCACCGCAGCCAATCAGCTGTGTCGAATGAGGAAAAGCATTACACTGCCTCCCATTGGCTCTTCCACTATCTGTGTATAAATGTAGCCTGATCATTTTGCACCATTGAAATTCCTTAACCTCTTCTGACTCTGAGGGATACCCGATTCGTTCTAGAATCCTGAGTAAAAGCCAATTGAGATCTTTAATCTAAATGTGTTGTAATTTTGTCTTTTGACAAGTTTGCTAAGTACCTGTGGGTTGGAGAGACCTTAGCTATCTGTGAGACTGAAAGTAATAAATAGAAAAACAGCGGAACAGGAAGAGTGTTGAGGCTTTGTCAGCTGCTGGAATACAAATGTACCTTGGTGAGATAACTATGTGATGTTTTATTTTGGTACTGGGAACTGACCCCGGGGCATTCTCTCTTCAAGCTATACTCTCAACCCTTTTCACTTTTTAATTTTGAACCGGGGTCTTGCTAAGTTGCTGAGGCTGGTGTTGAACCTGTGATTCTTCTGTCTCAGTATCCCAGGTACAGGGATTTTAGGTGTGGGCCATCCTGCCCATTTCTATGTTTTGAATACGGCTTAATTGTATCCGCCCAGGGTTCATGTGTTGCAAGTTTGATCTCCAGTGTGGAGATGGTAAGTGGTGATGGAATCTTTAAGAGATGGGGCCTTGTGGGTAGTCACTGGGGATGTGCTTTGAAAGGAATTAAAGAAGTTCCTGTGAACCTCCACCTCACCACATGATTTCTCCCCTTAGCCATTCATAGTGCCTTCTGCCACAAGTTTCTCACCAGAGCCAAGCTGAAGCCTGCACTGTGTTCTTGACCATCTAGAACTGTGACCTAAGTAAAACTTTTCTTTATATAGTACCCAGCCTCAGGTATTTCATTATAACAGAAAATAGGTGAATATATTTAAATTACTTTGATCATGTAGGTGCTGGCCTCTGTTAAGTTGCACCTGGTCCCTCCAAACCTCCCCCACTCCCCACTCCAACTGCCTATATCCTTCAGCCCTTTCCTACCTTCTCCCTCTTTCTCCTTCAACATATTGTCTCCAACACTTGGCAAAAACCCCAAACCAGATCAATGAAATTATGTGAATTGTTTTCTCTTTTGCCCTGGCTACTGAGCTTTATAGAGAACCCTTCCCTGCCATAGATTCCAACATCAACAGGGAACACCTCTGTTCATCCCCCGCTGACATGGCAAAGGCAGCCCACTCCTCAAGTCCTGTCCACCTCTTCCCTTTGTCTATTTGGCTTGGTCTACCTTATTATCAAGAAAATAAAGCCTTCTGGACAGAATTGGCTCAACCTGCTGTTCCTGTCTACACATGGACCTGCCTCCTTTTTCTGCTTAGAGCTCTGGATGTATCCTTCTCCCCTGTCCTCAGGTTCCCATCTCTTGCTTCTTACTCTTTACTGGGGCTCCTAAATGCACCGTCACATATTCTCCCCCTACCCGCTCTCTGTCTGACTCTCTCACACATACCTGCCTCCATAATCCTTTCATCCCCCTTTCTATCCTCACCTTCCCTTAGTGGTCAGGTTTTCTGAAAGGCCTTGCCCGTCACTCCTTTCTCATTTATTCCTGTGGTTTGACTCCTTCCTCTACCCCTCCATCTTCATTGTTGCTGACTCAAAGAGGCCCTTTAGAGGCCCAGAGTTATTAGATCCATCTATCACATTTCTTGCTAACCATAGTGTTTATCCCACCTCTCTGATCACTCCCTAGCCTCCTTTGTGGGTGATCCTTTCCTAATGTACCTGCCCCTTTGTATATTGGATCCCTCTTGGATCAAGCTTCTTACTCAACACATTATCCCCTAGTTATTGTAACCTCACCCATGACTTTAACTTTTGCCTTGTTCTAGCCCACATCACTCTCCTAGGCTTTAAACACATACGGCTGCCCATATCTCTGCTTAGCTATCCTACAGGCAGCTCAAAGTCATGGTCTCATTTGTCAGTCCTTATACGCTCTTAATAAAACCCACTCTCTTCTCCCAAATCAGATTACTCACAAAGTCAGTTGGTTCTGTCTCCTAATATTTTCAGCTCTCTAGCCCTGCCATACTTTGGCTCTTGAATGTCTCCCAAAGCCTCACATTAAAGGCTTGATTCTAAGAGAGATGCTACTGGAGCAGAGGGTGGGGTACTTAAGAAGTGGGACCCTTTGAGAAGTCCTTAGGCACCAGGGGAGTGCCCTTGAAGGGGATCTAGGGACCCCAGCCCCTCCTCTCACTCTTTTGCTCCTGGCCATGAAGCAAGTGGGTTTATTCTGCTATATGTTCCCACCATGATGTGCTGCTTCACCACAGGCCCAAAGGCAAGGAGACCAGTCAATCATGGATCAGAACCTCTAAAGCTGTGAGCCAAAATGAACCTTTTCTCTTTATAGGTTAATTATCTCGGTTATTTTGTTATTGCAACAAAAGGCTAACATGATCCCACAGCCACTACTTAGATTAGAACCCTGTCTTTCTAGCCTAGATCTGTGACAGCCAAATTAATTGCTCTATCTCTAGTCAGGCTGCATCCAAATTCAGAGAGAGAGAGAGAGAGAGAGAGAGAGAGAGAGAGAGAGAGAGAGAGGAAAGAAGAAGGAGGAGGAGGAGGAGAAGGAGGAGGAGGAGGAGGAGGAGATGAAGGGAAGGGAAGGGGAGGGAAGAGAAGAGGAGAGGAGTGGAGAGAGGAGAGGAGAGGAGAGGGGAGGGGAGAGGAGAGGAGAGGAGGGGAGAGGAGAGGAGAGGAGAGGAGAGGAGAGGAGAGGAGAGGAGAGGAGAGGAGAGGAGAGGAGAGGAGAGGAGAGGCCTCCTGTTTAACCTTTGGGCTTTCACAGAGGTGGTGGTAATAGTGGTTTTTAAAAGTCTGGGCTTCAAGGCGGGTGTGGTGGTGCATGCCTCTAATCCCAGTCAGTACTTGGAAGGCTGAAACAGAAGGACCACAGGTTTGAGACCCAGTCACAGCAATTTAGAGAGACTCTTCACAACCTAGTGAGACCCTGCTTCAAAACAGAACAGGGCTGTGGGTATAGCTAGGTAGAATGCCTCTGGGTTCATTCTCCATTACCACCACAACCACCACCATCACCACCACCACCACCACCACCACCACAACAACAACAACAACAACAACAAAATAAACAATGAAAGGAAGGAACAAAAGAAAGAAAAAAGAAGGAAAGAAGTAAATCTGGGTTTCAGAGTCAAATGGTTGTAGAGTAAAATCCTAGCTTTACCACAATAAGTTGACAATGGTCAAATTATTTAACCTCTGTCACTCAGTTTCTTCTTTTGTAAAATAGGGAATAATAAACAGCACTTCACAGGGCTTGGTAAAGTTTAAATAGTGTTGTATATATAAAAGAAATGACACAGATTAAGTGTGAAGCAAATGATATTATGATACACATATCCCACCTATTGGCTTGCTGAGCCTTATACTCTGTGGACTATTGCTGTTCTCTGTTCCATGAATACCGACCTCCTCCAGTGAATCTGGCATTCCACTCTGGCTCTAATTGTTCTTGGTTTCAAGCACCTGAGCTCTCAGCTTTAGCCTTCTTTCATTGAACAGACAGGCCCTGGGAAGGGGATAAAGTAGGATTTGAATATTGCAGGAAGTGGCCAGTGGCCAGTATTCTCAGTGGCATCTTAGGAGAAGCAATATGGCCAGCTCCATTTTCTGCCCCTCTCCAACTGGCCTTTTGTCTCCTCATCACTCAATCCTATTTGCTCTTTTGTAGACCCTCCCAAGGTCTTGAGTGTGTCCCAAGAAGTTGCTCTCAATGAGCTGTCTCAATGGGCTGCCTTGTTCTCTGGCTTCTGGTTAAAGTCAGAGAAGATCAGAGGCCAAAGTACTACAAGGAAGGCATATTTCTTTCTTCAGTTCTCTTTTTTTCTGGGTTCACATGGGTTAGCTACATCCCTCTCCTGAAGATCACAGCTCCTATCAAACAGCCTTTCCCATCTGACCGCCATCCTCTAGCTGAGACAACTCTGGCCTGCCCTTGAACCCTCATGCCTGGTGGGGGACAATGGCTCCCAACTGTTACAAATCCCGAGGTACTATACTCTCTATGTTTTGTTTCCCTAAATCTTGCCCATAACTTTGTAAATAGTCCTTTCGTTAAACTACCCTTAAATTACCCAATTTGAACGCACCATCTGTTTCCTGATGGGGCCCTGCCTGATAGCAATGATTTTGCTGCAGATGGCAGTGAACTATCTTGAGGACTGGGTGTCCTTTTATACCTTGCACCTGAGCTGCCCATCCTGGTGGTGAGGTGGGGTGTAGAATATTGGTGTTGGCAGCAGAGCTAATGAGATGATTTTGAATGACAGAATAAATCTAAGATGTACAAGAGAAAATAGATTCATGAACATGTGGACAATGCTCTGTGAGAAAGGTTATTTCAGCAGATTTGTGAGAAACAGACTAGGATAAAAGATAGTTTAAGAAAGGAAGACAGCTGGGAAACTCCTGCTTTATCCTGGGAACAAAGAGCAAGGCTCTATACTAGAAAAGGAGGCCTAGGGAGAAAAGCTGTATTGGAAAGAACCAGTGCAGGATGAGGTGGAACTTCTTGGTATCTCTTGTTGGGGATGGAAAGACAGGCAAAGATGGAGGGTCAACTGGGCACTGTGGCGCATGTTTGTAATACAAGTACTTGGGAGGCTGAGACAGGAGGACTACAGATTCAAGGCCAGTCTCAGCAACTTAGTGAGGTCCTCTGCAATTTAATGAAACCCTATTTCAAAATAAAAAATAAATAGGGCTGGACGTGTGACTCAGAGATAGTATGCCCCTGGGTTTGATTCCTGGTACCACAAAAGAAAAGAAAAGAAAAGAAATGAGAGCAAAACATAAAACCATAAAACCATAGCACACATGGTAGATTAGAGAGTTGAGGAAGATGCTAAAAATAACATTGATGAGGTTGAACAATTACATGTTAGATTTATTAAATGCTTCCTGCATGATGATAGTAGGGTTGTAAGAGTCTAACAAATAGTAACTCTCTTAATTCTTAATCACTTTATGAAGTAGACTTCCTTATCTCCTTATCTCCATCCTATAAACATCTTACAAATGCACACAAGGGATCCTGTTACTTCTCTAGAGCTGCATAGTAAGCAAGTTAGTGAGTAACTGGGGATCAACTCCAGTGTCTGAGCCTAGTGCCTCTCGAGATATGGAGGAAATGGCTGAGTAGCCAGGGGACAGTTGCCCCTAAATCAACCATCGGACTTCACTTTTATCCTAGGTGTCCACTAAGATGGCTGTAATTAACTTCTTGCTCTTCCATACGTACCAAATTCTTTCCTGTTTTCCCCAGGAATGCTCTACGTTTCCTGCATTTTGTTGAGCATTTCTCAAGTGCTATCTGTTTTGTGTGCCGGATATGTACTCACTCCTTCATCATCAAGAACACCTTATGAAGACATTATTCTTATCCACTGGAAAGCAAGCTACTGCTACGAGGAGAAGGTGTTTCTGTCTGTTTTTTCACCCTAATGCTACTGTGCAAAGATTTGTTGAATGAATGAGCTTTGCAGACGAGGAGACTGAGGCTCAGCTAGGCTTATGGTGATACAACCAGTTAGCAGCGGGGTCATGCTCGGGGCTCAGAATCTGGCTTTGCAACCGGTGTGGTTTCATGAGCTCACGCCAGCTCAGCCTCTAAGACTGGCTCAAATGTCACCTCCCCTGGGAAGCTGGAGAGGAAATAGATCCCCTGAAAAACCCTTCCCACTCCTCTTCCCCTCCCATGGGAGGCCTTGGAAGAAACAGTATGTCCTGGATTCAGGCAGGAACGCCAGCCCCACAGCGTCCTGCTGAACCTTTGCATTCTAGGCTGCTTGCCTGAGATCCTCCTCATTTCTCCTTGGCCTCCTCCCTCATTCTTTTCTGTGGCCCTGTCCTCTCCTCGACTCATTTTGGATTCCCACGATCATACTCTTCACTCATTTTCAGCTTCACTCATTTTCTCCTTTGGTCAAATTCTGGTTGAAACAGTGACACTGTCCACATAGCTACATTCTCCCACACCCTAGAGCCCAAGGGGCTCACTCTGCAGCAGATACTACTTGGATTTGCATTGCCATCCAACCTTTGATGCCCTCCAAAGCTTGTTTACAGTCTGCAAATTTTAGTGCCTGGTTCTTCTCAAAATTTGAAAAATTAGGCCATGTGGGCCAACCTTGGTATAGTGGTCTAAAAAGTACAGTGGCCGTTACTCCCTTCCTGACTTCTCATGTTATAACAGCAGGGAGAGCACTGTGGTGAGTACCTGGTAGAAGCCCAGGGAAGAGGCAAAGGTGAGTTTACCCAAGGGAGTGAAGTGTAGCTCTGAGAGCTACACTACTTTTGCAAAGCCTTATTTTGAAACCAGCCTTAACATTTAGCAAAGAAAAAAAAATGCTAAAGGACAAATAGCCTCATCAGCCTTCCCAGAGAGGAGCAGACTGTATTGATGACTGGATTCTCTTAAGCACTGCGTTCGCTATGACTGAATGCCCCACAAAGGAGCTGTGGATCCAACCACTGATAATAACTAAAACTTAAAATTTCAATTTCCCAATCAGAAGGTTAAAAATTTATTTCTAAATCTCTGAGTGTATGAGGAATTACTCAATGATAGAAACCACATATCCTATACACTATCTTTTTTCTTTGGGGAAGCAACTAGTTCTTGGGAAGCCAGCTACGGAAGCAAATTGTTTTTCGTGGTCTCGTTTTGAGTTTGAGTTTGTGATTCATAACCACAGAGACTTCAGCCGAGGCCCAGGCAGCAGCTTGGAGCTGGGAAAGGAGGTTGTTACTGTAGGTGACTAAACAGCACCCAGCTGAGATAGCGGAATCTGGTGCCACTAATGAGAAAAGATGACTACTGCCTCTTCTTTTCCACATACTGGAGGGTTTTCTTTGGCTGATTTCCTTCTCCAGACATAGTTTCCACAGATATATAATTATGGAATGTTTGAACTAGAAAGTTCCTCATGGAACATTTCCTCTGTCTCCTCAGGGTAGACACAGGGAAACTAAGGCAGGTAACTTACCTGAGTTGACATAACTGCTAAGGAGGACTGAACTGAAGTCTCGGAGTCCAGCGTTTTTTACCATGGCAGCTGCCTTCAGCAAAGGAAAAATCACCAAAATGCAGGGAGAGCACAGCAAAAGAAAAACGCCAAAAAGACTAGTGGCCTCCTCAGCCTTCCCAGAAAGGAGGAGGAGGAACTTAGTGGGTTTCTTCACAGTGTTACAGATTTGGAGAGTATGGTTTGGGGAAACTGTTCCCCGGGAACCCCTGTGAGGGTCCCAGACACGCTTTCTCCCAACCCATAACAAAACCCAAATGTTACAGATTGGGAGATTATGGTTTGAGGAAACTGTTCCGCGGGAACCCCTGCGAGGGTCCTGGACACACTTTCCCCAACCCATAACAAAAACCAAAAACGACCAAAACCAGAAAATTACCGCAGGTTCTTGTCCTAAACTAAGAATAAATATGCATAGCTTGGATAGTTGCTGAAGATTTAAAGAAGTTTATTAGAAAGATAGAAATACAGAAAATAGAAATACAGCCCCATGCCAAAATGGCATGAGGGGGTGACTCGAAATGAATACACCAAAGGGCTTACACATTGACTCGGCCTTTTATACCCATGACCTCCATCTTGTTTGCATAATTCTGACCTAGTGAATGTCCCTGTAAGGTACCTCCCCTTACCCTGTAAAGTACCTCCCCTTACCCTGTAAGGTACTTCCCCTAGCAAGCTGTGGTGAGGTGTCTCCTTTCATGAAGGTTGACCCCTCCTACCATCTTAGCTAGCTTATCCAATCATGTAGATCCCTCTTTAGATAAAGGCCTAGTTATCCTCTCCTAAGATCTGTCTTTAGATAAAGGCCTAGTTCTCCTCTCCCATGGACTTGTTAATTGCTTTTAGCTAGTTTAATTTACATTGGAATAGTTGCCTGCTTTTAGGCAGAAACCAAATTTTCCTAGGCCATTCCCAACACTGGTACACCCAGGACATCTGCTGGTCTGGAGCAGCGTACCCTGGAGAAGACACAACCCTTTTTTGTGAACGACACTTTATCGACCCTCCTTTTGGGTTTGGCTGTGTTCTGAGAGTCAGTGATACTGGACACAAGCTTCGGGAGTGTACCAGTATTGGAAATGGCTTAGCAAGATTTGAGAAAGCTATGATTATTAATATATTTCAAAAATTGGGTGAGGGGCAAATCTGTGCAAGGACTTGGTTTCTGCCTAAAAGCAAGCAACTATTCCAATGTAAATTAACATAGCAAAAAGAATTTAACAAGTCAACAGGAGAGGAGAACTAGGCCTTTCTCTATCTAAAGACAGATCTACATGATAATCTAGGGAGGATGGAGCAGGGTTTGACCTTGTCCTTCATGAAAGGAGACACCTCCCCACACCTTGCTGGGGGAGGTACCTTACAGGGTTAAGGGGAGGTACCTTACAGGGACGTTCACTACGTCAGAATTATGCAAACAAGATGGAGGTCATGGGTATAAAAAGTCCAGTCCATGTGTGATCCCTTTGGTGTATTCATTTCGAGTCACCCCTCCATGCCAGTCTGGTATGGAACTGTACCTATCCTCTGTATTTCTATCTTTCTAATAAACTTCTTTAAATCTTCAGCAACTGTTCAAGCTATGCATATTTATTCTTAGCTTAGGATAAGAACCCGTGGTTTTTTTTTTTGGTTTTGGTCATTTTGGGCTTTGTTATGGTTTGAGGAAAATTGTGTCCGGGACCCTAACAGGGGTCCCTGGGAACAGTTTCACCATGACCATATTCTCTCAAACTGTAACAGGGAGCACAGAAGCTAAAGGGCAGAAGGAGCGTGTGGGTGTGAGCATGACTGGCCATGTGGGCAGAGGGGCTTCACACCTGCCCGGGACACCAAGGCTGGGGCAGCTTGAGCTGGGGCAGTGATCGGAGCTGAAAATTTTGTTTCCCCAAATCATCTTAGCAAGGTTGGATGAGAGTTGGCAAGAAGTATGGGATTTGAAAAGCAAAAGAAAGGCAGCAATTATTACTTTCCCAAGTCCTATTCAGGGCCCTGAATGGTGATGGAACAAAGCCTGCCATTACTCTGTACCAAATCCAGTTCTTTAGATGGCTTGCAATGCTGACCAACAGCAGCTCAGAGCCTGGGGCTGCTGAATACCAAGCTGCAGACCCAGAAGGAGCAGAGACAAGAGGTTCTCATACCCCTCCATGAGTCACTTCTGTGTGTGTGTGTGTGTGTGTGTGTGTGTGTGTGTGTGTGTGTGTATGTACGCATGAGTGGTACCAAGGATTGAACCTAGGGGCATTTTATCTCTGAGCTGCACCCCCAACCCTTTTAATTTTGAAACAAGGTCTTGCTAAGTTGCTGAGGCTGGCCTTGAACCTATGATTTTCCCATCTCAGCCTCTCGAGTACTGGGATTACAGGCGATCCCCACCACACCCAGCAAACCTCCCTTTTCCATTTACCTTCTATCACTGACTATGATGAACTTCCCCGCCTGTCCTCCAACTTGCCCTTGCACATGCTCACTGTCTTGACTCCTTTCACCACTGTAGATTATCTAATTCCTGCAAGAAGGCCTTTCTGTGACAGCACACGTGCTCCTGCTTCCCTGATGGAACCCTCAAGTGATTCACACCGCACCTCTGCACCTCTTACTCACTCACCTCTCCCTGAATTTGGCAAGCTGCAATGAAACCCAAGTAGCAAAAGAGGAACCAGAAAGTTCTTTTGCCTGGTGCAGGCAAATAGATGTGGTAGGAACCTCCTTGCAAAACTCCTAAGGTAAAGAATGTTCCTGTGAAAATTCATCAACATGGAGCTGATTGTGTCAAGTCCTAACAAAAGAATAAATAAAGCAGTGGGCCACAGAGGAGGGAGCTTTTGTGCTCCTGCCTGAGGACCTGAGCCATCACAGAAGTCTGCCAGGACCACAGCCCTGCACCAGGGCCACTGCAACCTGACAGGAACACGCTGCTGCCCAGCAACTGTCGACCTGACCATGGACGGATGCCACCCGTTTTGCTTCTTGCAGTCAAGAATTATATCAAAACTATTTATTTAGTCCTCCTCATCTTTGCCTCTAAAAATTTCCCCTTGCCCCAAACCCCTGAAATTTGCACACATTTTACTATGGCACTTGCATATCTGTACAATGGTACTTTCCAGTGGACCCCATCTCTTTGGCAAAACTCTTGTTTCTTATGTTGGTTAACATTTGGCTATTGTGTGTGTGTGTGATTACAAACATATTTACCTTAAAAGCACTTTATTGGTTGCATTGCCAACATACCTCATAGTGAGGTTCAGTGTGCTATAAACATACATGCACACAATGCTTTGTGTATTTCCCTCCACACCACACCTTCTCCCTCCCCACCAGTTAGTGAGATTGATAGTAACACCTTTACATGTTGTCATAGTATTATTTGAACTGTTTTCTTCTTTTCCCTCCCTTTTTCCCTCCCTAATACTCTCCCCTAGCCTTCTTCAATTACTTTACAAATCTCTCTGCATATTTAAGGTCCCCTGTGCTTCCTATCTTCTCTCTAGTTTCCATCAATGAGAGAAAACATACCACTTTTGACTTTCTGGGATCGAGTAACCTCACTTAGTATAATGCTCTCTAGTTTCACCCATTTTCTTGCTAATCCTATAAAGAACTAAAGTCAGAATACCATAGTGATACATGCATACATGTTTACAGCTGCACAGTTCATAATAGCTAAATTGTGGAACCAACCCTGGCGATCATCAAGAGATGAATGGATAAAAAGAAGGCTAAGTTGGCCTTTCTAACTGACAGAAAAGGATAGTCACAGGGAATGGGAGGGATGCATCATGGTGGCCTGTGCACCAGGACAGTGTGCTCACCATCCACAATCTTTTCCTAAGCCTCTGAAACCCTTCCAACTCTCTCCCCCTCACCTTGCCCCACAAAAGGACTAAGCTGTACCATGGAACGTTTGAGATCCTTGCTGTCTAATTGATCTGCAGAGCTGATGACTGTTTTCCTAATCTATTCTGACAGTTCATACTTCTGGGACCAGATAAGCTGTTAAAAATCAATTTTAATAGGACTATAGTCAACTGAACTTTTCTAGCCCCTATAAAATATATAATTTGTAGTTTCACGCATTATTTTTCCTTCTGTCATTTAAAAACATGAAATGATACTTTTAAAAAAAAGCCAGGATATCATTTAAATGAACTTTCTGATGTTCAAGAAAAAAAGAATCAAGCCTCTAAATCTAAAAACTGTTTAACGCACCACCCTCTAGTGAAGTCTACATGGTGGGGGAAGGATGTGACCACATCAGATGGGACACCAAGTGCCTCTCTGTAAGAATTTTCCTCTTCTTTGTGAACAATGCACATTTTCCTTTTACATTGTGCATTGATTTTATGTTTTTAAATAGCTAGATCAGCAGTTCCTGAGAACACTGATATGCAGGCTGTGAAATAAGTTCTACTGCAAGAAATAATTCTGTGGTCAAACCAAGTGTGGGAAATGCTAGCTTCAGTTTCAAAAAGTTACAGAGTGCTTCCTTGTCACAGGAGTTGTGGGGACACTGAGCAAAATACACCTGGTCTCAGCTCACATGGGGCTGCTGTCTCTAGGACACAGCAGAGTGAGCTTCCTCAATGGAAGATTCCTCAGTGTCTTTTCCTTGTCAGTACCTAGGGGAGTAGCTGGGCCTCATTTTCAAAAGTAGTTTGATCTAACGTTTTCTAAACTCTCTTAAACTTACAGAGTGGAACTAGTTATCCATAGAATACATATTTATGAAAAGCAAGCCAATAAAAAATAGGGTTGGGTGTGTCACTCAGAGGTAGAATGCCCCTGGGTTCCATCCTCAGTATCACACACACACACACACACACACATACACACACACACACACACGTGCGCGCGCACACACACACCCTGAACTGAATGTAAGTGATTTGTAAGAAGGTATTTCTAAAGAGCAACACTACAACTATCATCCAATTTGAGTCTTACATCACTTAAATCATATAATAAAATTATGTCATTTGATTTTTTTAAAATGTGCTCAGAGCATTAAAATCACATTTGTGAGAAATCTAGGCAGAGATTAGTTTTGATGTTCCTGTAACTTTCAGTTGAATACTGTTTAATGTATCTACTGCCAGGATGATAATTCACTAGGCAGAAAAACAATGGCAGATTCTTGGATTAGAGCTGTGTTTATAGTTTTACTGTGAATGGTCGATGCAATTTGATGATACGTAGTAGAAGGAAAGATCTGAGATTTTGTATTGCTTTTCAGGAATTACAGTCCAAGTGTTATGTCTACCCAAGGGTCATCCTCTCTGGTAGCTTTGGAGAAAAGAGAGCTTGTCTCACTTCTGCCAGGGGCCAGCCACCTTCTCTGATGTCCCCTGACTTCCCTTTGGAGCCCCGCTCCCTGAGTCCTGGTGGTCCCGGATTTGTTCATCCTCCCTCGGTACCATGCTTCTGTTAATGGCGCCAGCCGAGCAGTGCTATGACAAGCCTGACACGTTCCCTTCATCCTTGCCTGCATTTCTTGCTTTGCTGTTTGGGGCAAAAATGAAAAGAAAAGAAAACATATTTTAAAGACATTTATTTTGAGGATGAAAATGGGATTGAGATATTGATTTCTTAAGGTTCTTTATCCACTTCATCCTGGGAAATAATTAATCTCAAAGTGCTGGATCACCTTGGTTGTCTTTGCCTCCCCTCTTTATGGCTGGATATATTGAGGTTGTCATTCACCTGTTTAATAGCTAATGCTATTGTTGTCTAACCATTACCGCAGTCAAGAATGTTGTGCATCTTCATCACTCTCCCTTCCCAAATTCCACTGTGACCCTTCCTAGACATTCACTCATCTTGTCCCCAGGACTTGTAGTACTGATCTGTTGTCCATCTCTATATATTTCCCTTCTGGGGAATATCATAAAAAGGTAACAGAAACAGAATCATACAGTGTGTACCTTTACTTGGAAATTCATTCATGTGTGTGCACCAGTTGTCTGTTCTTATTGCTAGATAGTTCCATTGTATGGGCATACCACAGTTTTTAAAAACCATGTGTGTATATATATATATATATATATATATATATATATATATGTACATGGTTCATATATATGTACATATATATGTATATATATGTACATGGTTCATAATGATTGTGAACCATAGTTTATAACTATTAACTATATAAAACTGCTTATATATTTATAAATATATATTTGAGCAGTTTTTTTATTTTTGGAATAATAGTTATGAATAAAACCACCATCACATATGTACATAGGTTTTTATATGAGTGTATGTTTTCATTTCTCTTGGATAAATTGCTAGGAAGAAGACTGCTGAAGCATAGAATATGTTTTATTATATAAAGAACTGACCAACAGATTTTAAATATTATTGTACCATATTTAATTCTCACCAGCTATATATGAAATTTTTACTTGATTTACATCCTTACCAGTTCAGTTGATTCACATCCTCACCAGTTTGGTATTGTTGTGGTAGGCTTCCTCTTTAGGTTATTGATAGTTTCCTTTGATGAGAAGAAACTTTTTAGTTTGATGCTATCCCACTTGTTTATTCTTGCTTCAATTTCCTGAGCTTTGGAGGTTTTGTTGAGAAAGTTACTGCCTGTGCCAATATGTTGTAGTGTTGAACCTGTGCTCTCCTCTACTAACTTCACAGTCTCAGGTCTAATTTCTAAGTCTTTGATCCATCTTGAGTTGATTCCTGTGCATGGTGAGATATAGGAGTTTAGATTCATCTTTTTACAAATGGTTAGCCAGTTCTCCCAGCACCATTTGTTGAAAAGGCTGTCTTTTCTCTAGCGTATGAGTTTGGCCCCTTTGTCAAAAATTAATTGACTAAAGATGTGTGGATTTGTTTCTGTATCTTCTATTCCAATCCACTGGTCAGTGTATCTGTTATTGTGCCAGTACCATGCTGTTTTTACTACTATTGCTCTATAGTATAGTTTGAAGTCTGGGATTGTGATGCCTCCTGCGTGTTTCTTATTGCTGAGAATTGCTTTGGCTATTCTGGGTCTTTTCTTTCTCCATATAAAGTTCATGATTGATTTTTCTAGGTCTCTGAAGAATGTCGTTGGTATTTTAATGGGAATTGCATTGAATCTACAGATCAGTTTTGGCAGAATGGCCATTTTGATGATATTTATTCTGCCTATCTATGAGCACGGGATATCTTTCCATCTTCCAAGGTCTTCTTCAATTTCTTTCTTTAATGTTTTATAGTTTTTGTTGTAGAGGTCTTTTACATCTTGGGTTAGGTTTATTCCTAGGTATTTTATTGGTTTTGAGGTTATAGTGAATGGAATTGTTTTCTTTGTTTCTTTAATTGTGGATTCATTGTTGGTGTAAAGAAAAGCCACTGATTTCTTTAGGTTGATTCTGTGTCCTGCAACTTTGCTGAATTTGTCAATCAGCTCCAGAAGTCTTTTGGTTGAGTTCTTTGGGTCTTCCAGATAAAAGATCATGTCATCTGCGAATAAGGATAATTTTACTTCCTCTCTTCCTATGTGAATTCCTTTGATTTCCTTCTCTTGTCTGATTGCTGCAGCAAGAGTCTCAAGGACTATATTGAAAGGGAGTGGTAATAGTGGGCATCCTTCTCTTGTTCCTGACTTTAGAGGAAATTCTTGCAGTTTTTTCCCCATTCAATATAATGTTGGCTTTGGGTTTACAGTATATTGCCTTAATGATGTTGAAGTACTTTCCTTCTATCCCAATTTTCTGCAGTGTTTTTAACATAAATGGGTGTTGGATTTTGTTGAATGCTTTTTCAGCATCTATTGCTATGATGATGTGGTTTTTGTTCCTTGTTCTGTTGTGGTATTTTAAAGAGCATGTTTAACTAGACATGGTGGTACATGACCATAATCTCAGTACTTGGAAGGCTGAGACAGGAGGCAGGTTTGAGGTCAGTCTCAGAAACTTATCAAGACCCTCAGCAACTTAGTGAAATTTTGTTTAAAAATAAAAAGTAAAAAAGGGCTGAAGTTGGCTGGGTGTGGTGGGGCATGCTTGTTATCTCTGTAATTGGGAGGCTGAGATAAGAGGATTCCAAGTTTGTGGCCAGCCTCAGCTACTTACTGAGGCCTTCCACAACTTAGTGAGACCCTGTTTCAAAATAAAGAATAAAAAGTAGGACTGAGGGTGTAGCGCAGAGGTAGAATGCTCCTGGGTTCTATTCCCAGTACTGCCTCAAACACACACTCCAAAGGTCTGGGGTTTTAGCTTGGTATTAGAATGTTCCTGGAATCAACCTCCAGTACTAATAAATGCATAAAAAATAGTGTTATATCATTGTGCTTTAATTTACTTTTCCATAATGATTAATGATGTTTAACATCTTTTCATGTACCTATATGCACCAATATATCTCTTTTGATCAAGAATCTGTCCAGCCGGGCATGATGGCGCATGCTTTTAATCCCCGCGCTTGGGAGGCTGAGACAGGAGGATCGCGCAGGTTCGAAGCCAGCCTCAGCTGGCCTAAGAGACCCTGTTTCCAAATAAAATATAAAATAGGTCTGGGAGTGTAGCCCAGAGGTAGAAGGCCCCTGGGTTCCATCCCCAGTACCACCAAAAAAAAAAAAAAAGAATCTGTCCAAATCTTTCACCCATTTTTAATATAAATTAGATGGTTTTCTTTCTTTCTTTCTTTCTTTCTTTCTTTCTTTCTTTCTTTCTTTCTTTCTTTCTGTTGTAATGAAAATTGAATCAGGGAGCATTCTACTTCTGAGCTATATCCCTAGCTATTTTATTATATATAATATACATTTTATTACATATATATGTATATTATATGTATATGTGTGAGAATCATGGTCTCACTAAGTGAGTAAATGACCTCTAGTGGGCTGGGAGAGGGTGGTGCCTCCCTTCCCCACCCACAGTGGGTCTTCACCCTGGGTAGGAGTGGCCGCCTTCTACTCTCCCAGCAGCTTAGGGCTGTTTCCCTGGGGGAGGTGGGTTTAGCCAGGGCTTAGGCTTTCTCAACATAGCACCCACACACTTCAGTCATCCACCAACACATGAGGCTTGCTCATCCTCAAACTTCCTGCTAGATGGAGGTATTTGGAGGTGAGCACAGCCTTCCTTAATGCTATAGAATCCCTGGGAGTCAAACTTAGAATTTAGCAATTTACCAATCACTTCAGCTGAATTTGTCCTGCCTGTGTGCAAAGCACCCAGGGTCACCCCCTCCCTGTCTTGAGCCAGGCTTTTATCCCACCTCCTTGGATGAACGTGGCTTTTCTTAAAGTTTAGTTAATTACTTTTCCCTATGGCCTGAGCAAGGTTCGAGAGAATTATGAGTTTGTAGCTATTTCAATCTTTTCTTGCTGCTGTGGTGAGATGGGGATGCTCTGCCCACTTTTCTACACACTAGGTAGCAGTGCATTCTTCTTTCTCCCCACAACCTCACACACCCCTCACTCCTTCCAGCTCTCTTCCTCTCCCTTACTCAGAGACGCCAAGTCCTAATTCCTGTAGTCAGAGAAGCCCAACTCTCTGTCTTATTCTTATACATCCAGGTCATACTTGAGGTTCTGTATGTTTCTTAATAAAAAACAACAAGAACATGTGAAGATCTTTTAAAGATTAATGAATTATTTACAACTCATATGCATATATATATATATATATATATATTGAGAGAACAAGAGAGAGAGAGAGAGAGAGAGAGAGAGAGAGAGAGAGAGAGAGAGAGAGAGAGAGAGAGAAGTATGAGAATTTGAGAATTGAACCTAGGGGTATTCTACCACTGAGCTATATCCCCAGCTCTATGTTACCTTTATTTTTGAAACAGGGTCTCGCTAAGTTGCTGAGGATGGCTGTGACTTATAACTGTATGTGTTCCACTGAAAGTACCAGGAAACAAGCATGGTTCTTTACTAATTTTCTATGACACTCATTACCATGCTGCCAGAGGCTGGAGGTAAAGAGTCCCAAGGTTAACCTGGTGACTTAATGATGTCCATGGTGGTATTAACCTCAGAGTCTATCTTCTCTCTTCCTCTTGGTTACAAGGATGCTGCTACTGGACATTACATCTTTACCAAACAGTGCTCAAAGGCAGAAAAATAGGACGGTGAGAAAGAGTAAAAAGCCTGCATCAGTGACATTATTTGATGCAAACACACACATTTACTCTAGTTAAGAAGGAAAGGATACGTTAAAGAAGAGTTTACCATATCAAAAAAGTCAGAAAATGGTCTTTCTAGCCAGAAATAAGAACAAGGACACTAGGAAAAATGCCCAAGCAGAACACAGGTCCGTTGTGGATGACGCATGCCTGTGACAGCCACCTTGCTTCAAAGAAGCAGAGCCTTCCATCCACACGCAGGCCAGGATGTCAGCCAAGGTTCTCATTAACACAGCCCATTCCACTCCTTCACATCTGCTTGATCAAGTCCCAGCTGTACACCCCCATCCTAGCTGCATTTAATTCTCTGAAGTAGAATTTTTTTTTATTCTTAAAGTGGGGCCGAATGCATACAATGAGTGATGGAGGAGGAGACTGAGTCATTCTCTCAGACTAGAATATCCTTTCCATCTAAGCCATAATTTTCTTAGGAAGAAAGGGATCAGGTAGAAGGCTGTTGGATAGGCAAACTCTTCCTTCATTCAAATAGTGGGGCACTTAGTTTAGGCCAGACACTGCTCTAGCTGCTTGGGATGGATCAGGGAACAATGCAAAAATTATTTCTGCCTTCAAGGAGTTTATCTTCCTGTGGGAGAAGACAGGCATTATTACTTGAGTCTATAGTACTGAGATATGTCATGCTGGAATGTGGTAAGTGGCATGGAAAAGAAAAAAATTTGGAGCAGGGAACTGGGAGTGTAGTGGTCAGAGGTGTAGCAAGAATCAAATCATGTCCTCAGTAGGGCACTTCAGATGGGCTTCTTGTACAAGTGAGATCTCAGCAAAGACTTGAAGGAGGGAGATCTCCTTGAGCTGTGGCTTTCTGGGGATCAGCGATCCAAGCTCTCTTGAAGTTTCTCTTAAAGTGAGCACATTTTTTCCTCTTTGTACAAGGCCTGCAAGGCAAAAGTGACCCTGGCGTGTGCAAGAGATAGCAAGGAGGCTGGTGTGACTGCAGGGGAGTGAGGAGAGAGTGCCAGTGGGCAAGCTTGGGGAAGGAATGGGAAACTAGATTGTGTGAGTCTGATGGTCATTTTAAGAACTCTAATTTCTTTTGTTTGTTTGTTGTGTTTTTAAAAGAAAGAAAAGGGTCTTGGTTTGTTGCCCAGGCTAGTCCCTAGCTCCTATGTGCAAGCAATCTTCCTGCCTCAGCCTCCTGAGTGGCTGTTACTATAGGTGTGTGCTATTTCACCCTGTTAGGACTCCAGTTTTTAGGCCAGTTACAAGGGTGCCATTGCAGGCTTCTGAGTGGATGAGAAGCATGATCTGAATTTTCAGAAGATACTGTGGCTGGGGACAAGGAAGGAAGCAGGGGTATGTATTAGGAAACAAACGCAGAGGCGAAAGTGTACGAGCAGAGTGTTATGGTGCAGGGAGGTGAGCACTAAGGGTGAGCACCAGGGAGCTTCATGGATTGAGGCCGAGCTGGCATGACCTACTGAGGGGATAGATAGGGGCTGAGAAAGGAGGCACAGTAGAGATGATTCCTTGGGTTTTGTTCTGTGTGACTGGAAGGAGGGAGCTTCCATCAGCTGGGATGGGAAGGCTGTGGATAGAGCAGATTCAGGGAGGTGGTGGCCAGAGCTCAATTGCACAGAGGTGTGGTTGAGATGTCTTTGAGACAATAGGCAGTGGTGTGTGTGAGATTACTGTGCACGTGACGAGTATGGGCTGCAGATACGAATGATCTGGAAGTGGCTCCAGCCAGCACCAGCTTTGGTTTTAAATAAGAACACATTTTTCCTCCTTATGCAAGGCTTCCAAATTAATTAAACCCTTTGATGCTTTCCAAAGGCAAATGTGCTTTTAGAAACCGAAAGACATTTTTATTTTCTTGAGAGATTTAATCAAGATAAAGTAGCAAAGTTAAAACCAAGAGTTGTTAGCAGTGCTAAGGATCTTGACTGCATTTGCTCACTGTTTTTCGGTCTTCTGGCTGAGTTTTGAGGAAGGCAGAGCATTATAGTATAAAGGATGTGAGCCCTGGCATGAGGTAGGCCAGAGTTTGAGTCTAAGTACCCCCTACTCATTAACTGAGTGTACTGGGAAAATTGTGTAATGTCCAGGAAGCTGAAAGTCAGGAGAAAACATAGCACCTACTGTTCTTCCAGTATTTATCTGTAGTCTGAGTTATTGAACCCTGGAGTTCTCCACTACTGAGCTACATCCCCAGCCCTTTTACATCTTTATTTATTTTGAGAGAGGCTTTTGTTAAAACTGGCCTCAAACCTGTAATCTTCCTGTCTCAGCCTTCTGAGTGGCTAAGATTACAGGCATTGTACCACCATGCCGAGCTGTCATCACAATTTTAAAATAATATTACTACCAATCACCTGTCAGAATGCCAGGCAATTCATTCACTCATCTGACGGCTATATATGCCTATCCATTATGGGCCAGGAGCCACTGTGGGCCAGAGCATGCACCGTAACTACGACTGCCTTCACTTGTCTTTTTGGAAGTTACAGTATGGAAGCAAATAATTTATTAAAGTAGAAACTAGAATGTCTGGCAAATGTGTGGAAACCTGTACCATCTCACTAACTGAGGAGAAATGCAGTTTAATCTAATCATGAGACATTATTTCATGTCAATTAGATTAGGGGAAAAGTAATAATACCAAAATTTGGTACATAAAGATGGGAATTTAAATTGTGCAACCATGTTGGCAATCAACTTGACAATATCCAGTGAAGAGGAAGAGGTGCATTTCCTACTACCCAGATGGTCCACTTCAGGACCGTGCCTCAGAGACACGTGTATCTGTGTTCAGGGTGACATTCACAAGGCACTCACTTGCAGTAATAGAGAACATGGAAGGAGGGATGGGGACACACATAGCTCAGAGGTAGAATACTGGCCTTCTATGCATATTGCCTGAGTTTCATCCCTAGTACCACAAAAACCCAAAACAGACAAAAAATAGGAAGCAATCTAAATGTCAATCAGTAAAGGATTCAATTAGTGGAATAAGATTCTGGTGTTAATTTGCTATTTTTCTCATCTTTAACTGTGCAGTTCAATGAACGTAAGTGCCTTCATATTGTGCACTGATCACCACGGTCCGTCATTATTGTCTGTCATCTTCCCACAGTGACTGCATCTGCCCAACCCCAACAGCCCCCGCTCTTCCTCTCAGGCCCCAGCAGCCACCATCTACTTCCAGTCTCTGTGAATCTGATTACTCCAGGTACCTGATAAAAGCTGCAGCATGCTGTATTTGTCCTTTGGTTGCTGCCTCATTTGCTTAGCACATCCTCAAGGTTCAGCTGAGCATGTGTTAAAATTTCCTCTCTTTTTAAGGGTGAACGTGTATAAAGATCACATTTTGCTTATCCATTTATTGGTTGATGAAAACCTTGGCTTGCTTATACCTTCTGGCTATTGTGATTATTATGAAGTATTAAAATAATTGAGTAAATAATAGGAGAGTTATAAATAGGAAAGGCAAAAATAAAACAAATTGCTACTCATTAGGAATAGGGTAAGCCTAGCCGGGTGTGGTGGCACACACTTGTAATCCCAGTACTTGGGAGGCTAAGATAGGAGAATCACAGTTCAAGGCCAGCCTCGGCTACTTAATGAGGCCCCCCCGCAACTTAGTAAGACCCTGTTTCAAAATAAAAAATAAAAAATTGGGCTAGGGGTGTAGCTCAGAGGTACAATACACCTGGGTTGAATTCCTAGCACCACAAAACAAACAAACACACAAAAGAATAGGGTAAGCTTTACTGTACTAAGTTGGTGTTGATGGAGGCAGGACTGGCAGTGGGTGGCAGAGGCCCTCTACCATCCAGGCTTCTGCTTCTGCACCTCATGCCACTGTTGCCTTTACATGTGATTTTCTGGCTTAAGCTTAACAGCATCTTCTTGTCAAAGCTGGAAGAAATCACAACATAAAATGATCTCAGGCAACTGGCAATGCAAAGTATTGGGACTGAGAAGCGTTTTGAGCCCCTGTGCTAGCGAGCCAAGTACAGTTGCCCCGGGGCACCCACATCTTGCTCCCCCCAGAACCTGTGTCTTTGGGGCACCATGCCTGTCATGGCTGGTTGTCTGAGTGTTTCCAGATGCCCTCTGCCAGGTGTTTCTCAGACTGAAAGCATCAGACTGCTCCCTCCCTACCCAGGCTCCTTAGCTTTACATCCTGTAATGCAAGACACATGAAAGTGGAGCTGACCTGTCTGCTTAAGGTGTGGAGACAGGATGGGTGTGAAGCTGGCCAGCCAACCCCAGTATAGCTCCAGTGAAGACAAGTTTGAAAATAGTGATTAGAAACCCCAGACCTGAAGCATGTTGAAGTACAGGAATAAACAAATGAAGAAGAGAATTCTCATCCAGAGAGAGTCAAGCTCTTTTTTTTTTTTTTTTTTTTTTTTTTTTTGGTGGTACTGGGGATGGAACCCAGGGGCCTTTTACCTCCTGGCTATACTCCCAGACCTATTTTATATTTTATTTGAAAACAGGGTCTCTTAAGCCAGCTAAGGTTGTCTTCGAACCTGCACGATACTCCTGTCTCAGCCTCCCAAGCGCAGGGATTACAAGTGTGCACCACCACGCCCAGCAGAGTCAAGTTCTTTTGTGCAGGGTGAACAAGCTATTTCAGTTGAAGTGCATATGCGTGTGTGTGCATGTGTGTGTGTGCATTATGTGTGCATGCGTATGTGTGTGTGTGTATGTGTGTATGTGTGTGTGTGTGTGTGTGTGTGTGTGTGTGTGTGAAAGTAGTATTTGATTGCTTGGTTCTACTTCACATTGCCAGAACAATTGCTTAGATACACCACCTAGACCCTTCGGGGGCTTCAGGGCATGATTAAAAATGAATGTGGTTTGCACATTCATTCAGCTACTTACTGAGGCCCTTTGCAACTCCATGAGACCCTCTTTCAAAAGAAAGAATAAAAAGATAGGGCTAGGGATGTAGCTTGGAGGTAGAATACCCCTGGGTTCCATCCCCAGTGCCACAAAAAATAAAAAAAATAAAACTAAAAATACAGTTAATAATACAGAGAAGACAATACAACAACACAACCTGAACATCGAAGCATTATGGGACAATGTGAAATGTCCTACCTTATGGATTAAAGACATTGAAGAAAGTCTAGAAACACAAACCAAGGGTATCTGAAACCTCATCAGAGAAATAATTTTAGAGATTTACCCAAACATAGAAAAAGACATGGACATCCATGTTCAGAAGATGTTCAGAACATTACTAAGACAAGACCAAAGAAGGACAACCCCACACCAAATAATCAAAATGACTAACACAGAGACCAAGGAAAGAATCTTAAAAGCAGAAACAACAAAAAATGCGTGACATTCAGGGTCAAAACAGTAAAAATCACTCCAGAATTCTTAACCCAAGTCATGAAAGCCAGGAGGGACTGGTATTATGTATTCTAGACCCTGGAAGAAAACAACTTCTAACAAAGGCTGCTATCTCTAGTAAAGGTATCTTATAAAATTTATGAAGAAATAAAATTTTCTAAGACAGGTAGAAACTAAAATAATTCATGACTACCAATCCAGTGCTAGAGGAAAAAACTTGAAAAAAACACAAAGCAGAAAAAAGACCCAAATTCTAGAACCAGAGAAGGGGTGAACTCACTCCACAAATGGAAAACTAATCAATAAAGAAATAACGCTACATCAAACAGAAAATAGAACTAAAACTGGCAGAAAACAAAAATCTTATCTCAGTAATAACACTACATGTCAAAGGTTTTAACTCCTCAGTTAAAATATACACATTGGCAATGTGGATTTAAAAAATCTACCTATTTGCTATTTGCAAGAAACTCACCTTATAGCTAAAGATATCCAAATACTAAAGGTAAAAGGATGGAAAAAGATAAACCAAGCAAATGGAGACCAAAAACAAGCAGGTGTAGCAATGCTTGTATCTGACAAACTTTAAAACACATCAGAAGTGAAAAAGCAGGTCACCTCTTATTAATAAAAAAAAAAACCCAATCCAATAAGAAGATATAATAAGGTTAGTAAACATTTATGTCCCAAATGTGGATACACCCACTTTTGTGAAACAAAATCTTTGGGACATCATGTCTCAAATAGACACAAATATAATAATAATGGGAGAATTGAACACACCACTCACACCTCACACCACTAGATAGATCTTCTATACAAAAAATGAGTAAACTCTCTTCAGATCTAAAGACTACAATAAACCAAATGGACCTAATTAATATATACAGAATATTTCAACCAGCTGAAAACACATTCTTCTCAGGTGCTCATGGAAACTTCTCTAAAATAGATCACATCCTGAGCCACAAAGCAAGCATGAGCAAATTAAAAACAAAGAGTGCAATTTTTTCCCTGCATCTTCTAAGATCACAATAGAATTAAACTAGAAAACAATAACAGGAAGATCCCCCCAAAATTATATAAATACATGGAGACTGAATGATACACTTTTGTTTGTGAGGTTTTTTTTTTTTTTTGTGGTACTGGGGTTCCTGGAAGCCCTTCTACCTCTGGGCTACACTCCCAGACCTATTTTTACATTTTTATTTGGAAACAGGGTCTCCTAAAACAGCACACACGGCTGGCTTCGAACTTGCGCGATCCTCCTGTCTCTGCTTCCCAAGCGCGGAGATTACAAGCGTGAGCCACCACGTCTGGCTTGAATGATACACATTTGAATGAGGACTGAATCAAAGAAGAAATAAGAGGAGAAGTAAATTATTAGAATTAAATAAAAATAGAGGCATGATGTATCAAAAACCTATAAAACACTCTGAAGGTGGTATTAAGAAGAAAATTTATAGCACTGAGTGACCACATAAGAAAAACAGAAAGTCATCAAATAAATAACCTAATGACATACCTCAAGGGCCTAGAAGAACAGGAACAATCTAATTTCAAAGCCAGTAGAAGGCAAGATATAATTAAAATTAAAGCAGAAATCACTGAAATAGAGAAAGAAAACAATAAAAAGAATCAACCAAAACAAAAAGCTGTTTGTTTGAAAAGATTAACAAGATTGTCAAACCCCTAGCCAACCTCAAAGAAAGAGTCAAACCAAATTATTAAAATCAGAAATGAAAAAAGAGACATCACCAGAGACCATGGGGAAATCTAGAAGATCTCAGAAACAATTTAAAAAATTTATATTCCATAAACTGGAAAACATGGAAGAAATCAATAGTTTTTAGACACACACAACCTATCTAAATTAAACCAGGAAGATATAGAAAACTTAAACCAAAAAATATCAGGAAAAGATATATAAAGAACAATAAAAACCCTGCATATGAAAGAAAAACCCAGATTCAGATGAATTTCCAGCTGAATTCTACAAAACTTTTACGCAAAAATTAATCCTAATATTTTACAAGTTATTTTTTAAAATAGAAAGAGATGGAATTCTTTCAAAATCCTTCTATGAGACCGGTATCACCTTAATACCAAAACCAAATAAAAATCCCTCAAGAAAAGAAACACACAGTCCAATATAATTGATAAACATAGATGCAAACCATTTAAACAAAATATTAGCCATGTGCATTCAAAACCATCAAGAAAATTATAGACCATGACTAAATTGATTTCATCCCAAGAAAGCAAGACTGGTTCAACATAGGCAAATCAATACATGTTATTCACCACATAAATAGAACTAAGGACAAAAATCACATGATCATCCTAATAGCACTTGGCAAAAATGAAATTAAAAAATGAATTTCAAAATTAAATTTGGAAAAGCATTTGACAAAATCCAGCACACATTTATGTTAAAAAAAACACTGTAGAAAACTGGGGGACTTCCGGGAAGATGGCGACCAAGAAAAGCAGGGCTTAAGAGCCCCGCTAACAACAAATCTCCATTACCACAAAATCAGCGCCTTTCATAGCCAGAAATCACCATCACCAGAGAAAAAAAAAATCACCAGGCTCCAGAAGGAAAGCGGACTGAGAACAGAGCCACAGAGGAGATCCTCAAGCCCGAGGATGCAGCAGCAGCGCCATACTGCTGGCGGCACTGGCGAATTCATGGGACGGCTACAGCAAGCCGAGGTGAGCCACTGCGGAACAGCCAGGCGGGATTTCTCCGCGCAGAGATCACCTAAAGCTCCATTGTCCGAGCTCAGCACACGCTGCAGGGATTCAGAGTGGAAATCAAAACCAAGAAAAAAAACTACAGCCCCACAGCTGAGGGCGTAGCAGCGAGCGGCGCCATATTGCCACCGGCGGCAGCAGCAGCGAATTCATCGAATTCAGTACAGCTACATCTGCGTACTCAAGAACAGTGAGTCAAATTGCGGGCCACAGAGGAGAAATCCCAGTACTGTACTCCCTGGGACTTGACCCAGTGGGAGAGGGGCGGTGGCAGAGATATCACACCATAGGAGAACGTGCAACCTGGCACCCCCCACAGTCTAAAGCAGCCTCTATCGACTCTCTGGGTCTGAGACTCTGTGATAAAACCCAGTAAAGGAGTAGTGGGGTCTGAGATACTACTGACTCGAGATCCAGAGCACCTTAAGTGAAGTCATAGTGACCCAAGGGAAGAACCCAGAAAAGGCACAAACTTCCGAAATCATGGGAAAGAGGAATAATACTGGAGCAATGAATGCACACAACCCCACAACATCAGAACCCGATAAAACTGAAAATCAGAGATTTCTAGAAGATCAAATCAGGAAAATAACTGTAGAAATAATAGAGGTGCTTCGAAAAGAACTCAGAGAGAGCCAAAAAGAGATAAAGGATGCAATTAATGAAGTAAAGGCCTCAATTCAAAGCACAAACAACCGATTAGAACACATGGAGAACAGAATCTTGCTCTTAGAAGATGAGCAATCCAAAAATGAACGCATAGTTTCTAATCTAGAAAAAAATATCCGACAGCAGGAATCTGATATTGAAGAAATATGGGCCCATTTTAAGAGAGCTAACCTAAGAATAATTGGAATAGAGGAGGGAAAAGAAAGTGAAACCAAAGGGATCAACAATCTCTTCAAGGAAGTAATAGCAGAAAATTTTCCAGACATAGAGCAAGAGGTCGATACACAGGTCCAGGAAACTTATAGAACTCCCTTTAGATAGGATCGGAGAAGAGGATCCCCACGCCACATAATTGTCAAAATGACCAATGTGGAAGCCAAGCAGAGAATCTTAAAGGCAACAAAAACAAAGGGCCAAGTGACATTCAGAGGCAAACCAATTAGAATCACTCCAGACTTCCCAAACCAAGTTATGAGAGCCAGAAGGGCTTGGAGTAACATATTCCCAATTCTGAAAGAAAACAACTTCCAGCCAAAAATTTCCTACCCAGCAAAACTTTCTATCAAATTAGATGGAGAAATAAGAAGCTTCCATGACAAGCAGAAACTGAAGGAATTTATGTCTTCAAAACCAGCACTAGAGAAAATACTCAAAGAGATTAACTACAAAGAAGAAATAGGTAACACACATCAGAACTAGAGAAACAAGATTTTCCATCCAACAGACAACTAAGATTGGTTATCTGTGGAGATTCATTATTTATGTTAGTCTGTTACCTATCTCTAAAGGGTATTGTTTGCCTTTATTGTTGTGAATTTTTAGGATTTCTAGTTGGAATATTAATATACCTTCAGATATAGCATTTGGAAATATTTTATCCCATTCTATTAGCAATTGTTAACTCTGTTTACATTGTCTTTGGATATACAATATTTTTTTTTATTTTTTAGGGAGTTTGTATACTCTTCTGTAGCCTATGCCATTGAAATCATATCCAAGAAATCACTGCCAATTTCAATGTTGTGAGGTTTTATGACCCAGATTTTCTCCTAAAAGTTTATAGTCTTAAGATTTATATTTAGGTCTTTTATCTATTTTGAGTTAATATTTGTATATGGGATTAGGTAAAGGTCCAATTTTATTCTTTTCCATGTAATTATTATTTTTCAACAATATTTAGTTAAAAGATTATTATTTCCACCACCAAATGTTCGTGGAAACCTTGTCAAAAATAACTTGACAATATAGGGAAGAATTTAGCTCTAGGCTTTTATTTAACTCCAATGGTTTATATATCTGCCTTTAGAATAGTACTACACTGTTTCAATTATTGTAGCTTTATATGGTTTGAAATCAGAAAATATATATCTTCTAGCTTTGTTCTTTTTCAAGATTGTTTTGGGTACCTAGAGTCCATATTCCATATTAGGATAGATTTTTTTTCTGAAAAATAAATATATAAATATATGATAGTTTCACCTAAAAAATAGAAAAAAATATTCTCTGGTAAGAAAGAAAGCAAAAAGAAATATTGAAATGTTATCTTTAAGTCATCAAAAGCTTGGTATCAGACAACTGAAACTGTTATGTGAGATTATCATTTTTAATTTTGGATAAATTGCTTTAATACTAGATGTCAACCACTAAGCTAAGCATGGGAGGGAGGGATAGGGAGAGAATGGAGTGGGGATCAGGTGGGGGCTGACTGGGCATTGTGTGCATGTATGTCTACAAAAGTATGTATCCCACTATGATGTATGAATACAGTGCACCAATAAAATAAATAAATAAATAAATAAATAAATAAATAAATTCAACTGAAAAAAAAAAAAGAAAACTGGGATAGAAGGAACTTACCTCAACATCATGAAGGCAATGTACAATAAACCCAAAGCTAATATCATATTGAATGGGGAAAAACTGTGAAATTCCCTTTAAAATCAGGAACAATACAAAGATGCCCACTATAGCCACTCCTTTTCAATAGGGTCCTCAACAGTCTTGTCAGGGAAATAAGACAAGAGAAGGATATCAAAAAATTAAAATAGGAAAAGAAGAATTAAAATTATCATTATTTGCAGATGACATGATCTTGTATTTATTTATTGATTGCGGGTCTGGGGATGGAACCCAGGGGCATTTGACCTCCGAGCTACACCCCCTGCCCTATTTTTTATTCTTTATTTTGAAACAGGGTCTCAGTGAGTTGCGGAGGGCCTCACTATGTAGCTGAGGCTGTCTGCGAACCGTGATCCTCTGGTCTTAGCTTCCCGAATGCTGGGGTTACAAGCATGCACCACCACGCCCAGCATGATCTTATATTTAGAAGAAACAAAAAGCTCAACCAAAAGACTGTTAGAGCTAATTAACAAATTCAGAAAAATAGCAGGGTACAAAAATCAAACTAAAAAATCAGTAACTTTTCTATATATCAACCATGAATCCACTAAAGAAAATAAAAAAACAATTCCATCACAATAACCTCAAAATCAATAAAATTCCTTGGAATAAACCTAACCGAGGAGTTAAAAGACTTCTAGTATAAAATTATAAAACACTAAAGAAAGAAACTGAATAAAATTTTGGAAGATGGAAGGATCTCTCTTGTTCTTGGATAGGCAGAATAAACACCAAAATGGCCATTCTACCAAAAGTGATCTATAGAGTCAATGCAGTTCCTATCAAAATACCAATGTCAGTTGGGCGTGGTGGCCCACGCTTGTAATCCCAGCATTCCAGAGGCTGAGACCAGAGGATCATGATTCGCAGGCAGCTTCAGCTACTTAGTGAGGTCCTCCGCAACTCAATGAGACCTGGTTTCAAAATAAAGAATAAAAAAAAAAAAATAGGGCAGGGGGTGTATCTTGGAGGTCAAATGCCCCTGGGTTCCATCCCCAGACCCGCAAAACAAAAACAAAAACAAAAACAATGTCATTCTTCATAGGCCTAGAAAAATCAGTTATAGATTTTATAGGGAGAAACAAAAAGACCCAGAACAATGAAAGCAATTTTCAGCAATAAGACCCATGCAGGGAGCATCACAATCCCTGACTTCAAATTATACTACAGAGCTACAGTGATAAAAATAGCACAGTATTAAGCACAAAACAGACACATAAACCAATGGAACAGAACAGAAGATACAGAAACAAATCCACACACTTATAACCAATTGAGTTTTGACAAAGGTGCCAGACACATATGTTGGAGATAAGAACAGCCTTTTCAAGAAATGGTGTTGGGAAAACTGGTTATCCATTTGTAGAAAAATGAAATTAAGTTCTTACCTTTCACCCTTCATAGGGGTCAACTCGAAATGATCAAAGACCTGGACATTAGACCAGAGACTGAAACTGCTAGAGGAGGCAAGGTTCAACGCTCCAACATATGGGTGCAGGTAGACAGTTCCTCAACAAGACCTTCAAAGCCCAGAAAATTAAAACAAGAACTAAGTGGGATGGCATTAAACTAAAATGTTTCTGCATATCAAAGAAAACCATCAGGAGTTTAAAGTGAAAACCTACAAAATGGAGATATTTGCCAGCTATCTCTCTGATAGAAGACTAATATCCAGAATATAAAAATAATTTAAAAGACTTTACACTAAAAAAACAAATAAACCAATCAAGATATTGGCAATTGAATAGACACTTCACAAAAGAAGAGATACAAATGGCCAAAAATACATGAAAAAATGTTTAACGTTACCAGTCAGGGAGTTGCAAATCAAAACTACACTAAGATTCCATCTAATCCCAATCATAATGGCATTCATCAAGGAGTCAAAAGCAGCCAGGCGTGGTGGCGCACGCTTGTAATCCCTGTGCTTGGGAGGCAGAGACAGGAGGATCGCGCAGGTTCGAAGCCAGCCTCGCTGGCTTAGGAGACCCTGTTTCCAAATAAAAATATAAAAAATAGGTCTGGGAGTGTAGCCCGGAGGTAGAAGGGTTTCCAGGAACCCCAGTACCACACACACATACAAAAAGTCAAGAGCAATCAATATTGGTGAGGATGTGAGGAAATTGGAACTCTTCTACATTGTTGGTGGGAGTGCAAATTAGTTCAGCTACTATGGAGATCAGTGTAGAGATCATTCCTCAGAAAACTGGGAATGGATTCACCATATCATCTGGCTATACCACTCCTAGGTATCTTTTCAAAGGTAACCAGAGAACTACATTAATATATGCATACCCATGTTCATTGCAGCACAATTCACAAAAGCCAAATTATGAAACCAATCCAGGTGTTCATCAACAGAGTAATGGATTTCAAAATTATGAGATATACACACAATGGAATTCTACTCAGCAATAAAGAACAAAATTATGTCATTTGCAAAAAAAAAAAAAAAAAAAAAAAGAAAGAAAGGACCTGGAGAAAATTATGTTAAGTGAGATCAGCCAGACACAGAAAGTGAAAGGTCATATGTTTTCTCTAATCTGCACAAACTATAGAGTAAGTGGGATCCCAGAGGGACTGCAGAGAATGGAGGAAAAACCATAGTGGAGCCAGCGAGGTGGTCTAAGAGAAGAGGAAGTGGAAGAGTGAGATTCATTAATGCAATTATTACCATTAGCTATATGTACACAAGTGAAAATACCAATGACAATCTCAGTACTCTGTATGTACACCAAGTGCAGTGTACATGTATGTCACTGTCAACAAGAATTATATTTTGATGTGAGGCAATAATGCACCAATAAAAAGCATATTAAAAAAAAAAGAAACCACCCCTGGCCAGTGAGCAGAAGCTTCTTTTTTTCCTCTATAGGCTAAGAGAAAGCATAGAGAACAGAAAATGAAGGAAAGAACCAACCAGAAACTAGTTGCTAGCTAAAAGACAAGGTTGGTGGGACAAGGCTATCATGGGGCATGTTGGAGGAGCAAAGGCCGTGTTGGGAGATGGTTATGGCCTTTGTGAAAAGGTCCACTTGGGAACAATTTTTGTGTCTTTCTGGACAGGACTCTTTTCTTTAATGGCCCTTTGAAAAGTTATAAAAAGGGCAAAGAAAACAAACGGACTCCTTTAAAAAATGACTATTCTCAAAATATCTTTGGAAATTTCAAGACGTCCTTGAACAGAATCTGAGTTTCATTCTTCTCTGGCTTTCCCCGAGGAAATTCAACATGAACCTATCTCCCCCTTGTGGAATTAACTTTAGCTCCTGGCTGCACAGTTTTTAGTAAATTGTGCAACTCCTAGGGACTTCTGTTTCCTTATTTCTCCATGGTTTTCTGTGGCAGAAGAAAAGGAAGCATTATTGTAAATATCAAAGAAAATACTTGTTTGGATTTCCTAAATTAAACAAGCATTTTAAAATAATTGTTTTAATCTAATACTTTATAGTATAAAAGTTCTGCCTATCAAAATCTAGTGCTTAGAGACAGCATGCTACTTAATTTTTCAGTATATAAATGTGTTGTGTGTGTGTGTGTGTGTGTGTGTGTGTGTGTGTGTGTGTGTGCGTGCGCGCGTGTGTGTATAGGCTTTCTACCTCCGGACTATACCCCCAGACCATTTTATATTTTATTTGGAAACAGGGTCTCACTAAGTTACTGTGAGCCTCACTAAGTCGCTGAGGCTGGCTTCGAACCTATGTGATCCTCCTGTCTCTGCCTCCCAAGTACTGGGATTACAAGCTTGTGCCACCACGCCTAGCTTTAATTCTTCAATATTAGGCCAAGTTTCTTCTCCATTTTATGGCTAAGTAAGGGAAAGAGGGACTGTGACACAGCTAAATTTATATATATTTGTCAAATTGTTAGCAATAACAAAACAATAATTAATATTTATTGATCACTTGCTTCCTGCTGAGCATTAGGCCAAGCACTTTGCTTACATTATCTTACTGACTCTTGGTAATAAAATTATTAGTCTAATTTTACTGGGATATTGAGGCTTAAAGTGCTTAATGAACTTGATTAAGGGCACACAAGTAGTTGCTGAGGCTTAAAATACATTAATATCAGTGATTCGAAATGGCAACTTAAAACTGAAATATAGTAGAACATACATTAAATTGCTCTCCCAAAGTTTGGCTTTTTAGAGATGAGCTGAGAGACATGTAACTAATGTATAGGGTTTCTTCCCCTTCGGTAATGTTGTGAAGGATAATAGGCTTGAAAATAATGTGGGTAGATTATATTTTATAATTATTTTTATGGGTAAATTAAACTTTAAAACACAGGCCCGTTGTGATTAGTAACACAGGGACATTACTCATGCCAGAAGAGGGAAGTTGGAACCCAGTTGTCCCAGGGTGAAAAAGGTTGCCTGACATCATCCTGCTCCTTTATTGCTTCTGGCTACACCCACTCCATTGATTGCAGGTTGCTAATGAAATAGATACTTAAAACCAGCATGAACATGATGTGAGAGGCCGTGTTATGGAGCTGAAAACCCCTGGGGCACGACAGCAAGGAAGGATAGGCTAATAGAAGTTCTTTCAAAACACGTCAGTCCTTTAACTACTCACAATGCCATCTTTGTCAATTTCCTATACTGTGTCATCTGCTATATTTGACTTGAATATAGGTCTACATACAAGAGACAGAATAAATGGATGCCATTAGTGACCTCCTTCGAATTGTGCAGTCTCATTGGGTGTGGTGGTGCATGTCTGTAATCAGGATACTTGGAGGTTGAGACAGTTGGGGCGCAAGTTCGAGGCCAGCCTCAGCAACTTAGTGAGGCCTTCATCAACTTAGTGACATCCTGTTTAAAAACAAAATATAAAGGGTCCGGGATGTAGCTCAGTGGCAAAGAGCCCGCTTTGCGGGTGAGGAGCTCTGGGTTCGATCCCTGATTCAAAAAAGACAAAAGAAGCTGGGCGTGGTGGTGCATGCTTGTAATCCCCGCACTTGGGAGGTGGAGACAGGAGGATCGCGCAAGTTCAAAACCAAGCCCTGTTTCCAAGTAAAAGTATAAAATAGGTCTAAGAGTGTAGCCCAGAGGTAGAAGGGCTTCCAAGAACCCCAGTACCCGCCTGCCCCCCCCAAAAAAAGACAAAAGGAAAGACCCCCTGAAAATCAAAATATAAAAAGGGCTGGGGGTGTAGCTAAGAGGTAGAATGCCTTTAGGTTTGATCCATAGCCCCCTCCCACCACATACACACACGTAAAGAAAAAGTAATGGGTACTCTTGACCACCTTGGTGATCCTTTTTATGAATCTGCCTGTGAATGAAGATGAGGGAGCCATCCTGTGATGTTCTGTCCCATCGCTGCCCAGCACCCTTCATTTGGTACAATGGAGAAAAATCTGCAGGCCCAGGACCTAATATAGTGCTATCAGTTGCTGGGAGGAGCACAGAGCCATTCTAGCATGGTTGGTGAGCAAGGTTAAACATTTTTAATGCAAAGAGGGAAATGACAGTCTCTGACATAGTGGTTCATACTGATTCAGTGTAAAAATTGTGTCGGAAGGGGCTTAGTTTTAGTAAATGGTCATGAATACAACCTATCAGGATGCGTTGGGCTGAAGCCAAAAGCTCCAAATTCAACTGGCTTAAACAAGAAGGGAAATAACTTTTCTTGGGAAAAAGAAGTGCCAAAGCAACTCCAAGGTTGGTCTGTTCAGAGGTAAAATGATATCATTAAGGGTCTTTTATCCCATGTGTTTTCAATCTGCCATTGTGTCCTGTCAGTGCCATCCTGTAGCTCGTCACCAGATGGCTGCTGTGTCTCCAGGTGTTATCTGCACACGTGACAACCTCCAGGAAAGGAAATGAATTTTTCTTCCTTGAACTATTTTTTCCCTTTAAAGTCAAAGGAATCAGTCTAAGACTTCCTGCAGATATTTGCTCATAGTTCATTGGACAGTACTAGATGGCATACCCATGCTAAAATGCACTGGCAAAGAAAATGGTATCACCACAATTGGCTTGGACCAGCTGAGATTTATCCTTGAATCATGTGGAATATGCCCCAGGGATGAAACAGGTACTATTCTGTCATTTAAAAAGGGGGAGAAGGGGAAATGGCTGTTGTGTAGCCACCCAAAGCACCTATAACAGATAGTTTGAAATAATGTGTACATGGGTTTTATTTCTTGAAAACCATTCTTTTAAGGATCCTATTTTTAGTCCAGACCCAATCTTAACTGTTTGGAATCCAACATGGCAGAAATATTTATATACAACACCTATAGGAACTTTGAGTGAAACACCTCTGAAGAAGAAAGAGAAGAAAAAGGAGGAGGAAGAGGAAGAGGAGGAGGAGGAGGAGGATAAAGAAATCTCCTACAAGAGTTCAACCCTCTTGACATTAGAGAATCCTAACAAATAACCAGTGTTTTTACAACTGTCATTGAGATTCAGTCTAACCACGGGCGTCCTCCACGCAACTTTGCCAGCAGTTTCCAGACTACCAAAGAGAAGAAGTCTATGAAATCTTTACTTTAAAATATGTGCTTTAACAATTCACAATAGCCATATCATGGAACCAACCTAAGTGTCTATCAGCAGATGAATGGATTACAAAATTATGAAATATACATACAATGCAATTCTACTCAGCAATAAAGAATAATAAAATTATGTCATTTGGCCGGGCGTGGTGGCGCACGCTTGTAATCCCCGCGCTTGGGAGGCAGAGACAGGAGGATCACGCAGGTTTGAAGCCAGCCGCGTGCACTGGCTTAGGAGACCCTGTTTCCAAAATTAAAAAATGTAAAAAAAAAATAGGTCTGGGAGTGTAGCCTGGGGTAGAAGGGCTTCCAGGAACCCCAGTACCACCAAAAGAAAAAAAAAATGTCATTTTCTTTAACTGGATGGACCTGGAGAACATTATGTGATACTATATTATCCAGTCACAGAAAGTGAAGGGTCATGTTTTCCCTCATATGCAGAAGCTAGGGAGTAATCGGGGTACTCGAGGACACTTAGATAATGGAGGAGAACCCCAGTGGGGCAATGGAGGGGGTCTCGGGAAGGTGGTGGTGGAGGCGGGAGGGAGAGTCAATGAAGGAAACACCAGCGCTGAAGTTAGGCACATACGTGAAATTACCAATGCCAATTTCAATATTATGTATGGGGAAGGAGAGGAAGTGGGGAGGGAGCCAGGGGCTAACTCACCAGGGGCTATGTGCAGGGATGTCCCTATCACTCTGAACTACATTACGATGTGAGACTACAATGCACCCCCCAAAAATTATATTAGAACAAAAAATTATGTAAATAATTTTCTCTATCAGAGCCAGATTATATAATCAAAAACTTTAATTTACCACATTATCAGTGTGCATCTATATATGTGTGTGATACAAACACATGCACATAGGGGAGAGATGATAGAATTAAATCATAATGGTACTTATTTAGGAAAGTACTTAAATGTCTCTAATACACAGACACTGAGGCTCCAGGGCACATGTCAAAGGAAGCAGCGAGTGGGGCCTAGTGGCACATGTTGTGATCCCAGCATTCCGGAGGCTGAGACCGGAGGATCGTGGTTTGTGGGCAGCCTCAGCTACTTAGTGAGGCCCTTTGCAACTCAGTGAGACCCGGTTTCAAAATAAAGAATAATAAATAGGGCGGGGGGGGGGAGCTCAGAGGTCGAAAGACCCTGGGTTCCATCCCCAGAACTGCAAAATAAATGAATGAATGAATTAATGAATGAATGAATGGAAGCAGCAAAGACAGTGAAATTGCCCTCCGTGTGAAATGACTAGGACTGCAGGTTCAGGAGGGGAAGGGAAGGGAGGAGAGAGGGGAAATGTGCAATGAGTAAAGCCACAAGGTAGGAAGCAACCGCCTGGGTTACATACAAGAAATTCCTAAGGCAGGGCAGTCAAAGGACTCGCCCACCGCTTCCCTGGAACTTCTGCTATTGGTCTGTGACCCTCTTCAGTCCCCTCCCCATCAGTGTTGTCTTATCTCATCCCCTAATCCTCATGTGAGTTTTGGGAGAAGTTTTTAAAAGGCTCAGTGTGGGGAAGAGATGGTGACGCTGCGTGAGATAGAGTTTAATAAAAGAAGAAATCTGGCGTCACAGGGGACCGTGACCGTACACTCCAGAATGTACAGAAACTGGCTTCTCGTTCCCCCATGGAATTTAGAAAGGAACAAAAAACATTTTATTTAAATCTTAAAAGCAGGAAATATCAGCCGACACCTGAGCTTCCTTGTTATCAAAATCAATGCAGTGAGACAGGTGTGGTGATGCTTGCCTATAATCCCAGAACCCGAAAGGCTGAGACAGAAGGATCTCAGCCTTAGCAACTTCATGAGTCCCTACTCCAACATAAAAAAGAAAAAAAAAAAATGTTGGGGGTGTAGATCGGAGGTAGAATGCTCCTGGGTTCCATCCCAAGTACCAAAAATAAGTAAATGAATAAATAAATGCAATGATGCTGAGCCAAGTTTTATGTATATTTATTTCCATGTTTTGGATAATATATTCTATCTAAAGCTGAATCCTTAAAAACTTTATTACGGGTTTTATCGTATTCTATTTAAAGAAGCACATAACAGAATTTTATAGGCCTGCTACTTTGGATGATAGGGGAAGATATTTGTGTAGTCATTACAAATTCATATGAGTAGGTTTAGATTTTAAATAGTAAAATTGCATAAAAGAGGCTAAAATTAAAAATATATGTATTGATCTGAATTTAACTGGTGCAGACAATTAAAATAGGGTTATGTGGTTTTTCCTTTACAAAATTTGATTTTCTTTTTTCCTACATGTTCCTCGACTTTTAGAAGAGTTTTAAGACACCAGTTAGGCATTTGCTGTATCCTGTGAGGCTAGTTTACTTCTTTCCTGCCTTGTTTTTAAAGTTGGCTAGAGATGTATTTTCCTTGTGGATGCCAACTCTTTAGTTATTTGTTTTAATGTTAAATATTGATCAATTAGAGCTTGGGTCTGTGATAATGTACATGAAAGTATTAAGTGGATAAAAGAGGCCAAGATGATTGTAGTTCTAAAATCTGAGGAAAAGCTAATGTCTACCTTTCTGCACGTCCATATCAAACATCTCTACTATATGAGCGCTGTGGGCCAATCTTTCCCTCTTGTGGATGGGGACAATCTCAGAGCCTTTATGATTATATAGGGTTTGAGGACACTGAATAGGTTCTGTACTTGTGTGTGACTACTTGCCACGGTAAACACTATGATAATATGATGAATAAGAAAATACAAATTTATTGGGAAGTATTGCTAAATTAATAGTAATTTTTGTTTCTAGAAATTCCTCTGTCAAAGAACTACCACAAGTACTATTATTATGTGGTTGTGTGATAATTGCTTTTTATAGTTAAGAAAAGTTTTGCCTAAGAGGAGAAAAAATTGAAACACTCTAAAAGCCTAATGTTATTGGGCTGGTTAGATAAAAGAGGGTACATTCTTATAATTGAAATAATAGGGAGCCATTAAGATCATTTTGTAGGGAAAAATCATGTTATAGGGTAAAATATTGAACAAAAAATGTGTTAGCAGATTATTATTAAGTGGAAAAATCAGGTTATAAACCAGTATCATAGTATAGTGATATATATTCAAAATACACACACACACACACACACACACACACACACACATCATATTGTATAGAATACAAGGATATCATTTTTGGGGAATGAAATTGTAGGGCATTTTATTTTCTAAGCGTTCTACAACTTCAGTTGCAAGTAAAGTTTAAATTTATTTTTAAGGGTCTTCTTAGAGGGTTGCTATTGCCCAATAAATCAGTGTTCATGACCCTTGGCCTTTTCACCCCACTAGGAATGCGAAGGTTGTTTAATATTTTGGACATGTGAGACAATACAGCCCAGCCTTTGCTGGGAGCCCGTTCCCTCACCCTGTCGTCTGTGGCATCCTGCTAATGATGTGACTTGATGCTCTGTCACTGTACCCTGGGGAGGAAGCGCAGCTGGGCACTTCTTTCTCAGGAAAGGAGAGGCCTTCCCTAATGGCCAGGAGAAGATGAGGAGTCATTTAAAAGGAGTGTTGAGATTATAAACTCCCTCCCTTTGCTGAAAGCAAAAATGAGTACACGTATGGGTGTGTGGCATGTATGCATGCGATGCCTTTCAATAAGGGAGAGGTGTAATTAGAGTCAAGTGTGGCTCTGGGCTAGAGTGAGCCATTACTGCCCCTTTCCTGAGCTTGCAGATGGACAGAATTATGTTGCCTTAATAATGAGACTCTTAAGTGCCAGCTGTCATCCAGTATTGCAGCCCTCCATGCTAACAAAGCCCTCATTAAATGGTTTGCTTGGAATAATTTGCCTCTTCTCCTTTTGCCTCGCTAGCAACTGACAACCCAGCCCCTCTACCCCTCCCTCCAGACCTTCCATGGACACCGTTAATCACAGAAAAAGAAGGCTGTGCACTGGTTGATGGGCTGGTAATTTTTTAATCCAACATGTCTTTATATTATTTTTATGCCCTGTTTCATAAGTTTTTAAATGAGGTTGGTAGCTAACATCCCATGCTATCATTCATTCTGTGGCAAAATAATAATTGCTAATTTTCTTCTTCAGAGAACCAGAGCTTTTATCAGGAATAACATTATGCAAATGACTATGCAAATGTCAACCAGAGGAGTATCTGGGTAAAAAAAAAAAAAGTTCAGATAAAACCTTCAGAACATATCCAAAGTTGGCTGAAAAAAAAAAAAACTAAACATTTTAAACTGTAAGGTCACCATGGTAGCAAAGAGAATTTATTACTAATAAGAATTTGCCAGAAAGCTCTGCACTCTTAAACAAAAGAAAAGAGCAAGGGCATACATTAGTATTTATTCTAGCTTAATTTATTTATGATACATTCCAGGTTGTCATTGCCAATTGTTAAGTCCCCTTGGGATGAAGTCTCTTCATCCTTTGTGTGGTGTCTAACAGTTCAAAATGCTTAACATTCGACCTTTTAGCCTTAAGAATGAATCATTTACTTAAAATCTCCATCTTTTTCTGATCATTAGGATTTTTAGCTTTCTAGCATTGAATATTATTAGAAGGATGTTGATGTAAATACAGAGAGAAATGAAGAATTGTTTCAAAATTTAACTTTCACGATATTGGTAAAGAAATGGTGTCTTTGCGCCGGGCGTGGTGGTGCACGCTTGTAATCCCCGCGCTTGGGAGGCGGAGACAGGAGGATCACGCTGGTTGGGAGCCAGCCTTGCTGGTTAAAGAGACCCTGTTTCCAAATAAAAAAATATATATATAAAATAGGTCTGGGAGTGTAGCCCAGAGGTAGAAGGGCTTCCAGGAACTCCAGTACCACAAAAAAAAAAAAAAAGAAAGAAAGAAGGAAAGAAAGAAAGAAAGAAAGAAAGAAAGCAAGAAAGAAAAGAAATGGTGTCTTTAAAACTCTGTCAGTCCTCAGAGTAGGTGTGCTCAGGGACACCAGGAAAGAGTCTGATCTCAGTCAGCAACAAACTGGGTGAACTCCAACGCTGTTAATCTCAAATATGTAATGTACGGATATATCCACTGACCAAAAAGAGAAAATTGTAATTTAGTTAGTTTCATGATAGCAAAATTGAGGTTTTCATTTTGTTCTGTTTTAAGACAAATTATTTAAATTTAATACAGGAGCATTTTAAAGACCTTTAAAATCTTCATAAGTAAAATCTATACCCAAATCCTATCCAAAGATGGAATAAATTTCTAAAATATCTCACTTGCCCTGGCCTGAAATTTCTGCAAGACAATGTGAATCTGCGATGTTAATCTGTTGCTAGGCTATCTGCTTTTCACGTACACTTACTAAACACGGGAATCCCGGGCCCCACCCAGCTCCATCCCCAGGACCACTATGTCTGGAGCATAAAATTTGGGCTTTCAGTAGACCCAGCATTCTAAGTTTCTTTGTTAGACCATCAAAAATTAGAAAGGGATAATTTGTTATTTCGTTTATGGATCCCCCTCCATCTCCAGGAAGGAGACAAAGAAGAGTTTTGTGAAGAGGGATTTGAGAAGACAGGCCTCTGAGAATTCAGGGATGGAAAGAAGATACAGGATGGGGAATAGAGATGATAGTAGCTCTTGAAGGAAGCTTCAGACGTGACACGTTTGTTTAAAGCTCCATGGCCACTGTGGCTTCTGGGATAGCAGAGCTTTATAGCCAGGGGCCAAGGCTTAGAGTCCTATGGGTCTGAGGAGGGCCTGGCTACTAGCTGTATTATTTAATATCTTTGAGCCTCCGTTTCATCATCTGTGAACTGGGTATAAAAGTAAGGTCATTATGAGGAATAAAAGCAGCTGAACAGGGCAGATAGTGGGAAATGATGACCAAGGCTGTGTTGTTGGAGTTGGGCTTCTAGGTCATGGCCCAGCTCCACCTTCACTACTGTGGGACCTCAGCAGGTTATTCAGCTGTCTGTGTCTCAGTTTTCTCAGACATCTGGTGCTAAAGAATTAAATTTGGAGCCAGGCATGGTAGTACATAACTGTAATCCCAGTATTTAGGAGGCCAGCCTCAAACTTAGTGAGACCTTGTTTTAACATTAAAAAAAAAAAAATAGGAGCCGGGCGTGGTGGCGCATGCTTGTAATCCCCACGCTTGGGAGGATCGTGCAGGTTCGAAGCCAGCCTCAGCTACTTAGTGAGGCTCTCAGCAACCTAGTGAGACTCTGTTTCCAAATAAAACATAAAAATAGATCTGGGAGTATAGCCCAAAGGTAGAAAGCCTCTGAGTTCCACCCCAGTACCAATAAATAAATAAATAAATAAATAAATAAATAAATAAAAGAACAGGGCTGAGAGTAGGGATCAGACACTGCCTCCCAGGGTTTAAACTCCAGTATCAAACATACACAAAAGAATTAGTATATGCCCCTTGGGTAATTGGGGTGGGAGTTAGGGGCTAAGTGAGAAAATACATATAACAAATCTGTAACAGTGCCTAGCATATAATAAGCAACCCACTAAATGTTACTCTCATCATTATTTCATATATAAAGCAGCTGGCACCTGGTGGGAATTTAATAAATGATAGCTATTATTAGTAGTAATAATCACTGCTGGGTTTAAGACAGGCCAAACTCTATTGCCAAAACCCCCTTGCGCTTACACAATCCTGGCTGAACTCCTCCTCCCCCCCCTTGACTCTAGTCTATGATAACAGTGCCATGGAGGTTATTCGAGGGAACATCTGGTTGGAGAGCTATTGTGCAGAGGTAGGCGCACATCTAACTGAGCAGAGAAATGTCTAGTGTTGAATGAAGGCATGCAGGTAGAGGGCTGGTTGCCTGAGGCAAGCTCCACAGGTGCCTTCTGTGGAACACCACAGATGTGTCAACAGTAGGGCTGTAGGAGCTGGGAAGGGAATGGACCCACGGAAGAGGAAGGGGATCTGAGGATCCAGAGATCAGATGCCTTTGATGAAAAGCCTCGCACCTTCCTTCAGGAGTCTGGTCCTAGTGTTTGTCCTCAGAGGTGAGCTCCCCTGCAATCACCCCAGCATCCTTATGTCTTTTGCAAGCCTTGAGACAATGGTGTTAATCTTGTGTAGGATACTGTTTTTAACCTCTTGTTCTCAAAATCCACAAGTTTGGATGAGTATTCCATTCATTACCCATTCTTTCTACATAAACTTCCCAATCTCTATAAAAAAAGAAAGAACATGGGAAGCCGGCCCACCTTTGCCTCCTGCTGGCACTGATATGACGGGAGTTAGATGGAAGTGAGGGGAGAAGGGAGAAGGGGGGCAGAGGAGGGGATCAGTAGGGATGGCTGCAGCGCTCCAAGCACCCCAGGTTGGACTTTGCTTTGGTAGATAGGACACCTTTCTGGGGAGTTCTAAAAGGCACACAGATGAGAGGAATCTCTATTGCGAATAGTAGAAGCTTGGCTGCTATGGGTCTGCTAACTTGGTTTTGCAGAATTGAAAAGACTCCATACAAATTAATTTGTCTTCATTACACTTGAGGCTTTCAAAGGATGCCAGGCATATTATTATTGGCTAGAGACTCTTAAGGAAATGGAGGTAAAGTTCCCTCCTGGCTCCAGCCAAGTCTGAGGTGGTAGCAATGGAATGCCTATAGCTAACAAGGGGAGGGCCTCGCATTCCCACTGTCTGGACATTGGTGTAATGGAGAGGAGGGCTGGGATGTCCGTCTAAAGTCCTCCCACACGTGCTGCTTTTTTTCTTTTTTTAAATTATTTTATTAAAACAGACAGCCTGCTTGCTCTCATGGCATATGTAACACCATAAGCAAACATAAAAATACACAGCATAAATCACAAGAAATACTTTAATTAATGAGATGTGTTATAAGAGGAAATGGAAAGGATCACACTGTCCTCATAAATAATCTAAAAACAGCTATTATTTTGATCAGGATAACATTAATGTCATTATCGAGGTTTCGGACATCTTTATATTTGGGCTTAGCAACTATATATGGAATGCCTAATGTGTCCTGGACACAGTTTTATACCTTTGGTACAGGGAGAGGGACACAGACAGAGAGGCTGGATTCATGGGCATGTCAATGCTGGGGTCTAGTGGGAAAGATTAAAACCAGTTCTGTAAGGCAGGACCTTTAACACCAGAGTACGTGGCACCTAAGAGGTGTCACTTTAGAGGTGGGCTTCCTACCAGCAGCTGCAGAGAAGGTGAGCTCTTTTTAAAGAACTGTTGATTAGGGAAATTGTCTTGAAGAGTGCATTTCAGTTGGACCTTAATGGAAGCTGAAGACTTCAGCAAGGATATGGGCAGTGGGGAAGTTCTTCTCACATCAGGCTTGGTGATGGAGGAAAGCTCTGCTGGGGTTCTGTGTGTGAGGGAAGTGAGATGCTAGCTGGTGTCACAGTTGTGGGGTTGGACTTGATGGAGAACTAACAAAGCATCAACATTTTTGAGAGAAGGAGTGGCACAGTGAACGTCATCATCCGGGAAGTGTGATCCGATGGAGCTGGGCTGGAGGATTGCATCAGGACAGGTCAGGAGGCCAGACATCAAAAAGATGAAGGAAACCAGAGGCAACGTGGGAAGTGATGTAGTGCAGAGCTGAGGTAAAATTCACTGAAACAGAAAAAAAAAACTTGTATGTAGTCAAATTTTATGGAGTAGGAACTAATCAATCAATGGATAAAGGGTTTGTTACCAGCTAGGAAGCATCCAAGTACTTTTACTAGTGTCTGAAGCTACAAACAAGTTGTTTCAATCAGCTCCGTAAATAAAACTGCATGTCCGATATTTTTATGATTCAACTAGTTCCTTTGTGACAGCTTCTAGACAGCATAAAACAAAACCTGAATAGTTTTTAGTCAGTTTGCATACATGTTTTGGTATTTTTGTGTATAAGTACCTTCAACTATTTCTGAGTGAGGAGGAGCTTATTGGGAATAAGTCTATTTGAAATGAGCAATATTAGCTTTGACAGGGGGTGGGTTTTAAAGGGAAACTATGGACCATTATTTGAAATGTTATTCTATTTTGTTCTTGAAGTATGACTTTTCATTCCCAAGGAAAAAGATATTTGAGTTTCAATAATAAATTATATGGCAGATGAGGCTCAGGAAGATGTTTTTGTAATTCCTGCCACATGAGAGGGCTGTTGTTCCCTGTAACTAATATGCCACGCACTTCAGGAAGAGCTTTGCTTAAGTCTCCCAAAGAAAGAAGAGAAATTGGAAAATAAAGTTTGACATGACAACTTAAATTTATAATAATAATGGGTAGGTATTCCGAGTGAAAAGGAAAACTTGAAATTTTGAGACGTATGGAATGAAGATCAGGGTAAGCATATAATACAGGCTACTTCAATATATATCATTTTTGATTAATTGATATATTTCTCCTCTTTTTTTTAGCACAACAAATTATAAAAAGGAGAGAAAAATAAAAGGATGGAAAACAAATGTATAGCTCTTTGGCCATAATGCACCGTGGGAGCACATGTTCCATCTCATATTTATAAGGGATGGTCGTTGTCACTGCTGGGGACGTGGTCTAGGCTGCTGCTCTGCATTAAGGAGTAGACATGGTTATGGATCGATTTCCCTGAGTACTTGTTATCTTATAGGTAAAGGTTCTGTCTATTAACTAAGACCACTAATCTTTAGAGATAACGCTTCTAAAGAAGTTACTAGTTTTAGGGCCTTCACCTCTCAAAGAAACTGCTGTCTTGAATCCCCCAATTTAAATACGGCTTCCCTTTCATGGCAATCTTTTTTAGGACAGCTCTAATTTATGCTATTTGCTTACTCTTCCTCTCGGCCCCTTGTGTTGATAAATGAGGATCTGTATCTAATTATCCAGCTCTGACCTCTTCTCTGAGCTTCAGATTTCTCTGTTGGCTGCCAACTCAACTTTTCTTTTTGGATGTTTAATAATTATCTCACATTTATTTTGGCTCAAAGAACTCCTCACCCTGAACAAACTTTTTCACTCAAATTTTCTCCATCGCCAGGTTTCTCAGCCAAAAGCTTAGGCACCATTCTTGACTCTGTTGTTTCCTTCACACTCTATGGCCAATCCATCAGGAAGTCCATGTGAGGTCTAACTTAAGTTAGGTCCTAAGTCTATGCTTTCCAACAGTTCTACTGCCACAGTTTTAGTCTAACCACTATCCTATTTCTTCAATGGCTTCTGAGTGGCCCTCCTTTTCAGAGTTATACTTTAAAATAATAATTAGCTGAGTGTGTTGGCAAACACCTATAATTCCAATACTTGAAAGACTGGGACAGGAGGATCATAGGTTCAAAGCCAGCCTCAGCAATGTAGTGAGGCTCTTGGCAACTCAGTGAGACTCTGTTTCCAAATACAAAATAAAATAGGGCTGGGTATAGCTCAGAAATAGAATGCCCTGGGTTCAATCTCCAATAACACACACACACACACACACACACACACACACACACACACACACACACTGGAATAAAGGAAGGAAAGAAGAAAGAAAAAGTGAAAAAAAAAAGACTAATTAAGCAGACCATTTCCCTGCTTAAAAACTTCCACGTCTTCCAGTTGTAGTGGATATGAATTCCAAGCTCCTTACCTGGCCAACCAAGACCTGTGGTATCCAACACATCACTTTTTTTCTTCATTCACTTGAGAGGGTCAGTAGTAATTGACTTATTTTAAATTCTTTGAGAAACATGAAAAACACAGAGCCTTTAGAAGCCTATCCCTAGAACTTCTCTACTGCATCTAGACTCTTTTATTTGTGATGATAGCTCCAGTACTAGAAAGGGAGCCTAGGATATGGTAGAAAACAATACTTGTTGGCTAAAGGAATTGATACCGTTAGCAACATAGAAGTCCAATATTGTGCTCAGGGTACTGTCAAGACTAGGGAAACCCAGATTATCTAGAAAACTTAGCAAAATGGAATAAAAAAATATAGAAGACAAGGTTAGACCTATTTACCTACAAGAATGTTTATGTTTTAATATGTAATAATATACATTATATTCTGTAGATCATATATCATTAAAATAATGTAATAGTTTTCATAATTCTTTAATGAAAATCTCACAAAATTCCATGAGGCAAGTTCTAAGTCAATTTAGTTTTTGCATGGATTGCTAATAATAGCAAGTGTTTTGCATATGAGTTTTAATATGGAAAAGGCACAGAGACATTGCAAATGATAAATAAAACTATTTAGCTAACTTGTGAATATATTCTGTAGTAAATGATGAGAGCATGCAAGACCACTTTCCCATTTAAGACCCAAATCAAATACACATTAATTTTGATGTTGAACAATAAAATAGTGTATAGACTGAGAATCTATATTCAAAATGTTTGGGACCAGAAATGTTTTGATTTCATATAGTTTTAGATTTTGGAATATTTGCATATACATAATGAAATATCTTGGGGATGAGATCCAAGTGTAAACACAAGACTTATTAATGTTTCATATATATCTTATGCACACAGCCTGAGGGTAATTTCATATTTTTATTGCACCTGCATTTTTACTATGACCCATTACATGGAATCAGGTGTAGAATTTTCTATTTGTGATATTGTGTCCATGCCCCCAAAATTTTGGATTTTGGAACAGTTAGGATTTCATATTTTTGGAATAGAGATACTCATCCTAACATTTATTTAATCCTCCACCTTAGGCCATCTCTTTGGCAAGAGTATAATTAGTATAATTCTACACTCTTTCACAGTAGACCAGAAATTGACATCTTTCACAGTTGAAGGTGAGTAAACCCATGAGCAAGCCTGCTCATTGTATAATTTAGCTTTCCCTCTTGCCCATTTGCAAACACATACAAAAAAAAAAACTTTATTAAGAAACCTTTTAGCTTTTCTTCCCTCAGGATTGCTATTAATAAGCACACCAAAGCAAGGAAGATTTGAGCTATTTTAAAATATGTAACCCATATTAATGAATTAATTACCATATAATACTTAAAACGTTGATTATTCGTACATGAGAGCTTTCATTAGTAATGATTGCTTATGAAATTAATTTTTCCAATTTCCATTATGATTCAGATTTACTTGATTAGTTGGTCTCATGATTCACATTTCTATCAACCTCTACTTTTAATTTCTAAAGCATGAAATGCCATAAAATGTCTTTGGGGGAAGAACACTTAGAATTAAGATTTTATTTTGATGCACCAAGTAAATGAGTTGAATTAGATGAATAGGAATGGGACTTTGTTTTCTTTCATACACTGTCCTCTGGTGTTTAAATGTCTACATTGCATGTTAAGATGAAAATCTAAAATCAAATGCAAGAAGTTAATAACTTCTTATACATGGGTAAGTACCTTTATTTTTACTTTTGACCTGATAATTATCTACCTTATCAAGGCTATGAGCAAACTGATAGAAAATTCAAAAGGCATAATAAAAAAAAAAACACTTTCTCATATGTAAGCTAAAGGCTTATAGGATGCATAGTCGTGCTGACAGAATAGAGACTATCCTTTGAAGTGCGCATGGAATTTTTTTATTTTTCAAAGTTTTTTTTTATTGGTGCATTGTAGTTGTACATCTTAATGGAATACAAGATGGTAGAGGCATATATGCACACATCACCCAATTAGCCCTTATCCAATTCCCACCCCATTCCCTCCCCCTCCCTCCTTCTCATGTTTAGCTTAGTGATTGACTTTGATGTGTTTGTGAATGTACATCATGAGCATTAAGGAATTTCTTTTAACATGCAGTCATTCAGTACTAAATAGTCTGTTCCACTTCTCCCCTATATTTTCTTACTTAAGACTCTTCATTAGAGGTTCTGACACAGGAGAATTTACTGATGCTCTGAAACAGACATGAAGAGCAATTAGGCTCCAATCAGGGCTTTGTGCTAATTTTGGAATTCTGTAATTCTAACAAATCTCTCATAATTTCTTTAATTAAACATTTTTTTCACAGTGTCTTTCCCTTAATTTGAACTGAAATTAGAGCTAAAAATTTCTAAATGCTATTTCTCTGCTTTAATTTAGTTTATAATTTCTATATGATTTATTTTGAGTATCATTTGGATTTGCTGGGCCTGGACATATGGAGTTAATTGTTTTAAAAATATTTTTAAACAGTCTTTTGTCTCATTTTCTTCTAAATGATGACTGTAAGCATCCTGCCTTATCAAATGTCATGAATACGTTTTTAAATTTAATTTTATTTGCATTGTTGCTTTACAATTATACGTAATGCTTGGATTTCATGTCACATGTTTGTACATGCACATGCTATAATTTGGTCAAATTCAATTCCAGGTATCTTCCGATTCCCTTCTCTTCTCCCTCCCCTGGTCCCCTTTCGTACCCTACTGGTCTCTCTCCTATCAAATAGCATGAATTTGATTTTCTTTGTTTGGTAGGTTTGACTGAGGAATCCCAGTGAATTCTGTGATGGAGTATGGAAAATTATAAATGATAGCCCAAGGGAATTTATTATTTTATGACAATATGTTCACTAAGGGCAAGTCATTCCGAGTAATTAGCATGAAGCCATCTGGAAAGAAGTAAATTTTTTTTTTAGAAAAATGTGTCTTACCAGGTAGAAGATTTTCTCTGAAGCTGGAAGAATGCTCAGACAAATCAATGGGGGCATCCCTCACTGGGAGCGGGAGTGGACTCGGTGACCTCTTAAGTGCTTGTCAACAGTAAGAGTCTGTGACCCACAATGTCCTTCATAAATTTCCCACTGCAGGGCAGTGATGAATGGCAGCTGGCAAAAATCTGAGTCCATGATCTCCAAAATGTGGGAAGTTTCCTCTTAGAGTGATTGATACTGTGGAGAGTTAAGTCTAGCCATCACTGGATGCTAATTTGTGGAGGAACAGAAAGGATTTATACAGCAGGAAAGGAGTGCATCTTGTGGGTCACCTACATGGATATATGATAGCCCTGTGCTTTACATCCAGGATGCTCTGTTCTGGAAGGCTCGTGGTGCAGCGAGCATGCTTGGCCTTGCTCACTAGCAAATCCTCTGCATCTAGCACAATGTCAGGCAGGCAATAAGCATTTAGTAACTATGTGTTGGAGGAATGGATGAGTGAAGGTTGCCATGGCAACTGCAAAGAACTTAAATTATGTTCTTTACGTTCCACATTTTTTAAAGATGGGAGCCTAACTCTCTTGCTCAGGCTGGTCTCAAGCACTCAATCCTCTTGCCTCCGTCTCCCAAGTAGCTGGGACTGCAGGTATGAGCTACCATGTCCAGCATGTGGGTGATTATTCCTCTCTCTTTCCTTCTATTTATCTAATCTTATATCTAGAAAAAAAGATTAAGCCCTAAAATCTGTGAGAAACTAATATTAATGCCTTTATTTAAAAAAATAAGAAATGTGATAAAGTCTTTAGCTAGAAATTTGACAAATATGTCTAAAGAACACTGCTGACTGACAGGCATGGGCGGTGAATTCGCTGTGGCTTGAGGTTTGGCTTTCAGGTTGGTAGATTAAAAACCTAGATTTGATAATTAAACACTGATGTCATTATTACCTCAAAATTTGCTTTTGTTACCAGTAATGGCTAATATTTATTAGAAGTTTAATCATCTGCTGAACTTAATTTTTGTGTGTATTGTGCTGGAGATTGAACCCAGGGGCATTCTACTTCTGAGCTACACCCCCAGCCCAATTTTTTAATTCTTTATTTTTGAAACGGGGTCTCACTAAGTTGCTGAGGGCCTAAGTAGCTGAGGATGGCTAAGAACCTGGATCCTGCTCTCCTGTCTCAGCCTTCCGAGTATTGGGATTACAAGCGTGCACCACCATGCCTGTCTTGAACTCAATGTTTTAAATACATTACGTTATTACTTTATTTATTACTTTACTACTTACTAAGTAGCAGAGGCTGGCCAGGAACTTGTGATCCTCCTGTTTCAGCCTTTCAAGTATTGGGATTACAAGCGTGCACCGCCACGTCCAGCTTACCTTACCTCATTTCATCCTCAGAAGGTCTGGGGTGAGAACTATAATTGTTCCTGTTTTTAAAGAAGAATAAACTGAAGTTCAGAGGGGTGAGATGATTTTCTCTGGATTAGACACTCTATTGAAATAAAGATAATGTTGTTTTCATAATTAGAAATAAAACTTTGGTATTTCTGTAATATAGTACATTCTAAAAATGCTAATTCATGGTTATCAAAGTTGTGGTTTAGCTTAAGTATTCAGTCCCGCAAGTGCATCTTTGTGACTATAAACCCAATAATCTACTTTGTGCATGTGAAGTCCCAGCCAGATGCCTCCTCGTCTTCCTGCTGTGCTCTCTCGACAGGTTTTGGGATGTGAAGCTGTTTGGGAAAGGGAAGCCCTGAGCCTTCCTTCTCCACTGGAAGGTTCCTGGCCATGTCCCTGTCCTACTGTGACTTACTAGTCCTTCATTTGATGCAGGGGCATGGAGGTCTGGGCTTTAGCAATGCTGGGGGAAAAACACACAAGTGCCATACGTGGCTTGCCAGACACCATTCACATGCTGCGGCTTGGAGTCATCCGTGGGAATATGGAATAGATTAAGTCTGGGCCTGAGTCTTTGTAAAACCATCTTTAACTCCTACCATTCAATAATATTCTAAGGATACCCATCCCAGGCATATTGCATTATAATCTTCCCGGGCTTTTGGAGTCAGTATCTTTAAAAAATAAGTTCCCAGGATCAAGCTCATCTAGATCATAGAAACACAAGTCAAAGTTCTTGAAAGAGTGAGGTTAAGGAAAAGAGTAGAGGTATTCCCCATGACTTCCCAACCTCTGGCCCAAGATAGATTCCTTCTTGACAGGTGTGTGTGTGTGTGTGTGTGTGTGTGTGTGTGTGTGTGTTACTGGGAATCAAACTCAGGGACATTCTATCTTTGAACCACACCTTTAGCCCTTTTTAAAATTTTTTGTTTTGCTAAGTTGCTAAGAGCCTCACTGCTAAGTTGCTGAGAGCCTCACTAAGTTGCAGTCCTGCAATTCTTCTGTCTCAGCCTCCAAGTTCTGGGATTACAGGTGTGTGCCCCCCCCCCTGCAGCTGGATGCCTTCCTCTTGGTGTGATGACTGGTTCCAGCAGGCTTCCTTCTTGGTGGGGGGGGGGGACCAGCTCATCCAGATCTAAAATGGTCTTTGTTTAGCATGAGACCATTAACATCAACATTTCTTCAGGAAGTAATAATAATGACAGTAATTAATCACTGAGCACTTACTATGAGCCTGGCACCGTCTGTTTGTGGGTATTGCCTCAATTAGTATATTATATTTAGATATGACTATACAGGTACATATGTATACATATATTAGATAAATATACAGAGTGATGATGATTATATAGACAGAATAACTTATGTGAGGTCAGGGGAGTCATTTGGGTGTGGAGAAAAGTTTTCCTCGACAGTTTTCATAATAACGGAAAGGAATACTTACCCTTATTTGTGTCCTTCCTTGCTGTGTGTCCTCCCACTAGCTTCGAGGACCATGAGCTCAGGGACCACATCTGTCCTGTGCATTGCTCTGCTCGTGTGCATGGCGCATTGGAGCCTCAAAAGTATTCATCAAACGCATACATAAAAGAGGACTAAAATGTTCTCTGCCACTGATTAAAAAGTGCATTTCCTGCAAGAAGATCACAATGGGAAACCAAGCAGCCACCAGACTCAATCACAGAGTGATTTGGAAGGTGTTGTTGACTTGTGGCAGCACACCATGATGGTGCCCACCTTCTTGACTTAGTGCTAAGAGGCATCATGACTAGGACACCCTGCTTCCCTGAAGAGAAAGGCACTGATTTGTTTTATTTTTCAATAACATCTTTATTAAGATATAATTTACATACCATAAATGCACCCTTTTCAGGTATGAAATTCAGTGGTTTTAGTATGAAATTTAGTGGTTTCATAAAACAGTGAGCCAGCATCACTAATTCCAGAAAATTTTCACTACCCCAAAAAGAAACCCTGTACTCATTAGCAATCACTCCCTGTTCCTCCCTCCACTGATCCCCTGACAACTACTGATCTACTTTCTGTCTCTATGAAGTTGCCTATTGTGTACATTTTTTATATATGAAATAATATGTGTTCTCTTAACCTGGCTTCTTTCACTTAGCAAAATGTGTTCAAGGTCCACCCACATTGTAGCCTGAACCAATACCTCTCTCCTATTCTTCCCATGTAATATTTCATAGTGTGTATAGGTATATATATATATATATATATATATATATACACACACACTATGTGCATGTACAATGTACATACACACATACATATATATGTGTGTGTGTATCCTGCACTTTTATCCATTCTTAAGTGATAGATATTTGAGTTTCTTTCATTTTTCAGCTATTATGAATAGTTCCTCTTTAAATTCTCATGTATGAATTTTTGTGTAGACACATATTTTCATTTCTCTTGGGTATATAGCAAGGAGTGGAATCACTGGGCAACATGGTAACTTGGTTTTGCTTTCTGAGGAACTATGACACTGTCTTCTAAAGTGACCTCATCTTGCAGTCCTACCAAGCAAGGTGTGAGTATCCTGATTTCTCCACATACTATCCAACACTTGTCATTTGGCTGATTTTTTTCAAGTTTTAATGCTCAAACTCAGGGCCTTGCCCATGCTAGACACGTGTATACCACTCACCTCTCCCCAGTTCTATATTTTTAATCCCAGCTATCCTTTTGGATATGAAGTGGTATCTCACTGTGGTTTTAATTTACATTTCCTGATGACTAATGATGTTGAACAAATTTTCATGTGATTATTGGGCACTTGCATATGTTCTTTGGAGAAACATCTAGTACATCTTTCATTCTTTTTAACTTGGGCCATTTGTCGTGTGTGTGTGTGTGTGTGTGTGTGTGTGTGTGTGTGCGCGCGCAAGGACATTCTATCTTGGGAGTTATGTTACTAGCCTGTTTTGAAACAGGCTGAGTTTCAAAACAGGCTATGTTGCTGGGAGTCTAGCCAAGTTGCTGAGGCTGATCTGGATCCAGCGATCCTCCTGTTTCAGCCTTCTAAGTACTGAGATTACAGGTATGTCACCGTGTGTAGCATGTCTGGCATCCATTTTCTCTTTTATTATTCAGTTGTAGGGATTACTTATATATTCTGAATGCGTGTCTATTATTGGCTATATGACTGAAAATATTGTCTTCTATTATATGCATTGTTTTCTTCACGTTTTTGGTGGGAGTCCTTTGAAGCAGTTTTAAATTTTGGTGATGTCCAAATTAAACACATTTTCTTTCGTTGCTTATGTTTTTGATATCACATTAAAGAAACCAGTGATCTAAGATCACAAAATTTGTGCTTATGTTTTATTTGAAGAGATTTATGGTTTTAGCTTGTATATTTAGGCCTATGATCAATTTTTTAGTGAATCTTTATATACAGTATGAACAGAAGTGGTTAAACTCATAGAATTCTTTCTTTCTGAACCTTCCAGACTCAAAGCTGACCATTTCCCCCTAGTTTCCATGGTCTTTCTTCATATATAGAGTAGACTGAAAATCTCTTTTCATCAACCCTTAATTGTTCAGTTTCTAGGTCTTGCTCTTCTGGTATGTTGATCAGAATAGTAGGCTGTCTTTTAAAATAACTTCTGTAGATTGACAATTATAATGTTCATTATGTGTTGAGTCTTTGAGAGAAAATATGGCTCCAGGTTCCTCTGGTGGGGTCAGGGTGGGCTGATCTGACAATGGTTTCCCAAAAGCTGACCACACAGAAAAGTTTGTTCCACATTTGAGTAATTTAGTAAAAGAGACAGCCTTTCCTGAATGAAATGAAAGTCATGACCAAGAAAATAAGTACCTTGGTAACTCTTCTTAGGAAAAAAAATCTTAGGAGAAAAGTTTTCTTCATGTCAACTCGAATTTGTAGCTGATGGAGGTGGAGTTTAATAGGCCAACATCTAACTAGGCTACAAATTTACTCTAGCAGATAATTCTAGGTGATGCAGCCAATTAGCTGGTAAAGACTTCCAGAGCCGGGGTTCCCAAGGCCCCCTGGTGGCGAAGATGTGCAATGTGTGCTTGTTAATTGCTCCCTGGTCTGTAATCTAGAGTGGAAGCTGTGGTTCACTGTAGACAGTTCTCATTTGGCAACTGAGTTTTCCCAAATCAACAAGGCATAAGGTCATTAATTCTCGGAAGATGGGAGAAGGCACATCTTTTTAATTAAGTCTTATTTGTTGGGAATGGCTAGAGATCAAGAACCAAGTGAGCTGCTTCTTTTTTCTTTCAAAAGGGCTTATCTTCTAATACTGTACTTGATTGATCACACACGGTGGTTTTCATAGATCCAACAATCAGTGAAAAGAATAACACTTTTCCTTAACTAGGATTAAAATAAGTTTCCTAAATTTATGACAAGACTTTCACTATTATTATTTCATAGCCCACTATCCCGATTTGTGCTCTGATTTTAAAAAGTCAAGTTTTCCTCTCCCCTATAAGCAGAAGAATAGTTATTAAAAACAGAAGCATGACACATGACTAAGAAAATAGGAACTTAAACAGTTTTGATGGGTTGTTCTTCCATCAGAATATAGATAACTCATTTATAATTACTTGAGCTGGGAATCCAAGCAAGAGTATGTCTAGAAAAGTCTCAAGCTCTCTTTCAAGCTTAAATGTAATGGCCTTTCATTTCTCAGAGCCCTTTTTAGGCCCTGAATTCAATTTTCTTTTGTAATTAGGTATTGTGTTCTTTTTCCTATAGTAGGGTCTCTAAAATGTGTATGTTTTAGGTTTCGCAAACCTAGATTCAGTTATCTGAGCTAGTTAAGTCTCCTTTTGGTATGTGGGCTATTTTTAATTGCAAAAACAAGTGATTAAATGCAGATGATTCCAAAAATAAATTATGACTTCAAGTTATATAAAGAGACGGCAAAGGAGAAAGCCCTAGATTCCTGTACAATCCATCTTTAAAAATATCTCAAGTTATCCATTGACTCTTCCCCTTTTTAGCTGCAAACACACAGCACATCATCGAGTGAGCAGCTGAGGTCTAATATGTGTAGTAGCTGGAAAATTGGGCTTTGTTCTTGACTTGGTAAGACTCATGAAGAAGCCAGTTCTGCCATTCTTATCAGAAAAATCTGGATGCCTCTTACCCAAGCATCATGTCCCGTCTAGGTTGTAGTTACTTCATATGTAAAACAGGCATAAATGGCTTTTCTACTTCAGAGATGTCAGGTGAAGTTTGATGAAACAGGTTGTCATAGGAAAACAAGATGGTTTAAACATTAAGGAGCTTCTGTCAGCTCTTGGAGGGGGCAGATTATATCTGTTTATTCTCTAGTTATTCTCTAGTGCCCAAACTTAATGCAAGACCTGGTATATAGTAGGTGTTCGATTAATATTTGCAGCATGAATGACTGCAGTAGAAGGCTTCGATTTCTCTCATTGCCTCATGTATTATTTGAGGTACTCTAGCTAAGTTAACAGTGATCTTTGAAATCTCAATGGCACAACATAAAATAAGTGTATTGCTTATAGAAAGTTTAATGGTGGGAAGAAGGAGGATAAAAGGGGCCATCCAAGACACCAGGCTGACAGAGGCTCTGTCTTCTTAACAGATGCCCTCCAGTATCATCATGTCCAAGGTCTGAGGCGGACAGTGAGATGCTGGAGGACTGCAGCTAGCGCTGCAGGGCCAGATCAGGAAGGAGAATCCCCCTGTCTGCTTCTGTTGCACTTAGAAGAGCTCAGTCACTTGGCTTCAACCGACTGTAAGGGAGACTGGGAGATGAGATTCCTGGTGGGAAGCTGCCTCCTGGGGGCACCACTGGAACAGGGATGGCCAGCACACAGGTGGCAGCTGATCTCTGCTGCAGGGCAATACAGAAGCGAGAGGAGAGAGAGAGAGAGAGAGAGAGAGAGAGAGAGAGAGAGAGAGAGAGAGAGAAGAGGAGAGGAGAGGAGAGGAGAGGAGAGGAGAGGAGAGGAGAGGAGAGGAGAGGAGAGGAGAGGAGAGGAGAGGAGAAGAGAGAGAGAGAGAGAGAGAGAGAGAGAGAGAGAGAGAGAGAGAAGGAAAAACAGGTGATACATGGCAGGAATGATGTGGCATCTGACGAGAGGGGAACAAGGACAAAAAGAGCTTCCAGAACATCAGTGAGAGAGATGACTGGGAAACAATAAGGTTGCAAAGTAAAAATAGAAGCAATTAATGTGGGAAATGTCCTTTGATCCTTTTGTACAAAAAAACAAAGCAGCATGCTTTAAACCCTTCTCCGTGTATCTCTTGCCTACATTTTTCTCCTTGGACAAAACCTTCCATTCATTTTCCATGCTTCATCCTGCCAGAGAGACCGTGAAAACCTTTCAAAAGCTGTTTGCAGTCTAGACTGTGAGTAAGAAGGCTACACAGTCCTAAATCCTCAGCATTCCACATGTTCCCATTTCACCTTAGTGATGTTGCTCTGAGAAACTTTATTGCTATGAAAAAAAATACAAGCACTCCATACTTAAAAATGGCTGTCACCCATCAGCAATGAATATTTATTTATTTATTTATTTATTTATTTATTTATTTATTGTTACGTATTACTCTGTCAGTGACCTGAGTGTCTTGGATATGAAATGAATTTCTAAAGAGGGTGTCCTCACACCGGAAGGAAGGCAGCAGTCTGCCTCTGGAAGTAAAATTGGCCTGGAATGCTTGCAAGTGAGTCAACCTTGGTGAGAAACAAACTGAACAATAGACTTAATTAACTCATGTTTATGTCTTCCATCTCTGCAGGTGCGAAGTCCCAGGGCACCTGCGGATACACCTGAACCAGAACCCACAATGGCTTCCAGAAGAGAGTGAGAAATGACTGAAGCGTTAAATAAGGCCACAGCGGTACAGTAGCTCACAGGGAAGGGTCCAAAGGGAAGGAAAATATAGAACTGGGTCTGCTGGAGCTGTGTCTACTGTTCTTTTCACTTCAAAAGAGCATTTAGCACTAACAGAAGCGCTGTTGGGTCTGGCTTATAATGAGGGCTCTCTGCATTGGCAATTTATTCTGCTTTTAGATGCCAAAGAAGTTGGAAGCATTGGGAAGGCAAGGTTACCTCGCACATCTGGGACTCCTTTCTCATGCCTAAGCTAATGGAGAGAAATCCCTCACTAGTGCTATGACACCATTTGGGTAAATTCGATAAGAGCTTTATCTCGGGTTCAGTTTGCCAGTTAAACAGAATGAAACGCTTCTCTCTCTGGATATTCTTCTGTCCCCAGTTAGACTTGTCTTCATTAAACGCTCTTTTTTTGGTAGACTTTTTAAGTGTTTACTGTAATGGGTGTAAAATATGGCAATAAAATGCCTGGGGACAGAGTACGGAGCACAGACATAACTTCTTGTCTAGTTGTGTTTTCAAGCTTCGTTTCACTCACTAATGGTTGTGTTATGAAATGCACTTGAGTTGCCTATACATGAGAAGAAAATTCAATCTACTTTTTTTTTTGTCCTGGGGATTGAACCCAGGAGCATTCTACTTCTAATCTACACTTCCAGTCCTTTTTTCCCTTTTTAATCTTGAAACAAAGTCTTACTAAATTGCTGAGACTGGCTTCTGAACTGTGATCCTCCTGTTTCAGACTCCCAAGTACTGAGATTATAGGCATGGGCTACACTGTCCTGCTCCAATGTACTAATTGTTAATCTTACAGATAAAACCAACTGTATGCAAAGTTAATGATACAGTACTTACTGGGCAGAGAAATAGCTCGCCCTCCCAAATTCTTATTTCCTGCCAGAAAAGGTGCTGCTAATTTATTACATAGTTTTAGAGAGGAAAATATAACCAATAGATAGAACTTTTTCAAGACTTGAGTAAATTCTAGGAAAAGAGAATAATTGAACATTGTACAGTTGCCTAACATTCATTTAAGATTCTGATGAAAATGCTGACCTACAATGTGTGATTTTATGCATGATTAATTAATTCCCCAAGTATCTGGCCAAGAATAACTGAGCACTTTCTCCACGACCAGCAGTGTGTTGGGGCTGCTAATTCAAAGATGAACAAGATAGTCATATTTAGAGTGGAAAGAGATCTGAACCGATAAGTTTATTGGTTCTACAATATGGGGGATATATTCATTAAATGTGACCATTAGAGTAGACTTCATGGAGTTCTCTTATATTGTCCAGGCAACTGCCAGCCTTCACAGATTGCAGATTGTCTTTTTTAGCTATTAGAGAAAATTATATGATATTTGTACAAATTTATTCTCCAAACTTGCGGGGGGGGGGGGGGAGAGAGAGAGAGAGAGAGAGAGAGAGAGAGAGAGAGAGAGAGAGACTGATTAACAGTATGGTAAGTAGAAATAGCTTAATGCAAAGCAGGAAACCAGAGAGAGCTATGGAGGTGAGGCTTAGAGGTTGTATGGCTGGGTGCATCAGTATATACCTGCAATCTCAGCACTTGGAAGGCTAAGATGGGAGGGCCTCAGGTTCAAGGCCAGCACTGATTGTAATTCTGCTTCAAAATAACAAATGAAAGGGCTGAGTATTCAGCTCAGAAGTAGAATGCGCCCAGGTTCAGTCCTCCATACTGTTGCACACACATATACAAAGTTGAATGTTGAGTGTAAGAGAGAGAAATGGGTGGGCCAGGCCACAAGAACAGTAAAAGGGAGGAACTAGAAGCAAGAAAAGGCTTGGGTTGTTTAGAAAAGGGCGGGAGAACCTGTGTGGCCAGAACACTGATTTCCTGGCAGAGAATGGTAGTTAGGCACGAGGGCTGAGAGAACCACTGGGACCAGGGTGGGCACGTCTCTCCAGGGAATATTCAGAGGATTTCAAGAAAGAAAATGAAGTCATCACAGCCTGGCTGTGGTGGGTGGGGGCTGTATATTAGAGACGGACAAGAGCAAGATTTCACTGCTTTCCAGGAAAGAGATGCTGGGAGCTGAGGGTGGGATGTAGAAATGAAAAGAAAAGGCGCTGCAGAAAGGGAATTGGCTCTGCTTCATGAGAACAAACTCACCAGCTGCTCGCTCAAATTGAGAGGGTGAGGTTCTGGGAGTTTCCTGAGGCGACAATGACAGGGAACCAGATCCCCAGAGGAGGCTGAGGTTACTTAGTCAGATGGAACCACTTAGTTTGGGGAGGAGCTGATTTAATGAAAGTGTCTGAGCTCATAAAGCATTGAAGTGAACTGACGAGCTATGAATGTGATACAGTGACAATAGAGATGGTTGCTCAAAATAAATGATCTTGCTGACGGTATTTCCAATATCAGGCAGAGAAGTGCATGAATATCTGTCAAAATGCCTGGGAACTCTGTCAAGTGGGGATGGCCTATTTAACTTTATGGAAATTTCCTGTTCATTACTTCTCAATTTCAGTTCCCTTATACAACGTACACTCCATGCATACCACGTCTAGGTTCCCTGCTAATTCCAATGCCTGAGATGCCATCTTGAGGAAGCAAATGTGCAGTTATCCTTCAATGGAACATTGCTGTTGTATGTCTTGTATATATATGTTCTCCCTCAATGTTCAAAGTGAACACACCTCTGTCTAGAAGATGGGCTTAGTTAGGAGACCTCAGAAGAGCTACATTTTACAGTATATGCCAACAGAAAACCCTTAGAACTATCTTGGATTTTTTTCCCTCCTAATTAGAGTGAAATTTGGATTCTCAATTTTACTTACTTTCTAAATTTATAAATAACAGAGACCAAAGCGATCCATCCTGGCATACTGTTGGGGCCACTTTGACAACAAGTGAGAGTATTTCAACTCCAACTTTTTGAAGAATGGAATATATTTCTCAAAAAAGTATAAAGTTAAGAGGTATATTGCAGACTGGTTTCTTCTAGAAATAGGTGAACAGAAGGAATTTGGGAGGGTAAAGATTTGATCAGTTGCACTGGCAGGACGAGGGAGGACATTAGCTTGGACAGGGGAGATGTCAATCTGCCTTTCAAATCTGACAGTCTCTGCTGGCCCAATGGGACAGTCTGAAGAGTCCTGCATTGGGGAGCAGTGGCTAGGACTATGGTTCCTGAACTGGGCAGAAACTCTCTAGGGCATCCAAGAAAGCATACAGGGTCACTATTTTTAATTTTCTAGAAAAACATAGAAAGATATACCAGACACTGTATAGACTACTACTATTAACTTGTTTGGAGAGAACTACTTAGTTAGCCAAAGGCATTTATTTTAGCTTAGGGGATGCCACAAAAAATTACTGCGACACTCAGGGTACCATGAACTGAGAAAGTAGGAGAACTTCTGGCCAGGGCCTCCCACTTTGGGACCCTGGGAAGAACGAGACCTTGCCTACCACTGCTTTGCTTTGTCATTGACTAGGGCCACCTAAGAAGAATGTGACCTCAACCTGAGGACAGTGGGCATTGGTGAAACTAAGAACTGAAGGATCTGAACCTAACCAGAGCCAGTCATGCTCCTCACAAGCAGAAATAGGTCCCTCCCCAAAACAGATCTGAAGTGAGCACCTCTACCTCTACCTCTGCTGTAGGGCTAGGCTGTAGGGTGTGGCTGCATCTAGGAAGGCGCTGCCTTTGGCTTCATTCTGCATTCTCTCTGGCTGCAGATGGCCTCTCTCCATCCTAAGGATAGGGTGAGTTTTTATTTTTTTTTCAGGAGAGAGATTAATAGTCTTACCTAAGCCCCAGTACCAAGACAAGGTGCTCCATTGGCATTTGTGAAAAGAAGAAGGAGAAGACTGATTCCCTGATGACAGGGGAGCTTGACACCATTGATATTCAGAAGGGCTGAACAGAATCCTTCTCTAGATAGACAGGGAGCGTGGGCAGTAGTCTCCCAAAGGACAAGGAGATTTAAGACAGAATAAACAATGGACAGCTGGCCGTTTCATGTTGGAGTCTGTCTTGCTTTCCTGTCTGGCCCAGAATCTCTTCCATCAGTCCAACCATTCTGATTAGATCCTGTTCCTTCTTGTTAGTAGACATGGATATTAGTGGAATTATTAGAGAGCTGCCATCAGTAATTCTGAACATTTTATGGAGACTGAGGGGCTGCTATGCAGTTCTAATATCCATGGTTCCATGTAGCCCTCCTCATTTGTTGACAACTCATTTCCAACTCACAAATGTGTTCCATGGGTCTTAGTGTGACTATTAAGTCACTAGGATGGGCTTATGAATAAGCTTTTATGTGTCAAGCTTTGTATCTCACTTGTGAACTGCTTCTTATTTAGATGATAAGAAGCAATTTCAGTAGCACTTAACTTAATTGGTTTGTGACCAGATGAGGACCCTGGGCCCTACTTACAGAGTTTGGGCAGTAACACCTCCTTCAGCAATTCTAGAAAGTTCTCATCTCGTAAGTTTACTCTCCATTTTCAACTACCCATTATCACCAGGCCTGAAAGGAGGCAGATTCTCTGCACATTAAACAAGATGTGTGGACCCTAATCTTGCAAATCACTGAAAGAAATTATTAGGCAATCATTAAGGTTGAGCTTTCTTGAAGAATGTGCTGAATTTCTCATCTAGCCTACCTGTTCACAAATATTCACCCCCTGATGGTGGAGTGGTATGTATTCATGCTGACAGGCACGTGCTCCTTTCTAGCTCACATTCACATTTTAGGAAAAATATTATTTTCTTGAAAAAAATAGGCATGTTTCCTTTATTATCTACCTGGTCAGAGTAGACTTCGTTAGTTCATACTTTTGCAAACTGAATTGAGAGTCCTGTGCACATACCACATCGATATTGCCACCAACCACTGCATAGTCTTGGAAGTTCATGTCCTCCACATATATTTACATATATAAAATATACATTGATATATATATATTTTTACTCATATTTATATATTTTTGAAACAATGTCTCACTAAGTTTCTGGGGCTGGGCTTGAGCCTGCCATCCTCCTGTCTCAGCCTCCCCAGGACCAGGATTACAGGCGTGTACCACCATGGCCACCTTCTGTCCTCCTTTTCACACCTAAAAGACGAGGAGGGGAAAGGCCTGCAGACTTTTGTGAGTCCACACATCTCAGGAATCTCAGTGTTTGTGGGTGCATTTCCTGTTCGTAGGGAACATTTTCCTATCACTGCCTGGGGTGGAGGATCCCATCTTCAGGCTATTTTCTCCATCCTCATATCTGACCTCAGATAATGCTGTTCTGGAAGCTGCTGGGCAACCACAAACTCTCTCTAGTGGGAAGGAACTTCACCCATCTCTCATCCTGGGAAAGTCCTACCTACCCCGTGAGGAGTGCCTATGCTAATCGCAAAGCAAACACAGGCCCTCTGCTCGGCTGTGACATTAGGTTCTGTGTTTTGACATCTCCAGCCAGTGATACTCATGCTGCCTGTGGAGAAAGTATAATTTATTTTTATGTGAGTTGATGGACAGTAAATCTTCTGCCTGGTTTCTAGTAGCTCTGAGACCAAGAGAACCCTGCCACTTAATAGGAAACCTGACCTCAGTACACAGGCCAGCCTCTGGAAAGGAAATCACTCAGGAGAAGCAAGGGCAGGGTGGATTGATGACCGTAGCTCTTACTTGAATAGGATGCAGACTAACATAAAAATTATTTTTAACATGGCTATCAACCAGCCCAGAGTTTATGCCTATAAAAGAATCACGGTCACCAGTATATCCAGCCAGCGCTACAATGCAAAATTCAGTGGCATTTGTGATTTCCAGCAGCGTGTTTGCTACCTGGGCAGCTCTCCTTCACAGTACTGCTTCTTAAGAGCATGGTTCTTCATAGCTTAACTGGGTGTTTAACTCTTGAACAAAACTGAAATGGGCAGCTAAAGACTAATTATGCTAAATATTTCAACAAGCCTACTTACCAGTGTTCCAGCAGGGGGCACTGAAAGCAACATCTAAGAGTGTGTGTGTGTGTGTGTGTGTGTGTGTGTGTGTGTGTGTGTTTCTTCTCTTTTTTTATACTTTCCTTTTTTTCTATGCTCAGCTCCTTATTTTAGGCTTATTTAATGGAAGCTGATTGCTGTATCCTAATGATTTTTTTTGCATAATCTACACTGCAACAACCTAGAAGCATTTTTATTTTTGCATAATTTTAAATTTCAGTTTTTGCGCTGTTAGATTCTTTCCATTCAGAGATTAAAGCGATCACAGAAAAAGCAGAATCTTGGCTGGAGTTGCAGCCTTGGAGGTTTTTGAGCAGAGCCTTCTGACATATTCTAAGGGCTGCTGAGCTGCATGCAGTACACAGATTGCAGAGAAGAGCAGGGTGTGCATGTGTATTCTTGCAAATTTCCCTTCTATCAAGTCAATAGCAAAATTGAGAAAAGAGATTTTCACTGGCAAATGCTAATTATAATGAAAGAAAACTCCCAACCATATACACAGGAGAGAAACAGACATATAAGCACTGCGCTGTAATTTCTTGCAGATCACAGTTGGCAGTGTTTGATGGCACAAGTCAAGGACCTTATAGGCAAGATTATCTAGAAAATCCTTTGCTTCAGAAGCCAAAATCCTTTAAGTCTTCAGTATTTAAATGCAGCTGTATTGCTGATTAAATGTCAGAACTAGAGCACACTGAAGTGCCCTGTTTAGTGATTAACTCAATGGACCAATTTGGTTTTCAGATACTTCCACCAGAGAAAAAATTTGCATACAGATTTGGAAAAAGGACTGTCATCTTTCTGGGTAATGTAGGAGACTGGAGGAAGCAAAACCTGTGGATGCTATAAACCCTTTGTCTTATAATTGTCTTATCTCTAACTCAATCTCTTATGGAATTATCTTCACCACCAAGAATGTGACATGACCAAGGGTATGTTGCTAGGAAGAAATCTTTCTTGCTTTTTAGGACTTTATTGATTTCCACTCTCTCTGTCATCCAGGAATGAGCACACAGAGAGAGCTGTCAATCCTACATCATGGGTAATCTTTGGCTATATGTTAGAGTTTCCTAGAGTAAATTCATACCTTTTTTGGGGTCTGTTCTTATAATTAACCTGGTGCCACATATGTTTTGAGTATAATCTGAGATTTCTTTACCATACAGAGAAATCCATGTAGGTCCCAGATTAAATGATTCCTCTTTCTCTAATCCCTGGGCACATGTAGCCAGGGTCTCCTGTGCCATTCCATAGCATTGTAGGTAAATGAGAGCCAACAGATAGGTGTGGCATGTTTTAGCTCTGAAACCCAGCCTGTCTCAGCCAGCAGGGGCATTTGCTAGTGCTACACAGAGCATGTCTCTGTGACTGTGGAGGCTCATCTTCACTTCGGAAACTGTATTTCCCATGAAAAAGACTGAATGGAATATATAAAGGACCAAGAGATAGATGTTAATCTCTAAATATCTGCAAATCCACAGTAAGTCATGGGCAGCAGGTGTTTACAAGGCACATTAGAAGAAAGAAAATGCAGTTCCTGGAGACTACAGCTGAAATTTGGACTGTGAGCATCTGCAGACACAGAGCTTATTCTGCAGTTAGTACAGCAATATCTGATACAAGGAAGCAGTCGCGAGGCACACGTGGTCAGGGGATAGAGCAGCAGGTTCCTCTTAACATTTCTAAGAGTATAAGAAAGAGTACAGTAGGAGGCTTATGAACAATATGTCCGAATATTTTAACATTATTCTTCTGCCCTCCTTAACAAATAATTAAATAAAGATCTGGAAGGTTAGGTTCCAACAGAGACCTCTCGTTTTTCTTATGCCTACAACCTGTCTCCTCTTCTCAGCACTCTTGGCTTCATCCCATCCAGAGAATGCAGACCAATAAGTAAAGGGGAGACCTCTTGTCAATGGGGTATTCACTTAGGGTAGACTTTCACACCCTGCCTGGCAGGCTGGAAACTCATAGAATGGCAAGTTAGGAGGAAGCAGAAGACAGCTTGCTTTCAAAGGCTAAAGGTGCCAAAGGCGCTGGGCATGAGTGACTGGTCTCCAAATTCACATGTCAAATCCACCACTTCTTGGGAGCAGTAAGTGGGAGGCAGCAGGGTCTTCTCCTTTGGGATGAAAGTCTCTATCCCTCTATGGATGTCTCAGCAGTGATAAACACATATCTTACTCCATGGATTAGAAGAAGAGCTGACTGTAATGTGTTAGTCAATGGCTTTGAGAACAACAGGTGGTTCAATCTGACTGTCCTGCAACAGTGAACAAAATATTTAAAAAGCAACGCTAGCTCTCTAACGAACTGTATTTTTTACTAATATTATTTTAAGTCCTCCTTTTTTTTGATTTTCACAACACATTCCTCTTGCCTGCTTCACGTGTGGGCTGGATGCCATGTTTACAGCAATTTGGAGCCCTCCACCTGCTTCTAACTCTTTCATGGCATACAATCAACAGATAGACTAAAATAAATTACCATGAATAAAAGCATAGACTAGTCAGGTCTTAACCATAAAATTAAGTACAGCAGGGGTACTGAAATAGAGCATAAAAATGTCAAACTTGCTTGTCTTCATTTTGAATTGATTATCTATTGCTTTTAATTGGACTCTAGTGGCCAGCAGTTTCTTTCTACTTCTCTTGAGATCGCATGATATCCCTGATTAAGGAGCTCAGCATGTTGGATGGAGCATCCTTTCATGACCTTTCTTTTTTGAAAACGTACCATAAAAATTAAAGGGCTTCCTCCCTATATGTTCACCCCTAGTGCCTTGCTCCTTCTATGGATACTCACCCCTTTATATTCAGTATTTTCTCATATTCAGGTTTTCTCATTATTCAGCCAGAAAATATAGTATCTTGGGAAGAAACTAATAATTTATAAGGCAAGAATTCAAAACACACTATACCATTGAATTTGTAAAATATTGAGAGTTGAGATGCATCTCTACTTTATCTTTTATCATCAAAAATGAACTCAAAAGGAGAGGATTTTTCTTCTTAAACTGACACATAAATATGTCTCTGTGTTTGCTCAAAGTGATTCAATAGTCCAGAGAAGACAAAAATAAGCACGCTTTTACCGTGACAATACTTGCGGTATTCGTAGAGGTTGAAGTCATCATTTTCATTTTAAACTTGCCTTGGGGCATTCATGTGACTCTTTGCTAAGTCATAGACTCCCAGCTCTTTTCTTCCTCAGATGTTTAGCAATTTGACGCTCCATGCAAATATGTACCCGGGAGGGAAGTTGCTCTCTAGTAAATGTTCATTTATAGTATTGGATTTGGCTTTGGTTCCTGTGGAGCAGTTTTTACCAGCTTTACAAACAGATCAAAGCTCCTTAAGCCCCTGCTGCAGGCTTCTACTCATGTTTGTGATGCCTGCCTGCCTCTCCCAACAGAAACCCACCCCTCAGTCACACCCAGGGACACCACTCCATCTTTTTGTCTGTACAGGGTCACCAGCAGTTGAAGAGCGCAGGCCAGGGTATTGGCATCATGCAATGAAACTCAGTCTTGTGGGTCAGGAGCAGGTTACAAGTAGCATGTGAGAGTCAGGAGTTCTGCTTTATTTACTTTATTTTGTGAGAGATTTATTTTTCCCTACATATAACATTTATTTTTAGGAGCGTTTATCACCCTATAATGCCTTCATACGTGGACATAACATATGAACTGTTTCTTTCCTCAATTCTCATTTGTTCAGTCCCTACCTCCCTTCCCCAGGGCCCTTCTACACTTCTACTGGTCTCTCTCCTGATTTATCTGAAGTCCCTTTGATTTCCTGTTTTTTTTTTTTTTCTCTCTCTAGCTTGCACATATGAGAGAAAACCTGCAGCCCTTGATTTTTTGAGACTGACTGATCTCACTTAACATAATAGCCTAGAGATCCATTCATTTTCCTAAAAATGACATAATTTTGTTCTTTATGGCTGAGTAACATTCCGCTGTGTGTACATACCACATTTTCTTTATTGATTCATCTCTTGACAGACACTGAGGTTGGTTCCATAATTTGTCTGTTGTAAATCAAAATCTCCAACTCTGAAGACTAAGATGAAAATAGGTCAGTTTGGGTATGTAAGATGTTCTCATATGATGATATTAAAAAGAAGGGCTAGGTTTCCATGGATGCTAAAGCATCTTTGCCCTTCTTACTTTTCCTGCTTCTTATTGTTTCTCTCTTCTAATTTATGTTCCTAGTCTTCTTGTTTCTAAGTGAAAACTCTTCTCCCCAGGAGGAAAAAGGAGAGGCACTTATTATGTAAATTCCTTTGTATGTCTGTGTGTAGTCCTGAGGATAGAACTAAGGGGGGTTGTACTTCCAAGCTACACTCCTAGCCCTATCTTATTTTTTGGTTGTTTGTTTTGAAACAGGGTCTCACTAGATTGTTGAGAGTCTTACTACATTGCGAAAGCTCTCCTTGAACTGGTGATCCTTCTGCCTCGGCCTTCCAAGTGCTGGGATGCCAGGCGTATGCCACAAAACCTGGCTATCTAAATCTCAATCTGCCCATGTGTCAGACTTATCTGTAAAATAAGTGTGATAATGCAGCTCATAGGGTGGTCATGAGCATTAAACGAGGCGGTGTTCATACTTGGCACAGGCCTGGTCCTTGGTCAGCACGGACCGGGGAAATAGGCATAGCTCAGGCCTGTGCACCCTGTCTTCTAAGAGTAGCTTGTAGGTTTCTATTGGAGGATTGGCCTCAGAAGATTCCTGAACGAAGCTCAGGCTGTTGGGGGCCTGGTGAGCATGGGTACTTTAGCAGAGTTCTTTTCCTTGAGGTGCATAGTTCTCCACTTTTCAATTCTACCTGCTGAGCCATTTTTCTTTTCCTGTGACAAGGGAACATCCTCTCTTGTTCACTCCATTGTTCTCTTCCCACTTTTTTGTAGACTCAGCTGAGTGTTAATGATATTTTAAATCTATTCTTAAAGCTTCATCGAAAAGGTTTGGTTATTTTTCCTTTCTCTGTCCTACAACTTGCCGGATGAGAACTTTCCTTCATTTCCTTCCCTGTGCGTCATTTTCTTAAAGTGGAGTCCCAGCAGCATCAGCATCAGCATCGCTTGGGAACCAACTAAATATGCAAATACTTTGGTTCCACCCTCACCCTGTGAAGCAGACAGTCTTTGGTAGAGCCCAGAATCTGCGGTTTAAGAAGCTGTCCAGGTGATTGCAATGCTCACTAATGTGTGAGAACCATAGGTGTGTTGGAATCAGGCTTTTTTCTAACGTATTTCTCTGTGATTTATCCTGTGAAACTCCCATAGTGAGGTAGTCAAGGACTGCTGTGCTGCAAAGGCATCCAATATTCAAGTCAGTTTTGTCTGACAACTTCTCTAGAGTGGGGTGGATCTTCAGGGTGACCCAATTATCAATGCCATTTACAGCTTTAAGAGAGTCTTACTAGTGTTTTCTGAGGCCAGAGTCTGTTGTTCCATGAGAAATTACTATGCTTGGCTCTGGAAATGTGACTTTTCGTTTTGGTCTCTTCAGGCCATAGAGAACTCTCTTTCCTAAAAGTAGGAATTTGCCTATCATTTAATCTTTCTAGTTTACTCTCCAAGATCTGTCTAGGACTCAACCTCTCCCAAAGAAAATGATGTTCTTCTCCTGTCCTGGCTACCTTGTCTTGATTTTCTTTCAAGATGCCATGATATGAGCACTAACACATTTTCCTCCTTTTAATTCAGGAAAATTTTGAACCCACAGAAGAGTGGGTAGGACAGCATAACAAAAGATTTTGTATTTCTATATATATATATGTCTTCTGAATTCATCAATTGTTGAAATTTTCCCACATTTGCTTTTCCTTTCCTAAATATTTTAGCTAGTATATCCTATTTCATAAATACAGAGATATTTTCTTGCATAATAACAGTATCATTAGCCGGGCGTGGTGACGCATGCTTGTAATCCCAGCATTTTGGAGGCAGAGACTGAAGGATCGTGGTTTGCGGACAGCCTCAGCTACTCAAGTGAGACCCTGTTTAAAAAATAAAAAGACTAAACACTAGGGCTGGGAGTGTAGCTCAGAGGTAGACTGCCCCTGGGTTTCATCCCCAGTACCGCAAAAAATAGTAATAACAGTATCATTATTAGATATGAAATAATATATAATTATATATGATATATATATATATATATATATGTTATCTAGTAGCTCCTGGTTAAATCACTTTGAGTGTTCTAGTAGTTGTTGTATGCTATCATGTCTCTTTGATCTCTCTCTCTCTCTTTTTTTTTTTTTTTTCAGTACTGGGGATGGAACCCAGGGATATTCTACCTCCAAGTTACACCCCCAACCCTAGTTTTCTATTCTTTATTTTGAAACAGGGTCTCACTGAGTTTCAGAGTCCTTACTAAGTAGCTGAGGCTGTCTGCAAGCCATGATCCTCTTGTCTCAGCCTCTCAGATGCTGGGATTACAAGTGTGCGCCACCATGCCCAGCTTATTTTTTATTCTTTATTTTGAAACAGGTTCTCACTGAGTTGCAAAGGGCCTCACTAAGTAGCTGAGGCTTTCTGAGAACTGAGACCCTCCTGTCTCAGCCTCCCAAATGCTGGGATGACAAGCATGCACCACCATACTGGGCTTCTTTGGTCTCATTTTAATACAGAATATTTAAGAGTTATATGATGTATGCTTTATTCTGGAATACTTATCTTTTAATCTAGAAACTTTGTAAAATTTAAACAATTTCATCTTCCATATACTGGTATCTTTGAAGTGTGCATGTTTGGAGAATTTAACAATATGAATTTGTCTGATTGATTTTCTCATGATTATATCCAGGTTAAACACTTTTGACCAGCTGGGCATGGTGGCACACTGTTGTAATCCCAGCATTTGGGAGGCTGAGATCGGAGGATCACGGTTCACAGACAGCCTCAGCTACTTAGTGAGGCTCTTTGCACAGAGGCACCAGGAGTCCAAGACTTGTCCCAACACATGGTTAGTAGCGATTGCTGTGGGCACACCATGTTATTTCTCTCTCCTCCCTCTCTTCAACTTGTTAGGATCCTAGTGAGTGTGAGATAAATATGGGTAGAGGGGGAAGTTGACATTTTTATTTAGATGCCAGAGTGTGTTATTCCGAAGGCTTTTTTCCCCCTTGATTTGAAGTCTGGCAATTTCCCCCAGTGACTTCTGAAACATATTCAAGAACAGGCTAATGCCTGTTTTCAACAGGAAAGACAAATTTTATGTAGAGAGTGGCCTTCTGCCCAGCTCCAGAAACACTTCTAGGTTAAGAGAAGCAGCCGCCCAGTGCTTCTGAGCTATTTATGTCGATTTAAAAGGCAGGTGTCTTTCCACTGACCTGGTTTTAGTGCTATAATCCCATTACCTTGACACGATCCTCTGGAGTTTTGCTTTGTTTGGGAATTTAAAATTCCTTTATTTGCAACAGATCAAAAGTTATCTGGCACATATACCACATTTAGATGCAGACCTTTGATGGATCTTGCAGCCTTTCTGAACTCACCCATCTGAATAGTTCCCAGATAACCACTCATGGGCTGCCTGTTACCCCCAATTTTAAATAGCAACCCTATTCATAGACCTTTAAATCCTCTCCCTAAGAGATTAAATGGAAACTTTGTCAATGAATAGAAAAATGTGACTTTGAAATGTGTTTTGTGAGACTTACCAGGTTGCCTTATGCTATCGGGTGGGGTATCGCTATTCAATTCAGATTCCATGCTAAGCAGTCTGTGTGGTGGGCTGCACCCCATAACCTCACCTTCATGGGTTTTTACATGTCAAACAAGGGAGTGGTGTCCAGACTGAGAACTATGAAGGGTTATTTGAAGGTTCACGGCAGGAATCAGGAAACTATGGCTTGTGGACCAGATTTGCCTCCTGTTTCTGTACAGTCCATTCTAAAAGTGTTTTTTGCATTCTTAAATGGTTGAAAAAAAGTGAAGATAAGAATATTACATGATGTGAAAATAAGATGAAATTCAGATCTTATTGTTCATAAAGCACTATTGAAAAACTTATACACTTATTTATGTGTTGCCTGCGATTACTTTTACAATATTGTTATTGTTATTTTATAGTATTGGGGCACTCTACCTCTGAGGTACACTCTAGCCCTTTTTGTTTTGAAGTAAGGTCACACCAGGTTGCTGAGAGTCTGTGTTGCTGAGGGTGTTCTCAAACCTGCGATTCTCCTGTGTTAGTCTCCCCAGTACTGGGATTACAAGTGTGGGCCACCACATCAGACTTACTTTTTGCATCATCAAGACAGAGTTAAGTAATTGCTCTAATTAGCACAGAGCCTAAAATAGGGACCACTCAGTCGCTCACTCATTCTTCAAATACTCATGGGCACTTTCTGTGTGCCAGACACTGCTAAGCATTGGAAATCGAAGGATATGTAAACAACACAACTTCTCTTGGAGGGCTTGATCTATCACATGAAACAAGGTGGACAGAAAAAAAAATCATAAGGAGTAAGTGCTGTGGTAGAGATGCATGAAGGGCGCCACAGGAACACCAAGGAGATGCCCTTTCCTGGGGGTTGGAGGGCTGGACATTCTTGAAAGATAAGAGCTAACATTTCAGCTGTCAGGATGGTCATGGGCTATCGACTAGTTCTACCGCTTTGCACAATGATAATAAAATAGAATAAATATAACAATATACTGTTTAATGTTTTCAAAACATATGCACTGTTATTTCTGGAATTTTCCATTTCATATTGTAGATCATAGTTGACTATAGCAACTGAACCTGTGGAAAGTCACATCACAGACTGGGAAAGGGTATTGTATTCATAGCACAAACATAATTTTGTATTCTATGTATTTGTTACGTGCTGTGAGTGGGAAGCAGTAAAGGTTAGCAGGACGTGTCAGTGTTGGGCTTAAACTGTGTGTAAAGTCACTTCACCTCTCCAAGCCTCAATCTCTCCTCTGTAAAGTGAGGAAATGAATAAAAGATGCCTGAGAGGGTTGCTGAACAGATTCATTGACATACAGCATCAGCACACTTACAACAGGACTTGCTGGGTTGCAAGTGCCCAGTAAACCTCAGCTGGTATAGACCTCTTTCTCACAGTGACCATTGCCTGGCTCTTCTTCATGTGGGAATCTGCCAGGTATGTGAAAAAGAATCATGTCAATCTTCAGGACTGCAAGAAAAAGAGAGAATCATATAGAACAGAAATACCCTGGGAGGTATGGAGGATGAATCTGAGTAAAGAATGCTTCAGGAATGAGGATAGCAGGTACCAGAGCATGGCAGCACTGGATCACATGGTATCGACACGTTCAGTGAATTTAACAGATTTGATTATTGTTCACATAGTACTTTATTGCTAAGGATTCAATTCAGATTATACAGATGGCTAAAATATATAAAAACAATTATAACCATGTAAAAAGCATGAAGTAAAAGATAAAACCGTATAGTGGAGCCAGGGTTAAGATGAGCTGATGACAGATAAATGGAAAAAGAAAATGTGGTCTATACGCACAGTGGAATTTTACTCAGCCACAAAGAAGTACACAATTATGTCATTTGCAGGAAAATGGATGGAACTAGAGAATATTATGCTAAGGGAGAGCAGCCAGTCTCAAAAGAAAGCAGTTGTGTATTTTCTCCCATATATGCAAGTTAGATAGAAAATAGGAAACAAACAAAAAGACTTTGGTTAAATAAGGAAAGAAGCCAGGAGAATAGTGAAAGAGAATTGGGGACTGAGGTGAGGAGGGGAAAATGGGGCTTGAGGAAGGGAACAGTTGAAATAATTTTTTGTCCAAATGTGAAAATATCACTAGCAATCTCACTAACATGTATGGGGAGGGAGAAGGGGGAGCAGAGTGGGGGCAGAAGGAAACGCACCAAGTGCAGTGTGCATGTGTGTTTATATTACTTTGAACCTCATTATGATGTATAATCATAATGCACCAATAAAAGCATATTAAAAAGGACAGTTGATGAGAAGGTTGCATCCTCATTGTATTCCTGGCAGCTGCTCAGAGTCTGTGAGGTAACAGATGCTCACTGTTTTTTTGAATGAAAACAAGGAATGATGTTTCAGGTAATGGAAATAGTTTGGCACAAGAGCATGGCTGAATGCAGGGAATGGGGTTAAAATATGAGGTTGTTGTAAGCAAGTCCTGCTGTAAGTAAATTTGTGCCTTGTGTAAGTTTCCTGGTGCTGTATTCCACAGAGTGTGATATGCCAAAGGATCAGAACACATTTGATTGATTTTTAAAGCATTATGAAAAAATGAATAGAAAGGAGAGATCCTGGAATTAAGCAGAAACAGAGATGGAAAGCAACAGAAATAGCCCAAATGAAGAATAATAAAGTATAGAAATAGAAAGTGGTGGTAGGGACAAAGAGGTTGGATCTGGGAGCTATTTTTGCCCCAGGGAAAAAAAACCTGGCTTTATAGGACAAAATGATCAAATCAGTTCAGATGAGTTTTCAATTGGGATTCAGATTGAGCTGGACTTGGGGGCTTGGAGCTTGGGAAAGATATGTCATCCATTGCACATAGTCAGGATCTAAAACTCAAGCAATGAAGGAAGAGAAGAAGGATGGAGGACAAAACCCTGTGAATGTCCACACTGAGGGGTATGAGAAGAGAAAGGAACTGATGATGACGAGAGAATCAGCTAAAGTTCAGGAGGCTCAAAAGGCCAACAAGGGAAGGTTTCCAGAGAATGGACGGCTCAACAGGATGCGGGGCAGGTGGAAAGCAAATAACAGAATAAGACTGGCAGCCGGGCATGGTGGTGCACACCTGTAACTCCAGTACTTGGGAGGCTGAGACAGGAGAATTGCAGGTTCACAAACAGCTTCAGCAACTTCACGAGGCACTGTTTCAAAATAAGAAATAAAATAAAATAAAATAGGACTAGGAATGTAGCTCAGAGGTAAAATGCCCCCGAGTTCAATCCCCAGTAACACACACACACACACACACACACACACACACACACACGAATATGATTGGCAAAATGCACATCGCATCTCATTGTATCTTCCCCACATTGGGTGCCCTTACAGAGAGTCATTTCGCCACAGTATTAATATTGCATTGCTTTAGTAACTGGGTAGGATGTGAACACTGCATCCAACTTCTTTGATTACAGTACTAAGACACAGTGGTCAATATTCTCCTCTGCACACTGGCTAGCTCATTCCCTCAGTGCCCTGGTTTGCAGCAAATGACTGAAAGTGAACAATGAGTTGGTAATTATATAAAAGAAAAGAAAACCTGCACCAAGTTCTTTCAGATATGAACTGTTTGTTGTGTTTCTACCCAGCAGGGGTTAAACACCAAACTATAATAATAAGGAAACTCATACTGCAACCGCTTTACCATATAATGTAGAGTTAAATATCGTCCTGGCTGTATATAAGGAACCAAAAGTGAGATGCGTTCACAGTACAATGTCCCAGAGGCATTGTTTTATTGGTTGGAACAGCAAGAACTAAAGACCAAGATGAATTTAATATTTAACTCTAAATCTTTATTCTCCCTCATTAGGCTGACTCGCCTGCAGCCATGTTGCCGGGATTAAACAGCCTACACTGGTATGTTGCCAAAACGCACATCCGGTGAAATGTTAACAGTTCTTGTTCTTACGGCCAATCAAGTTAAAAACAAAACAAAACAAAAGTCATCTGTTTGCCATCCGGAGAGGACATTATAAAGGAGGGCTAAAAAAATAAACTGTCAATTTATTCTGGATGTTGGAAATAGAAAACTGTCTGACTCTCTCTCTCTCTCTCTCTCTCTCTCTCTCTCTCTCTCTCTCTCTCTCTCTCTCTCTCTCTCTCTCTCTCTCTCTCTCTTGTCTTAAGCTGGTCTTTGGAGAAAGCAGCGGCTGGAGCTGAATATGGAAATGGCTTCCTTTGATGGAGATCGCATCGCAGAAGAGTTTCTGCAGAGAGGCTGCTTTATGGTTTTCTAATCAAAATGTTGAGATTATCAATACCCAGAGGAATGAAAAAATAATGCCTGTGGGCCTGTGCAAGCCCATGAAATTATACCAACATCTCTGGGTGGGTTGCCACAGAGAAGGGCCTGGGCTAGATTCTCAGACAGAAAAGGCACTGTGTCAGGCCAGAGGACCTCTCCTACCTGTGAACAACTAGCCCGAAGCAGGTTTTAGGTAGAAATGGGGTCTGGTCCTCTCTCTAGTTGTAACTTAGTTGATTGATTTTTTGATTAGAGATGTAACTTTAGTTATAAGTACTCTAGAGTGCATTATTTTATTAGAATTATTATTTTTTTCTAAACAGCTTTTGATCTGAGGAGGAGCAGGTGGAACACATGTCAGGAGGACTAGAGAAGTCAAGAAGGTATGGGGAAGGGAAAAGGAAAGAATCTCAAATCCTCAAAGTAAACCTTTGCCAATTTTACAATTTTACCCATAGTCAGTCCCGACCTTGGTGTATAATTCCAAAGATAGAATCAAACCAATATGCATTACCCTTATAGATACTGTTGCTTATAAAACAAACAGAAGTTTCCCCTCCTCATGACACTTCCTCTAAATCCAGTGTGCACACCTTGGGAATGAGCAGTCCTTATTCATGGCGGTCATAGCACTCAACAAGCTTCTATAAAATTCGGCCTCAAATTCTTTTGTAACCACCAGGTGGCAGCAGCAATCCAGTTCTGCTCTAGCCCAGGAGTTGCTGAACTAGGATGGCTCTCCTTCAATTAGTGTACTGGTCAGAGTACTGAGGACTTTAAGACACAAAAGAACATCTCTTAAAATTTCTACAGATGGATGTGGTGCCGCATGCTTGTAATCCCAGCATTCATGAGGCTGAGACAAGGATCGCGGTTCGCGGACAGCCTCCGCTACTTAGGCCCTCCGCAATTTAGTGAGACTCTGTTTCAAAAATAAAGAATAAAAGGCGCTTGGGAGGCAGAGACAGGAGGATCGCGCAGGTTCGAAGCCAGCCGGGCGCGCTGGCTTAGGAGACCCTGTTTCCAAATAAAAATGTAAAAATAGGTCTGGTAGTGTAGCCCAGAGGTAGAAGGGCTTCCAGGAACCCCAGTACCAAAAAACAAAACAAAACAAAACAAAAAACAAAAAACAAAACAAAACAAAAAAAAGAATTAAAAAAAAAATAGGGCAGGGGGTGTAGCTCAGAGCTTGAATGCCTCTGGGTTCCATCCCCATACCCACAAAAAAACTTTTTTCTACTTACAACAGTGCACCAATAAGAGAATATTAAAAAGTTTTACTAACAACCACAGCTCTTTAGATGGAAGAAAAAGGACAAATACATTAAGAACATGTCATGGTCAGCATTACAAATTCAATCTATTAAAGGGAAAAAATATTATAACATCCTCTGACCTACTACCATCCAAGTGCTTTACCGAATGTCTTATGTGTTACCTCACTGGATAGCAACTCAACCGTTGAGAGATGGATAATAACCACCTTTATTTTACTTTGGAAAGTTAGAAGTGGAATAGGTTTAATAATTTGGTAAAGCTCAGAGATGCAAGTAACAGAGGCGGGATATGATTGAGTACGACCATGTAAGTTCCTGATCATTCCATTACGTTAAACCATATCTTGCCTTTGGGAGTGTCAGGCACAAGTTAAATTGGGCTTTGAAGGGTGGCGTGGAGTTGGACTTCTGTATGCTTGAGTGGATGGGGAGGGCTTTTCCAGGGAGATGGTACCTTCTGATAGAGAATATGATCATTGTTTGAGGACTTTCTGGTTTGTGTCCAGAACTTGTGGCAATCACAAGATGTCAGATATCAAGCATGTTTTCTAAGTTTAAAATTGGTGAGTGCGCAAGAGAAGCTTCTTGGAATCAGAGGAATTTTGAACTAGAAAGAAAACTTTGTTTAGAAAAGAGACCTTGCCAGGTGTGGTGGCGCATGCTTGTAATCCCAGCATTCGGGAGGCTGAGACAGGAGGATCGCAGTTTGTGGACAGTGTCAGCTATTTAGTGAGGCCCTCCACAACCCAGTGAGACCCTGTTTAAAAATCAAGAATAAAAAATTGGGCAGGGGGTGTAGCTTGGATGTCAAATGTCTCTGGGTTTCAGCCCCAGACCCGAAAAAAAAAGAAAGAAAGAAAGAAAGAAAGAAAGAAAGAAAGAAAGAAAGAAAGAAAGAAAGGAAGGGACCAAATGCTTCATTCCTAAGACAATACAAATCTTGCTTCAGGTGGATTTTATGTTATCTGAAGTGCCAGGGGTGATATTAATTAGTGAGAGGTTCTTCTGCATATGCTGATTCATAACTAAATAGTACATTTATGTATGTATATATGTATGTATGTGTGTACTGTTTATTTATGACGTTAGGTATGGAACCCAAGGCTTTGTGCATGCTGGGCAAGTGCTCTACCACTGAGAAACATCCAGCCCCTTAATTCTAAATTGTATCTCTTTACTGTATTGGGTAGGATGAGGAAATCTTTTTCCGCACTTCTCTTTCCCATAAATTTTCCAATTTGGGTTGGATAAACCCTTATTTTTAGTTGTCAAGGACTGTGATTTGCATTCTGTTCTACAACTATATAAAAAGAACAGTTGTGATATATTTGAGGAGACTATGCTATGGAACTGAGTGTTGTGGTTGGTCCTGGAGAAAGGCCCATCATCCTCTATGACTAACCCAATGTTCTTTCAAGAAAAATGATCCAGGCCAAATGGATTCTTTTCCCTAACTAGATGCTTCAAGTCAGATGCTCTAGTCAGTTTGGTGTATTTTCATCTGTATAAGCTTTTCTTGTAAATATATATACTTTAAAGATTATATTTGGATTTTTGTTTTCATTGTTAGAAAAATAGGGGCCTCATATGTCACAGCACTTTGCTGTGGTCCCTTGACCAGACTCTACACTGAATGGTGCAGGGTCAACTATTCAAGGCCTCTCTCTGCATCTGTCACTGTGGACTTTCTTTGTATTGCACTGCTTGGCTGGTTTCCTTGTTTATTAAACCTCAGATTTCCTCCTTAATTGGATTTGCTTCTGTGTTTTGGTAACATACTTCCTCAATAATTTCAGAAGTAGTGCAGAGGGAGTATATTTTCCAAGGATTTTCAGGTCAGGGATGTCACCTTCCTTTGATTGAAATTTCAAGAGGAAAATGTTCTTTTAATTTTCCTTTTAACATTCCTTAGTTATTCCTTATTTTTAATAAAACAATAAGTCTTTGGATTCAATATTAGTTGTGTCTTACATGATTATCTATTGAAATTATTTTATTATACTATCTTTTCTTTGTGGTACTGGGGATGGTATACCTCCGAGCTACACCCCCAGCTCTATTTTTTAATTTTTTTTTAATTTTTGAAACAGGGTCTCACTGAGTTGCAAAGGGCCTCACTAAGTAGCTGAGGCTGTCCGCAAACCACGATCCTTCTGTCTCCACCTCCTGAATGCTGGGATTACAAGCCTGTGCCACCATGCCTGGCCTATTATACTATCTTAATGGTATTTTTTAACAAATGAGATTCTGTGAATAAATTATGGTCTTAACTGAGTCTTTTTGATACTAGGAATTGAATCCAGGGCAGTCTGCCTCAAACTATACCCCCAGGCCTGTTTTATTTTTTGTATTGAAATAGAGTCTTGCTAAGTTGCTGAGGCTGGCCTCAAACTTGCATTTGTCCTGTCTCATGTCCCAAGAACTGGGATTACAGAGTGCACCACTACATCCAGCTTTAACAGAGTCTTTTTGGTTATTTTCAGTGAAAAGAAACCCTCTCTTTGTCCATTTACACCTTTGTAACACCAACTAGATACTCCTTTCTCATACATTCGATTTTGTTACTTTGCAGCCTTCTGGAAGGGTTTTAAAAGGAGCATTTCTAACATCATTTTTTGAGTCCCATTTTCACAACTCACTTAGAAGCAAAATATTTTATGAGAAACTGTGTAGGGCCTAAAATGAGCGAATCAACTAGTCTTCAGACAAGATTTAGAAGAAAAGTCTTCCAGTAAGATTTAAGGATTGAAAGCTCATCTGCATAAAGAAAGACCTCTCAACCAAGCAAGGGAGTGCCTGTGGTTTCAGAGCACTCATCTTTTCCCTTATACAAAGAAGAAAGGGGTTCGAGCTTTAAATTTATGAGGCAATCCATTACTTTCTGTAGCACAGAAATCTTTGATTCTCTTGATGATATCATGAAAGGTGCTTTTAAATTACATAAAAAATGCTCAGACCATAATATTTGAAATAGTTTCATGTCAATACTATCTGAGTGAATATACAATCATTTTTTGGCCTGATGGGTGGAGTAGCCCACCTTGCTTTGGCCATTCATCCATACAAGGAAAGGCAGGATGCGCAGTGGCTAGAACCTGGCTCCGTGGGCCAGGGGGCCTGTGTTCAAATCCTGCTCCAACGACTTTCTAGCTGAGTATGATTAAGTCACAATGCGTTAGCCCTCTATGTTCAAAGGGGTATCCCCTTGCTTCAGATGTCTCTTTGTGAACTGAAGGTTATAGTAGTACTTATGACCTACATCCAGTGGAAAATTTGAGTTGTCCTTTGCAGAAAGCTAAGAATACTGCCGGGTCTCCAATAAGCCTCCTGTACCCTCTAGCATCATTGGCATTCAGTTATGAATTAGGTTTACATATTATACAAAGCGTGCTTGTGTCCAAAGGAAGATGTGGAGCAGGGTATGGTGGCACACCTGTAATCCCAGTACTTGGGAGGCTGAGACAGGAGACTCACAGGTTTGCAGCCAGCCTTAGCAACTTAGTGAGACCCTGTTTCCAAATAAAAAATATAATAGGGTTGGAGTGTAGTTCAGAGATAGAATGCCCCTGGGTTCAATCTCCAGAAGAAGAAAAAAAAAAAAAAAGAAAAAAAACAGACGTGGTCATTTAAGATTGATAGAGAGGATACTCTTGGAATAATGGGGTCCTTTTTCAAAGCTTTGTTGGGGGGTGGAAAAAGCAGGTTTGAAGTGAAAACAAATGGTAGCCATGCCAGGCACTGTGGCACACATCTGTAATCCTAGTACTTAGGAGGCTGTGAGATGGGAGGATATTAGGTTCTAGTCATCTATTCCCAAAATAAAAAAAATTAAAAAGGGGCTGTAGATGTGGCTCACAGGCAGAAAATTAGTGGGTTCAATTGCTAGTTCCACAGGAAAAGAAAGAAAGGAAGGAAGAGAGAAAATATAGTTGAGTTAGTCAAAGACACAGGGAAACAGGTTGATTAACAGGTGAATCTAAACATGTGTGTAATGATTAAAGAGAGAGGATATTAGAAACGAAGAAAAATCTTTATGTAACATTAAAATGACATAAAAATAATGGCAAACAAACACTCTAGAAAACAGTGCTTATTAGTAAATCTAACCATATATTAGCACACTAAGTAGTCTACCATTCTTGTAGATAATTGAAAGAAAGCTCTTAAAACTACAGAATAGTCTTATCTTAAAAATAAGACATCAAGCAGATTGCCCAGGTTTTCTGAGTTTTGAGCCAGGGTTGGTGACATGCAGGTTTGAATGGGCAGGATGTTGAAAGTAAAAGGGTCTCCATGAAGCAGCCTGAATGGGGGGACACCCCCTTCCCAAGTTTGTTTCCAGCCTTCACACTGGGTCTTGGTTCCTAGGCTGTGAAATCACAGGCTGGGTTTAATAGATTCTGTGCTTCTCCATTATGAACATTTGAGGCTCAGGGCCAGTGGGGCCATCTCTTTAGCTATTCAACATGTTAAAATGTATGAAGCCGGGCGTGGTGGCGCATGCTTGTAATCCCCGCTCTTGGGAGGCAGAGACAGGAGGATCGCGCAGGTTCGAAGCCAGCAGCGCGCGCTGGTTTAGGAGACCCTGTTTCCAAATAAAAATGTAAAAATAGGTCTGGGAGTGTAGTCCAGAGATAGAAGGGCTTCCAGGAACCCCAGTACCACCAAAAAAAAAAAAAAAGTATGAAAATAGAGCCAGATGTGGTGGTACATGCCTGTAATCCCAGGACTTGGGAGGCTGAGATGGGGATCACCAGTTGGAGGACAGCCTGAGAAATTTAGTGAAGCCTCAGCAAGATAGGGAGAACTTTTTTTTCAAAATAAAAAATAAAATAGAGCTGGGAGTGTAGCTCAGAGGTGAAATGTCCCTCAGTTCAATCCCAAATATCACACATACACACATACATTTATGTGTCTGTGTGTGTGTGTGGGGAGAGAGAGAGAGAGAGAGAGAGAGAGAGAGAGAGAGAGAGAGAGAGAGCGCGAGAGCGCGCGCGCAGAGATTTGGAGAGAAACCTAAGGAAGTTTGGCCATAAAAAAATTGTTCCTCTGATTCCAGGTTGTAAAAGCTAATTAAAAGAGGAAAAAGTTTATAAAATATGTATTAAATTTAGCATTAAAAAGGCATTAAAACTGTGTGCCTATTGAGACAGGTTTTCAAATAGACTCCAATGAGCAGTTATCTGGGTATCTGCACAATCACATTAAGAATGAGAATATCTGATTTCAAGGAGGAACCTCCATCATCACTCCATTTCATTTGAACTGAAAGATTAGAGTTCTTAGCACATGGCCTCTAGACTCTCCTAAGCACCTAGACTTAAAACCTGATATTACTTTGTGTTTAAAGAATTACTGTGGGGATTAATCTTAAATTCACTTGACTGACCATGAGTTTTTTATATCATTAAAATGGCAAACCAATTACTCATAGATTGCATATCATAGGTAAGTTTTGAGTAATTCCCGTGAAAACAAATATTTAAAAAGACCTCTTATGCACATTGAGTATTCTTCCTTGAACTGAAATGTGCGAGCTCAGCTGTGTGTCAGCCAGGAAGCAGCAAAGTTGGAGAGAGTGGTTTACCTCGAAAGAGATGCAAGTCTCCCTCCTCTCTGCCAGGTACAGGAAATTCACATCTAAAACCCCTACCTTAAGACCTGCTCAACAGTGTTGCATTTCAAGTAGCAATGGAAGGAAAGAGGAGAGGAAAACTACTTTACTTGAAAGTAAATGCGTCATTCCAGAGGTTGGAAAATTGGAAATGCATCAAGACACCCATCTGACAAAGCTTGGCCTGAGAAAGGCTGATTCCCACAGGGGCTTCAGCACGCACAAGGCATTATTTGTTCCTTGAAGTAAAGCACTTAAACTCTTATTTAGCTAAAATTCAATGAACTAGAAAGTTAATTCTCTCTCCCCAAACTATCTTGAAGAGGAGGAGATATACATCTAAAGTTGTGCGGTGGTGGGAATATGCCAGAACATAGTAGGGTCACCTTGGCTTAAGCCCATCTTTGTGTAATGCTCCTGGCAGTACCCCCAGAGCTGCAGAAACCTGGGGGTACTTGTGCTTTCTCAGATATTAAATTGCACACAGTATGACTTTCTAGTTGTATCACACTGTTTGCCTGGCTCTAAACATTCTAGATTAATTTAGAGTGCTCATAATGAGCTCCAGGTATTTAAAATGATCTTTAAGTATGTAGTTTTCACAGAAAAAACATGGCTTTGACTCCTCTTCCCTTCCCTGCACAATTTACCTTAAAAATAGATTAGATAGATAGATGATAGATAGATAGATAGGTAGGTAAGTAGGTAGAAAGGCAGCTAGAGGTATCTGCTTGGGCATTTATAAAACATAACGTAAGAAAGAGGTTTACGAAGCTGAGTGTGAGGGCCTATGCCTATTCCCAGTACTTGGGAGGCTGAGACGGGAGAATCTCAGGTTTGAGGCAAGCCTCAGCAACTTAGGTCTTGTTTCAAAATAAATAAAAATAAAAAATAAAGAGGGCTAGGGATGTAATCTGAAGATAGAACACCCCTGGGTTCAACCCCCAGTGCTGCAAAACAAGCAACCAAGCAAACAAACAAATCAGAACAAAAGAAGGAGAAGGAGAAGGAGAAGAGGAGGAAGAGGAGGAGGAAGAAGAAGATAGTGGAGAAGGATAAGGAAAAGGAAAAGGAAGAAGAAAAGAGAGAGAGAGAAGTTGGCTACTGAGATCCTCATATTTTAGTCATTCTTACTTTATATTTCTAAATTTCTTACAGAAACTAGCCCCTTTTTTTAGCAGCAGCTTGTCTTGTCCTTCCTATGTGTATCTGGACTTGCCAAGATACACAAAGGAAAGGTTAACTTGGGGTAGGGGAGTTAATGATGTCTCAGTGCTTGCCTATCATGATCATGGTAGGCATTCAACAAATGTTAATTTCCTTGGTATCTGGCATTAGAGTTAGTCTGTGGATTCTTTTAAAAGTCTTTTTAAAAATATATTGAGCCCATCCTTTCCTCTGCGTGTAGATTCTGCTTCTGTATATACAATGATGGCTTACCATGGGCCAAGCTAGTGCTGGACCTGGGGGTACAGTAGAACCTGAACCTGCAAAGCAGTAAGTCAGTGACATGGAGAGATGTTTCCAAGTCGTAGGGATCAAATCAGGAACCTCTAGGAAAGAGTGGAAAAAAGAGTCAGAAAAGGGTTCAAGGTAAGCAAGATGCACTTTTGAGTCTTTCAATGTAATTCTTGTGATCCAGAGCTGACCTTGACCCTTGTATCGCAGGCTTGAGGAGAGAATGGCATCCCTTCCTTAGCTCTGGCTAACTTCAGGTACAGTGACACTTTAGGAATTGCTGCCTGAAAATAAGAAAAAGAAGAAAAAAAGAAAGAACAAAACAATAACCTTAGCAAAATAAAAGCCTTGAAGCTAAACAAAAACAAAATGTCATGATTTGTGCATTTTTCTACAAAACCGATTTGTTCTGTGGCAGAAGATAGAGTCTGCATTTGATTTCTACAAGATATGCAGTAATGGGTTATGTACTCGAGGGAGAAACTATCCTTAAGGGAGCAAGAGCGTGATGGATTCACTTCCTCGGTGAGGTTTATAATATGTGGCAGGTTTAGTGAGAGCAGGTATTTGGTCTATAAACTCAGAGAGCTCGGCATTAGTAGTAGCTTGCTTCTAAATGAAGAAGAATGCAGCTCTCCAGCTCGCTCTAGTTATTAGTCCTTCTGGGGATAAACAGGGAGATTAAGTGTTTTCCTGATGTTGTGTTTGCTTGTCATGGTAATGTGCACACGCCCCGTTGCCAGCACCTGTGCACAGCGCCATGGACCTGCTGTATCTGTGAGCAGGAGCTGTTCTTGAGAGGCCAGGGCCTCATTCGGTGCTGAATGGAATCAGGGTCATTTCTGCTCCTTGTTCTCATGTTCCCTCTCAATTAGATGCTCCACGATTAGCTGCTTCGCAATTAGACGCTGGATCTCTTATTCTGTGAACATCCAGTTTCTCGGTCCCCAGAGGCCATTTCATGTCCTCACTCCTTAAAGCCTGCTGTTCTCCTTGTTTCAGTTTAAATGGTGCTATCGAGAGGCAGACCCAGCAGCCAGCTGGCTCCCTGAGGGAGCGTCTTGGAAGCTACCCGCACTGGGGTTCCTGGGAGCCCTTGGCAGCCAGGGAACTCATCTTACCATCTCTGTGCGCAGTGGAGTCATTCTAGGGGTTTATTCAGGCTTACAAAACTCATAAAAGAATGGTAGATAAAATAAAATACCAACTTACTTACTCTTAGAAATATACCTCCCAAGCAATAGATCTGTTTCAGCCTTTTAGTTTGTTCCTTCCATGCAATAAAGTCTATTTGGGCAACTCGTGTGTGTGTGTGTGTGTGTGTGTGTGTGTGTGTGTGTGTGTGTTACTAGAGATTGGACCCAGGGGCATTCAATTTTCAAGCTATGCCCTACATGCCCCCAGACCTTTTTTAAAAGATTTTGTCTTTTAACAGGATCTTCTAGGTTGCTGAGAATCCTGCTAGGTTGCTGAGGCTGACCTTGGACCCTCATTCCTCCTGTCTCAGCCTATCAAGTACTGGGATTACAAGCATGCACCACCACATCTGGCTTGGGCAACCAAATGATTGATCATGAGGTCTCTTGGTAAGGGAAACAAAAAACCCTGTGTATTGCTCATCAGAGTATAAATTGATGCAAAGTTTTTGAAGGCAATGTTTACCATATGGAAACTTTACCTTGAATAAGCATGATGAGCTCTTAATTTTTATTTTCCAACACCCCTGTAAAACATATTTGTGATAGAAGCCTCCCCTGTCACTACCTGAGAACTTGGCTGGACCTTGTATTTTCCTGCCTACTCTTTGGGAAGAATACACAGCCCAAGCTATTAATCAGACTTCTGTCTTCATTTATAAGTAAGCTTTCTCCTTGCTGCCCGTCCTGAGGCCTCTAGCTGATGGACCACCACGTCCACACAGAGGTTTTGGTTACCTTCTTCTCTCCTTGATCTCTTCCCCTCTTTCTATTTGATGATGGCATCATCTGGCTTTTCAGAGGATGGGCCATGGCAAAGGAGGAGGCTTACTAAGCTCAAGATGAGGCTCACCATATTTCTGTCCCTGGGAATAGGGCCTCACAGCAGAGACTGGCCAAAGATATCCTTGTCAAAAATCCACTTCTGCCAGGCATGGTGGTGAACACTTGTAATCCCAGTATTTGCGAGGCTGAGACTGGAGGATCACGGTTCGCAGACAGCCTCAGCTACTTAGTGAGGCCCTCTGCAACTTAGTGAGAACCTGTTTCAAAATAAAGAATAAAAAATAGGGCTGGGGGTGTAGCTTGGAGGTAGAATGCCCCTTGGTTCTATCCCCAGTACCAAAAAAGAAAAAAAATCACTTCTTCCAAGCTCTTGGCCCTTTTAAAGGCTTTACTTGAGTTATTAAATGTTATTTCCTCAGACTAAATTCTTGGAGTTGGAATTCTTGTGTTCATGTGTACTAGCAAGCATACAGTTAAGAGTAGAGTATTTGGAGTCTATTGTTTCTAAACTGCAGGGTCAAAACATTATCACGAAAAACATTTATAACAACAACAAAGTACTTATGCAGCACTTTCTATATCCCTGGAGGTTGTTTCCAGAGCTTCCTCTAGACTAAGTTTAATTTTTCAACAATTTTATGAATTATATATTATCATCATCTTCATTTAGCCAATAAAGTAACTGAGGCAAAGAAAGGCTAAACAACTTGCCTAGGCACATCACAAAGTGATAAATCTAGAATTTAATCCAGTCTGACTCCAGCACCCACAGTCCTGAATACTATGCTAATGCTTGTGAAAATGACAATTCCTGTTTGAGTTGCGTCTGAGGAGAGAATTAGACAGCTGTGAAAAACCATGTACCTAGATTTTAGTTGCAATATTTCTGATAACTTGAAAAAATCAGATACAACCCACATAGTAGGAAATTGATTAAACCATAGTATATTAATATGCTAAAACCCAGAGCTTTTAAGCATGCTTTTAGAGAAATATTCACATAGAAAGAGGCATAACTGCATTAGTAGTTGGAAAGTACAAATGAAAGTGAGAACTAAATACCATTTTTCACCCATCAAACTGACAAAAAGAAAAAGGAGACATACCAGTCAACATTAAGAAGGTTGCAGAAACAGACCCTTTCCTATATGCTTATGGGAGTGTGAATCCTTCCAAACACTTTGAAAAGAATTTGACAAAAAACTTGTAAAATAGTTTTAATTTAAAATGCACATGCCCATTGACCAACAATCTTGTGAGATTTCATATTATAGAACGTAAAGTATGTACATAAGGCAAAGAATTGAAAAAAATTGAATGTTCATTAGCAGAACAGTGATTGATTATGGCACGGCTACACAATGTTATATTGGTGCAAAGCTGTAACGTCATGAATCAGACCTTGGTTTGTGGACCTGAAAAACATCTATGACATATGGTTTGAGAAAAGTTGCTTTCAAAATGTGTAGAGCAAGACCCCATGTTGGGAAAAACAGAAATCTTTGAGTATTTGTAAGAAAGTTTGTGTAAGCTTAGAAGAATGTCTGGATGACTACAAACTAGGCTGTTAACTTTGGCTGCCTCAAGTGGGGAGTAAAGAGGAGTGTTGTGTGTGTGTGTGTGTGTGTGTGTGTGTGTGTGCGCGCGCGCACACATGTGTGTATGTGTGTACCTTTGTATATCTTTGTTTCCTGGGTTGCAGCAAGCATTTAATATTTAGAAATATTAATTTATATTAATAAAGAACATTAAGTGATATGAATATATTTATGTTCTGTTGTCAAATAAAAAGAAAAACATATATTCATATAGATATATGTCCCACTAAAAAAAGTCATCCGAAATTATATCTATGTGCACTCATTTATATGACTACAGAGAAGAAGTCTAGAAGGATTATAATCTGTGAAATGTTAACAGTGGACTGGTGATGTGGCTCTATGGTAGAGTACTTGCTCAGTATGCATGAGGCCATGGGTTCAATCCCTGGTACTGCCAAAAAAAAAAGTTAACAGTGATTGTTTCTGAGTTATGGAATTTTTTTATTGCTTCGACTTACTTGTACTTGTAAATACCAAGCAATAACATATAAATAAAATATAGAGAAGTCAAAATTAGGAACTGGTTTGTAAAGAGAGAATTGACTCTGAAGTGAAAAATAATTTTTTTTAAGAGGGTTATTGATAAAAATGACCTTAAGACAGCCAATTTGAGCAGTTAAGCGCCTGAAAACACTTTTTCCATTAGAGGGCGACATTTCCTGCATCCTTAGCCAACAATCAAACTGACTCTCTCTCTCTCTCTCTCTCTCTCTCTCTCTCTCTCTCTCTCTCTCTCACTCTCACTCTCACTCTCACTCTCACTCTCACTCTCACTCTCTCTGCAGTACTAGGGATTGAACCCAGGGGCATTCTACATCCGAGCTACGCCCCAGCCCTATTTTTTGAAACAGGGTTTCACTGAGTTGCAAAGAGGCTCACTAAGTATCTGAGGCTGTCCACAAATTGTGAGCCTCCTGTCTCAGCCTCCCAAATGCTGGAATTACAAGCCTGTGCCACCACACTGGGCAACAATCCTCTTGTAACCGTATTTGTATGACCTAGAAAGTTATAGAAAGAGATGCAACTTAGAGATTCCTTTTGTTTCATAAATGCTACATTTTCTGTCTATAATGCTCCAGTTTCTTTCAAAGAATGCTGATTTTAAAAATACTTTAATCTGGTGCATTGCAATTACATATCAGACTAAACTATAGAGTAATAGGAACATATATGCATACAACTCTTGGAACCCTTCCTTCTGGGTCCTAACCTCCTTCTCCCTACACATGTCTTTGAGATTGGAATTGAACATTTTATATGTGTGCATAGCTTTTTTTCAACAGTTACATTAAAGGGGAACAGATAAAGAATTTGAAGTAGAAGACAAATTTAGGAAAGACTTGTAGACACAGGGCATAGACATAAATGGGGTTGATGGTTTGCTGTGGTATGGCTGCTCGCAGAAGAATCTTGCTGCAGGATGCAGTATTGTTAGTGTCCTTGTCTCCAGAAAGCCATATGGGAACAGAAAGCCATATCTGTTGGGAACATCGGGAACAGAAGTCTGTGTTTTGTGTTGAGATCAGCCAAATGCAGACGGTGTTTGTCCCATTTGCTACTTGGTAAGGGACACTGGAGAGGAGTGGAGGGGGGATGCTTGACACATTTATCAAACCTCAACAGTATGAAGAGGGAAGGTGGCTAAGGAAATATGAAGCTTCTGCATTTCTTCCTCATGCCCAGAATGTATCTAAATTGAAGCTGCAGTTACACAAAACCTCAGCTCTAGGATTATCTTGAAATAAAAACACTATATGAAAAAAGGAAGTAATTATTATAAAGTTAGAGAAATTAATTTAGAATTACAAATCCCAAGATATTTTGCCACTTTAAATTGTGTGTAAAATTTAAAATGTTCATCGATCGGACTGGAGCCGTGGAGATCAAAGACCAGAATTCTTGCTGTCTTCTAGTGGATTCTGCTCAGGAAGAGGACTATAATGAGAAACGAGGAACAGAGAGCAGTATGTTTTATTTACTGTCCGTAATGTCAACTGTGCATTGTTGAGCTCTGCATTGGTGAGGACGCCAGAGGTCTCCTTGGTCTAGGGGAGCCAAGAGATAAGGGGTGTAGGCAGAGTGGAACTTAGGGAGGTTGTTAATGTTTGTGTTTCCTGGAAGGTTGAGTTAGTGGTGAAACGGAGTGCCTTTTCCTTTTATGTCCCTTTTGGCCTGGTATTTTCAGTTGTTAACTCGAGGTTGAAAGAGACCACAATAAAAACCAGAAAATAAAGCCGTAAGGAAAACTCAATTTGCCATATGCCAATTAGACCTCTGGCTTTTCAAAACCAATTAGATGCTTCTGATTGGGCACTTCCAGGAAAATTTACAACGCGTAATCAAGAAATACTGTAATCATAAACCTAGACACTGATTTTTAAAGTAGAGCTTCCTGGTTTGCAGTTTCTTCTTCCCTGCATTTGGGGAGGATTAGAATTAAGTGCTCCTTGCCAGGCATGGTGGCTCATGCTTGTAATCCCCGCGCTTGGGAGGCAGAGACAGGAGGATCGCACAGGTTCGAAGCCAGCATCAGCTACTTGAGGCTCTCAGCAACTTAGTGAGACCCTGTTTCCAAATAAAATATAAAATAGGTCTGAGAGTATAGCCCGGAGGTAGAAAAGCCCCTGGGTTCCACACCCCGTAAAAAAAAAAAGAAAAAAGAAAAAAGAATTAAGTGCTCCTTTAGAAATTCATTCCAGGCCGGGTGTGGTGGTGCATGCTTGTACTCCCAGTACTTGGGAGGCTGAGACAGGAGGATCACAGATTCACGGCCAGCCTCAGCCACTTAAGTGAGGACCTCCACAACTTAGTGAGACCCTGTTTCAAAATAAAAAATAAAATAGGGTTGGGGGGAGTGTAGCTCAGAGGTAAAAGGCCCCTGGGTTCAATCCCTAGTACCACAAAAATAAAGAAAGAAAGAGAATTTCACTCTACCACCTACAATCTTTAGCCCATCCTCATAAAATCCTGGCTTCTTTTTGTCCATGGGAACCTTTTCTTCTGCCCATAAACAAATTGTAATTCATGGCACTCTTTAAAACCAATCACCCACTCCAGCCAGAAAACCTTCCCTCAACCTCAACTCCTTACTCGCCTATCTTTAAGTCCACATTGACTAAAAGCACAGTCTGAATCTTATTTTATTGCCTCACTCTGCTTTTCTCCCCTCAATCACTTCCAAACTAGCTTTCACATTCACCTCTCAGCCGAAGGCAAAAATCACCCTGGACTACCAAATCTTCATATTTTGATCTTTATCTTTCTTGGAATTCTCATATCTTAGCTTAAGCTTCTTCTGTGTGTGTGTGTGTGTGTGTGTGTGTGTGTGTGTGTGTGTGTGTGTAATACACCAGGACACATTCCAGGCAAGCCTGTCTCTGGGTTGTATCCCTAGCCCTATCCTCTTGATGGCTCAGACTGCTGCCTGTCCCTAGAATCTGCTGTTTTCCAGGTGCTGCCTTCTGTCTCTTCTCTGGCTTTGGCAGAGTAGAGTGATATTTATTTATTTCTGGTCCTGGCCTAATCTAGGAACACAAACATCACTGAAACCTCACCATCTATTAGGGATCCTCTAACATATTATCCAAATCTCCAAGGCTCAAGTCTTTCCTACAAAAATAAATAACATAGCCGGGCGTGGCGGTGCACACTTGTAATCCCAGTTCTTGGGAGGCTGAGACAGGAGGATCGCACAGGGTCAAAGCCAGCCTCAGCTACTTAGTAGGCTCTCAGCAACTTAGTGAGATCCTGTTTCCAAATAAAATATAAAATAGGTCTGGGAGTGTAGCCCGGAGGTAGAAAGTCCCTGGGTTCCATCCCCAGTACCACACACACACACACACACACACACACACACACACACACGGATATCATAAATGCTTGAGGTTCAGATCTGCATTTCCAATTCTCCATGGTACATCCCTAGCTGCAGACCCAAAGTGATGAAAAGTAAATACCTCAACTTGTCCCCCTCCTTCACCTTCTTCCTTGTAGTTGCATCTCCCATGATTAATAGCAGGATCATCTCTCTAGTCTAGATGATCTAGAAACCCAGGAGCTGTCCCTTAACTCTTACAATCCAATAAATCTCCAGGTTGATCAGAAATATTGAAAATATTGCTTGGAAATTTGCTACCAAGGCTGCCAAAGTGACCAACTTAAAACAAACAAACAAACAAAAAAAAACCCCACTAACCTGACTACATCTTATCTACTCCAAAAGAATTCATTGCTCTCCATTGTCCAGAGGGCAAAGTTCAATCACTTGTAAAACCCTTCCTATTTTGCCCACAACCTCCTTGTACAACCTCATACTGCTCTCTTTTTACCTGGGCACCTCTCAATTCAACCGCATGTGCTATTTGATGTCCCCCGGGAGAGGTCTCTGCCTCGCAGCTTCTGTTTACAGTGCTTTTCTTCCATTCCCCACAAGTCAACATCCTCCTGGTAGCAAAACATATTTCAAAGGCCTCTTTCTCCATGAGTCCTTTTTGGATCTCACTCTCGGTTCTCATCAGAACTCCACAGAACTTTGTTCCCTTTTCTATTTGCAGCCTTATCAGATTGCATTCATAGATGTTTGAGAATTATCTTATCTGCCTATTGAGCAAAGACTGTACTCAGGCATTTTACCATCCCAATAGCTTATCACGTTCCTGTGGCCAGAACTCAACAAATATACTGGCAAGATGGGAGGGGAACAAAAAGAACAGAGAAGGCTGCAGAGCCACCAGGGCCAGGATTAATTACATGGCAAACCCTTGTGTTGGTTTGAGCACTGAAGCAATATTTGTTCCTGGTTCCAATAGATCCTAGAATATTCCGCATTGTAACCACCCTGAGTCCTGTGATGCTCTCTCTGGAGTCCCTCGTGTGGGCAAACCACTTGTTCATACGGGGGCAGCACAGTAATTTCCACAACCCCACCCAAGGTCCCTGGGCTAGCCAGGTTTCTCACCCCCTTTTATAGTTAGAATGATAAACGCAGCTTCTTCTCCCTATCTGAGACTCAAACACAGGCAGTTCTCACTTCTTTACCAATTTCTTCTGGGCTGTAAAAGGCTTTAATTTTAAAGTGACTAAAATAAAACAAAACAAAATCACACATGGAAGTTAATCATAAATTACTAGCTCCCAAAGACTGGAGTGAGTTTAAGCCATTCACCGGGAGCCAGGTGTGGTGGTGTCCACCTGTAATCCCAGGACTTGGGAGGCTAAGACAGGAGGATCATAGGTTTGAGGCCAACCTTAGCAGCCTAGAGAGATCTGTTTCCAAATAATTAATAAAAAAGGGCTGGAGGTGTAGCTCAAAGGTAGAATGCCCTTATGTTCAATCCCTAGTACCACAAAACAAAATAAAATTAAAAAACCACTCACTCCCTTGGCCTCCCATAGAAATAGCTTGACCATGTACAAAGACGGGCCATTGAGCAATGCCATTTGTATAGGTTCCAAGAAATGGAAGAGGAGCCCTAAGGACACTCACATTTGACACTCCCTGGGGTTTTACATTGGCTAAAGACAAGGGGTGATTACTCCCCAAATAAAGGCAGCATCTCTAGCACGAGTGGGGATTCTAGGTTTTCCGGGAGGACTTTCTCTCCACCACATTCCCACTTTAGATCCAGCAACCACCGCTGTGACAGGGGGCATCCTTCACATTTGTTTCCAATAATGCCTTCTCGGGTTGAGAAAAGATTCCCAATTGAGATTTTTCTTGCTTTCCATCTCTTCCAAAGTGTTTATTGCTAAAAAGATTCAACTTTCAGATTCTCTGAAGAAAATTCTTTCCGCGGAAAGGTAAGAGGTTAAAGAAGATGTAGCTAAAATGAGTTTCTTTTTTTGGCTCAGCACAAGCGATTGCTGCAGTGGCACTAGTCAGAGGCAATAACTTAACAAATGGCTTCAGAAATGAGCTCTTCACCGTGATTTGAAAGCGCTCTCCATGAATCCTATTTTATAATTACCGCCTGATTCTTAGGGGGCACTTTACTGCTCGAGTGTCTCCAGGCTCCATTCCTTAGGTGAGCTTTCCACTTCCCCGCGTTCCAATCCAGTGCGTCGCACTGAACTCTCACCCTACGGTTTATTTGCTGATGGCTATTTAATTATATCTGGCAGCCTTGAGAAACCTTAATGATTAAGCATACTTTGTTCTGTTAATCTGCTTGGATTCCTTTTCATCTAAGGAAATCAAAATGCTTCTTGTTGATTTTTCAGTACACCTAGAGGAACTCAGTAGTGAGTATTAAAATAAGACAGAGTTGTGCTGACAGTTATCGACCTCCCCAAGGTCATTTGAAGTCAGCAGCAATCAAGATAAAGATGTAGAGATTTGGGTGGCCTGTTTTTCAGAGTTGAGGTTAACTCTGACCATAAAATGAATCATCTTGTCCAGCATTACATAGGCTCACCTGGTCCCTGCTTGAGTGTGTCTGCATATACTAAGGAAACAGCATACCTCCACATTTGGCATTTCTAAAGAGCACAGCAGGGCTGGACCAAAGTTTGTCCATAGATTTCTAATTAATTTTTGAAATCTTTGTGTTCATTTTTAACTGCAGGACCCACCAAGATCTGCTGAAGAATTAGTAGCTAAAGCTTTTGCAATTGGAATATTATAATTTCTAATTTTCCTAAGAGAGTCTCCATCATAACCGAGGCTGCCTGCTGTTGAAATGAAAAGAAAAGAAAGAATGAGAGGAACAGTGATGATCTAAAGTCTGATTAATGTTGCCACAAATTTCTGTGTAGCTAGCAGTGAGTTTCTATTCTCTAATAAGAAAAGCTAAGAAGATTCTACCACATTCATTATTTTGCCAGTTGGAAAATGGGGGGGGGGAGTGGTGGAAATGAGGGAGGAGGGTAGTTATGTAAATCCATGCCTCCCCATGATTGGTCAGATGGAACATGCGCCTGCTAATTGAGACAAATATTAGGAGAGGAAGAAATAGATAGAAGCAAATGCCTTTCCGAAAACAGAGAAATCAAACAAGTGGCCCTGGGCAGAAACTGTTTCTAATATTTGTACTATAATAATAAAGGTAATGGGACCTACACATAAAATGTGACCCCAGTCAGCATAGGATTCTGAAGAGAGTAGGTATTGGGGGAGACTTTGTTCTGTTTTTGGTTCCTTGGAGGATTTCCAAAATCATTTAGTTAAATTTAGGTTGCTTCTTTTTAATTACCACTTTACCATCACTACCCCATTACTGCCTCTGAATGATGACTTTGTGCATTTTTCGCTTAAGAGTAATGAACTGCTTTCTTAATCTAGTTCCATTATTCAACTTTGTCCCAAGGAGTTTCTTTGTAGACAATTTCCATTTTAATCAGAAGCGAATGGGACTATTGCCTTGAAAGTGGACTAACTGTGGGTTTACTGGGAATTTTATCAACCTCTTATCTGATTTAACTTCCTGCCAGAGCTTCCAGTAAAGTTCTTTCAAGCCTGAAGAAAGCAAGCTCAGGTTATAGGCAGTTCTCCCAGAAGCGGATGCGTGGGGGAAGCCCATCAAAAGGGTAAGGGGAGGGAGTGTGTGGACAGAGACTGCAGTATGGGGCTCAGTCCAGGTGGCAGTGCAGAGGCTAGGAATAGTCTTCCTGGAAGAATCTGGGCAAATCCTCAACAGGACTCCAATCTAGATCTTAGATTGGATTAAAATGGAAATTGTCTACAAAGAAACTCCTTGGGACAAAGTTGAATAATGGAACTAGATTAAGAAAGCAGTTCATTACTCTTAAGCACAAAGTCATCATTCAGAGGCAGTAATAGGGTAGTGATGGTAAAGTGGTAATTACTCAGATAAGTTCAGATTGGAGTCCTGTTGAGGACTCTTTTTTTGAGTTAGTAAGGTTATACTAAATACTATGCTCCCCAATGTTACGGTATCAGAAGCTCTTATGTCATTCTGTTAAATGTGATTGGCATAGGGACAGGTCCAAGCACCACCCAGCTCTGCAGCTGGACCAGGAGACAGGTGGGGAGAACCTCTGGCAGCCTCTTCCACTGGGCTTGATGTGTTGGGCAGCAGGCAGAGCCCCTGCTTCCCAGCATGTGCAGACAGCAGCACTAGCTTCACCTTTATAACTTCCAGGGTATTTTTATGGCTTTTGAAGAGGAGCAATGTATGATGTCTGCAGATTTTTCTGTTTAACACTCCCGGCTTTCTGTCCAGGAACCCTCTTTATTCCTGTCCTTTGGTCAGTGATATTTCACAGTTGGACTTCCAGCCCAGCCATCTCTTTGGATACCCAAACTTCTTCTTGCTCCTAGTCAATCCCCCCATCTCATGATTTTATAGAGGTGACAGATGGTAAATGGCAGTATAAGTTTTAAGTGCATAATTTAATATGTTTTCATGTATGTATTTACCTAGACAAACTGGCATAACTTCAGTCAAGAGAGTAAACATTTTCTGTACCCCAAAAGTTTCACAGTGCTCTTTTATAAGCGCTCCCATTTTTTACCTTCATTCCCAGACAACTATTGATTTGCTTTCCATGCATTTTATGTTTTATGCAAATGATATTTTATACATTTATTGGTTTATTCTAGTTTCACATCATAATGTAATTCACAGTGATAGTGACATACATGCACACAGAACTTGATAAATTTTCCCTCAGCTTTCTCCCCACTCCTCCTTCCTCATACATAAATTGTCATTGGTATTCTCACATATGTACATAATGTCAAAGGAAGTGTTTCCTTCATCAGTTCTCCCTTTTCTAGACCACCTCCCTCGCTCCACTGGGGTTTCTCCACCATTATCTAAACTTCCATGTGGCCAGGTATGGTGGCGCACTCTTATAATCCCAGCATTTGGGAGGCTGAGACAAGAGGATCGCTGTTTGCAGATAGTCTCAGCTACTTAGTGAGGCCCTTTGCAACTCAGTGAGACGCTGTTTCAAAATAAGAATAAAAAATAGGGCTGAGAATGTAGCTCAGAGGTAGAATGCCCCTGGGTTCCATCCCTAATACCGCAAAACAAACAAACCAAACTCCTATTTGTATTTCAATTACTCCCTAGGTTCTAAATATGGGAGAAAACATAGGACTTTCCACTTTTGTGACTGGTTTATCTTACTCAACATAATGTTCTCCAGGTCAACTAATTTTCCTAAAAATGACATAACTTTGTTCTTTATTATGGCTAAGTAGAATTTCGTTGTTGTATATTCAATAATATGTAATCCATTCATCTGCTGATGGACACCTAAGATGGTTCCATAATTTGGCAATTGTGAATTGTGCTGCTATAAACATAGATGTGCATGTATTACTATAATATCCTGATTCCAGTTCCTTTGGAAAGATACCCAGGAGTGGTATAGCTAGATCATATGGTGGAACTATTCCCAGTTTTGTAAGGAATCTACACACTGAATGATGTCATCTTTTTTTTTTTTCTTGGTCTGGTTTCTTTCACCCCACACATATTTTGAGATCCATCCATATGTTGCATTATGTCAGTGACTTATTCCTTTGTATTGCAGAGGAATAATCTATGGACAGCCCATGATTTGTTTTCCTATTGACCAATCATTTCTTTTGTTTTACAGAATCATAGTGTTAAGACTGCAAGAGCTTTATAAATAGCTTTGTCTACGAAAATCATTACACAGACAACTGAAGCTCAAACGCTAAAGACTTTCCTCAGAGATTATTTGAAATCCAGATTCATACCTCCTTTTACCATTTAATTCCAATGATGGGGTGGGCCCTGGGATTCTTCACTTTTAGCAAAATCCTGATTCTAATTCAAATATAAGGTCTACTATACTTAAGACATTGAATCAAATAACTTGAACTATTCGTTCAAGGTCATGGAAGATTAGGAACAAAGGCCGGATTTAAATCTATAATTTTTTATTTCTAAGTTCAGGACTTCTACTACATCATGTCAACACCAAGAACATCAGGCACATGGGAGCCTGGCACCGTCTGGAAGTGTGAATTATTTTTCCTCCTAATGAAGAGAATGCCCAGCTCTGGGATTCCCAGCCACTCTCATGAGTTTCCAGAAGGGGGCACTGATGACCAGTTCTTTTTTTATGCATGTCTCCCCCGCCCCCCCCCCCCCCGCCCCAACTCCTTTTCTACTTTAACTCTCCTTTCTTCCTTATTTCTTCTTTTTTCTTCCTCCTTCCCTCTCTTCCTTCTTCCTTCCTTCCTTCCTTCCTTCCTTTCTTTCTTTTTCTTCCTTCCTACCTTTCTTTTTTCCCCTTTTATTTGTCAAGTTACAAATGTGAAAAGCCAAAAGTCAGACATAGTATAATAGATGTTCCAGTCTGATTCTTGGAGCTATAATCTAAAAGATGGACCACATAATTTAGAGGAAAAAAAGATTCATTATTTTATGTTTTGGGGTTCAGTCCATATGAGGCCGAGCACTGCAGATATCAGGGCATGGTGGCAGGAGGGGGAAGGGAGAGCACAAGGGTTATGTGCCTCACATCATGGAGGCTGGGAGTGAGAGTGAGTGAGTGAGCAGGGAGAGGAGGAGCCATTCGAATCTCTGGCTGGACCCCCAAGGACCCACCTCCATTTGAATGCAACCTTGTCTATAGGTACTGTCACTTACTGTCTTCTAGTCTTTAATTTTGTAAGTTATCACTTCAGTAACCTCAAAACTTTTGACATACCTGTGGCTAAGAGACAAGGATAATGAAAATTTAACTAGAGCTGAAGACACTTTGACCTTTAGAAACAACAACAAATGCCACTCTGGCTAATATTACTTCTATTTCTTTTCCTTGGGTGTTTGGGGTAGGGTAGCCACCTAAGTATATTTTTACCTTCAGTTATAATTTCAGTGACCTTTCAGCTGCCTTCCTCTAAATTCTGAAATTTTGAACAGAAATAGAAAAGTCTAAATTCCAGCTGATTCCTGGTGGCTGAGAATGTTGCTTCAATGGTATGGAGGTGGCTAAGGAGGATAGTAAGATTGTAAAAAACACAACACAACAAAACAAAAAACAAGCAATCACATCAGCTGAAAAAGAAAAGCATGGGTCTAATTCAAGCTGTCAGAAAAATTTAATTTCTCTTTGATAGATGTGACATTTCCTACATGCTTTCATGAGGAATCAGGTGATTCAAATATGCTCTCTGCCTCTGAAGACCTAGAACAGAGGTAAGCTTTTGCCTTAGTGGATGAGATGAAATAAGACAGTGCTTTGAGAATGCAAAAGCTTTTGGGGGCAGAGCTGTGAGCGGGTCCCCCGTTCTCTCCAAGCTCTGAGACTCCCCTTGCCTGCCGAGAGTGCTCCATTGCTCTCCCTATTAGATCCCAGTGAGAGTTACAGAGATTCTTCAATCTACTCTATCTACATTTACATTTTCACATTAATTGTGGCAGGAAGGACTTTGAGTCACAAGCTTGGTAATGAGACAGAAGATTGGTAATTAGACAGAAGTTCTCATCTGTGTTCATCTACTTAGCACTTGTGGGCCTTCGGGCAAGTCATTTAAGCTTTATGAGTCTATTTCCTCATCTGTAAAACAGTAATGATGATAATAACACGTGCACTTGTGAGAGGTTGTAAGGATTAGAGATAATATTAAGTACCTGGTCCATAAATGGTAGTTAGAGGAATGTCAGACATGCAGGTGGCACATATGCAGGCGATGGAAACTATTTGACTTTTGCCAGTGAAAGAGGATTTTTCCAGAGTAACTAGTGCCCTAGAACAGCACTATGTCCTAATGCTGTATATCTGTGTAATTAGTCTACATATCTATTATAATCATGGAGCTCGAGTCTTTGGAGCATTTATGGGAGTCATAAAGCTAACTGGGCGGGTGTTGAATTGAGAAGGACTCCAGTGGTACTTGTGAAGCTAGCTATTTAAGTGTTGCTATATTTGAAACCCAAGTATAGAATATATGCATATACATAACGACAAATGAAAGTCCAACAAGGACATTTATCTTGTTGCTTTATGGTCACACTCCTATGAAAATATAGTTTTATTTCACCAAAGTGTATATGTGTGTTTATGCATGTACACATCCTCCTTTGGTGGCTTATTTCTACACCCAACCCAAAATAAATACAATAAAAATTGTGTCTTTTTGCAATCCGGTTTGTTATTTCTTGCATGTGCGATGACAGAAATGTGCCCTGTGATTTCTGTTCTTGGGTAATGAGAAGCTGCGATAGACGTTAACAGAAGAGGCTTTGAGTGGAAAGTTCCCCAGACTTTCTCACCGCCTCCCTCTGAATTCGATCCACTGCAATGTTTTTAGTGTTATTATTATAGTGCTGGGTGGAGATGTATCATATTGAGAAAGAAGAGATGAAGTGCTGGAATCTATAAATGAGCGAACAGCTGTCAAGACCAATTCAGAAGTGTTCTAATGCTTAGGGAAGGTTTAAAGAGTTCATTCTTGGCATTGTTGCCTATAATCAGTAATTAGTAACACATTGGAAGGGTATTTGTTAAATTCCTACATTAGAGGTAAGGACTATTGAAACTGCATTAAGCCAGTAGGAGAGCCTATTGCAATATTCACTCTCTAATACATTTCACTCTCTGGGAGTAGGTAGTTTGCCTGGAGCTGAATGTTTCTCAGGAATCCATAACCTCATTAACCCCAGGAGACTGGGCCCCTAGACTTAGTTGCAGGGACATCTGCCCATGGGCAGCCACCTTAGTGGGGAGAAATCATCCTCCAGGTGCTACCCAACTGCTTATCAATCTTGCAGCTGGAATCACTGCTGTCCCAGCCCTGAAGCTGTTGTTAAAGTCTCTTTCCAATCAGTCAGCTCAGGTTTACTCTGACTAATCCCTCCAAGCACTGGAGTGCTTTCTCTGCCAGGACTTTTCTGCAGTCTGAGGGGAAGGGAGGAATGTTTAGATTCATGGGAGGTCTGTGTTTTCTAGAACACTACTGCAGTATCAGAAACATGGGAAAAAGGAAGTGACCTGTTTTCCTTCCTCAATTGATAGATGAGAAAGATCTGCAGTTCCTCAAACTCAGGTAAAATTAAACCATGTCTCTGCTGCCAGTTGCCTTGTAGAAATGATTTAATGATGATGATCAGGTGAGTCATTTTACCATCCCAAGAAGCTCTCAGTTTGGGCAGATAGTGGGTACAAAGCACTGAATGAGTCCAACCAGGCACCCTATAAAACTCGTATTAGAAAGTTGTCTTTGCCAATTCATTCATTCACTTCTTTCTTTCTTTCTTTCTTTCTTTCTTTCTTTCTTTCTTTCTTTCTTTCTTTCTTTCTTTCTTTCTTTCGTGTGGTACTAAGGATTGAACCCAGGGGCTTTCTACCTCTCTACCTTTGAGTTATATCCACAGCCCTGTTTTATTTTTATTTTGAAATAGGGTCTCACTTGGTTGATGAGAATCTCACTACTTGCTGCAGATGTCCCCAAACCTGCAATCACCCTGTATCAGCTTCCCAAGTACTGGGATTAACTTTTTTATCAATCAAAATGTTGGTGAAAATTAATGGAAGTCTAGATTATGTCATTGGCCTGAACTAGAGATATAGGGATGAAGTCAAACACATTACCAAGGTAGTTAAGAGGATTTTGTTACTGCATCAGTTTTATAGGGCTACCATAACAAATATCACAGACTTGGTGGTGTAAAACAAGAGAAGTACCTGGGCATGGTGGTGCAATGCTTGTAATCCCAGTACTTAGGAGGCTGAGAAAGGAAACTTGGGGGTTCTAAACCAGCCTCCACAACTTAGTGAGACTCTCAGCAACCTAATGAGATTGTTTAAAAAGGGGGGGTGGTGATGAGCTGGGGGTGTAGCTCATTTCTACATGACAACTGGCAGTCAGTTTTTCCAGGCAGCAGAGACATGGTTTAATTTTACCTGAGTTTGAGGAACTTGCAGACCTTTCTCATCTATCAAATGAGGAAGGAAAACAGGTCACTTCCTTTTTCCCAAAGTGTCCCTGGGTTCAATTCCCAATAGTGCATACACACACACACACACACACACACACACACACACACACACATTCTTTCTTAGTTCTAGAGGCTAGATGTCTGAAATCAAAGTGTTAGTAAGGCCAATACTCCCTCTAAAACACCTACATGAGAATCTTTGCCTCTTCCAGCCTTTAATGACCAAGTATTTGAAACGGACTCCTATCCTTATCCCTGTTTTCAAGTGGCCTTTTTCTTTATCTTCTATGCCAAATCTCCCTTTGCTATTTTCTTACAAAGATACTTATCATTGAACTAAGGACCATCCAGATATTCTAGAATGATTATATTTGCAAGGACCATTTTTCCCAAATAAATTCACATTAACATATTTGTGATTTGGACATAAACATTTCTCTTTTTTTCTTTTATTTTTGTGGGAGGAAAAAGACAATGTTTAACTCACTACAGTGACTAAATGATCACATTTGTTTGAGTAAGGAATTTTTGTTGAGGATGAATCCCCAATCCCTGGCCAGGGCAGATAGGAAGACTGTGGTGGCAAATATCAACAAAAGCAATGTTAGAGGGATGCTGTTTTAGTCATTTAGTTTGGACACTGAGTTGAAGGTTTAAAGGAAATAAGAAAGTGGCTTTGCATTTTGTCTCATAAAAGCCCAACCTCTACATTTCCAAGAATCTTGTTAATATTGTTCAATCCACAGCCATAAAAACAGGTAAAATGCCATAGCTATTCCTGAGTTGGGCCTTAGATTATTATATCATCTTTGCCACGTTTCACCTTAAAATACTTCAGGATAAACAGTATGGTATGTGAACAAAAATAATTTTTCATTTTTATCCTTGCCATTTGTTATCATGTGAAGTATCCTGATCAGGAATACACACTCCAGGCACGATTTCCAAGCCCTTCAAATATTTCTATAGAAATATTCACATGATGATTTGTTACTTAACAAAAAGATGTATAAATAAATTTTTACTAGTGAAACGAGTGGTATTCAAGTCCTACCACCCTTGCTTGAAAACTTAAGGTAATTTATCACCCAACTCAGCCACCTAGTTCTTTTGAAGAAGCTCTTAGGTGTGAATCTCATTTAATCCTCATTCCCACACCTCATAGACCACCACTGCCTGATCAGAATGTTTCCACTAAACATCATGGCATCTACCTTGGAGTGAATCTTTCATGCAGAGTACTTACTAGTGTTTCTGAAGAGAGAGTTTGGAACTTTCCCAGACTTACCAAATCATGTGGACTGAAGTTTTACCTGCTTACCAACAAATATTTGAATATTTGCAGAACTAAAAGTCGAGGTGAGTTTTGTAGAATTTGAGGTCTGACTACTAACCCCTGAGGAAGATATGGTCAAATTCAGGTGGACTAATCCACTTCCAGTCCCCAGAGGCTACTGATGTTTTTACCCAAACTCTTGGACATTTGTTGAAAGAACACATTGACTTGAGTGAGTTTGCAATAGAGATCCTCAGTCTTGAGCCCAAGACCCTGCGGGTACTATTGACAATACAGCCCCAGGTATCCAAGAGAAGGGAAGGTATTCATGGACTTAGGTGAAGAAAGGGACTGAGTGATCTTTTCATCTGTATTCTGAAGACAGTGGTTGGCCTGAAATTAGGTGTTATACTGCACAAAATATGGAGTTTAGTGGAGGGGGCAGATAGATATGCTGAGAGATGTTTCAAAATTAAAAATGCACTGACTACAGTGGACTGTGACTACAGTGATGCTGTGTATACTGTAGGTCCAGTGTTTGATGAATATGTATATATGTGGGGTGTGTGTGTGTGTGTGTGTGTGTGTGTGTGTGTGTGTGTATAAGACACCTGGATGAAAGGAAATGAACTTAACGAAACGTAGAATTTCTGGAAATTTATAACCCATCAAAATTTGAGGCCTAAATCATGATTCTCTGATACTTTGTAGTTCTTGTATCAAAGTTCTTTGATACTTGTTTCTGTGAATCAATAGTATTTTTGATAATTCAAATAATACTTATTACTAGAAAAATAATAGGTTCCATAACTCAATTTATTAACCCTGCATGATTTGAGAAAATTGCAATAATATTTCATAGGTTTAGAAACCACAATAGAGACCAGTTCTAGTAATATAATAGTGCTGCTGGTTCTGCATATCATTAAGTCAACACTGGGCTTATACTTCTGAAAGTTGATATTTTATGGCAGCAAATGGAAGAAATTTATTGAAAAGAGACCAATAGAAGTATTACAAATGTATTTAAGGTGAAAATACTCTAAAACATTTTATACGTCTAAGATTAAAATTTGCATATGGGAGAGAAAGTAGCTTTCATAAATGAGGGAAATGTGTCAGTTTTAGGGAATACTGCAAGCAAAGAATGTGAAATACTAGCTACTTACTTGCCATACCTTTTAAGTAAATTTTGTTTTTTTCACTCTAGTGAAGGAATTAAAGATCAGGCAGAAACAAAAAACATATTAAACTTTTTATTTAAATTACTTTTCTAAAGAAATTTATGGAGTAACTGAAAGGTAATTATTGGGAATTGAAATTCGGCCTGAACTAGTTCCAGTATTACAGAGCCACCTGCACAGCAGGAGGGGCTCTTGGCCAGAGAGTGGACTTGGATAGGAAGAAGGGGGAGGAAGAAACAGGAAAGATACAGGGTAAAGAGGAGATAACAAACCCAGTGAGAAGACCTCAGTCATGGGCTCCTAGGATCTTGATAGCAGAGGCTCTGTAGAAGCCACCTGATTCTGCTGCTTCCACCATACTGTAGACAGTGCGTGGCCACCTCCATTTAAGGCAGCATTGACAATCCCCCTGCTCCAGTGGTCAGGATGTTTTTCCTCACATGGAACAGAAACACCTCCCTTTGGAATATGATGGGCTCTGATTCTATCCTCTGGAAGATGTAGAATAATTTATTTCCTTCTCTTGCCTGACAACCTTTCACATGTGTAAGGACAGCAGCCACCTCCCTTCTCTGTTTTGAGATAAATGAATAATCAGGAACAGTTAAGAGTCCGAGGTTTAGGCTGGCAGGGATATTCTGAGATGTTCCACATGGCTCTCTCCACATAACTGAAGCAGAACAACCCCACAGACTGATGAAGGGTCTCTGAAATAGATGTATTTGTCACTATCTCTGTTCAATTGAAAAACTTAGGAATGAAGAATTCTAGTGCTCTTGCAAAATCTGAATAAAGCCTGAGAGTCATGATTTATAACATGATTTTTAAATAGCTATTTTATTCATTATCAGCCTGAATTTACATCCTTGGTTTTATGATGCAAATAAATAAATTCAGTACAACTCAAAAACTGATAAAATGTTCTGGTAATGCTTGGACCAAGCAAAAAAATGGTTGTTAAATATTTAAATAGATTTTTCAGAACCACAGGGACACAGACTAACAGGAACTTGCAAAAAAAAAAAAAAAAAAGGCAGGTATAGAAATCACCCACTAAACACCTGCACCTCCCACAGCCCATTGTGCTAGAGCAGTATAAGAGGTTGCCAAGAGACCAAAGACACCCAGAGATGAGATGTAAGACACAAGGTTCATTGAAAAATGCTTATGGGAAAGATCCAGTAGCAATGGGCTGGATGGATCTTTTGCTAGAAAGTCCAGTGGCACCAGGCTGACAGGGCCAGCTCCATTTCACAGGGTGCCCACTCTACTCACCAGAGAATAGTACCTCCATCCACTTTCTTGGTCCAATGGTGGGTGGTTTGGACAAGCATTTCCTGTCCCATGGTGCTCCTTCTACAGCAGTGAGCACAGAGAGAATTTGTTTGTTTGTTTGTTTGTTTGTTTAATAGGCTAGGGTCTTTAAGCAGCTTTAGATTTTTTTGTTTTGTTCCATTGTATGGCCATAATCCCAAGGACCTTGGCATGCATCCAATAAAGCAGCTTTCTGTAGGCAACACTAAGTTGCCCTTGTTCTCAGCCCTTCGAGGTAATCCACATCTAGACACTCCATCCCAGACTCACTCCCATTGTTCCTCAGGTTCTTGGAAATGGAGAGGGGCATGTCAGGGACATGGTGTTGTACTGCCCTCCTTTTCTCCAAGGATGATGTCACATAACTTAGGACATCAATTTGTGTCACGTTATCTATAACTCGCTGCTGGAATACCTTAACATAGACAATGATTTTGTTTCCGTGTACAGAATTAGTTTCAGAACCCATCTAAACTAATTACCATTTGAAGTGTCCTAACTAAAAATACACTGTAAGTGGTCACCTGACATTGGAAATAGAGAATCGAAGACGATCCAGACTCCTAGGAAAGCTCCTCTGACCCATCAAGATCTGTACCACAGGTTATGTGTATGGATATATTATTAGAAGTATGTTTATTAGAAAAAATTTTTGTACTGGGGATTGATACCAGGGGCATTCTACCTCTGGGCTATATCCCTAGCCCTATTTTATTTTTAAGTTTGAAACAATGTCTTGCCAAGTTGTTGAGGGTCTTGCTAAGTTGCTGAGACTGGGTTGAACTTGATCCTCCTGTCTTAGCCTCCTAACTACTGGGATTGCGGGCATGCACCACCATGCTTGGCTACAAATGATTTCTTTATTGATAAAATTGGCAATTATAAAGAAATGTGGATTTGGTGAAACTCTGATCCAGGCATTCCTGCTATGTGACCTGTACAACTCACATGCCTGATAGCCATCAGAATGACTCTCCTGACTCTAAACAAGTAAGTGCAGATGTGGAAAGTCTTAGTAATTTCTATTAACAAGTCAGGCAAATCCTGCCACTATACCAAACCTTTCACTCAAGGATCCATCAAAGCACCTAAAAGGACAGAAATCTGCGCCATTGTCAAGAACATAGGACAGTTTCAAGGACAGCCTTTGCGCCTTCCTCTTGGTATGTGTGGTGGAATTCCATGTGAAATTTACATGATCTCATTACAGCTGGTAGCTAAGATATTGGAGAAAAGAGCTCTTTTTTCTCTCTAGTTGCTAGAGGTAGATAGATTGGGCTATTGTTCAGAACCACGATGTGAGGAGTACACTTCCCACCCTTTGTCTTTGGGATGGCACAGATGATCAGTCAATGTGATGTTAGTGTTCACGACATAGGCAGGGGCTTGAGAATTTCTTTTTTTTTTCCTTTGGTGGGGCTGAGCCTCTCACATCTCTGCTGAGACCATGATGGAAGCTTGTTCTAGGTGGGAAACACATGCTGAGACCTGGGTCTAACCTGCAGCTCAGAGTCACCCAGCTGAAACCAGTTGGGTGATTTTTATTACATAGCAATGGTGAACTGTTTACAAATGCTACCAATATTTACCACTAAACATGATAATAGTGAATGCTCAGATCAGATTAGGTACTAGGCACTTTAAAAATAATACTTCTTAAAATTCTCTTAATGGATCCAGGAGGTTATTTTTCTATGGTATAGATAAAGAGAGCATGAAACAACTTGGCCTGATCACAGAGCTACGAAGAACAGAGCTGGGGTCAGCTCAAACTCAGTCTGTCTCCTTCTATTCCATCACACCGCTCACCCTTCCTGGCTTGCTTAGATCAAAATGGACCTTAGCTAAAGCTGTATCCATGCACACAGCAAGAAGGAACAAAACTGATCCAGTGAGGGTCATTCATGTATACATCTGCTCATTCAACACACCTGTAATGAGCACCTACTCTGTGTCACTGCACTGTGGTATGTCCTAGGGATTCAATGATGAACCTGGTAGATGCTGGCCATGTCTCTACAAGGTGTACACTCTAATTTTATTAGGGATGTGTTTGTTATAGACATGTTTCAGATTTGGGGTTTGGTATAAAAATGTGGTTTCCTTTTACCCTGTGTATGTAAAAAACAGCCTTAGACAACGGAAACTTTCTGCCTTTTAATGACATTGACTGACTCTTAATGAACTGACCACTACTAATGTGACTACAAGGAACAACTCCTTTTTGAAATGCATTTAACTGCTAAGCGAATTAGAGTTGCTCCCCGCAGAGTGTGCCAGTGTATTGTAGGTCAAAGAGTTTGGGAAAAATAAGATTACTTCTACCATTCTGCAAGAGAAAAAAAAGCAATGGGATATTATAATTCTTGCTAATAAACATTATTAAACCCAGACCACTTCTGAATTTTAGAATAAGAATAATAAATCTACTGAAAGAATGATACATGAGGAAAGATTAAAAATTATAATTAGAGGAACGGGAATGACATTTGGTATCAGACGCATCTCAGCAGACTCTCTGAGAAAAACACTAAACAAAGTGAATTATTCCTACCATAATAACAGTTTTTACTATAATACAATGGCCTACTGTAAATCTAATTGCAACCTGTCAAGGATTTTAAAAAACATGGTTATAATGTAAAAATATGGATGAATAGATATGATCTGTATTTTTTAAAGAACACAGTAATGCTACTATATAGTTCAATATTCAGATATCGGGATTTAATATAATAAGAAAAGACAGAGAAAATGAAAATTGGGGAGAATTTTGAATAGATGCTTTAAGATGGGGATTTGCAACAGAATAGAAGCAGGCTGATTTTGATTACATTTTAATGTGAGATAAAGTAAAGATGGGGTAAATCCGAAGTAAAACATAATTATAAGTTTCTTCATAATCCTTGGCAAAATATTAAAGATTAGATTTCAGAATTGTGTTAGTAACTCCATACAACTTTTACCACTCATAGTTACCAGATGCACATTGAAGCATTGTCAGAAAACAGATACAAATATATTCACAAGTGGAAATAATCGTAAAGGTATTTAATAAGATACTCAGAATTTAAACTTTTGCCTTTCTTTCTGAAACAGAAAAAATTCATAAGTAAAACTTATAATAAAAATAATCATACAAACACCAGAGTGGGAAGACAGAATGATACAAATTCATTTTTAAATAGAAAAACATATGAAATGCAAAGCACTTTCTTTGCCAAGAAAGCATCAATGCACCATACTCTGTACCACCCCTTGATTTCTTCGCATGATGTCTTTTGTATGTGTTGACTAATTCCCAAAGGACATATCTGATGAGAACACAGATAATGAGTCATGCAGGCTAATTGACCAAAATTTAGAGAAGCATCCCTATGGCTGAAAATGATGGGCAACATTCATTCAAGCATAAAAATAACCCTCAATGGTAAACAGAAAAATCAACGACTCTTAACCTAAATTCTGACAATTCTGTAGGTGAGAATAATAGCTTCATTTTAGGCAACTAGCTGAGATTTGGGACTATCTGATTATAAAGAGTCTGAAATTGACTAGCTAAGTATTGATAAAAAACTCTTCATGAAGTGTGGCAACTGCCCATTGTATATTGTGAAAAACTAACATTGTGATAATAAAGGTGGTGATTTTGGTGTCTCTTTTGTCTGTCTGCTCGCAATACAGAAGTAGATGGACATAACACATGATAAGCTCCTCTTAAAAACCTTGATGAGTAATAAACACCAGCTGCTAGGTGAAATGTATTTTTATGGCTTATATATTGCACATGCACATGTGTGCATGCATATACACACAAGCACACACACACACACACACACACACACACACACACACACACGGCCCAAGTTCATTAGAAGATTTTTTCCAGAAATAGTTATGGATATTTTGCAAATAAAACTTTAAAAACAAAAAGCAGAAGGCATCTAGGTAGGTAAATATAAGTAAAAGCTGCATTCCTACAGTACTGTCATCTTTGAAGAAATTGTATTAGTCCTTCTTATCTTAGAGTACTTTTCCAGAATACATAATTAAAGAATGATATTATTGACTTCTACTTCATTAAGGATAAAGATATAACTTTATTATGTTACTTTCCTGAATTTGTTATTAGAGATATTGACATTTAATGTGGCTGGAGTCCTAGAAGATAAAGATATGGCTATGAATTTATTATACTTCAGAGGTATGTTTATTTGTTCTCTGATTATAATAGCATTATATTGCAAGCCATTTGAATATTAAAAATCATGAACAGCCTCAGCAATGAAGTGAGATTCTCAACAACCTAATGAGACACTGTTTCAAGACATATAAGAAAAGTTCTGGAGGCATAGCATGGAGGTAAAATGCCCCTGAGTTGAATTACCAGTATAACCCCCCCACACACACACACACACACACACACACACACACACACACACACACACAAACAGGCAAGTCTTCAGTCCAGTCACACAGATTATAGATGTCCTCCTTTGGGCCTATTTCTTTCCACTGATTCCATTACTCTCTTTTGAAAGCATGTACGTAGTATATATGTTTTTACTTGTATTTTACTCACAATCACAACATTTTCCTAAGTAACATTTTCAGTATATATCGTTTAAATTGCTCTGCAATATTCTATTTTTATCAATGGCTGTATTTTTAGTGTTCTATGTATTTATATATTTATTTTACTTCCAAATGACCTCAGGATGAACATGACACTGGCTAACTACCAATCTTGTTTGACTTTCCTTCCCGGCACAGAGAACGAGTACACTGCTCTGCTTCCTCTGCAGCTCCTGTGGACACAAGAGTGAATTCTTTCCAAGGGAATGTGAGCAGAAGTGACACAGAGACGCAGGAAGCTCCCAAGGCTTGCCCAGGATCACTTCTCACACGGTGTTCAGGCTCTTCCCTTCTCTGCCGCCCGTGTGACAATAAAAGGTGAGCTTGGACACTTGGGGAACACAGAAGAGCATCTTTTGGGTTGTTTCTAAATGGTTGTGAAAAAGAAAATCCCTCATTCTGCTGCCTTTAATTGCTACATGAATGAGGTATAACACTATTACTATTTTGAGCTGCTGAGTTTTGGGGTTAATTCTTTTTAGTGCTATCATAATCTTAACTAATAGGGACAGTGGCATTTGAAAGGAGGTACTACTCTAATAAAAGCACAAAATATATGGAATCAGTATTGAGTAGTGAGGAAGCTAGCCATCGCAGGATGGGGGATAGAGATCTGGTGACACTGCAGTAAAATATGTTTCCTACTCTCACCAGAGACCACCTACAAGCAGATCAGGAGCTTCCAGCGCCTGTGGCTCTACAGAAAGAGACTGGAAGACACAGTTTTGTGACTTGTGTTGGTTGTCACCATATTCTATTAGGAAGGTATTAGAAGGGGAAAAATGAGTTTGTTAATAGCTGGATGAGTTTCAAGCAGAAATAATTAAAAAAAAAACAAGCCTAGTGTGGGAGTACACACCTGTAATTTTAATACTTAAAAGGCTAAGGCAGGAGGATTGCACTTTCAAGGCCAACCTAAGCAACTTAGTAAGACTGAAAATAAAATATAAATATAAAAACAGGGCTGAGAGTATAGCTTGTAAGTAGAATGCCCTTGGGTCCAATCTTTAGTACTCAAAAAACATGAATAAATAAATTGAATAAAAATAAATAAAGAGAAGAAATTTAGAGCACCTCCAAAAAAAAAGGAATAAAAAGAACCCAGAAAAAGATTAAAAGTGCCTTTCAAGCGGGGCATGGTGGCACACACTTGTAATCCCAGTACTTGGGAGGCTAAGAGAGGAGGATCGTGGTTCATAGCCAGCCTTAGCTACTTAGTGAGGTCCTTTATAACTCAGTGATATGCTGTTTCAAAATAAAGAATAAATAATAGAGCCGGGCATGGTGGTGCACGCTTGTAATCCCAGCATTTGGGAGGCTGAGACTGGAGGATCGTGGTTCACAGACAGCCTCAGCTATTTAGTGAGGCCCTCTGCAACTTAGTGAGACCCTGTCTCAAAATAAAGAATAAAAATTGTGCGGGGGGGGGGTGTAGCTTGGAGGTAGAATGCTCCTGAGTTCCATCCCTGTACCTTAAAAAAAATAGCCTTTCAGTAAAGGCCCTGTGCTAAAATTGAATTAAGAGCAAACTCTTCTTTCCTAAACTGAACAGCCTCAAAGATACTAGCATTAAATCATGTATATGTGAGTGATGCATGGAGATGAGGAGGCTAGGGGAGAAGTTAGGGTTAGCAGTGATGCTTGTAAAAGCACTGGGGTGAGCTTCCTGGCATGTGAAACTGAGCGGGAGCAACTAGATTAGAAGCCTACTAAGTAAAAACTTACCACCAAAAAAAAAAAAAAAAAAAAATCATGAGAGCCTTTGACTTCTTAAATCCCAGAATCAACCCTGAGCCCCCAAACATGACCCCAAGGGGACAGAGAAGCTTCTTATCAAAAGCAGAATCAGAATCAAGGGGCAGCACTTACTTCCTCTAAGCAGTGTCTTCAGAATTCTGCCCCAGTACGAGTGCTATAGACCGGTGTTTACAATCATTCCTTTTTGAAATAGGAGGGCTATTTTTCCTTTGGAAGCTATCAAAAACACTGACGGTGAAAGGGAATGAAGAACTGATAAGTGATACAGTGTGGATGAATTTCAAAAGCATACTAACTGAGTCAGGCACAGTGATGCATGCCTGCGATCCCAGTACTTAGAAGGCAGAGACAGCAGGATCACATGTTTTAAGGCAGGCACTGGAAACTTAATGAAACCCTGTGTGGGAGCTCAGAGAGAGAATATGCTGGCAGTGACAGCATGACACTGCACAGCCACTGACACACATGTATCCAGCACAGTTATGCCCACAATTGTACCATGCGATCCCCTCACAGCTGTGCATGGTCGCTGGTGCCCCACACTGTTGTAAGTATGAGCACCTCCCATGTAATAGCAGGTGCCCACATATCTCGTGCATATCCATTGCATATAATTACGTGCAGTGATTAAGCAAAGTATAACACAATGTGCAATGACTAAGCAAAGTATAACACATGAGCGCACATCCCACTGATGTGGGTGTGCAGCATTTTGTGGAGAACCCTATACAAAGATCAGTTCTGCAGAATAAAGTTGCTGTTTGTTCTCCTCTAGATGGCAGCCTCCCATGTGTTCTTACTGCTGGGGATTTTATCGCCTGCAACCACAGCTGGCCCCTGACTGGGCCCTTGACATCGTGTTTCAAAATAAAAATATTTTTTTTAATAAATGGGCTCAGGATATAGATCACAGATAGAACACCCCTAGATTCAATCCCTAATACCACACAACACACACACACACACACACACACACACACACACACACACACACTATGCTAAATGAAAGACACCAAAGACACAACATGTATGATTCCATTTATATAAAATGTCCAATTAAAGCATAGCTACCGATGCAGAAAGTAGTTGCCTGAGCAAGATGAATGATTACAAATGGACAGAATGCCTTTTTAGGGAAGCTGAAAGTGATCTAAAACTATACATTTACTTAAAAACATGGAATTATATACATAAAACAAGTAATTTTATGGAATCTTAGAAAATTACATCTCAAAAAATCTTTTTTTAAACCAGTGCTGGTGAACATGGAGCAAAACAAGCACCTTAATACACAGTAAGTTAAATTTGGCATGAGCTTTTTGGAGACATTTATTAATGCAATTAATGCATATCCAAATTTGAAGTGTTCACCAGGCGTGGTGGCGCACGCTTCTAATCCCCACGCTTGGGAGGCGGAGACAGGAGGATCGCGCTGGTTCGGAGCCAGCCTCGCTGGCTTAAGAGACTCTGTTTCCACATAAAAATGTTAAAAAATAGGTCTGGGAGTGTAGCCCGTGGGAGTGTATCCCGGAGGTAGAAGGGCTTCCAGGAACCCCAGTACCACCAAAAAAAAAAATGAAGTGTTTGTATTTTCTTACATAGCAATTACACTTATTACACTTCTTGAAGTTTATTCTCAGAAAATAATTGGATTCATGCTATAAGTCTGTTTCTTGCAAAGTTGCTTGCAATATTGAATGATTGAAACAAATATCAGTCACAAAGGGATGAAATATATTAGGACACATTCAAATGTTGACAGACCTACAAGAAAGGTCTTTCCAAGTAAAATTATCTAACAACAACAAAATGCACTTCAAGCATGGTGTTTATGGCATAGAGTTATGAATTTTTTAAAAAATATGGGGTTATGCTATGATCTGAATGTTTTTGTGCCCCACAAACTTGTATATGTAAACCTAATCACAAAATATATGGTATTAAGAAGTAGGGATTTGGGTGGTGATTAAGTCATCTGGATGGTGGGGCTCTCCAAGGAACCATTAGTGCCCTTGATAAGTGGCCTCCGTAGTTGCCTTAAGCTTTATCTATATAAACTCAAAGAGAGATGTGCTGTTTCTATGATTCCTACCAGGAATTAAAGGCAGAGAGACTTTCTAAATTTTCTTTATATGAGAAAGTAAATATATAAGAAATTTGAACATGAGATAGTCTGGGAGAAATAAATGTGACCCTAAGAGCTGTTTCTTACAGTATTTTACAAACACGTGTGCTTAAGAGATTTGTGACATTTGTTGATAGATGCTAAAGTCCAAAGTAAAGTATCCTTCTGTACATAGATCAATTGGCTCTAGGATAAAAATGCATAAATATATTAGTCCATGAATCACTATTTTCTGAAAGGACTAGTGCCTTTGTGGGGGCATACAACAGAAGAAAAATCATTCCTTTAAGAGGAAATTGTGTAGAGCTGCTCTGGTGTTAAGCAGCAGGAGAAAAAGCCATGTTAGAGAGGGCTGCGTTGCAGCTAATTTAAAAAAAAGAGCAAAACTAGTGTATTGTTAGGGATTCTAAATCCCAGATCATGTAAACATCCATAGAAATCTATGAATTGAAAACAACAAAACCTGAATTGAGAGGTGAATGACAAATGGATAATTAGACATTATTTGGAACCAATGAATATTCATGGCAGAAAATATGGTCGTTGTGAGAAAGGAAGAACAGTGTATGTTTGTGAGGAAGAAACATTTGACTGTGAAGCATGGGTCTTTAATTGCCTGAAAAATAGAAAATACTGGAGCTACTTGAGAAATAAAACAGTGAACTCTGTTTAATATAAGAAATTATGATTCCTTTGAGTCATTCTATAAAAAGGAAGACTAAAGTCTTGTCTTATAGATTAATACGAAGCTATGCTAAGTAATTATACAGACAGCATTTAGAATTGTATTATCATTTCCAACAGGTTACCATTTCCCCTTAGCTTAAATATCTAGTAGAAGTAGCATACATTTGACTGGGACATATGTTGTAGAATCTTTGAGATCAGATGCCATTTTAAAACTTAGACTCAAGTAGGGGAAGCAGTTGTGAGAGAGGGAATTCCAAGACTCAAGGGACAGCCAAAGGCCAGGCATCCCATAGCCAGTATTTCTGCCCCTTTGTGGTATCATGTACTTACCCTCTTTCTCCAATGTTATTTTGGCCTGTTGGACAATGGTACACAGCTTTGGCTGCACGTCGAGGTCACCTGGGGAATTTGAAAGTGTGCTGCCTAGATCTCAGTGCTAGGGCGTCTGACTTAATTGGCCTTTGTGTGGCTTGGACATCAGGGCTCATCCGAGTGCCGAGGTGATGCTAACGCACAGCTGAGGTGTAAGTCATGGCTGTAGTTGGCAGTTTTCATAGTGCATAGCAGGGCTATATTCAGGAGGCTCTAGGGGAGAATCGGTTTCCTTGCCTTTTGCAGATACTAGAGGCTCTATATCACTTGGCCTTCTCCTCCATCTTCACCAGCAGCAGTGCAGCATCTTCAGAGCGCTCTCTCACTTGGATCTAAATGTCACATCTTCTCTTTTCCAACCCATCACCCTCGCTCTCATAAGGATCTTTGTGATTACATCAGGTCCAAATACTCTAGAACAATCACCCACTTCAAGGTCTTTCTTAGTCTTATTTGTAAATTGCCATGTAAGGCAGCTTATTTATAGAGTCTGGGGATTATGATGTGGACATATTTGAGTGGTTGTTATTTGTCCTATCACACATATCAAGAGACAAAGGAAGAGTGTATTAGTCAGCTTTTTGTCACTATAATGAAATACCTGAGGAAATCCACAGCTAAAGAGAAAAGGCTTACTTTGGCTCACAGTTTTGGAGGCTCAAGTACATAGTTGGTCAGCCCTGTTGCCTCAGGCCTGTGGTGAGGCAGCATGGTGGTAGGAATGTAGGGTGGTACAAGGCCGCTCACCTCCTGGCCAAGAAGGGAAAGCAAGAAAGAGGAAGAGACTAGGGTTCCATGCTCCCAGTGACCTAAAGATCTCCCAGCAGGCCCCGCCTCTTAAAGGTTTTACCACTTTCCAATAACACCAAGCTGGGGACCAAGCTTTTTACTCATGGTCTTCGGGGACATTTCATATCCAAACTATAACTGTAGGGAACATTTCCTGATGAGATTCTGGGGACTAGATGAAGTGGAGAATTGAAAAGTAACTTCGTAGGGATATCCACAGTAAATTTAAAATTGTTAGAAATCATCTGGGCATTTGTAAAAGTGCACATTCCCAAGCCCTGTCTCTAGATATTCTAGTTCCGGAGATCTGTGATTCAGCTTGGACGCTGCCCTCGATGTGCGCATGCTCACATCCCCCTCACTGGCAGCACTCTTAGCAGTAGCGCGGGGCAGGTAGTCCCCAGATCACACCTGCAGAAGCTGGAGTGAGAAAAGAAATGAGCCCCAGACAGCTCTACAGAAGCACCATGATAAACTCCGAGCAACATCAACATTTCTGGGGAAGCTGGGCCTGGTAAAGCATGTTTGTAGCTCCAGTACTTGAGTCTGAGATGGGGGGGGGGGGTTACAAGTTCAAAGCCAGTCTCAGCAAATTAGTGAGAACCTTAGCAAATTAACAAGAACCTATTTTAAAATAAATAAAAATGTAGTCATGGTAGTGCATGCCTGTGATCCCAGTACATAGGAGGCTAAAACAGGAGAATCACAGATTTGAGGACAGCTTTAGCAATGTAGTAAGATTCCAAGTAATTTAGGGAAAGTCTGTCTCAAAATAAAATAAAATAATAAAATAAAATAGGGCTGGCTGAGAGAGTAGCTCAGAGGTAGAATGCCCATGGGTTCATCTGAGAAAAGAAAGAAAGGAAGGAAGAAAGGAGAAATAAAAGGAAGGAAGAGGGCTGAGGGTCTAGCTTGGAGGTAGATTGACCCAAGTTTCAATCTCCAGTAATTTACCCCACCCCCCACTTAAAAAAATGCTGGAAGAATGTTACAGCTTTCCTGAGTACCACTCTGGGGTTCCAGGGATCTAGAGAAGGCAGAAGCCTGTGTTTTTAAAACTCCTCCAGGTGACTGATGGAGCACCTGGTCCAGCCTCCAGAGCATCCTCAGTATCCCCATCAGTTACCTTATCAGCTGTGACCAGGGGAACTGCCTGTTTCACCAGATGGTAGTTCCTCTGACCCATAGGTTTGTTGTTCATGGTTTAAGCTACATGTGACTAACTGTGGTCCAAAAATATTAAATGCAAAATTCCCGAAATAAACAATTTTTAACCTTTAAATTGTGTGCCATTCTGGGTGGCATAAAATAATCTCTCAACATCCCATTCCATCCCACCCAGGATGGAATGTATACATACATGCATACATTTCCACATTTTCATTTTAATATTATTTGAATCATTTCTTTTGGTGGTAAAATTGTTCACCCATTTTTCATGTTTCTGTTGAACTTTTGCTCTTGTGCTGCTATCCAGCACAGATACTGCTAACTTTTGGTTTATTATGACCAAAAGTTATTGGTCGTGTCACACTTAGTTTTGACTATTTATAGAAGTAGTTAATATTGTGTGATTGTCTGAAGATAGATATAAATGTTTCAATAGTTTATAGCAATAGATCTATCTTTGGTCCAATTCCCATTATTGATGTTCTTGGAAGCAGTATATATGTCTACTGGGATTTTTAGAAAATTAGATTCTGATCTCTTTTATATTCATTCACATATTCATCTATGGGGATTTTTTTTTAATTTTTTCTAACCAGCTTTGAAACTTAAGCCAGTGCAATGTTAATTTTTTTGGATCTAATTCTTCCCAGATGGGTGGTGAATAAATAAAAGTCAATTTCCTCTACACTCAGGCATTTAAAGTTGTGTTTAAGGGCAACTTTAATTAAATTCTCTTTCCAAATATGGATGTAGTCAGAGACGGAAGGTATAGAAATATTAAAATTTTAGAAAAGATTACAGAGAAATTTTTTTCAAGGAAAGAGAATATTGAACTTCGGCAGTAGAAGTAGGGAGGTTTTTTTTATGGTTGGGTGACGGATTAGAGAGTAACGTATAGAATAAAAAAACGCAGCGGTCCGTCCCCTCCCCCCTTATCCACGTTTTTTTCTTTCTGTGGTTTCAGTTACCTGTGGTCAAGTGTGATCTGAAAATATTGTGTGGAAAATTCCAGAAATAAGCAATTCCTAAGTTTTAAATCATATGCCATCTTGAGTAGTGTGATGAGAATCTGCACCATTCTGCTGTGGCCTGCTGGGAACACGAATCACCCTGTGTCTGGGATGTCCACACTGTTTACACTACCTGCTCAGTAGTCATGTAGTCACCCTTCTGGTTTTCAGACTACCTGCCTCAAAACTACAGTTCTTATATTCATGTGACCTTTGTTTTTGTTTATAATAGCTCCAGAGTGTAAGAGGAGCAATGCCGCAGCTCTGATATGCCAAATAGAAGCTGTAAAGTGCTTTCTTAGGTGAAGAGATAAAATTTCTCAATTTAAGGAAATAAAAAAATGCCATCTACTGAGATCTGTGGTAAGAACAAATCTGTGAAAATGTGAAAAAGGAAAGAGAAATAGGTGCTAGTTTTGCTGTCTCACCTCAAATTGCAAAAGTTACAGCCTTGGTTCAGGAAAGGTGCTTAGTTAAAATGGAAGAGGCATTAAATTTAGAGGTGGAAGACATGAACAGAAAATGTGTTCCAACTGACAGAGATGTGTTGTGCCAGAAAGCACTGCACCCTGTGAAGACTTGAGGGACCCCCAGAAACAAGAACACCAAGCCTCTTTCTGCAAGTGAAGGATGCTTGCACAGATTCCACAACAGATTTAGATTTAAAGATATAAAAAGACTGGAGAAAGAGGGAGAGAAAGAGAAAAGGGGGAGGGGAGAGAAAGAGAGATAGAGAGGATTGAACTCAGGGTATTCTACCACTGAGCGACATTTTTGATCTCTAAATGTGTCTAATTTATAACCATTATCATTGATATTTGTGTAGGAAAAAACATGGTATACATAGGATTTGTATGATCCTTGGTTTTAGGCAGCTACTGAGGTGTGTATAGGGGGGAAGGGTTGCTGTATTCAATAAATGATTCTACTAGCTAACATTCTTTTTCTTTGTGACAGATTAATTATGTATCAAGTTAATTCCTTATTTTTGTATTCCCTAATGCCTTTCTCAGAGCCTGACACACAGTGGGTACCCAGGAAAGGTGTTTGACTATATCTGTGGCTCTCGGAATTGGCTTTGCACCAGAACCACCTGCAGGGCGTGTGGTGTGGAAACACAGGTTGCTGGGCTGTCCCTGAGCATGAGACTCTGACTTGGTGGGTCAGGGCAGGCCCAGTTGTTCCCAGATGCTGCTGGTGCCGTGGATGTGAGGACCAAACCTGGAGATCACGGGGATAAATCAAGTTTGAGTTGTTAAAGCTCTAATCCTTTTCTTACAAATTGAGCATTTTTATGTGTGGTTAAGGGATTTCAGACTTTCCCAGTTTTTGAGTTGCCCTTACTTTTTTTTTTATCATTTCTATTTTTTTCCCTTTAAAATTTTATCTTCCAGAAATTGAAAAAGAAAAATCATATTTCTCCAGTAATAGCTGTTCTATAATGTTTTATTGTTTATTTCTTCTCTACATGTGAATTCTCTAGAGACAAAACAATTGAAAATATCTGGGGGAATTCCTGTGGATGAAGATTGTTTCAAACTTCTAACTTCAGCACCGCAGATAGACAATATAACAGTAAATTATATTTTCTTCACCTGAAGTTTACAGTGTGGTTTGCATTTCTGCTTGTTTGGTTAGTTTATTATTTATTTATCTTTGTCATGCTCCTTAAAGTGGATAGAAGTGTTTATAAGAAAGGAAGATAGTCATATACACATTATGGATTTAGTCACTGCTGGAAACAACACAATTAAGAACACAAGGACGACTGTGTGATTTGTACCATTTGCTTCAGACTTGTTAGTGAATATTTTTATTACAGAAATAAACATAAAATTCATCCAGTATATATTTTCAGGAAGCTAATTTCTTTGAAAGAATAGCTGGATTTTCTCCCTCTATATTTGGAGATAACACAAAGGGCATTGATAGCCCTTATATCTTTCTCCTAAGAGATCATACATCGGGATCATACCTAGGGTACTGAAACATAGAGATCATACACAGTATTGATAGCTCTTAGATGTATGTATATTTTTGACCTAAGAAATACTTTTTTTTAAATGTAAGTATATCTTTCCTTCCTTATTAAAAATCATGTTATACATTTCTCATAAAACAACCCTGATGTTTGGATCAGCCTTGCAGACAGCCTTACGTCTTTGAATCTAGATGTTGTAACATTTTTCGGGTGGCAGAGTAATAAAAAGTATTGACTTTTATTTATTGTATTCCCATGAAAAGACTGTATAAATGGATTTATAGGATAGGAGATTACTAAAAAATATTTTTATAGGGCTGGAGACTTTAATCTTGTATATGGTGCTGAATTTGAGTGTCTTGCTGGGCTGAAAGGAGGCATCTTATAAGCAAAGACCTTCTCTACATAATGGAGTCTTGGAATGAATGCTCTTGTGTGGCTATTTGTCATCAATAACATTTTATTGAGTGGTCACCAATTGTCCAGCACTGTATTGGATCATTTTCTCTCTTGAAAGTTTTCTCTTTTTTACCTTTTACATGGTTCTTAAAGATTAAAAAAAAATTGGTCCAAATTAAAAAAAAAAACACTTCTCTGTTTTCATGATCCAAAATAGACATGTTCAAGATTCCACATTTATCAAGGTTCCATTTGCACATGATAAAAGGCATTAGATTTTAAGTGTATAATCATATCAATTTTAGAGGCATCCATTCCTGCCATGCACATCCTTGTCAATCAAGATACAGATATTTTCATAATCATGAAAGCTGCTTTCAAACCCCTTTCCAAACAGAACCTCTTCCAATCTCAAGTAACTGGTACTCTAATTTTTTTGGTACGCACTCCCTTGTATCTGGGTTCTTTCACTTGACATAATACGTTAGAGCTTCATCCCTGTTGTGTGTGCCAGCATGAGTGGTATTCCAATGAGAAAGATATAGGCAGATTTGCTATGTCCCACTGAGATTTTCCCAACAGAGTGAGAGTGCAGACATGATCTAAGAGCTATCCTCTAGCTATTTCTTCCAGTTGCTGCAATTTAAAATGTAATGTTCAAGCTATTTTTCCTTGAAGTGCAAATCTTAGCTTTTCTTCATCAGAAAGGAGGGGTTCCACTATTAGAATCTCATCTTAGTAAGTCAGATTTTAAATATGGGGGTAGAAGGCCTGGGATTTATTTTTTGAACAGTTTTTATTGGTGCACTGTAATTATACAGCACAATGAGATTGAAAATGATATGTCTACATGCACAGACGTCACTCGGGATCTGACCCCATCCTTCTCACCTCCCTCCCCATCCACCTTAGTGTTTGGTAGTAGCATCTTCATATATGAATATAACATTATTTGATCAGTTTCCTTCCTAATGCCTCCTTTTCCCCTTTCTTTTCTCCTTCCAACCCCTTTCCACTAGTCTACTGGTCTTTTTCCTCTTTTCTCTGAAGCCTCTTTTCTTTCCTATTTTTCTCTCTATTTTTCACAGATGAAAGAAAAAATGTACAGCCCTTGACTTTCTGAGACTGGCTGAACTCAGCACAATACTCTCAATTTCCATCCGTTTGCATACAAACGGCATTTATTTTATTCCTTATGGCTGAGTAAAGCTCCATGGTGTATAGATACCACATTTTCACTGCCCATTCATCTGTCGACAGACACCTAAGTTGGTTTCGTAGTTTGGCTATTGTGAATCGTGCTGCTGCAAACATGGGTATGCAAGTACCACTCCAGTGCTCTCATTCTTTTGGAAAGATACGGAGGAGCGGTGTAGCTGGGTCATATTCTGGTTCCATCTAGTCTTTCAAGAATACTCCATATAGATCTTCACAGTAAGACCTGGTATTTCTATTGTACTCTGTTTAAGATACTAAGACATTTAGGATTTAGGACATTAAGAATTGACACTATCACTTTAAGCAAATATTTTGTGAATATACAGGGTTGAGTAAAAGGCTATGAGACTGAGAGAGTGCCAAGTGGCTCCCAGTAATTGCACTGATGGATTGTAGCAGGCAGCAGACCGTGTGGCCTGAAGGGACCAGGCGTGCTGGGGGCCAGGCCTAATTGATGAGATAGAGGCTAGGAAACGAGGGAGTTGCTTCACTTTTCTGTGCTAGAAAAGAGGTGTGTGGGCTAGAACAGAAGAGAGAGGTAAGAGGAGAAAAGAGCAAGCCTCTGTCAGTTTAGGGTGTCTGTAAGAGGGAGAAAGAGATTGCAGTTGACCCCAAAGCAGAACCATAGCTTTCTTGATTCTCTTTGCTCAGCATCCTGTACCTGCTGCCTCCCCGGGGGGTGGGAGCTTTACCTGCTTGTTTATTCTCTGTTGCTTCCCAGAAGAAATGTGAGTCAAGTTCAGGGCCAAGAGAGCAGCAAATCAGTACCTGAGTCACAGGTTGAGAAACAGCCCAGAGAAATCGCGTCTTCCCTCCCATAGGGTGGTGGGCGCTTAGATGCCAACCTGATAAGAACAAGGTAAACAGCTGCTGTAAGCCATCTGATGGGACTGAAAATAGCAGGCTGGTGACACATGCTACACAGTGAAATGTGAGGATGGTCTGAGGGCTGGGAGGGAAGCAGAGACTTTTTATTTAGGCAATTTGTTCTTTTTCACAGCTTAGTTTTATTTAAGTGCCAAACAGCTATGAAACGTGTCCATCACTGCAGCGAAGTGTCGGGCTATCTTGTGTTTGCAGCAGCTGCTCAGACACTGCATAGATAAACATATGTCTCATATTTCATCTGTCATTGTTCAGTGTGTCTTCAGAACTATCTCCTGGGCTGCCACCACTGCCCAATAGCCCCAGAGGGTGGGGCTCAGAGCATCTCTGCTACCCAAGGCCAACAGGTAAGTGCATCCTCATTTGCCGCTCCCAGAGGCCCTTCCCTCCTCTCGTCTCAGGGACTGGGAGGGGGAGGGAAGATGAACTATCAGAAGACATCTTGACCATGGACCTAGCCACCCCTTTTCTCTTCTTCAAGAGAATGCTTTTACCTGTTCTTAGGTCCATTGGGAAGGAGGCAAAGAAATCTTTGCCTTCATTCAGTGGCCATAGTAGTCATATTGACATTGTTATACTTTAATATACCATATTGATATTATTTTGAAACAGTTGCATATATATTCCATTTATAAATTAGGAAGTATGCTAACGTTAAGATTTTTAAGAATCACAATTTTCACTGTAAGAAAATAGAGATAGAAGTCCACAAGCTTAAAAAAGCAGGTTACTTTTAGTCAGGCACAGCTGCTCATGCCTGTGATCCCAGTACTTGGGAGGCTAAGATAGTAAGTTTGCAAATTTGAGGACAGCCTTAGAATTTAGAGTGAGGGCCTCCGCAACATAGCGAGACCCTGTTTCAAAATAAAACATAAAAAAAGGGCTGTGGGTATAACTCAGAGGTAGAATGCTCCTGGGTTCAATCCCAATTACCACAAACGTTAATAATTTATTTATTTAGCTAAATAAATAATAAAGGCTGGGGGAAAATAGCCCAGAGATAGAGTTTCTCTGGATTTTAAAAAAAAGCAGGTTACTTAATTTGAATTTGAACCATTTGAAGACTGGAAATTTGAAGTGGAAATTTGATTGTGATATATCAAATATTCAAATATATATGAATTTTCAATATAATGATGAATTCATAATGTTCCAAAAATGTTTAGAAAGACCCAGAAACAAAACAAGTCAGTAACATAGTAATGAGAATGGTCTCTGAATAGTGTTTCCTACTCAGTAGAACCAGTGATTCTTGGAACCAGTGATTTCTCTCCACCCTGATTTCAGGTGTGGAGAGAAAAAAGACAAACCCAGACTGGATCATCTAATTATTCTGGAAAGTAAAGTGGACAACCTGGCCACATAAAAGAATAAAAATGGCATTGGTTGAAACATGCTAGTTAAATAAAAGTGCATGGATCTACAATTATATTCAGAAAAGAAGCCAAAGCAACAGACAGTTCCTGTCTGTCTTGGAGCTAGTCTATCAACGTTGTACTCTAAATGTTAGTCATTGAAAAAAAATAAGTCTTGGTCTGCCTTTCCTTTGAAAAATTCTATGTTCAATTACAAAGTATGCTAGTCAAGAAGGCTTTTCATAGAAGTATTCCAGCTAATAGATGTAGGAAGAATGACAGAATTAGAAAAGTCACCATATACAACATTAATGAAATAATTGATTAGGAAACAAATATCAATGGATGATAAAACTAATAAATATTAGTGAGGAACTGGACATTGTGTGGGAACCAAAGGGCCATTCAATAACTTTACAGTCACCAGCTGATCAGTCCTCTCATTATTAAGGGCAAGACAAATGGACGTTATATACTTCCCAATGTGATGTAACATGATGTGCACGGTATTACCAGTGGAGCATCCCTGTCAAAAGGGGTAGCCGTGAGCCAGGCGTGATGGCGCACGCTTGTAATCCCCCACTTGGGAGACTGAGACAGGAGGATCACACAGGTCTGAAGCCAGCCTCAGCTACTTAGTGAGGCTCTCAGCAACTTAGTGAGACCTTGTTTCCAAATAAAGTATAAAATAGGTCTGGGAGTATAGCCCGGAGGTAGAAAAGCCCCTCCCTGGGTTCCACCTCCAGTACTATACACACAAAAAAGTAGCCTTGAATCTAATCAAATCTTTTTATATAACTTCTAGGTTACAGAAAAATAAGAGTTAGGAAGTAGGTTGAAGAAAAAAATTCTGTAAAATCCAGAATCTTATGGGACAATGGCTCAGTCCATTGCAAAAGCTGCTGCTTGAGAAAACAGTGATAGGTGAGATAGACATGTGAGACAAAAAGAGACTTATGAGACAGACGGTCTCAGTAGCAGCAACAAAAGCTTTCCTTTTGCTTATGTCTACGCCTTGAATTTGTGTAGCTAATCTTTTTTTTTTTTTTTTGTAGCAGAGATTGAACCCAGAGCATTCTACCTCTGAGCTACTCCTCATCTCTGTTTTACTTTTTAATTTGCAACAGGATCTCATTAAGTTACTGAAGTCTTCACTAAGTTGCTGAGGCTGGCCTCAAACCTATGGTGATCCTCCTGTCTCAGCCTCTCAAATAATGAGATTACAGGTGTGCCCCCACTGCTTTGGCTTGAATTTGCATATGTATTTTAGAAAGAAAATGTGGTTAGTTTGTGGACTAATGTGCCTCTACTCACTTGTGAAATGTTCAGCTGACCTGTTATTCCTGCATTACTTCCCAAATTCTCCACTCTTTCCTTTCCACTACCCCTGAAATCCTAAGAGGACAAATTCATGCTACTGAAAGCACATTTGGGGCTTAAACAGCCAGAAACTCAAAACAGAGCTTGTCAGAGGTAGTCGTGAATTCTGGGGTCATAGAATCAAATGCTATAATAAAACCCAAATAATTTTGTGGCCAATAATAGTTATGGCTACATATGCTGAGATAAAAGTAATCAAATCTTATCCTCTGTGATGGAAATCAGTTGCTGTACTGTGCAGGACTGTGCTGCAGGGGTCTAAAAAGAAATTTCCCCCTAACTGTGTATAGAATATTAATAGTTGATTAGAGCTCTCTTTCTCTCTGTATAGCAAATATAAGTAGCTGTAATGGGAACAGTGGTCCAAAATGCTTGCCTCATTTAATCAGGATCTTCTCTTTAAAATTCAGAACATGTTCATATACGTGTGTGAGTCCACCCAATTTCATTTAACTTTGAGTCACCCTCACTGTCAAAATTAGTCTGATTTGTTTTTACCAATTTTATATGGACCAGTTTCTTACTGAATCATAGCTGTGTGTGGAACAGTTCCAAGTTAGTAGTAGAGATTAAATACCCTTAAACCTCAGGAAAAATATTAGAGCATAAAGTAAACTTAATTGTGAATAGACTCTCACCTACCTAGTCAGGGATTGGTGCTTCTTTCTCCTTCTTCCTTCTACTCACCCAGATCCCTACGAGAAGCTTAATAATTATGATTCTCTTCAGAGAAAGATGCAAACATGAAAAAAATCAGTCTATGATTTCAGAGAGTTGCTGTCAACTGTGGCAGAAGTGTCTTCCAAAGGCCACATGATAGGTCCCGTCACATACTCTCCGCAAGAAGACTCGCTGCCCTCCCTCCGTCTGGTGGTTCAGTGGTCCTTCTCTTGCTTCTTGATAGTCCTTAGTGATTAGCCAAACCGAAAGAATGTGGTGGAAGTAATCATCTGGGACTCCAAGGTTACATCATAGGAAGGTTTGCAGCTTCTACCGGGACGTTTAGAACACCCATTCTTGGAACACACTCTTTTAACAGAGATGCCATATTGTAAGGTTCACAAACAACGAGGAGAAACCACATGTGACCGCCTGACTAGCACGCTGGGCTCACAGTTAGCAAGGGCTTCGGCTGCCAGCCCTGGGAGGGAGCCTTCTTGGACAGTCAGACCAGGGGAGGCAACAGCTGACTCTAATCCCTGCCAACATCTGACCGCAGCTGCTAGACTGATGCCATTCTGGAACTGCTCACCTAAGGGGAATCAACTCACGGAACCCTGAGAGGTAATAACAAATGGCTGTTTTAAGACACTGAGTGTCTTAAATCATGGGGGTGATTTGTTATACAGCAACAGAACTGGAACATCCACTATCCCCTGTTGAGAACCACCGCTCTTCCTGTCTTACTAAGAAAGAACAAAAGTAACGTTTTATTGTTTTAGCTAAAAACTCTTACGTACAATACTAGCTGCATTTTTGTATAGCTTATAAAAATTACTACCTAATTTTTTTTTTTTTTTTGGTGGTACTGGGAATGGAATCCAGGGGCCTTCTACCTCTGGGATACACTCCCAGACCTATTTTATATTTTATTTGGAAACAGGGTCTCTTAAGCCAGCTGATGCTGGCTTCAAACCTGCATGATCCTCCTGTCTCAGCCTCCCAAATGCGGGGATTACAAGTGTGCGCCACCACGCCCGCCATACTACCTAAATTTTTATAGTATTTACATAGGTTATGATTTGAGGGGATTTAGTTTCTTAGTTAATTTTCAAAGCAATACTAGTGCATGGCTGTTTGATTGTATTCTTACTACTGCAAGTGATTCTTAAAATATGTGGATACTATTCTACATGGATTCGGATGATTATTAAATACTGCAGAATGCAACACTGTAGTCCCCCACCCCCACCTGCCATCTCTCCTCTCTCCTCTTTTTCCTTCCTTCTCTTATTTTCCCTTTTCTCCCCTCCACACCCTGTTTACATATATATAAACCACACAGATTACTCACATGTGGTTAATATCTTCAGTCTCCTTCTGCCTACATCTGACTACCTTGTTTTTAATACAAAGTGGCATCAAATAGAAAAAGAAAGAACTTTTGAAAATGATGATTCAGCTGGGCATGGTGGATATGTGCCTGTAGTCCTTGTACCTGGGAGGCTGATACCTGCAGGTTTGGACCAACCTCAGCAACTATGCAAGACTTTCAACAACTTAGTGAGACTCTATTTCAAGATAAAAAAAATATAAATAAGGGCTGGGGTGTAGCTCAGAGGTACAATGCCCCTGAGTTCAATCCCTACTGTCACAAAAAAAGAGAAGAAAATGATACCACGTGTGCTTTGATTCAGAAATTCTACTTTCAGAGTATTTTTCCTTAGAAATCATTGGTTAATTTACATAAAGATGGAGTTATGAGAGCATTATGTTAAGTGAGATTAGCCAAGCACAGAAATTGAAAGCTCATATGTTGTCTTTAAAATGCATGAGCTAGGGAGTATTTAGGATACCAGAAGGATTCCAGATAATGGAGGAAAACCTCGGTGGAGCTAGGGAGGAAGTATGCGGAGGATGAAGACTGAAGTTCAGTAATAGAAATACTATCATGGACTGTGTGTACGCATGTGAATATACCATTGTCAGACGAGGCACTTGGTATTGGGAGGGAAGGAAATGGCGAGTTTGGGGGGCACCAAGTACTGTGTGCATGCATGCCATTGTCAACATGATTTACATTATGATGTGATACGATAATGCACCAATAAAAGCAAAAGAAAAAAGAGTTGTAGTTACAAGAATGTTTACCAAAACAAGCCAGGCGTGGTGGCGCACGCTTGTAATCCCAGCATTTGGGAGGCTGAGACCAAAGGATTACGGTTCGTGGACAGCTTCAGCTACTTAGTGAGGATCTTTGTAACTCAGTGAGACCCTGTTTCAAAATAAAGAATATAAAAAAAGGGCTAGGGGTGTAGCTCAGAGGTAGAATGCCCCCACACAAAAATATATGTTTACCAAAACATATGAGAGAAAATTGAAAATAAATCTGCATCAATGAAGGACTTAATAAATAATAATATACCCATGTTTCAGAATACTATACAACATACAAGAGTTAAAATTGGATAAATCTATTCATGTTCATATGGTAAGATATTTAACATATCTTACCAAGTTAAAAAACACTAGAGTTGGACATGGTGGCGCAAGCTTGTAATCCAGCATTCAGGAGGCTGAGACCGGAGGATCATGGTTCGCAGACAGCCTCAGCTACTTAGTGAAGCCCTCAGCAACTTAGTGAGACCCCGTTTCAAAATGAAGAATAAAAAATAGGAAGCCTGGCGTGGTGGTGCACACTTGTAATCCCAGCATTTGGGAGGCTGAGACCAGAGGATCGCGGTTCACTGACAGCCTCGGCTACTTAGTGAGGCCCTCTGCAACTCAGTGAGACCCTGCTTCAAAACAAAGAATAAAAAAAAAAAATACTGGGCAGGGGGAGTAGCTTGGAGGTCAAATGCCTCTGCATTCCATCCCCAGACCCGCAAAAAAAAAAAAAAAAAAAAGGGAAGGGGTCGTAGCTTGGAGGTCAAATGCCTCTGGGTTCCATCCCAAGACCCACAAAAATAGAAACACTAGATATGATGAAATACTTAATAAATAATGATAAAATGTACATCTTTCTATATATATAGAAAACTCTATGATTACGTACTGTTCTTTCAGCAGGAGAGATACCTGAGTGGTGGGACTGTAAGGCTAATTTCAGTTTCTATTTTCAACATTTTATGTCATATTTATTACTTTTACAATGCTAGAAATAATATTTATAGCTTTTAAGTTGAAAGTTGCTGAGAAAGTAGATAATAGCTGCCCTTAACCCCCTAAACATAGAAATTAGTTACTGTGTATGGTGATGTTCTAGTTAATTGAGTTGTTGAAATAATTTTACAATGTATATGTATATCAAATCATCACTTTGTACACTTTGAACATATGCATTTTTACTTGCAATTAGATATTTCAAAAATGTTATAGAAAAGGAAAATTTACAAAATGAAATATAATATAGATTGAAAGCCCTTATTAGTTCTAAGTGTTTTTATTTTTCTGTGTATGAATGGCACAATCTTTCAGTAAACCCATGTCTTCAGATCTAATACATTTTTTTGCAGGTCTGGGGATGGAACCCAGAGGCATTCGACCTCCAAGCTACACCCCTGCCCTTTTTTTTTTATTCTTTATTTTGAAACAGGGTCTCACTAAGTTGCAGAGGTCTCAATAATCTAATACAGCCGGGCGTGGTGGTGCACACTTGTAATCCCTGTGCTTAGGAGGCAGAGACAGGAGGATCTCACAGGTTCAAAGCCAGCCTCGCTGGCTTATGAGACCCTGTTTCCAAATAAAAATGTAAAAATAGGTCTGGGAGTGTAGCCTGGAGGTAGAAGGGTTTCCAGGAACCCTAGTACCATCACCAAAATCATCATCATCATCATCATCATCATCATCATCATCTAATACATTTTTAAGAAATTCTGTTTCACTTATTATACCTGAATAACTTCTTCCTACGATCATATCTCCTATCATTTATGGCTTAGGACTTGTGCTACTGACCACATATATTATTTTTCAAAGATTCCTAAATAAGTATTATAGGTATGTATTTTGCACCCACAGTTGTATGTAAATCCTTCTGTTACTGCCTATTCTTTTTACTATACCATCTTTTATAATCAGTAAATACCAAGTGCTTTCCTGACTTCCTGGGTTAATTTAGAGGTTGTCAAACCATGGTGGGTGGATCAATCAAATTGATCAAACACATGTATTTGTATACCCCACAAGCTAACAATAATTTTGACATTTTAAAATAGCTTATAAAACAAAAATAATAACAACATCTGGTAACTTGTAAAAATTACCTGAAATTGAAATTTCAGTGTCTGTATGCAATGTTTTATTGGAAGGAAGTTGCATTCCTTTGCTTGTTATTGTCTGTGGCTGTTTTCACACTACATCAGAGCTGTGACCAAGACTATGTGGTCAGAAAAGCCTAGAATGTTTACTAGTTTGATCTTTATAGAAATTCATCAGCCCTAGGCTGGGCATGGTGGTGCACGCTTGTAATCTCAGTACTTGGGAGGCTGGGAACAGAGGAACGAAGGTTCACAGCCAGACTCAACTACTTAGTGATGCCCTTCGCAGCTTAGTGAGAGCCTGTTTCAAAATAAAGAATAAAGCTGGGCGTGGTGGCACAGGCTTGTAATCCCCGCGCTTGGGAGGCTGAGACAGGAGGATCGCGCAGGTTCGAAGCCAGCCTTGCTGGCTTAAGAGACCCTGGTTCCAAATAAAAATATAAAATAGGTCTGGGAGTATAGCCCGGAGGTAGAAGGGTTTCCAGGAACCCCAGTACCACCAAAATAAATAAATAAATAAATAAATAAATAAATAAATAAATAAATAAAATAGGGCTGGTGATGTAGCTCAGAGGTAGCATGCCCCTGGATTCGATCCCCAGCACTGCAAAAACAAAACCAAAACAAACAAAAAAAAAATTAAAATGGGACATAGCTCAGAGGTAAAATGCCCCTGGATTCAATTCCCAGACAAAGCAAAAAAAAAAAAATAATAATAATAAAAGAAAAGAAATTCACCAGCCCTGACTCCCCACTTAATATAGTGTAAGTAGCATCAGAAAGGTTCTTTGGGATCATCTGCGGTGGAATGCCTTTTGTAGAACAGTACATGGTAGACTGCGTTGTCCTTCCCAAGTTCCCCTGCTTCTATGTAACAGGATTAGACATCCATCCCCTTGTGCATGTGACATTGCAGTGCCCCAGTAGTGTAGACACAGTATGCATCTTTGTCCCAATGACTTTAGGCTGGGTCATTATGATATGCTTTGGCCAATGGGATATTAGCAGATGTGAAGTGAGTGAGGCTTTAAATATGCTTGCAGAGTTTGGCTTAAGTTTCTGAGCTCCTGCGATCTGCCATGAAGTAGCAGCCATCTGTTCTGGTAACCATCGGCCTCAGCATGCGAGAGATGCAGAGCAGACATGAACTTGAACCAGAGTCAACCCAGCCTGTGCCCAGGCCGGAGAGTGAGAGATAAATGTTTGCTGCTGAGAGTCGCTGAGATCTGGGGATTGTTTGTTATGCAAAGACATGACTAATACCGTGGGGTTCATCCCTCATTATGGTGATATTTGTGTAGCTCTCCTATACCAGAAATGTGGAACTAGAAATCTTATTTGGTTTAGAAAGAAGTGATATGAATTACCCCAGGTAACCTGTAAATGTATTATATTTATACTGCTTTATGAGTACAATCATAAGTTTGAGAAAAGGTTATTTATCTTTTTCACAAATCTAATGCCTTGAAATTGCTTTTTTTGGGTAACTGGTCCAATGTTATGAACGCCTCTTGGTCGTGTGAAGATGAATGAGCTGAACTTCTGTGCTTGTCTGTTCTTCCTCTCCTTTTGGCTGATGCCTGGTGTGCCATGGACTGTCTGTGTGCATTCCTCCTGTCTCAGCCTCCCAAGCACTGGATAACAGGTGTGTGCCACCCCACCCAGCGATAGCTTCAATATTTTCAAGAATACAGGCTTTTACTAGAATGGCTCTCAATTTAGGTAAGTCTGATATTTCCTCATAATTAGAGTCGTGTTCTGTAATTTTATGAGGAATATTAGTGAGTAGTACAGTAAAAATATCAGCACATCTTCGCAGGAGTCATTTGGTGAAGTTGAATTCCTTTACTGGTAATGATAACACTGATTATTTGGTTAGGGTGGTGTATTAGCTTCCCAGGGCTGCTGCTACAAATGACCAGAAATTGGGTGGCTTTAAAACAATAGAGTGACTGTCAGAACTCCCTGTGGCTCATCACTCCAAGCCCCCAATCCTCCAGCTTCACCCAGTTGTCCCTTCCTTCCTTCTGTCCAGTCTTCTCCAATCCCATCTCTCATAAGAATTTTTGTTATTGGATTAAGGGTCTTCCTGAGTAGTCCAAGATGCTTTCATCACCAAATCCTTAAGTACATCTGCAAAGATCCTTTTGCCAAATATGGCCACATTTGTAGGTTTTGGGGGTGGGGTTAAGATATGTGTGTTTCATTTGGAGGCCACTATTCAACCCAGAATAAGTGGTGTCTGTGGAATTTTTTTCCATTGTAAAGTTGCTAGTTTTCCTTTTGTTAAGAAATAATTTGGGGCAAGATCCTAGGAGAGGGCTGTGTGGATGTGTCCTATCACTGTGAGCGGCTTTATGACGTGAGACTGTAATGCACCAATATAAGTCGAAAAGTGCTATTCTTCATCAAACTCTCACCCATGAGTTTTATCATCTATTGATGATTCTTGCCCAACTTGTGATTTTATAATTATATCATTTCGTCTGTATTTATTAAGTAGGCATTGTGCTGTAAGAGTTTTCTTCCTTTTCTTTTTACCTCTTTTCCTTTTTTCACCCATCTATTGATTCTCATTTTATTCAAAAGGCTATAACCTATTATTTTTATTAATTTCAACTTCATTTTTTTCTCATGTGGATAGTAATAGCAGATTTAGGCTGGACATGTTGATATAGGCCTATAATCCTAGTATTTGGGAGGCTGAGACAAGAACATAGCAGGTTCAAGGACAGTTTTAGCAAGTAGTGAGACTCTCATCAATCTAGTAAGACCCTGTTTCAAATTTCAAAAAATAAAATAAAATAGAGCTATAGTTCAAAGGTAGAACACCCCTGGGTTCAATTCCTGGTACCATAAAAAAAAGAAATAATTTCAAGCAGGATTCTATGCCCATGTCCTTTGATACACTCTCCATCATTGTGTGTGTGTGTGTGTGTGTGTGTGTGTGTGTATGTGTGTGTTTGTATGTGTGTGTGGTACCAGGCATTGAACCCAAAATCATTCTACCTCTGAGCTCCACTCCTGGCCCTATTTCATTATTTATTTATTTGTTTTATTTATTTTTGAACCTGTGATCTTCCTGTCTCAGCCTCCCAAGTACTGGGATTACACAGTGTACCATAGCACCTGGCTCCCATCATTCTTTGTGATTGTTGTACCTCTGAGCTACACCTCCAGCCTGATTTTATTTTTTATTTTGAAACAATGCCTTGTCAATTGCTGAGGCTGGTTTTGAACTTTCAATCCTCCCGTCTCAGCCTCCTGAGTACTGGGATTACAAGCATGTGCCACCTTCCCAGTTTGTCTCCCATCATTCTTTGAGCAATTCCTTCCTTCCTTCCCTTCCTCCCTCCTTCCTTCCCTCCCTCCCTCCCCCCTCTCTTCTCTCTCTCTCTCTTTCTTTCTTTCTTTCTTTCTTTCTTTCTTTCTTTCTTTCTCTCTTTCTTTCTTTGTTTCTTTCTGTGGTACTGGGGGTGGAACCCAGAGGCTTTCTACCTCCGGGCTACACTCCAGGACCTATTTTTTACATTTTATTTGGAAACAGGGTCTCACTAAGTTGCTGAGAGCCTCACTAAGTAGCTGAGGCTGGCTTCAAACCTATGCGATCCTCCTGTCTCAGCCTCCCAAGCACTGGGATTACAAGCATGTGCCACCACACCCAGCTTTTTATTTTTTTATTTTTTTATTTCTAATACAACAAACTTTTTAGTTCAACTTATATTTTCCCCACCCTAGTCCTAGAATCAGTCATTTCCCTAAGTAGTCCTGGTTCCTTTTCATGGGGAGTGGTATTTTAAAAAAATCTGAGCCGGGCGTGGTGGCACACGCTTGTAGTCCCTGCGCTTGGGAGGCTGAGACAGGAGAATCACAGTTTTGAAGCCAGTCTCATCTACTTAGTAAGTCTCTCAGCAACTTAATGAGACCCTGTTTCCAAATAAAATATAAAATAGGTCTGGGAGTATAGCCTGGAGGTAGAAAGCACCTGGGTTCCACCCCTAGTACCACAATAAATAAATAAGTAACAAAATCAGGGTGTCTGCGGAGCTTGTATATAACACTTGAGGCTCATTTTTAGAGACTGTAATTCACAAACCCTAGGGGATGAACCAGAAGTTTTGTGTGTGTATGTTAGTATGGTGAGGTTTGGGGTTTCTGTAACTTAATAGCATGAGACCTAATGCTCTCTCTGTATTTAAATTTTAAATACTTAAACCATGATTTAGCTTACACTTATTTTTTTAAGAGCACATTTGTCATCTAATGGGAGAAACAACCAGAAAACTAGCTGGATACCAAAAAAACTGGCTACCAGAAAACTAACAAGACAAAACCTACAATGTCTGACAGAATACTTTAGATACCAGATGTCACTGATGGATGCCTAATTTAGGAAATGTGTTCTAGAGTGTAAAATAAGTATTGATTGCAAAGTCAGGTTAAGTAAGAGTCAAGTCAAGATACCATTACCATTTCAATTTTAAAAGAAAGTGGAATATTTACTTTTAAGTTACATTTCTCTAACAATAACCCATCTCCTTCTTTCTGTGTTTTTCTCTTTCACACTGAAGAATACATGACTTTGTGGGAAGGGATAGTGGGAAGACACAGGTTTTCACAATGGAATAGAAAAGTAATCTATTTCAATATCTGTTGCTTGACTATCTTCAATAATACATGACTCAAAGAAGGACCAAAATTCCTTCAGTGAGGCCAACTGTACTATTGAATAAGTATATCACATTTGGTATTGAATGTGAAAATGCATTTTCCCATATGAAATTTGGGTTAATCTTTTTATTTCTTAGAGTATTTCAAGAACTAAGATTCATGTCTGTGGAAGAATTTCTTGTTTTATCTACAGATGATCAGTATATATATTGAAACTTTGAGTCTGTAACTTTGCCCTACTAAAAGAGGAATATAATATACCTCCTCTTTTAGATAGCAGCATATATATATATATATATATATATATATATATATATATATTGCTTTCTAATACAGCAAACTTTTTAATTCAACTTATATTTTCCCCACCCTAGTCCTAGAATTAGTTATTTCCCTAAGTATATTCCCTAAATATATTTGTGAGAGAATTATAATTCTTAGCATTAGCAAATAACAATAATTGTCATTTTTGAGCTGGGCATGGTGGTGCATGCTTGTAATCCCAGTATTTGGGAGGCTGGACCAGGAGGATGGCGATTCATGGACAACCTCAGCTTCTACTTAGTGAGGCCCTTTGCAACTCAGTGAGACCCTGTTTCAAAATAAGGAATAAAAAATAGGGCTATGGTGTAGCTTGGAGGTAGAATTCCCCTGGGTTCCATCCTTAGTACTGAAAAAAAAAAAAGAAAGAAAGAAAAAAGAAAAATTGGCATTTTTGAGCATGTACCAGAAATATACATACTATCATTATTTTATCTACAAAGAACTTCAAGTAAGAGGTAGCTTTTCCAGAATCACATAGTAAAAAAAAATGGCTCAGCAGGGACTCCAGTCCAGTTGGGGCAGGCTAATTTATGGTACAGTTGCAAATAGTTCCCAAACTCAGCCATGTTTAACAAAGACACAGTTCCCATTGCATGGGCATTGTGGATAGGCTATTACTATACTTGATTTCAGCTTCATTATTGAACCCAGGCTGATAAAGAAGCCTGTGTTTAGAGCTGTAGCAGACAAAAAAGAAATTTTGCAAACCACATATTGATCTGAACACTGCTGCCTGCGAAAGAAAAAACATTGTTTTCTTAAATTTTTTAATTTTTTTTTTGTGATGTGGGGGTAGAACCCAGGGGCTTTTCTACCTCTGAGCTAAACTCCCAGACCTACTTTATATTTATTTGGGAACAGGGTCTCACTAAGTAGCTGAGGCCGCCTTCAAACCTGTGTGATCCTATTGTCTCAGCCTCCCAAGTGCTGGGATTACAAGCGTGTGCCACCACGCCCGGCATCAAAATTTGTTTTAATGATACCAACTGTACTACCAAACAGACATAACACAGCCTGATGTTGAACACTGGTATTGTTTTTCAGTAGCCAGAGTAAGATACAGGAGGAAATTATGGCCAAACCTGATGTTAGAAAGATGAGAAAGCATGATCCTCCCATGGGGAGGGGCAGAAATATTTGTGAACAATAACCAGCCCCCTGCAGATAGGTATGTGGATGCTATAAGCTAACTTGAAGCCAGGGAGCTGTCTTTTGGCTTCACTGATTGGTCCACATTGGCCTGATCAGAGGAAGCAAAGAATGGTTGGGTGAAGAGTTAACCTCCCTCTTACCCTAACCAAAATGGAGCTGTTGTAGCTACTTTTCCACTACAAGGAAGAAAATATGACAAAAGTGAGAACTTGCAGGGAGGTAAAGGCAAGAGAAATGGAATGTTCCCTGCCGAGGACTTTGTGAGTCCCTGGCACAGCTCACCCTGAGGGTGGCCCAACCACCAAACTTCCCAGTGACATAGCCAAGTAAATTCCCTTAGGTTTAATCCACTTTTCACGAGGTTGTATCACTTCTAACAAGTATTAGCATTTAGGATCTGAAAGAGTCCTGACCTGTCTTAGAAGGGGCATGCATGTGTACACATAGGATATGTTTAATTGTATGTCAAAACAATATAGCAACATGATAAAAATTCTCCAGAAATAAGGTGAAAGTGATACATTATTATATTACATTAATATATCCACCAGTATCGGGTTTATATACCTTCCTAGTTCTCCTCCTCCACCTCCACTGTGTGCATTTATTTTTTATAAGTTGTATCATGGCATAGAACTATTTTTTCCGGCCTTTTAACTTAAATGCATATTAAGTGCTTTCCCCACATTTTTATGATATTTATAAAGATTATTGGAATTGCTGTAATAAAATTCCCTCAGTTGGCTACAGCATAGTATAGTATAGATAAAAAGTTTTCAAGTTCTAAATATTTAGATAATTTCCACTTTTTAACTTCCTAGATAGTAATTTCATGCATGTATAAATATAAATGGGTGGAGAAAAAAGAAGATTAAAACACAAAAACTGCTATCAGTGGATGATTTGTTTAGGCTGCTGTGCTTTCTGGACCTAATAATGTGATAAAACTTATAGAACCAGGTCGTGACTGACTCTACCAACTGTTCTAGATACCCATGTGTGGAACTGTTGCCATTTATTGGGCTAGGTTAGAAGATGGTATGAGCATCTTGAAATTTTTTTGCCAGAATAAAGAATTCTGATTTACAATAATATTTGAATAACTGATTAAAATGAGAGGATGTCGCTTTTGAACAGAAACTCTTAAGGTAGGGGCTTGTAAATATAAATATATTCATAATAACAAGTCAGAGGAAAATGCTAATGAAACAAATCAATAAAGATTATAGAGGAAAAAATCTCTCCCTCTCTCTCTCTCTCTCTCTCTCTCTCTCTCTCTCTCTCTTCTGATGCTGGGATCCTTCATTGGCAAGAGCCTACATGCAAATACGTTTGGCTGCTAAACTCTGAGAAGGATATTATGAAGGGGTCTGGTTCTCTACTGCCCCTGGAGGTCTATTTACTGCTCTGTATGCATGAGATGGTTCTGTTGGCCCGGCCTGCTCACTGGCCTATTATGGCTCTCAATCTCTTCCAGCATCCCTCAGTAATGCCATAGCTTGAGCACTTTCCAGAAAACTTGAGATATTTTCTTGCTAGCTTGAGATTCACTTAGATTTATCTCTATATGTTATCAATAATTAAAAGGGGCTAATGTGGTTATTCAAGAGTAGCATCCAGGTGGTTCTCCAAATCTATTTATCTTTCTCAACCTCATTTAGGAACTAGAAGACTGGTGGGTGGACCTCTTATTGGATACTGAACTTTTTGGCTCCACTAATCTTGGTCTGGAGATACAGGGCTACAGCTGCAGATCATGATACTGATTCCTCAGTCCAGGTCCCTAATATAATTTCTTGACATCTATATTACCAAAAACATGTAATCCGTGCCCAGAGGAGCATTAAAAACCATGCCAGATTGTTTGTTTGGTGGATCTGATTGCCTAAATTAAGGGATTGTTCCTTGGCAGGGTGTAGGTTATAGGCCTGGGACAAAGCAGTTACAGGTAGTGGAGCCATAAGGGTGTATATTAGGGACTTCTGAGTGGAGAACAATATAGGGGCCTAGATCTTTAAAAGAAACACAGTAATAGAGCCTCTTCTGATTGTGAAGTTTATCAAGCAAAGGTTCACAAGGAGAGGCTATGACACCTTCTCAGCCACAATGGGAATAGGGGCCTGACTGGAAATGAGAGGCTCTGCAGTATCTGCTCCCAGGAAACAGAGGCAAGGCTAGAGCACAGCACGACCAATAAAAATTAACCTCATTAGACAGACAAAACACAATCTCCGCTTGCAGCACTTACATAATCACCACATAAATGAGCAACTGGTGCAATCACTTTGACTGAAATGACTAATTACTTAACATATAACTTTGGCTAAATTCCATCCAAAGAATACACAGAAGTGATGACTTACTTTTTATTGCTGATTTCAAAATGTTCTAATTTTTCAACCAGTGATTTTAGCATTATTTTAGATACTGCTGCAGAGCCTTCTTTTATAGCAACTCTTTTCCAAAAAACTCCAGTAGAATGCCAAGAACATTCATCTTCCATAATGCATATCTGGTATTATGCCAAAATTTATTATAGGATCTCATTTTGATACTTGATCCTGAATATGTAATGTAGACCAACATATCCTTATTCTTTTCCAACAAATGCCAAACCTTCTGAGCAGTATTACAAAAGTGACTTTTCCCTGCAGATCATCTCGGGTTCCCAGAACAGCAGCTTCCTGAGGGCAGTGTCAACCCGGTCGGTGTTCAACAGCTTCTTTCTCGAGTTGAGCCAGCCTTGGGCCGACTCAAAAGGCAACCAGTGCTAATGAGTTCCTGTATTCTTATAGCTGTATATACTGAAAAAAATTGTTATGATAATAAATACAGTTTATGGGATGAAAAGACTTGAATGAAGTTCCCACTTAGTGAAATGTGTGCTTAGCCCTTGAACAAGGCATATAGATAGATGTTTAAACAGACAGGAAACAGAGAAATCTGTAGCATGTTTTCCCTTTCCCCACAACTATAGCCTATTACTTAAGATTTTCTTAAGGGGTTTCCTTGCACTCTCCTATTATCCTTTGAGGGCCGTCACTAATGGGTGAATCTGGTACTATTGCTTTCTGCAATAGCCCTGGTGTTTCACAGAGATGAAATTCTCTAGCTTGTGGTTCCCGTTCAGTAGTAGCCCCTTGCACATCACATCTGGCAGGCCATTTGTTGTTTGGGGCAGCAAGGTGAGGTCCATGCACAGGAACAGCTGCCATGGGAAGCTCTGCAGAAGGATTGGGGTGTGCGAGCAATGTGGACTGGCTGCAAGAGGGCTGCCAAAGGTGTCGGTGTTTACCAACAAGCATGGCAAACCACAGGGCCGTGGAAACCTCACAGAGAGCAACACTGGCAGGACCTCTGCCCCATTTTCTGAGAGAGCCATTGCTCTCCCCATGAATTCTTTATGATTTCAATTCTATTGTTGAACAACAAGCTTCTGTGCAGGCGAAGCAGAGATCTTGAGAATTATCCAGAATAGCTTGGTGCAGAGAGAGCGGCCATATTACACAGCAAGCCCTCAGGAAGCTGGGTCTGAAGTCTTTGGTTTTATTTCTGGATGTAAAAAATCACCTTAAAGTAAAAACACACTTGACATGTAAAATGGCTCCAATTGCACTAATTTACAGCAGTCAGATGTTATAAGGATTAACAAATGCTTTTAAAATGTGGATTTCAAATCAAAACTATTTTGACTTGAACCGAATGAAAAGCTCTTTAAATTACAGGCATGTATGCCTTCATATGATAAACACCGAGAAATTTCCTTCCTTTTCTTCTGCTAAACCTTAAAATCCCTAACAATAGAATGCCTTCAACCCCATGATGTGAGTCCAGTTATTGGTTGCAGAAACAAAGCTGATATACATAAGACTTGTAACCCCTCGCAGAATCTGACGCACAGGGGAGCAGCCCTCTGGCTATTTTAAGGAGTTAGGTCCTCATTCTCGGTGAGTCTACTGTCATAGCAACTGGTTTACCTCTGAAAAGCCAGGTTGTAGCTTCAGTCTGCAGAGCTTTCCCTTCCCCTCCATCTGGGACTCTTTTCTTGGCTCTTAGAATTAAGCTTAATGACTTAGGCACCCATCGTGGAACAGTTCATGTAATGAATGACAATTCTGTGGCAGTTTTAAATTTTCTGAAGTGCCAGATTCGAGGTATGCTCAGATGCTGTGGCTTAGCACCAAAGGTTGTGAGTTCACACCACAATATCAAGAAATCATGTGACTTATGAACAGGAAAATGAGCCTTATGAGTTTGTGTAAATATACCCAGAAAAATTCAGACTAGGGAAAACCCTAGAGGAGTCAGAAGTTTAATCATGAGGATAACGTTAATATAATCACACCATAGTTAATCTAATTCTATGAAAAATTATACAGATTTCCTTAAAAAAGACAAACAAAAATAACCAATGGACTGAAAAAAAGTCTCTCAATTTAAATACTGAGTTAAAAAAATCCTTTTGGGGAAAATGTTTTTGTGCTTCATGATCAATGAACAATAAAATAATTAACCAGGGCATTGTATAAAGACTTCTCTTTGAGACTACAGGAAGGCTTTCTTTGGCATACTAAAAGATATATTATTTTCTTAGAGAAATATACAGTCTTAGAGAACAACTTTGATAAATATTGTGATGTTAGAAACAATATTTCAGGTAAACATTACATATTATTTTCATACATAAGTAATTTCCATTTGGATTTTAGTATACCTTTATTGGTGCAATAATTACACATCATAATGAAGTTCAGGGAATAAAGTTTTAAGAAGGGTTGTGCTTTGACTATGATATTTAATATGCTAAAATCACAATGGATTTGCATCAAATGGCTATTGACACCTCCCAAATCAAAGTTTAAGACTGGAGAAAAATATTAACTCTTAAAAATAAGAGTATAAGAGAAAAAATCACTTCTCTGGACCCCTTGGGTTTCATTACAGCAGCCTGTAATAAAACAAACTGATATGGCTGAAGTGAACTATGTCAATATTCACAACGGTTGTGACCAATGAAGATTAAAAATAACCTCAAGTTCGTTCAGGGCAGGCTTTGTTGCCAAACGAGGTTCTAGTGTGTTGAGGCTTTGATGCCAAATGAGTTTTGAAAAGCCTTTTATTGATCAAATCTTTCTGGACTTCAAAATTGGTGGAAAAGGAATTGAGAATCCATAACGCTTTATGCAATACCTACCATACTTCTCTTTCACTCTAAACTGAATAAGGCTGAATACAGGCACTGTCCAAAAAAGAAAATAGTTGGGCTAAGGAGTATTGGAGCTACAAATTAGTAAAGGGGAAATAGAAATATTTGAAAGCATCTGTCTTCCAACATAATGTGCAATATATATTTGCACACACACACATATATATAATGTGCAACACACACATACACACACATACACACACACACATATATATGTATATATATATATATATATATATATATATATATATATACATATATATATATTTGTTTGTGGGGGGTTACTGGGGATGAATCCAAGACACTCTACCACTGAATTCCAACCCAGCTCTTTTTAGTTTTTTTCTCTTTTTTTGAGATAGAGTCTTCTAAGTTGCTGAGGCTGGCCTCAAACTTGCAATCCTCCTGCCCCATCCTCTCAAGTAGCCGGAACTGTATGTATGTGCAAACATACCTGGCTGAAAAATACAGTCAGATGCATGGGTGAAAAACTGACCTGGAATAAAGTGTGATATCACAAAAATAGACAATTACGACAAGCTTTCACACAATTATGATATAAGAAAGAGAAATAGGGAATAATGTTATATACATGGAATGTCTAGTAATAATAGTAATTGTTTAAAAAGCTACAATTAAGTTTAAAGAAGCTTATTTGAGCAATGAACGATTCATAAATCAGGCAGTGCTCAGAGCCAGAAGAGGTTCAGAGAGCTCTGCGTAGCAGTGTGAGCACAGAGCTCTTGCAGGCTGGACACGAAGGCAAAGGAGAGATATTGTTTGATTGGCTGCTGCTAGACATCTGCCTTATTTGGGCATGGTGTGATAAGTTGATTGCCTGTGATTAGCAAAAATTCATTTGTTTGTTATACTCCTCAGTTAGGCTTGGTTTGTTTACATACAGAGTTAGGTTGTAATTTGTTGTTTAGAAACTCAGAAGATAATCTAAGGCTAATGGCCTTCTGCTTATTTAATTTAGCAGAATGATTATGGGGGTGAACAGAGTTGTAGAGAGGAAAACAGTTAGGGATTTTACATCAATTAAAAGTCCTGGCTCCTCTACTTGATTAACTTATCATAGCCTCAGTTTACCCATCTGTGAAGCAGAGAGAAAGAGTTATAGCATAGGGTTATTGGGAGGAACAAATAAAAAAAAAAAAAAACCCTGTAAAACACCTAGTAGCGCAATGCTTGCTACATGGTTAGAGAAAGGAAGGAAGAAAAGAAGAAAGGAAGATATTTAGCTGCTTTACTAGTGTTAAAGATACAAGTAATTCACTCATCTAGTGTGCTTAGTTGACGTCAGTGGTGTCAAGGTATTACACAGGAATGGACCGTTTCCTCCACCTGCGGTCCACCTCTGGTGAGGCCACTTGCTCTAGTTTGGGTTTGGAATGTGCCCCAAAGAGCCATGTATCAGAGGCTTGATCCTCAGCTTGGTGCCCTTGACAGGTTGTGGAACCTTTACAAGGTGATGCTTGGTGGAATTCTTCGGTTATTGGGACATGCCCTTGAAGAGACCCTGCCCCTCTTCTTTCTGTTCATTTCCTGGTTGTAAGGTCCCTGGTTTTGCTCTGCTACACACTTCCCCAAAGCAATGGGGCCAATCAACCATGGTCTGAAACTTCCAAAATTGTGAGCCCAGATAACCTTTTTCACTTTATAAGTCGATTATCTTAGGCATTTGTTATAGTGACAGAAATCTAACTCACAATTTTCAGAAAAATACATTTCAGAGGTGATTCTTCAATAGGAATCTTGCTTAAGTTATACCATAATATAAGAAAAAGTATTTTTATTTTTGTAAAAATATAAAAATCTTTCCTATTCTGGCACACTACCTTGCAATTTCACTTTTTTGTGTGATAGCGAGCTTTATATCAACCAATGCACAAGCTCACGAATTCTTTTTCATCTAGGTTTAGAAAACTACTTATTTTCTTCTATGGTGTTCTGAGTTAATCTTATTTTTTGGTTGTCATATCTCATAACTCACATCCTTCCATGTGGTGAATGTTGGGCTGTCTCTTTTCCCTTTGCTACTCTCTGAAAGATAGCCAGCTCTTTCCAATGAAGATTTTTCTCCAATTTTCATTGCAAAATTAATTTTTATACTTTGTTCATTTAAAAAAAACCTCAAAGCCAAATATCATAGATGTGCATGTATGTGCATATGCACGTCTCTGAAGTAAACAAGTAAAAAGAGAAAATCTATTGTGAGCAATTATAATCTCATCACCTTCTAGAGATGTTATTAAGCAAGAGGACTGTATTCTTCCAAATGACTTTCTAGGTATAAACAAGCATTCACATATCTTATATGTTACAGATAAATTTTTACTCATTTAAGGAAAATGAAATTATTCTATGCATACTGTCTTGCAGCTTGTTTTTCCCCCTCTCCAATGATGTACCATAGATATCTTAGAATAGTACAGATATTACATCCTCTTTCTTTTGTAGTAAGCTGTATTTTTGAACATAATTGAACATAATCATTTATTTATTTATTTGTTCACTCAAGTAATATATTTGATCATAAAAATGAGGAAAATATGTGCAAATTGCTATGGGAAATGTAAAGTCATAAAGAGATATAGTTTTGCCCTCCAGAAGAAGCTCTTTATAGTATAGGAAGACCAATAAGAGGAGGATACATATAACAATAGTATTAAGTAGTACAGAATATATAACTTACATCTTAGCACCATTGTAAGTCAGGAGAAAATAAATTAACGTCCTGAAAGTTGGCTGGTCAGGAAAGTTTTTTAGATTTTGAATTTGAACTAGTTCTGGAAGGACAGGTTGGAGTTTAACTGATATACAAGAGTAAAAGGGCAAATCTCAGAAGGAAGAAAAAATAGGACATACATCAAATGCAAATATATGTATTGTAAATCATTTTAATTTCAAAGATATTACAAATACAGAGAGAAAGGTAGAAGTTAAATTAGGAAAATAATATTTAGTTAATTTGACAGCAGTAGCAGACTTTTCTGTTTCTACTTTTTCTAGCAGAAAGTAGGACTGCTAGATAAATCTAGAAAAAAGAGTAGGAGTAGGATCATGGGGAGTCTTGAATGCCAGAATAAATCTCAAATATCCTGTTTTGATCCTTTTCCAGACCTTTCTTTTCTTCTTATCACATGTTAGAAATTATGATGAGATCAGATCACTTAATCTTGCAACATAAAAGTCTATATTCTAAATAAGTCCTTATTTAATTAATGTCTTTAAATGTATGTTAACAGATCATCCCAGTATAGACTTTATTCATAAAAATAAATATTATTTAAAAATATTAATTTACTTATGTATTATGGCATATTCCAGATGGAGTACTCACATCAGGATATCTGTGGTGCATGAGATTCAAGGCTCTGTAGCCTCACAGTGCATACATCCTCTGTGATGGGCTTCTGGTATCTTCTCCCCACCTCCCAGCCACTACCAGAATCAAAGCCTGCTGGCCCATCAACCATAAATTTAAAGGTCACCTAGATGTCAGTTTATGCAACCTTGGCCTTGTTTCTAGTTTGTGGTTATGATTTCCTGCTTGCCTTGTTGAACTATGATTTCTTGATATCCCCATGATCTTTGTTAACACATATGTAACTTTTCCCCACTCGGCTTTTACTTAAAATAGAGCTACTCACAAATGAAATTTTATTACAGCATCTCCATAATTATTTTCTAAAATTAAAAAAGCATTGGTTTTGAAATTCTTCTGATGTTTATGTAAACCTAGAAAAGTGTAGCTGGGCCTGGTGGCACACACTTGTAATCCCAGTACTTGGGAGGCTGAGACAGGAGGATCGCAGGTTTGCAGCCAGCCTCAGCTACTTAGTGAGGCACTCCGCAACGTAGGCAGATCTTGTTTCAAATTAAGAATTAAATAGCACTGGAACCATAGCTTGGAAATAGAATGCTCCTGAGTTCCATCTCCAGTACCATATACACAAAACAAACAAACAACACCTAGAAATATGCTATGTGTCTACCACAAAAAATATCCCGTTATAAACATACATGAAAAAAATCTCTATTGGGTCTGGGAACTGGGCATGAAGTTCTGCATTCACATTTAGGACTTCTGGTTTTTTTGAAGAATGGACTCCATTACTCTTATAAAATATCCCTCTTTATGTCTAACAGTACTCCTTTTCCTGGAATCTGTTTTGTGTGCTTTGCAAGATGCTAATATCACTGTTCTAGCATTCAGCCTCCAAAACAATCCCCAGTGATCACCACCTCTGAGTATACACACCTTTGTGTAGCCCTCTCTCACATTGGACCTAAGTGGTCTGTGTGACCAGTAAAATGTGGCAAAGTGATGTTATTTCATCTCTAAGATCAGGTTTTAAAAGTATTAACAACAGCCGGGCGTGGTGGCGCACGCTTATAATCCCCGTGCTTGGGAGGCTGAGACAGGAGGATCGCACAGGTTCGAAGCCAGCCTCAGCTACTTAGTGAGGCTTTCAGCAACTTAGTGAGACCCTGTTTCCAAATAAAATATGAAATGGGTCTGGGAGTATAGCCCGGAGGTAGAAAGCCTCTGGGTTCCACCCCCAGTACGACCAAAAAAATAAAAGTATTAACAACTATGGTTCTACCGCAGGAATCTCTCTCTCTCTCTCTCTCTCTCTCTCTCTCTCTCTCTCTCTCTCTCTCTCTCTCTCTCTCTCTCTCTCATCCTCTCCAGGAAGCCCACAGCTGCTCAGTGAAGACTCCAGGTCGCACAGGGCTAACTCTTCCTGCCAATCACCATATCCATGGACTTGGATGCAGAGCCTTCAGATCAGCTAAACCTGACACCTAGATGGGGATATATCCTGAGTCAAAAACACCCAGCTGAGTAGCCCCAGGTCTCAGACTCAAAGAAAGGTGAGATTACAGGTGTTTGCTGTTTTGCTCGATTCTGGGTAATCTCTTATAAACAATGGGCAATTTATACACCCAACTTTCTTTTGATCTGTATCCCAAGATCACCCTAAATTTGGTGACTGACTAGAAGCACTCACAAAACTTGAAAGGTCATACTCACAAATAATAACACTTGTCATGGAAAAGGAATACAAACAACAGGACAGACATTTTCACTAGGGAATGTCTAGGGAGGTCTTGTACACCTTTAGAGTTCTGTAGGATGTGCATTCTCTCTAGCAACAAATTACAGGAGCAAATTACCAGAGCATGTGTGAAAAGTCTCTCCCTATAGAATTTTGTTGAAGTCTCAGTGTCTAAGTGTTTTTGTGTGCTGGTCACATCAGCATATTTTGCTATGCAAGCCACAGCAACTGAGACTTAAGATTGCAAGAATGAAACCCAGTGCATGTCATTAATCTTGATATCTGTGCAAAGCAACCTGACAAGCTGGTATGCCCCAGCCCATCGCTCTAGGAGCACTCAGAATCATGAGTCCCTGATACCCGAGAGCTGTATTCCCAAGGTTGGCCAAGGGTCAATTACAGCTTTACATTCTTTTGGAAATACGCAAGGAATATGCAACCAGACCTGATCTATTAATACTTTTCTCACAAAAAGTGGCCAATAGCCAGCATCAAGTACCAAGTGGGTCGACAGATGAGACTTTAGATAATTTTAGCCCCAGACTTCACGTCTTCCAGCTTAGCCCTCAAATGCAGTGAGGCAGAAAGAGGCATTCTCCATGGTGTCCTGCCAGAATTCCTGACTCAGAAGCCAGAAAAAATAAGAAATGATGACTGTTTGAAGACACCAACTTTTGGATATTTTGTTATACAAAAAACAGATAAATAATATAATATTTTACTATTTTTGCAAGTCTGGCAATTTTTAATTGAATGATCGATGTAAATTTTATGTCCTAGGGTACTGGGTTTTGCTGTATTTCATTAGTTATGAGGAATTATTAGGATCCTTTTGAAGATTTTTGTTTTGATTTGGTACTTGTGATTGAACCCAGGGCATTCTACCTCTGAACTATACCTCCAGCCCTTTTTATGTTTTTATTTTGAATTGAGGTCTCTGTAAGTTGCTGAAAGTCTCACTAAGTTGCTGAGGCTGCCCTTGAACCAGCGATCCTCGTGTCTCTCAAGTATTTAGGCCTGCACTCACCATGTCCGGTAAGGATTGCTATTAAGTTGTTAAGGTTGATCAAGGACAGCCTTCATCTTAGGGATAATTCATCTCCACTACTAAGATAACTTTCTTGAGACTATTTTAGGGGCTGGAAATTTTTTTCTTTTTGGTAAGAAGTCATATAGTAAGTGTTTTAGGTTTACAGACCATATACAGTCTCTGTTGCTGTTTGTTTTTATAACCTTTCAAAAATATACAAGTCATCTTAGCTTGTGAGCAGTTCAAGAACAGTCTGTGGGATGGATTTGGAGCTGTTGATCAGGGTTTGCCTCATTTACCCGATATATTTGGCATTAGTGATGTTTCCTATTTTGGCTGGAAGGACCATGAATTATTCCCAGTTTTATATGAGTCCCAACCATTTTTCTGCCTACTAATTCTCATAATTTTTCGTAAAATCAGGCGATCTCCTCTTACACTTGTGCATATTAGCGCACCAAGACTTGACCAGATCTCTGCAGATTTCCAGGGCTCCATCTCTTGTGGTGCAGCTTCCTCCTCTGCTAGTCAATGCTCAGGTCCCGGCCCTGAAGCTATTCTGAACTCCCATCTTTCTGTTCTCTACTCAACCATACTGCAAGTTCTGTTTAGCTTTCCCCTTCCTTGCTGTTATTTATTCATATACACTTACTCCTATGTATTGGTTTCTATGTATATTGAACATAAACTAACAGAATCCATTTTGTTCTACTGAATGTCTTCATTGTTAAACACAGCATGATATCAACGGACATGCAGATCATCATAAATGCTATTAGCAAAAGCTATGTCTCCACTCTGTAGACTCACAAAATTTCCAGTTGATCTTTGTCTAAGTCTAATCCTTCATAGAACTTCCCTCTTCAGTGTAGTGAATGTGTGCTTTTGAGGAACATGCTGTCCTTTCAGATGGCCTGTTTCACTGTTGGACAACAATAATAATCAGAAAGTGTACTTCACAATGAATTAAAATACAATTTCTCATCCCACTGAATATTTAGCTCTTACTGAATTTATGTGCAACCTAAATCTAGAGGATCTTTTCTTGCAAATTCCTACTCACCCTTGTATATAATGGATTCTGTTGACCAAGTATCCTCCTGTCTCCACCTCCCAAGCACGAGGATTACATGTGTCTGCCACCACACCTGGATGAACTACTGGTTTTAAATCTACATGTAAGTGAGGTGTGATGTCACACACCTGTAATCCCAGTACCTGGGAGGCTGAGACCAGAGGATCATAGGTTCCAAGCCAGCCTCAGCAACTTAGCCAGGCTCTGTTTAAAAAAAAAGGGGGGGGGCTTGGAGTTTATCTCAGGGGTAAAACACCCCTGAGTTCAATCCCCAGTACCACACACACAGAAAAAAATTTCTAAGTGTAAGACTTTCGGATAGTCCTCTAAAATACCCACTGAAGTATTTACTCGGTCTCAGAAATATCACTATTTACCTAAAAGAAGTATCTGATAATTTGAGCGTATTTGTAGGGAGGCAAATTGAACTTCAGTGTAAGGAAAAAATTTGGATTGCTGTATAGAATGGTATTTTTGTCTTTACCTCAAGTGTGTGTGTGTGTGTGTGTGTGTGTGTGTGTGTGTGTGTAGGGGCATTAAGCCCAGGGACATTTTACCCCTGAGCTATACCCTCAGCCCTTTTTATTTCTTATTTGAAAACAGAGTCTTGCTAAGTTCCTGAGAGCCTCACTAAATTGCTGAGGCTGGCTTTGAACCTATCATCCTCTTGTCTCAGCCTCCCAAGTACTAGGATTAGAGGCGTGTACCACAACACCACATCACCACAACTGTCTCTTACCTCAACTCTTTTGGGAACAGAACTTATATCCTCTAGGTACTCTCTTTAAGAAAAAAATATAAATGATAGAGACAAAAATTAAACATGAGGCTTAGAAGAGGCCCCTGGCAGTGAGAGGCTCTGACATGGACATTTCATTAGTTTCAGAGTAAAAATAAATTTACCTGCTATCCTGAGGTATTCAGATACAAGATGCATGATCATATGTTATTAATAATATAGAGATATTTTGTTATGGAGAAACTTGGACCTGATAGACTTCTAAGTTTTCTTTAAGGTCAAGGATATGGTGTTGAACAATACCTTGGCTTAAGTTCAAGAACTGAATAGGTAAAAGTTTATCTATTTGTTATTCTTGTCCCCAAGATGGCTTGTGGGGATAAATTGTCTGATAGCCAAATGATGATGTTGTATCTGGGTCTGTACATGTGGGGATGGGTGGGTGTATCTTTCAGGCTGTGAATTAAATGGATTACAAAGTGAAATCCCCAGCTTGTACCTGTAGTCAGTTGCTTTACTCTCGTACTCAAGTCTCAAGTCATTGAATTGAATCTAGGAATTGTTGTGAATCAGGCTGGGTCTGATTCCCATGTTAATCAAGGTATGTGCATGGAGCACGCCTCAGTGGTGGTCCAGAGACAGCAGCTCCACTCTGCCCAAGACCGTTTGCCCCACATCTGATTCCTTTGTTCAGAGGAGGCTGAAGATTTAGGATGGGTGTTTGGGGCACAGTCATCATTCCCTTGCACACCTGCTTAATGGTGCATACATTATCTGCACCTCTGTCAGAGGGAAGAAAGGCATAAGACAAAAAAGACTCCCTACTCCACAAACAAAAACAAAAACAGAGGAGCTGTGCTCTGACTCATTATTATAAAACAGAAATAATCCTCACAACAATAAAATGCCCACAGCAGCAGTGTGAATGAGCACCTTTTGCCTCCCCAGGTTGTTGTCTGGGCAGATTGTAAAGCTCTTAGTAAACTTTAATTAGAGCTCAGAGGTAGATGAGTTACATGGCTGAAGTTCTTGTGAGTCTGGTCACCAGAGAAGTAAAATCGGGTGAGGTTAAGTGGTCAATTATGGACACCTGGTCGTGCTCATCCGTGATTGCTTTTCCAGTCTGTCAGGTTTTTTTGGAATCTGACTTGTTAGCATCTCTGCCAGGCCCCATGCCCTTGTTTGCAGGTGCTCAGGTCTGGAGCTAATGTGTTAGTAATGTCATCTCATTGCCCTAGGGCTTGGCCATGCCAAGTTTGGACCTGCTGGCTTTTTTTTTTTTTTTTTTTTTTTTTTTAGACAATCAGACAATCTACAAGGGATATCTCTGGTCCAGGAATAACAGTCCTGGAGCTGAGTAGAGTCTATCTGAGTATGGCTGCCAGGCATAATGTGGAAACAAGGACAGTGCTTTTTCAGTGGGGGATAATTGATTTCAAAGAGCTCCAAGTTGGTTTCAGTTCTTTTCTTTATTTTAATATCTAGGAATATTTTTAACATTTATTTTCACTAATGGTGATTTCTTAGAAATTGCCTCCACTTCGAAAAACACAGAAAAATTTTAGGTGTTGGAGGAAATAACAAACAAAATCCCCTCAAGGATATGTGAAGATTTGGACCTCCCCTGCCCTGTGTGTCTCAACCCCATGCCAGCTTCTGGAGTGACATTGTTTTGGAGGACGCGCCTGAGTTGCATCCCACGTAGGGGCTCTGGCATCAGTGGCCAGTGAGTTTACCCATCCCAGATTTAGCTTTGGCTGCTTAGTAATTTTCCAAGCATTGGTAGTGTCCTTTAGCATCTACCCAACAAGCCAGGTATGTTGGTACAGGTCTAAAATCCCAGTATTTGGGAGGCTGAGCTCGAAGTATTATAAGTTTGAGGCTACCCTTAGAAACTTAGCAAAATTCTCAGCAATTTAGCAGAGACCTTGTTTCAAAACAAAATATAAAAAAGGGCTAATCATAATCATAGGTTGGATTCATAATCATGAATCATAGGTTGGAAGAAGAATGCTCTTGAGTTCAATCCCCAGTACCACACATATCCAAAACCCAACACCAGTATGTTGATGCAAATTGTGTGTGTGTGTGTGTGTGTGTGTGTGTGTGTGTGTGTTTGGCCAACTGGAAGAGAAAGAATATAGTCTATTACCTATTAGATAAAGGTTGACTGTCATTTACTTAACCTAGGAAATACTTTCTTGAGAGTTTTTCTTTGACATCATTGACACCTTTCTTAAATTATTCAAATTAGAATTTTACATATTCACTCATCTTCTACCTTTTTGCCCATGGTTTCTCTAATGATTTACTTTTAGGCTTTAAATTTTTTTGTTCTTTGTTTGTATAAAAATTCTCACCCTATGATGGTTTTTTTTTTTTTGTCTCAGCACCTAATTGGACTGATGTTTTTAGGAAGGAATTAACAGTGACTCCTGGTACTTTGCTTAGTTTTTAACTAATAGCTCAGAATCTATTTTCCCATGAATGAAACATTTTTTTGTTATTTTTGTGGACATCACAGCGCATTTCTCTGTTCATGGGGTCCAAAGGTCTCTTCCTTTCTCTTTAATGAGGTGGTAGCTAGGCACTTGGAGAACCTCAATGCTAGCAATAACTACCAACAACTTAAAATGGAAGACCTGTCCTGAGATGGCTTCAGTGACGGAAGCTTGTAGCATAGCTTATACTGTTCTCTCTCTACTCCAGGTACAATTCAGTCTCAGGACATTATGCTACAAGAAAGCTGCATGGGTATTGCATAGTGTGCTAGGGTTGTCATAACAAAAGGCCAGACCGAATGGCTAAATGACGGAGGTTTATTTTCTCACAGTTCTGGGGGTAGAAGTCTACTATTGAACTATCAGCAGGGTTGGTTTCTTCTGAGCCCTCTGTCAGTGATTTGTAGCTGGCCACCTTCTTTTTTGTTTTTTTGGTCTTCCCTCTCTGTACATCTGACTCTATGTTCCTCTTCTTATAAGAACACTAAGCTTGTTGGACTGGGGCCCACCCTAATGACTCATTTAGCTTCATTACCTCTTTAAATAACCTATTACAAATACAGCCACATTCTGTTCACCTGGGGTTAGAAATTCAATACAGAATTTGGGGAGGGGAAAGGGGATATAATTTAATTCCTAATAGCTAGTTTATAAGATCTTCATACAGATGTCAGATTCCCAGCACCAACAAAGCTCCAAAACACTGCTGAATTATATGGAGCCTGAGAAAAGGGTGGTTATGGAGCCCCACTAGGGTCAGGAGCTGCAGGGCCCTCTCTTACTTCACAGACTCTTCATAACAAATGTAAACAACCTGCTTATCTGATTCCGCAGTGTGCAGAGAAACCACAGAGGAAATAAAGCCCTGCTAGTGGAGGCAGATGTGTCGACCATAGCCGGAAGTGGCTCTGGCAAAGGGGGAAGCAAAGGAACCTGCCTCAGGCAAACAGTACTGCCACTTACCCGGCACACAGTGAGAACACAACACAGCAATGCTCCCAAACGACCACCAGTAGGTGATGTTATTTTCAAAAACGTATAAAGAAGACTGAAAATTTGCTCAATAAATACTGGCAAAATTATTTGAGCCATTGAAGGAGGTACGTTTCCTTCATGAAATCATGATATGATCATCCCGAGGGCTGGGTCTTTTCTGTCAAGATGGTCCTTAGGTTTACACTTACCAGAGTGGCTTAACAAGCAGTCATTAAAATTCACTAACAATTGTCAAAATTGTCAGTGTCTCAGTCAACATTCTCTCTGCTATAATCCAAAATGACTGACTACACAACTTAGAGGAAGGAAGATTTATTTCCTCACAGTTTTGTTTTGTTTGAAATTTTGGGTGCAGTTCATGTCAGACTAGGTTTTTAGAGCCCAGGACATGGTGGTGGGCAAGATAAAGAAAGAGAGTAAGACTCTGCTCTTACATCACGAAGGCTAGAAGCAAGACAGGGTAAACAAACGAGAAGATTCAAACACACAAGCACATTCCCCAAGGCCACATCTCCAGGGACCCACCTTTTCTATTCACACCCCACCAGCCTCAGGGACCAGCCAGACAAATTCATAGATAATGGATTTATATGCTGATGAGATTATAATCTTCATGACTTAACTGTATCAACCCTGAGCTCTTCAGGGGACATTCTATACCTGATCATAACAGTCAGACAACGTTTAAGTTTTTTTTTTGTGTGTGTGTGTGTGTGGCACTCTAGATTGAACCCAGGAGCATTCTATGTCTGAGCTATACCCCTAACCCCTTTAAAAAATTTTTTTGGAAACAAGGTCTCCCTAGGTTGATGAGAATCTCACTAAGTTGCTAACACTGTCCTTGATCTATGATCCTCCTGTCTCAGCCTGCCAAGTACTGGAATTACAGGCATGCACCACCATGCCCGCCACTAGACAACTTATAATTTAAACCATACACCCTATAATGTACAATAAGTCAATATTTCAGTAACTTTTATGATTTAATTATTTTTATAAATAGTGAAATTATGTGGCACCATATCTTGTGTGCACATGTATTAAAAGTAGTAATAGCCAAGCATCAGGGTGCACATCTGTAATCCTGGAAGGCTGAGAGAGGAAGATCTCAAGTTTGAGGCCAATTTCTTCAACTTAGCAAGACCCTATTCCAAAATAATAAATAAAAAAGTCTGGGGGTACAGCCCAGTGGTAGAGGGCCCCTGGGTTCCACCCTTAGTACGGCAAAAAAGAAAGAAAAAATATATATAGTACTATATCTAGTGGAAACATTTTAAATATCTATGATTTTTATGACCCTGTTTTGGCATTTCTTCATGTCTCAGTACATCAGGAGCCTAGAAAATACATGCCGTCTGGGCCTTTCTCAGCACCCAGAGGCTCGGGCCTGCAGTGCACTTGGCCTCACCTTCCTCTGAATTGTCTCCTGGTTTTCACTTCCTGCCTCTCACCACGTTATGTTTTATATCATAGTTATTTGTGAAACTGTTTTATCCATCTTACAGGATTGTGAGCTTAACTGCCATGGCCACCTTCTACAGTAAATGTTAGCTGCTGTGTCAAATCTAAGGGCACTCCATTGCTATCATTTATCTAGCAAGAAAACACTGTACTATGCCTATACTTTTTTACTCCTTAAATTATTTGAGTCTTTTGTAGAGCTTGCTGAAGCTGCCTTCCACGATAAACCTCAGATCTCTATTCTGCTCAAAGGAAGATTACCCAGAATTCCCTGCTGGCGAGGTCCCACAGCCCAGTGCTGTGCAGGCAAGTGTTTCTGGGGTGGGTGGTGAGGCAAGGTCTGATTTCTAATGGTTGCAGTGTAGACCATGCTGAACATGGAGTTACAGACAGATGTACTCACATGGTTCTTGCTACCTAACAGACTTCTGAGATTTCCATTAAACCACTGGGTTATAGTTCAAGAACAGTGGGAAAAGCTATCCAGTCAGGAACTGGGGTGGGGGTGGGGGGGCAATGGAATCCCTTCTCCACCGGTGCAAGGCAAGCCTGTAGTACATACTCACAGAACTGTCTCACACCCAGGTTTACCTTCTCTCGGCCCTTCCAAATAATTGCACAGATATCTAGCCGGGCATGGTGGCACATGCTTGTAATCCCAGCATTTAGGAGGCTGAGACTGGAGGATCGCGGTTCACGGACAGCCTCAGCTACTTAGTGAGGCCCTCTGCAACTCAGTGAGAACCAGTTTCAAAATAAAGAATAAAAAATAGGGCAGGGGGTGTAGCTCAGAGGTCAAATGCCCCTGGGCTCCATCTCCAGACCCACAATAAATAAATTGCACAGATATCTACAAACCATCCAATAGCATTAAAGTCATGGGCCATGAGTCATAAATGGATCTAGTCAGATGTTTCTTAAAGGCTTACTAATATGAATGCATTTCAAAACTCTCAGAATCAGTAATGCATAAGGCTGGCATTGACGTTATAGCCATTAACTCCAAATTATCTTTCCAAGCATTTGCTCAACTGTTCACCCCCCCACACACACACACACTTCTTAGACACCCACTAAGGTGTTGTAACTTAGCAGTTTTTATCCAAAAGTCAATGGCACTACCCCCTTTCCCATGACCACCGTTCCCCAATTCCATACACCACAGTGAGCAGTTTCTAAACTTCTTTCATCAGAACTTTTGTTTTGCTGTATCTCCCAACATAATGTTTTGTTCACAAAAGAGCCAAATAACATTTCTGTTAAATCTTATTTCCATAGTATATAAAAATATCTTTGTTTCCTCACTATGGATATTCATAAATGTTCATTCCTATCTTTTTTTTTTTTTGTGGTACTGGGTTTCCTGGAAACCCTTCTACCAATGGGCTACACTCCCAGACCTATTTTTATACTTTTTTATTTGGAAACAGGGTCTTTTAAGTCAGCGCGCAGCGTGGCTGGCTTCGAACCTGCGCGATCCTCCTGTCTCCACCTCCCAAGTGTGCGCCACCACGACGGCAATGAATTTAAATACTTTCTAATCCCAGGCTTGGTGGCACAGGCTTGTAATTCCAGCATTTGGGAAGCTGAGACAGGAGAATTGCAGATCGCAGACAGCCTCAGCTACTTAGTGAGGCCCTTTGCAACTAAGTGAGACCCTATTTAAAAATAAATCAAAAAATAGGGTTGGGGTGTTGCTTGACGGTAGAATGCCCCTAGGTTCTAGCCATACTACTGCAAAATAAATAAATAAATAAGTAAATAAATAAATACTTTCTAATCTACAGAAAACTTTTAGTTTTTAGAACTAGTTTTCATGCTTTTAATGATAAAGATTGAGCAGTAGAGGTATCTGGCCTGGCTCTGCCCCTTCCTTCTTATAATGACAAGTATGTAATTGACCATCTTCCACAACCACACTGTTCACCCAATCACCACAGCCTTAAACGATCTAGCTAGTTCAAAGCTTATGCTTAATTATGCTGGTTTCTAGAATTTGAGGGATGGGAAAACCTGGAGTCTTAAAAACAAATAAACTCTCTAAAAAGCTTATAGTAAAAATGAAAATAATAAGTATTATTGAGGATGTAGAGAAACTGTGTTCCTCATAAATTCCTGGTGGGAATATGAGATGGTACAGCCATTTTCGAAAATACTTGGCAGTTTCTAAGAAGTTAAACATAAACTTATCATACGACCCAGAAATTTTGCTCCTAGATATCTACCCCCCAAAAAATAAAAACATAGGGGAAACACAGATGACAGAATACAGAAAGGCTGCACTTTCCAGTTACTCCGCAGCTCAGAACCTGAGGCACTAGGAATACTGTGTCTCATCAAGGTGGTTGAATGAGGGAATTCACTGCTGGACAACTGGAGACTCAGAGGGACCCAGAAATTCTGCTGTTCTGAACAGAGGACAAGAAAGAGTATATTGGAACCAAGCCAGTGGTGGCAGAAGTACCTGCTCACCATAGAGGAGAGGACAAAGAGAAAGAGAAACACAGGAGATGAATTTGGCATGACAACATCTATAGTGCAGAAAGGCAATCTGATCAGATGCTGCACAGTGAGCTGAGGTTTGAAAGCACTTGTTTTTTTCAACTTGTAAGTGGAGAGCCAAGGCAGGAGCCATCTTAAGGAGGCACCCTGTAGCTCGCTGCTGTGGGAACCCAGGAGGTCTTAACAAAATGCCACCTGCCCCAGCCTATTGAGTGGACTTGGATTCAGCTGGCAGACACTTCTGCTCCTGAGGAAGGCACAGAGAACTATATCTAGGAGAATTAAAGTCAGCGATATGGAGGGGAGTTAAACTCATTTTTCCTTTGAGTCTGATGGTTCCTGGGACCCACTGAAGACGGTCAGAAAATTGAACAGGCAGGTGTGATTCAGGGAGTGGACCTTTAGCAGGCCCCATTTGTGGGTGGTGGAGTGTATGGGACTAACCCTGCCCTCTCCACACAGAGTGGTTGATTGCCAAGCCCGGCAAGTAGAATTCTTGGTAGACCTCTGAGATCCAGATGCCCAGTAGAGATTGGCTTCTTTTCTGCTCTAGGAGTGTGTTGATTTACTTTCTCTGAAGTAAATACTTTCCAATGAAGTTCTAAAGTTCTCATCAGAGTTACACCCCTGGTGCAAGAACTTCCCATTCAGAATTCTGCACTAGCCCTGCCCTGGGAGTGCCTCCATATAGTCTTTAGATTGGCATCTAAAGACAAGGTATTTCCCATTCCACCCCACCTCACACTTTTGAACAAGGAAGCAAGGAAGCTGAGACATTTCACTCAGTTTCTCTGTTATAGGTCACTTCAGCTTGGTAAGCAACACACACACACACACACACACAGAGAGAGAGAGAGAGAGAGAGAGAGAGAGAGAGAGAGAGAGAGAGAGAGAGAGAGAATGAATTTACTAACCCTTGGTCCTTGCTTTCTCTAAGGGGGACATGGCCCAAGAAGAAACAGAAAGACAGTCTAATACAGGCAGTGAATATCCATTGAAGGGTAGGAACTTTGAGTCTCAAAAACAAGAAACTCACTAAAAAGCCTTAGTAAAAAACATAAGACAATAACAAGTGTTATTAAAGATATAGAGAAACTAAGTCCCTCATAAGTTCCTGATGGGAATGTGAAGTGGTACAGCCTTCACAATACCTGACTTTAAATATTACCACAGAGCTATGGTAACAAATGCAGCATAGTACTGGCACAAATACAAATCCAGACACACAGACCAATGGAATAGAACAGAGACAAGGACAAACCCACACAGATTTGGTCATCTGACGCTTAACAAAGATGCCAAAAATACATTTTTAAGAAAAAGCAGTCTTTTTAACAAATGGTACTGGGAAAACTGGATATTCAAATGCAGAAGAATGAAACTAAATCACCATCTCTTAATTTGCATAAAAATCAACTCAAGATGGATCCAAGACCTAGGAATTGGACCAGAAACTTTAGAAGAAAACTTAGGGTCAATACTCCAGCATGTAGGTACAGGCGATAATGTCCTCAACAGGACTTCTAATGTTCAAAGAATAACATCGAAAACTGGAAAATGGAATGGCATCAAATCACAAGGCGTTTCAAGCCTGGTGTGGTGGCACACGCTTGTAATTCTAGCACTTGAGAGACTGAGACAGGAGGATCACAGGTTCATGGTCAGCCTCAACAACTTAGTGAGGCCCTACACAACTTAGTGAAACTGTTTTAAAATAAAGAATAGCCAGGCATGGTGGTGCATGCTTGTAATCCCAGCATTTGGGAGACTGAGACAAGGGATCATGGTTTGTGGACTGCCTCAGCTACTTAGTGAGGCCCTTTGCAACTTAGTGAGATCCTGTTTCAAAATAAAGAATAAAAATAGGGCTGGGGGTATACCTCGTAGGTAGAATGTCCCAGGGTTCCATCCCCACTACTGCAAATAAAAAATAAATAAGTAAATAAATAAATAAATAAATAAATAATAGGGCTGGAGTTGTAGTTCAGAGGTAGAATGCCCCTGGGTTTTATCCATAGTACTGCAATAAATAAATAAATAAATAAATAAATAAATAAATAAAGCTTTCAACAGCAAAGAAAACAAGAGTGTGAAGAGAAAGCCTACAGAATGGGAGAAAACCTTTATTAGCTACTCTTCCAACAGATTAATATTCAGAATATGTAAAGAATTCAAAAACTTATGACCAAAATGCCATATAACTCAGTCAATAAATGGGCAAATGAATAAAAACGTTTCTCAAAAAAGGAAGTACAAATGGCCAATGAAAATATTAAAAAATATTTAAAATCTTTAGCAATCAGCAAAGTCCAAATTAAATCTAGATTGAAATTTCATCTCGTTCCAGCTAGAATGGTAGTCATCAAGAATAAAAATAAAAAATGCTTTCAAGGAAGTAGGAAGAAAGGAAACTTATACACCGTTGGTGGGATTGTAAATTAGTACAACCACTATGGAGCTCAATATGGAGGTTTTGTCAAAAGACTAGGAATGGAACCACCCTATGATCCAGCTGTAGCACTCCTCAGTATCTGAAAGAATTAAAGTGAACACACTATAGTAATATGTGCATACCATACCATAGTAGCCCAACGCACAATAGCCAAATTATGTAACCAGCCTAGGTAGCCATCAGCAGATGAATAAAGAAAATGTGGTATTTATACATAATGGAGTTTTACTTAGCCATTAGAAAGAATGAAATTATGTAATTTGCAGGAAAAAATGGATGGAACTGGGAAAAAAACTATTTTAAGAAAAATAAGCTAAACTTAGAAAGTCAAAGGTCATATGATTTTTTTTCCTCTTATGTGGAAACTAGAGAGAAAAATAGGAGAAAACTGGGAGAAGGAAGAATGGTATTAAAACAGAAGGGAACGCTGGGGCATAGTGGTGCACGCTTGTAATCCCCGCACTCCGGAGGCGAAGACAGAAGGATCACACAGGTTCGAAGCCAGCCTCACTGTTTTAAGAGACGCTGTTTCCAAATGAAAATATACAATATGTCTGGGAGTGTAGCCCAGAGGTAGAAGGGTTTCCAGGAACCCCAGTACCACCAAAAAAAAAAAAAAAAAAAAAAAACCAGAAGGGAGACTGGTAGAGGGAGGGGGGAATAAAAGGGGAGGTTTGGGGGATGAAATTGACCAAATTATATTATGTACATTTACAAATATGTAATACATCCCACTGTTATGTGTAATTATAATACATTGAGAAAAATAAAATTAAAATTAAGAAAGAAGTAAAACATATGTTTCAGCAAATACAAGTATAGGAATATTCACAGCAGGTTTGTTCATAATAACCCCCAAATTAAAATAGTCCAAATGTCTATCAACCGGTAAATAAAAACCCCACAAAATGTGATATATCCACACAATGAAATCATCTGCAACAATAAAAAGCTACAGTGTTGAAGATCCTTAATAACATCATACTAACTGAAAAAAACCAGACACACAAAGAACCACATGTTGTATCATTCTGTTTATGTGACATTTCCAGGAAAGGAAAACTGTGGGACACAGAAAGCAGAAGAGTGACTATGGAGTGACTAGGAACAGGGGTTGACTGTAAGTGACACAAAGAATCTCTGAGGGGGTGAGAGAAAGTTGGTGAATTTTACATAGCTTTAAATGTACTAAAAATCACTAAATCATATGCTCCAAAATGAATAAATTTTATGGTATATAAATTATACTTTCACAACCCTTTTTTTTTTTTTTGGTGGTACTGGGGTTCCTAGAAATCCTTCTACCTCCGGGCTACACTCCCAGACCTATTTTTTTGTATTTTTATTTGGGAACAGGGTCTCTTAAACCAGCAGTGCAGCTGGCTTCGAACCTCCTGTCTCCACCTCCCAAGCGGTTGAGGGGGTGGGGGATTACAAGCCTGTGCCACCATGCCCGGCCTTCACAGCCCTTTTAAAAAACAGCACAACTGATCAGGGCCTTGGTTAATTCTATTAAGCTTCAGGTCTTTTGTCTGATTATAAATCCCAAATGGGCTACATGTCACCCAGCCACATTTGCTTTTCTTTCATTAGTTGGTTAGGAAGTTGGGTAACTAGTTGTGGAAGGAGGCAGAGGTTCGGCTCACCAAATCCACAGAGGCATTGCCAAGGTTTTCCTCAGCAGTGAGCACTCTGGTCCCTTAGTCTGAAGGGATGTTCATGGCCCGTTCACAGAATCGTGCCCAGTGCTCAGCATTCTTCCTTTCCTGTCCTGGGTTCTGGGAGGGTAGGGTGTCCCCTGGAGAGGTAAGTGTTCCTGTCATGCATGCTGTAGGGAATTGTAGTACCGTGATCCCAGGAGCCAGGTGTGCTACTTAAACTGGAATCCAATTTACCTTAAATGATAAGATGGTTTCTATCCACACTGATGTCTTCATACCAAAAGATATGTGTTCTCGCCAAACCAAAAATAGAATCGGAATCCACAGGGATCTGGTATTTAACTTGGTCTTTTGATGTTGCTTTTGAACAACATCCAGGAACTTGCTCCGGAACAGCCAAATAGAAGATGGCACTTTCCATCCAGGTACCAGCATGGAGTTGGGAGACAGAAACTTGGGCAAGGAGCCTGTGATATTCTTCCAACCCCAGGGAAAAAAAACAATGTACATTTTTTGGCCTATCAAACTGGCAAAAAATTAGAGTGTGCACACTGTTCTGCTTTGGAGTACTTAGAAAACAATGGATCTGAGAGTCTAATGGCTTAATTTGGGCTTAATTGTTTTTCAGCAAGACCACTAGAAACTTTCTGTTCAGGTAGTCTAGGTTTTGGTCCTTGTCACTCCAACTACATTTTAATTTTCATGTTGCTTGACTCCTTTGCATTTATCTGATTTAAAAGAGAAAAAAAGTTTATATTCCTTTTTTGTTGTTTAACCCCAATTTTTTTTTTGAGGGGCGGGATCCTAGAAATGAATCCAGGGGCATTTGCCCTCTGAGCTACACACCCTAGCCCTATCTTAGTTTTTAGTTTTTTTTTTTTAATTTTGAAGCAGGGTCTTGTTAAGTTGCTGAGGCTATCCTTGAACCTGTAATCTTCCTATCTCAGGCTCCCAAGTACTGGTATTACAGGTGTGGGCCACTATACCTTGCAGTTTTTTCTTAAATTTTTAAAAAGTCACTAACTCTTGACAAATTTTTAGGTGCACAATACAGTATTGTTAACTATCAAGTATTATGTTATCCAATAACTCTCTAGAACTTATTCATCTTGGATAACTAAAACTTTCATATCGTTGAACAGTAACTTCCCGTTTCCCCTCCCCCAGCCCTTGGCAAGCAACATCCTACTTTCTGTTTCTGAGTTGGACAATTTTAGACACTTCATATAAATGGAATCATGCAGTATTTGTCCTTCTGTCACTGGTTTATTTCACGTAGTGTAAATGTGTTCCAGGTCCAGGCATGTTGTCCTGAATAATAAGATTTGCTTCTTTTGAATGCTGAGCAATATTCCATTGTAAGTATATGCCACATTTTCTTTATCCATTCACCCTTCGATGGACATTTAGGTTGTTTCTATATCTTGGCTATTGTGAACGATGTTTCAGTGAACTCAGGAGACGCAGGTATCTTTTTAACACCCGGATTCCAATCCTATAGAAGTGGGATTGCTAGGATCATATGGCAATTCTATTCTTAATTCTTTGAGAAACCTCCATACTGCTTTCCCTAACCGCTACATCATTACATATTCCCAGTAATTTTGTTCAAGTGTTCCAGTTTCTTCATATCTTGGTCAACTCACTGGTTCTAAACATTTGTTTTCTTGAACTGAATAATCATATCGTTCAGTTAGCATTAGAATACTTGTCTTTTTAAAAAATAATAGCCATAGCTGGCTGTGGTGACACATACCTATGATTCCAGTACTTGGGACGCTGAGACAGAAATATTTCAGATTCGATACCAGCCTTAGCAATTTAGCAAGACTCTCAACAACCTATAGACCCTATTTTAGAAAAGAAAAAGGGGGTGGGGTGGGAATATATCTCAGAGGTAGAATGCCTCTGGGTTCAATCTCCAGTAACTAATCCCCCCCACACACACACAAATAGCCATCTTAACAGGTGTGAGGCAATACTTCTTGTGGCTTTGATTTGCATTTCTCTAGTGATTTATATTCACTTTTCTATTAGGAGTGCCTGGCAATGCCTAGAACACAGCAAATACTCACTGAGTATTTGTCGAGCAAGTAAATGAAGCCATGAATAACTCCAGCCTCAGTATCAGCACAAGTAGTGATTCAGTGTGGGTAATAGGGTAGGAGAAGGGGGTGTCCATGACACAGAAGCAAAGGGTCCCCAAGTTGGTGGGATACTTGCCCCTCTGTTTTTATATTAGTAGGCTACAAAATGTCTGGGACCTGAGGAAATGGATAAGTTCACCACATCAGAAAGAGATGTGATATTATTATTTATTATTATTATTATTATTATTATTATTATTATTATTTTGGTACTGGGGATGGAACCCAGAGGCTTTCTACCTCTGGGCTACACTCCCAGACCTATTTTATACTTTATTTGGAAACAGGGTCTCACTAAGTTGCTGAGAGCTTCACTAAGTAGCTGAGGCTGGCTTCAAACCTGTGCAATCCTCCTGTCTCAGCCTCCCAAGCGCGGGGATTACAAGTATGCGCCACCACGCCTGGCTCTCAAGAGATGTGATTTTAGGATTATAATTTAAATATTTTGTACAGACTTATAAAAAGCATGGTCTTGTACTGAGTGTTTGTGCTCTGTAGCTAAACCAGGGATTTTTTTTTCAATTCCTCTCATCCTTCCAGGCAAATCCCAAGCAGCGGCCTCTACATATTCCTTTGTAGAATCTCTGGCTGATTGGCAGTCACATTCTTCTTCAACCGATGTTTGTGTTTCCCTCTTTTTTGAACCCCTACAGGTCTTTGCACTCTTGTTGCCCTCTCTCCTGACTCTACCTCCATCCAGAGATCCTCCTATGACATCTGTTCTGCCTGTATCCCGGCCTCTCCTCTCCATGGTATACTTTGTGAGCTCAGTACCTTTGTGCCCTATGAAGAAGCTAACAAGTTTCAAATAATTGTTTCCTGGGACTGATTAATTAGAGCATTTGGTTAGCATCAGAATACTTTCTTAAGCAAGGGGTGGGCAACTATGGTGGAATGGTTTATTTTAAGTGCCATTTCATGCACAGTTGAAAATAGATCCAGAAAAAAAAAAAAGACAGATCTAAAAACCAATACCTTATATATGTGTTGTGATACAGTTTTAAAATAGAATATTTTTTTTTCCTTAAAAAACCCTTCACCAACTGGACAGATGTAGAAAGAATATTTTCAGTTGACCATAATTATCAAAATAATGAATAACTTCAGGAAAGAAGGCAAAACTAACAAAGAAATTCTACCTTTTTAAAAAAAAAATATTACCATGCTGGGTGTGGCGGCACACACTTGTAATCCCAGGATTTGGAAGGCTGAAACTGGAGGATCACAGTTCAAAGCCAGCCTCAGCTACTTAGTGAGGCCCTCTGCAACTTAGTGAGACCCTGTTTCAAAATAAAAAATAAGCTGGGCGTGGTGGCGCACGCTTGTAATCCCTGTGCTTGGGAAGCTGAGACAGGAGGATCACACAGGTTTGAAGCCAGCCTCAGCTACTTAATGAGGCTCTCAGCAACTTAGTGAGACCCTGTTTCTAAATAAAACAGAAAATAGGTTTGGGAATATACCCCAGAGGTAGAAAGCCCCTGGGTTCTACCCTCAGTATACCAAATAAAATAAAACAAAATAAAATAAAGAATTTTAAAAAATAGGGCAGGGGGTGTAGTTTATGCTTGAATACCTCTGGGGTTCCATCCCCAGACCCACACACACACACAAAAAGTTATCACAAAAACATACGATCAACGTTTCAAACCTCTGAATAATATTTTAAAGATGTTTCTGTCTTGTATGGATATATCTTAAATTAATATTATTTTACATGGACAAGGTAGGCTTAAGAAATATCTTGGACTTTGTTAGTTTCATAGTATCTATATCAAATTTTAATAGAAAAACTTCCCAGCATATTCCTCAGACTCCTGTTAGCAGACATTTCTAGAAAGACCATCATGATTTTCTTTGTGTTTCCAGGTGACATAATAAAGCAACAGCACCTACTGAGTGATATTTGTATGAGCTGGATACTAGTCTTGACTTTGGTAATAAATAGATGAGTGTTTTGGAATACGTTATTTGGGACCTCAGTTTCCTTAGCTGAATCTGCTTATAAGGGAAAGGGCACCATAATCTATGATCAGTGGCTTGTAGGATTTCCCAACCCCTCCTAACTTGCCAAGGCGATGGCTGAGGATCTTGGGTTCATTTCCTATTTTCCTCACATGCATCCTGACCACTTTCAAAAGAAGCAGTACAAAGTTTCTGGAGGCTGAGTGAGGACCGTCCAGGGCGGTCTATCACTTGTGGTGGGGATGAGAGGAAGAGATCTAAACTTGGGTGGACCAGAGAGCAGAGAAGAAGTTGTGATTAAAATATATCTTAGCCAGGTATGGTGGCATATTCCTCTGATCCCAGTACATGGGAGGCTGAAACAGGAGGATGGCAGGTTCGTGGCCAGCTTCAGCAATTTAGTGAGACTTTCAGCAACTTAAGAAGACCCTGTTTCCAAATAAAAAATAAAGTTGGGTTGGAGGTGTTGCACAGAGGTAGAATGCCTTTGGGTTAAATCCTGAGTATCACACACAAAAAAGAATGGATCCTGTGTGTCCCGCATCTTGAGAAACAGGGAAGATAAGAAAAATGGGGTGAGAACGGAGGAGGATGGCTGGGCTAGAAGGTCTGTGCCCAGGGTAGCTGAACTGTCACCAGGAGACTTGGATCTTTATCCAATCACGTCAATCCCCATAAACTCTAGGATTGCATTCTAGTGTCTCAGTGAGGGCCGGTTCTGGTTTAAACCCTCCTTTACCATACAGAGGATGTAATTAATGCCCAGAGAAGACTAGAGCTCTGGAGTGGAAGGGCAGGGAGAATGCAGTGAGTTCAAAGTGGGAACAACCCCCTTCTACACACTTCACTCACCAGTGGATCCTGACAATAGCACTGGGCCCAGGAAGGTAGACATACATGCAAGCTGTGGTGGTGGTGGTGGTGGGGGGTGGCACATGCTTGTAATCCTAGCATTTGGGAGGCTGAGACAGGGGATTGTGGTTTGAGGCCAGCCTTAGCTACTTAGTGAGGCCCTTTTCAACAAAGTAAGACCCTGTTTCAAAATAAAGAATAAAAAATAGAGCAGGGGGTGTAGCTTGGAGATAGAATGCCTCTGGGTTCCATTCCCATTACTATTAAAAAAATAATAAAAATAGGACTGGGGGGAGGCTGAGACAGGAAGTAGTGGTTCAAGGACAGCCTCAGTTACTTAGTGAGGCCCTTTGCAACTCAGTGAGACCCTGTTTCAAAATAAAAAATAAAGCTGAGGGTATCATTTGGAGATAGAATGCCCCTGGGTTCAATCCCCAGTACCGCAAAAACTAAAAGGACATAAAAGGTCACCTATTTAGTAAAAACCTTGAATTATTGTCTCTCAGGTCATATATATACCCACACACAACCGCATGCAGACATACACATATATCTGACTCTTGCAAAATAAGATCATGCCATGATAACGCTTCATAACCTCCTAAATAAACTTTATGTATAAGATATTAACTATTAGAACTTAGAATAATTTCACAAATATTCTACTGGAACATTTAATTTGTTAGAAACAAATTAAGAGTTACTATAGCTACATATAGTAGAAAAAAATTGAGATTTGGACAAAATGTTAAAGCCACATAAAAGGTTATATAGTTCATCCTCATGATTAGTACTAATTACTAATATTGTTAAAATTCAGTTCCCATCAATTCAGAATTTTTACCAGATTAAAATTTGGCCAACTGTCTTTGAACCATGTTCTTTATTTTTTATATGCCAAATTTCTCTTGAGTAAACAATAGAAGGTTCAGGGTCATTTCAGCGTAAGTTGGTCATCTTTCTAGGGTCACTGGCTTGAGATGCCTCTATCAGTCACTTCCAGTCCATTTGTTCTGAGGCCTACAACATCTGGGTGTCACTAATTTGTTCCTCCCCAAAATTTCAGGTGACTTTTGCAAATGGGTTTAATAGAGCAAAATAAAATGAAACTGCATGAAGAGTACCTAAGAACTCTGTGTTCTATGTTTGCAACTTTTCTTCAGGCTAAAATTAGCTCAAAATAAAATGTTCAAAAATGTTGCCTAAAATATAAACAGATAAAAGCAAAAATATTTTCTCCAAATACGAGGAACCAAACCACACACCCAAGAACACACACACACGGGGTGGGGGGAAAGAGACCATTATGAGAATTCATGTACGCAGCCTGGCTTGCTCTGGGGTTTTACATAGTTATTATCACTGATTTGTACCAAAGTAAAAATATAATTTTTTTTAGAATCATATCATCATTGGTAAAACAAACACAGAGAGGAGACACAGAATGTTTACTTAGGTCTAAGAGAAGTTATTCTGTGGGTTTTCCCAACATGAGGATGAAATGATACAGAGTTTAACACATTCCAGCATACTTAACTCTAAATATAATAATGTCATGTAGAAATCCTTGAATGGATTGACAGGCAGGGTGGCAAAGCACTTAAATTTTAGTAGTCGTTTGAGATCAGAAAGACACGCTTGAGACAAGTTTCTCCTTAAAAGAAAAAAAGCCTAATTGTCAATAGGAGTGGAATAAGGGACACTGAAGAAAATATAAAACTATCTGCCTTGTCAGGAAAGCTTTAATAAAAATTAAGTACTAATGAAGACAAGCACAGGTGATTAGGTCAAGACTGCACAGCTCTCAGCCAAGGCTGAGAAGTGAATTCAAGGCAGTTGGGTTTGAAAAGGAACCGGAGAAGCATGGTTCATACTTCGTGACTTAGCGCAAGACATACACACCAGCCAACAATGCCTGCCTGCACGGTGTATGGGTTGGCTTTTTTTTTTTTTTTTGGTGCACTGTATTCATACATCATAGTGGGATGCAAACTTTTGTAGACATACATGCACACATCGCCCAGTCAGCCCCCACCCAATCCCTACCCCATTCTCTCCCCATCCCTCCTTCCCATGCTTGGCTTAGTGGTTGACATCTAGTATTATAGCAATTTATCCAAAATTAAAAATGATAATTTCACATAACAGTTTCATTTGTCTGATACCAAGCTTTTGATGACTTAAAGATAACATTTCAATATTTCTTTTTGCTTTCTTTCTTACCAGAGACTATTTTTTTCTATTTTTTTAGGTGAAACTATCATATATTTATATATTTATTTTTCAGAAACAAAATCTATCCTAATATGGAATATGGACTCTAGATACCCAAAACGATCTTGAAAAAGAACAAAGCTAGAAGATATATATTTTCTGAATTCAAACCATATAAAGTTACAATAATTGAAACAGTGTAGTACTGTTCTAGAGGCAGATATATAAACCATTGGAGTTAAATAAAAGCCAAGTTATTTTTGACAAGGTTTCCACGAACATTTGGTGGTGGAAATAATAATCTTTTAACTAAATATTGTTGAAAAATAATAATTACATGGAAAAGAATAAAATTGGACCCTTACCTAATCCCATACACAGATATTAACTCAAAATAGATAAAAGACCTAAATATAAATCTTAAGACTATAAACTTTTAGAAGAAAATCTGGGTCATAAAACCTCACAACATTGAAATTGGCATTGATTTCTTGGATATGATTACTATGGCACAGGCAACAGAAGGGTAAACAAACTCCCTAAAAAATAAAAAAAAAAATATTGTATATCCAAAGACAATGTAAACAGAGTTAAAAGTTACTAATAGAATGGGATAAAATATTTCCAAATGCTATAACTGAAGGTATATTAATATTCCAACTAGACATCCTAAAAATTAACAACAATAAAGGCAAACAATACAATTTAGAGACAGGTAAAAGACTAACATAAGTAATGAATCTCCACAGATAACCAATCTTAGTTGTCTGTTGGATGGAAAATCTTGTTTCTCTGGTTCTGATGTGTGTTGCCTATTTCTTCTTTGTAATTAATCTCTTTGAGTATTTTCTCTAGCGCTGGTTTTGAAGACATAAATTCCTTCAGTTTCTGTTTGTCATGGAAGCTTCTTATTTCTCCATCTAATTTGATAGAAAGTTTTGCTGGATAGGAAATTTTTGGCTGGAAGTTGTTTTCTTTCAGAGTTTGGAATATGTTACTCCAAGCCCTTCTGGCTCTCATAACTTGGTTTGGGAAGTCTGGAGTGATTCTAATCGGTTTGCCTCTGAATGTCACTTGGCCCTTTGTTTTTGTTGCCTTTAAGATTCTCTGCTTGGCTTCCATATTGGTCATTTTGACAATTATGTGGCGTGGGGATCCTCTTCTCCGATCCTGTCTAAAGGGAGTTCTATAAGTTTCCTGGACCTGTGTATCAACCTCTTGCTCTATGTTTGGAAAATTTTCTGCTATTACTTCCTTGAAGAGATTGTTGATCCCTTTGGTTTCACTTTCTTTTCCCTCCTCTATTCCAATTATTCTTAAATTAGCTCCCTTAAAATGGGCCCATATTTCTTCAATGTCAGATTCCTGCTGTTGGATATTTTTTTCTAGATTAGAAACTATACGTTCATTTTTGGAATGATCATCTTCTAAGAGCGAGATTCTGTTCTCCATGTGGTCTAATTGGTTGTTTGTGCTTTGAATTGAGGCCTTTACTTCATTAATTGCATCCTTTATCTCTTTTTGGCTCTCTCTGAATTCTTTTCAAAGCACCTCTATTATTTCTACAGTTATTTTCCTGATTTGATCTTCTAGAAATCTCTGATTTTCTGTTTTATCAGGTTCTGATGTTGTGGGGTTGTGGGCATTCATTGCTCCAGTGTTATTCCTCTTTCCCATGATTTTGGAAGTTTGTGCCTTCTCTGGGTTCTTCCCTTGGGTCACTATGACTTCACTTAAGGTGCTCTGGATCTCGAGTCTGTAGTATCTCTGACCCCACTACTCCTTTACTGGGTTGTATCACAGAGTCTCCGACCCAGGGAGTCGATAGAGGCTGCTTTAGACTATGGGGGGTGCCAGGTTGCACTTTCTCCTATGGTGTGATATCTCTGCCACCGCCACTCCCCCACTGGGTCAAGTCCCTGGGAGTCAGTACTGGGATTTCTCCTCTGTGGCCCGCAATTTGACTCACTGTTCTTGAGTACGCAGATGTAGCTGTACTGGACTCGGTGGATTCGCTGGTGCTGCCGCCGGTGACAATATGGCGCCACTGCTACGCCCTCGGCCGTGAGGCTGGCGTATTTCTTCTTGGTTTTGAGTTCCACTCTGAGTCCCATCAGCGTGTGCTGAGCTCAGCCACTGGGAGCTTTAGATGCTCCCTGCGCCAAAAGATCCCGCCTGGCTGTTCCACAGCGGCTCACGTCGGCTTGCTGTAGCCGTCCAGTGAATTCGCCGCTGCTGCCGGCAGTATGGCTCTGCTGCCGCGTCCTCGGGCGTGAGGCCGGTGTATCTCCTCTGTGGCTCTGAGCTCTGTTCTCAGTCAGCTTTCTCTCTGGAGCCTGGTGATTTTTTTGTTTCTCTGGTGATGGTGTTTTCTGGCTATGAAAGGTGCTGATTTTGTGGTAATGGAGATTGGTTGTTAGCGGGGCTCTTAAGCCCCGCTTTTCTCGGTCGCCATCTTCCCAGAAGCCCCGAGGAAACTCTGGGTTGGCTTCTTTATCTTAGTCTGTTAAAAGTGGAGGGGAGGCTCAGCTTTCCCAAGCAAAATGAGAAGAAAGTAGCAAAAGTCCTATCATCTATTTGCTTCCTACTTGTATCTTTCTCCTCCCCTCATTTTTTTTTTTTTTTTTTTTTTTTTGTGTGTGTGGTAGTAGGGATTGAACCCTGGGGCATTCTACCTCCAAATTATACTCCCTGCCCTATTTTTTATTTTGAAACAGGGTCTCACTAAGTTGCAGAAGGCTTCACTAAGTAGCTGAGGCTGGTCGCAAATCTGGGATCCTCCTGTCTCAGCCTCCCAAGTACTGGGATTACAAGCATGCGCTGCCATGCCCGGTTCCTCTCCCAATTCAAAAGGATGTTGCATCCAGGTTGAAAAGAGAAAGATGGAGACAGCCCTGTGTTCCTGAGGTCCAGCCATGTCTAAAGGAAGAGTGCTTAGGATACAATCCTAGAGCCCAGGGGCAGAGGCAAACCCTTGAGGCAACAGAACCCATGACCTCCAATTTGGAAACAGAAGACCCCATGGTCTCCCTTCCTGGGCCCAGTGCTATTTTCAGGATCCACTGGTGAGTGAAGTGGGGACAGGGGGATTGTTTCCACTTTGTACTCACAGCATTCTCCCTGCCCGTCCACTCCAGAGCTCTAATCTGGGCATTAATTACATCCCCTGCACAGTGAAGGAGGTTGTAAACCAGAACCAGCCCTCACTGCGACACCTGAATGCAATCCTAGAGTTTATGGGGATTGAAGTGATTGGCTAAGAATTCAATTATCCTGGTGGAGTCCAGCTACCCTGGGCACAGACCTTCTAGTGCAGCCATCCTCCTCTGTCCTCGCCCCACTCTTCTTAGTTTCCTTGTTCTTCAAGATGCTGGACACACAGGTGGTACTGGGGTTCCTGGAAACCCTTCTACTCCAGGCTACACTCCCAGACACCTATTTTTTATTTTTATTTGGAAACAGGGTCTCCTAAGCCAGAGTGGCTGGCTTCATCCTCCTGTCTCCGCCTCCCAAGCACAGGGATAAGCGTGCGCCACCACGCACAGCTGAGGTCTCGCCAAGTTGCTGAAGGTCTCCGCTGGCCTCATCCTCGGTCTCAGCCTCCCAAGCGCTAGGATGACAGGCATGCTCCACCACGCCAAGCAGAATCCATTCTTTTTGTGTGTTTGATACACGGGATCGAACCCAGAGGCATTCTACCTCTGAGCTACACCCCCAACCTGACTTTATTTTTATTTGGAAACAGGGTCTCACTAAGTTGCTGAAAGCCTCACTAAATTGATAAACCTCTTGTTTTCCCCGTTTGTGTTTACTGTTTGAATGTTTATCAAGCAGATAAACAAGGACTGAGATGGTGTAAAATAACTTTTAGCTCCCATCCTGTCCATCCTGAGTTATAAATTGGTCATTTAACAGGCTTTACAGACACTCAAATCCTAACTTTCCTAAAATGCAATTTGCTAAGTACCCAAAGGTCTAATAAATACAAGAGATTATCTTGATAAAACATAAAATCTTTCTTCTTATATTTTTTCTTCATAAATGTCACTAAAAGCAGAAAACCTTATTGTTTAAATATGAAGATTCTTAATAAAAATGCCAAACTCTTGCTATCTAGGCTAGTTTTGTAACCTTTATCAAGGCCAGATTAGTGCCTTAAAAAACATAATTGCTTTAAACATAGAATAAATGCATTAAATGAAACTTTTAAAAAATTTTAATAAGTTTTATCTCTTGCAAATCATTTGTAACCACCTTAATCTCTCCTAATACCAATAGATATCCCCCTTTATTCAATTATGTTTTCTTACATTTAAAATAATCCTTATAGAAATCTTTTAATTTAGACAAAGTACTCCTTTTCACTAAGTTAAAATACCATATATTATGGTTGCTTCATTGAAGCATAGCTTGAAATTCTTTAGCCTTTTATTTACAGAATTACATATTAGAATTTAACTCTTAGCAATTTATGTTTAGTTAGTATTCAAAAGAAAATAATCTTAAACTGTTCCTTACATATATTAAAACATATTTAATAAACCAAATATATTTTCTTTTGCTGATTTGTTAAGAGGTAAACAGGGCAAAAACAGGCAGGATAGAGGGAAGCCCAGCTATAACCAAAGGCTGGTGGTTTTACATTGCAGTCTTAACCTAGATGAGAAAATTCGAACATGGCAGCCTCAGCGCTATAGCCCTATATTTTGACAGGAACCCCAGGAGCAACATGGTGGCTGAGCCCATGACTACACTCATGCCTGTAGAAAGGAATCAGAGTGCCTTACTTTAAAATCATTGTCCTTGCTTCTCTGGTGATCAACTTCTCTGGCTTCATTCCTTTTTTATTTTTTATTTTTTGGTGCAAAAATATTTAACTGCCCTAATTGCAATCCTTTTTTTGTTTCTAATCAAAGCATTTAAGTTTTCTTCAGCCATTCATAGTTCCATCTCTCTCTCCCCAGCTTTATATATATCTTTCTGACCAAAGTGCAAATCAATAGTCTCTGCTTTGCTTTCCACCATCAAAATTTGGTGTATAATTCACTGAACATGGAAGTTAGTATCTATAATGCAGTTTGGATACTTAGCTGTTTTGAGATTTTCTCTGCCCATTTAATCAGATCATCCTTACAAGACAAGGTATCAAACAAGCATAGGTAACCACTTAGATCATTATTTTCACACAAATTCTAACAATGGGCACTACACTTTTAATCTCAAACAAACCACAATACAATCCTAATTGGTTAGCCTGTAATTGTTAAAGATTTATAAATTCTGTGAACAAAAAGGTATTTTGATTCATTTTGTTATTTTTGAGTGCTTTTTTATTCAGAACTGGGAATTGAAGCCAGAGGCATTTTACCTTCAAGCTGTACCTCCAGTCCTATTTTTTATTCTTTATTTTGAAACATGGTCTCACTAAGTTGTGGAGGGCCTCACTAAGTAGTTGAGGCTGGCCACAAACCTGTGATCCTTCTGTCTCAGCCTCTCAAATACTGGGATTATAAGTGTGTGCCACCACGTCTGGCTTTGCGTGATCATTTATAAATGATATTTTTATTCTTGCTTTCCTTGGTAACTTCCACACCTATCCTGAAACTCAACATTTCTTATGCCTGGAAGTATCTCAGACTCTCTGGTAGTATTTGTCCGTCAGAGTCTCAACATCCCCCCCCCTTTATTTTTCCTAAAGATTTCTTGAACTGAGACCCCTGTTTTCCTCCAGTCAAGCATTTATACATAACCCTTAGTCTTAGATATGTCACTTTCCATGACATTTTTTTTCTTGGTCTGCGTAGAGTTACATTGTTGGCTTGGTAGGTATTTGCCAGGGCACTTTTTCCATATTGCCAGTTGACTTTTGACTGGGAGTTTATTGTTTGCCAGAGAATGGCTGTATTGCCTCTGTTCCCATGAAATGGGATATCTCCTCTTATAGGGTTCTTGCCCAGTGGATTTCAATGAATAAAGTTTAAGGGCCAAAGAAGTGTATAGAAATATGAAAGTTTATTTTAAGTCAGGGAAAGAGAGAAGACAAAATCAGTTCCCTCCTAACGGGGGAGGGTGGGGAGGAAAGTTCCCTGTAAAAAAATGACTACAGAATCTCTTGGGAGGTGAACTTTTAATCCTTACTGAGGTTTTAAGGAACCTAAATTTGAATTGTCATTTTGTAGGCTGGTTGGCCCTGATCTCCTGGCACCCCCTGATCTCTCACCCTCTTCTCACCTCCCCCCCCCACCTCACAGAAGGTGATGCAGATGGTCTTCTTTAATCCCTAGGTTTCCAGTGTCCCCTGCCCTGCCTTATGTTTCCCCTCTGATGAAATGACCCTAACTGCTATTAGGAAAGTGAGGTCATGAGTTCAAAGTCACTTGTGATGATTGGACATCTACATGAAAAACTGACATGCCAGTACCTTACACAATAACTCAAATTTCTTGCCCTAATGTTTTTTCTTTTTTCTTTTCTTTTCTTTTTTTTTTTTTTTTTGCAGGTCTGGTGGGGGGGGAAACTCAGGGGCATTCGACCCCCGAGCTACACCCCCTGCCCTATTTTTTATTCTTTGTTTTGAAACCGGGTCTCACTGAGTTGCAGAGGGCCTCACTAGGTAGCTGAGGCTGTCTGCGAACTGTGATCCTCCGGTCTCAGCCTCCCAAATGCTGGGATTACAAGTGTGTGCCACCATGCCCGGCTTGCCCTAATGTTTTTTCACAACTCTTTACCTTAGGCCATCCATCTATTAGCATTTTAAATTGGAGGCCCGGTAGCCAGATTATTTCCAATAGACCGTGAGTCATTATACATAACATTGTGAAAAGTCCTCATAGCACAAAGGCTGAACAAACAAAAAAACAAACAACAAGCATGTTGTCTTTAAATTAGCTTAAACTGGTTTTTTGTCTGTGGGATTTTGAATAGGACTTGGATCTTCCAGGCGTTTACAGAATAGAAATCTCCCTTTTTTGAAATGTCTAGTGGTCCTGGACCTGTAAAACCTCAAAAGTGACAGGTTTAATTTTATAACATCTTTTAAGGACTTACCTGAAAGGAGGTTTGGGGCATTGGTGTCATATCTTATTTTTTCTGTGAATTTAAAGGTAGAAGTATTATATAAATGGCTTCAGTATTGCTTCTTTTTATTACTTTTGAAATAGTACATTTGCCTCTGGTTATACTGTTAGGTTGGGTGTTCAAGACCAAGCAGGTAGGCCTATATTAGGGAAATATACATTTTTCTAACTTTTTTTTTTTTTTTTTTTTTTTGCGGTTAAGGTCACTGTTACACAGGGTCACTCTTAAGGACCTGGTGAAGCTGTACTGCTACCAGTTGTGTCATATGCCAGAATAGGTCAGGATCTTGCTGACAATCTGGCTTTTCTCAAGGCATAGGGGTCATTTCCCTCTTCCATAACCCTACTTTTTACAGAATACACACTGGTAGCTCTAGTCTCTGAAGCCTTCATGAGCTCCCTGTTTGGAGGTGGGAGAGTCACTGACTTACCAGAATTGCAGAATCCCTTTGTGAGGTCCCTTGATTCTTTTTGACTGAAGAGAAAAGGCCAAAATATTGGCTGTTCTTTCTTAGACCTTTTTTTTCCTATATTTTATTCTCTAAGTCTCAGTTGCTGAATACCCAGGAAGTCAGTTTCAACAATCCTTTTAAGCTGTCTTGCAGTTGATGGTTATTATCTTAAAACACTTTTTGGGTACTGACATCTGTTAAACATTAACACACAGCAATTACAGAGTTTTATAAGAAAAACATGAAAAAGAATTATCAGGAACAAAATAAATCTCATTTGTATCTTTGTATAAAGAAAATAGTCATAATGCAATTAGAAACATATAAACCCAGAAAGGCTTTTACTATTCTCAGTTTTGTTTGGCGCTATTAGCTTAGTAAAGAGTGTTTTTTTTTGTTTGTTTGTTTGTTTGTTTTTTTTTTTGTCGTACTGGGGGTGGAACCCAGAGGCTTCCTACCTCCCGGATATACTCCCAGACCCATTTTATATTTTATTTGGAAACAGGGTCTCACTAAGCTGCTGAGAGCCTCACTAAGTGGCTGAGGCTGGCTGCGAACCTGCGCAATCCTCCTGTCTCAGCCTACCAAGCGCGGGGATTACAAGTGTGCGCCACCATACCATGCCCGGCCTAGTAAAGAGTTTTTTTAAGTTTTGTATTTTAGAAGTCTTATATATTTAGAGAACACAAATATCTAAAATACTTTATGTCTTAGAAATAGAAAGTAAAGGCAGCAGGAAACATAGGAAGTTATCTTAATAAAATGTAAAATTTTACTCTCCAGGCTGGCTTGTTTTGGTAAACTTTTACAAAAAGCAGATCAATACCTTAAAAAAAGCCAATTGTTTTAGCTGGGTGTGGTGATACATGCCTGTAATCCCTGCGCTTGGGAGGCTGAGACAGGAGGATTGCACAGGTTCGAAGCCAGCCTCAGCTACTTAGTGAAGCTCTCAGCAGCTTAGTGAGACCCTGTTTCCAAATAAAATATAAAATAGGTCTGGGAGTATAGGCTGGATGTAGAAAGCCCCTGGCTTCTACCCCCAGTATGACCAAAAAAAATTTTAAAAGCCAACTGTTTTAAACATAGAATTTATGCATTTAATGTGATTTTTTTAAATTCATAAATAATTCTTTTTGTCTTTTTAGCTCTAGGAGTGTGGCAAATTTTTATCTTTTAGTGGGGTCAGAAGGGCCACATTTAATTTACCTTGCTGGCATAGCTCTGGATTTTTTTCTTAACAGGAACTTCAGACCCTTTACTTTCCTCTTGCAAAACAGATCCAGGTGCAAGATAGTGTCAGGGTTTACATTTCCCTCTGGTGGCCAACCTCTGTGTCTTTAATCTATGCTACCAAACTCAGGCACATTTTTCTGAATTCTCAGTTCTGTAAGCTATACTCTAATAGGATGCTAACGGCCTTGGCAAAAGGGAAGTTTCCCATCTGAAAGACGGAGGAGAAAAAAATCATCCTTGAACTTCTCTCACAGCTCGCCCTAAAGCATGCCATTCAGTTCCTGACCTGATTCCTGCCTATGCACGACTATGGGCAGGACAAATCTACTGGATTTATCCATGGTTACTAGCAAGAAGTAGAACTGCATCTATTTTCAGCTGCTGGTCACATATATGTATGCGTTCATGGTGGTTTGCCAGCTAGACCTAGAGTCAGCACTTATTTTTGACTGCTGGTCACAAGTGCTGTAGTGATTGCCAGTAAGGCCCAAAGCCAGCACTTGTTTGTGAACACTGGCCACACATATGCATGTGCCTGTGATGGTTGCGAGCAAGACCTAGAGCCAGAATCTATTTTAACTTCTAGTCACAAGTACATGTGTGCTTGTAGTAGCTGCAGTGCATATTGCTGCCTGCCTGTGACTTCCCATGGGTCTCCTGGAACCCACGGGTCTCTCTTCTCTCTGCTCACCTCCCCCAGCCCACCACCTCACAGAATGTGATACAGAGGTTCTCTGTCCTGCCTCACCGGGTCCACCTGCAACTCAGCAGTAGGACATGTCTTCTTGCAGAGAGAAACCCGTGACCCTCTGGTAACAATATTTCTCTGTATGGACCACCAAATTGTTAGAAATAAATTCCCATAGCATTGTACGTAGAGACACATGTTCAAAAGTAGCTCGGTAAGGCTATTAGAAATAGATTTTGGGGAAGCCACAAGTAAAAACTCATGAAACCAAAAGTAACTCATAAGGCAATTTACTTCTGCACAGAATGGTGCAAGCATACTGGGTGTGCAGTCTGTTCAGCCTTTATTTCCTAATGCAAAGGCCACTGTGCTGTTCCCTATTGGCTGGAGTATGGCTTGTACAATCTACTCTGGTTGGCTAGTTTTCACTGGGTAGATTTTACAAGTGGAGAAACATAAAATCAATATATTAAGAGTGGAACATAGAGATATATGTACAAAAGTTACAAAATGGATGCTGAGGCAGGACAGAGGACCTGGTAGCAGAAGAGATTTTAAAAGTACGTCTGTTTGACCTTCTGTGAGGTGAGTGAAGGTGAGCAGGGAAGTAAGCCCTGTAAGATAACATTTCAAATTAAGTAATGAAATTGGTCAAATACAGAAAAACTCAATTCTGACCAATCATAAAAGATTGAATTTAAGACTCATAAAATGATAGGGAGTATTGTTTAAGCCTACCTCCCAAGAGTTTCAGTGGTTACTCTCTTTTGGGAACCCCTTCTCTCATGATTTTTTTTTGGGGGGGATTTTTTTCTTCAGTCTTTCTCTGACTTACAATAAACATTTCATATTTCTATATCCTTTTCTAGTCCTTTAACTTTATTTCTTGAAATCCCCTGGACAAGAACCCTATAAGAGGAGATATCATATTCAGTTATGGTGCGATAGCTGGGAAAGATGAAAGGCTAAATAAAAACCTTTTTCTTCTGGAGCTTCTGCCACATGTTCTTACAGACTCAGATCAGGCTCACAGTTAAACTTAGTCTGTGCTGTGCTTCTTTGAATAAGAACCAGCAAGGCACAGTGGCTGAGGTACCCAGGTATGAAGAAGGGAAAATAGCAATTGAACCAAAGAGGAAACCAAAAAGATAGGGCTGCCAAAGCCACCATGGCTGCTGGTGCTGAGATGTGGCCTGGCTAAAAGCTTGTGAGTTGCTGGGATTACATGATTCCAGGGCTCTGTGAGCAACAAACCACCTTTAAGCTGAGGGCAAAGTCATTTCCCTTCTGGCCAATGCATTGGTGCCACAGCAATGAGGGGAAAAAATGGTATAAAGGTCACAATCTACTCCAGTTCCCTGTGTGTGATAACAAGAACTGAGTCATGCACATGAACACAGGAATTTGACTAAGTGGTCCACAGTCCCATGAGAAAAATTGGGTTTTCTCCACAGCCTTCATTCAGATACAGCTACACGTAGCAAGTCAGATTGCATGTGGGTTGATATTGACTTCTAGACAGGGACTCCAGCCCCAGTCTCTGTGAGCTATACACTCAGCACCTTTGAAAATTATGGGCAAGTACCTCCGTGGGTACTTCCTCTGACCAAGAGAAAAGAAGAAAAAGATAGCAAGCAGGAAGCCATCTCTAATTTTGCTAACTTGCATATGAATGAATAGCTCTAACTAAGTTCCTGGAGCCACCACACACTTACTTAGAGAGCAAGTCAGAACTGGGAGAAAGAACAGCTGCTTGGTTGCCTAGACACTCTAAAAATTTTGGACAGCTACCATTGGCCAGTTTCTGGCCTTGGGGGTGAGATTTTAGGCCCTCACCTCATATGGGAGTGGAGGGACAGAGAACAAAAAAGCTCTCCACCACCCCAAATTTAACATGAACAAGAAGGAAGGTGTCTGCTTTAAATCCACCTCTCTGGACCCACCTATCTGCTCTGAGAGGAGCAAACCCATCCATGGTGTGACTGATAATATCTCACACCTAAGTCTCTGATGCTGCTAGTCAAACTCACACACACAAAAATTGCTGTCCTGGGTAGATAAGTGTATAAGACAGATAAATAGGTATGCTTAGGCACAGCCAAATAGAGGCCAATCAACACTTCAATAGATTATGTTTAAATGTGTCTTCGAAAAGCCTGTAAGAGAAAATTCTGCTTTCTAATGGGTTTTGTTCTCTTACACTCTGAAAGCCAATTCTAGGATTCTAGAGCTCTATAGTCTAACAATTCTGAAAAGAAGAAAATCAAAAGTCTTATTAAACAATCACCTGTACAAATTTACAGCAGAATATAGAATATAAAATACATATGTTCTTTAACTAGAGTAACTATGGCCATTTCATATTTTTTGAGCTCATGGTTTTTCTAAATTCATCTGGGTTTGCATGTATATATTTTTGTTCTGATTGATTTTGGTTTTGTCTAACTAGAAACTTTTTGGGCATCTTTTTAGATTGTTTCTCTCTTGCTGTCTTTACTCAGCAGCTATTCAAAGGTTAATTCTCTATTTGGTATCCTAAGAAAGAGGCTAACAGTGGTGGTGATTGGTGTGTTTGCCTGCCATGGGGAGACAGAGTGGCCATCTGGATCAGTTTGATTCAGTGTTACCCAAGACTGGCAGACTGCCCAAGTATGGCCAACTGTATAGATTTTCCCCATTTCTGAGTCATACAATAAAACCCATGACAGGATGTTCTTTGGTTTCTGGAAGCTCTGGCTCTGGCTTCACTCTGGGTGAAAATAAATAGCTGTAACTGTCTTGTCCCCTACTTGTTCATGTTCCTTGTTGTGTTATGTGTTTAATGTGTATTATTATATTATCTGTATATTATCTACATGGCAATAAAAATTGGCCATCTGGCCTCCAATTTAAAATGCTAACAGATGGATGGTCCAGAGTAAACGATCATGAAAAGAGCCACAATGTCAAGATATTTGGGTTATTGTATAATGTACTACCATGTCAGTTTTTCATATAGATACTCAATGAACCACCATGAATTACCTTGAACCAAGATAATCAGGCCTCTTCAAGCCCTCCAGCTACAAATGGTTATGAGAACAAACCTCATATGAAGGATTTTTTCTTCCACAATCCTCTAGATCATCCACCCCTTAAGACCCTAACTGAAATACTCTGACAGTGTCTCCTAGCAGCTCGAAGCCGTTAGAGTAGTCATCGCCTCAATTTCCTAATAGCAGTCAGGGTCACATCAGAGGGAAACATAAGGCAGGGCAGAGGAAGACCTGGGAATAGGAGGGATTAAAGAAGGCCACCTGCATCACCTGCTGTGTGGTGGGGAAGGTGAGCAGGTAGGCGAGAGACCAGTGGGCACCAGGAGATCAGAGCCCTCCAGCCCACAAGATATCAATTCAAATTGAGGATTGAAATTGGTCAAAAAACATTGGTTCCCCCAAACCTAATTCTGATCAATCATAACAAAATCAGATGAAGTTTAAAAAAATCATAAAGAGGCAAATGGGGAGTAAGCCTACCTCCCAAGAGCTTTGCTGGTTACTCTCTTTTGGGGACCCCTCCCCCATGTAGGGGTCAGTTTTTGTCTTCTATCTTTCCCGAACTTAAATTTTCATATTTCTATACCCTTCACTAGTCCTTGGACTTTATTCATCAAAATCCACTGGACAAGAACTGTATTAGAGGAGATACTTCTGTCTCAATGCCTAGACTACAGTTACAAATGGAAGCTTGCTAGTTTCTATGTGATCTTGTAACTTTGATAGAAAAGATTACTTTGCTTTCTGACAAGGTGATTTTACTTTTTGCAAAAAGGGATCCTACTACCAGTAAAGTCAGGTATGTAGGAACCTATAATATATTAATATATATAGATATATATTTTTTTTTGGTGGTACTGGGGTTCCTGGAAGCCCTTCTACCTCCAGGCTACACTCCCAGACCTATTTTATATTTTTGAAACAGGGTCTCCTAAGCCAGCGCGGCTGGCTTCGAACCTGCGCGATCCTCCTGTCTCCGCCTCCCAAGCGCGGGGATTACAAGCGTGCGCCACCATGCCCGGCTTATATTTTATATTTTTAAATATTGCATAATATTACTTTCATACCAAGAAAAAATTAACAAAAATATTAATAAGATAGAGCTTGAAAATTCTCATTTTAAAAGTATTTTTATTACTGTACTGTAATTATGTATCATAGTGAGATTCAAAGTGCTATGTAGCTATATAAACATATCACTTGGTGTATTTTCCTCTGAATTCCACCTCACTTCCTTTCCTTCCTCCCCATACATGGTAGTGAGATTGATAATGATACCTTCATGTATGGACACAACATTATTTGAACTGTTCCTTTTCCCAAGCTCAAAAATTATGTTTTAATAGATTTTCCCTGTTAATGAATCATTTAAATTGTTTTAGCCAATCCACTTCTGTTGGCTATTTAGGTTGTTCCAAAGGCATGTTGTTACATAATTTTGTCTTCTAGATTTTCAGTACTATAAGAACCTAAGCAATTGGCAAAATAATGTATCAGTTATAATAAACAAAATACTGCAAATTATAATAATCAAACAGCTGCAAAGCTACCTCATGATATAAAAATATCAGAGTTAGCCAGCTGCAGTAGCAAACGCTTGTAATCCCAGCATTCGAGAGGCTGAGACCAGAGCATCACAGTTTGTGGACAGCCTCAGCTACTCAGTGAGGCCCTTTGCAACTCAGTAAGACCCTGTTTCAAAAATTTTAAAAAGACTAAAAAATAGGGCTGGGGACGTAGCTTGGAAATACAATGCCCCTGGGTTCTATCCCCAGTACTGCAAAAAACAAAAACAAAAACAGAGTTAGCAACACTTAAAAATAATCAATGAATGCATTTATTCATTTCTTGTATTATTTGTACCATCTTTGCTACTAACCAAATTACTTTTAAAGTAAACTATAAATACTCTTATACTTGGTAAAATTTCACTTGGCCAAATTATTTTCAGTCATATCATCTGCTTCATTTGTGAAACTGGAAGCATCTTGGCATTTACTGTCAGGGCCTGATGTGCTGATGATTCACAAAAGTTCTAAAATATGAAGTAAAAAAGAATCCTGCAACCAGCCTGCCTTCTGGGATATGTGTACCATATGATATGATGGGTCAGCCTAACCTTTCTGGAATGAGCAAGAACTCTATTTAGCAGGACGTTCTTATGCAAAACAGATAAATACAGTAACGGGTATGTGGCTCTGAGACACGTGTGGTCAAATGGAAACTGGAATGAGAATAAGTCCATCCCTCCTCTCTCTATAATCACTGTATGTGACTGCTTAGGACATTGGATGTAATGAGCCTGCTGTAGTGAGTGAGACTTTACACCTCGTCCTAATTCAAACAAAGAGGATGTTATCATGAATCTTGCTTCATTCTTAAGTCACTCAGAAACTCATTCCTAGTGAGCTCTAAGAAGAACTTATTGATTGCTGGGACTCCTGTCACTGATAACACTCGGCTATCACTTTTGGAAGGATATCTGGCCTTCACAAAGAGCTACGGCCACCTCTACCACTCTTCCTTCTCAACAGCTCCTCCCTCTACATTTCCTTATAAAGAACTGTGTTATCTTCTTCTCCATGTTTAATCAGATGCAATATGAAAATAGAATCAATACATGGAGACTTTGTCTCCATGTGTATATTCATGACAAAATTAGTTTTTCACTAAATGTCCCTAGTTACCATTTTATTTTATCTTAAAACAATACTTTACTTTTCTAAAAATGATCTGTTTTAAATCTGAACTAATTATAGACACAAATTCAAAACTAGAAAAATTATTTTAAAAAGTCAGAAGCTGACAATTTCAGCTTCTGACACATAATGTTGGTTCCTTCTCAATCTCCATTTTTCCTCTTCTTTTCCCTAAGAACATTCCAATGTGGTACAGGGTGGATGCTATTTCATCTAAGCTATTTCATCCCTGGCTAATGAGAATTCTGTAACCCTAGTCAGTGGTTGGTTTAGGAAAGGGAAATTCTGGGCCCTGTGGTGGAAGTCGGCGATGGAGCCTCTGGTATGTGTTTTCATCTCAAAGACAGACACAGAAGTTGATATTATCTCCCCTTCCTTGGAACAGTGAAGCATCATGGTGTGATATTGGAGCCCCAGGAGCCATGTTGCCACCAGCAGTAGAATAAAGTGAAAAGACAGACAGAGCTGCTAGAATCACCCAGGACTAAAACAAAACTGGAAGTACTGTGCTTTAAATGGCACAGAGAGATGATAATTTTTCTTTATTTAAAGCATGATGAGTAAAGGTTTCAGTTATTTGTAGCCAAAAGAATCCTAAATCCTAAAAAAATAGCCCAGTACGACCTTGCAGCTTATGCACTTTGCTCATAAAACATTGTGTCAGGCATTTAGTTCTTGGAAACAGGCTTGTCTAATTTCACCAGCTCTAGGAAATAGGCTTATCTGATTACTTAGTTCATGACAGATTAGAAATAGCAAGTGAGGAGAGAAAGAGATGGACTGCCAGTCAGAGGAGGGAGGAGGCGATACAAAGTCAGAAACCAGAACACCAGGTATAGCACTGGGGGACTATTTAACTTGGAGGCAAACAAGATCTGCCCCACACACTCGTGGGTGCGGAGTACAGCTTGCTGACTGTAGAGTACAGCTTGCTGACTAATCCAGGATGACGGTGTGTGTCGTCAAGGAAAGTTTGCTCTCTGCCTGTTTTAGAAGGGAACCAATGTTTCTTTAGAAACAAGGGAAAGGCTAACTGATTAAAAGGTTACACTTATCTGATAAGACACAGAGAACAAACTCCCTGGCTAAGCTCAGGGAGTGAGTACATACACACACACACACACACACACACACACACACACACACACACACACACACACACATACACAGAGCAAACCTTTTGAAAAGTGTGCCTCATTCATAGAAAGGGAATTAGGCACAGTCTGATTGCTAGTCTGATTGCCACGCGGAGCAGCTGTTTGAGGGTCTGGGTGAGCCGCCTCAACAGAGCAGAGGCAAAGCTACCAATGAGACCACGTTTCGCTCTGCAGCAAACTACTTTCTTTTGGTTCAAAGGTGGAGCTATCTAGCCTAAGCTGTATCTTCAGAAGCCTGCCAGTAGGAAGGAAGTAAGCTGCTTGACTTTCTTTGCAGAAGGGTGTCAGCACTCCTAATTAAAATATAAATAATTCTCAGAGCCAAACAGCTTACAGAAGAAAAAAAAAGGATTGGGAAGATTGATTGCAGACACTCAAACTGCACCATGCAAAACTGGTTCCAAGTCTTGTCTCCACAAACACTGAGCTACCAGTTGATGTAGGCACTTCTGCAGAAATCACTCAAACCAAGTCATCTGCACCATGTGCGGGAAGCCAGGTGGCAGCTGCAGTCTGCTGACACCACTGACTGAAACTGCAAGCAGCTTATTTAAAAAGCGTATGGGTGAGTTCAGATGTGCTCTCTGCTGCAATCAGCTGGTCAGTATGCTATCCCACATACAGTTTAAGCCCCACAGGTAGGGAGAATTCTGTAGTCCTGCCCTTTAGAAGTCTGCCCAGCAATGGGGCATGCCTGTAATCCCAGTACTCTGGATACTGAGACAAGAGAATCACAGTTTTGAGGTCAGTGTCAGCAATTTAGAAAGACACTGTTTTAAAAAAAGAAGAAAGAAAGAAAGAAAGAAAGAAAGAAAGAAAGAAAGAAAGAAAGAAAGGGTTAGGGGTGTGGCTCAGAGGTAGAATGACCCTGGTTTCAATTCCCAGCCCCTTAAAAAAAAAAAAAAAAAAAGGCCTATCTATCTCCTACCAAGGTTTAGCTGGTTTAGAAGATAAGTTGTTTCAGCAAGCCCCACTCAACAGTTGTTTGGGGCTTTGGTGTTTTTGTTTTGTTTTGTTTTAGTACTAGGGCTTGAACCCAGGGGCATTCTACCTCCAAGCTACACCCCAGGCTCTTTTTAATTGGCTGTGAGTCTGCAGTTATCCTGTCTCAGCCTCCCAATACTGGCATTGTAGTCATGTGCCACGCTGCTCAGCTTTGCTTTGGATTTTTTTTTTTTTTCAGTACTGAGGATGGAACTCAGGGGCATTCTACCTCTGAGTGACAACCCCAGTCCTACTTTTTATTCTTTATTTTTGAAACGTGGTCTCACTGAGTTGCAAAAGGCCTCACTAAGTAGCAGAGGCTGTCCGCGAACCACTATCCTGTCTCAGCCTCCCAAATGCTGGGATTACAAGTGTGTGCCACCATGCCCAGCTTGCTTTGGATTTAAAATCACTCTTAGCAGGATGTGGTGCCACATGCCTGTATAGTACTTGGGAGGCTAAGACAGGAGGATCACAGGTTCAAAGCTAGCCTCAACAATCTCCAGAGGCCCTCCAGAACTTAGTGAGACCTCGTTTCAAAATAAAAAAATAAAATAAAGCTGGGGGTGTAGTTCAGAGGTAGAATGCTCCTGGGTTCAATCTCTATCACCTCCCAACAAAACAAATAAAGTAAAATCACTCTTCATTTCAGGATTACCCTGAAACTTAAATGTTATGCAAAAAAGGGAAAAATCTGATAACTTGTTTATCTACTATCAAAAAAATTATATGTGCATTATGTGTAATTTTTAAGATGAATGATGTATTGATGAATGAATAATGATTAATAATTGGTGTATTAAGCTGAGTACTAAATGAGGGGAATATAGAAACAAGAAAATAATTTTTTTAAGAATGAAACTTGAGACCACTTAGATGAATAGGTTTCAGGGGCAAAAGCACTGTCATCCACACAGATTATGGTGCTAGTACATTGTTTTTATTATTATTATGTTAAGTACTTTACATTCAAGAATCATTTTCTTATTATAGCAGCATAGGTAGAATGAATAAGCCCATTTTACAACTGGAGAAAATGAGGCTTAGAGATTTAATTTGCCCGAGTCCCCAGAATGAGGAAATGCTTGAGTCACCAAGTACAGATGCATTCTGATGGCAAAGCTTGAATCACAACCTAATTATTGACCGTAGACGCACCGTAGTTTTCCAATATTTCTTTTCTTTCTCTCCCTTTCTTGCTTGCTTCCTTCCTCCCTCCCTTTGTTCCTTCCTTCCTTTCTTTTTCTTTCTCCCTTTCTTCCTTTCTTCTTCCCTTCCCTTTCTTCCCTTTCTCCCTTTTCTTCTTTCTCCACTGATAAAAGGAATTTGAGATTCTCCTACCTACATGCTGATATGTTGTATTGGGGGAGAAAGCAGGCAAGAATCTCATACAGAGAATGGTGTGGGATGTGTATATTCCCTGAGTGTCTCACATGAGTCAGGACAGAGGGAGGGTGCAGACAGTGAAACAGGGGGTTTCTTGTGAGAAAACCCCGGCGAAATGACACCCGCAGACCTCAGGAAGGGGAGTAAAGGGTTTATTGGAAGCAGCAGGGAATGGGGCAAGGGTGGCTGAACACCCCAAAGGGGCTGGGACTCTGGGTCCAGCAGCTGCCTTCAGGACAATACTTGAGAGTAGCCCAAGCAGAACTGCCTTCAGGTGCAGGCTGCTTTCTTCAGAGTCCACGGGATCTGAGAGAGAGAACAGCTCCCCAAAAGGGGAGGGGGTCAGCGGGAAGTCCCCACTTTTGCCATCTGACTGGCTGATGCCTGACCGCTTGCAAGTCCGTTTTGGTTAGGGCGACTTTGAGATTTCAAGGAGAATTTGCATAGGACATTTGCAAGTTCTTTGAAGGGTCTCCTTTCAGGAATGCCAGACTTGCTCGGTGGGTTTGTTGATTAGGAAACTCAGGATGGCTTTGTGAAGCTCTGGCCTTCTTATCTCCTGAGCCTTTGGAGTTTCAGGCATTTGTCGCCCCTCAGGAAACTCAGGAAATTAGCTTTTTTCTACCAAGGCCTTTTCCCTATCTGCCTATTTCCTTTCTGTCTCCTCAACAGGACTTCAGAGGTGAGGTATTTAAACTGAGTATTTAAACTGAGTGAGCCCAGCACTACTACGGTGTTCTCTCACTCGAGGTTCTAAGTAATTTTTACTTTTTTCTATTTTTTTGTTCTTCTAATGCTCACTTGGATTTTCAGACTGATTTAAACAATTGATTTAAGTTTTTTTGACACTGCACTTTGTCCTTTCTTTTCTGACACTGCAGGCATGTTTATTGCCTTCACCATGCTGATCCTACAGTACATTAGGCGCAAGCAGCCATAGCTTGTTTTGCCAGGTGCAATTTTAGCATCTGCACTCTTTCTATTTTTCATATATTCTTTCTCTAAAGGTTTTATTATCTAGTTTGGGTTCATGAGATACAAACGGTTTAATTTTGGTGATGTCCAAATTGGTCCTCCCTGCCCTGCCTTCTGGATATAAAAGCCACTTTACACACTCACATTCTAGAGTATTAGAATTTCACTACTAAACAAAATAAACATGCATGTACTTTATAAACATGTATGCTACCTATATAACATGTATGTTACATGTTACAAAATACATGCTCAATGTTCTACTAGAAAAAAGTATTAAATAACACAAAGTATATAAAATCAAAGTGAAAAATTCCAGACACTTTGCTGCCAGAGATAATCATTTTAAAAAGCTTAATGTTTGATATTTGGGGGCTATTTTGTGAATGTTTCCAACTCTGTTATCCTCCACTTCATTGTGACCCTCTCATTCCTTTATTTTTTATTGTTCCTGCCCAGCTCAATTTGATTACAATTCTTGGAGAGTCCCTTCCTCTTCTGGAAGAGAGCAGCTGTTCTCAAATTCATGACAGAGAGTCCCCAGCTTATGATGGCTCAACTTACACTTTATGATAGAGTGAAAGCAATACGTACTCACTAGAAATCATACTTTGAAGTTTGGATTTTGACCTTTGGAATATGTGGTGTGAGACTGTGTGAATCACTGCCCCACGCCAGCCCAGTGACCCCAGGGTTAACAGCTCCTATCCTACGGGGTTCTGCATTGCTGAGCTGTAGGGGAGTGAGATGTGTTAAATTGCATTTTCAACTTTGGCTAGTTTCCACCTGTGATGAGTTTATCTAGACAGCCCCATCGTAGGGCAAGAAGCACCTGCATTTTGGGGGTTGCTCTGTCTCACGTCCCCAGTGCCGGGCTGCTTCTTCCCTCTGCGCTCACTACATGGACACTGGTTAGCCGCCAACTACTTTTATTTCATTGTTTACAGGCGTATGTTGCACCTAGGTAAATTGCACGTGCTTCCCATTGATTTTTAGCTTTTCTTGTTCTGTTTGTTTTTATGTTGAAATTTAAAAGAATTTAAAAGCTATGTCATTGCTACTTCGTTTTTGCAGAATCCTCTACTCTCGGGCCTTGGACTTTGAATAACAAAGCTAGTTACAGAACAAGATCAATGTCATTCACCATTGGTCCTAGGCTAAGAAATAATTTTCTACATCAGACAGTGTTTGTCAAGCTTGACCATACCTTAATGACATCATGGGATTGTAAAAATGCTGATTCCTGGCTCTGCATTCTCTCAGAGCCTCTGATTTATTTTTTTCCTAGGTGGGGTGATCCTAATGTGTAGGCAAGATTGACAACCATTAATATAAAGAAAAAATTAGCTGGGCGATGTAGTTTTTTTTTTTTTTTTTTTTTTTTTTTTTTACTTTACAGGTTTGAGTCCAGCCTCAACAACTTAGCAAGACCTTGTTTTACTGTTGATTTCAAAACAAAAAATAAAAAGGGCTGGGGGTGTAACTAGGAGGCAATTTGTGTGTGGGGGGTGATAGTACTAGGTAATGAATCCAGAGGCATTCTGCCTTCAAGCTACATCCCCTTTTTTTGTTTGAAACAGGGTCTTACTAGGCTGTTGAGACTCTCACTACATTGCTACATTGCTGAGACCTATGATCCTCCTCAGACTCTCAAATAGTAGGATTACAGGCACGTGCCACCATGCCTAGCCAATACTCTGGTTTTTTAATTTGGTTTTGATTTTTTTTTGCGTGTGTGTGTATAGTACTGGGGGTGGAACCCAGAGGCTTCCTACCTCCCAGATATACTCCCAGACCTATTTTTATATTTTATTTGGAAACAGGGTCTCACTAAGTTGCTGAGAGCCTCACTAAGTAGCTGAGTCTGGCTTCGAACCTGTGCGATCCTCCTGTCTCTGCCTCCCAAGTGTGGGGATTACAAGTGTGCACCACCATGCCTGGCTTGATTTTTATTTCTTTTAAAAATCTTTTTATTGATGCATTGTAATTATTCATCATAGTAAGATTAAAAGTAATACAAACATATATGCACACACATATGTTTGGTGTATTTTTCTCCAGGTCCCACCTCACTCTCCATCCCTCCCCTTTCATATTAATGAGATTGATAGTGATACCTTCATATATGGACGTAGCATTATTTGAACTGGTTTTTTCAACAGTCCTCCTCTTCTCCTCCCTCCCTCCTCAAAACCTCTACCATTATTCTACTGGTCTCTCTTCTCATTTATCTGAAGTCCCTTTTGTCTCCTACTTTCTCTCTATCTTCCACAGATGAGAGAAAGCATACAAGCCTACTTTTCCAAGATTGGCTGATCTCACTTAGTATAATGTTCTCCAGTTCCATTTATTGTCCTGCAAATGACAATTCTGTTTGTCTTTATGGCTGAGTACAATTCCGTTGTGTTTACATACCACATTTCTTTTTATCCTTTCATCTGTTGATGAACACCTAGGTTGATCCCATAATTTGGCTCCTGTGAATTGTGCTGCAATGAACATGGGCATGCCTGCGCCGCTCAGTTCATCTGCTTTACAAGCAGTCAGTGGCATGGCTGGAGTGTTTGGCCTTTGTCCTTCATTGGAGTGCTTGGCACAAGGCAGGAGAGCAGAATGGAAGACAGACAACCTGTTGAGACAACAGGAAGGGCACTGGAGGATGGAGTCATGCCCACATGCCAGTTCCCTTCTCAGATTCCCCAGGTGGGTGACTATCTCCCAAGCCATGGATAATGGTCTGGGGAATTGAGCTTCTGCTCACATTGATGCCCTCTCACCCCTTCTTCACCTGCAGCCCCAGGTCATGCCTCCTGTTCTTTGGAGGAGTGAGTGAGGAGGCTGAGAGGGAAGTGACAGTTCTCCTCACGCTCACCCATCCAGAGAGAAGAAGTGGAGATGAACTCTTCTTCATTTGCCATTGTTTGCACCCCTGGATCCATCTACCTACCAAGCCAGCTGCACTCCTGAATTTCCTAGGAGTGACCAAACACATTTTTTTCTTTGTTTAAGCTAATTTTACTTAGGCTTTTGTCCTTTACAAACCCTAAGCCTTAATACTGTAGTTGGTTTTCTTTTGCCTAATAATGTCAAAAAGCATGTATCAAGTGGCTATAATAAGGAAATATCACTTTCTCTTGTGATGTGTTAGGATGTGTGTGCCTAGTAGGTTTATTATGCTGGACTTGAATTTGATTGTCCTTTGGGGACGATAATAACATGGCCTTATCTACAGCCTTCAGCTGCCCCTCTCCCTCCCTCTGGTCTGGTGTGGCAACAGTTAAGTCCCATGCAGTCCCTGCACCTGCCAGTCCTTTGATAGACTGTCCTTCAGTTATTCTCCTAAACTTTAAATGCAGTGTCTTTTTCCATTGGCTTTCTGACTGATAGCGGATCAGTCACTATGTTATATGACCCAGTCATACCTTACTGGCACTCATATTGAAACGGGGGGGTTTCTTGCGAGAAAACCCCTGCGAGTTCTTGTCTACGGAGAGACAAGAATGACACCCGCAGACCTCAGGAAGGGGAGTAAAAGGTTTATTGGAAGCAGCAGGGAATGGGGCAAGGGTAGCTGAACACCCCCAAAGGGGCTGGAACTCTGGGTCCAGCAGCTGCCTTCAGGACAATACTTGAGAGTAGCCCAAGCCGAATTGCCTTCAGGTGCAGGCTGCTTTCTTCCAGAGTCTGCGTGGTCTGCCAGAAGGGAATAGAGAAAAGTGTCCGAACACCCCTAAGGGCTGTCGGGTCTCTGTTGTCCAGTAGCTGCCTTCAGGTCACTACTCGAGTGTCGCCCGAGCCAAGTGCCGTCAATTACAAACTACCTTCTCCCAGAGTCCACGCGATCTGCCAGAAAAGAGGTACAGGTCACCCCTAAGGGCCTGGTCAGCCATGATGTCCAGCAGAGGCCTTCAGGTCACTACTCGAGAGTCGCCCGAGCCACGTGCCCTCAGATGCACTCTGCCTTCTCTCAGTGCCAACACGACCTGTGAGAGAGAGAGAACAGCTCCCCAGAAGGGGAGGGGGTCCCGAGTGGGAAAGTGACCCCCTTTTGCCATCTGACTGGCTGATGCCTGACCGCTTGCAAGTCCGTTTGTGGTTGTGGTGACTCCAAGGAGAATTTGCATAGGACATTTGCAACTTCTTTGAAGGGTCTCCTTTCAGGAATGCCAGACTTGCTCGGTGGGTTTGTTGATTAGGAAACTCAGGATGGCTTTGTGAAGCTCTGGCCTTCTTATCTCCTGAGCCTTTGGAATTTCAGGCATTTGTCGCCCCTCAGGAAACTCAGGAAATTAGCTTTTTTCTACCAAGGCCTTTTCCCTATCTGCCTATTTCCTTTCTATCTCCTCAATATGTCCCCAGCTCTGAAATACCTACTTTGAAAATATACCTACTATATAAAAGTTGAAATTTTTTTTTTTTTTTTGCGGGTCTAGGGATGGAACCCAGGGGCATTTGACCTCCAAGCTACACCCCCTGCCCTATGTTTATTCTTTATTTTGAAATAGGGTCTCACTGAGTTGTGGAGGGCCTCACTAATTAGCTGAGGCTGTCCACGAACCATGATCCTCCGGTCTCAGCCTCCCAAATGCTGGGATTACAAGCATGCGCCACCATGCCCAGCTAAAAGTTGAAATATTTGAATACGTTACCCCAAAGTTTTTTTCTCCTCATGCACAAAATTTGTCTATCAAAGAGAAATTAAGTGTAAAAAATAAAACTTCCATCTGGGTGTGGTGGCACGCACTTGTAATCTCAGTACTTGGGAAGCTGAGACAGGAGGATCACAGGTTAGAGGCTAGCTTCAGTAACTTAGCAAGACCATCAACAACATATGAAGATCCCATTTCAAAATAAAGTAAAATAAATTCAATAAATAAATAAATAAGAGCTCGGGGCTCAGCTCAGTTGTAGAAGGCCCCAGAGTTCCATCTCTAGTACTACAGAAAACAAACAAACAAAAGAAAGCAAACAACCCCCCACTGGATGAACAAGAATAACAAAACACATGGACATCTAGATAGAAGTATTTGCTCATTTTAGAATTGTCCCAAGTGCTGAAAAAATATTAAAATTTATTTAATCAAGTTAATCTTAAAAGTATCACATGGGAAAAGAAGTTGGAGAATGCATGCTTTGAGGGAGAAATACAATGAGCTATGGCTTTTTGTGTACTACTCTCAGGTGAGTGTCTTATCTCTTTCTATTCTACCACCACCACCACCTCTTTCTTTTATCTTGTTTGGCCAAAGGCAAAAAAAAAAACAACCAAAATCTAAAGTCCCCTCCCTCCTTTCCTCCCTCCCTTCCTTCCTTTCTTCCTTTCGTCCTTCCGTCCTTCCTTCCTTCCTTCTCAACTGGGTATTGAACCCAGAGGTGTTCTGCCTTTGAGTGACACACCCACCCCTTTTTATTTTTTATTTTGAAACAGTGTCTTGCTGAGTAGCTGAGGCTGGCCTCAAAACTTCAATCTTCCTGTTTTAGTCTCACAAATACCGGGATTACAGGAGTATTCTGCCAAGCTAGGATTCTGAAATGTTATTTCTAATTTCCTTTTTTTCCTCAACTTCAAAATAGTACAAAAGGCATCGTGTGTGTGTGTGTGTGTGTGTGTGTGTGTGTGTGTGTGTTTCTTTACAAAAAATGTGTATGGCCCAAATGAAGACAATTATATAACTCTATGGAGAGAATAAAAAAGATGAATAAACTGGGCATGGTGGCATGAACCTGTAAGCCCAGGACTTGGGAGGCTGAGACAGGAGGGTAGCAGGTTTGAAACTAACCTCAGCAAGTCAGTGAGACTCTGCAACTTAGTGGGACACTATTTAAAAACAAAAGAAAAACGGGCTGAGGGTATACCTTGGAGATACAATGCCCCTGAGTTCAGTCCAAAAGATGAATTATGATGGGAGCATGTCTGTATCCTTCATGCTGGGCTCTGTGCTACACGCTCAGCCTGAGGTGCCTACTCACCTATGAAGCAGAGTGGCACTGTAGTGGCCAGAAGCTCATGGCTTTTGACCTGGGCAGGACTGTTTCAATTTTCTTAACTTCTTTGTTCTTCAGTTTCTGCATCTATAAAGCTGGGAGAGGGATAAGACATACATCACAGGATTGTTGTGAGTTCTAAATAAATCACTACAAATGAAATGCTTAGACCAATGTTTACAGCAGTGTCTGCAAATAGCCAGCCCTGACTATATACAACTTATTTTATTACTGCAATCTTTGACGTAGGCACTCTTATTATAATTATGTTACAGGAGAGGCCACTGATTCTCAGAGTAGATAGTGGCTCGCTTAATGTCACCCAGCACGTAGTGTCCGGATTCCTAAAATGACCTGTCCAATGCAAGAGCTAGTCTTACATCTGCATTTTGAGATAAGAGGCAATGGTATTTGTTTTGACATGGTGGAGTAATTCTGGGGTTAATCTGAAAGAATAAATAGCAAAAATTCTTTAAAAATTAGAGAAATGAAGCTGGTTGTGGTACATCTGTAATCCCAGTACTTGGGAGACTGAGATAAAAAGACCTCAGGTTTGAGACCAGTCTCAGTAACTTAGCAATATCCTGTTTCAACATAAAACATAATAAAAAGAGGAGGCCGGGGTATAGACTAGAGGTAGAATGCCTCTGGGTTCAATCTCCCAAACCCCAAAATAGAGAAATAACTGGGTATAGTACCACATACTTATTAACCCAGTATTTGGGAGGCAGAGACAGGAGGATTGCAGAAACTTAATGAGACCCTGTCTCAAAATAAAACATGAAAAGTGTTGGATGTAGCATGGAAATAGAACACCTCTGGGTCTATCCACATGCACACCAAAAACAAAAGCAAAATTAAAAAAACAATACAATGCAATAGTAATGTCAATAATTGAGGAAGATGAAAACGTTATGAGCAAGATTTTGCAATTTGTCATGATATGTGGATGAATGATTATCAAGGAAGTTTTTTGTTTGTTTGTTTGTTTTCTTTGGTGGTACTGGGGTTCCTGGAAGCCCTTCTACCTCTGGGCTACACTCCCAGACCTATTTTTTTATATATATTTTTATTTGGAAACAGGGTCTCTTAAGCCAGTGAGGCTGGCTTCGAACCTGCGCGATCCTCCTGTCTCCATCTCCCAAGCACGGGGATTACAAGCGTGCGCCACCACGCCCTGCTGGAAGTTCTTAAATAAGAAACCAAAAAGGGAGTGGGGGAAGTAGAATAAGAGGAAGAAGAAGCCAAGGAAGGGTACGATTACAGGTAGTTTTATTCTCAGCCTAGTTCCATGGGAGCTCTGGGGTGTAATTGACACGGTGTAGTTCATTCTGCCTCAAGTCAAGTCATCTGTACTACTCAGGAGAGGAGAGGTGGGACGTCAACTCTCCTGCACCCCACTTCTGGCTCTCAGTGTGTCCTGCTTAAGGGCTTACTGGAACCCACAGTAGTTTTCTCCCAAGACGGCTGGCTGTTTTAAGATAGGAGCTGAGTGTGCAGGAGCTAAGGGTTAGGCACACAGGCACAAAAATGTGGAACCTAGACCAGAAAAGTACTAGCAGTGTCCGCGAGGACGGTGTTGATGCACGGGATTGGGGATTAATAACTTGAACATGCCACCTTGAAGGAGATAAAAATGGCCAATTAGGACAGTTGAGCAAGTGAAGAAATGAAGTCAGGAATGAACGAATGGCTTTTCTCTCCCAACAACTTGGTCTTTCCAGTGACTTTCCTATACATTTTATATAAAACAGGGGCTTTGTTTTCAAGTTTAGCAGAAGAGAAACGTGGGAGATTTATAGGCAATGAATGGGGTGAGGGGTTGATTCATTCAGGAAATATTCAGATCTTTAAATCCTAGGATTTGATGAGTCATGCAGGTGTCCTGGAGCAGCATTTGTGCTGTGAAATAGTGTGCACGTTCCCTCTGGCTTGCATTTTTGGTCACCTTCCATCACTGTTCCACCTTGAACAGCCATATGCTTCCTTCTTTGCCAGGGTACTTAACGTTATTTCATTCTGTCTTAAGGACATCTTTTTTTTTTTTTTTTTTTTTTTTTGGTGGTACTGGGTGTGGAACCCAGAGGCTTTCTACCTCCAGGCTATACTCCCAGACCTTTTTTATATTTTATTTGGAAACAGGGTCTCACTAAGTTGCTGAAAGCCTCATTAAGTAGCTGAAGCTGGCTTCGAACCTGTGCGATCCTCCTGTCTCAGCCTCCCAAGCGCGGGGATTATAAGCGTGTGCTACCACGGCTGGCCTGAGGACATCTTTTGAAGCAGCATTGTCCACCATTTTCCTCAAATGAGGAAACTGAAGCAAGATAAGTACAATTTTTGCTTCTCAAATTTAGCATCACATCACAATCATTTGTAGTAGTGTTATAAACTACTGTTTGGGGTGCTGGGATGTGAGGACCAATCCCTGTTCTTAACAAAACTCCTAAAGTGATTCTAAAGTCCAGTCAGATTTGGGAACAGAGGGATTAGATGACATGCCCAGGGGCCTGAGAAAACAACAAAAACCCCCACACTTCTAGACTTTTAATTTTATTTTTCCTTCATCCACCCATTTATTGAGCATTTACCTTGTGGCCAAGATGGTGCCAAATGCTGGTATGCAACAGTAAAAAGACAGCCGTAATCCCCCTGGCCTCATTAAAGATTACAGTCTGGGAAAGGACTGGGGTATAAAGGGAGACAACAGGCTTCTAGGGCATCATTCAAGCTGTCAGTGCAGACAAAGGCCGCAGTGAGCATGGGGGTGAGATGGACATTGAACGAGTAATTCCAAAGGTGATCAAACCTTGTAAAACTAGAGTTTGGGTGCATTTTGTCAAAGATAATGTCAATCATCTTCACATAAGGAGAGTCATTGTCATTTTTTATCACTGTCCTATGAAGACAACCAAATCTGCTAGCTGGTTATTTAAATATATGTCCTCTTTTATTATATTATGGAAGCTCATGGTAAGGAATTTCTGACGTTTTGGTCTTAACTTCCACAAACCAGATTAAACTTATTGTGGGATTTATTTTCTTTCTCTTTCTTTCCTACTTCTTTCTTTCTTTCTTTCTTTCTTTCTTTCTTTCTTTCATTTTATTTTTCCTTTTTTTTTAATGCAGGGGACTGAACTCAGGGGAGTTCTCCCTTTGAGCTATATCCCCAGCCCTAATTTGCAAAGAGTCTCACTAAATTGCTGGCCATGAACCTGCTATCCTCTTGTTTCAGCTTTCCAAGTACTAGAATGAGTGCATGCCAGTACTTGGAAATTTTGCTATGCCCCCCTGGGATTTTCTTATTCTGTTTAGAATCAAAGGCAATCCTGTGGATAACTTGCCTAGGGGCCAAACAGACACACAATTCAACCTTAGTCTCCCACCCTCTTCTACTGACTCAGTAGAGAATAGGGGAAGGTATTACATTATTTGTTAGATAAAACAGGTAGATATATAGCATTTGGTGAGATTGAAAACATAGATTTTTTATGTGTGTGTGATACTGTAGATCGAGCTTTGGGACACTGTACCTCTGGGCTACATTCCTAGCCCTATCTTTTTTTTTTTTTTAATTTTGAAACAGGGTCTCACTGAGTTGCAGAGGGCTTCTCTAAGTTGCTGGGGCTGGCTGCAAAACTAAGATCCTTCTGTCTCAGCCAAGCACATATATTTTTAAGTTTTAAGGCCTTTAACAAGTATTCTCCCAAAGCACATGTGATCCATGGGTCTTGGTCTTATAGCCTACAGTTCTTGTCTTTTCATGGAGATCAGAGAATAAGGACTTCCCTTGAGGAGGACTGAGTCAGCAACAGCTCTAAGGAGAGTCCAGGAAAGAGAGGAGGGGACTCTGAAGCTTTTCTGTGCACACATCATTATTAGTATATGAACACATAATATTTGCCTCATTAACTTGTGTTCTTTATGTGCTAAAAATATGATTTATTTCTTCAAAGTATCCTCTTATTTATTTATTACGTGTATGTGTGTGTGTGTGTGTGTGTGTGTGTGTGTGTGTGTGTGTTACTGGGGATTAAATCCAGAGCTATTCTTCTTCCAAGCTACACCTCTAGTCCTTCTTATTTTTTGTTTAGAAACAGGGTTTCACTAGGTTTCTCAGGCTAGACTTGAACTCTCAATCCTCCTGTCTCAGCCTCCCAAGTACTGGGATTATAGGCCTGTGCCACCACACTAGCCTCCTCAGCATATTTAAACAAGCTTCCAGATATTTGTGAAGAATAACTTAGTCTTCCCAACACTTCTCTTCCAAGCTCTTACCTTCCTGGTGTATGGAGCCACAGTGTCATCTTTCATCTTTTTTTGTGTTCATCAAATCCTCATGATGCTCATGTTAAACTCTTGTCTTGTATCTTTCTCCTCTGTATCATTTATGATCTCATATTGTTTGAGGGGTAAAGTTCATAGTTTGAATGTGTCTCTCAAACTTCATGTGTTGGAAACTTGCCCCCAGTACAACCATGTTGGGAGGTGGGGTCTGATGTGAGTTGAGGGATCAGCCCTCATGACTGGATTGATATCATTGTTGAGGAAGTGGGCTCCTTATAAAAGGATGAATTTAGTCCCTTTTCTTCTGTTGCCTTTTCTTTGCCCTTCTGCCATGGAATGACACAGCAAGAAAGCCCTCACTAGATGCTAGTCCCTGGATCTTGGACTCTCTGGCCATCGGAACCAAAAGCCAATATATTTCTGTTCATTGTAAATGACCTAAGTCTCAAATAGTCTGTTATAGCAGCACACAAGGATGAGGACATTAAGTTTTGGATTTCCAAGTGTTTCCCTGAAGACAATGTAATGTCAACAAAGCAAGTAAGTAATTAGATCTGGGAGGTGCTGACTGTGGATGAAGAGCAGACCAAGTTGTTAAAACAGCAAGTGATTAAGCAAAGAGACCACTAAACTTAATAAAGCAAGATCTGCCCTGGGTAAGCTACCCCAGGATAATGCAAAGTTGACTACATGAGGCAAACTGTCAATTGGGAAAAAGGTTGGAGACACAAAATAACAATAAACAGCCTTTCAGAGTTGGAAAGCTGGAGGAGACTTCTAAGGATGGTCAGGACCAGGTTCTGTCTTTAAAGATACCCTTGACTGGCCATCCTGGCTATATGCCCATCCATTCTAGTTAATCAAAGTAGCCAAAGTAACCTTATTATTAAAGGTAGCTTACTCCAATGTTTAATGCTTTTAGATAGTTCTTCCTTGTGTCCAAATGAAGCTTTTACCAAATGTAAGATCATTTTGCTTTGGTGAAATTATCAGGATTTTTGAAAATAATTGCTAATCAGCTCTCCCATTAGTATAAACACACAAGTCCTGAAGCCAGGCTATCTTGGATGTGAACCCCATCCTTATCACTTAGACCCACAGCTTGTAGCCACTTTTTAACCTCCTCATTGGTCAAATAGAAGTAATACCAGTGGGCCACCTTGAGGAGGGAGGGTTGCTATCAGGATTAAATGAGATAATATATTTCAAGTTCTTGCTTGCCACTGATGGTGATAAAGAATTCCCATATTTGAAGGTGTAATTGAACCAATCACTTAGCCTTCTACTGAGCCTTACAAATTTCAACATCCCTTTTGAAAACTTCAAAATTGTCCCATTTTCCCTACTCAGTTAGATTGAGTTGATTTAACACAGTAGTTGATACCCTATCACTTAAAAAAAACTAAGAAATGTATTTTGTTGCAGCATTTTGATAACAATGACCCTGAGTCATTAAAGGTTGTATGATAGTATACTGAATTGAGGTATATTTTAGCTAAGGTATTACTTTTTCTTTTTTTCTTTTTTTTTTTTTTTTTTTTGCAGGTCTGGGGGTGGAACCCAAGGGGATTCGATCTCCGAGCTACACCTCCTGCCCTATTTTCTTTTTTATTCTTTATTTTGAAACCGGGTCTCAATGCGTTGCAGAGGGCCTCACTAAGTAGCTGAGGCTGTCCGCGAACCGTGATCCTCCAGTCTCAGCCTCCCAAATGCTGGGATTACAAGCGTGCGCCACCACGCCCAGCTACTTTTTTCTTTTTAAATCATCTCTAAAAGGGATAATCAACTGGCACGGGGTGGAAGCTCTGTGACAGAGCACGTGCCTAGCATTAGTGAAACCCTGGGTTTGATTTCCAGCACCACAAACTTAATTAATTAAAAAATAAAAAATAAATATGAGCAACAATCAGCAATTACTCAGGTCTTGAGAATTCAGTGGTGAGAAACAACAAGGGCATTCTTTGTCCTCGTGGTAGTTACAATCTGGTGGAAAAGGCAGATATTAATCAGATAGTTATAAAAATGATAGCCTGATTAATAAGTGAGATCAGTACTATACAGAAATGAAGCATGTTTCTCTGTGAATATCCCCCAAAGAATTCTGACTTCATCGGGATTCCCAGCATAAATGACATTTAGCCTAGACCTAAGGAAGGAGGAGGCAGTATCCAGGGCCGTGGGGAGGGCAGGCAGGCAGTGGAGCAGCTGTAGGAGGGAGCTCTTCTGACTCAAGGGCCTTTGTGGGGAAAGAGCATCAGGAAAATAAAGGATCAGAAAGCAAGGCGTTGGCAGGGTGTGGTGGCGCACGCCCCTCGATCCCAGTACTTGGGAGCTGTGACCGAGGGTCACAGGTTCAAAGATAGTCTCTGCAAGTAGGGAGACTCTCTGCAGCCTAGGGAGCCTCCGTTTCAAAAACAAAATGTAATGAAAAGGGCTGGGGTGTAGCTCAGAGATAGAAAGCCCGTGGTTCAATCCCAGTGCCACAAAAAAGAAAAAAGGAAGAAAGAGAAGAAAGAAAGAAGAAGGAAGAAAGGAAGGGAGAGAAAGGAAGGGAGGAAAAAAGAAAGAAGGCAAGAAGAAAAAATTAAAAAAAGAGAAGGAAAAAGAAGACGTCCTGCTGGGAGGCATAGCACTAGATAGGGGCAGAGAAGAAGCCCAGAAATGCTTGCAGGTCCGTACAGGCCTTGCCAAGGATCATCCGCCTTATTCATGGGAAACAACTGAAGGTTTACAGCAGATGAAGCAGGGCAAGATCTGACTTGCATTTTGAAAAGGAGGCTGCGATATCAGTATGGGAGTGGACAAGCAGATGGCTGAAAGTGTTGCAAGGAAATGAGCTCGGGGATTGTCAGGTAGAGATAATGTGGATACTGTGTACTTGGACTGGCATCTTCTCAGTAAAAACTGAAGAAAGTGGAATCAAGTCATAAATATTCACAGGCAGGACTTGGTGATACAGACATACAGGGGCTGAGGAAGAAAAAGGCAGCACACTGAATGACTCCTGAGTTCCTGGCATGTCTAATTGAAAAGACGAGGTTTCATTTACTTAAGATGATGACCACTGTAAGAGTCCATTAAAGCACCCATGGTTTGGATGTTAACTTATAAATTTTTCTTTAGGCATGGTGAGTTTTACATAATTAGAACATTCCAGAATATTTCTGGTGAACATGGAATCATAACAAAAGTCAATGGAGAAATATGATAACCAAAGTTGGTTATCATATTTCTTTCTTTTTTTGTGTGATACTGGGTACAGAACCCAGGGACATCCTACTTCCAAGCTATACCCCCAGTCCTATTTTTTTTATACTTTATTTGGAAACAGGATTTCACTGAGTTGCAAAGGGCCTCACTAAATAATAGCTGAGGCTCTCTGAGAACTGCGATCCTCCTGTCTCAGCCTCCCAAATCCTGGGATTACAAGTGTGCGCCACCACGCCCGGCTTGGTTATCATATATATATATATTTTTTTCTTTTTCTTTTTTTTTTTTTTTTTTTTTTGGTGGTACTGGGGTTCCTGGAAGCCCTTCTTCCTCCGGGCTACACTCCCAGACCTATTTTTTTTACATTTTTTATTTGGAAGCAGGGTCTCCTAAGCCAGCGTACGCGGCTGGCTTCGAACCTGCGCGATCCTCCTGTCTCTGCCTCCCAAACGCGGGGATTACAAGCGTGCACCACCACGCCCAGCTATCATATATTTTTTTAATGGCTGCATTTGTGTTTGCTAGATTTAGAATCTGTCTTTCTAGAATGGGTAGACAAACTCTTCAAACTATAACATACGAATAGTAGCTTAGGATTTGGGGCAGTCCCGTTATAGCTGTTAAATTGAAGTTGGGCATGGTGGTACATGCCTGTAATTCCTGTAATTGGGAAGCAGAGAAAGGGAGATTGAAGGTTAGAAGCCAGCCTCAGCATCTTAGTGAGACTGCTTCAAAATAAAAAATGAAAAGGCTGGTAGTATAGCTCCGAAGTAGAATGTTCCATCCCCAGTACAAAAAAAAAAGAAAAAAGAAAGAAAAGAAAAAAAAAGCTGTTAGAGTGAACATATCTATTCAAATCTCATTTCCCTTCAACTTAGCTAAGAGAACAATAGAATGATTTTTTTTAACAAATAGAACTGCACAGAGACAAAGGGAATGAAATAAAAGACAAGAGCCATAAAATTAAAAAAACATAAGCAGATAGTCAAGTTATAATTGAATTAGGATCTTCAAGAAAGCTGAATCTTAAAACTTGTTGATTGATGACCAACCTAACTTAAAATGTATGACCTTAAAAATTTGGAGCAACAGACACCTTAGAAACTAGGGTGATGTATTAAACGGGGCATTTGGTAGGAGTCTTATGAGAAGCGTGTGGATCCCTAATTCCCGTACCTAATCTTTGCAGGTAGAATACTACCTCTATCTCATGCTGGTGACAAGAACAAAGGGACTCTGGATTGAGGTTATTGGGAAAGGATGAGGGCTATGATATTAAAGACAAGGGATCAAGAGTAAATATATAAATTATGTATTGAGACTTCCTTAATTTTCTGCCTTTATTTGAATCCCAGAACACTGTTAGCCAGGCTTATGTTTCCTGGGCAGAGAGCTGGAAGTATTCTCTGGGCAATCTTATCAGTCTAAGAGAAAGGACATTGACATTGGCCCAGTATATTAGCCTGTCACATCATCCTGAATCAACCCCAATGGAGAGTCCCCTTATGCACCCAGAGCATCCTCTTCACAATGCTCCGCTCCTAAAATAAAACTAGACAGTCAGGGATCACAAGATATTTGAGGAAATCCTATTAATGAATGATAGAGTCGAGTGTGATGGCGCATGCCTGTAATCCCGGTATTTGGGAGGCTGAGACAAAGAATAGCAATTTTGCAGCCAGCTTCAGCAACGTAGTAAGGCCCTCTGCAACCTAGTAAAATAAAAAGTAAAAACATAGGGCTGGGAATAGAGCTCAGCTGGTGAATGCCCCTGGATTCAATCCTCAGTAACACACACACACACACACACACACACACACACACACACACACAACCAAACAAGCAGAAGAAAGCAACTTGAAGAAAATAACTGCTGGAAGAAAACTTAAAAATAAACCAACTTTCTTGTCTTCAGAGATATAGAAGATATAAAACAATAAAAGGATATGTACAAAAGAAGTATTCAGTGAGTTCAAAAGAAAACTAGACATTAAAGATATGTCATTAGAGAAATTCAATATTAGGACTAACAAAGTTAAGGAAATCTAGGAAGTGGAGCAAATCATCTAATATAAGGATAGAAGAGAGAAAAGATATGAAAACTAAAAGACAAATCCAGGGGTCTGACATCTAGTAGTATGATTAGTAAAAGAAGAGAATAGAGAATGAGGCTAATCAAAGAAAAAAATTAATGAAACCATTTACAGTCTCTATATTAAAGGGTCCACCAACTGCTCAGGATAATGGGTAGAAACAGATGCCCACTTGAGATTATCATAATAAAACTTTTATTGATATGTTCTGAACATCTAAAATAGCATCTGGCATATAGCAGGCATCCTGGAAATGCGTACTGAAGAATACACCAAAGAAAAAAACAAAGGAAAAGGACAAAGATATGGGACTACAAACTTCCAGGGGAAAAAATGGTTTAATTAAAACACATGCACATAGCTGGGTGTGTTGGCGCACGCTTGTAATCCCCGCGCTTGGGAGGCTGAGACAGGAGGATCACACAGGTTCGAAGCCAGCCTCAGCTACTTAGTGAGGTTTTCAGCAACTGAGTGAGACCCTGTTTCCAAATAAAATATAAAAAAGGTCTGGGAGTATAGCCTGGAGGTAGAAAGCCTCTGGGTTACACACACACACACACACACACACACACACACACACACACACACCAGAGTATCACCTTTCTTCTCAATAGTAACACCTGAATCCAGAAGGTAAGGAAGAAATTTTTCCAAAATTCAAAGGCAAATAGACTTCTATGTCCTTACAAACTAGTGAATGTAGAATGTAGATATTTTCTGATAGACATTATCTCCCAAAATTTGCTTCCTTCATACTCTTTCTTAAGAAGATCCTGAGTTGTGTCCTTCACTAAAACAAGGGGAGAAAAGCATGAAAGAAGACATAGGAATCAGGAAACAGTAGCTGAAATTAGAGAGAGGCAGAGAATCATCAGATCAGTGAGAGAATCTCGGCCTCCTCCTGGAGCACCACTAGAGAGCATCTGATTAGAGTTAGAGCACAAGGATTTCCTTGGAAGAGGAATCTGCTAATGTCCCCAGTGTGAAAGCACATACCTGTAATCCCTGTACTTGGGAGGCTGAGACAGGAGAATCTCAAGTTCAACACCAGCCTCAGCAATTTAGCGAGATTTACAGCATCCTAGCAAGATTTTATTTCAAAATAAAAAGGGATTGGGCTGTAGCTCAGAGGTAGAATGCCCCTAGGTTCAATGCGAGCACGCACGTGCACACACACACACACACACACACACACACACACACACACACATGCACGCACACACATACATACACAGGAGAAAATAATGTTCCCTATGGACAGAGAGATTAAATACAGTAAAGTGTACAGGGTCTTAGCACCGGGCCTCGCCTACATTCTGGCCTTTCAAGAGATCCTTTTTGCTTTGCTTCTTGTCAGTCATCTTCATTTTATTCACTTTGTCTTTTCCCAGATTATCAAATTTCTATCAACATTTCTGATCAGATCAGTTTCCCAGATGTTATACCCAATTATCTCTGCTAGGAATTCTTCGTGCTCTCTGAAACATTAAAGATACATTAAAAGACTATATCAACATCTGGTCCAGGGTCAAAAGCAAATATAGCATGCTCTCCAATGTACATGTAGGATGGAGTCTTCCATTGCTCACTTTGTTTTTTATCATCTGGATTTCTTTGGGGGGAAGAGGGGTGTATGTGTTCAATGGACCCATAGTACTCTTTGTTTAGGAAAAATTAGACCTATTTTAAGGACTTTCATCATAAATTTACCATATTATCAGTCAATAGCTTTCTGGGATAATTGCTAGTATGTTTCTGTAAGAGCCGATGAATCTCCAAGTTCCTAGTGGTACTCTGCTGTTCCTCCCTCAACAAAGCAACATTTATTGCCCGGCTTAAAAATTTTTTTTAATCAGGCTCTCTAGGTTACTGAGATTCTTGCTAAATTGCTAAGGCTTGTCTTGAACTTGCAATCTGCCTGTCTCAGCCTCGCAAGTACTGGGATTACAAGCATAAGCCACCATGCTCAACCCTATTATTTCTTATTTTGGAACAGGATCTCACAAAGTTGCCAAGGTTGCCCCAAATTTTCGTTCTTTCTGTCATAGTCTCCCAAGTACTGGGATTACAGGTGTGAACCACCACTCCTGGCGAAGTCTAGCTTTCTTGAGCACAATTTTTACTTCTTGCCTTAATCATAAATCTCAAGACACAAAATGGCTTTGGGTTTTTGTTTCCACTTTTGCAATCCTTTGAGAATCTCATCCAGGCTGAATAAGAGATTTGGAAACTCATTATGCATTTCCCAAGAATCTGCAAAGGTTGTGCAACCCACCAGGCTCTAAGCTTCCTGAGAGAATGTCCTCCGACTGGACAAGAGGGCTCATTTTCTGTGATGTTTGTGGTTATTCTCTGGAAATGTGGAGAGGCCGTGGCAATTGGTTAGGGCCTGGATCCAGCGACACCTCACAGGATGTTCTTCCTCGGCCTCATTCACTCAGCGAGCTGTCCTCAGCCAGCCAGGAGAGGCCATTAATCACACAGCATAGCCCAGTGCCCTGTGGGGGCCCAGAAGGGACAAAAACCAAGTTTGTACAAATGACAGAGTTTCAAACTGGATACAGATGGAAGAGATAGAGTGAGACTGCCTCTTGTGTAACTCTTGCCTAAAGAGTGTGTAATTAACTGTGTCCCACTTTTTCAGGCCCTCCACCCCTCTTACCAACCCTTCACAGCCATGAGCCAGTGCTCTTTTTCAGTCTGAGTGGTTGTAGGCCTTGAAAAATTCTGAGACAGAACTCTTATTCTGTGTTAGCGACCCAGAAAAAATATCACAAAGATTGTTTTTGTTTGAAACGCAAATCTTATGAAATTGCTCTTAGAGCTGATGATGTACATAAATATCGTAAGACTATATACATATATATCTAATGATTGTGTGTGTGTGTGTGTGTGTGTGTGTGTGTGTGTGTGTGTATTGGGGATAGAATCCAGGGGCATTCTACCTCCAAGCTACATCCCCAACCCTATTTTTTAGTCTTTTTATTTTTGAAACAGGGTCTCACTGAGTTTCAGAGGGCCTAGTTAAGTAGCGGAGGCTATCCACGAACTGTGATCCTCTGCTCTTTGCTTCCAGAATGCTTTGGCTTTTATTTTCCCATACATTCAGAAGGGAGTTTAAATGTAGGAGAGGTAATTTGCAGATTATATTTCAAATACTACTTGGAGGCAAACTGAGCTTTTATGATATGTCAGCTTTGCTCTTTAGTGTCCCCTTCTCAGTGGTATTCTGCCCCACCCAGTGAATTCTTTCCTCTCCTGGTAGAAATTTTATCCTGAGCTAGGCCATAATGGTACAAATTTGTAAGCCCAGTACTTGGAAGGCTGAGACAGGAGAATCCAAGGTTTGAGAACAAACTCATCAAGTAGTAAGACTCTGATAATCCTAGTAAGAATCTGTTTTGAAATAAAAATAAAATAGTGCTGTGGGTGTAGCTAAGTGGTGGAATGCACCTGGTTTTAATCCTCGGTACCACGATTTGTTTTTTATTTTGTAAAGAATGTAATAAGGTCAGTCAAAATTTAGGTATGTAAAGACTGGTACAAGCCAAGTGTGGTGGTTCATACCTGTAAGCCCTGTACTTGGGAGCTGAGACAGGAAGATCGAAGGTTTGCGCACAGTCTCAGCAATTTAGCGAGGCCCTCTGTAACTTAGTGAGATCCCATTTCAAAATAAAAATAAAACAGGGCTTGGGTATAGCTCAGAGGTAGAATGGCCCTGGGTTCAATCCCCAGTACAACAGAATAAGTAAATAAAATGGAATGAAATAAAAAAAAAAAAATAGGGCTGGGGGTACATATGGCTTGTAGGAAAAATGCCCCCTTGCTTCAATCCCCAGTAATGGGGCAGGGGTTGGGGTGGGAAAACTGTTCTTGTTTACTGTCTTGCAAGGATCTTTTTATTTTAGTAGCTCTTAGGACAAATGAGTTTCTCATCAGAGTTTAGTTTGGTAGAAGTGGGTGGGAGGTGAAGGGGTGAGCAACCTGTGAATCCTTTCTGTAAATCTGCAAATGACTTAAATCTAAGAATATAAAGCTCTTAGCAGAAAGTCTGACACATAGTGAATGTAGAAAACACTCATATTTTTATTGTAATTTTATATTTATGAAGCCCGTCACTTAGCTCCTGAGGGCAGTATCTGAGCTTTCATCGATAAGTCTCAGGGTAGTATAGTCGCCATTCGATGGTCTAATAATCTGGAACTTGTTCAGAGTACATTGGCTTCTGCTTTGGACTAGTAACTACAAAAGAATGCATTTAGCTCTCCTGACCCCTTGCTAATGGAATTCAGCTGAAATATCCTGGACACTGCAATTTTAAGAATTCAACAGGAAATATTTACAAAATTTTGGACACACACAAGCTTCCTCAAAAGGGCCACAAACCTGGTGACTTTGCTGAAATGTCAAGTTGAATTGAAAGGATTCTGAGACCCATGAGTAAGTTGCTAGGCTACCGAGCCAGGCTAGCAAATGTCTGGCCTGTCTCATCTTCCTGGTATTGTTCTCGGCTTGTTTCACATATAGTCAATGGTATTATTTTCCATGTTCCCCAGTTGCTAGTTCTGGCGATGCAAGTAAAGTTCCAACAGAGTGAAGGTTATTAGTGTGCATAAATTAGTGCGTAGGATATATAATTTGAAAGTGGTTTCAGTCTGTGACATGTTTCTTTTATATTAAGCAAACAAAAGATGTTAAAGTGTTTTAGTGAGTACTTCTACCTAGTACAAAAGTTGTTCTTAGAGTAAAAATGAAATTCTGGTGAAAGATGGAAAGGCATTAATTTGTTCTACAGCTATCCTCCTACCTGTGTGAAATGACATTTGTTTCAGCTTAGTCATTGCAGCATCATTTGTAATATCAAAAGACTGGAAATAATTCAAATGTCCATCAACAGGGGATTAACAAAATAAATTATATTAATTCCATCAGTTAGAATATTATGAAGACATTAAAAAAAGAGTGAGCAAGCTCTTTATGTAAAATTATGCAAAGAAGGGAGGATGTATGATAAAGGAGAGAAAAGAGAGATACAAAAGAATATTGTTAAAACAAAGGAGAGCGAAAGAAGATAAACACATATTTGCTTCTAAAGGCACATATTATCTCAGCAGTGGTACACAAGAAAATAGTGACTCAGTGGTTAAAGGGAATGGGAAACTTAGTGTTTGGAGAACAGATGTAGGAGAAAGAAATATTATTATATACTCTTGGGTACTTTATTTTTTTTGCGGGCTTGGGGATGGAACCCGGGGGCATTTGACCTCCAAGGTACACCCTCTGCCCTAGTTTTTCAATTCTTTAATTTGAAACAGGGTCTCACTAAGTTGTGGAGGGCCTCACTAAGTAGCTGAGGCTGTCCGCGAACCGCGATCCTCCCACCTCAGCCCCCAGAATGCTGGGATTACAAGCGTGCGCCACCACACCCAGATACTTGGGTATATTTTATTCTTTTTTATTTTTTGATTTTATAAAAATATTTTTATTTTATTGTATTTTATTTTATTTTTATTTTTTAAAATGTTTTATTGAACATAAATGGTATACATTTAAACTATACTTGGTGCCCCCCCCACCCCGCGCCCCTGTTTTCCCTTCCCCTTTCCTACCAATGATTGTCCAGGGTAACCATGCCATATTCATAATTTTACACATATTCGGATGTAGACCCTCATTAATCAAGTTCAGTCTTCCTCTTCCCCTATCTTTCCATTCAAGCTTTGCTGGTATTTCCCCTCCATTACCTGGAGTACCACTGGTATCCTCTACACTCCCTAGTTTGGGCATATTAGAGGGAACATATGTACCTTCTCCTTCTGTGCTTGGGTGATCTCACTTAACATAATGCTCTCCAGGACTTTCCATCTTCTTGAAAATGATATTATTTTGTTCTTTATGGCTTAGTAGAATTCCATTGTGTGTATTTCCCAGAGTTTTGCAACCCATTCATCTGTTGATGGAGATCTGGGTTGGTTCTATATTTTGGCTATTACAAATTGTGCTGCTATTAACATAGGTATACATATGTTGCTCTGGTTTCAACCCTTTTGGAAAAGTACCTAGAAGTGGTAGAGCTGGATCATATGGTGGATCTATTCCCACCTTTCTTAGGAATCTCCACACAGATCTCCATAGTGGCTGAACTAGTTTGCACTCCCACCATAGTGTAAAAGAGTTCCTCTTTCCCCACATCCTCGCCAACATTTGTTGTTATTTGATTTCTTTATGCTTGCCACTCTGACTGGGGTTAGATGGAATCTCAGTGTAGTTTTGATTTGCATCTCCCTGATGGCCAATGATGTAGAACATCTTTTCATGTATCTATTGGGGCCCTTTGTATATCTTCTTTTGTGAAGTGTCTAGTTAGTTCATTTGCCCATTTCTTGATTGAGTTGTTTGTTTTGCTAGTGTAGAGTCTTTTGAGCTCTTTGTAATATTCTGGATGTTAGTCCCCTATCAGAGTGGTGGGTGGTAAAGATATTTTCCCAATCTGTAGGTTTCCTCTTTAGGTTACTGATAGTTTCCTTTGATGAGAAGAAACTTTTTAGTTTGATGCTATCCCACTTGTTAATTCTTGCTTTAATTTCCTGAGCTTTGGAGGTTTTGTTGAGAAAGTTACTGCCTGTGCCAATATGTTGTAGTGTTGAACCTGTGCTCTCCTCTACTAACTACACAGTCGCAGGTCTAATTTCTAAGTCTTTGATCCATCTTGAGTTGATTCCTGTGTTTGGTGAGAAATAGGGGTTTGGATCCATCTTTTTACAAATGGTTAGCCAGTTCTCCCAGCACCATTTGTTGAAAAGGCTGTCTTTCCTCCAGCATATGAGACTTGGGTACATTTTAAATTTTGTGTGTGGGAGGGTACTGGGAATTGAACCCAGGGACATTCTACCTCCAAGCTACACCCCAACTCCCTTTTTATTTTTTTTATTTTTATTTTTTAAAAGAGTCTCGATAAGTTGTTGAGGCTGTGCTTGAACCTGTGATCCTCCTGTCTCAGCCCTCCAAGTACTGGGATTACAGGTGTGTGCCACTATACCTGTGACTGTATAAAGTTATTTTTTAATCTAAAAAGAGAAATAAAACACAGCAATAAGGCATGAATTTATGCGTGTGGAACAACATGTCTATCAATATAATGGAGAGAAGCCCAAGAAACCATTTAAAATGTTTCTGTTAGGTGGGTATAGTAGTACATGCTTATAATCCCAGTACTTGGGAGGCTAAGACTGGAAGATTGCAGTTTCCTGTCTCTCTGCAACTTAGTGAGATGCTGTTATCAAAAATAAAGAATTAAAAATAGGAAGCCGGGCATGGTGGTGCATGCTTGTAATCCCTGCGCTTGGGAGGCTGAGACAGAAGGATCACACGGGTTCGAAGCCAGCCTCAGTTACTTAGTGAGACTCAGCAACTTAGTGAGACCCTGTTTCCAAATAAAATATAAAAAAAAGTTCTGGGAGTATAGCCCGGAGGTAGAAAGACTCTGGATTCCACCCCCAGTACCACCAAAAAAAAAAAAAAAAAAAGGGCTGGGGGTATAGCTCAGAGGTAGAATGCCTCTGGGTTCTATACCCAGTACCACAAAAAAAAAAAATAATAATAATAAATAAAATAAAATAAAATGTTTTGGTTTTTCTGAATCTTTTTTTTTTTTTTTTTTTTTTTTTTGTGGGTCTGGGGATGGAACCCAGGGGCATTTGACCTCTGAGCTACACCCTCTGCCCTATTTTTTATTCTTTATTTTGAAACCGGGTCTCACTGAGTTGCAGAGGGCCTCACTAAGTAGCTGAGGCTGTCCGCGAACCGCGATCCTCCAGGTCTCAGCCTCCCTAATGCTGGGATTACAAGCGTGCGCCATCACGCCCGGCTTGGTTTTTCTGAATCTTAAAAATTTCAAAAGTTTTTAGAAATAGTCTTTAGGAATGTCTAATTATTATGGTGTCATGAACATTTCTGGCCATTCATGATTAGTTGAATACATGAGTGTTAGATTGGTGAATGACAAAGACAAGCTTTTTTTATTTTACTGAATTTTTTAAGCCAAATCTTTGCAGACCCTTCATCAAAAAATCCTGTTTACCACAGTAAATATGGTTATTGACCTATCAACATCCATTCAACTCCATCCTTGGGTTGGGTTTGGTTGGGTTTGTTGGGTTGCCAGTGTTTGGCCCAGATTAATCCAATTACAGTAACTCCATTCCCTCTGTCAACATTTAACTGGTTCAGGGAAAGACAGCCCAAGCCAACCTAGAAAGGACATTAGGTAAAAACTAAGGGAATTTGATTAACATATGGACTTTGGTTAATAATATTTTGGTTTACTAATTATAAAAATTATTTCATACTAATGTAAGATACTAATAGCAGGGGAAACAAGAGTTTTTGTTTTTTTGCAATACTGAGGATTGAACCCAGGGCCATTCTACCTTTGAGCTACACCCCCAGCACTATTTTTTATCTTTTATTTAGAAATAGGGTCTCACTAAGTTGCAGAGGGCCTCACTAAGTAGCTGAGGCTGGCTGTAAATCTGCAATCCTCCTATCTCAGCCTCCGAAGTACTGGGATTACAAGTGGCACCACCACGCCCAGCTCATATATAGGTTTGATATATGAACCTATATACAAAATTTACACAAATTAAATTCATAATGTAGTAGTTTTGAATCCAGAATATTAAATGACTAATTTATAACATGGCTACACTTCACAGCAATTATATTATCTATATTTTTCTTTGCACATGTTTTCAGTTATCATGGTATTTACAGAATGGTAGTTATGATGAGATTCTTTGATAGGTAATTAATCAGGGCAAAGTGAATTCACTGATTGTATAAAATACTACTTTTAAGCTGGGCAAAGTAAGCAGATAGCCTTGTACCTACAAAACTTAATATACTTGCATTTTCTAATAGACCTTGATTCTTTGTGGGACACCGCTGGATATTGATTAATAAAGGCTCAGCACATTTTTCTCGAAAGGGTCATGTAGTAAATACTTTTGAATCTTCAGAACACCTGGTCTCTATCATTACTCAACTCCAGCCTTACAGCTTGAACATAGCCTTAGGGAAAAAAACCCACAAACAAACAAGTTTGGGGCCATGTTTACTGACCCATGTTTAATTTGGTTTGCTTTAAAATTTAGTCTTCAAGTATATCGTTTCATTTGGAAGGTAATACACAGGATAGCTTTCATTGGATTAAAGCTATTTGTATCTTGGGATATGATTACATGACCCCTTATGTTGAGACTTTGATCCAGAGAAATATGGCTGGAATTTCAGTTCTGCTCAGCAGTAGTTGTGTGTTCTGGAGCCTCTCTCTAATCTTTTTTTCCCATCTGTGGAATGTGGATAAAGAATCCTACTTTGGAGTGGTGGTAATGATTAAATGATAATGCATGCTCAGTGCCTGATTCAAAGAAAATGCTAAAAAAAAATGTTAGTTTTCTTCTCTGGCCCTGTGACAATGTCCTCCTCTCCTCTCCTCTCCTCTCCTCTCCTCTCCTCTCCTCTCCTCTCCTCTCCTCTCCTCTCCTCTCCTCTCCTCTCCTCTCTTTTCTCTTCTACTTCTTCTTCTTCTTCTTCTTCTTCTTCTTCTTCTTCTTCTTCTTCTTCTTCTTCTTCTTCTTCCTCTCTCTCTCTCTCTCTCTCTCTCTCTCTCTCTCTCTCTCTCGTGTGTGTGTGTGTGTGTGTGTGTGTGTGTGTGAGAGAGAGAGAGAGAGAGAGAGAGAGAGAGAGAGAGAGAGAGAGAGAATCAAAAACATTCTCTCAGATCTTGGAAATTTAAAATTAATTCTAATGAGTTTCAATTTCAGATGATGCTATTTCAAAATCCTGTCCTCGGTTTCTGGGAAACCATTTTGTGTAGTTCTTACAGTTTCTTACATGTTAACTACAATCAGTTATCAAAGGATTTAACCAAAGGCCTTGATACGGAGCACTCAGGGAAGTAAGGGAACCTATGAAATATGCGACCAGATTTTAAAAGGCTACTACTCAAAAGAGATCTCATAGAAAGAGGAACAAATTTAGATTTTACTTGATATTTGCTATGACAATGTCTAAGCTGTTAGAACTGGTTTTATGCAAAACTGCTCAGAGAATTCATTTTCAGTGCCATAAATAGTGGGTTGTGAAAGCAATGTTACTTGAAATTATTCCCCTTTGAAAATTTTAATTAAAATATACATATACATATGAAGCACTAATGGTAGGAAATACTTTGAAAGCTGGAGAGTTGACTTGGTGTGTTTACTTACTTGTATAAACATACTTAGATACTATAAAATTGAGTATATTTAGCATTAGACTTTCATAGTTGGGGATATTTAAGTCTGTCCATTATTAAAAAAGAATTTTATTACCCATTGGGGAAATTATTACAATCAAAGCTAATGTGGCTATTTAACATGTGTAAAGTAATAATACCTTCAAAGAAGTAGTGTAGCACTGAAGTAATATAATTTTGGCAGATAATAAGCTCCTTGATACCTGAGAGATATTGTTTCAAGCATGAGATTTGAGAGTTTGGTGTCTTGGTCAAGGAGCCTTATCCTTGATTCCTTTTATCAGAATTCTTTCTTTAATATGTGACTTATTGTATTTTTTGTTGATTATTTTGCTCATTTACTTACTCAACATTTTTATTAAAGAATTATCACTTGAGAATATATATATATATATATATATATATATATATATATATACACACACACACACACATACTGCTAGGAACAAATATATTTAGAGATAAATACATAAAAAGTTTACTACAATATGTCTTATAAGTGCTGCTATAGAAGTATGTGCCAAGAGCTGATTGAGTAGTGCAGAAAAAAGGATTCATCCTGAAGGGGCTAGACAAGAGTGTGGGGAGGAAAGTGGTCAGAGAGGCTTCACAAAGAGTGAAAAAGACACTTGACACTTGAGCTGGGTATGGAAACTCTCTATGGTTTTTTGCGGATGACAAGACCAGGAATTATAGATGGGGTAAATTATATGATCCAGGTCAAAAAGCTGTAAGTATAAATTTTTTTTTTTTTTTTTTTTTTACGGGTCTGGGAGTGGAACCCAGGGCCATTCGACCTCTGAGCTACACCCCCTGCCCTATTTTTTATTCTTTAGTTTGAAACCAGGTCTCACTGAGTTGCAGAGGGCCTCACTAGGTAGCTGAGGCTGTCCGAGAACCGCGATCCTCAGGTCTCAGCCTCTGGAATGTTGGGATTATAAGGGTGCGCCACCATGCCCAGCTGTAAGTATAATTTGCATCTGAATATATTGTGAGTCATTTGATGTGGCTGAAGCATGGCTTCACAATGGTGGGTGGGGGAAAGGTTCATGCTATACTACAAGCCTTGGTCCTTTATCTAGTTTGCCAGTGATACATTGGTTACTAGTTTTTTCTTTATTCAGTATATGTTTCCAATGGCTGAGAACCAAAATGTGTGACTGATGTGTTTTCAGGTTTCAAGGAGCACACACATGCCTCTGACCCTGGATGACTGAAATTTATTATAAGAATATAAGAGTCAATTGGAAGGCAAGTACAGAAAACATTTAAAAATTTTTTTTTTTTGTGTGTGTGTGTGTGGTACTGGAGATGGAGCCCAGGGCCATTCTACCTCCAAGCTATACCCCCATCCCTATTTTTTATTCTTATTTTGAAACAAGATATCACTGGGTTGCAAAGGCTTCACTAAGTAGCTGAGGATGTCCTCAAATAGCCATCATCCTGTCTCAGCCTTCCAAATGCTGGGATTACAAGCGTGTGCCACAACACCAGGCTTCAGGAAACATTTTAATGGAGTAATCTGACCTCATGTAGAACTAGTGTGTTGTCCATTATCTCCAGGATTGTAAAGCCACCTTGGTTTCTCACAAGCAATATCAGGATTGTTATCACATAAAAGAGCACATGTTACCTTTCCATTCACTAGATTTTACTTCTCTCTTCTCTGCTTTATATCCCTGCTGCTAATATTGCCCTCTGTCCTCTCATTTTATCAGCTTCATAATTTTGATTTACTCATTGCTTATGCTAACTCTTGGAGACTGCTGAGGCGCTGCTGAATTTCCTGATTCTTACTCTATTATTTACTTGTTTGCAGAAAAAAGGTAACAGGAGGCTTATGATAGTTATTCTTGGACATGTCTTCTTGCAAGTTTGGCTATTGACTGGTATCTGGAACTTGTTTCAGGAGGTTTGTGGCCATTCCCTAAATGGTAAGGATGGGCTACTGTGTCTAAACTGTACAGACAATGTAGTTCTCATGAAACACGCTCCCCCCCCATTCCGGCAGTCATGGATTTTGGCATATGTAGAGGAAGGGTGCTCATGTGAGCATCCATACACATCCCCGGGCACTGAGTCTGCAATGAGCTTCCCTAGTAAGCGGCACTTCATACCTGTGTCACAATTTGTTGTTGGAGGTTTGCAGTGCCTCCTGTGAGACTCCACTTGGAGAGGGCTCTTGAAAGTTTGCACCTGGTTGCCTCCAAAACCTGCCTGATATGCCTTTTCCCTGTAGATTCTACTCTTGACCTTGCCATTGTTATAGCCATACACAGACTATATTCTGAGTCCTGTAAGTCCTTTTAGCAAACCATTGAACCTAAGGGTTGATCTTGAGAACCCCCAACACAGCTTTGCTTTGGATTTCTCAAAAAAGGCTATCTTATTCACCTTTCTGCCTTGTCGTTACTATGCTCTGATCTTGCGTTATCTCTTCATTCTCATGTGACGTCACTTTCCCTTTCCCATTTTAATTCTAGTAGATTCTTGGCTGCTCGTCAGACATCCAAGCGCTGCTTCGGCGCTTATATACTTACATATCGTTCTTCTTAGGCTTTTTCTCCCAGATACTGCTTGATTTATTCTTTCCCTCATTCATGTCTCCATCCATATTTACTCTTTTCTTCTGTGGTAATTGAATTACCCATATTTGGATGGGTATATGGCCACCAGATATAAAAACTGCATTTCCCTAGCCCCTTGACAATGAATGTGGTTTGTGACTAAGCACAAGCCAATGAGATATCAGAGAAAAGTAGTTATGTAACTTCCATGACTCCTCCTCCTCCTCTTCCTCCTTCTTCTTCTTTTGGTACTGGGGATTGAACCCAGAAGCATTCTATTTCTGAGTTATAACCTAAGCCCTATTTTATTTTTTATTTTGAAACAAGGTTTCACTAAGTTCTGGAGGTCCCCTCTAAATTGCTGAGGCTGGCTATGAACTTTCAATCTTTCTGTCTCTGCCTCCTAAGTACTGGGATTTCAATCATGTGTCAACATGCCCAGTTTATGTTATATTTTGAAATAGGGTATCACTAAGTTGCTGAGGGTATCGCTAAATTGCTGAGGCTGGCCTTGAACCTACAATCGTGTCTCAGCTTCTTAAGTATCAGGATTACAAGTGCACCACTATGCCCAAGCTCCATCTAAGCAACTTCTAAAAATCATCCCTACTGAGAGTGGGTTCCATTTCCTCTCCCTCTTTTTTTTTTTTCCTGTTGATTGAAAAGAGACGTAATGCTTAGAGCTTTGATAGCCACTTTGGATGATGATGATGAGGCAATCTTGGGAACAGAAGATATTTCCAATGAAACAACAAAACCAATCCTACAGAATCCTTGGATTTTGACAAGAGCCAGAAACAAACTTTAATTTAAGCCCATCCATTTGGGATTTGGCCTTAATTCTAATTAATACAAAAATGAATCTCTAGTCTGACTTTGAAGTCAAGGGCAGACCAAAGTATGGTACCATATGAACTTAACTTTGTGTGCATAACAGGAAAGCTGACAAAGAGAATACTATCCTCTGGGAAATCTCAGCTATACAAAAGCACCGTAACTCTCCAATGAAGTATGTCTTCCTGTGCCCACTGCTTCTTTACAATGTGGTGTTGCTACTTCTTCCACCAATAGGCAGTTAGGAAGCAAAAAGAAACAAAAAAGGAGGCAATTACCACACCTTTGAATCTAGGTTGGACTTGTGATTGGATTTGAGCAGAAGAATGTGGCAAAGGTGACGTTGTGCTAGTTTTAGAGTCTAGGCCTTAAGATACCTTGAGCCTTCTACTCGACCTTTTGGAGCCTTGGGCTCATGATGCTGTGAATCCTGGTGTAGCTTACCAGAGGGGTGGAGACCACAAGGAGAGTGACAGAGGTGCTCCAGTGCAGAGTCAGCAGTGCCAACTGTCAGATCTGTGAGTGAAGACTTCTTAAGTCCTTTGACCTCGGGTAGTTACTAGATGACTGAGACACGAGTGTGCCCAAGCAGGACCATACAAGCCTCTGGCACCTACTGCTATCTCGTTAAAGATGTTTCAACATTAAAATAGAAAGGGTATTATTTTATAACAAAGGGCAGTTCTCTAACTTGGGCACATTTAGCTTTAATTTCCTTGCAGCGCCTTTGACTTTTGTGTGTATATTAGTGGTTATAGACCAGTATTGGATGGCCATTAGGGTTTCAAGTCAACTTTTACCACCTAGGTTAAGAATATAGTATTTGGTTTCTTTATATGGCAAATACTTCTAGCTTTCCGAACCTTATATTTTTCCTCTTTCCATAGAAATAGAGATGCGATGAGGTACAGGACTATTCAGCTAGACACTATGTCTTTAATTTTTTTCACAGTTAGATATAACCATGTGGCTAAGTTTTGGTTAAGAGGATGTAAATTCAAGTAATGTGTAAGTTACTCCATCATCTCTACCTTAAAAGGGAAGTTACTTGCCTTGGAGTTCCTCTCTTCTTTTTCTATAGACTGAAACACTGAATATAAACATAACCCAACTTTTTTTTTAATGTGGAATTGAATCCAGAGGTTTCTACTTCCAAGCTCCTTCCCCAGCCCCCCCCCCTTTTGTAAACAAGGTTTTACTAGGTTGCTGAAAGTCTTGTCAAGTTGCTGAGGCTGGTCTTGAGTCTTTGATTTTCTTGGGTCTATAACATGAAGGAAAAATGAAAGTCCATCTTATTTCCTTGGGCAGCTGAGTCTTTACTGTAATAAACAAGATTCAGCTTTCTTTTGCTTTCACAATGATATTTGCCTTCCAACTTCCCTCTCAAAAATTCCATGCCACTCCTATTAATCCCCCCACATGGGACAGCTAAGACCCTTGGCCACCAGAGAAAGATACTCATGTTTTACTCTCTTACCAAAGTGTAGAATTCCCCTAAAGGCCAGTTACCCACTCACTGCTTTTGCAGTTTCTCACACAGGTCTCAGGCTTTTCCCTTTTATTGTACTTGGAGGGCAGTAAAACATCCTTCCCTTGATTTTTGACCAATGGACACAGCTCACCCTCAGAACTTTCCACCCCACCTGTCTTGCTTCCTTTTTTTACCTTCTGAGTATTGCCTCTTTCACTTTCCAGACAACTAGATAATACATAGCCCTTTCGAATTATACATACTTTCAACAAGTCATTAGTGTACACGTATTTTGTAAGATATAAAATAAAATGAAAGCTGGGCGTGGCGGTATATGCTTGTAATCCCAGCATTTGGGAGGCTGAGACAGGAAGATCTGGGTTCATGGCCAGCCTCAGCTACTTAGGCCCTTTGTAACTCAGTGAGACCATTTCAAAATAAAGAATAAAAAATAGGGCTGGGGTATAGCTCGGAGGTAGAATGCCCCTGGGTTCCATCCCCAGTACTGCAAAAGAAAGAAAGAAAGAAGAAAGAAAGAAAGAAAGAAAGAAAGAAAGAAAGAAAGAAAGAAAGAAAGAAAGAGAAAAAGAGAAACAGAGAAATGAGCTGGGTGTGTTTGTGCATACCTATAATCCTAGAACTTTGGAGGCTGAGGCCCATTATTTAGGAGGATTGCAGATTCAAGACCAGTATGTAGTAACTCAGCGAGGCCCTAGTTCAAAATAAAAAACAAAATGGGCTTAGGGGTATATAGCTCAGAGGTATAATTCCCCTCGTTTCAATCCCCAGTATTACACACACATGCGCATACCCAAAAAAGATAAAATTATGACTTTGCAGTATACTTGGAAGAAATAGACAAATAGACAATTATATATTAAAGTAAAAATTTCTATAATTGGAATGAGTACAGTGTTTTATGGGAATACTTAGGAGAGCTACCTGTCACCATGTTTGTACAGAAGGCAAATTAAAGGCATGAAAAAAGTTAAGTAAAGGTAGACATTGATAGCAAAAAAAAAATCTGCATCTATTAATTAGTAAGACAATTTTAAGACTTCAAATCATGTATATAAAAAACAAAAGTTTTTTCTCCCACATCTTAATCCTAATCCCTATTGTGATTTATTATTATCTGTTACATGTTCTTCAAGATATATAGTACACAAATAGATATACTAATATACATCCACATAGGTTATTTTGCAAAATTATAATAATCACAGAGAGATGTTGTTGTGCAATCTTCTCTTTTCTTTTTTATTTGTGGTGTTTGCTGAATATCAAATCCATGGCCTCATGCATGCTAGGTAAGCACTCTACTACTGAACTGCATTCCCAGCCCTGCAGCTTCCTCGTTTTTACATGGACTTGTTCCTGGTCAGGACATGCATATTTACCTCATTAAAAAAAAAAAAAAAAATATATATATATATATATATGTGTGTGTGTGTGTGTGTGTGTGTGTGTGTGTGTGTGTATTTTTTACATATGCAGGGTATGGTGGCACTCACTTGTAATCTCAGTACTTAGGAGGCCAAGACAGGAGGATCTCAGGTTCGAAGCCAGCCTCAGCTACTTAGTGAGGCCCTGCACAACTTAGTGAGACCTTGCTTCAAAATAAAGAATAAAAAATAGGGCTGGGGGTATGGCTCAGAGGTAAAATTTCCCCGAGATACACTAACTTGTTTAATCAACCTCCCTTTTCTGACACAGAATTTTTAAAACATTTTCCTTTTATACTCAGCATTTCAAGAGAAATATTTTATCCATCAATTTAAGGCAAATATTAAGAGAAAAGGATTACTATCTAACTCTCCTGTACCTGCCCAAAATATGTGAGAAAAAATAGAAATGTTTTGATATGAAGTATCAGAAGGTATCTTCTCTTCTTTCTGAGGAATCACCCTAGCAAAATCAAATCAAAACTTTGATCTCAAGGAGATTCAAAGTGTATAAAAATAAGAATGGGTAATCAATTCAGTAAAATTTAAAAGACTAGATGACCATAGCATGTTCCTGAAAGAAGAACTTGAACATTAAAAAAAAAAAAAAAAACATATGTTCCAAATAATGTTGAGGCTTCTTTCAATTCTTTTTTTTTTTTTTTTTTTTTTTTTTTGGTGGCACTGGGGTTCCTGGAAACCCTTCTACCTCCGGGCTACACTCCCAGACTCCCAGACCTATTTTTATACTTTTCTAATTGGAAACAGCGTCTCATAAGCAGAGCGCGGCTGGCTTCCAACCTGCGCGATCCTCCTGTCTCCGCCTCCCAAGCGCGGGGATTACAAGCGTGCGCCACCACGCCCGGCGGCTTCTTTCAATTCTAAACAAATTTATGAAGACTTTGGGATTATGACAATGTTTTCTGGAAAATGACCTTTGCATTATGACAGTGATTCCTCAGAAAAGTAAAGTAAGCAAGAATGATTTAAGAATATTTATAAGAAAGGGGTTGGAAGTTGGCATTTGCCTTATTAGATGTTGAAGATTTTAGATGTTGAAGATTTATAAATATATAATAGTTAAAATATGTTAAATACTGAGAATAGTGAAATCAGTGATTTGGAAATGGGGGATAAAAGCCAGGCGTGGTGGCACACGCTTGTATTCCCCGCGCTTGGGAGGCTGAGACAGGAGGATCGCACAGGTTCGAACCCAGCTTCAGCTACTTAGTGAGGCTCTCAGCAACTTAGTGAGACCCTGTTTCCAAATAAAATATAAAATAGGGCTGAGAGTATAGCCCGGAGGTAGAAAGGCTCTGGATTTCACCTCCAGTACCCCCCCACACACAAAATAAAAATAAAAATTAAAAAATAAAAAAATAGAAATGGGATTAACCTTGAACTTTAATTTATAAAACAGAAAAATCAGAGAATCCATTTTAAATAAACTACAAATATGAAAGCATGGAGTTTTTTCTTTAATAAGTGTCATTAGAAAAATAAAGTAACTTTTTGGTGGACATTTTGTCGGCTCATTGCATCTCAGTGTACATACCAGATAGAGAATTAAAGGTTCAACTATAACAAATTGGAGATGGTATAGAAGGAAGTTTATATCATCCCTTTATGACAAGGACTACTTCAAACAACAAAAAAAAAAGAATGGGAAAAATAAGAAAAAATAGATCTGGTCAAATAAAAAATAGTTTCTATACTTAAAATACAGATTAGAAGAAAGGGCAAATCACAACGTGGGAAAGATTTGCACAACAAACATTGCAAGAAATGGTGTTACTATCATTTGTCAAAACTCCAATCCTGGTTACATCCCTGTCTCAGCCTGGCTGTCCTAAACTCTCACAGACGAATGTGTCTGATGAAAAACACAAAACCATGTGCACCGGTCTAACTTTAAATTGGCTGTTAATTGCCTTCAAGTGAGACTTGAGTCCGCTTCTAAAACTGTCATACATTTCTCTCATTCATTCACTCTCCCACTGACTATTTCATACCCTCTTCGCACACTTCAAACTTCCAGCACCTCCTCCCCATCTCTACTATAAACCGATGGCTTTGCTTACTTTACTAAGAAAAGCAGAAATCAGAGGAGAACTTCCACACACTCCTGTCACTGTATCAGCCCACCCTGCTGTTTCAGAAGATCCTTCTGTCCCTGCTCCCACCAACCCCTCCACAAGGAGGAGTTCCCACGCCTCTCATCTACTCAAGGGCAAGGGCAAGTCTCAGTCTATCTGGTATTTCTCCCTTTCAGCTGAGTCATGTCCTTCAGCTTACAGTCATAATATTATTTTTCACATCTTGTAAAAAAATTCTTCTGCCCACTTCCCTCCAAGTCATTAATCCATTTCTCTGCTCTCCTTTGCAGCAAACCTTCTAGAAGGAACATTCTGGGTTTTTAGCATTCTGGTTTTCCTTCCTTTCTTCCTTCCTCCCTTCCTTCCTTCCTTCTTTCCTGTCTGCCTGCCTTTCTTTCTCTTTCTTTCCCTTCCTTCCTTCCTTCCTTTCTTTCTTTCTTTCTTTCTTTCTTTCTTTCTTTCTTTCTTTCTTTCTTTCTTTCTTTCTTTCTTTCTTTCTGAATGTTGAATCCAGAGGCATTCTAACTCTGAGACACACACACACACACACACACACACACACACACACACACACAATCAATTTGAAATAGGAGCTCACTAGGTTCCTAAGGATCTCAGTAAGTTGCTAAGGCTGGCCTCAAACCTTCCATCCTCCTGTCTCGGCCTCCTAAGTACGGGGATTACAGGTGGACAACACCGTGCCCAGCTCCTTATGGCTTTTGTTCTCCTAACTTTACAACCAATCTCGTCAAGTTCACATGAACTTGCTTTTTTGTTAATTTCCTTTTTTTTTAGTTTTATCTAACCCGATCCATTGGCATTATTTGATGCAATGATCACCCCCCTTCCTGATTCCTTTTCTGATTCACCTGTTATCCATCATACCACTTTCTTACCATGTTCTTCCCACTTTTCTTTTTTTTCAGTTGGTGCATTATGATTATATGTGACAGGGGGATTTATTGTTATATATTTGAGTATGTGCATAACATAATTTGGTCACCTCACTGTCTTCTGATGCCTAAAATTGCCTTATCTTTCCACAACCCCCAAACTTGTAGTTCCATTTGTAGTCCTCTCCATTTCAGCTCATGACACCATCTTTCTAGTTGCTTGGATCAAAAATTTGGAGGCCATGTTTGACTCCTCTCCCTTTCTAAAACCCTCCTTTCAGCCTGACAATGATCCTGGTGGTTCTGTCTTCCACACAGATCCAGAATTGATCACACTGTCCTATGATCACTGCTGCCACCCTGGCGACACCACCTCCTAATCAACTCTGTGAGGTTGGTCATTGCTCAACGCACTCCAAAAGATTACTGTCTCAGTAAAAGCCAGAGTCCCCATGAATTCCTCATTTTCTTTCCTCCCTCTTCAGCTTCTATACTCTCCTTGTTCACTGCCTCAGCCACACCAACCTTCTTGCTGTTCCAAGAGAGAGCCAGATACTGCTTGTACCTTTTTCTCCTGCCTTTTATCTTATCTTTTTCTTTCTTTCCTTCCTTCTTCTCTCCTTCCCTTCCTTCCTTATTTCCTTCTTTCTTTTTTTCTCTTTCTTTCTTTTGTGGTACTGGGTATTAAACCCAGGGACATTTTACCTCTAAGCTACACCCCCCAGCTTTTTAAAAAACTTTTTTCCTTGGAAACAGGGTTCTCCCTAGGTTGTTAGGAGTCTTCCTATGTTGCTGAAGCTGTCCTCGAACTCGCTACCCTCTGTATCAGCCACCAATGTAGTGGAATTAGAGGTGTGCATCACCACACTGGCTTGCTTGTGCCCTTTCCATGGCTGTCTAGATAGCCACCATCAAACTCCTTCCTTTGTATCTTTACAAATACCACTTTCCCTGAACACTTTCCACAGTTCTACCTGCAATATCCCTATCCCCTCCCTTTCTTTACTTTTGCCTTAGACTTATCATCCTCTATTATATTATATAATTTTATTTTATTGTCTGTCTACTTCCTTAGAACTTAAGCTTCATGAAGTCAGAGATTTCATATTATTTTTTATTGATGTGATCCCAGTGCTGGCACATTACCGGTTCTTCAAAAAATTGTTGAATTAGTTTGGTTAATGAATTTTGTCTAATGCTTATTCAAAAACCAAACGGAACTGTAAATCTCTTAGAAAATTCCGAGATGTAATTTAATTATATATATATATGAGAAGTCTTTAATACTCAGTAATTGCACTTCCAGAAATTTATTAATATACTTTTCCCCTAACTAGTATAGGGAAACACTGTTGCAGGGTATTAATGGGTATGTGGAAAACAAAGAAGATTGTTCTAAAAAAATTCTTAAGATGTTGCAGTTCTCAGAGTTAATTGTACATTCTAATTATCTAGGAACTTTAAAACATGTTGATGCCTGAATTCTACCTTGGGAGATTCTCATTTAATTGGTGTGGAATTGTTGTCTTTCTTTTTGTGAGATTAGCAGCCTTCGGTGATTATGACTGAGATCCATTAGTTCATTGGGAGCTGTAGGTGGTAATCCTGTTAACATCTTCCAGCTTCTTTTTTTTTCATACATAAAATGAAAGGTTATAGGACAGTATCTGTAAGCATCCTTCCTACTGGGACACACTATGTTCATTTGGAAAATGCTCTTAATTACGGGTTTGTATGGAAACATTTACTGTTTCTTTCTGGCAATTTGCTGGTGTGTGTGTGTGTGTGTGTGTGTGTGTGTGTGTGTGTGTGTTGATAATGCTGCAAAATAAGAAAAAGCTATCTATTGTATAATAGTTAAACCATGATAATCAGAGTTTTGTAGAGTCACCAAGGCTACTCCAACATGTGTCGGGCATGGCATTAGATACCCTCATGCTTTTTGTGGGGCCTGTTAGAAAGCAAAGTTCTGAAACTGAGTGAGCTGGGGTTTTACTCTGTGTATTTGAATTTCCTTTATTCATTTATTTTCACACAAGACACTGGAAACATTAGCAAACAGTGGTAAGTCCTTCTGAAGCATTTGAGTATATAGTTCTGTAAGACTTCTGACCCTGTAATCTTCTCATGCTCTTTTATACATGTCATTTGGAGCATTTTCTACAATATCAAGTATAAGGACCATAATATCTATACCAACTAGATAAATCTTACACCAATAAAGAATTCATTGTTTTTTTTAGTCTCTAGTTAATTCAGTTGGCAATAATACTTTTTCAAATACAATAAATCTGGAAAACTATTTAGAGGTATAATACACCTGAAAGAAACTTTTTTACAACAGAGAAGCCTAAGTGGTTCATTCTATCATTAAGAAGATAATGTATATTATTTGAATTAATCTGTGTAAGAATGAATTTCTTCCCCAGAGAAATATCCTTACATGATCAGGTATTAAAGATCAGATGTTACTGCACTCCTCACTACGAGTTACAAAGCCTTCAAAAACATCCAATTGCCCATTTAGATGATCAAAGAGAGGCAGTTTTTAAGACAAATAATATATGTTGTAGAAAAGTTATTATACATATCAGCTTTAAATCCCAGCTTCATAACTTACTATTTATTAAATGAAAACAATCACTATATGAACAGTGGAGATTGAACTCAATGACATTCTATTTTTGAGCTATAACCCCAGGGCTTAATTTTTTTTTTTTTAATTTTGATTCTAATGCCGGGCGTGGTCGCACACGCTTGTAATCCCCGTGCTTGGGAGGCTGAGACAGGAGGATCGCATAGGTTCGAAGCCAGCCTCAGCTAGTGAGGCTCTCAGCAACTTAGTGAGACCCTGTTTCCAAATAAAATAGAAAATAGGTCTAGGAGTATAGCCCAGAGGTAAAAAGGCTCTGTGTTCCACTTCCAGTACCACCCAAAAAAAAAAAAAAAATTGATTCTGAAACACAGTCTCAGTAAGTGGCTGAGGCTGGCCTTGCACCTGTGATCCTCCTGTCTCAGTTGACCAAGTAATGGAACCACAGGCATGTGCAGTGCTACACTTCACATATATTAGTCATTAAGTAATGTATTAAGTGCAAAGTACTCATAAGTATAAAATGCTTGGCACAGAGCAGGTGCTCAATGTATGTTAGCATTTGTCATTATAATTTGTGTAACTTTCACTGCAATCATTACTAAACTTTAATTTTGAGTCTTTTGGTTAAATCTTTACAAGATTAAAACTTTTTTTTTAACCTTGCCAAAATAGATTATCTCTGTGATGAAAGAATATTGTGATTGTTATTATTTTAGTTTTGCCGCACAAACCATCTACTATTAGACAGTATTTGGCAAGCTGTTTTGCTGATGTTGTAATAGTTTTAAATAGATGGCTAATGCTATGTAAAAATGATTGCAGTAATACCAGAAACCAAAACTTGAGAGTAGGCATGGGTATTGGGTACTGGGCAAAATGTATAGGAAACTTTATCAGTGAAGACCTAGTTAACTGGAACCTTATAGGCATAGAATTCTAGTGGGCACTCTTTAGTATTAATACTATCTCTTACTAAGCAACTCATTTATGCAAAGTGGTACTGAGCTTCTGGGCATAAAGTAGGAAGGGTCCATCATCTTGGAATAACTGTTTTGGCTGTAAACAACAAAGAACAAGGAGCTTTGCTAGGAAAAAAAAATCATGAAGTAAGCTTGTGAATATCCTGAAGAATCAGCAATATAATAATTACCTAGCAGGTGGGCTGAATCTTTATGTCTAACTGAATGGTAATATTAAGAATGATCATTTGCCAGGCATGGTGGTACATGCTCGTGATCCCAGTACTTGGGAGGCTGAGACAGGAGGATCATAGGTATATAGCCAACCACTGATACTTAGTGAGGCCCTCAGCAACTTAGTGAGACCCTATTTCAAAATAAAGAATAAAAATTAGGACTGGGGTGTAGCTTGGAGGTAGAATGCCCCTGAGTTCAATCCTCAGTACCACAATTTTTTGAACTCTGAGGTATTCTACCTCTGAGGTACATCCCCAGTCCTATTTTTTTATTCTTTATTTTGAAACAAGTTCTCATTAAGTTGTTGAGGGCCTCATTAAGTTGCTGAGGTTGGTGGCAAACTTTTTTTTTCTTTTCTTGTGGCACTGGTGATGGAACCCAGGGGCATTCTACCTCTGAGCTATACTCCAACTCTACTTTTTATTCTTTATTTTAAAACAGGGTCTGAGTTGCTAAGGGCCTCATTAAGTAGCTGAGGTTGTCTGCAAACTGTGATCCTCCTGTCTTAGCCTCCCAAATGCTGGGATTACAAACGTGCCCCACCACTCTTGCTTTGGCATTGAATTTTTAATCCTCCTGTCTCAGCCTCTCAAATGCTGGGATTTCAAGGGTGTGACATCATGTAGACTACAATAGTCCTTTACATCCCTTTCTCATTTTATTAACCACCCTTTTGGGGGAGTGATTTGGAAGTAGTTGAGTTGAAGAACTCTGGTACTGCTTTACACTATCTTGTTTCTCAAGGATGTCTTTGGTTTGACTTAATGAGAAAGCAAGAGATTGCCATTTCCTTCCTGAGACCTGCTGACATAGTAGGGAAGGAAGTAGGGTGTGTTCTATCCCCAGGGGAGGGAGAACTGGGAAGGGCTGAGCCATTGCTCTGAGCCCTAGCTTCTGCTTTTGCTTGGGCTTGGTTTCCCAAGTGTCTGGTTGGTTCCTCTTTATAAAATGTCAGTGCAATTAGTCTGGGCAGCCTAATCCTCTTTCTGGGGACATATGAATGAGAATTTAGGGAGTGGCTAACTTTGTCCAAACTTGGTCACAACTCTGGTTCAACATTCTTCACTGGTTTCCTGTTTAAAATCGTATGAAGAGCTCCTCAAGGCTTTAAAAAAGGCCTTATTTAAATACTGCTTCTATGAGAACATTTTGCCTATGTTGAAAAATATCTTGGTGACAGTCTAACTGAAGTGCCTGTCAGATGACCATGGTAGTAGAATTGTTTTTATCTGGATGGTTCTGGGGCTGGACCCTAGTTCCTTAGTTCTGCCATTAACTGGCATGTTTTCATTTGATGTTGAAATCATACTTTTTTTTTTTTACACCACTTTCCAGCATTACATCAGTGTCTCTGGCACTCTAGGTCTTATTTGCCTATGAAATGAAAGCTTCTATTTCATTAAGAATATCTTGACTTTTTTGCTAATGTAGTGATTATTTTTGAAACTCTTCTAGGGCAATAATTATACACATACACACAAATATACATTTTCTGCTTGTTTGCAGATATTTGGAAAGTGGTATTTTATCTAAAAATATTCAAAAAGAAAAATTTGCATCCTTCTGATATGCAAATTCTCTGACACTTTTCCTTACATTTGTGATGAACAGTCATTCATTAAAGTCCTATTGTATAGCCTGTCACTCCTGTCTTATTTCTTCAGTCTGTTTTGGACTTGTAATTCCATCACTGCAGTTTAAGTATAAACATTACTCCTAGGCTGGAGACCCCTGGGGTCAAGATTGCCTAGATTCAAAACCCAGTTTGGCCTTTCTCCAGCTATGTTGTCTCTGGTGAGTTTCATCATACTTAAAATGGGGATTAAAATTAGCAATCAGCACAAAGGGTGGATGACAGAAAGGGTTAAGTAATTTTATCTTAAACTATTATTATTCTTTACTAATAGAAACTTGGCGGGGGGCAATACTGAGCATCATTGTACTATTTTTAGGCACTAGTGGACAATCCTCTGTGAGGCAGGGACCTGGTTTTATTTTTCTAAAGATTAAATTATGGCTAGGAGATTTAACCAACTGCCCTAAAGGTCATACAACTAGTAAACGGTTGGAGCCCAGGTTTGTCTCTCAGCACACACTTTTGTTTTTTCCTTTTTTCTTCGGATGTTTCAGGGTTTCCGATCGGTGTAATATGATTAATTCTTTCTGGATGAATAAAAACCAGGTGCAAATTAAAGGAAAACTCAAATGGGGGAGGGTTAAGAAAAAAAGAAGTCTGCAAAGGAATTTAACTACTTGCCTATCAGCTTAGTATCCTAGAGTGAAAAGTGGAAGACCAGGTTGGACCGTTTGTGTTCAAGTCCTGCCTGTTTACAAGTTGCTAGGTGATCTTTAGCAAGTGACCTTATCTTTCTGGGTCCCGATTTAAATAGGCCTAAAATAGGCAAGCTGAAATGATCTCCAAGTTCCCTGCTGGCCCATAAACGACAATCTTGGCAGCTACGGACCCCTGCACCATCCCAGGCTGTCTTTCCTTGGTCCGGGATCATCCACCCTTGCTGGGCCCTGTTCCTACTGGACTGCACACGTCGGTCCCCACTGGGCCCTGGGGTCCTGAATGACCGCGGGACTCAAGGGCGAAGGCGGGAGGGCGGTGAGCGCTGACGTCGGACAGGGTAGTGAAACCCCAAGGCTGCAAGGCGAGGCGCCGCCCCTCCACGTTGCGTAGCGACCGCGGGGGTGGGCGGGGCCGACAGCGGATTGGCAGGTCAAGGGGGCGGGGCCCGCGGTGACAGCGGGGAGGAGGCACTGAGGCTGCGCGGGCGCCGTCGCTCTGTTCCGGCTCCTGAGTTTCCGCGACGCTGCGCCAGGCGGGCGTGGCGGCGGGCGTGCCGACGCCGCGTGACGTCACAAGGGGCGGAGCGTCCCGGGAGTCCAGCCGGCTCGCGGGCGCGTTCGTCAGTCGCAGTTTGGGTCGCGGGGCGCTCGGTCGCAGTTTCCGCTCTTTTCCTCTGTCACTGCGCGTCCCTTCTCGGAGCCCGGGACAGCTGGGCGTGCGCCCGTGTGTGTGTGTTTGTGTGTGTGTGTGTGAGCGGGACTCCGGGCAGAGGTGTTCTCTCGCTGCATTTTTAAAAATTTTTTACCCAAAGAAGGGGCAGTCCGCACGCTTGCCTTCCTGGCGCCGGGTCGGGAGCCGGGTTGGGAGCGGGGTTGGTGTGAGGACTGGTTCGTGTTTTTTTTTTTTTCTTCTTTTTAACTTGTGAGCGCTTTTTGCTTTTTTCCTTTTTTTTTCCCTTTTTTTCTTTCGGCCCAGTGCCGCCCGCGCTGGTTCCCCCGTAACCGCTGCCGCCCCTCTCCGTCACCCCGCCCCGCCGCCCCTCCGCCCGCCCCGGCCCCGGAGGGTGGGAGCCTCGGGAGCCTTGCCCCGCCCGCCCCGCCGCACCTGCTCAATATGAATGGGGTCAGCGACCCACCTCTTTTTATAAAAGATATTAAGCCCGGACTGAAAAATTTAAATGTCGTCTTTATTGTCCTGGAGATAGGTAAGTGGGGTCCGCAGCCCACCCCACCGGCCCCTGTGCGCCCGGGGTCGGGCAGAGGGGCGCCGCCGCGAGCCGGGCTTCCCCTCCCCGCCCCTCCCCCACCCACGTGGTCCCGGCGCCCGCCGGGGCGCGGATCCTCCCAGTGGCTGGAGCCGGGGCTTAGCTCTTCCCACCTTTCAGATGTGTTAAAATGCCGGGGAGGAATAGCTGTCTGGACTTAATCTTAACACACCCCTCCTCCTTTTAATTTTTTAAATCTTAACAGGACGAGTGACCAAAACCAAAGACGGCCATGAAGTGAGATCGTGCAAAGTAGCAGATAAAACGGGCAGCATCACTATTTCCGTGTGGGATGAGATCGGAGGTCTAATACAGCCAGGGGATATTATTCGTTTGACCAGAGGGTAGGTGTTCATAAAAGGGCCCCGGAGTATTAACAGTGCAGAATAGGAATAACTGACTCCCGGATCCTGCTTATTAATTCTGTGGGCCCCTCAAGTTTTGAACCCCTTTGAGGTTAAGTTGGGTTGGCAGTGTTGAGGCAACACACCTTTGCAGTTAATAGGTTATGGGTAGGAAATCCACGCCTCTCCCCAAATTTACTAGTTAAATCTTTAAATACTGTACTAAGAGTCCAGTAGATGAGTATAATTGATGCCTTTTCTTTTAATAAGCCATTCAATTCAGTTTCTTTCCACCCCTCCAGAAATCATTCCAGTATTTCTGTGTGTGCATGTGTATGTGGAGGGGGGTACTAGAGATTGAACCCACAGGCATTCTACCTCTGAGCTACTCGTCCGCCTTATGTTTTGTTTTGGAATAGGGCCTTCCTAGGTTATTGAGAGTATGGCCACATTATCCTCAAACCTGGGATCATTTAGTTTAAGCCTCAAGTACTGGGATGACAGTCCTGAGCCACCACGCCTGGTTTTTGGCAGAATTCTTTTTGTACTTAATATTTTTTAGGAATGGTGTGGTGGCATGCCTTAAATCCTAATACTTGGAAGACTGAGACAGAAGGATTGCAGGTTTGTGGAACAGCCTCAGCAATGCAGTGAGACTATCAGCAACCTGGGGAGACCCTGTGTCAAAACAAAAATTGAGAGCTGCAGTTGTAGCTTGGAGATAGAATGTCCTTGGGTTCAATACCCAGTACCCCCCTCTCCCACACACAAATATTTGGACAATGTGGACATAAATCTGTAGTTGGAGAACTTAGTATTTTCTGCGATATGTCAATTTGTGCTTAGAAGTTTGTATCTGAAAGGCTTGTTCTTAAAAATGATTTCTTCTTTTGTAAGGTCAGTGTTGTACAAAAACCAAAATGGTATGTGGAAAATGGCAGAAGGACATCTGGAATACCTTCATCTAGAAGATTCAGTCGGCAGATTTTGGCTTTAAAAAATGATTTAGTGCGCCGGGTGTGGTGGCGCACACTTGTAATCCCCGCGCTTGGGAGGCGGAGACAGGAGGATAGCGCAGGTTCAAAGTCAGCCGCACTGGCTAAGAGAACCTGTTTCCAAAAATAAAAAAGTATAAAATAGGTAGCCCGGAGGTAGAAGGGCTTCCACGAACCCCAGTACCACCAAAAAAAAAAAAAAAAAAGATAAAAGATTTTGTGCCTTTTTTTTGATAGCCAACTTTTGAAAATTTGCCAAATCTTTATCTTAGGAAGATAAAAGATCAGGAAGAGCTTGAAAATAGAACCTGAAAACTTGTGAGCGATAGAATTGTAATAATTTATCAGCTGTATCTATAGGAAAAGGAGATTAATGTTGGTCTAACAAATAGGCCTAAGAGAAGTATTGGAGTGTCCTAGGTGTAGGAGCCTAGAGCTCTTTTGATACTATCTCCCAGGCCTTACAACACCTTCAGGAAGTGATGTAGTATCATCAAAGCAGGAAATGAGAGTCACGACTTAGACATTTTATTCTCATACACTGACTCATTAGAACACTAATTATGTCTTTTAACCTTCCATATCTTTAGCTTACACAAAAGAGAATTGCTACCTGGGAATCTGTGGTGAGGATTAGCATAATTGAAGTTTTTGGGCTCCCAAAATATCTTTCCTTCAGTGATTAAAAGTATTCTATGCATGGAAAACAACATCTCATTTCAGATAATTCAGATTCTGTAGCCACAGTCATAGATGTTTCCATCAAAAAATTAAGCTATGAACATAATTTCCAAAGAGTACAATTTAAGGAAAAGGTCAAAACTAAAAAAGCTGTCCTTTCCACTTTATTGTGATCCTGGCAAGTTAGTACACCTCTATACTTTAGCTGCAGCTTCCGTAAAATGGGAATATGTATCCCTTATTTAGTTAAGTAACACTTGTGGAATGCGTACTACTTTAAGGGCCTTAAATTCTGGTTAAGTCTAAGAAGAGTAATCATTGAAAAAAGGCATAACTAACATCTAAATAATGGTTAATTTGAATATTGGCATGTTTGTCCAAAAGCCATGAAAACTTGATCTCAGTACTCATATTCCTTAAGTGAAAGTTAAATGCTTTAATTGTTCAAATTTTTTTTCCAATTATGCAATAGTTTTAATATTAGTAAGGTGAATTGTTAATGCATTTGTTTCCTAAATGATTCTTATAACTTGAGAGTGGTAAGCAGTCTTTAATAAATAGTAATTATTAAAAATTAAGAAAACTGTATAATGCGAAACTAGTAAACTTCAACTTTTTATTATCTTTATTAAAAGATTAGCTATCTCTATATTTGGTTAAGCAATATGTAGTTATAAGTCATGAAGTTATAGTGGTTGTTTACAGAACCACTGAAAACCAAACCCTGGGCTCTTTTTGTAATACCGATTAGTTTACATTTTTCTTAGACTTATATATAGAATTATTGTATATAATGATGCCATCTGTATTCAATATTGTTCAGAGTGAAATTTGTTTAGCCAGGTTGGTATTAAAAATTACAAATCTGGAAAGCTAGATGGGTGAAAGATTTGTGACCCCAATTTTTCTAACACTGTGATTAAATTCTAGCAAGTTTTCAGTAGTTTGGAAAGGAACCCTGTGTCTTACAGAGGCATAAGGAGAAGAGAAAAATGTTACATTGATATCTGGCTAGACCATGACAGTGAGTATAAAAGTAATTAGTAGGGTATCAATTTTATAATCCTGTGGCTGAAAAATAATAAAAATAACTTCTGCTTACATTTCTGCAATTAAAAGCTCTTTGTTGGTTGACTAAAGATGTGATCATCTGGGATATAACCATGCTTGCTTTGCAAAAGGACTTTTTCTGTTATTGTCTAGGGTTGTAGTTATTTGGCTGTAGAATTTTCTTTCTATTCTTTAGTAAGTAGCAGAATCAAAGTTAGTATTTGGTTTATAGATGGGACTATATTTCTACTTATATTCTAGTATAAAAATGCAATATGATTTGACCTAAATAGAATAATGAGTGTGTGTGTGTGTGTGTGTGTGTGTGTGTGTGTGTGTGTGTGTGTTTTATACTGGAGATTGAACCCAGGAACATTCTACCTCAGCATCACTCCCAGCCCTATTTCATTTTTTTTTTTTTTTTTTGGTGGTACTGGGGTTCCTGGAAGCCCTGCTACCTCTGGGCTACACTCCCAGACCTATTTTTACATTTTTATTTGGAAACAGGGTCTCTTAAGCCAGTGCGCGCGGCTGGCTTCGAACCTGCGCGATCCTCCTGTCTCTGCCTCCCAAGCGCGGGGATTACAAGCGTGCGCCACCACGCCCGGCTCATTTTTATTTTGATACAAGGTCTCATTGGTTTGATAAAAGTCTCACTACTTGTTGAGGCTGTCCTGGAACCTGTGATCCTCCTGTTTCAGCCTCCCACATACTAGGATTATCCACATGTGCCACCATGCCTGGCTGAATAATATTTTTTTTCTCTAGGTATGCGTCCATGTGGAAAGGATGTTTGACACTTTATACTGGAAGGGGTGGTGAACTTCAAAAAATTGGGGAGTAAGTATTAAATGAATCTCAAATAGTTGAATAAATTAAAAATAACACCTATAAAATAAGTGGGTAGGTATAAACCATAAACCATTTTCCTTGGCTTTTTTGATGAGTAAACTGTTTTCAACAGCCTTGTATGTATGCACTATTTTAACAGCTATTAGTTGTGTTTCTTTTATTGAGAATGTCAGTTTTTCCTGGCAAAGAGCAGTAAGAAGCAGCATTTGAGACCAGTCCCTGTGGGACTGTTTCTGTAGGCTTTAGAAACACATTTTTCAGGTGTCATTTGAAGTAAATTCTCTCTTTTAGTGATTAACCAAAATAGAAGCAAAGCATGAATTTCAGGCCATAAGATTAAATTTTCTTTTCTTTTTTTCTTTTTTTTTTTTTTTTTTCTGTGTATGGGTGAATTTGTACTCATGTTAAAAGGACTTGCAGCCATGAAAACTGAAGTCCTCTATTTATCTACAGTCTAGGTACGGTGCAGGCAGCCGCAATGCGAGCTTCCATACACTGCTACCCTGGTAATGATCTCCACCCTGACCTGGAGGAGCCATCCTCTCTAGGGGTGTAAAGGTAATTCAGCCTCCATGCTAGCCTAGACATTTGGGTTGTACTCATAAATTATGATATAGGCAATGTGCCAAATCATTAGCCCACTGTACTTGGTTGATTAGAAATCTTATTTAATGCTTATCAAATTTGGAGGATATTTAAAGAGAGAAGCCACAAATGGCACCAAAAAAATACTGTTAATAATGAAATAATAAAAACTTGCAAGCTTCAAAAGATCATAAACTGATCTAACACTTTGCCTTCACTAGAAAGAAAATTGGGATTTCCTTATGTTTATATTTACAGTAGTGTTATTAGAGCTATGTGTTGTGAAAGGTCTTAGGGTCAATATCACTAAATCTGTCCCAACCTGACCTTTATGTATACACAGGTTTTTACAGTAATATAGGTCAGTTAAGTGAAAAACTACAGGTCACTTAATTCCTAATGGCTGCTCTTTGTCATGGTCAGTTTAGGATGTCCCAGCATTAGTTTTAGTTTTTTTTTTTTGTCTTTTTAAGTGGGTTGAGAAGCTAAGAAAATGGGTTTTGTGTAAACTTAGTACACATCATATAGTGAACCTAAAAGAAGCTCCAGGATGAACTGGTGGCTAAATAGCCAGTTTTTATAATTTTTATCACTTAGATCCACTTTTAATCTTGGATGATTATCTTTGCAGATTCGAAGTGATTGGTCAAAAGAGGGACTGGATGAGAGTGTGTGAATGGATCAGTGCAAATCCATCACCACTGCTGGAGAAACTACTCTGGAACCCTAAACATGGTTCACTAGCCATCAGCCTATGTGGAAAAACCAGACAAAGATGTGTTTCTGTGTCCTTGATCTTTGACATGAATTATTTTTTGCAGTATAGAGAATTTACAAAACAGATTGTTTTCAGACAAATACTTAATATTTTAATGGGATGTATTTATTTAGGAAGCTTTTGTTGAAAATGAGTAGTATTAGCATGTTGCTATTCATTTGACATCTAACATCTTGATTGTGTAAGTTAGGAATGTTACATAAGGAAAAGTTGATTAATTTCAGGAGTCACTTAGTCTTATATTTTCTTTCAGATTTTGTATGGTTTATTCAGAAGTGCCAAATTTCAGTGAGCCCAACCCAGATTATCGAGGACAACAGAACAAAGGGGTAACTAATCCGAATATATAGTATATGTTTATGATTATGCTAATTTGATGAGTTATGCTAATTTTATGATTATGCTATTTTTATGATTTACGCTAATTTTTATGATTTATGCTAATACTGTAGTTCTAGATCAGGCTAACCTAGTGGTACTCAGTGTGATGACAATTATAAAAATAATCCTTAAGGTAGTTTTCATCATATGTATATTTTGGGAGTCTATATGATACTATAGATATAGGTATATATTTAGCATTTTTGGTGTGAGGAGCAGTGTCTGGAAATAGAGGATGTAATAAAAGCTGTGAGAGGTTTGGACATTTCAGAACCTTTTTTTTTTGGGGGTGGTACTGGGGTTCCTGGAAGCCCTTCTACATCCGGGCTACACTCCCAGACCTGTTTTATATTTTTATTTGGAAACCAGGGCTCTTAAGCCAGCGCGGCTGGCTTTGAACCTGCTCAATCCTCCTGTCTCTGCCTCCCAAGTGTGGGGATTACAAGCGTGCGCCACCACGCCTGGTGCTCGGAATCTTAACATTGAATGGATTTGTATAAATATTGAAAAAAATTGTTAAAAGTAATTTTACAAAGTCCTTAAAAAAGGTACAGTAGTTTTTTAATATGAGCATGTTATTTTTACCTTTACTGGTTTAAGTTAAAAACTTTTTTTTTAGGCACACAATGAACAGAAGACTAATTCCATGAATAATAACATGGGTACAGGTACATTTGGACCAGTGGGTAAGATTTTTTAATTTACATATTTGTGTAAAAATTAAGGGAGTTTTGATTTAGAGAAAAAAGATCTTTAGGCATAAATTTAGTATTTTAGTAATTGGTAGTGAGCTACCAATAGACAGGGAATCCTCCCAAAACTGATTTTCTAGAACACAAATATACTTCTAAGCCAATTTGTTGAGCACAGTCTGTATTTAAACATGTGGGCCAGATACTGGGAATACATTAGTGAACATGGATGAATAATCAGTCTAGGTTTTGGTGATGTCTGTGATGAGGTGTGATTATTTTTTCATTTGTTTTTATAAAATTTCTGTGATCTAGTGTTTATTTACAGTAGATACAGAATTACTGGTTGTTTTGATACATTGGAAGTCTATCTTCAGAATAATAGCTCTATAAATATAAAAGTAGTAAATGGATATTTTGATTTTTCATATACTAAAATTAGCCTTTTCTCCTTAGAAATCATGTTAAATGGTCCTTCCAGACCTGATAAAGGTCTGTTAACTATGGAAAAGTGTAGATGATGATGTATTTGACTTGATGGCATGTTTTGGCACAAGTGATCATCATCATCACATTTTGGGAAACTACAGGCTACCTAAAAAAAGGATTACATTGTCTGTTCTAAAACATTAGTCATACTTGAGTCAAATGCCAGTGCTCAAATACTTTTTTGCATTTTCTTTTATTCCTGTTGTATAAGCAGTAGGTAGATAACGCTTTTTTTTTTCCTACTCCATTTCTAATTTTGTTGCCCAAGTTGGCTTCTATCAATACATCAGGTTAGTGTAGTTACAGTAATGATACATTTGTAAAAATGTAAAACTGACGTTTTTAACATAAAATTAAAGTTTTTTTCCTATCTAATACAAGCATTTAGTAGCATGTGTTGATACGTCAGCTAGGTATATTTCTTTTTTTTTTTTTTTTTTGGTGATACTGGGGTTCCTGGAAGCCCTTCTACCTCCAGGCTATACTCCCAGACCTATTTTATATTTTTGAAACAGTGTCTCTTACGCCAGCGCGGCTGGCTTAGAACCTGTGCGATCCTCCTGTCTCTGCCTCCCAACCGCGGGGATTACAAGAAGCGTGCGCCACCACGCCTGGCAATAGATAGGTATATTTCTGTAGCTTAAGCTTACCACTTCTGAAAATAATGATTGCTTTTTGTTTCTTTGGTTTTTTTTTTTTTTTTTTTTTTTAGGAAATGGTGTTCAAGCTGGTCCTGAGTCAAGGGGATACAAACTTTCATATGCTGGTAGAAGCAATGGCCGGGGACCTATCAATCCACAGCTGCCAGGAACAGCTAATAATCAAACAGTCATGACCACAGTAACCAATGGCAGGGACCCTCGGAGAGCCTTTAAAAGATGACCTATGCCAAATAGTCAGATGTAGTTTTTAAACTACGTGCCCTACTTGAACACTTAGTGCACTTTTATTTATCGTTAACTGTGAAAAATATGTCCTTTATTGGTTACCTTTTATGTTGTTGTTTGTTAAGAAGAGTGGTTGGTTTTTATAGCAAAACTGTTAAGCTGCTCACATCTCCTGTTGAATTGGGAACACTGAAAAATAGGGGCATTTATTTTTAGAGCAAAATGTTATTGGCTATCTTCTAAAAAACTTGCACCCATTTCAAGGGTGTTATTTAAGACATCAGCTTTATGGCCTCTATGAGTCTATCTTCTGTATAAATTTTGTAATATTTGACATAAGGCTTAGTAAGGGAGATGTTCTTTTGTCTTAAATTCAGACATTGCCAACTAAAGCAATAATCACCAAAAAAACCCAGAAACTTGGTCAATTTTTGAGTGTTTGTGACTCCAGGACTGATTGACTTCATTGAGTGACTGCCACTAAGGTTTTTCAAGGTCTGAATCATTCTAAATTCTTGTTTTATTACCAGGAAGTAGATTTTTTTTTCAGAATTATGAAGCAGAATATGATCCATATTGTAACAAGTAGTTTTTAGAAAGCTCTTTACCTTATTGGATAGTGCTCTTAACATTTGTTATTAATGTTGTGGATTACTTTGAAGGAAAAATTTAAAACTGAGGCCTTGAATATTTATTTTTGAAGCTACCATGTTAAATATTTAAAAAGTGTAATTTGAGGGAGTTATAAAGTCATAATAAACATTGATCTAATTATTTTTAAAATAACTTTTGGTAGGTGTTAAAATGAAGGTGATTCAAGTTGAATTTCATGTAATAATATGCATTCTTCAGTTTTACAGTTCCTAGGTACTTACAGGTACTGAGCCTGAAGTGAAAATCCTAGGTACTTCCTTTATTTGAAGTGTGTGTGTCGTCAAAGTTTCTGAACAAGATTCACGTAGCCTTATTAGCAAAAATTAAGTGATTACAGCTTTATTCAGAAACGTTAAGGTGGAATTTATTTATGTGTGAGAAATGGTACCCACTTACCCACTTCTAATTTATGTAGTGTGGGTAACTGATAATAGTTTCTTTTGTTAGACTTCCCCTCTTCTTAAATATTATCTCTTAAATAAAACTTGCATTAATGTTACCAGATTTACCTAATATTTGCTCTGTTTTTCGATGACTTAATGTGGAGAGCCTGGTGCATCTTACTATAATTGTAATGATAAATTCATCCTGGAGACTACTTAGCTTTCCATTTGTAGCTTTGTGTTTTTATTACCACCTCAAATCATAAAATAACTTTAGATTTTCTTTAAATACTATAGTATTTGAACATATAAGTATTTTCCATATTTTAATTTTTCTCTTACTCAGTGTATCTAAAATATTTTGATACACACGGTATTAAATACTGTGTAGAGATGATTATGGAGTAGACAGAATATTGATTGATCTCAAGCAATTTATGGCATATGGTTCTGGGGTTTTTATATTACAGAAGAAAGTTTCATTAATATATTAATGCTTAGTTTTGGGGGGGACAGTGTTTTTTTTTTTAATTTTTTTGCATTCTGATGCCTTAAAAGAAATTACCCAAGGATTGAGATAGATTGTATTTTCTAAGATTACAGACACTTGGAATTTAAAGAGTACAACAGATTAGTATCTGATTTGTAAAATCTAAGAGGTAGGGTAAATACTTGTAAATTACTTGTGGAGCGAATATAGGTTAAAGGTGATTCTGAAGAAAGAATTTTGTAGTTTTGGAAAACTAAAATACTGTCAGGTATGGATTGCTTAGCTTTAGTCCTGACCTCATTTTCTTATCACCTGTAATGCTGGGCAAGCTGTTAAACTTGAAAGAAACCTCTCTCAGCCATAGACCGTACTATGAAAAAAGTAACAGTAATTCTATCTACATTTAAGACTTCATGCAAGAATAATTAGGATGACTTCTCATTGCATATAGTCAAGTGTTTGTCTAATAGCAGGTATAGAAGGAAAAATGCAGATTAGGTATGAAGTATTGCTATCCTTTAACATGTGAGATTAAATAGAAAAAGGCCTAAAATTTTGCTTTTGTGATTGACACCTCAATAATTTAACCTTGTTCAGTGGTTTTATTATTTATTAACAAGTTTCTTTTTTCTAAGGGAAACCTCCAAAACCAAAGCAAAATGAATTATAACTCGTAATGAATGTTTGCCTATATACTGGTCTACTTGGATGCACTCGTCAAGAAGAGGAAAAAGATTTCTACCTTCTTCCTCCCTGGTGCTTTCAACTATCGACTTTGAATTAAGTTCAAATAACATCTAATGAAACAATACATTCAGTATAGAAATGCACTCTACTTAGGATTAGGCCCATATCATTTCTATAAAACAGTTCTAAGGTGGACCAAAGCCTGATCAGACCTCTTGTCTGGGCAGATTATGGGGGGAGTTGCTACAGAACAGAAACTGAAATCTATTAAGATAAGATGATATTTAACAGTGAAGGCTGCAGTATGCTTTCCCATATGCTTTTGAACATTCAGGTTTTCCTCTCGGGTACCAAAACTCGTTTTTGCTTTTTATTTCCTGTAATCTTAGTAATTTTGCTTTAAATTTGAAGACAATTTAATTTGAGGACATCCTTAATATATGTAGTTGTGAATATTTGTCACTTGTATTTTTATCATTTAACATTTTAAATGAATGTTTAAATTGCTTGGTTGAATAATGCCGAGGGAATGATGCTGAAAACAAGTAGAGAAGAGGTTAGTAAAAAATAAAAGTTAACAATATGGGGACCTTTAAAGTTTGGGGAGCTGGTTAACCAGGCCTCAGGTACGTATTGTTTTGTATCAGTCTGAAGACACTGGCTGTTGCTGGTTTATATTTTATATAGAGATCTGACATTTCAGCTTAGTTATTGGAATGACTTCCCTTTTCTGGTGTCATTAACATTGTGGTTGTTTGCTCCAAGCTATTTCAGGCTGCTTGTGACTCCTAAGATCCTTTAATGTATTTGGAAGCATTCAAGAACCAACAAACTGCAAGCCATGTGAAGTTGCATCAACAGAACACTTTGTCAAACAAATGTTTTTAACTCTTAATTTATTTGTGGGATTCCTTGCCCCTCCCCTTTTTTGGTAGTGGGATTGAACCCAGGTGTATTTTGTGTGTGGGGGCGTAGTGGGGATTGAACGCAGAGGCATTCTACATCTACACTGTACTCCCAGTCTGATTTTATTATTTGGAAACAGGGTCTCGCTAAGTTGCCAAGGCTGGCTTCAAACCTGCAATCCTCCTGTCTCAGTTTGCCAAGTATTGGGATTACAAGTTTGCATCACCATCCCCAGCTAACCCAGGGGCATTTTATCTCTGAACTACACTACTAGCGATCCTCCTCCCCCACCTACCCTTTTTAAGGTTTTTTTTTTTTAAGATATTTTTCTTCATCTCAATTTGATAAGAGTTTAGACATTTTCTAGTAGATAAAGGTGAATATTCATTCTCTGGTATGGGAAGTATGAGGGGTTAGAGGTGGAGGTACTTGACTGGTGAGAACCATTGTGTTGAGGTTCCAGACAAAGATTACATGTTGGAGTGATTAAACATCCCCTCATTTCAGAGTAATGATTAACAGTTCAGTATGCTTCTGAGGGAATCTAATTGTGACCTTTGGAAAATAACACTGTCATTAATGGTGTATTACACCCTGAGGAAGAAGCTAGGCAAATATTTTACTTTCCAGGTATATTTAAATTCTCTTTGGATGCTTCAAAGTTTGCTTTATTGGGAATATATGAGAGTTTAGATTCAAGTTCTATAACCAAATTATTTCAGGTTTCTGAACTAAGAAGATCTATTGATGTTTTCTCAAATCATAGATCACAGACTAAGGAGAGCAAAGTCCAGTTGTCAGGCACACCATTCTAACATTTTCTCCATGTTACCATTTGACCCAAAGATACTAAGAACCTCTTACTACTATTAGAAAAGCAGTATGATGAAAGCATTTTAATACTTCAGCTTGAAGATAGTTAAGCCTTTTGAAGTCTTGGTACACAAACCACAATTTTGAGCTCCCCAAGCTTTGAGAACATACCAACCCAAGAGTAAGATGATTTGAACAACTGTAGGTTCTACATTTCTCTAGTCCGTCAACACCAGTCATGTGATATCTATTTTCTAACTTAACCTCAACTTATTGATGAAGGATTATTGATGTTTTTAAAAGCTTGTTTTTTTTTTTAACCATTTTCAACTAGAAACTCAAGTACATTTCTGTTTTACCAAATTTTGCATCAAGACATGGGAGAATCCAGTTTCTTGGTCTATATGTTGGATATAAAATAACATTGGGAGCCGGTAGTGGTGGTACATGCTTGTAATCCCCATGCTTGGGAGGCTGAGATAGATAGGAGGTTCACACTGGTCGAAGCCAGCCTCAGCTACTTAGGCTCTCAGGAACTTAGTGAGACCCTGTTTCCAAATAAAGTATAAAATAGTCTGGGAGTAGAGCCCAGAGGTAGAAAGCCCCTGGGCATCACCCCCAGTACCCCCCACACACACACACACACACACAAACATTGGGTACATGTTGAATAACACTTTGTAAACCACCACATTAAGACACCCCTGGAAGAACGTATATAATGCCTGCCATCTACTCGGAAGAACAAGTGTAGGTCTGCACTTGAAGTGCTATAAAGATCTGTCTCCGGCCTTTCAGATTTCCTTTAATGAGATAACATTTTTGGAATTACATATGTACTTCTTGGTTTCTTTTACTTGTGTGAAGCATTGAAATTTTGGATTGTAGAAAGGAAGAAATTCTATTACAAAGATGTTCCGTCAAAGCACAAAACTGATGACTGAAGGTGATAGTTCTGAGCACAATAAGAGGTTGAGTATAGTCTCTGGATGTGAATATTGCAAATTTTGAGTTAGATTAAAATGGAACTGCCCAAATTATATCAATGTTAGGGTCATATTTCTATAGTAAGGTCACCTGAAGCTATATAAGTCTAGTTTTTTTCACCCTGATCTTTGGTTTAAAAAAAAAAAAATTTCCCCATAACTCAGCAAGTACATTCTTCTGGCATTCTCCTGTACTCTTGTCCCTCAGTTCCCTTTTAAGGAGAGGACGGTTGGCCAAATTGAAAGGCAGTGGCAGTTGGAGGCATGATAACTGTTCCTAAGGATACTTGTAGGGCATGCCAGCCACCTATTTGTCACCTATTTACATATCAATCCTGTAGGTATAGAGAAGCACCTACAAGATTTTCTAGCTGTGTATGATGGTGCCCACCTGTCATCTCAGTACTTGGGAGGCTAGACAGGAGGAGAGCAGGTTTAAGGCCTGCATCAGCAACTAAGCAAGGCCTTGTTTCAAAATAAAAAGGACTGGAGGTGTGGCTCATTGGGGGAATAATCCTGAGTTTGATCCCCAGTACCAAAAACAAAACAAAAAAACCCTCACAATATACATGGCATGATAAGCTTGCTGTGAACTAATCTTCAGTTTCAAATATACCCCTAGTAGGTTAAGATGTGTCAAGTTACTGAACCACTTAAGTGAATAAAAGGATAGTCCACATCAGTGCCATCTACTGGATAACGACTTTGCAGGGTTTGTACTTCAGAATCCAATTTATTTTAAACACATGGAGAAACGTTTCTATTATTCTAGTGGGGAAACATTTTTGATGTGTTAAGCGTGATATGGAAGGTCATTAAGGAATTGTTGGGTCATTTTATTTTATGAATAAGTACTCAGTGAAATAAGTAAATCTCCCTTAGTTAAGCAGATTAAACACTGAACTTCCCCTAAAGTGACAACATGAGAAAAGTTACCAAGTTTGGAGTTCTTACTATATTTGTTAATGTCACGGGGAGTATAAACTGTTAAAAGCACCTTTGGTGATGGTCTTTTGGTGGAAACTCAAGTACAACATGAAATTGCCCTTATAAAATTTTTCTTTACCCAGTATTAGAAAATTTGGCTAAATGCTATTCTTGTAGTTATGTGAGCTTTGCAAAACACCTTGTTTTAAATATCAAAATGTGTTTTGTTGAACATGGTTTTGAGCTTTGCCCATTTATTTGAGTCCTTTGCCTGCTATTTATTGGCTACATAACCATGAACTTCATAAACTGAGGATAATGGGACTGTGCATGAACTGCATGAACCATTGTGTGCATAACGTCTCCACATCTAAGGCTCAACAAATGTCATTCTCTTTATTCATGAGCAGTGGAAATAAGAGTATTGCTCATTTCTCTCTGCCACTTACAAGTTTTCATTTTAGAATTGAAGATTTAGCTGGGCATGGTAGTGCATGCTTGTAATCTCAGTACTTGGGAGCCTGAGACAGTAGGATCACAGGTTCATGGCCAGCCTCAGCCACTTAGGGCCTCTGCAACTTAGACCCTGATTCCAAATACATAGAGCTGGAGGTGTAGCTCAGAGGTAGAATGTCCCTGGGTTCAATCCCCAGTACCGCTAAAAAAAAAAAAAAAAAAAAAGAAGATCTTCAATTTTAAATGTGAAATATTAATGTATAAATTTATGAATTATTACATTTTGAACAGTCAATTGAGGGCTTAAAATATTTTTTCTAGGCATATAAAAAGCATTTATGCTTTTTTTTGCATCTTCATTACAAAGATGCCCATTAGCTGTGCCGTTTTCACATTCACCTTTGGCCAGAGGGTAAGGACCTGATGATGAAAGTGTGGAAGAAGAAGAGGGAGGCCTTGTAGGCCAAGATCTGCGCTAGAAGGGAGGTTGATGGCCAAGGAGGAAGAGGGCATGCTGGGATTGGCCAAGGAGGAAGAGGGCATGCCTCCTAGTGGCAGCCTTAGGATTGCCACACACCCATGGGTGTAGAGTAATTTGTTTTCTTTGGATAACTAAAACATCGAACAACTTTTTTCAACATTTGAAGAACATTTTCAGTGATGTTGAAAGGATTTTAATGTAAGCACTCATATACACACCCTCTAGTTGTTGCCATTAACATCTTTCTCCATCCCATTTGTTTTAGTATATTAGTATATTTAGTAGTCAAGTAAACACATCAGTACATTTCCTCTAAATATTTCAGTATGTCTATTCATTAGAAATCAACATTCCAGTTTTTTAGGGTATAATTTACATACAATGATGTGTACCTGCCTGTAATCTCAGTTACTCAGGAGTCTGAGAAAGAGGATCACAAGTTTAAGGCAAACATGGGTAATTTAGTGAGACCCTCAAAAGTTTGAGACGGTGTAGCTCAATAATAAAGCACATCTAGGTTCAATTCCCAGTACCACAGAAAGATAAATGCTATTTTATATGTGCATTTGTGTTGCGTCTAACCCATCAAGATATTGAACATCACCTTTCCTCTAGAAATTTCCCTCATGTGCTTTCACAAATCACATGGCCCCAGTAGCTTTTACTGATATTTAAAAAATACATTTATAGCTTAACTAAAGAAAAAATGTTATGCATATCAAAGTCATCTCTAAATTTTAAAGGTTATTTTTTATTTATTTTTTGACCTTCAAGATTTATACCAGGCAATCTAAACTCTTGAGGCCAAGAGTATGAGAGTGAAGACCCTCTGGGCTCCGGAGACCTGCAGTCCCAGGACTGGTGGGTGAGGAGGTGCTCTCTGGGGCGCACCACTCTTCTGTTGCAGGGCATATGACATTTGTGATGGAGAGCCAGGAGCAGAATAGAACTTACTGAATTTTCAGTGTTTTCTGGACAGATACTCAAGTCTTCATTAGATTTGGATCCTCAAATCTGATTTTCTGAAATCAGAAAAAGCTTATCAGAAATGTCCTCTTCTTTTTGGGATTTTTGTACTTCTCATGGGCTGAGATTGAGAGCTGCCATACCCAGGATGAGATATGTAACCAAGTTACATATGATACCAAGTTAATTGCTAAGCCAAAATCCTATTCTTAGTCTAAAGGGAAATATCCCAGAATAACAGACTAAAAACAGTTATGTGTTCTTTCCCAGTGTATGTATGCACACATACAGAACATGTACAAAACACACGTCACTAACAGAAGCATCTCTGCACTGTTTCAAATCTCCCCTTCATGTGTATATCAGATAGTTCTCTTTCTCATCACTTGGTGTTTAAGGATCCTCTCCTACCACTTCTTTAGTAGGCTTCCTGTAAGTTAGCAAGTACTAACGATATGCCAAGTACTATACCAGTGAGTTACCTATCTCATTTACTCTAATGTGAGTGAAGTTTTGTTCTCAAGAAGGATTGAATAAGCTGGGCATGATGGTGACTACCTGTAATCCCAGTACTTGGGAGGCTGAGATGATCACAGGTTCAAGGACAGTGCATAGTAATTTAATGAGACCCTGGTGTTTTTTTTTTTTTTTTTTTTTTTTTTTGGTGGTACTGGGGTTCCTGGAAGCCCATCTACCTCCGGGCTACACTCCCAGACCTATTTTACACTTCTTTTTTATTTGGAACCAGGGTCTCTTAAGCCAGTGTGGCTGGCTTCAAACCTCCTGTCTCTGCCTCCCAAGGGCAGGGATTATAAGGTGCACCACCACGGGACAGGAGACCCTGTTTTAAAGTAAAAAAAAAAAAAAAAAAAAAAATAAGGCTGGAGGTGGAACTCAGAAGTAGGATTTTTCTGGGTTTGTTTATCCCCAGTAAACACACACACACACACACACACACACACACACACACACACACACACACTTTTAAAAAAGATTGAATAATTTGCCTGAGGTCACAACTAAGATGCGACAAAGTTCCACACATGAAAAACCTATACTTTTAGCTTGAGTGATACTGATACTTTGAGGCTCCTTTTGACACTGGACAGAGCGTCATAGAGGAAACAAGATGGAATTTGGTTTTAAAATGTATATTTGACTATAGTCACAGGAGAAGATGAGCAAAAATACAAAATTTGACCAACATTTTTACCTGGAATTAGTCATTTTAAATGTCAAGTGAATATAGCCTCGATTAAAGAAAGTTAATCAACAATGAAGGTGGTTTCTTAGATCAGGGAAATATTAGTAGAAAAATCAGTTGGAATAAATGGCCACTTTATTAAGCCTGACATAAATGGTAGAAAAACAGGTGAATTACCTTTTTTGAGAATGGAGAAAAATTTTCTAACAAGCATCAAAGGAAAAATTAATGAATTTGACTACATCTACATAAGAAAAGACAAATGTAGTGTGCTATACATAGCAAAAGCTGATATAAACTGGGAAGTATACATGTAATTTATATCACTGACAAAGGGCTAATATTTCTAACATACAAAGAGTTGTTAAAGTAAAAAGACTGGTCACTCTGGAAAAATGGACAGAAAATGTAAACAGTTCACAATATTGGCCTTTAAGCATATAAACAGATATTCAACCTCACACAATGAAAGATGTATATTAAAATACTGCTGAGATACTATTTATTTATAGATTGCAAAAGATAGAAATGTTCTAAACATACATTCCTGGTGATGATATGAGGGAAAGAGAAACTTCATTCACAGTTGGAGGGAATGGAAACTATAATATCGTGTGTGGGATTTTACATTGAATTTGACCTGAGACCCAGTAGTCCTGCCTTTGGGCAGGCCTCACTATGGTAGATGGTTTGCAAATGACTGGTAGAAAACCTCTTTCTCTTTGCATGTTTGTGGGGAATCTTCCTCTTCCCTATCGATACTGGATTGTTCACATGAGGACCTACTGTGAGCAAAAGGAATTGAGCAAAAGAAAAACATGCTCCAGGCATCAGGGTTTGCTCTTTCCTGATGTGCCTAGAACGTGAGACTGCCACGAGAACATTTGAAAGAGCTCACCTACAGAAGGATGAGAAGCCGCTTGAGAATGCTTGGCTGGCCGCCCACCAACCACCAGACATGTGAGTGAGTCCCTCTGGCATTACCCAGAGCCGCTGAGTTGCCGGCTGACTTCAGTCACATGAGTGAGAGCAGCAGAAGGACATGACTGGGTCCTGACACACTGCTGACCTCCAGACTCTCCAGCTAATAACGCTTGCTCTATGCCACCAAGCTTTGAGGGAGTGTGCTATACATAGCCAAAGATGATATAATCCTAAAGATACAATGGCTAAAATATGAAAAGACATGTTCACTGAAGCATTGTCTGTAATAGCTGAAGACCGGAAATAGCTCATATGTCCTTCAGTTCAGGAATATCTGAATAAACTTAGTCTGTTTCTCTAGTGGAATACTAAGCAGGTCAATATTGGTAGGAAGTAGCTCTGTATACTTTTATGAAGCAATGTTTAGGATATAATGTTAGTTGAAAACCATAAGGTGTAGGATAGGACATTGTGCTACTTGTTATTTAATAAAAGGAGGGGGGTTTTTTTTGGTACTAGGAATTGAACCCAGGGACATTCTAGTTCCGAGATATACTCCCAGTCCTTTTTTATTTTGAAGCAGTGTATCCCTAAGTTTTTGAGGGCCTTGCTAAATTGCTGAGGTGATTCTCTTGTCTCAGCTTCCCAAATATTGGGGTTACAGGTACGTGCTACCTTGCCAGCTGTAAAGGGAAAATATTGATGTGTTTTGCTTTTCCTTTAAAACAAAAGAAGTGCTGGGTGTGGTGGCGCACGCTTGTAATCCCCGCGCTTGGGAGGCAGAGACAGGAGGATCACACTGGTTCGAAGCCAGCCGTGCTGGCTTAAGAGACTGTTTCCAAATAAAAAAGTATAAAATAGGTCTGGGAGTGTATCCCGGAGGTAGAAGGGCTTCCAGGAACCCCAGTACCACCAAAAATAAATAAATAAATAAATAAATAAATAAATAAATAAATAAATAAAACAAAATAATTAACAAGAGAATAAAAATTATTTTTAATAGGGAAAGGTGAGGGACACGAAACTTAGATATGACCTTAGAACTGTGTAATGTTCTACACACACACACACACACACACACACACACACACACTTGAGATAAAAGAGTCATATATATAAAGTAAAAACAAAATAAAATGAACTAATTGTGTTGATGTCTTAATCACACAGAGAAAAGTTATTTTAAGTTTTTTTTTTCAGAAACAGGGACATGCTAGGCAAGTGTTTTACTACTAAGTTACATCACCAACTCTTTTTGAGACAGAGTACTCTATAAGTTGCAGAGGTTGGCCTAAAACTTATATTTCTCCTACTTCAGCCTCCCAAGTAGTTGGGATTAGAGGCATGTGGCACTACAGCTGGCTATTTCAGGTAGTATTAAAACATGGTCATGCTGGGTGTAGTGGGTCATGCTTCTAATGCTTACTTGGGAGGATCACAGGTTTTAGGACAGCCTTAGCAACCTAGTAAGGCCCTCAGGAACTTAGGGAGGCCCTGTTTCAAAAGAAAAAATAAAGTAGGGCTGGGTTGTAGTACAGAGAATGCCTCCGGTGTCCCTAGTACCACCATCACCACCCAAAACCAACAAATAAACAAACAAAATGATCATTTGTCTATGAAGTTTTAGTGGGAATGCTTTAAGGTAAAAATAAGAAGAAACATGAATATGGCTAAAAATAATATTGTTATTCTGAATTTATTATATATGTTTTACAGGTTAAATAAAATATATAATTTTGTTAATACAATAGAAATCAAGAAAAAAAATGTCAAATATGCTGTTAGGTTATAAATTATAATTAGAATTACAAATTTAAATGGAAAATATTATCATGAAATCCTAATGTACTTTCTTTTGAAAAATCACATTTTTCTTGCTATGTTCTGTAAAGAGCAGTAATGAACCCAGATTATAGTTTATAAATTCTATTTCCCACTAAAAGGAGTAAGTGCTCCTTGGAGAAATTGCAAGAAATGTATGAGATGAGCTACAAACATCTTGTTGGGCCTGAGAGAAAGGAAGTTATTAAAAAAAAAGCTAGGGTCATTTCAAAAGTACTTAGTAGCCAATTTAAAGGGATTCTTTCTTGCCAAAGATGGAAAATGTTGTATAACAAGATAATAAGTACAGTAAATTGAAACATGTTAAAATCTGTGAGTTCAAAAATCATAAACAAACACACAAAAACTTTGTAGGAAAACAGGTAGAAAAGAAGAATGGAGCATTTATACTACCTTTCCTATAAAAAACTATGCCTTGGGGTGACCTCATAATTGATGCAAAGAATTTCTTTGTTATAAAAAATTGCAAATAAGCTGGGCATGGTGGTGCACGCTTGTAATCCTAGCATTTGGGAGGCTGAGACTGGAGGATCATGGTTCGCGGACAGCCTCAGCTACTTAGTGAGGCCCTCCGCAACTCAGTGAGACCCTATTTCAAAATAAAGAATAAAAAATTGGGCAGGGGGTGTAGCTCAGAGGTCAGATGCCTCTGGGTTCCATCCTCAGATCCGTAAAAAAAAAAAAAAAAGAAATTCCAATTTAGAAAGGAGAACTGAGATTACCATTACCATTACTATTACCATTACTATTGGTAATGGTACTATTGGTAATGATTACTATTACTACTTTGATGGCACTAATGAAATAATTAGTCTAAGAACTGACTACAATATCTTCTTAAATCATTTGGAAAAGTTGATGAGAATCTTCATCATAAATGGATCTAGTAATAATTCAGGACGCCCCCTGGTGAATCTCAAGATGCAGTCAGCCTTCCATATCTGCAGATTCTGCATCTGTGGAGTCAGCCAACCACAGAAAAAAATACTGTGTCTGTATGGAGCATTTACAAACTTTGTTGTCATTTCCCCTAAATAATAAAGTATAATAGTTATGTAGCATTTATACTGTATTATGTAAGTAGAGATGCTTTAAAGTGTACAGGAGGATGTGCACAGAAACAAGTAAGTGATGTAAGGGGATGGAAAGTCTAAGAAAGAACCAAAAGAAATGCTATAGATCAATGACTGCCATAGAAAGGAAGATGCCTTGGGCTATTAACTAGACTAGGCATGACGTGGGAAGGATCTTTGCGTTTCAGGATATCTCAACAAGGCCAGGCGTGGTGGCACATGCTTGTAATCCCCGAGTTTGGGAGGCTGCGACAGGAGGATCGCACAGGTTCGAAGTCAGCCTCAGCTACTCAGTGAGGCTCTCAGCAACTTAGTGAGACCCTGTTTCCAAATAAGATATAAAAATGGTCTGGGAGTATAGCCCGGAGGTAGAAAGCCCCTGGGTTTCACCCCCAGTACCACCAAAAAAAAAAAAAAAAAAAAGTTTTAAAAAAAGAATATTTCAATAAGAACTTCTAAAATTTCCAAGTGTGGTGGTACATGCATGTAATCCAAGTACTTGGGAGTCTGAGACAGGAGGATCACAGGTTCTAGGCCAATCTCAGCAACTTAGGAAGATTCTGATATAAAAAGAAAAAAAAGAAAAAGAAACCTTTAAAACTGAATTGCATAGGGAAAAAAGATTGGAAGAGAAGCAAAAAAAAAAAAATCTAAAAACTGTGGGGCATTGGCAAGAGGCATAAATATGGAAAATAGGAATACAATAAGAAAGAGAGGAGCATAAGGAATATTTGAAGCAACAGTGAGTGGAAATTTTCTCAAATTAAGGTAAGATACTGAACCACAGATCTAGGAAACTCTGAGAACACAGATCAGGATAAGTACCAGAAACAAGGACACCTTGGCATGTCATCCAAACTATAAAAGTCAAAGATAAGGAAAAAAGTCCTGAAAGAAGTCAGAGGGGAAACACAAAATTTACTTCCAACTTCTCAGCAACCATGCAGGCTAGAAGAGAGTGTGCGGAGAGAAAAACCTACCACTCTGAATTGTATCCTGCAAAATCATCATTCAGAAGTGAAGAAGAGCTGGGCATGGTGGTGCATACTTGTAATCCCAGTTCTTGCGAGGCGGAGACAGGAGGATCATGGGTTCAAGGCCAGCCTCAGCTACTTAGTGAGGCCCTCTGACCCTGATTCAAAATAAAGAATAAAAAATAGGGCTGGGAGTGTATCTCAGAGGTGGAATGCCTTCAGTACCCACCCCCCCCAAAGTGAAGAAGAAGTATCTTCTCAGACAAATAATTAAGGAACTTGTTGCCAGCTACATTGCAAGAAGCATTCAAAGACATTCTTTGGAGAAAAGGAAAATGATGAATATTTGAAACTCAGATCTACATAGAGGAAGGGAGAGCATCAAAGAATGTAAAGTTGAAGGTTAAGAAGTTTTATTTTTCTTATTTGTAATTATTCTAATAGATGTTTTTAAATAATAATGACAATAAATTTAATAATGTACACTGTGTGTGTGTGTGTCTGTGTGTACAAGTGAAATGAATAACAATAACAATAATACAGGGACAAGAGGGAGAGATCAGGGTTATTTTGTTTAAAGTGGGCCTGGAATGGTTGTAAATGTATATTGCAACTTTAGGGCAACCATTAAAAACATTTTTTTTTTTTTTTGCGGGTCTGGGAATGGGCAGGGGCATTTGACCTCCAAGCTACACATTCACCCTGCCCTATATTTTATTCTTTATTTTGAAACTGGGTCTCACTGAGTTGCAGAGGGCCTAAGGAGCTGAGGCTGTCCGCGAACCACGATCCTCTGGTCTCAGCCTCCCGAATGCTGGGATTACAGAGTGCGCGACCACGCCTGGTTTAAAAACATTTTTTAAAAAATGTTAACTGAGAGCTGGATGTGGTGGTGCATACGTGTAATTCCAGTATTTGAGAGGCTGAGACCGGAGGATTGCAGGTTCAAGGCCAGCCTTAGCTACTTAGTGAGGCCCTCTGCAACTTAGTACAACCCTGTTACAAAATGAAGAATAAAAATAGGGCTGGGGATGTAGCTTGGAGGTAGAATGCTGCTGGGTTCAATTCCTAGTTCTGCGAAAAAAAAAAAAAAGATATGCAAAAAAAGGAGAGAGTATGAAATCATATCAAATGCTCAATCAAAACCTTCTGGCTAGGCATGGTGGCACATTCTCAATAATTGGGAGGCTGAGACAAGAAAATCACAGGTTTGAAGGAAGCCTTAGTAACATAGGTCCTCAGCAACTTAGCGAGACCCTGTTTTAAATTAAAAAATAAAAATAGGGTTAGGGGTTAGGTGTGTAGCTCAGAGTTTGAACACCCCTGGATTCAATCTCCACTATCAAAACAACAACAACAATAAAAACCAAAACCAGACAACAAAATCCTTCTATATCAGCTGAGATCCAGTCAGGAGACAGAAACCACATACTGTTTCAGACAGGGGAAATTTAAAATAAAGAAAGAGGTGGTAATTAATAATAGGGAATTCACTACCAAAGGGTCAATTCTGAAGAATGGAGGAATTGGAGATGAGATGGAAGTGTAGCTGTTGCCTCTTAGGGCTGGCAGAATATCCAAGGAAGGAACAAATCGGAGCCCTTCCTGGCTCCCAGGTGAGGTCCAGAGCCCCTGGAGAGGACATACTGAGGTGGCCCTGGCTGCTGGGATGCCACCCAAGTGGGTTTGGCAGCGTGCAAGGAAGATAACCAGCTGGGCACCTGTGAAGCTGGTGAGTGAGCAGAACTCCTTGGAAACCACCACAGCTGCAAATGTTTTGCACAAGGGGAATCAGCAGCCCTGAGCATGCAGGAGGAAAAGGCCCTTCCTCCTACAGAGTCCCTCTGCTGCCCTCTAATGGCAAACAGCTTGCCAGCGGGCAAAAATAAAAAATGAATAAAAATAATAAATAAATTACAAATAAAAAGCTTAATGGGGTATTACACATTGAAATGAAGAGAGGTTGGTTGATTTGGATCTGAGGAATGATGATTTGGTAACAGACACACACACTGAAGTATTTATAGATAAAATAATAGTATGTCTGTGATTTGCTTCCAAATATCCCTTTAGATGGAGGCACAGAAACAAGTGTATTAGCCGGGCATGGTGGCGCACGCTTGTAATCCCAGCATTCAGGAGGCTGAGAAAGGAGGCTCGCGGTTTGCGGACGGCCTTAGCTCATACTTAGTGAGGCTCTCCGCAACTTAGTGAGACTCTGTTTCAAAAATAAAGAATAAAAAAAAAAATAGGGCAGGGGGTGTAGCTTGGAGGTTGAATGCTCCTGGGTTCCATCCCCAGACCTGCAAAAAAAAAAAAAAAAAAAAAAAAAGTGTATTTACGAGATCATAGCTGTCAAAGATGGAGACTCGTATAGAAGGGTCCATTTTACTCCTTTCTATTCATTCTCATTATAAAAATTTTAAAATGTGAATTGACACATTAACAATCTAGGAGTGCTCAGGATTTGGGGGCTGCTCGCTGTCAACTTCATACACCATGAGTGTGCCCTGATGAGGAAGATGGAGCTATTGCTCTGGCTGGTTATGGAGGAGAAGAGATTCTTCCCCTACTGAAAAATTTAAGGCTGAGGCCAGGCCACCTTAGGCATGAGTAGGATCTTAGCATTAAAAGAGTCTGGCAACATAACTGCCCTAAGTAACTTTAAGTGAGCCAATCACCTAAAACTGAACCTAGAATACTCCAAATGCTGTGTAAGTGCTTGTTATTTTACATTAAACAATTTCCAATGAGTTAAGCGTGACTCTCGCCAGGCCTCCTCCTACCTTTACAAGGTAGTATTTTTGAGATTTCATAGAACTTAGTAAATCAGACCTTGAACTCTGAAGGGAAGGGCTGACCAGTGCCTCAGAGTGCCCTCTGTTTCCTCCTATTTCCAGGGAAGAGAGACAGTGGTAACATTGGCTCCCTCAACAAATACAGCAACTGAAGAGAATCCAGCAGCAGCAGAGCTGGAGGTAGAGATGTGGGGCTATAAAGGTGCTGGCATTAGGAAAGAAGTGGGGCAGACAGCGGGGCTCTGAAAAGAGACCACACTGAAGACAGAGCCCCAGCGGGAACCAGGGCCAACAGTGCTCGCTCTTGGGTAGCAATGGACCAGGGAAGCAGAGACCTTGTGCCACATGATGAGGAGCAGGATGGAAGTTGTAGATGCTAAGGAGCTTTTCATCTCATGGGAAGAAGTCGACTGAATGTTGATTGGAAGTTTTGGAGAAGAGTTTTGTTTCCTGTCCTCTTAGTGGTGGTGATGTTTGTGTGGGTGTTTGTATGTAGGGGGGGGGAGAGAGAGAGAGAGAGAGAGAGAGAGAGCGCCACAGCATGCAGAAGTGCATATGCATAGGGGCTGCTGGTTGTATGGTAGTAGTGACAAAAGGCAGACTCAACTTCCTGGTGAAAAGGAGCCAAAGTTCATATTTAGAGTAAGTATATGAGTAATTGAACATTGCTGGGCAATCAACCTGATATGTGTTTTTCCTCTATGGTAAAGTTGCATTGCATATGCATATAATTTATGATAAACAAACTAACAAAAAAACCCAATATCAATAAAAGCAAGATAGAAGTGTGGGAGCGAAGACAGAAATATTAATTTTAATAGTGCATCCATTGTCACACCGACAACTGGTGCTCCCTGGGTTGTCTCGGTTCTTACATGGTTCTCAGAGTGGAGCATCTTGCTGCTCTGTGGGGTTCTAGTCTTTAAGGACTTTTTGTTTTGGTTTAAATGCAAGGCGACTGCCTTATCGAGCTCTCCAGAAAAGAACACTGACTTTTCACTTTCTTTTCTTAGGAAAATAAAATTTTGAAAATTTTATTGTTATATTAAGTGGACTCTTCTGTCAGTGATCTATTTTACTGTATGGGCTGTATATACAAAATTATGCATTACAAGTTAGTTTAAGGGAATTTTCAAAGGATTTAGGTGAGACACAGTTTTATTTGTTGACTTTGGACCCTGTCCCTGCAAAGCACATGGCTCTCTTTATGATTTATATTATGCATATTCTACCAAAACAAATGACCCATTATCAGGCAGTGTTGCATAGAGGCATGTCAAAATTCAGCATTTATCATATTGTTTCATTTGAAACTAAATTGGCTCCTTAAGAGCAGGCAGAGCTGGGCGTGGTGGCACATGCTTATAATCCCAGCATTTGGGAGACTGAGACCTGCGGATCATGGCCGTGAACAGCCTCAGCTACTTAGTGAGGCCCTCTGCAACTTAGTGACACCCTGTTTCAAAATAAAGAATAAAAAATAAGGGCAGAGGGTGTAGCTTGGAGGTCAAATGCCCCTGGGTTCCAGACGTGCAAAAAAAAAAAAAAAAAAAAAAAAGCAGGCTGGGCGTGGCAGCTGTTTGTAATCTTTGTAATCTCAGCATTTAAGAGGCTGAGACCAGAGGATCAAAGGTTCAAAAACAGCCTCAGCAATCTAGCAAGACTCCCTTTCAGACTAAAAACAGAAAAGGGACTGAGATGTAGCTTGCAGTACATGCCTCATGCTATGGGTTCAATCCCTAGTGTCACCAAAACAAACAAACAAACAAACAGTAGGGTGGGGAGAGCATTGTAAACTGAGGGATCCAGGGGAGTGACACAGTCTTCTTCAGTGTGTACAGTACTGGGGGTGTGAGTGGGGAGGGGCAGAAATGGGATAGAGCTGCTGCCACAAGGACCGGAACTTGGCTATAGAAATCATGAAATGTACATGTCGGTTTACCTGCCCTTGTGTGCCAATGTGAACATTTGTGAATTGAATATCACGTTTGGGCATCCATGCCCAGTCCCATCCCTTGTTCCTGCTGTGCTACCCACTGCTCCAAAGCAGCATGGTGGCCCCTGCTCATCAGGAGCTAAAGCACTCTTCATTCTAGACCTTACCTACCCTGGTTTTTCCCCCTCAAAATTACCAACATTTTTGGGGGTTCAAGTTTAGTGAAGCTTAGTTGGGGCTTCCCTTGCTGTTTAGCGTTGACTGGAGACAGAAGAGCTGCTTGGCGTTGCTGGGGCTCAGCGCATCTGTGCAGGGCCAGCTGGTAAGACTGCCTGATACTTGTGACTTCAGGGCACAGAAAGGTGGTGGAAGAAGGTGAAACATGTGCTGGAAGAAAAAGATCTGGGCACTGTTGTGGTTTGGGAGAATGAGGTCCTGGGGAAACTGTTCCCAGGTGAGGGGTCGGCGCAGGAAAGACCCAAGGCCAGCCGTCGGAGATAAGCAAGCAAGCAAGCAAGCAAGCAAAAGCTTTATTAAGACAGCCCAGCTCCCTTTTATATCAGGCAGCTGGGAGGAGGGGGCTTCCGCTCACAGCGGAAGATCACACGAATTATGGGGCGTTTACAGATTGGGTGGCTCATACCCCAGTGAGTGTATTATCAGGGGACTGGTTGTTGGGCATCCCGTGCCCCCTTTGGCTGGCTATGATGTAGTCAGCACAATCTGGAAGAGGAGCCGGAGAGGCACCATCTTTGGCATGACTGGGCTGCTTATCCTAACACCAGGGACCCCTGTTAGGGTCCTGGACACAATTTCCCTCAAACCACAACAAATCCCAAAATGACCAAAACCAGAAAATTACCGTGGGTTCTTGTCCTAAGCTAAGAATAAATATGCATAGCTTGGATAGTTGCTGAAGATTTAAAGAAGCTTATTAGAAAGATAGAAATATAGAGGATAGGTACAGCTCCATACCAGATTGGCATGGAGGGGTGACTTGAATGAATACACCAAAGGGATCACACATGGACCGGACCGTTTTTTTTTTTTTTGTGGTACTGGGGATGGAACCCAGGGGCCCTCCACCTCTGGGCTACACTCCCAGACCTATTTTATATTTTATTTGGAGACAGGGTCTCTTAAGCCAGCTGAAGCTGGCTTCGAACCTGGATGATCCTCCTATCTCAGCCTCCCAAGCGCGGGGATAACAAGCATGTGCCACCACACCCGGCTCGGACTGGACTTTTTATACCCATGACCTCCATCTTGTTTTCGTAATTCTGACATAGTGAACGTCCCTGTAAGGTACCTTCCCCAACAAGGTGTGGCAAGGTGTTTCCTTTCATGAAGGTCGACCCCTCCTATCATTTTAGCTAGCTTAATCATGTAGATCTGTCTTTAGATAAAGACCTAGTTCTACTCTCCTAAGATCTGTCTTTAGAGAAAGGCCTAGTTCTCCTCTCCTATTGACTTGTTAATTACTTTTAACTATATTAATTTACATTAGAAGAGTTGCTTGCTTTTAGGCAGAAACCAAGTCCTTGCACAGATTTGCCCCACCCAATTTTTGAAATATATTAAAAATCATAGCTTTCTCAAATCTTCCTAGGCCATTCCCAATACTGGTACAGGCATGAGAAATTTGACCCGGACAAAGCCTTAGCTAGAACAGCATAGCACTGTTCCCAGAATGTCTCCTTGACTCTGTGTGCTTTCTGGATCCTAGGGAAGGGGAGAGCTACAGAGATTAAAGGAAAGGCCCTCTGCAACTTAGTGAGACCCTGTTTCAAAATAAAGAATAAAAGAAAATAGGGCAGAAGGTGTAGCTTGGAGGTCAAATGCCTCTGGGTTCCATCCTCAGACCTGCAAAAAAAAAAAAAAAAAAAAAAAAAAAAAGGAAAGGGCTGAGACACTGAACTGTGAACTGTGTAATGACTTGTAGCACAAGGTTTCTCGAGCACAGAGTCCAGTGTTGCTTGGCCCAAAGGGAAGGGAGATATTTGACAGGTCAGGTCCCCTCATTTCCCCATGGGACCTGTCAGTGGGGACAGGAGGCGGAACCCAGAAGCCAGAAGTAGAGATACTGGGAGAATCCAGAAGCAGAGATACTGGGAGAATCCAGAAGCCTCGAGACTCCAGGCATCACTAGGCAGACTCCAGAGATCACGAGACTACAGATGTCACGAGAGGACCCACATTCTAGCCCCACCCCAAGACCCGGCTATATAATACCTGACTTCCCCTCTGCCACGTTACTCCGCTGGCAACTGGGACTACTGGCCCATACTGTTGGTCCATTCCCCCATGGCCGGCAGACCTCACCCTGAAGGTGTCAGTTTATTAGGCTGATTAAAGCTGCTTTTAATAACTTGTTTGGTGTTTGCCTCCTTCACGACACCCCAACTCAATTTCAGTGCTACAATATTCTTTTTAAAGTTTTTTTTTTAGCTTTTATAAATAATTTTATTGGAGTAATATAATTATACATCTTATTTAGATTCAAAGTGATACAAACATGCATACATACATTACTTCGAATATTTATTTCTCTCCTTATACCCAACCTCCTGGATGCTTTTTTCCTTTTTACCCGTACATGTAAGTGAGATTGGTAGTAATGTCTTCTTGTATGGATGTTACCTTATCTGAATGTTCCCTTCCTCAAAGCCTTGATTTTACCCCTTCATACTTCTCTCTACTAATCCCCTTCCACTACTCTACTGGTTTTTCTCTTCATTTGACTGAAGTCCCCTTTTCTTTCTATTTTTGTTTTAGCTTCCACATATGAGAGAAAATGTGATCTTTGACATTCTGAGACTGACTGCTCTTATTTAGCATAATATTCTCTAGTTCCATTTATTTTTCTGTAAATAACATAATTTTGCTGTGTGGCTGAGTAATATCTCGTTTTGTGTGTGTACCACTTTTGAGTAGTGGTACTTTTTGGAAAGATACCAAGGAGTGGTATGGCTGCGCCACGTGGGGTTCCATTTCTAATCTTTTGAGAAAGCTCCGTAGGTTTTCAAAACTATACTGATCTCCATAGTGGTTGTACTAATTTGCAATCCCACCAAGAGTGTGTAAAAGCTCTTCTTTCTCCATATACTCACCACCATTTACTGTTGTTCAGATCCTTGATGATTGACATTTTAATTGGTATTAGATGGAATCTCAGGGTAGTTTGGGTTTGAATTACCCTGCTTTCTAATGATGTTGAACATTTTTTTCATGCATTTGTTGGGCATTTGTATTTCTTCTTTGGAGAAGTGTCTACTCATTTCAACAGCCCATTTTTAAACTGAGTTGTTTTTTTTTCGGGGTTAAGTTTTTTGAGTTTATATATTCTAGATATTAGTGAAGGGAGACATTCTCAATCTATCTACACTCAAGATTCTGAGAATCCAGGGGGTTTGCCAGCTGGGGTGTTAGATGCTGGCTGTGGGGGAGCAGCAGGGCTGCTGCTGAGCTCAGGGGTTAGTGAGGAGCCACGTACACATGCAGAGTTGAGTCTGGGATCCTGTGTTGTGAGGTTGTGTCTAGAACTGTTAGTTTAAGGGAATACTTTACAGGAAGCTGCATGCCCAAATTAGCCCTCCAGTCTGGGTTAAACTGTTAAATTCAATATTAACGTTTTGGGGGGGTTAGTTTTTTTTTCCTTCTTGAGCTTCAAATGATATCCTTATACACAGCATGGAATTATGCAACTTAATAAAAAGTAGTTTCAAGTGTAAATGTAAATAAATATATTGCTCCCTCGCAGTCTACCTTGTCTTAGTTGTGGGTGATTTAAGCTTCTTGTTGTATGCACAAGCTTGAGTGTTTCTGCTTTCCTGTAGCGTTTTCTTCAGACTTTAGAATGTTATTAATGTAACTAATATTTTAAAATTAGAAAATACATTGGAAGAATCCCTAACAATTTTCAAGAGCAGTTTGGGAAGAAAATTAGTTTTTTAAGTTTGTTATATGTGATTTCCACACAAACCTCCTTAAAGCAAAATCAATATACAATAAAATCCTGGGTGCGGGAGCTCTTGCTGTCAGCTTCTGTCTTTCCCACGTTTTGTGTCCAGCTACACTTTGAGAAAATCAAATGTAAAAATGTTCTGCTGCATGATGATTTCTATTTTGTATCCACCTTCCTTCCTGCACCCTTTTTTCCTGCAAAAGTTTTGCAAGAGCTGCATGATATTATTTTAAAAAATAACTTTTCAGGAAGGAAGGAAAGAAACTCAATTTATAAGAATAATTGGCTGCTTTTCCTAATCACAGAGAGAGGAAAAAAAAAAAAAAAAGCAAAAGGGCTCTATTCTTTGTTTACTTCTTGCCTCTGTGCTGACCGAGGTAAGAAGTGAACTGATGTTAGTGCTGACATCAGTTCCAGAGGAGGCTGACCTGACCATCAGCTGGGCTGCTTAGAGGTCTGGTCCTTCTACATACCCAAGGGCCTTGAGCACTTTTCTAAACTCTGACAAGCAAATGCTGCTGGTTAATCACTAGAAGGTCATCTCTATTGCCTTTTCTTTTTCTTTCTTTCACAATCACAGGCGGGGCCTTGCTTCAAGCTTTCAGGAATTAATAAAGGAAAAGACAAACAGACTACCAAGATTCTAATTAACTTTGATATGGATTTATGTGCAAAGTTGGGTGAGTCACTGGTTTTTAATAAACGAGAGAGAAAATCTTAAAGATTAATGTAATAGCTGAGAACACAGGAACCAGAACTTTGATGCTTGCTTAATTCTTTCTCCCAACCCATGTCATTTGGAGAGAAAAAAAATATCAAAGACCATTAGGAAGGGAGAAAGGAAAGGGGATTATGCAAATTAAAAGTGCACAGGACTAAATCATTACTCTTGTGCAAATGAGCTTCTCCTTCATGTGCTTTTGCAGATGTGTTTTAAGGCTATATTTGTCTAGAATACATTCCTGAAGATAATGAGAAATGGAAGCATGAGGAAAAAAGAGCTTGATTATAAACTAATTGCTCGTTCTAAGTATGAAAAAAGGAGAAAGAAAAAATAATATAATCCAAGTTCAGTAAGAGCTTGATCTTGTTTACATTAATATCAGTTTGTGAGTAAAGCACCAATAGTGAATTGGTGCCATACACACTTTGAGTTTCCCCATCTCCCGCTCAGTCCTGGTGACAGGTCAGAGGCGGAGACCGTGTGGCCGCTCTTCCAGCAGTCCCTACTAGTGGGCTGAGCTCCTCATTAGCTCAGTTCTGCTGACTCCTTTGTGCTGCGTTGGGGCCTAAGGCTTCTGACTCCTAACAGAAGCCTTTTTGTGCTAAGGTTGGAACCAGCTCTCTGGGCTCTCAGACCCCTCCCTCACTTTCTCACTTAGGAATGTTCCAATGTTGAACAACATCAGGGTTAAATAATTTAGCTTAACACTACTTTTGGCCCAGTGGTAGACAAAGTAATACATATAAAGATTTATTTTGAGTGCTTGTACAGAGTAAATATTCAATTTTATTCTGAACAATAAGCTGGCATCCTGATAGATTGGAAGCTATGCGCAAGGCCCTATTGTGTTTGATGAACCTTGACTGTGGGTGCTTTTGTAGCTTAGGCAGCCAATTTGAACAAACTTGTAATTTCATAGCCTCATGAAAAAAGTCATTAATCTTTTATCATTTTATAAAGTAGAAACTTAGTATGTATTTGCTGATAATGAGGGGACATATGTAGGTTGACATAATTTACTGATACTTTATTTCACACTTGGGTTTTGTGGACATATACTTATAAATAATATCCTGGAATATACATCTTTTCTTACCTGTACTAATTTTTCTTAGAACACATTCATGAGTCTATATTGTCACTGAGGCTCCTGAAAGAAGTAGCTAATATGGTTAAGGCTTTGGACGCTGAATGCTGGCTTTGCTGATTAGCTGTGCAACTTTGGTAAATCATGTGACCTCTCTAAGCTCATTTTTTTTTTTTTTTCCGTAGCAGTGGGGATTGAGCCCAGGGACACTGTATCTCTGCTGCACCCCAGCCCTATTTTATTTTTATTTTGAAGCAGGGTCTTGCTAGGTTGATGAGAGTCTCACAATGTTGTTGAGGCTGTCCTCAAACCTGTAATCTTCCTGTCTCAGCCTTCCAAGTACTAAGATTATAAGCGTGTGCCACTATTCCCAGATGAGCTCAATTTTTTGAACTAAAAAATGGAGACAGTATGACTTGCATCCTGGGTTTAATACAGAATAACTGTATTAAATGAAATACAAATTGCTTAGATCAGATAGTAAAACACATATAGCATAGCTATTATTATTATCATCATTATTATTATTATTGCTAGAACTAGACTTGCTGTGTAAAGTTTATGCATATTAGATATATTGATGCTCATAGCCAAAGTTCTTACATTTTGAATATAAGGTTGTGAATATAAGGAATCAATGAGCATTTTATAATAAGAGTAATAGGCATGCCCATGAATGCAAAAAGGCTGATCTTTGTATTCTCTTGCTGGTTTTGTATATTTTCTTTCTTCCTCTGGTAACAGCATTTTGACTACCCTTTGGAGAAACATCTTGCTTCCATTTTTCATTACATGTAGTTCAAGGGGTTGGTCCCATTCTCTGGCATTAGAAGGGAGCAGGAATGTATGAAACAGTCTCGGGAAATCAAAATGTCATGCTACATACTGCCTATCCATTGATTAGCTCTGTAATGGACATGCAACTAAAGGTGGACCAGGGAGAATCCCATCCTCTGATGTTTCTTGATTAATAAGGAGAGGGAGCCGGGCGTGGCAACGTACGCTTATAATCCCTGCGCTTGGGAGGCAGAGACAGGAGGATCACGCAGGTTCTAAGCCAGCCTCACTGATTTAAGAGACCCTGTTTCCAAATAAAATATAAAAAATAGATCTGGGAGTGTAGCCCGGAGGTAGAAGGGTTCTATCCCCAGTACCACCAAAAATAAATAAATAAATAAATAAGTAAGGAGAGGGAGAATGACCTTTCTCTGGGGCCACTAAGACTGGAGTTGCTGGTGACCATCTTTGATCTTGCACATGAAGAATCTAATGGGAATGAAGCTCAGAGAAACACAAAGCAAAGATATGGAGGTGCTTCTAATGACCACATTTGACCATGAGGAATCAGACATACCTAATACATTCTCCATGTAATGAGTAGCCCTTAATTATTTTGAATAGTAAAGTTTCTAGAAGATGAATAGGGCATCAATTCATAGGTGATAATATAAGGGAAGAGACAGAAAACAGGGGAATCAGTAATTGAACTACTGTAATAAATTAGGTTGAGATAATGAAATGGGGCAATAGGAATGGCAAGAAAATGATGGGTGGGAGAGATATTGGGATGAAGGAGTAAGTTAGACTTGGCCTCCCCAGATTATGGAGCATCAACAGAGAAAGCAGTCAGATGAGCATGTGCACCCATGCATATGTGTGTATACACACACACACACACACACACACACACACACACACATGGAGGTAGTTTGGGGAGCTGGTTTAGTTGGGTACAAGTGCTATAGGGAAGATAATTAGTTTTATGCCTCCTTGAGTCCCTTTCTATTTGGCTTCTACTACTCTTAAAAATTGAATTCAGTATGTGAAATGGGAGATAACCAAGAGTTGCCCCTAGAGCTATAAAACTGTTCTCCCAGAGCTATACTTATGAAGAAAAATATGAAAATCAACCTTAAGATCCATAGCGTTCATCTATTGCCTTTGATGGTACTAATATATCTAAAGAAGGAGAGCAGCTTCTGGCTACCTTGATGTGAAACAACTTCCATCCTCCATGATGTGAGGTCAGCTTCTGCCCTGCATGATGTGGGAAGAGCTTCTAGCCACCATGTTGTAAGAGCAACTTTCGTTCTCCATGCTGTGGGAATAGGTTTCAGCTACCATGAGGTGAGAGTAGCTTCCAGTCTCCATGACATGGGAACAGTTTTTCTCCTCCATGGTGTGGAAGCAACTTCCATCCTCCATGATGTGAGAGAAGTTTCTGGTCTTCATGACAGGGAAACAGATCCATGATGTGAGAACAGCTTCCGGCCTCCATGATGTGGAAGTAGAAGTTTGCCATACTCTTAGATCAGAGAGAAGTTTCTGGCCCTCATGATGTGAGAACAAATTTTGTTCCCTATGATGTGAGAGTGGCTTCCATCCTCCATGACATGGGAACATCTTCCATTCTCTATGATGAGAGAGCAGCTCTGTCCTTCATGATGTGGGGACAGCTTCGGCCTTCATGACGTGACAGCAGCTTCTGGCCACCAGGATATGACAGCAGCTTTCCTCCTCCACAATGTGAGAGTGACTTCTGGCCTCTGTGATGTGAGAGCAGCTTCAGGCATCCATGATATGACAGGGGCTTCTGGCTTCCATGATGTGAGAACAACTTTCCTCCTCCATGTTGTGAGGCCATCTTCTGACCACCATGATGTGAGAGTGGCTGATGGTCCCCATGATATGAGAGCAGCATCTGGCATCTATGATGTGGGAATGGCTTCTGGTCTCAATAATGTGAGAATGGCTTCCAGCCTGCATGATATTAGAGTAACTTCTAGTCTTCATAATGTGAGAGCAGCTTCTGGCCTCCATGATGTGGGAGCAGCTTTCAGACTCCATGATATTGGAGCAGTGTCTTTCCACCCTCCCATCCATTGCAGCTGCTGATATTGATGCTTTGGAGCTGGTCCTGTGGACTGAAACCATATTGCCATGTACTTCAAGAAGACCGTTCCTTAGAATTTTTGTAAGGAGAAGGTCAAGGAGAGCCCCTGTTTCCCCCATACTATCATATACAATATAAAAGCTTCATTTTCGTTTTCACTTTCATTATACATTAAGTTTCCATGTATGTTTCACTTGAAAAACTGTCTTCATCACTCAGGAATAAAGAATTACATCATAAAAAATTATATAAAGAAAAAAATTTTTTTCATCAAGATGACAACTGAGGGAAGCAGCACATCTCACTTGCTATAAAAACTCGAATCACCCATGAAGGTAGCTTTTTGATAAGAGAAAAGAAAGCAGAGAAAAATTAAACAAAGCAAAAAAAATTTGAGCTGCAGCAAAACAAAAACCAGAAGACAAAACAGGGAATAATGGCTGGCCACACCATCTTGGCCTGACTGCTGTGCTGGAATTGTTAGCACTGAGGTCTCTAGAGACCTGCAGCAAAGAATCCAACGACCTGATGTGAAGTAAGTGATTGTAGATTTTCAGCATTGTGTGTGTGTGTGTGTGTGTGTGTGTGTGTGTGTGTGTGTGTGCGCGGTACTAGAGTTCCTGGAAACCCTTCTACCTCTGGGCTACACTCCCAGACCTATTTTTATATTTTTATTTGGAAACAGGGTCTCTTAAGCCAGTGAAGCTGGCTTCGGACCTGCGCCATCCTCCTGTCTCCGCCTCCCAAATGCGGGGATTACAAGCGTGTGCCACCACACCCGGCGATCTTCAGCATTTTAAGTGTTTGGCATCTCAATCCATGTTTGACAGAGATCTGACTGCCCAGAAGCCTGGCCAGAATCTGAGGCAGTGGTGGCTCAGCACATTTCTCCCTTCCAAGATCCAGAGCAGTGCTCAACCACACGTTAACTATCTGTCCCAGTGGGAAACTGCCCAGCACAGCCACAGGGACTCATATGGCAAGTGATAGACTTGCAGGATCTGAGACTTTGCAGTCTACCCCTGTGGAAGTTGGGTTAGAGGTTGCTGCCAGACACAGAAGAGGTGTCGGAGAAGCCCATAAAATACAGGGCACAGTGTCCTTGGGACATTGCCTGGTGATTACAATGAACACCTGCCACCTGTGTAGGCAGAGAGAGATGCAGGCCCAGGGCCTAAGGAAAGCATGGACCCCCACGCTTACACTGGGTCCAGCCCCAGTGACACCAGCCACCTGCACAGGCACAGGGATAGACCTATGGAAATCTTGGAAACTCAAGCATGCAGCAGGAGAGGCACCAGTGGCACTCAGCATCTGCATTGATAGAGAAAGACACCAGGCCCAGATTTTAGTTATTTATTGCAGGAGATCCAAAAGTGGGGCTGAAAACTGACATCACTGCTGTAGGTTACTGAGCAAATGAGAACACTTGGAACATGCTAGAGAACCTACTATAGTGAGTAGACATTAAACATCTAAAAGTATCCATGCAGAACCAGGAGGACTGTAGGGACCAAGTCTGCTCTGAACTTGTATATTTGCAGGGTTGGTTATTTTTTGTTTGGTCGTTTTGTTATTTTTTTGTGTTTGTTTGTTTGTTTGTGCTCTTCCCCATTCCTTTTACAAGCTTTCTCTCTTTTTTTTCTATCTACTCTCTTCCCTCCAACCTTTCCTTCTTTGTCTTATCTTAAATTCATTACATATAATTATACCCAAATAGTCTACACTGGCTGCTATAATCCTCCTATTTATTCACCATTTCTAATTTCTACCACATATTACTTTATAACACTCAAATTCTCATTCTACTCAATCATATTCTTTACCTTTTTCTGCACCCATTACTCCTGCTCCTCCTCTTCCTCCCTCAAGCTTCACTATTAAATACAACACAACTTGCCATTGTATATGCCAAATGACACCTCTAAATCCCTACTGCTGAAATTGGACCAGAGAGGTGAACCACTGGAAAGGACTGCCAGACACTAAGGATAAACTAACCATAGTTGACAGAAGAAATCACCCAACAGCCCACACATTGAGGTTTAAAAACACATAGGGCACAAACTGTTCTGCTCATACCTCTGAGATGACTCTATAATCAAAGGAACAAACAGGACATAATACCTTAATACCTGAAGCACATCAATGTCACCACTGCAGCTGGCAAGAGGAGCCCCAGCACAACACAACTCAGTATGATGATCTACACATAGAAAAACAGTGGGGTGATGGTAGACACAATTTTCAAGGTTGGTATCAAAGGATGACAAATATACATCAGAGAACAGAGAATAACCATAGTAGAGCCTATTAAATTGTAAGGCATACCTAGTGATAAATATCTACCTCCACAGTAAGATACTATTAAGAGAGAGAAAACAGATGTAAACAAACCTACAGACTGAGAGAAAGCTATGTAAAGCAACATAGATATAAAGTTAAGAAACCTGAAATCATGAGAAGGAAGAATAGCAAGGAAACAATGAGCTGCCACAACCCCACAATAACAGAACCCGCTAACACACAGAATTGCAAAGATTCAGAGGACAATTCAGAACTTTAATAATAGAAATTATATAGGATTTCTGAAAAGAATTGAGAGAGCTTGAAATAAATGAAGGAACAAACTCTACTACAAAGCCATAGTAATAAAAACAGAATGGTATTGGCACAAAAACAAACACAGAGACAAATGGAGCAGAATAGAAGACTCAGAAACAAATCCACATATTTACAGTCAATTGATTTTTTACAAAGGGGCCCAAAACATATACTGGAAAAAAAGATGCCTTCTTCAAAAAATGGTGTTGGCAAAACTGGTTAACCACATGCAGAAAATGGAAATAAACCCCATTTTCTTACCCTACACAAGAGTCAATTTAAGATGGATCAAAGAAGCCAGGCATACTTGTAATTCTAGCATTTGAGAGGCTGAGACAGGAGGATTGTGGTTTGCAGACAGCCTCAGATACTTAGTGAGGCCCTTTACAATTCAGTGAAACCCTGTTTCAAAATAAAGAATGAAAAGTAAGACTGAGGTTGTAGCTTGGAGATAGAATGCTCCTGGGTTCCATTGCCAGTACAAAAAAAAAAAAAAAAATAGATCAAAGATTTGGAAATCAAACCAGAGGTCTCTTGCAGCTTCCTGAAGAGGGCTTAGGTCCAACACTTCAACACATAGCCACAGGTAAAAACTTTCTCAACAAGATTCCAAAGGCACAAGAAATTAAAAGGAGGACTAATATGTGGGATTGAATGAAACTGAAGAGCTTCTGTGCTGCAAAGGAAACTACCAAGAACCTCAAAAGAGAGCTGACAGAATGGAAGAAATTTTTTCCAACTACCCTTCTGATAGAGGACTACTATCTAGAATAAAAACTCATTGCTAAGAAAACAACCCAATTAAAAATGGGAAGTGAACTAAATAGACACGCCATAAAAGAAGAAATACATATGGCCAATAAATATATGAAAAAATATTCAACATCACTAACAATCAAAGAGATGCAAATTAAAACTATCCTGAGATTTAACCTAACCCCAATTAGAATGGCAATAATTAAAAACACAAACAACAAATGCTGACGAGGATGTGGAGAAGTGGGAACTCTAATATATTGTTGGTGGGATTGAAAATTAGTGCAACTACTTTGGAAAATAGTATGGAGGATCCTCAGAAGAATGAGAATGAACCTACCATATGATCCAGCAATACCACTTCTGGGTATCTACACAAAAGAATGGAAGCCAAACTACCAGATTAATGCATGCATATACATGTTTATAGCTGCACAATTCACAATTGCCAAACTATGGAACCAGCCAAGATGTCCATTAACAGATGAATGGATTACAAAACTATGGGATATGTACACAATGGAATTTGCTCAGCCATAGCAGGGCGTGGTGGCACACATCTATAATACCAGTACTTGGGAGGCTGAGACAGGAGGGCAGCTTCAGAAAGTAGTGAGATTCTCATCAATCTAGCAAGACCCTGTTTTAAAATAAAAATAAAATAGGGCTGGGGTGTAGCTCAGAGGTAGAATGCTTCTGAGTTTAATGTCTAGCACCAAGAAAAAGAAATAAATTTTTTACTCAGACATAAAGAGGAACAAAATCATGTCATTTACAGGGAAATGGATGGAACCGGAGAACATTTTGCTAAGTGAGATTCGTCAGTCACATTAAGTAAAATTTTGATGCTTTCCCTAATATGTGGAAACTAGGGAGGAAGTGGGTCATAGGAGGGACTCTAGACAAATAAGGAGAAACCTTAAATGAGTGAAGAAGGCAACCTAACTCAATCGAGGGAGATGGGAGGGGTAAAAAGAAAACTCTCTAATGCACATGATACACTTTCACAAACATCAAAGTCAATCACTAAGCCAAATATGAGAAGGGAGGAGAAGAGAGTGAGGTGGGAATTGGCAAAGTACTAAATAAGGTATGTGTGCCTCTACCCTCCTATACCTCATTAAGATGTATGATTACAATGCCCCTATAAACACTAAAAAATATATTTAAAGAGGAAAAAATAAAAAAAAATAGCTCCTTAGAAAGGGAGCTGTTCTGGCCTGGCGTGGTGAGCACGCTTGTAATCCCCACGCTTGGGAGGCAGAGACAGGAGGATTGCACAGGTTCGAAGCCAGCCTCTCTGGCTTAAGAGACCCTGTTTCCAAATAAAAATATAAAAAATAGGTCTGGGAGTGTAGCCCGGAGGTAGAAGGGTTTCCAGGAACCCCAGTACCACCAAAAAAAAAAGGGGGGGGGGAGTTGTTCCTTAATAAATTAAAGAAAATTGAGATCAATGGAGATAAATTTTGGCAGGTCTCTAAAACATTGTTACATGTAGCATGAAGTCTTAGGTCTGACTGGCAGAGACGGCCATTGTGTAGATGAATGTACCAGGCTATTTTAACCCAATGCCAGTTCATTGTTTGTTCCAATGCTTACAAAATCAACCTTGTAAGTATAATTTGTATCTTCATGTAATTTCTTTGCAAGAAGAAAAATTGATTGTGAGTAGCAGGTCCCTTTTCATTGTTTTGTCACTAAATCTTTGCTTCTGAGTTCCATGGTGCTGAGTCATCATCCTTACCATCTGTCCAAACTCAGGCCACAGGCAGGACTGAACTTTCCTGTTTGTGAGGGGCAGTCTCTGCCTAGTGGTGGCCTACCAGTTCAAGGCTCCTTATAGATGTCTCATGAAAGATAGGTAGCTGAATTTCCTCTGGTATGTTCCAGTTTGTCTCTGAATTCTTCTTGTGTGTGCACATGTGAGTCAAAACATACCAGGCAACTTAGAATACAACAAGGCCTCCAGTTTGCTAAGAATGCTGTCACAGACAGCACTTGGAAAACTTGAAGGCAAATCTTGTTTACTTTGAGTTTTGCAAGGGTGTGTGTATGTGATCATAAAATTACTCTTAATTACATAAGTGAAAGAAAGAAAGAAAGAAAGAAAGAAAGAAAGAAAGAAGGAAGCAAAAAAAGGAGAAAAAGTTAATGTCCTTATCCAGAGTCAATGATAGTTTGCATTTTGAACATATTTTCTTCTAGGCTATTTCATTTTTACTTTTAAATTGTATGCAATTTTAAAAGATTCATTATCTGGTTCCCAATTCCATTGCAGATCAGAAGTAGCAATTTAGAAAAAGAAAAGAGAAAGAAAAGCCATAAAAGCACATAACTTTTTGTTAAAGTGCATCTAGTTCTAGTTCTGGAATCATTTAATGGGACAGAAATGCACAAATTAATAATTTCTGGGACCAATCACTGTATTGTAATTGGTACAATAATACATTTATATCTTAATGATCTCAAATCATCATTAAATGATTAAATTTTGTTTGATATACTTTTGTCAGAGATAAAAGAATATGCTTTTTTGGGGGGGGGCAGGAATTGAACCCAGAAGCATTCTACCTCCTAGCTACACTCCCAGCCTTATTTTGAAACAGGATCTTGCTAACTTGTTGAGGTTGGCCTCAAACCTGTGATCCTCCTATCTTAGCTGTTAAGTACTGGGATTACAGGTGGGCACCACTACACTTCACAAGAATATATTTTTGAATGACATCAAAATCCATTAGGAGTGAAGTTTCAGCTGCCTGGCAAATTTGGCTTTCTGCAATTTTTCATCTTCTCTGGGTTCCAAATAGACAAGATGTAGTTCGCAGTTAGTTGTCTCCCCAGCACTCATGCCACTTTTCTCTTACTATGCAGCAGCCATGTTGTGGGTGGAACTGATTCCATCTCTGGCTCCAGAGAAATATTCTTTTTGGCTTAAGCAAATCATGATAATAACACCTATTCTCACTGTGACTAGCCACAGTCCCTGACTCAGGAATAAGCCTGTATCCATGTCCCAAATTAACAGCTTTTCTCTGAGTCCAGTGGTCATTCAGGGATAGATTCTGACCCCAATTAACCATTGAAACAAAACCCATAACTTCTGTTTAATGGCCATAAAAGAGAAGCTCCTTTCTTTTGCAATCTGAGATGCTCATTTGAGTCCCAGAACTGCTGCAACCATTTTATTACCATGTTCTGTGGTTTAAATGTTTCTACACCCACCCCCAAACTTTGTGTTGAAACTTAATCCTCAATACAATAATATTAAAGGTGAAGCCTTTAGGAAGTGATTAAGTCCTCAGGGCTCTCCCTTAGGAACAGGGTTAGCGCTCTTATAAAAGGGCTCAAGAGAGCTAACTTTTTTTTTTTTTTTTCCATTCTACCATCTGAGGATCTAGCAGGTGGTGCCATCTTGGAATGAGAGAACAAACCTTCATTAAATAACCAAACCTGCTGCTGCCTTGATCTTAGACTTTCCAGCCTCCAGAACTGTAAATAATAAATTTATATTATTTAAAAGTACATTAACAGACCCAGAAACCTGGAAAAAACTTGCCCAGGGATGAATATAAACTATGGAAGAGGGCAGAACTGTGGGTGAGAGACAATGAATCTAGAATCCTGAAATTACTCTGTATCTAGGCTTGAGTCAATAATTCCCATCTCTAGTTAGATTCTTTTGATTTGTATCCTGTTACTTGACATGAAAGGCACACATGTTTTCTTGTGTTTTGTTGTGACTGATGGTAGGCCACCAGCACATAAATGTGAAGTAGTTCTCTTATATGTATGGATTTATAAAGTTTAGGACACTAGTTAGGGCTGCACTTGGGTCTCAGGTAGGCAGATGGTAGAGTGTCAAATAGGAACTGTTCGATAAGCAAATATTAAATGAGTGCATTTGCAGTAGTCAGAGCTTGCTGGGAAGAAAGATAGAGACCAGAGACCTGAAGATTTAAACTCCAGTTAACATCAGAGGAGAAACTGGAACTAGTGGATGGGCCACTAGAGAGACTGGTAGACAAGCAGAGTATTATTATGTCAGTGTGCCTGGTGGGAAAAGAGTTTCCATGAAGAACTAGTGACCTACAATGTCAAATGCTTCAGAGGCACCATGATAATCAATGAACAAGATAAACTTGGTACTTTGGAGTCAATTGTGATCTGGTTAAGTGAACAGAAACCTGTAGTAAGTGACTTTTAATGTTGCTGGATTTGTGATAAATATGACATTAACAAAGTTTCCTGGAGATACTGGCCCAACATAATAGAAAGTCACAGTGACAATTTTGTGACAGACACAAAGTGATTTTATTATTTTAGCTTTGCTTTTATTGGCACTATAGAAAAACCTAGAATTGAAAAAAAAAAAAACTCTTACAAGTTTCTAGGGATTCCAGGGTGTTTCTTATGTTGTTTAAGCACTACAGGTTGCCAAGCAGCATCCACCATTTTTATCCGCTGGCTCTAGGGAGGTGGGTGGTGTTGGAGAAGGTTGGGGAAGACAGAGGTGTCACTTCTGGTAGGGGGCTGGCCACTGGCCACTTCCCACCCTGGGAGTGCCACCTCCATCAGGGCATGTAAATCCCAGCCCGAGATCTTGGAAACCTTGCTTTTCCAGCACACGATGAGAAGCCCACCATTTGGCTGTCTTGCCATTGCCCAAGCTCTCAGAAGCTTATCTTCTGTAGGCTTCTGTGTCAAGTTTTAGAAAGAAATGCAATCATTAAAAGGTAAGAATGCCTGGACGGGCAGAAGTTTGATGAGCAAGGGACCCAAGCATTAGGAGTGGGCCTATTTAAGAAGTTCCTCTGGGCTAGGACAGATTGAAGTACTCTAGGGATGGTGTTGTCAAGACATTCAAAATGTTAGTATTTAATCAGAATTTCTTTTCCTCTAGGCAACACTTGCATAATTATTTGTCAACATTTTCCTCCTCTGGGATCTTGTTTTTACTCCTACTTCTGAGGCTGATCATCTTCTATTCATGTGTTTTTTTTTCTTCCAAACAGGAGTCTGATAGACTTGATTAGAATTCTACTTACAATCAAATGCCAGTTCTATCTCCTTGAGACTGCTCTCAGTCACCTTGATTGGAGTTTTAAGTGTTCATAAACATTCCCTTCATACATTTTTAACGGCAACCTTTGAAGCATATTGCCATAGTTGCAAAGGTGATGTAGATATTTTGTACTTCATTCATTCCATAAATATTTAATGTACATATACTGTGTGCCAAGCACTGTGCTAGATGCTGGAATAATAATAATTAGTAACTGGGTACAGTTTGGCCCTTCTTAGCTTATAATGATGAGTACTAGAAGTATTTCCTTCTAGTATTTTAATCTTATCATAGTCCCTATTGCTTCTGGATCTTAAAATGGTAATACCTCATCAGGTTTGATGGTACACATTTGTAATTCCAGTACTTGGTAGGCTGAGACAGGAGGATCTCAGGTTTTTGGCTAGCCTCAGCAACTTAGTGAGATGCTATTTCAAAATAAAAAAATAAAATAAAGCTGGGCATATAGCTTGAAGGTAGAATTCTTAAGGATTTAATTATTAGTAATACACACACACACACACACACACACACACACACACATACTACCACCACCACCACCAATAACAACAACAACAACAACTAAACCATACAAACAAGAATCAATGGTAATGCCTCTAGTATTATCTATAGATGTTGGTTAATTGTGATAGTTTAGATCTGAAATGGCCTCCCAAAGTCCATGTGTTAAAGTCCCCAGGGTGCCAGGGTGGCACTGTTGGGAGATGGTGGAACCTTTCAAAGGTGAGCCCTGGTAGGAGGTTCTTAGATCTTTGGGTACACACTCTTAAAAGGGATAGAGGGCTTGGGTCCTTGTCTTTCTCTCTGCTTCCTGTGCATGACGTGAATGGTTTTGCTCTGCCGTGCTCTCTAACCATGATGTGTAGCCTTGCCACAGACCCAATGCAACAAGGACAATTGGTCACGAACGGGAGCTTCCAACACTGTGAGCCAAAATAAAGTTGTTTTCTTTATCATTTTCTCAGGTATTTTGTTACAATGACAGGAAGCTGCCAAGGTTCCTTGTTAATGGTTCACTGGCACAGGTACTTTCTTGCCAGAGGGTGTTAATGGGACGGCTAAGGCTAGGGTAAGGTCAGCCAGGGTTGTGAGGCCCCAAAGCACCATCTTCTGGTCCCTGTGAGCTGGTGACTTCAGTGCCAACCATTCTGCTCCCCAATGCTTCTGGCTGTTTTAGCATTTCGTACTCTTTTATTGTAGCCATTTTTTCCCCTAAGACCTCTTGTTCCAATCCTGTAACCAAAGCATGCATCTTGACTCTGTTCCCTTTGAATGAGTTATTTCCCAGAAAATTTGTTCTTCTCCTTTCAGCAAATAGATTCTTTGCTTGCTTTTGTTCCATCTTCATCTAGATGGATGAACATATTCTAAATCCTTCAATAAACAAACCTCACAGTCAAGTCAATGCACCTGTAACAGATTGAGCTGATTCTATCAAGCAAATGCATATGTTCATACACACAGAGAATGAATCTAGGGGAAACAAAGGACCTCACACAATGAGAAGAAAGGACAAGATGGAACAGGATAAAAAAGGGAACGGGACAAAGGAGGCAACACAGAATAAAGAAGCCAAGGAGTCAAATACATAATAATTAAAGACAGAAAAAAATGGATGGAAGTGGATTATAGTATTCTCAAGATTCTGATACATTTTTTCTTAGAGACTATATAATATATAAATATAACATCCATTCTAGACGGGATGAAGAGAAACAAGGCTATTAATTGCCAATAGACATGATGTAGCTGGCATATGTAGCCTGATATATAAGGTGACATTTGAAGCATAGTATTAAAGCATAATATTTAAATACATGTACAAATTTACTTTGTATTTCCGGGATATAAATGTCATTTCTTGTGATATTTCAGATGGCTATCTCGAGCCAAATTTGTATTAACTATTTCTGAAGTCCACGTGAGAAAATAACGGTTACAGAAATTGCTTATCCAGAATGCAAGAAGGCTGCAGCATCAGCAGGAAAGGCGGCCTGCGACAGGCTTTTCACATCATTGAGAGGCAGAGCCACATGCTGAGAGAAGCCCAGGCTCCTGCTGTGAAATGGTGTACTGCACATTTGCTGGGTTTGTTGTATTGCTCGGATCTCTTCGTTTTATGGTTCAAGCAATAAACGGCAGAATATGTGAAATGAGGACAGGTATATTAAAGATGTCGTGTAGCTTTTGGTTGCACATATTTAAACTGCTTAGAAATAGTAGCTCCAGGTTCATACCTTCTGTCCTTTATATGTGTTTAATCAGTTGCAAAGCATATATCTGCTTTGTAAAGTAATAACTAGGAGGCTGAGCTCTGTGTTCAGGAAAAGAAAGGGATATGTCAGATCTACTGTTATAAGGAGCTTGTGCATATGGAATGGTGTCTAGTGGGTGGAAAGAAACAAATCTGGAAAGGCTATTTCTTCCTGAGCTGAAATCCTTACTGTAAGTTCAATTGCATGACCTGAAACAAAGGCTCTTGTGTCCAGCTATAGAGGCAAAAGAGTTTCCGGAGAAAGTGGTGTTCACAGGCCATTCTTCCAAACTCTCAGGAGAAGAGGGCTTGAGCATTTGCCATTTTGTCTTCTCCTTATTTCAAGACTTTTATCCAGATGAAGTGAGATGACAGTGACCAAGAGAGAAAACAAAAACGATTCTGTGACAATGGAATCATTCTCTACTTGGAATTCCCAAAGAAGAACATTATTATATTAGTCATGTTGCCTCTTTCAGTTGTAAGTAATAGAAGTTCAACTAGAACTGGTATATACAAAGAAAATAAATGTATTAACTGCAGGGGATGTAACCAGCCCAAGCTGGATCCCTGTATGCAAAGGTACATTACATGCCCAGCTACATTACATAGTTTATAATCAGATGCTTTTTTCAAGAACATACTCTGTTATAAACAGGTAAATAATAAATATCAAGAAAGCAGGATTCAGGGGACATCACTTAATTTTCTCAAGTTATTATATACACTTTAGGCTAGTCCAATAAAAATGCCAATAATTTTTTTCCTATAGAGCTGGACAAATTAAATCTAAAGATAATCTGAAAGAAAAAACAAGCATGGAGATCTAGGTAAATGCTAAAATGAAGAACAATGAAAGAAACAATGCTTTATTCTCTAATAATGATTCTAATATTAGCTATTATAAATAATAAAACAAAAAATATTTCTATTTTTGTATATGTGTGCTAGAATTTTCTTTAGGTTCTCTCCTTAAAGGGGAATTAGTAGACTTAGAATATGTTGTCTATTAAGTAGAACTATTTTTAAATTCTTTTTTTTATTTTTAAGTTCTAAAATTAGAAATACAACTATGGTATGACTTATTGCATATGTTTCTGTATAAATATTCCCCAAGTACACTTTACATAGTTATTAAAATAATGGAGAATGATAGAATTCACCCTACAATATTAGAGTTAATCAAGTATTAAGTTTCTTCAACAATTAATAAATATAAGAAAAGTCTAAAAGCAGTAGGTATTGTGTTACCATTATCTGAATCTCCAATCTCTCTTTTTTTATTTATTTTTTTATTGGTACACTGTATTCATACATCATAGTGGGATACAAACTTTTGTAGACATACATGCACACATCGCCCAGTCAGCCCCCACCCGATCTCCACCCCATTCTCTCCCCATCCCTCCCTCCCATGCTTGGCTTAGTGGTTGACATCTAGTATTATAGCAATTTATCCAAAATTAAAAATGATAATCTCACATAACAGTTTCATTTGTCTGATACCAAGCTTTTGATGACTTAAAGATAACATTTCAATATTTCTTTTTACTTTCTTTCTTACCAGAGAATATTTTTTTTCTGTTTTTTTAGGTGAAACTATCATATATTTATATATTTATTTTTCAGAAAAAAAATCTATCCTAATATGGAATATGAACTCTAGATACCCAAAACGATCTTGAAAAAGAACAAAGCTAGAAGATATATATTTTCTGATTTCAAACCATATAAAGCTACAATAATTGAAACAGTGTAGTACTGTTCTAGAGGCAGATATATAAACCATTGGAGTTAAATAAAAGCCTAGAGCTAAATTCTTCCCTATATTGTCAAGTTATTTTTGACAAGGTTTCCACGAACATTTGGTGGTAGAAATAATAATATTTGAACTAAATATTGTTGAAACATAATAATTACATGGAAAAGAATAAAATTGGACCCTTACCTATTCCCATATAGAAATATTAACTCAAAATAGATAAAAAACCTAAATATAAATCTTAAGACTATAAACTTGTAGAAGAAAATCTGGGTCATAAAACCTCACAACACTGAAATTGGCAGTGATTTCTTGGATATGATTTCAATGGCACAGGCAACAGAAGAGTATACAAACGCCCTAAAAAATAAAAAAAAATTGTATATCCAAAGACAATGTAAACAGAGTTGACAGTTACTAATAGAATGGGATAAAATATTTCCAAATGCTATATATGAATGTATATTAATATTCCAACTAGAAATCCTAAAAATTAACAACAATAAAGGCAAACAATACCATTTAGAGATAGGTAAAAGACTAACATAAGTAATGAATCTCCACAGATAACCAATCTTAGTTGACTGTTGGATGGAAAATCTTGTTTCTCTGGTTCTGGTGTGTGTTACCTATTTCTTCTTTGTAGTTAATCTCTTTGAGTATTTTCTCTAGTGCTGGTTTTGAAGACAAAAATTCCTTCAGTTTCTGTTTGTCATGGAAGCTTCTTATTTCTCCATCTAATTTGATAGAAAGTTTTGCTGGGTAGGAAATTTTTGGCTGGAAGTTATTTTCTTTCAGAGTTTGGAATATGTTACTCCAAGCCCTTCTGCCTCTCATGACTTGGTTTGGGAAGTCTGGAGTGATTCTAATTGGCTTGCCTCTGAATGTCACTTGGCCCTTTGTTTTTGTTGCCTTTAAGATTCTCTGCTTGGCTTCCACATTGGTCATTTTGACAATTATGTGGTGTGGGGATCCTCTTCTCCGATTCTGTCTAAAGGGAGTTCTATAACTTTCCTGGACCTGTGTATCTACCTCTTGCTCTATGTTTGGAAAATTTTCTGCTATTACTTCCTTGAAGAGATTGTTGATCCCTTTGGTTTCACTTTCTTTTCCCTCCTCTATTCCAATTATTCTTAGGTTAGCTCTCTTAAAATGGGCCCATATTTCTTCAATATCAGATTCCTGCTGTCGGATATTTTTTCCTAGATTAGAAACTATGCGTTCATTTTTGGAATGATCATCTTCTAAGAGCGAGATTCTGTTCTCCATGTGGTCTAATCGGTTGTTTGTGCTTTGAATTGAGGCCTTTACTTCATTAATTGCATCCTTTATCTCTTTTTGGCTCTCTCTGAGTTCTTTTCGAAGCACCTCTATTATTTCTACAGTTATTTTCCTGATTTGATCTTCTAGAAATCTCTGATTTTCTGTTTTATCGGGTTCTGATGTTGTGGGGTTGTGGGCATTCATTGCTCCAGTATTATTCCTCTTTCCCATGATTTAGGAAGTTTGTGCCTTCTCTGGGTTCTTCCCTTGGGTCACTATGACTTCACTTAAGGTGTTCTGGATCTCGAGTCAGTAGTATCTCAGACCCCACTACTCCTTTACTGGGTTTTATCACAGAGTCTCCGACCCAGAGAGTCGATAGAGGCTGCTTTAGACTGTGGGGGGTGCCAGGTTGCACATTCTCCTATGGTGTGATATCTCTGCCACCGCCCCTCCCCCACTGGGTCAAGTCCCAGGGAGTACAGTACTGGGATTTCTCCTCTGTGGCCCACAATTTGACTCACTGTTCTTGAGTACGCAGATGTAGCTGTACTGGATTCAGTGAATTCTCTGCTGCTGCCGCCGGTGGCAATATGGCGCCACTGCCACCAATCTCTCTCTCTTTTTTTTTTTTTTTGATCACTTTAGTTCTTTGTGGCCCATCATTTTAAATTCTGGTTTTCTTCTATTCTCCTAGAATTGATCAGTCCCTTTTATCAATCTTTTAATACTTGAAATGAGTTTAGACTCTTTAAATCCACATTTGTTTCAAGCATGTAGCTTAGTGCATGGCAAATGAAGACCTTCTGTTCAACTAAAGTCTTTATCAATTATAGCTTATATCTTTATCTCTGACCTTATTTGCATAGTTCCATGTAAAGTTCCGTACTGGAACTTCCACTGCATAGTTGGAAATAGTATTGCCAGATGGTCCCAACAAAAGTACTAGGATTACTTGAAAGAAAAAAAAAAGTTGACCACAAACCAAAAATATACATGTATGCCATAATGAATGGCTTGTTGTGGGCAATCTATATAATATCTTATGCTTTATATTAGTTTATTTATTTTTTATCTTTGTTGGGTGCTGGGGATTAAACCCTGGGGCATTCTACCTCATAGCTACACACCCAGTCATATTTTTTATCCTTTATTTTTAAACAGGGTCTCATTAAGTTGTGGAGGGCCTCACTAAGTAGCTGAGACTGGCCTGGAACTTGCAATCCTCCCGACTCAGCCTCCCAAGATCTGGGATTACAAGCATGTGCCACCATGCCCAGCTACATTACATAGTTTATAATCAGATGCTTTTTCAAGAACATACTCTGTTATAAACAGGTAAATAATAAATATCAAGAAAGCAGGATTCAGGGGACATCACTTACTGTGCTATGCTAGTTGGTCTATATATTAACTATGACCGGCACTGATTTTGTGGAGAAACTTCTTTGAAGTTCATTTTGGAACACTTTTCTGAGAATTATGCAAGCCAGGTTAGCATTTTATAGCAGAATTTATATTTTCCAGTATATTTTAATGTTCATATATTTTAAGATATGAATGTTATCTATGATTATGTAATGAATTACCCCTACCACAGTGACCTCTTGTGGCTTTAAAAAAACAAGAAGCATTTGTCACCTCTCACAGTGCTTGTTATTTTTGTGAATCTGGAATATGTCTTAGTTGGGTGGTTCTGCTCAGAGTTTCTCACAAGGTTGAATTAGGTGTCCACTGGGGCAGCAGCCATGTGAAGACTTAGTTGGTGAATGAGCCACCAGTGAAGGCTCACTCGTGTCACTGACAGGCTGGTCCTGGCTGTTGGCTTCTTGCCATTTGAATCTCTCTATAAAACCCCTGGAGGAATGTTATGCAGGAGCATTGTATTTCCTCTATGGCAAAAACGCCAGAATCTCCATATGGTATTTTTAAAATATCATCTCTTATCCAGAGATTTTATGGGCTACTTTACTTGTACGCATGGGTATGACATAAGAAAAGTTGAGAGCTAATACTATAGTTCATAAGAGGAATTACTTCTATAGCGTGATTTTCTGAAATCAGTCACTGACATTGTTGACCAATATTTGAGTCTTGTCTCAAAGCCAATTTTATAACAATATTATGAGGTATTATTATTATTATTATTATTGTTATTATTTTTAATTTACAGTTCAGAAATCTGAATAAGAGTTTGCTCAGATGATTGTTTCATAAAACTAAAATTTGAGCCAGGTGTGGTGGTGCTTGCTTGTAATCCCAGTATTTGGGAGGCCGAGAGAAGAGGATCAAGGTTCTTGGACAGCCTCAGCTACTTAATGAGGCCCTTTGTAACTTACTGAGACCCTGTTAAAAAATAGAATAAAAAATAGGGCTAGAAATGTAGCTTGGAGGTAGAATGACTCTGAGTTTCACGCCCAGTACCGCAAAAAATCAAATCAAAACAAAACAAAAACCTAAAATTTGAACTTATGTAGTGGGCTCTGAAGCTTGTAGTCTTAAAATTAAATCAGGCCACAGTGTCTCTTCTTTGGGGTTTATTTATTTTCAAATAAAAAATCCCATTTTCGTAGCCAGGCATGGTGGCGCATGCTTGTAATCCCAGTACTTGGTAAGCTGAGACAGGAGGATCACAGGTTCGTGGCCAGCCTCAGCAGCTTAGTGAGGCCCTCTGCAACTTAGTAAGATTCTGTTTCAAAATAAAGGATAAAAAGTAGTGCCATTGGGTTCAATATCAACACACACACACACACACACACACACACACACACACACACACCCAACTATACTTCACAAATAAAATTTTGAAAATTCTTATTTCTGCAATATCTATATTGCACAAAGAAAATTATAAAAATTGTATAAATAAAACTCTAAAAGTTGCACAAATAGAATTCTAAAACCACTTAAAAAAAGACTACTTCAAATGGTACATTCTTCTGTCACAGAAAAATAGTGTCATGGGAATGTTTGTCTTTTGTGATGGCAACAGCCACTTACCAATGTCTCAATTTCACAAATCATTACAGGTTGAAAAGTGCTAACATTCTAAAACTATATCATTACTTTTTTTTTATTAGCTGAAATACTCATTTACTGAAACATCAATATCCACTATTTGGCCACCAAATTATCTATATCACATAGAAAAAGCAGAACAAGCCGGGTGTGGTGGAGCAGGCTTGTAATCCCCATGCTTGGGAGGCAGAGGCAGGAGGATTGCGCAGTTTCGAAGCCAGCCTTGCTGGCTTAAGAGACCCTGTTTCCAACTTTAAAAAAAAATATAAAAATAGGTCTGGGAGTGTAGCCCAGAGGTAGCAGGGTTTCCAGGAACCCCAGTACCACCAAAAAAAAAAAAAAAAGAAAAGAAAAAAAGAAAAAAGAAAAGAAAAGAAAAGCAGAACAATTGTTGGATTACTTTTCTTTATCTATTAATTTTCAAAATAATGACTTAATTTATCTAAGAGATAATTAATTAGATTTTAAAGCATCATTATGAACATATGAAAATAAATATATTGATGTGTCAATTCCCTGAAGCTATTATGATGAAGCTGAAATAATCCCTTCTTTGTCTGAGAACCTCTTTAAATTGGCTCCCAAATTCTTTTGATCTGACTCTGGTAGTTTGTACGAGATATTTTCCTTCTAGTTTAGTACAAGAAAATGTTCTAGGCTTAGCTTGTGTATCTTCCGCTATAGACTTGGACTCAGGAGTTTTTCCAAGGGTGCTACAGCAAACTCAGGGATTCAGTGTGACATTTAAATTTTCTGAGTAAAGAACAGCAGTACTCAATATCCACAGAACAGGACAAGAAGGATTGGCAAAGATAGTTCACATTTTCTACTTTAGGTGGCATTATCCTATTTTCTTTTACTTTTTTATATGGTACTTATTCCCCAGTCCTATTTTATTTTATTTTAATTTTGAAACAGAGTCTCAGTAAATCTCAGAGGCTGGCCTCAAACCTGCCGGTCCTCCTGTCTCAGTGTCCCAAGTACTAGGATGATAGAGGTGTTTCACTATGCCCAAGTTCATTTTCATATTATCAATGATGCATGTGTTCTGCAGTGGTAGGTTTTTGTGGTTTTCATGATAAATGACTAGTGCTTTCTGAAACTGAAATGTCAAACAGGAAATGGGGATGATGTATCCAATTAGATTTTCAGGTCTAGGAGCTATGCAGTCTTCAATAGGTTCATATGTCCTATTAATAAGTAAACATTATTGTTAGTGAGTAAAAAAAATACTAATGTGTATAACTTTTTCAACTGATTACTAAGTTGTTTTAAAAAGAGAGATAATTAGTAAGTTCTTTGGGCCTAACTACTCAGTAATTGAAGCTACTGGGTACTTTAATTTTTTTTTTTTTTTTTTTTTTGCGGTACTGGGGATAGAACCCAGGGGCATTCTGCCTCCAAGCTACACCCCGGCCCTATTTTTTATTCTTTATTTTGAAACAGGGTCTCACTGAGTCGCAGAGGGCCTCAAAAGTAGCCGAGGCTGTGTGCGATCCTCCTGTCTCAGCCTCCCGATTGTTGCCACCAACAAGTGTGCGCCACCACACCCGGCTAAATTTTTTTTTTTTTTCTCAGAGATGTCATGAAAAAACTACTGAGACACCAAGAACATGATGAAATAAGAATGTTTGTGGTTTCTGGATTAGGTCTTCTTGATTTTCTCTGCATGTGGCTCAGTCAGAGCTCTTCTATATAATGTCATTGCTGCCACTTTCTTATTTACTTCTGCTTACTTTATTAGTATCACCTTTAATATGCCTTTGCTTTGTGGCAACTACTTTAACTCAGTAGCCCCACGTTTATAGCTCTGTTTAGCTAAAACAAGATAACATCATAAACTACACTGTGAAAGTGGACACAGGGCTAGTCAGATAAACCATTAGGATTTACCCATTTGTTAAGATATTAGCTATCCTTCTCTCATGGTCGATACGTGGTGCTGCATTAATCTGCAGGGGCTGATTTTCTTATTGAAAAGCCACATCAGCAAATTTAATTTTAGATGAACTCGGCTGCTCTATGAGGCCCAGGTTAACTACAGTATCTTACGATATGCTGAAGGCAAAAGAACAAGTGTGGTAACCATTGCTGCCCTCGTGTTACTCCCCTCTCCCTGAGGACACATTAGGAATTTCATGTGCTTAGGGCTGCTTGGCATAAAGAGTGACACAGGGCACCAGGGTCAATTGGCATATGAAATAATAATAAAGCTTAACTACTCTGTTATTTATCTTTTGATAGACTGGAAATGGAAATAGTACTTCCAATTTGTATTTTTAAGACTCCTGGATGGTTCTGTCCTTTCTTTGTAGACCACTACTTCTGAGTACTTGGTCACTGAACAATCACATTTTCCTTGCTACATCTTTTCCCCTGAGATAGACCAAGGAAGTGATGTATTAGCTGTCATGCCTTGGGCAGGTCAGTCTTGGCTGTGTCTGCCTATCTCTTGACACAAAGCTCTGTACAAGAAACCCTTCTGGCTGCCGTGTTTAGAAACTATTTAGATGGCCTGCATTTCTCAACTTTTATAAAAATCATAGCAGAGTATTCTGGGTAGCAGAATACATTTGGGAACTCATAGGGAGGTTTTATTTTACCTGGATATTTTCTGACCCTCCCCCAGCCCACTACTTCACATTGGTCAGGATTCACTAGAGTAGTAGAACTCACAGGACATGTCTATGGTAAAAAGGGACTGATCAAATCAGCTTACAGTTCAAAGCAGTGTAGTCCTATGTTGCTGACTACAGTTAGAGAGTTGGAAGAACCAGCAGCTGTTCGAGGGATCTAAGAGCTGTATTCTCAGAATCAGAGTGACCCTTAATTCAGACCCAGTCCAGGATGGGAAAGTCAGGCAACTCTCTGGAGAAACAATGATGAAGGTCCAGTTCAAAGAGTTGAAGGCTGATATCTCAGATGAGAGCAGACACACTTTCTTCAGGAAGAACCACACACGCATTCACATGTCTTTCTCCTTTCTTTCTCCAGGTCCTGGGTTTTCAGCACCATGCTGCCTACATAAACCAATCATCTCATCAATACACCCAAAGTCACATAATCTTAAGTGTTTCATCATCCATTCAAGTTGACAATCCAGACTAAGCATCACAGCCACTGTCTTTCAAGGCATTCATTCAATCCAAACATGGCCAGGCACAGAAGAATCAGAAGAGAAGAAAAGTTATTTTCATTTTTAAAGACACTGAAAAATCTACAGTAGAATCTGGGCATGGTGGTACATGCCTGTAATCCCAGTGACAAACAGAGAGTAGGATCTGGGGTTCCAGAAGAGCCTTAGCAACATAGTTAGGTTTTCAACAACCTAGCTCAAAGTAGAATGTCCCTGGGTCCAATCCCCAGTAAACACACACACACACACACACACACACACACACACACACACACCCCACTTTGGCAGTATGTGAGAATGTGCTGGAGAATAGTATAAGTAAGGAGACAAGTGTAGAGGATCTTTCAGAAACAAAAAAGAGATATAATGGTGGTTTGGGCCAGGTGGCCACAGTAAAGTTGAGATTTTGGCTGGCTGGCTGCCTGGATGGATGAATGGGTGGATGGGTGAGTGGGTAGATATAAGGTATGAGGCACAAGAACATGGAGTTATTGGTTGAGATGAGAAGACTGAGGGAAGTGTGGGAGGAAGGTTGAAAACTCTGATTTGCACTTGTTTTGGTGGGATGTTTAAGAGATAGCCAAGTGGAGATTAGGAGGAAGCAGAAGAGCATTTATCTAGAGTTCAGGGGTAAAATATGACCTGGAGCTATAAATATGGGAATTGTTAGCCCATAGATATTGTTGAAAACCAGGGGACTAGATGGGACCTTCAAGAGAATAAATAACATTGTATATAGAAAAAATGGCTCAATAATTATGTAGATGAGAGAGAGAGAGAGAGAGAGAGAGAGAGAGAGAGAGAGAGAGAGAGAGAGAGAGAGAGAAGATTGGGGTCATATCAAGAAATACAAAATTAGCCTGAAGGAGCAGGAACAATATGATTCATAAAATAAATAATGGATTATTAAATTATAATCCAGAGTATGAAATACACATACATGGATATATACTGATATGTGCTGATAATAATGAATGACTAAATAAATAAGTATGAAAATAAAGAAAAGATAAATCTTTCTTATAGAAGACTTTCATTTAGTTTATATGTGGACTCTTTCCTTTGAATGGTAGAACTCTCTATGTCTTGAAAATGGAGTGGATTTAATTATTTATTTCAGCATAACAGACTCCAGAAAGAGAGAAATAGTAACTTTAGAGTGGAGAAGCCTGGCAAACACAACCTTAGCTAAATGATAGTTATGTGTATTGAGATGTCAAATAGATATGATGCATCCTCTCAGAAGATAAAATGATCACCTTGTCTACCCCAAACTTAAAACCCCAGCCTAATTCCGAAGAAAACAGATTGGGAGGCATTCCACAGGATACCTGGCCAGTATGCCTAAAGACTGTAAAGAAAAGCAAGGAAATACTGGAGTATTCTTTTTTTTTTTTTTTTTTTTTTTGGTGGTACTGGGGTTCCTGGAAGCCCTTCTACCTTAGGGCTACACTCCCCAACCTATTTTATATTTTTTTATTTGGAAACAGGGTCTCTTAAGCCAGCACGGCTGGCTTTGAACCTGCGCGATCCTCCTGTCTCTGCCTCCCAAGCGAGTGGATTACAAGCATGCACCACCACACCCGGCAATACTGGAGTATTCTAATAGACCATAAAAGATTGGGGAGACAAGATACATAAATGAAATGTGTTACCATAGATTGGATCCTGAACAGAAAGAGGATAGTAATGGAAGAGCTGGAGAGGTTCTAATAAATCTGGAGATTAGTTACTAATTATGTATCAATGTTGGTTTTAAAGCTTTGACAAATATATGCTAATGTAAGATATCAGTGATGGATGAAGGGTATACTGAAAACTCTATATTATCTTTTCAATTGTACTGTAAGTCTAAAATTATTCCAAATAGAAAAGGTAATCTTAAAAACTAGGAGAAGGCAAGTATCTTCCTAAGATTCTTAAGTCTGGCTGAAAGTTACCAAAGATATTTATTATGTCTGCGGATAAAACCTTGGATAAAACACCAATGTGAAATAGATAACCAGAATCAATATCAGTTGCCTTGGTTACAGAGGATATACTGCTTACAAAGAAAAAAAATCTAGAAAATTCAAATGTGACTTTGCTATCTGTGTACTATGAAAAGGAAAACATCAGTCCCTTTCAAGAATAATGCAGCATAGACCTACTGAGCCCAGGAAACTGAAGCTAGAAAATAAAATATGTATAGGTGGCTGCTTACCACCTTCCACATCTTCCCTCTTGATTATGTGTCTTTCTGGATGTGGGTCCATTCTTTCAAAGATAGAATTCAAGCAATTTAAACATATTTTAAATGATTTAATTTATTTCATAAATATGTGCTATCGATATTGTCATAATATTGATAGCATTAATTTATCAATTCTTTTATATATACAATATTTTCATTCATTAAAACAACAATAAAACATCAAACAATAGACTGAATATAGTATGAAAATCTGAGACGTCTGGACAATTTTACAAACAGGGAATAGAATATGTTAGTTAATTTCTTTCTTTTTTTTTTTTTTTTTTGGTGGTACTGGGGATGGAACCCAGAGGCTTTCTACCTCCGGGCTATACTCCCAGACCTTTTTTATATTTTATTTGGAAACAGGGTCTCACTAAGTTGCTGAAAGCCTCACTAAGCAGCTGAGGCTGGCTTCGAACCCGTGCAATCATCCTGTCTTAGCCTCCCAAGCATGGGGATTACAAGCGTGCGCCACCATGCCCGGCATAGTTAATTTCTAACTTTGCTATTGACAATCCACATGAGAGTGAAATTATTTGATCTATTTTGTCAAAGTCTTTATTCTCAGATTATTTTTGTTTTCATTATAAAAATAACTTTAGGGCATTTCATATCATTTATTATTAAGTATAACATTCCCTCCTCCCAAATTCCTTAGATTTATAATACACATATCATGTTCTAATCTAAAATCCCTCAGGGCATTGTATACCTTGAGAAATTGCATTAACTCTTAAGATAGTGATATTTCATTCTTTTAGAATCATATAAACATATTTATATGCAATTCCATTTGAAAAATACAGTGTCTGTTGATGGTAAGGTTAAAGGTGGTGAAGTCACCACTGGTTTTTGAATATTTTCTCACTTAGATTATTTCTGACATTTCTATCTTAGGCATTTTTTTCTTTATCTAACAAAAACATTTCTATTTGCCCTTTCTATCCCATCACTTCTTTGCAAGGTTGGTAGACAAATAAAATCTTCAAAGGTAGCATTTAGCTAGCATCTTTCATACCCAGTGCACAAAATCACAGCTAATTTACACCCACTTTCATATTTAAGTCTCTATGGATGCCCAGCTGATGTAGGGAGTTCAAGGTGTGACAGGGAAGAGCTGCACTTTACCGTCATCTCTATCATTTCACTTCACCAGAGTAGGTTAAAGTGTGAGCTTGGTGACTGTGCATGTCATTTCTAGGAAAGAATTTTATTTTCAAAATGATACATGTTACTGAAGAAATAAATTCTGGTGACTTTAAGAAAATCTAAGGGAACAAAATAAAATTGGTTGGAACATAGTGCCAAGACATCCTGCTGCCTCAGCATCTATGTGTTGAGACCCCACTCCACATAGTTATCGGCAGAACGCCCCGAGAAAGAGGTATCATCTCTGGCCAAAATATCCCCCACTTTTACCCTTCATGACTATTAATATTTCCTTTAACTTTCTACACGAATTGCTCCAGTGATGTGAAATCAGGACTATAAATAGAAATTGAGTCCATGGATATAAATTTTCTAATAATTTGTATAAACGTCCTTGGCTTTGCTCAAGAGTAAGGAAAAAACTGGCCAGAATTCAGATGCTGTGATAAGCATTCCAACTGCAGCAATTACAAAGGGTCTCTGACCCTCACTATCACTAACTTAGGTTAAGCTATTAACTCCGGTAACCGATAGCTCAGTTTAAGGAAACTTTGTTTACCCTTGAGATCCTGCCTAGAGACAGAGAAGATAAAATTTTGTGTGTGACTTCGAAGCAATTTAGTTGATGAACAACTTAGTTGCCAAAATACAATAGAGCCAAGGAGAAAGATTGTTGACCTTCACGCCCAGTGTGAGCGTTCCCCGAAACAGGGAGAATGCCGCATGGCTAGAAATGAAAATGACAAAATAAAGGACAGATATTCTAAATATATATGTATGAAGGAAAGGAAATACCGTAAGAGTAAGAAAGCACTTTTTCATGAAGAAGAGCTTATCATAAGAACGTCCCGACTGGGAAAGAAAGGAATTAGAAAGTTAGAAGCAGGTTGCAGAGGGTTTGTGATAAGGAAATGGATTATTAGAGACCAATAGGCCTTTAATAGGCTTTTTGTCTAAAAAAGAGTGTTCAGCAGTCAAGGAAATACATCTGACAACTAAATCCAAGAACTTCACAGTGTTATTTGTGGTGTCTTATTTGCCAAGCTGTGTTGTGAGTTTTTGTAAGCTTTCAGACTTCAGAAGGCAAAGCGGATGAGATCTGAGAGACTCCCATCGCATCTCCCTGGACCGCCACAGCTCCCCATGCTTGTCATATGGATATAGATGGAAACTTCAAAAAAGAAAGCAAAAGAAGATTCCATGAGAAGGCGTATTCTCCAAGCCCTGGGCCTTGGGCGTACCTGTATTGCCTTTGGAATTTACCTTTGGACCTGCCCTGCTGCGATATCAAAAGAAAGATCCGGAGTTTATCTCCTAAATGCTGGACTAGTCATTTACTTTGTTTATATGTAATTTACTATTGTTTTGCTGTGATTGCCCCCCTTCCCTTTTTTCTCCTATTATTAATCTCACTGGTGAAGGGTATAAATTTCTCTGGGTTCCTGTAATAAATTGTCATTGGCTCAAGAAGCCTTTGTCCACCTCAGATTTCTTTCCCAAGCGTCGTACCCAAAAACTTAGGGAATTCATAGAGGGAAAGGAATCGCTGCAGATAAGTTTCTGCAGGACACCACCTGCCTTTTGCCCCATCTTTCTGAGGCTCCCGGTCGCGAGTGGACTTGCCCCCACAGGACTGAGCCAGTCGGTAACAACATAGACCTGATTTAATGGTCAAAGGACATTTTTGAACTCGTGATTTTCAGGTAACAAAACACTTCTCTGATTTTAGCATCATGGGGGGAATTTCGGCTCCCTCTATCCCCAGGCATGCTCCTACATACTGATTTAATTTAGAGGCTTAAAAAAATTGAACAGATAATTGTCTATTAATCATATATTTAAGAACACTTAGAAACCTTATTTATTCTGGGGGGAATAGAGATGCTGAAATCTTCCCAATTTAGAGAAAAATACAATTAAAAAGTGTAACAAAAATTTCCAGAAACTAGTTATTTCCATCTTCCCCCTCGGAGATGGCAACAGTAATTAAAATCTCTTTTTGATGCACATTTATAATTCCAGTACTTGGGAGGCTGATACAGGAGGATCACAGGTTCAAGGATAGCCTCAGCAACCTGGAGAGATTCTATTTCCAAAAAATAATAAATAAAATGTAGAAAAATAAAAGGGCTTGGGGTGTAGTAGTTCGAGGAAGAATGCCCCAGGTTCAATCCACTGTTAAAAAACAAAAACAAAACAAAACAAAACAAATACCTCTCATTCATATTTACCTACTCATCCCTAAAAATCCATGGTCTTAGGAATGGCTTGAGCCCTTCCAAGGTGATTTCTCAGTCAGGAAGATTCCTGCACTGTGAAGGCTTTGACTTGTCATGTGGTAGACTAGGGTTGGTGAAACCAAGACCCCAACTCTGGCCATCTCTTGCATCAAACCAGTGATGGTTTTCTTTAGTTTGCATTTAACCAAAGTAAAGGAGGAAAATAAAACAATTTGAATGTGCCAAGAGCTCTATTAGGAAAATTGGCTTTGGACAGCTTCAGCCATTCAATTTTTATTGAAACATCTGTTCCCTATTTAAATATACTCATTTATTTTAAAAGGTGAATATTTATTAACAACACTGAAGAAGAGAGAGTTAAATCAGCTTCCACTTAAAATGCATTTTATTCAATATCCTAAATAAGATATTTAGAGCAGTATAGTAAACAGTATACTTTGAATATTCCCATCTGGACATTAAGTGTTAAGCTTGAACATATTATTTAAAATGCAGTCTATTATGGAGTTAAAACTGAAATATAACTGAAAAATATATTCTCAATATTACAACTACTCTCAAACTTTTCTGACTTCTGACATTCTTGTTTAATTTATCCTGTTTTTCTGACAGCTTTTCTTTCTCCATCAATGTAAATATGTCATATGGCATGCACATATATTTTGAATTAATGTAGATTGGAATTAATTTAAAATTGTGAAAAATCTATTATTCAGAGATGTTTTAGGGATTGCAGAATCAAGATGGCAATTACCAACCAATTTTGAAGACTCACTAAAGCTCATTTTCCAATGCCAAATCCCCAGTTTTAAATGAAAAATTTTAGGTACTTTGATGGAAGAAACAGTATTCCACAAATTTATGATGAAAGAATACTATTGCCCAAGTGTAATTACTGTGACTGACATAAATACTTTAAAATAAGTAACAAAACCCTCTCAACACTATCAGCCTATCCTGTATTCAAATTGCAATGTGTAGATAAAAAATAAAAAGAAGATGAGAAATGACACACATTTTAGTCTATTGTCAAAAGTTATTTAGTAGTCAAATTCCTTTTCTTGTTTCACAATGTACTCTATCTCTTTCAAAACTAACAATACAGCCTTATTTATTTATTTATTTATTTTTGAAAGCAAATGTTCCTTTTACTCAAGGAAGCAGATTTCTCTTTGGAAAAAAATAACTTGAAAGAAAAAAAATAAGTTTGTAATTTTTTTCTTCAGGAAAGAATAAAATAAAGTTATAAATGATTAAATAATTTAAATTTAGACAATTTAGTGTCATTCTATTGTGTGTGTGTGTGTGTGTGTGTGTGTGTGTGTGTGTGTGAGAGAGAGAGAGAGAGAGAGAGAGAGAGAGAGAGAGAGAGAGAGAGAGAGAGGGATACTGGAGGCTGAATCATCCAGGGTCATTCATTCTTCCTCCTAGCTATATCCCCAGCCTTTTTATTTTTTAGTTTTGAAACAGGGTGTCGCTAAGTTGCTGAGAGTCTTGCTAAGTTGCTTAGCTTAGCCTTGAACCTGCAATCCTTCAGTATTAGCCTCCCAAGTACTGAGATTATAGGCATGTACCACCTGGCTATATCTAACTTTTAATCTCCTCTTCCTATTTTTTTATTTTTCTTCAATGCAGTTGAATTAGACTATTTCTTTTGTTAGGAGTCATTTTGGAGAAAATGACTTTTGGGGGTCAAAACACTATACCCTAAAATATGGCATCTTTGCATTCTGAGTATTTTAAGTGAAAGAAACTGAAAACAAAACACACACACACACATACACACAGAGAGAGAAGTAAGATAGTCATTCTCTGTACTCTTCTTCCTTTATCCCCTCAGTTACCCTTACATGATAGGTGTTCTCCCCAATATCTAGAGTAAAAAAGTAAAGACACAGAGAAGTAAAGCAGAATTTGAACAAACAGGTCTTGCTAAATTCCTCCAGCTTGTTGCCACCAGACTACACCACTTCTGTCTAATCCCACTTCCACATGGCTTTCCACTCTTCTTTAAACCTAAGCACAAAATACAATTTTCTCTGGGTCTTTGTGTCTTCATTTCTGAAGGATCCATGTACTCGATAGCTAATATTAGATGAATTTATTATGTTTTCCTTTTGTTAATATCTTTTGTTATAAAAATATAAGCCATGGACCATATCATGAGTGAGGAAACGACACTACTTTTCTCTCTTATCTTTCTAATAGTCAAACAGTCCTTCAACAGTCCTTTATGATCCTTAAAACTGAGCTCCTTACTATATAGACTTTATTCTGGCTAGTCAACACTACTTGACAGTTCTGAGATCATGATTATCCATAGACCAACTACAGAGAGTTGGAAATATATTCTCTAAGCAAAAATACTCTATTACTAACATAGGATATGGTATGAAGGGATCTTTTTAGTTCCAGGAAAGATTTCTCTCTCAAAAGAGACCAGACATATTTCTAATGTAATGAAATAGAGTGTTTCTCTGTAGGAAGCTCTCAAAGAAAAGATTCTCTCATTTCAGTTCTATTAAAAACTAGCATCAAAAAATTGGAAATCTGGGAAAGAGATGACTGTGTCCTTTTTGTGAAATTGTAACATTACTTAACACACGACCCAAGGACTACTTCATTTTGGAGGGGATTGTTCTTTTGTTTAGTGATGGGAGTCCGTGAAGTTACATGTTTATACACAGAGTTTTGTCTGGTAGAGATGCAAATGATTTATATGTAGTAGAAAATATAACCCCAAAGGTTATGGTTTTATTACACTGCAGAATACCAGCCGATTTTGCATCTAACCTAGCAACCTTACTCCAACATTCTTCCTTCAGATTCTGTAACTCCTCAGTTCCTCAAATGCTCTCTGAACCACCTTTATCATCCTGCTGGGTCCTCCCTAAATGAGTTATGTAAATTATGAAACATTTTATGTTTATAAGGGTCATAGTTGTAACATGTAAACATTTTACTTTGATGATTTCCATTGTTTTGGCCATCTTCCTACTGTCACCACTTGGAAGAGTAGAGCCTTGCCCAAAGCTGGGAGAATTCTCACTAAATACTGAACTCCTAGTTATTTGGATTTCCATATTTTGTTCTTCATCTGTGTTGTTTTCTTTTTTTTCTTTTTTCTTTTCTTTTTGGTGGTACTAGGGTTCCTGGAAGCCCTTCTACCTCCAGGCTACACTCCCAGACCTATTTTATATTTTTATTTGGAAACAGTGTCTCCTAAGCTAGCATGCGTGGCTGGCTTCGAACCTGCGTGATCCTCCTGTCTCCCCCTCCCAAGCGTGGGGATTACAACTGTGCGCCACCAAGCCCGGCTTGTGTTCTTATTGGTGCATTATAGTCTCACATCATAGTGTGGATCATGTTGAGAGTGGCATTTATTCACACAGTACTTGCTGCCCTCCCCCCACACTGCTTCCCCTTTCCCTCTCTCTCAATATGGAGTGTCTCGGTTAACAATGTTATATTCATATGTATACACGTATTCAAATGTAGCTCCTCCATTAATCAACCTCAGCCTTCTTCCTCACCCTTTTTTTCTGGCTTCACTGAGGTTTCCCCTCCATTATCTGAGGTCCCTCTGGTATACCTAATACTCCCTAGCTCAAGAATATTAGAGAAAATATATGTTTCTTTTTTCTGTGCTTGGCTAATCTCACTTAACATAATGTTCTCCAGGTCTTTCCTTCTTTTTTCAAAAAACATGATTTTGTTCTTCTTTATTGCTGAGTAGAATTCCATCATGTGTATTTCCCATACTTTCGCAATCCATTCATTTGTTGATGAAGACCTATGTTGGTTCCATATTTTGACTACTGAGAATTGTGCTGCTATGAACATGGGTATGCATATGTTACTGTAGTTCTCTAATTTCAACCCCTTTGGAAACACACCCAGGAGTGGTATACTGGATTGAATGGTGGATCCACTCCCAGTTTTCTAAGGAATCTTCACACTGATCTCCATAATAGCTGCACTAGTTTGCACTCTCATCAACAATGGGAAAGAGTTTCTATGTCCCCTTATCTTCACCAGCATTTGTTGTTATTGACTTATTTATGCTTGCCACTCTGATTGGGGTTAGATGGAATCTCAGTGTAGTTTTGATTTGCATCTCTGTGGTGGCTAATGATGTAATTAGTATAGAGTATTTAGGTATGGAGATATAATATATCTTGAATATAAAACGAAGAGATATAGAAAGGAAAAAATGTTTTGAGAGAAGAGAGTAGATGGACAGAGGGAGTAAGTTTTTGAAAGGAATGGGGGAGGGAGCAAATAAACATGCATAAAATAAAACAAGCAACAAAAACTAACACTAATTAGAGCAAATCAAAGACAAAACAAAAAAAAATTAGTGACAGCGAGGAAGAAAAAAAAAGTGCTGCCAATTTACACATATAGGGCCCATATAATGTCTGTTCACTGTAGTAGATTCTGGAACATGTTTCATTATTTCTCAAGTGCTCCATTGCCACGGCCCCCCTCGGCATATACGGCATATATGAGCAGTGAAAAACTTCACGCTTGTATCAATCAGCAAGGTCCAAGGAGGCCATGCCCCGAGGAAAGAGGCATCATCTCTGGCAGAAATACTCCCTGCTCTTAGATTTCTACACTAAAAAGCTCCAATGATGTAAAACAGGATCCCAAGAATTAGGACTGTGGAAGAAATTGATTCCATGAAAGATAAATTTTCTAGTAAAGGGCAGCCAGAATTCAGGGGCTGCAAAATTCCATTTGGGTCCCCCCCCCCTACACACACACACACCTGCAGGCAGGTCCTTTGAGCTCCCAGCACCTCTCTGCCAGCAGCCAGCACCAACTTCAGAAATGGAGAAAAAGACCCAAAAGCCCATGCACTCAAGAGAAGTTGGCACCTGCAGCAGAGCCCTGTGCCCTCCAGAGACCTGGCCCCGCAGGAAAGTAAGTTAACCACATTTTTCAGCAGACAACTGCCCAGAGCAGCCACAGGGACCCCCGCTAAGATCTGGTGGCCCACACCTGAGGTGGTTGGGGAAACTGCTTGCCCCATTTCCCAAAGAGATGTAAAACTGTCTCTGGAACCTGGGCCATTTGTTTGTCCTCTTAAGAGATGCTAATAAGCTCTTATCTGGCCTTAACAAGCCTATCCTTAGGACTCAGCAGCAGGTCAGTAAAAAAACTCAAAAGTCTGTCCCAAAATCACGCATTAAAGAACAATTATCGAAATCCAATCACCTGTGTTATAATGTTTTTGCCCTGTTTTACTAACTGTAATATAAGTATTGCCTCATAGAAGATGGCGGAGCAGACAGGACTGGACAACTCTGCAATGCAGCCCATGGATCTTGATAAAGGAAGGCCTGGACTAAGCCCTAGAGACAAAAAGACTCTGGAAGGATCAAAGGAGATCCTAGAAGACTGAATTTCCCCCAAACGGACTTTGGGTGTGAACCCCCACCTTTACAGATGCCTGCCTGTTCCAGATGCCTTTCCGGACTCCAGACCTTGCCCCCTAATGCTCACCCAGGGCCAGAAACCTGATTCCAATGACAAAGGCCAAGGGGAGTGACTTTAATCACCTAGTCCCAGACGAATCTTAAACTGTGAAGCCATGGATCCTCTTTTATCCTGTTTATCTTGTTTACACTTAATGCCTCACTATTGTCCTTTAGTGCACACACAGGGTATAGGGTATAAATACTGGTGATGGAAAGTAAAACTTTTGTCAACTGCACAGAAGGCGGATGTCCATGTCAATAATTATTTCAGATTTTTTCCCGGAGAGGAAGCTCCACCTTTAGCACTGTGAACAGGAACTTAAAGGAGTTTTAAAAATTTCATAAAAGGGAAAAAATCGCTGCAGAACTGTAACCGACCCTTGTCCATCTTTCTGAGGATCTCGATCCCAAATGGACTCAGTGTCAGATTTGCCCCCCAGGACTGAGCAAGTTCGTTTCAGCACTCCATAACCTATTGTCAGTGTTTGGATCCACTCTATAAGTGTTTGCGCCCCTCTCTCACCTCTGACCGCTTTGTGCTCAGGTATCAGAGAGGCGGGTGTCATGTAAATGAGTTCTGTGTAAGTGCAGGGTTCTGAGTTTTCTGGCCCTGGGCTCCATGCTCTCAGGTCCTGAGCTCTGCGCTTCCGGGCTTGGGCTCTGTACCTTCTGGCTCTGGGCCTGTGCCTGCCTACCTGCTCTGGCAGAGGGTGTCCAGTGAAATCTGGGAGCAATCCCCTGTGACCCTGTGCAGGTACTGTGCCCTGGGCACTATGGGTCTTTCCTGTGTCTCTGTAGGTTCTAACCCAACCACCTCAGGTGTGGGCCACCAGATCTTAGCCCACGGGGGTCCCTGTGGCTGCTCTGGGCAGTTGTCTGCTGAAAAATGCGGTTAACTTACTTTCCTGCGGGGCCAGGTCTCTGGAGGGCACAGGGCTCTGCTGCAGGTGCCAACTTCTCTTGAGTGCATGGGCTTTTGGGTCTTTTTCTCCATTTCTGAAGTTGGTGCTGGCTGCTTATGATGTTGGAGCTCTGCTGCCGCTTACTTCACTTCTTGGTTCTCTTGCTGGAATTTCTTGGGGGTGTGGAGCCGGCAGTCACGTTTGGGAAGGTGCCCCAGATGGCACCGGCCGCCATACCAGGTCAGTCGTGCACTAGGGCACTTTGCTACCGATGAGCTTGCATTTTGACTAGATATTTATTCCATGTGGTTCCCTTTCTTGTGTGTTTTTGTTTGTGTGTAACTTCACTGCTTTGTTTGTCTTGTTAAGGAGCTGCCTTCTCAGTAGTTGATTTTTGTTTGTTACAGCTGCTTAGATGTGTTGCATCCCATAGTCGCCATTTTCTTCCCTTCCTTCATCTGTGTTCGAATCCCTACTTAATGATGTCTGTTGTAATGACTGAGCCCAATTCCAGTAAATTATTGGAATTTGAGTCTTCAACATTTATAGTTTTGATGATTTTGAAGCAGCTTAACATGTTGCAACTTGCAGTTTTACTGAGGAATGGATTTTGTTGCAGGCTTTGCAATACTGATGTGCTCAAATGACTACCAAGCAGAGAGGGGTCCAAAAACAGCCTCTGAATTTAAACTTGGCTGTGATGTTTCATACTCATTATCATGCACACTAGCTCTCCTGAAGTGATAAAAACTTTGTGTTTTTGTGTAAAATGGGCTATAAAAGAAAATCATCTGCTCATGTTGCTAATGGCAGTAAAGAGAAAGTAAAAAGGTCTAAGAAAGAAATGATTGTAAGCCACAAAACAAAGTTTGGAGGCACAAAATACACCATCCATTTACAGTTAATTCAGTGAATGGTTGTGAAAAAACATTTGTCAGTGCTAATAATTACTTAATTAAAATAATATACTTTAACTTATAAATAACAATAGTATTGGTGTTTCAAGGGCTTGAGGAGGGTTACTTCTTGTCTGGATATTGGAATAATATAGCAAAAAGATCAATGAATGTCTGAGTTCAAGTTTTAGTTAGCTCTTCCACTTATTAGCCGTATAATTTAGGATTATACCTAAAATCTGTGTAAATCATAGGAAAACATAGATTATTTATTCCTTAAATGTGCTGCATGCACTTATAGGTTTGGGATACTTTGACTTGATGGATATTCAAAAGATCCCTGCACTTAAGAAACTTTCTTTTGTATTATAGGAGATAGGAATGGTATTTAACAGACAGTAGAGGAGTAAATTAAATATCAAATGTCTTAGAATGAGATGAATGATGGAAAATAAAAGAAATGGAACAGGCTAAGTGGGGATTGGTAGTAACTGTTTATGTTTGTCTGTGTAGTTGTGTCGTTGTAGTTGTCAGTCCTGTCAGCCTTGCAAGCCATTGCTAATGAGCTGGTGGGAATGAGAAACAGTGGGGGATTTTGAACAGAAAATTGGTATGAGGGTGCTGAAAGGATCATTCTGACAACCATGTTAAGAGAGTGACTTGTAAAGGGGCCAAAGTGCAAGCATGAGAACTGCTAAGAACAAATGCAAAAGCAGGTGAAGATGATCACTTAGACCAGGCAGAAGGGTGCAGCATTCAGATCCTGCATAAACTTGAAAGGACAACCAGAGGGATTTGTGGTTGGTGTGTGAGCGATGAATGAAAGATCATTTAAAGAGGACTCTGGGGTTTTTCATCTACTGAATAGAAAAAGGAGTATCCATCAATTAAATAGAAAAGGCTTGAGTATAGAGCATATTTGGGTGGTAGGCCCAGGTGTTTCGATTTGGGCATGTTGTCTTAGAGATGCTTAGTTTATAAGGATGTACAAATGTGAAGGTTCTAGTGGGATCTGAGTGGAGATGTGCATTTGGAGGTTAAGAGTGCATTGCTAGTATTTAAAGCCATGACACTGCTGTGATCTCCAGGAGAATTATGTAGTTAGAGAAAAGAACAGGATCAAGGTTTAAGACTTGGGATATTAGGACATTAAAGGATTAGAGAAAAGAAGAAGAAGAAGAAGAAGAAGAAGAAGAAGAAGAAGAAGAAGAAGAAGAAGAAGGAGAAATAAAGGAATTTTCAAGGGATTATCTGGTGATAGGAGAAAAATTGAGTGAAATGGGGGGGTTTTGTGTTGGTGGCGTACTAGAAGTCAAATAAATAAAGGTATTAATGAGTAGAATGACCACCTATGTCAAATGCCGCTGACAGGACCAACAAAGGAAGGGCTGGACAACATCATGGACATTGAGCAGGCTCTAGGGAATGATGTCCTTGAGAAGTCACTAGGGAATGAGATTTAGGGCATGACAGTAGGGCTGGTTTGGGTGGGATCATGGAGAATAACAGGTATGAAGGAAGAATATGTGGATGCAGATGTTGGTAGGTACATACATGTTTCTATCCTGAGCCATATGTTTTAAAAATATTTTTCTTTTTATTGGTGCATTGTATTCATACATCTTAAATGGAGTACAAGATGGTAGAGGCATACATGTACACATCACTCAATTAGCCCTTCCCCAATTCCCACCCTATTCTCTCCCTCCTTCTCATGTGTGTCTTAGTGACTGATATGTTTTTTTTGTTTTGTTTTGTTTTTTTGTTTTTTTTTTTTGGTGGTACTGGGGTTCCTGGAAGCCCTTCTACCTCCGGGCTACACTCCCAGACCTCTTTTTACATTTTATATTTGGAAACAGGGTCTCCTAAGCCAGCACGCGCGGCTGGCTTCGAACCTGCGCGATCCTCCTGTCTCTGCCTCCCAAGCGCGGGGATTACAAGCGTGCGCCACCACGCCCGGCAGTGACTGATATGTTTGTAAAGGTACATCATGTACAGTAGAAAATTTCCCTCTGACCCCCTTACATCCCCTTCAGTTGGGTCACCTTATTTTCTTATCTATAGTTTTTTCTTTTTCATCTAGAGTTACTTCTATGACCCATTTTCTCCCTAGCTTCCGTATATTAGGGAGTAGATCCTATTTCTTATTTTTTGGAGCCACATATTTTTCAAGTTATGTGTAACACAGCAAATCTATTCATAGCTATGTAATAAGTCTATTGGTCGCTCTTTATGAATAATGCATATGAATTTCAGAAGGCACAGCAGGGAGGTCTCAGGTCTGAAAGATAAGAGGTGACAGAACAGGTTATGTAGAGAGCTTTACAGGGATTAGAATATAGGAGAATAATCGGAGTCAGGGGTTTTGTGTTGGTTGACATCAACAGGGACAAGGAAAAAATGAGAGTCATTAAGATAATGATAGAGAGATTGTGTTTGGTGATGAAAAGAAAATAACTTTTTTTTATCTTTGATAATAGAGTAGGAGGTCTAGAGGTGGGTGGTTTTAGTTCTTGGCAACTGGCCTTAGGAGTGTGCTCTGTGTGAACTCTGTTGATTGTATATATTGGTTATTGTTTAAACATTTGATTTTTTATTATTATCTTCTTTCACAAATGAGAATATTGAGTTTAAGAACTTGGCTGACATGTTTAAGAACTTGGCTTGAGGTCACCAATAGTAAGGCTGACTCTGAATTTGAATATATTCCTTGACTGAAGATCATGACTTCATTCCATTTACTGCCTATAGACAAACATTTTGAAACTTGTATGTTTTTGAGAGTGGGATGGAAGTTAGTCACCTCAGACAGAGATTTGTGTTGTTTAATTATAAATACCCCTTTAAAATCCCTAGTAGGATACATGTGAATAATGATGTAGAAAAAAGCTCCATGAAGAAGCCATTGATTTCTGGTCAGAGCAATGCCAAGAACCCGGATGATGCCGGTGAACAGAAGAAAGAGGGGCTGACTGAAGGTACAAAATTGATGCCAAATGCATTGCTTTATTGTTTTTCTCTCCAGTTAGAATATAAATTCTAATTCTTTGCCTAGTGCCTGTTGCTTAGTAGGTACTCAATACATTTTAGTGTTTGTTGAAAGAAGGAGGAAGTAGGGCTTAGCAAAGGAAAGAGTTTTTGTAAGAAAATATTCCAAGTAAACTATCCAGAATAAGAGAAGAGTGAGCCGGATGTGGTGGCACATGCTTATAATCCCAGTACTTGGGAGGCTGAGACAGGAGGATTGAAGTTTCGCCACCCACCCACCCAAAGCTACTTAATGAGGCCCTCTGCAACTTAGTGAGATTCTGTTTCCAAAAAAAGTATAAAAAATGGGCTAGGGGTTTAGCTCAGAGGTAGAATGACCCTGGGTTCGATCACCAGTACTGCAAAGAAAAAATAATTTTTTTTTTCGTGATCTCTTCTTTTTCCACCTTGCTTTGCAGACTCAAACCCCAGAACATGTTCACATTCTGGGTAATGTCTCCACATTCTACTTGTTGCCTATCTCTTCTTTAGGCCCCTTAGAAATATTGAGAAAACCATGGCTCTGGTAATATATTAAATCATCTGTAAAATTAAACCAAAATTTAAAATAAAAACATAAGAGTGTCTGGGTTGTTTGCTCCCCCATAATCTAATTTAATTGACTTGGAATTAGGCTCAGATATTGAGAGTTCTTGAAACTCCTCCAGGTGATTTTACTGCGTAGTTAGAAATGGGAAGCAACTAACAACTTGAAGTATTATTTCTGTCAGAAAAATTTGAATGTTGAAAAGTCTAAAGCTTTATGGAAAAACAATAACTTGCAGTTCTTACTAGCACAATTTTAGACTTTGGGGATGAAGTCCCCAGACATCACCCCAAGACCTAGCATACACATGGAGAGGAGGTGATGAAACCATGTTTGCTAAAAAGGCAGGTGAATCCATGACAACAGTGCCCCCTGCCCTGCTTTCTTAAAGGCCAGCCTCTATACCTGGTGAAGTTGGAGGCTGCTGAGGCGAGCGACTACACTGAGAAGGCTGAATTCTAGATCCGTTGCTTCCAATTTGTGAGTCAAGGGAGGGAGGAAGGATGGGTGGGAGGATGGTTGTGAATCCATATGTAGACGAAACATAAATATGTCTTGCATACACATTCTACTTTTTTCCCCAAAGTGTACTGTACTGTTAATATTGTAGTGAACAGAACACAAAGTTTTCCTTTTAAACATAGTCTTGAACTCACAGGAGCCTTTTGTTATTCTGTATTTCTTTTTGTTCATCAGATGCCAAAATTACAATGATTGTCATTTGGAAGTCTGGACTCCTTTTTTTTTTTAACAATGAACATCGATCTTTACATTTGAAAAATGATGTTTTATCTAGGCTGGAGATAGCAGTTTTGAAGCAGTGAGGAAATGCATAAAAGCAAGAGCTATTAGTGGGATTATCCAGTGAATAGCCAATTTCTTCAGTTTTATTTTGCACTGGAAGACTTGAGTTAATATGAGTCCTGAGTTTTCATGTATGATAAAAATAAAAGCTTCCCGATCCTTCCTTTCTAGAAAAGTAACCCCCCCCCCCAAATTTACAACTTAAGTAAAAATTTAAAAAAAGTTAATCCCAGGGACTTTTTTGGGACTTCTAGAGTAGGCAGTTTTTCCATGGTCCCTTCAAACAAAACCTGAGCTCTGATTCCTGTGAAGAAGTGCAGTATCTCCCTCTGTCATGATAATAAATAGTCAAAAGAGTCATCAATTTCTTTATAGACTCCAAAGAAGAAATTGTAAATGATAAAGTAGCATCCATGCTTACACTGAATGAAAATTAATGGCTAAATGCTTATCTTTAGAGTGACTCACTGCTTCAAGCCGACCTAGAGTGGAGGTTTCACAGGCAACGTGTACATTCTCCATCAAATCATTAGAAAGTGAAATGACAACCACTGTCTCCGACATTTATTTTTTATACAAGATACTTAGGAGATATAGAGACCAGGCAGTTGTGAACCTAAAGACATAAGACTGAAAACATCAACAGTGGTGTTCAGCTGCTCAGTTACACCAGCAAAAGCTAAAGATTTAATTTTAATGTAGGCTGAAGACAAGAAAAGGCCACTATGATATAGTGGTGGAATGAATATTTGGCTTGAAGTTATCTGTCCCCGGTTCTGAGTCCCTGCTCTGACATTTAAAACTTGTTGATCCTGAGTGAGTCATTTAAGCTCCCGGAGTCTTAATTTGCCTACATGTGAATAGGAAATAACACGAATCTATGCCCCACAACTTTAGTAAGTAGTGTGATTCATATGACTTAAGTTTTATAAAAGTATTTCAAGCCGGGCATGGTGGCGCACGCTTGTAATCCCCGCGCTTGGGAGGCGGAGACAGGAGGATCCTGCAGGTTCGAAGCCAGCCGTGCTGGCGTAAGAGACCCTGTTTCAAAAATATAAAATAGGACTGGGAGTGTAGCCCGGAGGAAGAAGGGCTTCCAGGAACACCAGTACCACCACCAAAAATAAATAAATAAATAAATAAAATAAAAATAAAAATAAAAATAAAAGTATTTCATAAATATAAAATACCACAACGATATTTGTTATTATCTTTGCATTAAGAATCAATGACCTTTCTCAGTTGCTCTTTTGCTTCCTAGATTATAGATTTACAACCTCTGAATTCTGAGTTAAGAGCATCTCATAACCTTATCAGCAATAAATATTTATTGCATGGTTCAATAGTAATTGTGTGGCTTTAGGTTCCTGGTGATTGTAAATATAGTTCTATAGGTGTTCATAAACACAAGAAGTTGGGAGAAAATAGCCAAAGGATTATCTGGAATACAGTCAAGTCTACTATTAATATGAAAGTATTGATTCTTTGGTAAGGTCAATAGTAAAGTGTTTTGGAAAGTTATAGAAAAAACAAAGATATTTGAACTGAGGAAGTTGTCACTAGAGGGGAAGAACTTCTCAAGCTGTGCATCAACAAGGACCAGCAGAGGCAGAGTGAGAGACACCGGGACTACCAGGTGCCGCAAGTTGGCACATATGTGAATGGAAGTTCCCTTTGCTTCCTGGTGGAACAAGGCATAGACAATTAAAACTCCCATGAAAGGAAGAGGAAAATCATGAAGTCCTTCAGAACTGAGGCTTTCCTACTGTAGCATCTTCTATTACTTCCAGAATGCTCACAGTAGAGATTTCAGACACCATAAGTAATTCCTACTTATTCTGTACCTGCTTTGTACTTCTCCAAGCACAAGGCCTTTTGGGCTCTATATTGGCTAGTACTTGCATTTTGGTTTCTTAAACTCAGACCAAACTCCAAACACTGCTATCTTTTCAGTGCTTGGGCTTCCTGAATTGCAATTGTGAGCATGAAGTTTCAGATCCCAGGGCTCAGTCTAGGTCCTCCAGACCCACAGCAATTTCCTCCAACCACAACCCTCACATGTCCTGCACACCTGGGAAGAGGGTTCATACAGAGATACTTATGGAACTTGATTATGTAGGAGTTTACTTGGAGCACACTAAATATTTAATTCTCAGTTTCCTGACAACAAAAGCAAGAGGAAAACTCCTCTGGTTTTGGAGCATTGTGTGGTCTCTGTACACAAACCCTGTTTGGTTTTGAACTTCTTTTCATCTGTAGCCACCTCATCTATCCCCAGTGTGTCTGATCTAGGGTGTTCATCTGGCTAGGCTTGAGTGTTACCTTTTCTTTCCTGTACTACCTCCAATCTCATTCAATATATCTTTTTCTTTTTATGAAAGATCCTGAAGGTTAAGTGGTTCAGTAGATAAAACTTACAGGAAACTCAATTTTATCTTTGTTTTTCAGGGCTTAGCAGGGCACATAAAAAGAACAGAAGTAATACATCATGGCTTTTTCCACCTATGCTAAGTAGAGTGAAAATAAACAGGCCTGAAGCATGAAAAATGTTTTTATTTTCAGTTAAGAAACAAATTGCCTGTGTATATTTCTTTATTTCCCAGGGTTAGGAGAGTGTTCTAAATTGTGGTGAAACATGGAAGGATATGACTGCTAGGAGAATTAAAGCTCACGGGGTAGAAGGAATTCAGGAAGGTGTGATTGTTATGATTAGATTGAAACTTCAAGAAAATTCAAAGTGTGTATATGCACTGCATTGGCTCAGCCATCTAGAAATGACAAGGCATTGGGAAGCTTTCCTAGAAGTTCCTGAAGAAGGAGTCACTCAGAAGACAGAAGACATCTTCCTAATGAGTCAGAAGAACACTTGCGGGGGAATAAAGCCGTGTGTGAACAGAGCATGTTATGCAGACACATCCTGCAGGGGAACGGATAAACAGGCTCGTGCCCATATGAATTCCTTTGGCTAGAGGAACTGAAAGTTCTAGATTCATGAAGTTAAAAATCTGTCAACAAAGGATTTTAATACATCAGATCCATGCGAACTTCAGCTGTGCAGGTAGAGGATATGTTCTGTTAAAATAAAAGGTTATTCTTGGTTTATGTTACTGGAGAAGTATAGCTGAGTCAGGCCATATTTCTGCTGTCTCAGATCAGGCCAGAATTAAGGTTAAATAGAAAAAAATTTTGTAGTAATATAAACAAGAAGATTCACAGTATCAGTTTTTAAAATGATTACTCTCTCAGATTTACTTTTTGCATTTCTATAGTTTCTTAATCCCACAATAGACTTATTTTTGAAATGTGATAATGTTTTTAATATGCAACATTAATCTTTTGGAATTGAGCTTTGTGGCTTATTAACAGATTTCTTTCCCCAGACAGATGCTACAGAGTGGTATAATCAACTTGATTATGTAGGAGTTTACTTGGAACAGAATGAGTCATTCCCACCAGCGAAACAGTTCCTGCTGCCCCTTTAGCTTCTAACTCTACTGAAATTAAAAAGAAAAAAAATCTGTGCTAATATTTAGGCAGTCATTTAATATTTTATAATGAACACTGACAGCTTTTAAAGGAACGGAATCTAGCATCAGGCACATTTCTGTTTGTTTCGTCATGGATTTGGGCTTTTTTGTGCAGATTTTTCACAGTTCTCTGGTTCTCTGGTTTTTAAATAGATTAATATGACACTACAATATTTCTTGTTAGTGGGGGAAAATTGGCAGTAATAAGTGTCTAGCAAAACTAGGGGTATGTTCCCAAGTAAAGAGCATTTTTAAAGATTTGAGAACTCACAGGCCACTTTCTGTTTAGCTCTACTGGCACCATTTATCTTCCCCTTCTGTCACATCCCTCAGTGACTGGGACATCTCGCATGGACCAAAACCTGAACAGCTCCAGGATTTTTGCTTTTGTTAAATTTAAAGGAACTCCACATACATTATTAGGTGCATTTAAAATTCTTTTGTGCTTTGACTGTGGTCTTTTGAATACATGGCAAAGGGGAATTACTTTGTATGATGCATGGCATGGTCACAATTTATCCAATTACAATATTGCTTTCCCCCACCAGCTCTCTATTCTCTTTTTGAGACACTCAATCAAAATCCAACCTTCACCCAGTCTTCCCAGCTCCTCTTCCCTCCCCTGTACCCTCCATGTAGCCAGATCTGTTCCATTCCTTTGTCTGCAGCTCTCTGCTCTCTTGGCCCTTTTCTCTTCCCCAGGTATGCTACCATAGCACGAGGAAGGCTTTGAAAATGAGCAGCAACTAAGCCATCTCCTGAGACTGGCAGAGAAACTTAAAAAATATGTAAATATTTTTAGCTCTGTCAATAGACCCATTCCAATACACATTTAGAAAGTCTCTGCCTGAGAAGAATTGGTTGCTACCCACTTCTTTTCCATTTCTAACATGTTTTCCTCAACACCTCTTCTGTGTGCTTTGCTGTGTGCAGTTTCTTTGGGGAAAATCATGAGGCCACTCTGAAGACAGTTTCAGGATATTGGTCCTGGCTGTCTTTTCAGAAGGCTAAGCTTGCCTCTGGGTGGTGGGTGGGCACAGATAAAAACTGCATTTGCTGTTCGAAGTATATACCTAAATTTGGAAGGGCACTTCCAAGCCATGTTGGTGAGAACATGCATACTCATTTATCTGGTACTAGGAATTGAAATCAGGAACATTCTACCCCTGAGCTATATCCTCAGTCCTTTCTATTTTCTAAATTTTGAAACAGTTTCACTAAGTTGCTGAGTGTCTTGTTAAATTGCTGAGCTGGCCTTGAACTGAAAGTCCTCCTGTCTCAGGCTCCCAAGTACTGGGATTAAAAGTGCGTGCTACCACGCATGGTGCATATTTATTTTGAGAGAGGAATTGGTGAAAGTGTGAAAAAGGGAGGAATAAATCTAGTGTTACAACTGAGAGGAGGATCTTGCAGACGGAAGAGACGGAAGAGACAATGAAGACAGCCAGGAGGGGATGTGGTCAACAGAATCAACCATGACAGATGAAGGCCTTGATATCTCATAGCACCATAGTTTTTTCTTCCTAAATGTCTTTCCCCGATATTGGTTTTATGGTTGCTATTTGTAAACATGACTTTTCCCTTCTTTTGGGGTCCTTGGGATGGGACCTAGGTTTGCTTTGTCTTGGCTGCAGGTAAATGTGTGTGCCTCAGGCACTCCTCGACTTCTGCAGCCTGCTACCTGGTGCACACCCAGACAAGTACGAGGTTATCTTGAATGTGTTTGAGGAGGGGAGGGAACCCTTTTGAGTGGGCATCAAGTGAAAGACTTAATCAGATCTGGAAATTCTGGTGACAGGTCCAACTCCAGTTTTGTGGTCCTGTCATTTTTTAAGAAGAATGAGTTCATTTACATACAATTAACTGATGATCTCAGTTATCACTTTCATCTCTTTTTACCACAATGAAGGCAAAGCCATATGGTATAAGCTATGCACTATATAATTGATCAATCTGTCAGTAAACAAATAGAAATCAAGAGAGAAAACCGTGTTCATTGAGAAAATATAGAAAATGCAGATAAGCAAAACGTTTTGATAAATTGCTCTTTTATTTAATAACATGACTTTCTTTCCACATCATTCAGTAGATTTTAGGGCGTGTCAGCAAATGCTGTTTGAGAATAAGTTATGTTGAAATAAATCTGTACTGTGAGTCATTTATTCTGTATCACAGTTAGCAAAAGACTGGATTCTTCCTCAGAACCTACAGAACTCAGAAACACACAGCTCGACACCACAGAGCCCAGTATAGAAAAAGCTATTTGGAAGGCAGGATGAAAATATGGCTTAATTTAATAGCATTTTGCTCTATTTTACAAAGGAATTTGGTAATGATTAATAAAGTAATATTTATAAAGTATTTCATAAAAACAGTCAATTAAAACTACGTGTTGTCTTATCCATAGATACCAGGTCATGGTTTTGCCTTTTATTTTTTAAACAAAGAAGAAAAAAATGTCTTCCAAGTTAAAAAACTGTCTAAGGTATTTTCTAGTTCTCAGTTTTGAACTAGTATTCCATTGAAAGACTAAGATATTCTAGAAAGTGATTTAATGTCAGAATTATAATGCCTGAATTATTATTCATAGCATAATTTTTATTAAATACATTTCAATCCTATTATCATTTTTAAACTACTTAGCTCCAATCAAAATGAAAATGCCCATTTTTTCCATCTTTATTCATGCCGCTCACATTTCAGTACCCTAGAAAGAGGCTTTCTCCATTTTCAAATGAAAAATTCTGGGCTGCTCATTATATCTGAAAGATAGGTGGATGTAACTGAGATGAAACGGCTCTATGATGGCAACTCCTCGCTTCCTACAAGATGGTCTCACTTCTGTTTTCACCCAAACTGTCTGTTCTCCTTGCTCTTGTCATTTACTCCCTGGAACTTTTCTGGTGGTTCAGGTGATTGGTCCCCAGAACCTTGAGAACATATATTTTTTTTTCTTTATGCAACATAATTGGGACTTTTTCTCCAATAGTGGTGAGAGGCTGAAAATATAATTGTTCCAAAGCTATTTTCTTTCTGGTAAGTGTAAATGTAAATGCAGTATATCTAATAGTCTTGAAGAAGACTTAACAAACATGTGACATGAAAATATATTTTCTCCTTAAATCATGCTTCCTGCAACTTCATTTTTAAATAATAGGCATTTTAGAAAGAAACATGAAAGACTGACAACTATTTAAATTCTGGGTTATTATTATTTTGGTACTGAGGATTGAACGCAGGGGCATTCTACCTCCAAGCTATACCCCTTGTCCTTTTTATTTATTTTACTTTGAAATAAGGACTCTCTAAGTTGCTGAGGGTCTTGGCTAAGTTTCTGTCACTAGCCTCAAACCAACCTGCAATCCTCCTGTCTCAGCCTCCCACGTATTGGGATTATAGGCATGTGCCATCATACCTAGCTAAAAGGTCTGGGTTATTAAAACACACACACACACACACACACACACACACACACACACACACACACCCCATATATGTTTAAAGGGACTATCTTTTAACAGAGGCTTTATTTTATTTTCTTGCTTGCCATAACAGAGGAGCCAACACCCTATTTTATAGAAGCCATCTGTTGTTTTGGGCTGACCTTAATTTTCTGTATGACAGCTTTTCTTCAAACATTTTAAGTCATGACTAAGTTTCACTTAGCAATAAATGTTTATGTTAGTTTGTGAATAAGAAATCAGATGTTCTAAATCCAAACATGAAATTACACTTCAATAATGTTTAATTTATTTCATATTTTAGCAAACTGATCTGTAATTGTGTTAATGTTTCCAGGATAAACTCCATTTTTTATTTAAAGACCAACAACTTACAGGGCCATATTTATTTTAAATTCTACCTCATTCTGATATTTCATAAAACAATGAAATGTGATTTATTATAAAGGTAAATTATGGATTACTAATAATGAAAAGCTGATTATACATTTTTAAAATATAACTTTAAAAAAGATTTTGCCAGCCGGGCGTAGTGGCGCACGCTTGTAATCCCCACATCCCCACGCTTGGGAGGAGGGAGACACAGGAGGATCGTGTAGGTTCCAAGCCAGCCGTGCTGTCTTAAGAGACCCTAATAAAATAAAAGAGATCCAAATAAAAAAAAAGTATAAAGATAGGTCTGGGAGTGTAGCCCAGAGGTAGAAGGGTTTCCAGGAGCCCCAGTACCAAAAAAAAAAAAAAAAAAAGGAATTTGCCAGAATGGTGGCTCATGTCTGTAATTCTAGTACATAAAAGTGGAGACAGGAGGATCATAGGTTTTAAGCCAGTTTCAGCAACTTAGCAAGGTCCTCCACAACTTAGTGAGACCTTGTTTCAAAATAAAAAATAAAATGGGGCTGGGCTGTAGCTAAGATGCAGAATGCTCCTGATCACATACACATATAAATCAGAATTTATAAAATAGGGCTGGAGTCTAGCTCGGATGTAGAATGCTCCTAGTACCATATACACACATAAATCAGAATTTATGATAGACATATTTGTGTTTCAGTTGGCAAGTTTATTTCATCTTTGACAAAAATCAGTATTTCACAAATTGGTCTGATTATAATTATTACTGGATGCTTTTAAAAATACACATTTTTGCCGGGTGTGGTGGCGCACGCTTGTAATCCCTGTGCTTGGGAGGTGGAGACAGGAGGATCATGTAGGTTCAAAGCTAGCCACACTGGCTTAAGAGACCTTGTCTCTTATACTTTATAAAAAAGTATAAAAATAGGTCTGGGAGCGTAGCCTGGAGGTAGAAGGGCTTCCAGGAACCCCAGTACCACCACCACCAAAATAAATAAATAAATAAATAAATAAATAAATAAATAAATAAAATAAAAATACACGTTTCCAATTCTTTTTTTCTAATATAGTGAATCTGGGGCTCAGGTTTAATAATACCCCCACATGATTCTTAGGGCCTGACAGGGTTAGGAATCACTTGAAGAGACCTGGTTCTCAGTCCTTGGGACATGTTCAATCAGTTATATGGGGGGATTTTCAAATAATGTCAATGCCCAGGCAGGCTTTTCCAAAGACCAATTAATACAGACTCATTGGTACCTGGCCACTGGAATACTAAAGTAAATATTCCTCCTCACTAAACTATTATTTCACATTCCACACTGATGAGTAATGGATTATGTGATTATGCTGGGATCTCTGAAAATGAGAGCTGGAATTCCAGGATAGCAAGTATGCCAGCTTTATGAGGGCAGGAGAAACCTGTCTCATTATCCCAGTTCCCTTACCACAAAGGCTTCACATCTAATATAGAAGTAGAAACACTATGTATTGGGTAAGTAAATTGTTTCTACTGGCTGAAAGTTGAATTCCCTTGAAATTTTGAGTACTTGCTACAAATAAACTTCCACGGCTACAGGTGAAATACAGTCTTATCAGTGGTTAAAATTAATACATGTGATGGTAAGATGAGAGATAGCTGGTGACACCAGGGGAAAACTGGTTCTAAGGTCACTTCGGTGATACAGCTAGGGCTTTCCTCAAGGAGCTCAGCCAATGCCGTGTCTTTGGCCAGCTGCACATGTAGTGATCATCTTGATTTGCATCCATCTCCACTGTTAGGAAATGTATAGGGCAGCAGCCAGACTTTGAAGAGCAGTATAGAGGAATCTCAAAGAGGAATCCCTTACCTCCACCCTCCTCCTGTCCATTCTGCACCTTGTCCTTGTCAAAGCACAGACTTATTGGAGATAATCTTGGCTCAAATCCTGCCCACATTTACTTCCCTTCTGCTTCTCAGACATAGCCAGTGTAAATTTGGCACCCTGAGACTGTCATCTATTGTGTGATCACTGTAGCACCTAGAGTGATGCCAATCACATAGTTGTGTCCAACTAATACTTGGGAATAATAATCATAATGGATAAAAGAGATGACCAGAAATATGACCCCTTAGAGACAGAAAAGAAGAATGTGATATAGAGGACAGGGAAATGGCAGAAGCTTTTAAAGTCATGTCCATTTCTGCCTTTTATAGAAATAGTCAGATGTGAACACTTGGCTAGAACAAGTCCCAGCTGTGGGAAGAGATTGGGAGGCCAACTAGGACAGGCAAAGAAGTAATTAAAGAGTACCTGGAACATCTGGGTACAGTCGAACTAGCAGAGCCAGATGCCTGGCAGGGTAATGCAGTGGGAAGAGATTTGGATGAATATTCACAGCACCCAGGTTTTATTCTCAACTCTGTTTACTTACTGATTGAGTGACCTTGGACAAAGAAACCCCCTGAACCTCACCCTCAATACTTGAAAAATGGGTGTATTTTTACCTGCATTATAGCATTGTTGTACAGAATAAGTGAAATAAAACAGGAAGTACTATTTGTACCACAGAGCCTATTTAACAATTACAGGTGTCACTGTACAACTGCCAGCCCTTGCTTTTGATGAATCACAAAGGACAATTAATTCTCTGTGAGATAGCAGTGAATCAGTCTATGCTGATACCTGGGATTCCAGTAGAATAAATCATCAAGCCATTAAATAGCAGCATTTTAAATGAACCAAGAAGTTGGGAAGAAACTCATATGGCTTTAAGATCAAATGGTGCCCTACTGTTTTTATTATCCCGTATAATTGAGGAACAGCCCCCAAAGACAGGCACTTGTCAATCAGGTGGAATCCCACCCTGATTGAAAGCTATTGATATGAGCTAAGTTGTTCAAAACTTCCAGTATCATCCATTTATTTTTGGCATAATATGTGTGATTATCATTCATTAACTGGTAAAATACCTATATCGTGTTCCCTCTATTACAGAATGATAATGGGATAAGCAATCAGCTCAAGGATTTCATAAAAGATCGATCAATTTACCAGGATTTCATAAGAGATTATTTGAATACACGGAAGACTCTGAAACAATGGTATTCAAGATATTTGCAATCAATTTTCTATGCCTAATAGACTTGGAATAGCTGTGTCATTTACAAAATGCCAAAGTGCAATAGAAAGAGAAGAAATCTTCTAAGTCTGGCAATTGTCCATTGACTCTGGTGACCTGAAAGCAGTATTTCTGCAGGGCAGAAGAGCAGAATCATCTATAGAACTTGTTAAATACACAAACCCATAACCCCTTCACAGATCTTCTGAATGGGATTTCTGAGGTGGAGCTCAGAATGTGAATTTTATCAAAAACTTTGGAGGCTGGGCTTGGTGGCGCATGCTTGTAATACCAGCATTCGGGAGGTGGAGACCGGAGGATCACGGTTCGAGGACAGCCTCTGCTACTTGGCGAGGCCCTTCGCAACTCAGTGAGATCCTGTTTTAAAAAATAAAAAAAGACTAAAAAATAGGACCAAAGGTGTAGCTTGGAGGTAGAATGCCCCTGGGTTCTATCCCCAACACTGCAGAAACAAAACAAAGCAAAACAGAAACAACAACAAAAAAAACTTTTGAGATTCTAATGCTCATTGAAGTTTGAAATCTGCAGAGAATAATGGTATTAGTATGCGTAGACATTCTTATTATTAATATGGCTCAAGTAGTTGGAATAGCAATAAACCCTCAGAAGAGTATAAATATGAAAGTATAGTTACTATGCTAGAAAACTAAAAGACAAAGGAGCAATTTAGAAAAGTTCGGAAGTGAGTTATTCAAAAAAAGGAATGTATTTCAGTGGTGAAAGCAAGAAGGTACATTTGTCAGTGGTGTCTGTCATAATAACCACCCCTTGATCTCTCTGATGGGGACTTTGCAGGCCATGTCCTCAGAGGATCTTCATCCTTTATAGTCTCCTTTCCCCCTCCAGGTACAGAATGCTGTTAGCAGGTTAGTGAACCAAATTGTTATGTTCTCTGAGGCTCAGTAGTTCCCAACTGAGAATTCATGTTAGAATCTCCTGGAACAATTTGAAAAAAATACTAATTTCCAGGAATTTCCTTAATTAGGATGGCTACAGATGTGTTGTAGGCATCGGCAGGTTCAAGGCCAGCACAGTAACTTAGCAAGACTCTATTTCAAAACAAAAATAAAAAAAGGTTGAGGGTATATCTTAGTGTTATAGCACTCCTGGCTTAGATCCCTAGTACTACCCCACCTCCAAACACACACACTTTCAAGTAATTCTAGGTTTGACAAATAGGACTGAGAACCACTGTGTAGGTTGAAGATGGAGTGCAGGAAGGGGGGAGCAGAGAAAAAGATGAACATGCTTTTTTGCTCAGTTATGATGTGTACAAAAATAAAACAGAATTTCTATATAATCTAGAAATTTCTACATAAAACAATGTTAATAACTACACTCAGGCAACAGAACTGACCTCATTGAAATATTCTTACATACCTACGAACCCTTCCTCTTGAAATTTTATTAATCTTGCCAAATTTAATCTTGCATCTTGGATGGTAGTAATCCCTTCAATGAACCTCACTATTTTGAGGTTCCCTTAGACCATCTCCATAGCTCCACTGAGGTTTTCTCCTCCATTATCTGGAATCCCTCTGGTATCTCAATTACTCTCTAGATTGCGCATATTAGAGAAAATATGACCTTTCTTCACGTTCTGTGATTGGTTAATCTCACTTAACATAATGATCCCCAGGTCTTTCCATTTTCTTGCAAATGACATCATTTGTTCTTCTTTATTGCTGAGTAGAATTCCTTTGTGTGTATTTCCCATAATTCTGTATTTCTTTCATATGTTGATGGACACGTAAGTTGGTTCCATAATTTGGCTATTGTGAATTGTACTGCTCTGAACATGATGTGTGAGTATGATGTGTGAGTATGCATATATTACTGTAGTTCTCTGGTTTCAACCCTTTTGGAAAGATACCCAGGAGTGGTATAGCCAGATCATATGTTGGATCCACTCCCAGTTTTCTGAAGAATCTTCACACTGATCTCCATAATGGCTAAATTAATTTGCAATCCCATCAACAGTGTAGAAGAGTTTCAGTTTCCCCACATCCTTGCCAACATTTATTATTTTTTGACTTCTTGGTGGTTGCCATTCTGATTGGGGTTAGATGAAATCTCGGTATAATTTTGATTTGCATTTCCCTGATTGCTAATGATGTTGAACATTTTTTTCATGTATATATTGGCCATTTGTATTTATTATTTTGTGAATATCTATTCAATTCAATTGCCAATTTCTTGAATAGGTATTTTTAGTGTAAAATCTTTTAAGTTCTTTGTATATTCTAGATATTAGTCCTCTATCAGAAAAATAACTGGTAAAGATCTTCTCTGTTAAATAAAGTATGTCATAGCCTCCTATCTTGGCAAATATACCCCTATAATGAGCCAGGTTTACATTTAGAATTCTTTGTTCCTTGGAATTTTGAGCTAGACCATAGTGGTTCCCAGACTCAGCTCTTTTAGTTACTTACTTCTGGCTCCTCCAGCTCTTGGAGGGGCACCATATACATGCAGAAGGGTCACGGGTCCAAGCTCAGTCCATTATTACGTCCTCATTCCTGCTAAACAGTGACATCTGGGAACTCCTGGAAGTGTGTTCATAAGTTTGGCTGGCCCTTGGAAAGGGAGATTCAGGGAGGAGGATTGTGCAGGGACCGGAAGTGGGTTGAAATAATTTGGGTTACAGCCGGGCGTGGTGGCGCATGCTTGTAATCCCAGTGCTTGGGAGGCAGAGACAGGAGGATCGCACAGGTTCGAAGCCAGCCACGCTGGCTTAAGAGACCCTGTTTCCAAATTAAAAAAAAAAAAGTATAAAAATAGGTCTGGAAGTGTATCCCAGAGGTAGAAGGGTTTCCAGGAACCCCAGTACTACCACCACCACCGAAAAAAAAAAGAAAAAAGAAATAATTTGGGTTAGGAAGTTTATGGTCCCATAATCATGGTGCGGGTGGGGATGGGTTCAGGTTCCTGATATACATGTTCCCTTGGCTCTAAGGGGAAGGATACATCTTTGGGGACGGGGAGGCAGAGTGGGACCCATCTTAACAGCAACATCTTACTGGGGACTAAAGGTGATTCTGCTTTTACTTGTATGCTTGTGCTGCTAGGACAACATATATGAGCATCTAATGAGTGCAAGATATAGCAGATATCATGGGCATCAGTGTGGAAAAGGAGAATGAGGAGAAATTGAAATGTCTTTTTTTCTTTTTCTCATTGCACTTGGCTTATCCATTGATAGCCTTGCAGATATCACACCTCTAAATAATTTAGTTTATCCTCATAGACCATGTTTCTTTAAAGGTTTCCATGTCCAGTGCTTGTCATGTGCATGGTAAAAGAAAGGGCAGATGGTCACTTTTCCTAAGAGTCCACTGATGCTTTGGAATGCTACTGACCAGAGCAAGCCCATGTCAGGATGAGGGCAGAACAGGCTGAGTGAGATCGAAACTGTGTGTGATGTGTGGCTCACATTACTTGTGAATAGAAGTTAGGCTTTATACTTGAGATAGAATTCCTAATTGGGGGATTCTTTTGCATCTATTTCACATTATGCTGTAATATATACAAATAAATTAATCTGTGTCAAAATCTAATTTTATTTTTTTCTTTTTTCTTGATGATGAGTAAAGGGAGTTCAGAGACAGTTAAAATGTTTGACTTCTGGGTCCAATAATAAATATGCAAATGCAGGCTAAAGTAGAAATCCAATTTGAAATAATTCAAATGAAATTACATAGAGAAGGCTAGCACAAATGGGTATACTTTCTACCTGCCTGTTTGTATTTGGTGTCTCATGGACAAGCGGACAATCAAAGCTAAAGATTGTAACTCAAATTACATTGGACACACACAGGCACCTTCCAAACAACTTGGGCTTTAGGAGAATATCTCGTAGTAAAGCCCTCTAGGTAAACCTGAACTAGGAAAGGATAATTGAGGAAAAAATAGTAGTGAGTACCCCATGAAGAAATGTACTGTAAAGGTAGGGCAAGGGAGTCTGCAGTGAAAATCCCTGACAAATATGCTATGGGATTTTGAGAGAGAAAAAGCTTGAAGGAAGTAGTCTTTTGGAAACCAAATCTTAGTTCAAATTGGATAGGAGATCTCTGGGACTCTGTGCCTTGATTGCTTAACCTGAATATTTGTATAGAGGGAAAACTTTCTGGATATTTGTTGTTGAATAATTTAGTTTATCCTGCTGATTGAAAAATACCTAAACAAACACCAAATTAACTTTAAATTGTTTTCATATTAAGACCAATGAGAATAATTTTAAGTTTGTTGTGGGTTTCTTTAACTACATTTCAGCTCTTCCCATAAAAATGGGAAGTTCCCATTGACAAATGAATAAGGTAATTTGATTAAAATGACAAACACTTGAATAATCAAGACATTAAAAAAAACTTCATGGGCTTATAAAAAGCCTACTGGTACAGTTCAGTCCTTGGAAATCATTAGCTAATGCACTGATGAACAGATGAATATATAAGTGGGTTAAGGGAATATAAATGCAAACTCATCTAAATTTAATTTACTTTGGATAAAATCCACATATATGTTTGAATATTGCATTTTAATGTTGTGTTTTAGGGGGAAAGCAGGAATTTGAGAGTAAACATAATAAATTAATTATAAGTTTCTAAGAAGTTGTCCCCAGGTATCCTTTACTCTTTAGTCTTGGCTTTGGTAGAACAGCACATTAAAAAAAAATAACATTTTACATCTCTCTCTCTTTCTCACTCTGTTTATTTAACCATTTTTCTTCTAAGTAGATAAAATTACTTCAGAATTGGCTGCATTCCCACTTGCTGAATCTTCTTTACTTGAGCCTTGAGGTGGGAGTGTTTTAAAGGGTAGCTATGAAGGTTTAGGAGCACAAATTTGGGAAGATGAGAACTGACTATGTTTTCTTTTATACTTCACCTCAAAGATTCTTCTTTTCTAGTTATACTTTAACTATCATTTAGCTATACTTAATGTGAAACACAATTATACTTATAATAAAAGATGCATATACCATAAGACCCTAGCATAAAATTAGAAAATCAGTGACTTGTGTGTTACCTTCTCAGTATTAACGCTGAAGCATAGAATGTAGCTATTATTTTCCAATTAAGTGAAGTGTGATTCTAAATCTATGTCAAAATGTGATCAACAAGCCGGGCGTGGTGGTGCATGCACGCTTGTAATTCCCGCGCTTGGGAGGCTGAGACAGGAGGATCACACAGGTTTGAAGCGAGCCTCAGCTACTTAGTGAGGCTCTCAGCAATTTATTGAGACCCTGTTTCTAAATAAAGTATAAATTAGGTCTGGAAGTATAGCCTGGAGGTAGAAAGCCTCTGGGTTCCACCCCCAGTACCACCAAAAAAAAAAAAAAAAAAAAAAAAAAAAAAATTAAGTGACCTAAGAAGTTGTTTGGTGTTTAATTAAATCATTAAGGAGTTGGTAATTATCATGCAATACTTCTCAAATTCACCTAGGGAAGTGCTAGAATAGCTAATGAAAGTAAATATTACCCCTGCTCTCCTGCTTCTGATCCCTATATCATGTAACAAGTCTAGGTACAGAGGCAAAATTGGCATACCTTATGTACAGTTAAATTTTTCTCATTCACTCAAAATTTACATTCTATTTCATAATGTGTATGTGACTATTTTGATGTTAATAATAGTAAATTGCTTTATTTTGATACCTAGTAGTATGTTTCAAATACACCACTTTTACCCTGGTGCTTCTCAGATCTCTAGAATCACCACCACCCTCAATTCCCCTGAGGATACTCATATCACTATTGGACAGTCATTATCTTGGAGGGAGTTCCATCAAGCTCTGATGACTTTGTAAAATGCCCTTCTTAACCTCGGGGTTGGAACTATCCCAAGAAATAATTTTCTGGACATTTGGTGATGTTGGAGACAAAAGAAGCCATTTATCTTCAGGATCATCCTTTTCAACACTTGTCACTGAAGTTCTTCTGATTACATCATTTTTCTGCTCTAGTCTCAAAACTTTACAATTACTCAATACAAGTTTATGATTGCTTCAGGGAGAGGAAACTCTAGAAACTGACCTTGCTTTACTGTCTTAATCATTTTTTTCTCTTCAACAACACTAACAAAATTATTGAGCTTTTTATTTCTAGGGCACACTTCTTTGGAAACAAAGACATATGAAACATGGCTTCTGTTCTTAACCTGTATAATAGAGGAAATAGGTCATACACATGGAAAGAGAAAAACATAGCAATTCATGAATGGCAAAGTATTTCACTTATAATTTAAGTCAACAAAGTCATGCTAAGTGCCTGCTCTTGATCAGGCATTGGGAAAATACATAGGGGAGATAAAAGGAAAACAAGATATTCTTACATATGAACATAATCAGGTATGACAAAGTTAATCTGGTAGTCGATGTAATAGAAGTTGCTGTGTAGGCACAAGGAGTGGCTAGCTCTTTGGGAGAGTTTGTGGAAGTGAAAAGGTTTTCTACATTTATTTTATTTTAGCATTACTTCTTGTATTTTTCCAACTCTCATTCTATTACAGGAATAATTCTCTCACCAATTTCTTGGAGGAGAGGATTTTTATTCTTTCTTTGAATAGACTCAAATCTTTGCCTTCATAGCTCTAAAGACTAGATTGAGAATTGCAATGTTGCTGGTGCAAATACATGGACTTCAAACTCTGTTCTGTACTCACCAGTGCTGCCAGGAGTTCTTTACATATTTTTTGATACCCTTAATAGTAGTTAATACAAACTTTCATTATTTTTATCAACCCTAGCCTCCATTCCTCCTACATCAGATAACTTTTACTTTGGCTTCACAAAGAAAATTTGGGAGCCATTAGCATGCAATACCATGGTTCTTTCTTCTGAATTCTATCATGCTTTTTCCTTAGAAATTTTAAAACCAACTGTTCCTTTTTTACGTGGCTCACTCTTCTCTTGAATATATGCATGGATAACTCACTCATTCTTTTGTGTCTTTGTTAATTTGTATTTTTTCAATAAGTCCTATTTCACTTAAAATCCAATTACAGTCAACTCCCCTTATCCTATAGCAAACACCACTTCCTAATATAGTTTATAATTTGCTTGTGTTTTCCCCATCTATTGTTCTTTTCTAACAAGCAGGTATAAATAAGGTATAGATGTTTGTCTACTTTATTTACTCGTGTAACATAAGAAGACAAGTGTCAGACTTACTGTAAAATCTCAATAAATATCTGTTGAATGAATGTTGCACTCCTGCACATTTTCCTACCTAGTAAAATAAAGGTCTCTTTTCCTGTTAAGAATAATTCTTACCTTTTTCTCTTCTAGGCAAGATTTTCTCTAGATTTTTATAAACCCAGATCTACCAGTTGTTCAGTTTAGTCCTCTAACAGTACTCCATCAGTACATATGTATTTTTCAGTTTCTCATTAAAAAGTCATTTTATCTATTCTAGATATTCTTCTTGTCACCCTACAATTAAAATTCTTGAACAGAGTGTTGAGTTAGTGTATGTGTTGCTTCACCTCCCACTAATGCCTTGACTAGTTTTGACCTGACTTTACCATCTGATGGTCACAATAAGTTATGCCCATGGAAGTCACCGCTGGCCTTCTGTTAAACCAGGTTCTTCTCCTCAGGGGTGTCACGTCACTAATAAGTCCCTCTACCATGTACTCTGTCTTACGTACTTGACTTCTTTTTGCCCACACATTCACTTGTTATTTATGCTGTGTGTGTGTGTGTGTGTGTGTGTGTGTGTGTGTGTGTGTGTGTATGTGTGTTCATGTAGTACTGGGAATTGAGCCCAGGGGCATTCTATTTTTAAGATATACCCCCAACCTTTAATTTTTGTTTAATTTTTAAACAGAGTTTCAGTGGATTGTTGAAAGTCTGAGTTGCTGAGGCTGGCCTTGAACCTGTGATCCTCTTGTCTCAGCCTCCTGAGTACTGGGATTACAGGTATATGCATCACCGTGCCTGGTTCATAAATATTTTTTGAATATTAATGTATATAGACACTATAAAGGTATTGAGGATTTACTGACATATGAACACAAAGGTTATTATACATGCAGTTTATAGCTTTATTGAAGAAGCATAAATAAAGAAGTCAAAAAACAACTGTAAAATTGGGGTTTTGAACATTGTCTTGAAGCAGACTCAGACATTGCTGTAAGAATGTTTAGTAAAGAGAGCTCTGTCACAAGACCTGAGAAAGGCCTTGCTGAGAATGGGCTGTGGGGAGGATGAGTGAAGCAGAGCAGGAACAATGAGCACAAGATAGGAAGAAATAGGATGTTTAGAAGTCTTGGGACAATGTTGTGTTAAAAATTAGAGCAAGCTGGTGTGGCAGGGCCCAAGGAAGTAAAACAGTGATGGCCAGTGAGGCTGGTGAATTAGCCAGGAGCACATGGCACGGTGATTTTAGGTTAAGTATTTGGATCTTCAGCACTGAGAATAGATGGATGTCTTTTTGATGGAGGCTGTGTCTTCCTGTCTTTACTCAGAGTCATAGGACAGGAATCGTCATAGAAGATCACTAAATGCTTAAGAAGAGAAGGAAGAAAGGGGCAGGAACTAGTCTCAAAGATTAAACATGATTGGCCACAATGAAGAACTGTGGGGGGCATCTGTTTGTCTACCATTCAATCCAGCAATACCACTTCTGGGTATCTACCCCAAAGAAAGAAAACCAAACTACCAAACAAATGCATGTGTATCTATGTTCATAGCTGCGCAATTCACCATAGCCAAACTATGGAACCAGCCAAGATGTCCATCAACAGATGAATGGATTATAAAACTGTGAGATATGTACACAATGGAATTTTACTCAGCAATAAAAAAATGCAATTGTGGTATTTTCAGGGAAATCGATGGATCTTGAGGACATTATGCTAAGCGAGATTAGTCAGTCGTAAAATGTAAGGAATCAGATGTTTTCCCTAATATGTGAAAGCTAGGGGAAAGGGGTCATAGGAGGAACTCCAGGTGAAAAAAGAGATCCTATAGAGGAGCAAATAAGGCAATCTAACTATGGGGATGGGAGGGGGGGAGAGGGAAACTCAATAAAGCACATGATGTATTTATTCATGTTGAAGTCAACCACTAAACCAAGCACAGGAGTGAGGTGGGGAGTGGGTGGGGGCTGGCTGGGTGATGTGTGCATTTATGTCTACACAAGTTTTTTACCCCATTATGATGTATAAATACAATGCACTAATAAAACTTAAAAAAACACAGCGAAAATCTTACAAAAGAAAAGAAATCAGAAATATGAAATAAACAAAGCACACATGTTTTTCTTTGGATATAGGACAAAGAGTTTCAATGTAATTAAATGGGGTCAGGAAGGGGAAAGGAAGGTATTAGAGAGGATGGGAGGAAATGGATATGGAGAGGGGGCTGCTGGCAGAGACATTACAAGAGTTCAAAGAGGCAAGAACACTGAAGACTAGGGTGGTCAGGAAAATCATTTCAGAATTGTAGCATTTTGCCAGGCTACAAAATCCCAGTACTTGGGAAGCTGAAAAAGGAGACTATAGGTTTGAGACCAGCCTTAGCTGCTTTGTAAGACCCTCAGAAACTTAGGAAGATTCTTTTATAAATTAAGACATAAAAAGGGCTGGGGTATATCCCAGAAGTAGAACACCCCTGTGTTCAATCCTAAGTGCAAAAGACAGACAGAAGCCGGGTGTGGTGGCGCACGCTTGTAATCCCCGCGCTTAGGAGGCTGAGACAGGAGGATCACACGGGTTCGAAGCCAGCCTCAGCTAATTAGTGAGGCTCTCAGGAACTTAGTGAGACCCTGTTTCCAAATAAAATATAAAGTGGTCTGGGAGTATAGCCCGGAGGTAGAAAGCCTCTGGGTTCCACCCCCAGTACCACCAAAAGACAGACAGACAGACAGACAGACAGACAGACAGACAGAAGGAAGGAAAGAAAGAAAGAAAGAAAGAAAGAAAGAAAGAAAGAAAGAAAGAAAGAAAGAAAGAAAGAAAGAATTGTAACATTTTGTAGGTTGGAAGAGGATCTATTTTTTGTTTGAAAGGACAGATTTTAGACAAGTAGAGAGATATGGGAAAGCATTCTCAACATGGGAAATAAAATGAATTATGACTTGGAGGCCAGGATATACTGGAAATCTTCCTTTTCTAGTAAAAGCTGTGTCCCTTTTTAACCTTTCTACATGGTTCATAATTCTTCCTTGCTCTGCTCCATTTCCTATAATGAATTGTGTGGAAAAAAGTATTTACCCCAAATTTGCCTAACTCTTAAAAAAACTAAAGAGATCATTTTACTTGTGCTAGATATTTTCTTAGACTGAAAGTGATTTAGGGAAAGGGCCCTTTTGTTAAGTGTGGACTAGTGAATGCATTTTGGGCAGCATGGTATTTTGTTTATTAAGCTCACTGTCAGCCTCTTTTATTGCCAGCTGAAGTACAGTAATATGATTTTGTTCCAAATTTTGCACTTTGCCAAAGGTCTGTTTCTCAGCTGCATTTGGGGAACAGCTGTCAGCCCCAAGCAATCTGATTGCTTTTCATGAATGATAAATCACTTCCCTGTACACCGATTTGTTTAGGTACAATAGGAGAAGACATCTTTCCGCCTAGTGTGTGAACAGAGGAAATGGCGGGATGGCTATGGTGGGGGACAAGTAAGAAAGGGCTAGTGGGTGTTTCCTCAGTACTTTAATGTTCAGTTAATGTTAATTTCATTCAAGTGAACACTGGAGAGAAATTCTCTTTATTAGTTGTTCTGAAGGCAGTAGGAGAAAGCCGAGTCTTTTCCCTACTTGGAGGCGTTACCTCTTTGCTGCTGGATCTTCTGATAGAAAAGACAAAGAAAAGATTCTCCTGGATCACACATTCTTCTACTTAAAAAATTATGCAAACTGTAAGGGCTAAAAGGGTGTAAGAATTTACAGAGAGAAACCTTAAGTTTCACTGAAGTATCCAATTAGTGAGACTCAGCAGTCCATGAAAATATTTATCATATTCCCAGCTCAGCTGAGACCTTACTTGCTCCAATTTTCCTTGCATAGAATCACAGAAATCTACATTTGCTGCTTCTCATTCCAAGCCAAAAAAGGGGAGGGGGCAAAGAAGAAGGGGGACATATTATATATAAAATATTACGTTTGTTTGAATTTTAGTTTTGGAAAAATAATTAAGGTGGGAAGAGAGAGACTCAGTCTTCTTCTGCCTTGATGTTTGCTGGTGACAATGTTGACCCTGGCTCTGGTGACATAGTGTTAACTCCTGTGTGCAAGAGACCCTGACAATCTGTCTGTGTAGGTCTTTTCATTGAATGTAAGACAGGTAATTTATAAATTACACATTTTCCCTAAGAACTACGGCAAGTGGCCTACAAAGGCATAATAGTATGTTTTTGGCCCGTAATTTGTAAAAGTGTCTCCCTTCTCTGTAAGCAGGAATGGCCTTGCCATATACCCGGTGCCCTCAATTTCAGTGTGTCCCCAGCCTCTGTAAGGGCTGCTTGGGAGCTGCTGCGCCCGCCAAGCTGACTTGGTATGATCAGACAATGCTGAAAACCTACTGGCATCGTTCCTCGGCTCCATGTCAGCAGGCCAGGCACTTACTGCAGGATGCTCTTTTATTTTAATAAGTAATTTATTTAATGAGCCGACAATGGCAAAATGTCAAATGCAGAGACTTCAAGGATGAACAACACAATTATAAGGAGCAGAAAGTCTACCAGGCTTGTGATACTGCAAGTCTTTAGAAAGGACTTTTTTTGAGCTGATTTCAAAAATCAGTTGGAAACTCATTTGAAAAAGGATCCTTTCTATTAGTCGTGGGAAAAATAATGCTGTCCATATTAATTTTTAGAGTTTGCAATATGGAATGGCAGATGCTAGGCGTAGAGAGTATGGGGTAATATGGTGAGTGGTCATGCTTTATAAGAAGATGAGAGGTGGGAGCCCTATAGTTGGCCCAATGAAACGTGCTTTGGCTTACCAAGTCACCCATCTAGAGCAGCATCTGACTCCAGCAGTCAGTGTGGGGAAGTTCTAGAGTTTGATTCTGGGATGTCCCTCAAAGGCCCACCTGTTGATGACTTGGCCCCAAGATGGAACCAAATGGAAGAAAATTAGGTCATTTTGTGTGTGTGTGTGTGTGTGTGTATGTGTGTGTGTGTGTGTGTGTGTGTGTGTGTGTGTGTTACTGGGGATAGAACCCAGGGGCATTCTACCTCTGAGCTATACCCCAAACCTATTTTTAAATCTTTATTTTGAAACAGGGTCTCACTAAGTTGCAGAGGGCCTCACTAAGTAGCTGAGGCCATCTGAGAACTCATGATCCTCCTGTTTAAGCCTCCCAGGTAATTACAAGCGTGCATCACCATGCCTGGCTTAGGTAATGTGTTCTATAAGGAGTACAGAGACCTTGGCCCCTTCCTGTGTCTGTCTCTTTGCTTCCCTGCCCACCATGAAATGAACAGGTATTCTCCATCACATGTTCATGGCATGATATACTGTGTAGCCTCAGGCCCAAAGCCACAGAGACAAGTGACTGTGGACTGAAACTTCTGAAACCATGAGCCAAAATAAAATGTTTTTCTTATTAAGTTGATTATCTCAGGTATTTTGTTACAGTGCTGGAAAGTTGACTAGCACAGAACACCTTAAAGAAAAGCCCTTCATTAGGTAGTGATGACTTCAGTTAGTGTCCTCAGATCAATCACTTTAGACTCTGATATTATCTCATGTTAAAAAGGGGCTGAACTTGAAGTCCTCTGGGAAAAGATTTTCCTAATGTCATATCCTCTCCAGTGTTAAGTTGTAGGTCATCAACTTATAGCAATGAAAAAAATACAGCAAAAACAAAACAAACAGAAAACACACCCCAACTCCTGTTATCATAAAGCTAACTTTCTATTGGTTTATTGACAAATAGCATTGGGTAGTACTAAGTAAATCATGAAGCAGTTGTTCCTTCTGAGAACCTGTGCCAATATTTCCTTTCTTTCTTCCTTTCTTCCTCTCTTCCTTCCTTCTTTCCCTCCTCCCAGTGGGGAAAAATGTCTTCTAAACTGTGTGATGTCTGATAACTTTATTTGGCAGATTCTTTACCCATCCCAATTAATTTCTTTTTCTTATGTTAGAATTTAAACTAATATTGGTTAATTCTTTCCTTCTGGCTCTGCAGGACTTTGCAATATTCCCATAATTCTTTCTAGGCCCCAATGCAGCGAGGAAAACCCATTTCTGCAATATTCCTGTTTCAGCCTCCCAAGTACTGGATTACAAGCATGCACTATCACAACTGGCTTGTTGGCTATAGATTCTGATTAATTACTTTTTACAAACATTATGTGTAGTAGCCATGTTCTCTATTTTTCTTAAGATGATTTTCAAAATTTATAGTATTATTTCTATGACTTTTTGACACCCATTACTTATTTTCTAGAATAGTCTAGAAACTTCTCTAGCTAGAGTCACATATTCACATTTTAGAAAAAATTTTGTCAACTTGTTAGACAAGTGAAGTATCTATTGTTTTATTTTACAGTTGATAGCATCTTTGTGAGGTTAAATGTTTCTTAGGTTTATTGGCCATTTAAAAAATGTCTTGACACTTCATTATTTTTCTATTGACATGTGACCCACTGAATAGGAGTCTCCCAAAGATATCCATAAACTTAGTCCCAAGACATATAATATATTACATGAGTGGAAAAATGTTTTTCTCAGATGTGATCTAATTAAGAACCTTGAAATGGGAAATTATTCCAGATTATCAAGGTAGGATCATATCAAGAAGGAGACTGAGGGGGGGGAAGAAGAAGATGTGAAGACAGAAGCAGAGGTCAGAGGAGGAAGACTTGAAGGTGCTGTATTGCCAGCTTTGAAGATGGAGGAAAGGACCACAGGCAAGAAATTCAGGTGACCTCTAGAAACTGGGAAAGAAAAGGAAAGGAAAGGAAAAAATAAAAAAGAAAGAAAATGGAAGGGAAAGGAAGGGGTTTCCTTTAGAGCAGAACACACTAGCCCTATGGACATCTTGATTTTAGCTCAGTGGACTTTTGATTTTTAGAAATGTAAGAAAGTAAACGTGTATATTGTATACCATCAAACTTGTGGTCATTTGTTTCAGTGGTAATAGGAAACCAATAATGTGTTCTTATTGTTTTTATTGACATGTAAATAACCTTTTATACTAAAAAGTTATTCACTTGTCATATATGTTGCAAATATTTCTCCAAGGTTTTAATTTTCTTGCTTTTAAATATTTTATGGTGTTTTCTGACACAGAGTTTTGTTGTTAACTTTAAAAATATTATTGATGTTACATTAGATAAATGTTATTTCAGTGATAACAAATTTTTTAAAAATTATACAGTCAAATCTATGTATCTTTTCCTTGGTGATGTATTCTATTGCTTTTAAATCAGTTTTATATTCACCAATGTTACTTCCAGCATTTTTATGGTATGTGATTTTTCATCTATCATTCTTCATTAAGTTTTTATATATTTTAGTCCTATTTTAGGGCTATCTAGTCTACCCCATTAATCTGTCAAATCCTGTGCTATTACCACATCATCTGAATTATTATAGTTTCATAGGAGTTTTTATGTCCAGTAGGCCAAATCCTCATTCATTACTTTTCCTCAGCAGTTTTCTAAAGCTGGTGTCAACATTTTAGTTTCCCAGGAGATTCTTAGACTCATTTAGACAAGTTGAAGAATTTCACTGACATTTAAATTTTAAATTTGCAATTAATCTACATTTTATTTTGGAAAGAATGTCTCTTGTTAATATCAAATGTTATTAGGAGAAAACATGATATATATTTATATTTGCAAAAATGTACAAACATGCCGGGCGTGGTGGTGCACACTTGTAATCCCAGCATTTGGGAGGCTGAGACTGGAGGATCATGGTGCGCGGACAGCCTCAGCTACTTAGTGAGGTCCTCTGCAACTCTGTGAGACCCGGTTTCAAAATAAAGAATAAAAAATAGGACAGGGGGTGTAGCTCGGAGGTTGAATCCCCCTGGGTTCCACCCCCAGGCCCGCAAAATGTAAAAACATGTATTTCTATAAAATTTTGTTGGTAAAATTTCATAGGTGATTTAGCAAGATTGACTCTAGGCATTCTAGAAGTTTTCTCGCTGTTGGGATTAGAATGTATTTCCATGGTATAATGGTATAACATGCAATTAATGGTGATTCTAATTCCTACATTCCCAAAGTTTGTTTCTTGATTTGATTTTAAATTTAAAGGTATCAGCTAGACCTTTCATAACTATGTTGAATGTTAATAGTAATATGATGTGTTTTTTGTGCTTTTATAGGTGCATTATCTTATACTTTAGATATAATTTCTAAAGTATGGCACATTCCGAAGGATATTGTCTATTGGTTTAAAATAGGCCTTATATTGTATATTATAGAAGTATTTGTTTCCTAGTTTAAGGTATAGATTAATTTGAGCTTTCATTGTTCCACTGTACCTACTAAAGTAATATATAAATTGTTTTCTGAAAAATAAACCCAGTTTGTGTTCTGAGATAAACTCTACTTTGATTACTGAATATTCTTTACAAATAAACTATAGAATTTTATTGATAGATTTTTTTTGTTTTTAGGATTGTTGAATCTACAGTTTAAGTAATTTTCTCTCTACATTCAGTTTTGGTGTGAGGCATTGTTTAGCTTCTTAAAATACATTTTGTGTTTTACAGTTTTTTTTCCTGTTTCTTAAAGCTTATATCGCATGGGGATTTGAAATAACTTACCTATAAAACTAGCTGCTTGGAATACTTTTTCGGAGTTAGCTTTTAAGTTATTTCATTTAGCTTATTTCTTCTAAGTAGATTTCCTCTTGTTTGGTCATTTTCTGTAATTTGTATTTTTTTACAATTTTTAAATTAATATCCCAATAAATCCATTTTCTAAAGAAAAAGTTGAGGGGCTATGATTTCAATTTCCCTAAAATGTTATATAGTCACTACTATTATAGAGATACAAAAAATAAGTTAATTCATTATTTTCGATGAATACCTTAGGACTAAATTCTGGAACTGGTTGAAAAGGGCTCATAAAGAGTTAAACATAATATTTTAAAATAATTATTAAAGTTTTCTTCTCTGTTTTGTATTCTCTATATTTACTTATATATGGTTTAAGATCAAAGAACCAGCTCTTGAATTTAATTTATAATTTATTTTTAATTAATTAACTAATTAATTAATTAATTATTTGTGGTACTGGGGGTGGAACCCAGGGTGTCTGGGCTACACTCCCAAACCAATTTTATACTTGATTTAGAAACAGGGTCTCACTAAGTTGCTGAGAGCCTCACTAAGTAGCTGAAGCTGGCTTCGAACCTATGCGATCCTCCTGTTTCAGCCTTCCAAGCACTGGGATCACAAGCATGTGCCACCATGTCCAGCGCTATTTATAATTTAAATATGATTTTGTCTAGTAATTTGATTATATTTGGTATGTATGTATGTATGTATGTATGTATGTATGTATCAATCATCTATCTATCCTGGATCTGGTCATTGAACTCAGGGGCATTCTACCTCTGAGCTATATCCCATCCCCTATTGTATTTTTTATTTGGAAACAGGGTCTTGCTAATTTGATGCAAGCCCCACTGAGTTGCTAAGGTTGCCTTCAAACTTGTGTTTCTCCTGTCTCAGCCTCCCATTTACCATCACATCTGGCATTATTTTGATTATTATTTCCTTTCTTTATATTTTGTTAGGTTTCTTTTGTTGAACTCCTCCTGATGGCTTGATTTGCATATTGGACTTAACTCCTTTTAAAGGAAATAACAGGAGTACTCTTAGTATAGTAGAATGGTGATGGTGGGATACATAGTGATATAGACTTGGAAGGTATGTAGACAGGGTCAGGGAGGGCTGTGAATGCAAAACAACAATTATTGGGTGTTAGCTCTTCCAGAGAGAGAAATTACATGAATTACTATACTCTGGGGGCAATTTACCCTTCAGGGTTAATGCATGCTGATTAACTCAATCTTTATAAAGTATTTGTGGGAGAGGTATGAATAGAGTACCACATTACTTGCTATCCAGAACATTCAAGAGGAGCTGAAATATTTTGCGCATTTGGCTTCTAAAGTCAACTGAGTCTGTAGTAGCCATCCAAAGAAGAGAGACCACAGGCTCTTTGGTAAAGAGAATATCTTTTGAAAAGACAGAATTCAAGCTGGGTCTGAAAGAAGAAAAAAGTGAAGAGTTCAGCATAGCACGATAGGTTTGGCAGTTATGTATGTAGCCCAACAGAAAAGAAGGTGCATGTTGTGGAAAAAAGGTGATTCTAGCAGGTGAGAGATGGGAAATTAGAAAGAATAGGGGAAAGTTAAAGAAAGTGTTTAGTTTTGATTCATATGTATTTAAAATCAGATGATCATAAAGTAGTCTATGTGAGATGAAATAGAGTGTGTTAAATTTTGGACCTCTTGAGTTTCAGGTGGGAGCCGAACATTCTCTTGGAAGGTGCATGGAGTTGGTTAGGAATATCAACATAGTGTGCAGACCAGGAGGGGATGAAGAGGAAAGTTTGACTGGACCCCATGGGCTTAGATGAATTTTTTGAAAGAATAAATGCCAATGAAGATGGCGAATAGATGGGTCTTGTGGAGCTAAAACACCGTTTGGGAGATCACTAAAGACTGAATTTAATGTGTGGAAACTGTGATGAGGTTGGGAGGTATTTTATGGGCATTGAAGCCAGTAACTATAAAATACAGTGTTGAATTAGTTGTGCAGCAACAAAAGGAGATAAATAGGCTGCTTGAAAGAAGGCAAATGATTAAGTGAACAATGACAAAATTGGTAATAATGATAGATAATAATGCTAGGAAAGTTTTTATATAGTGTAAGCATTAGCTTATGTTTGAAGGTATGCAAGGAAAGGTAAAAAGAAGCTCTACAGAGAAAGAGGTTAAAGTATAGGGGTAGATTTTAGACTTTCTCTGAAAGGTCTTCCTTACACTGAACCTAATACAGTAATCAAATGGAACAAAAATATGTTGCCTTGGTAGAAGTTAGAATGAAACTTGATGTCATCTAGTCTCAGAATGGTAAATCCAGGGTGATGATAACATCTTATTCAATAGAAGTAATTATAAAGTGTCCAAGAGCAAAGGAACTGACTACTGAATATAAGTATGAGGTAAGATGAGGTTAAGAAATTGCAGGATGGTTAAAATCCAGGGTTAATCTCTTCCAAAGAATAACTAGGTAGTTTTATCAATATTGCTGACTGTTTGGCCCTTCAATAAGTGGAATGTATGTGTCTTTGAAGTTTTTAAATCAAAGTGACTTTGATATAAGGTTCTTTGGAATAATTGAAAAGTGGTCTTTTTCATTTTTCTTTTCTCTTGAGTTGTTACTTGGAATTTGCATACTTCTCCAGTGTAATAAAATTTAATCTAAAGTTCAAGGTAGCCATTTATATTTTATTAAGCCCTTAAGTTTAAGACAATATTACTTGGGGTGGTGATTTATATATGGCTGAAAACTTTATAGGGGAAAAATTGGTTATATAGGCTTTTTTGTTTTGTTTTGTTTTGTTTTAATGAGGGTGAGGTTGGAAAGCCCTGGGAGAAACAAAGAAGAAAGCCATTTTTGTTTTTGATGAGAGAAAAGAATAAAAATGTAGATGTCAAAGTATGATTTAAAAAACCTTGTCCTTGCGTATGCTGAGGAGGAGGGTATGAAATGAGGAGCCAGAGGATGGAGGATTGAAGTTAGAAATAAGGAGAGGGTGTGTGGAAATGAGGTTACCCAGCAGGAGACCAGTGCAAAGATCAAAGTGTGTGTGATGCCTAGATGAAAATGAAGAAGGGCTGGCAAAAAAAAAAAAGAAAAGAAAAGAAAAAGAGAGAGAGGGGAGAGAGAGGAGAGAGAGAGAGAGAGAGAGAGAGAGAGAGAGAGAGAGAGAGAGAGAGAGAGAGAGAGAGATGAGTCGAGTCCGAGGGGGAGTCTATAGAAGCCTCCTGCACTAGTCCAGGAATGTTCTTTGGTGCAGAATAGCCTCTGAGGGCCAAGGTCTTTATAGACCTTGAATCTTCAGGGTTGAAGACTCACCATGCTGAATCCAGTCTCTGCAAAGCACAGTCTAGTTTTATCGTTGACATAGAAACATTCTTTCTTTAAATAAAAATGTAGTTTCTCTTGACCTCAGCACAATATCTTTTTGTCTAAAAAGCTTTCTCATTATTTTGTTCTTTAATTTGGAAATCGTTTTTGTAGAATAGAATGATGTCACTGGGCGTGTCCAAGTTCAGACTTACTCCTCCTCACTGTGGGAAGTTTTTTAGGTAAGAGCAGGGGAAAACTTGGACATGTTCACTGTTCTGACTTGGGGATGTTCTCAAGAGAACTAAGGTTTTGAGGTTTCCTACCAGTGTAGTTCCTAAGGCTCTTGTGTCGGAAGAGAAAGATGTGTTCTCTATCAAGCGTGTTAAGTTGTTCTCCCGTGGGTATAATGTATCCATTAACTTGTCTGTGAAAAATAGCTAAGCTTGCTATAGGTGAATGAGATATTTTGGAAAAACTAAAGAACAACTGGGGAGTAAGTATGTCAGTGAAATGATTAGGGGTGTGGATTCTAGAGCCAGAACAACTGGATCTACATCCCAGAGCTCCACCCAGAGTGTGACAGGTGATGCTGGCCAAGGCCAAAGCTTGCTGTGCCTCACTTCCCTACCCCAAACATGGAGATGATGGTAACATCTGCTTCATAAAGCAGTGGATAATGCCATCACAACCATCACCACAATAATAGTACTTATATATTGCTTAATATACTTGTTGACTTGATTAAATGAATTGGCATATACAAAGAAGGACTTAGCTGTCTGGCACATATGGGGCATTTTGTAATTTAATTGTTGTTATTATTAAGTAATAAATTCAAAAGTGTCAGAGACTGGTTCTGTATGTTATGTTTTCTGTAACATGTGAGTTGCCAAAGTTGTCTGATAGAGTATGCCCCTTCCGTGGTATTTCTCATATTTTTATTAAAACAAAATTAAACTTTTTTGTTTGAAAATGACAATACGTTTTTTTGCTCGATATTTGGATATTGTATTACATACTTTTGTTCTCATGACAAGATACAATTGAAGAGCTTTGATACTCACTCCTTTGATACAGCTCAGCTGATTCAGTTCAGTGTGTCACTATTGTCCCTGACCATCAAGGCGGCTCTGCAAGTTTTTTTTTAAATGACATTTAAATGAGTCACTTGGCAATCAAGAAATAAATAAAGTGGCTAAAATCAATGAAAAAAGAATCTGGGGCAAGGAATGCTATTCATCTTGCCTATCATGACTAGGAGCCTAGGTTCAATCTCTAGTACCACAAATTAAAAAAAAAAACTGAAGAGAACTTTTTATTGTTCTTAGTCTTCCATAAAATTTGTAAGTAGTGTCATCTGTTTAAAAAGGACCTTACATTTAGGGTGCCTTTTAAATTCTTCTAATTACTACTACTACTACTTTTAATATTACTATTATTATTTTGGTACTGCGGATTAATCCCTGAGGCATTCTACCTCTGAGTTGCACCCCAGCCCTATTTTATTTATTATTTTGAAATAGGGTGTTACTAGGTTGCTAAGAGTCTCACTAAGTTGATGACTCTGGTCTGGAATCTGTGATCCTCCTGTCTCAGCTTCCCAAGTACTGGGATCATAGGCGTGCACCATTCTGCCTATATCCTTTTTCATTTATGATAGGGTTTTGTTTCCATAGGTTAAAAATTACAGATACAACCGGGCATGATGGTGCATGCTTGTAATCCCCGCGCTTGGGAGGAGGAGACAGAAGGATCGTACAGGTTTGAAGCCAGCCTCGCTGGCTTAAGAGACCCTGTTTCCAAATAAAAAAGTATAAAATAGGTCTGGGAGTGTAGCCTGGAGGCAGAAGAGTTTCCAGAAACCCTAGTACCACAAAAAAAAAATTACAGCTACATTATTCACTCATCCAGTTTATTTGTCATAAAGACTGTCTGAATGTATAGTTTGTGTAGGGCAAGTCACTGTCCTAGATGAGAGGAATACAATGATAACTAATGTACATGAATGAGGAACTAATTGTTTTGAGGTGGGGATAGGATGCTGTATGGTTAACTAAAATATATGACAGGATTTACTAAATGATATGTCATATCTTTGGCCACAGGTCCAAAGCAAACAGGCCAACTGATCATAGACTAAAGCCTTCAAAACTACAAGTCAAAATAACCCTTTTTCCATTGTAATAAAATTATCTCAGGTCCTTGTCACAGTGGCACAAAGCTGATGAACTCACCATCTAAAGATGAGCAATCCTTGATCAATTTGTGTATGTGTGTGTGGCAATGTAAGTTTTCAAATTCTTTTAGAGAAACAAATCGGAAGGTCCCTAATTTTAAAGATGACAATTGATTTAAAACATTAGTACACTATAAGGGCCAAAGCAAGCTGTATTTGCATGCTGATTTCAACTCGGAGGCCACCACTTTGCAAGTTCTGAAGTGAAGTCTTCTTTAGCAACCTACAGGAAGGCTCTGCTTTGGTTAATCTGTGATGAAGTCAGAAGCAAAACATGATATCTTGAAAATGAGGCAGAAAATCCAGAGGTAGTCAAGGAACAGGCTGAACAGGAGGAGGCAGAAGAGTTAAAGAAGGGTATTCACTAAGGTAGATAGTGTGGCCAGCATACAGAAGGATGGGAAATAGAAAGAACATCCTGCATTCTGTCAGCTGGATCCCAAGAGGGTTTGCCAGTAATTTTACAGTAAAACTATTTTCTTTCTGGAAACAGATTGTACTTGCATGTTTTCCTAAACACTATAGGTAAGTCTAAGGGGTTATATAATCTTGAATTGATTTAGTTCCATCGAATCTGTTACTCTTGGTGGAGTTTAAGATATAAGCTTACCTGAGAGTGGTGGCATATGCTTGTAATTCCAGTACTTGAGAAGCTTGAGACAGAAGGATTGCAGGTTCAAGGCCAGTTTTAGGAACTTAAGAAGACCTAATTTCAAAATAAAAAGTAAAAAGGACGAGTAGTATAGCTAGGAAGTAGAATGCCCAATGCTCAATCCTCTGTACAATATGTGTGTAAATATATATTGATAAATAATATACATATTATATCTTTATATATAATATACATATTATACATATACATTTTTTAAAAAGAATTCTTTCCTACTTAACATCTCTTCTTCAGTTAAACGTGACTTCTCATGGGCGTATTGGGCCACACTAGTGGACATGCTGATTCTTCATGGCTTTCCTGCAAGTTGAGTTGTAATTATAAATAATATTTAGAAATCAATACTATCAGGATAATGTTTAGGAATTTGATAACAATGAATTAACTTTAGTTTTCATATACTTATTCCCTATTTATAAATACTGAGTAAGCTTTAGATAGGTTAGCACGATGGCTTTATACCTTGTAGATATATGTTTCTTAACTACAAAACAAAACAATATTGAAGTGAAAAGTAGCAAAGCAAAGTTAGACAACTACATTGTCTAAATTAGTTCTAAAACCTCTTTGATTTCCCACTACCCACATCATACTGGATTGAGAATAATTTTTTTCCCTCAAAACTTAATTGATGGCTATTTAGTCATTGCACAGGCATGGCTTTTGTGTTATGAAGCCCCAAAATACATCTACCCAGAGAAGAAGATGCTAATAATTCACAAACCTAGAATTTACCCAAGCCATTTAATTAGCAAGTACTTAATGAGAACTCTTTTTTCTCTATAATTGTGACTGCTTGTGGCTCAGTGTCTACCATGGATACAGCATTGCCATTTGGATCAAGAATCATCAGAGAAAGACATAGCCAAGAAAATCTGCAGTTGCAGAATACGGAGAAAGCACATTAAGTTTTCCCACATGACGTTACTGGCTAAAAGAAAACTTCTGGTTAGAGAAGCTATTAAAAGAATCTTAGAGAGTATTGGAAACTATATGTTACCATGGCATGGAAAACAATGATGTATAGATTTCAACAAAAAGAGGCAACACATCAGGTACCACTTTGCCAAAGTCCCATTCTAAAGCATTTGCTGTGTACCCTGAAATATTTCCTGTCTCTGCATCAGTCTCTTGGGAACACATAAAGCAAAAACATCCTTACCCTTAAAGCCTTTAAAAATTTAGCAAGAAAAAAATTCCTAAATTAGAACATAAGACTACTAGTATGTATGAGCTTAATAACAAGGGATACTTGAGTTGGGGGAATGAGAGAGAAGCTCATGGGAAAGTCATATTTGATCGGAACTGGAAAGATGGGTGCCCATGAGGAAGAAGTGGAGGAAACAGGCTTCTAGATGAAGAGAACCAGGTGAATGAAAGTGCAGAGAAGCAATAGGTAATGACTTCCAGGACTGTGGATTGGCCCTTATAGCTTGAAGAAAAGATTTCTGTTGACAATTTGTTGTAGACAAAAGAGTGGAGTTTATGTGAATTAAAGCCAAGAATAAAACTAGGTTGTCTTTACTCAGTTCCCCTGCTACTCTAAGTATCTGATGCTGTGTTCTTCAGGAATTGTGGCACAGTATTTGTTATGTGTCTGCCTTCCAGCTAGATGAGAACTGCTTCTTGGGAGAGCCGTGTTTTATTCATTTTCCCCCTTAATACCAATAAATACTTAATATTCTTCTTACTTTTTGTGCCCTTGGTGTTTGTAGAGTGCTTGAAAAATGAAGGCCTTTATCAATATTGAATCTGATAAGTGAGGGCCCAGTTAAAAAGTTTCTTTACCTGAAAATCAGGTAAAGAAGTTTTAGTTTGGTTCTGCATGCAATGTGAGGCCTTTGAAACTTTTTGAGAAGGGAAACGTATATGATCAGAACTGTGCTTCCTGAAGATAACACAAACAATAGCATAGAAGGGAAAAATTATAGGCAAGAAGACCTGTCAGCAGTTGTCATAAAATATCTAGGACAGAAGGGCAGAGCCTGGAATGGGAAAAGCAGAGGCTGTGGGAGTAGAGCAGAGGAATAAACTCAATGATGTCAGACAACATTGGGATGCCGGGAATGTAAGTGATGAAAGAAAAGGCCTGGAGTTGTAGTTTTGTATCAAACTCACGTTACTTAAAAGCCTTTCAGCCAATCTGCCACCTCTGTGTGATTAACAAGGTCTCCCTGGTTCTCTAATTTCTCTCTTGTTGATGAGGATTGGCAGGGAATATTGGTGTTCAGAAACAGAAGCAGGACAAGGCCAACAGGTAGATATTATACTCAAATTACTGTGGTCTGTGAAAACTTTTTAGGAGCCTGGAATGCAGGAGCTATTTATTTGTATGAAGGGACTCCAAAGTAAGAATTAGGGCTTAGTGAACACAGTGGGCGCCTGTCAAATTTGTCAGATAAGGGATAAAAGTGTCAGTTATGCCTCAGAGATTCTTCTTAATGATTCAGGGCAGCCTTCAATATGACAACAAGTTCAGCCTGCTAGGTCCCACAATTTTTTCAAAGCCTTTTCTGGTTGAGGATTGCAAAAGAGAAAGAGGAATATCCTGTCTGGTCAAAGAATTTCCTGTTTGTTTTTTTTCTTGACTTGAAAAGTTTTGTAGGAGATCAATAAAATGTACTTCACAATAAATTGCTTTCCTCTAGTGAGGAAATATTTTGGCTGCTGTCATCAGTTGCATGCTTATATAAACTGAAAGAAAACATTCGCAGCAAATGTCTATTGTAGCTTGTCAAATTGGTAATGACTTCAAAACAATAGGAGACCTGAGTCTTTACTGAGGATTTTACATTTTTTCACGAAATAGTAAAATTTCAAGAAAGCATCTCCTGACAGCCTTTGAAGTTTATGCAGGGTTATGTGGTACACACAGGTAAGCTACTAGTTAAAGGAATCGCCACAAATGTCAACAGCCAAGTTGCCAAAACAATGCTAATTGCCTATGGAGTGTCAGAACTCAGTGATGTCAGAAAAAGGGAAGGAGGCAATTTACCTCTCATAAGGTAGTTAAAGAGAACACCCCAAATGAATGAAACTATGTATGAAAAGCATCATGGAAGACCCTAATATAAAATATGCTGTAGCAAAGTGGCAGGCATTTTCTAATGGTAAGAAAAAAAAAAGTCTATTCCTGAATCCTTGGGGTAGGTAGCCTTAAACCTGAAACAAAAAATAAAGCTCCTCTTTTTGATTGAATATTGAGTAGATTTTGGAGGAGGAACTGATATAAAAATGGTAAGAATCAATATTCATTAGGTAAAAGATGTTTTGTTGTCAGCAAAGCAACAAGAATGAATTCATTCAAATGATATCTACTGTGGATTTACTTTGTAAAACATTACAATAATACAAAGAAAGAGAGAATAAACGTACTTTACAGGAGTCTCTGGTAGTGACTGAATTATCATTTGATTAGAGGTATCCTTTAGCAAAAGTGGGATGAGATGGTTTTCAGTGCCCATTTTTTTTTGCATTTTTTTCTTTGCCTTATTTATCCTTTTTCAGGTTTTCTCCTTTTTTATTTTGCTCTTTACCTATCAGCTTTCCAGATACCTTCTGTTCTAGAGGAGAAATGAATTCACCCTGTGGCAGTGGTCCTCACCCAGGCTGTGTATTAATGTCCTGTAGGTGAACAGGGCAATTGCAGGATATTCCTGGAGATGCTGACTGCAATTCTCCTGGGTGGGCTCTGGAATCTCATGGCTTTATTTCAGGCAGGGTTGAGACCATGTGGTCTTTGAACTTAACCTTCCACAAACATCATGTGGTCTTCATACTTAACCCCTCACATATACTTTAGCATAATTTGGTTTCACTTTGCAAGTCTTAAAAAATATTTTAAAATTTTTTTGTGTATGTGTGTGTTTGGTCTTAAGGACTGGATCCTCTGAACCATACTTCCAGCACCTTTTTTGAAATGTTTTGTTTTATTTTTTGTGGATCATACTGGAAAAGGCATATTAACATAGTGCTTGGTGCCCTCCCCCCTCCCCACTTTCCCTTTCCCCTTCTTCCCAACAATGAGTGTCCAGGTAGAACATGCTACATTTACACTTATGCACATATTCAAATGTAGCTCTTCCATTAATCAACCTCAGCCTTCTTCCTCTTCTATCCTTCCTTTCTAGCTTTGCTGAGCTTTCTTCTCCATTATCTGGAGTTCCTCTGGTATCCCTAATACTCCCTAGTTTGGGCATATTAGAAAAAACATATGTTCCTTCTCTTTCTGTGCTTGGCTGATCTCACTTAACATAATGTTGTCCAGTTCTTTCCATCTTCTTACGAATGACATGATTTTGTTCTTCCTTATTGCTGAGTAGAATTCCATTGTGTGTATTCCTCATAATTTTGCAATCCATTCATCTGTTGATGGAGACCTAGGTTGGTTCTGTATTTTGGCTATTACAAATTGTGCTGCTATGAACATGGGTATGCATATGTTACTGTAATTCTCTGATTTCAATCCCTTTGGAAAGATACCCAGGAGTGCAATAGCTGGATCATATGATGGGTCCATTCCCACTTTTCTTTTTTCTTTTTCTTTTTTTTTTGGTGGCATTGGGGGTGAAACCCAGAGGCTTTCTACCTCCAGGCTATACTCCCAGACCTATTTTATATTTTATTTGGAAACAGGGTCTCTTTAAGTTGCTGAAAGCCTCACTAAGTAGCTGAGGCTGGCTTTGAACCTGCGTGATGCTCCTGTTTCAGCCTCCCAAGCGCAGAGATTACAAGTGTGTGCCACTATGCCCACCTCATTCCCAGTTTTTTAAGGAATCTCCACACTGATATCCATAGTGGCTGAACTAGTTTGTACTCCCACTAACAGTGTAAAAAAGTTCCTCTTTCCCCGCATCCTCACCAGCATTTTTGTTATTTGACTTCTTTTTGGTTGCCACTCTGAAATGTTTTGCTTTGAAACAGGATCTTGCTAGGTTGCTGAGAATCTCGCTAAGTTGCTGAGGCTGTCCTCGAACTTGTGCTCCTGATGTCTCACACTCCCAAGTACTGAGTTTATAGGCATGCACCACCCTCCTGGCTTCATTTTGCAAAGTTTTAAGTTAACATTTAGAATATTTCAACATAGTTTAGGTGGTTTCAAATAATACAATTTTCACATGTTACAAAGACTGATATTTTAAAATTAATAAATTATAAGATTAACCCAATGAAACTCAAGACTATGGAACTCCATACCTACCTACCCACTATGATTCATTTAAGAAATATATAAACACACTCAGCTAGCAGTTAAACATTTTACTTTTTATTCTTGAAGTTTTGCTTCTACTTTATTTATCTCACATAATTTTTGGTTTCTTGACTAGTTCATCATATTTCTCTTCAACAAAAATGAGTTTATTAATTGGACTTCAACATTCTGAAAAATTTCCATGAGGCTCTAAATTAAAATATAAAATACATCCTACCCCAACCCTGAATTGCCATTAAAAGTGCTATCATCATGGACTTGACATAAATATAGATTCTTACTAATAAGTATAAAAATTATAATTTTCTTTGAAATATATTTGGAAATGAGATGTTTGGGGCTTTAAAAATTGGTAAGCTTATATTCTTTATTGTTTAATACTTAGTGAAAAAATGAGAATATTCAATATTGATGATATTCCATTTTTTATTTTTATGGATGCAAATTTTTATAAAACTTGCTCACATAAATAAAGAGATTGGCATTGGAAAGAATATTGCTATGACAATGTCATTTATTATTTTTGAACTTCTGAATTATATGACAAAAAATCCTGTTAGTGATTTCTCCTTAAAACATTAAAAGTATATGATCACTAGAAAACTGCATAAGAACATATATGATCACTAGAGAACTAATCACTAGAAAAATATATGATCACTAAAAAACTTCATTTTTTTCTTTAATTTTATTTGAAGAAAAAAACCAAACAGCTGAACATCTTGCAAAATAATTTCTTAGCTGAGTGTGGTGGTGCATGCTTGTAACTCCCAGAACTTGGGAGACCAAGACAAAAGGACAACAGGTTCCAGGACATTTCTCAGTCACTTAGTGAGACCTTCTTTCAAAATAAAATACATAGAGTCAGGTGGGGTGGCACATGCCTGTTATCCCAGTACTTGGAAGGCTAAGACAGGATGATCTCAGGTTCATGACCAGCCTCAGCAAGTTGTAAGGCCATGTGCAAGTTAGTGAGACCTTGCTTCAAAATAAGAAATAAAAAATAGGGTTGGAGGTGTAGTTTGGAGGTAGAACGCCCTGGGTTTGATTTCCAGTTCCTAAATAAATAAATAAATAAATAAATAAATAAATAAATAAATAGAATTAAAAAATAAAAAGGTTTGAGGAATATAGCTCAGTGGTTAAACCATTCCTGTATTTAACCCCCAGTAGCATGTATATATATATACAGTACTGTTCCCTTTCTGAGCAGTATCTCCAAATTAATCTATTGTTAGATAGTCTTATAATGCCAACCCAGGAACTATGTATCCTTGCAATGTTTGTGAAATGCATACTTTTAAGTATGGCTTTAAACAACAAAAAGAGGGAGTTGGAATACTACTCTAAAAGGTGAAGTGAGAACTTAAGGCTGGGTCAGCACCTTGAATGCTCTTGATATTGGCTAGATAAATTTTGTATTTTTTTGGGAAAGGAACAAATGGAAACTGAAGATCTGACAGTCTTCGCCCACTCACGTTGGGCACATGGGCCAACGTGTCAGCCTCCTTGTAAGTGCGTTTATGTGTTAAGTGAAAATGCTTAGGGAATGTGTACTTAATTTAAAGACTAACTCCTAACGTTAAAAAAGAACTCATAGGTGGAGTGTTTTTATCCACCAGAATCCCTCAGATCCTACTGCCACAGGTGCATGGCAACTATAAATTTATTTTTTTTTAATTGCTTGGCCGATATTTGAAAGGATTTAATGAATTCAACTGAAGTAAGCTTACTAAGCCAAAGACATAAACAGTGATATTTAATAAAAATGTGATAATGCAGCTGGGCATGGCAACACATGACTAAAATTTCAGCTACTTGGGAGGCTAAGGTGGGAGGATGGCAAGTTGGGGACCAACTTGGGCAACCTAGTGAGATCCTGTCTTAAAATAAAAAATAAAAGGTCTGCGGGTATAGCTCAGTGGGAGAGAATCTCAGGGTTCAATCTCTAGTACCAAAAGGTAAGAAGTAATAATGCAGATTACATATATAATTTAAAATGTCCTAGTAGCTGCACTAAAAAGAAAAATGGTAAAATTAAGATTTAAATTTTTTTATGTAGATCATATTGAAAATGTCATATATTTAGACTGTGCTTGGTGCCCCCCCTTCCCCTTCCCCCTCCCAACAATGAGTGTCCAGATTGACCATGCTACATTTATACTTTTACACATATTCGAATGTAGCTCCTCCATTAATCAACCTCAGCCTTCTTTGTCTCCTACCCTTCCATTTTAGTTTTGCTGAGGCTTCCCCTCCATTATTTGGGGTCCTTCTGGTATTCCTAATACTCCCTAGATTGGGCATATTAGAAAAAAACATATGTTCCTTTTCTTTCTGTGCTTAGCTGATCTCACTTAACATAATGCTTTCCAGGTTTTTCCATCTTCTTACTAATGACATGATTTTGTTCTTCTTTATAGCTGATAGAATTCCATTGTGTGTATTTCCCATGATTTTGCAAACCATTCATCTGTTGATGGAGACCTAGGTTCCATATTTTGGCTATTACAAATTGTGCTGCTATGAACATGGGTATGCATAGGTTACTATAGTTCTCTGATTTCAACCCCTTTGGAAAGATACCCAGGAGTGGTATAGCCAGATCATATGGTGGATCCATTTCTAGTTTTCTAAATCTCCACACTGATCTTTGTGTTAGGTTGGCTAGTAGTTTATCAATCTTGTTTATTTTTCTTAGAAACCAGCTTTTGGTTTTGTTGGTTTTCTGTATTTTTTAAATTCACTACTTCATTGATTTCTGCTCTGATTTTAATAATTTCTTGTCTTATACTGGCTTAAGGGTTAGACAGTTTCTGTTTTTCAAGGGCTTTGAGGTATCTCATTATATTAGCTATTTGGTGATTTTCTGTTCTTATGTGGGCACTCAGTGCTATGAATTTTCTTCTTAATACTGCCTTCAAAGTGTCCCAATGGTTTTGATATGTTTTATCTCTATTTTTGTTTGTTCCTAGAAATTTCTTAATTTCACTACTCACTTCTATGACCCATTCCTCATTCAGCAATGTGATGTTTAGTCTCCACATGTTTATGTGGTTACTCTAGGTCTTCTTATAGTTGATTTCTAGTTTTATTCCATTGTGGTCTGAATAGAAGCAAGGGAGTATGTCACATTTTTTTTTCTAATTTTCTAGTGCTCACTTTGTGGTCCATGATGTGATCTATTTGGGAGAAGGTTCTATGAGCAGCTAAGAAAAATGTGAGCTCCTCTATAGTCAGATGAATATTCTATATGTGTATATTAGATCCATTTGGTTTATGGTGTTCTTTGGGTCTGAAGCATCTTTACTGAACTTTTGTTTAAAAGATTGGTCATCCGTGCGAAAGGAGTATTGAAGACTCCCAGTATTATTGTATTGGGATCTATGTATGACTTAATGGCACAAGAATTTGTTTTATAAAAAAAATGACCTGTTTGTCTTTTCTAATGAGCTTGTGCTTGAAGTCTAACTTGTCTGATATCATAGTTTCTTCTCCTGCTAATCTTTGAATTCTATTAGCATGGATTACCATGCTCTAGCCCTTTATCTGCAGTTTGTGTCTATCTTTACTTGTAAGGTGTGTTTTTGCAGACAGTAGATAGATGGATTCTCTTTTTAATCCATTTTTCCACCTTATGTATTTTTGTTGGAGAGTTGAGGTCACTTATATTCAGCGTGATTATTGAGAGATGATTTTAATTCCTAACATATTGAATATGAACTTCTGTTTGAGGTTGTGCATTTTTGTTTGTTTATTTGTTTGATGGAAATCATTGTTTCTCTGGTTCTGGTATTTATTACTTATTTCTTCTCTGCAGTTAATCTCCTTGAATATTTTATCTAGTGCTGGTTTGGAAGACATAAATTCTTTCAGTTTCTGTTTGTTGTGAAGTATTTTTATCTCTCCATTTGAGAGATAGTTTTGCAAAAATTTTTACTATTTTGTAAAAATTTTTCTACAAGTTGTTTTCTTTCAGAGTTTAGAATATTTTTTTCTAGGACCTCCTGGATTTCATGACTTGGTTTGGGTAGTCTGGAGTGATTCCAGTTGGTTTGCCTTTGAATTTTACTTGGTCTTTTGCTTTTGTTGCCTTTAAGATTCTCTCCTTGGCTTCTATGTTAGTCAGTTTGACTATTATGTGGTGTGGTGAACCTTTTATCTGATCTTGTCTATAGGGGGTTCTGTATGTTTCCTGTAACTGTGTATTGACCTCTTTCTCTATATTTGGAAATTATTTTGATATTACTTCTTTGAAAAAATTGTTGATTCCTTTGGTTTCACCTTCTGTTTCCTGTACTCTGCCTATTATTCTTAGGTTAGCTATTTTAAGATGGGCCCATATCTCTTTGATGTCTAATTCATGCTGTCAAATTGTTTTTCCTAAGTTATATATTATGTGTTCATTTTTTTAAGATCATTTTCTAAGAGCAAGATTCTATTTTCCTTGTGGTCTAATCTATTGTTTATAGTTTGTATTGATGACTTCACGTCAATGATTGCATCCTTCACTTTGTTCAGAGCTTCTTTCTAATTTCTGTTCAGGGTGTCAGCTTCTTTATTTGTTCCTTTATTTGTTTAAAGCTCTCTTTTTGGAATTTTTTTTGAAAATTCTATATCATTTCTATTGTTAAATTTCTTATTTGTCCTTCTGGAGATCGCTGTAATTCTGTTGTTGGTTTCTGTTATTGTGGAGTTGTGGAAAATCATTGCTTCCTTGTTATTTCTTCTTCTTATGATTTCAAGTTTAAGTTTGTATCTTTGTATCTTTTGATAGCTTTCTGTCAGTCTGTATGTATCAGCTGGCACATACAAGCGCAAATTGTGTTGTATTCAATGATGAAGGCTGAATGAGAAGAAAAGTGATGAAGTCATAAATGCAAGGGTAAGGTCAAGTCATAGATAAGATTGAATAGAATGAGGGTATGAGTTTGGTAAGGTAACATATAGTAGACATTATAGATAGTGAATATGTAGTAGGATTCTAGTAACTAATTTAGAGTACCTAGTATAGTGATATAAAATGGACTTAATACAAGATAAAGAAAAAAGAAATAGAAAACAGACAGAGAGAAGAGAGTAGATATGTATGAGAGAAGACGCTTGAGAATGGGGTAGGAAAAAGAGCGAACAAAATAGCACACACACAACAACAACAACAGTAAAATAGTACAATCCTATGTATACAATATTCATATACAATATATGAATATTGAGCAGACTTGGTCTCTGCAGTCCTACTGGGTCTGCTTGGATTCTTTCAACTTTTTAAGGTTCACATTATGTAATAGATTCTCCAACATGTTCCAATCACTCTCATTTGCTCTGTAACCTATAGTAATGATATCAGCTTACAGCTCTGCCTTTTGGTTTTCTTCAATAATTGGGACCCTGGGCTGGTGTCTCTCTCTGTGCAGGTGTGCCAAATGCCACCAGCACCTTTTCTGCTGCCACCCTGGGTCTCTGAGCTCTTAAAAAGGACCTATGTCTGAGATTTTCTCAGTTTACACAGGCAGCCTGTATCAATGGGGCTTTATGTATTGTTAAGTTCAGGTCTACACAATTTCCACCAATGCTGAGCCCAAGTCTCTCCATGCCTGTGTAGGTGGTGGGTGCCACTGGGACCAGGCCCAGTATATATGTAGGAGTTTGTGTTCTCCACAGCTAGGATTGGGTTGGTCTGACTTCTCCCTAGTCACCACAATTGGATGGTCTGTGGAGATCTTCAGAGGCCCTACTAGGGCTCAGAGCATAGGGAACAGTAGGTCTTTGTCTGATTTGCCTTAGGGGCCATTTGCTAATCCATGTGTCAGACAGCAGACTCTACCTCCACCTTCATCAGGGTGAACCACAAAGTCTCAGATCCTCTAAGTCTACTGCTTGATGTGTGAGTCCCTGTGGTCATGCTGGGCAGTTTCCTGTGGAGATGGCTGGTTCTCTTACATTGTTGTTGAGTGCCAGTATGAACACAGTGACCTTGGCCGCCACTGCTGCAAGTTGTTGCTGGGTCCAGGGAGAAAGAGATGACCAGTTTTAATCCCAATTATTTGCAACCCCTTACTTTGTTTCAAGTTGTTGGCTTTTCTGCTTGGGGTCTCTGGCAGTCCTGGTACAGTGAAGCAAGATGTTGCCTATCAGTGCCCAGGACCATAGCTATTGGAGGCAGGCAGGATACTTTTCTGCTCTCTGATCTTCTAGCATTCTTTCTGCCACCTTTCAGTTCTTGGTTGCTCTTATTTAAACTTATGCTGGTTTCTTTCTTTTGTCAAGATGCTGTTTTCATAGCAATAAAGATTGAGTGTCAGCAGGACTGCTATGTGCTGCTTCCCTTGGTCACAATCTTTCTGGAAATCCTAATTTTAATGATATATTTTATTAAGTGTAATATATCACAATATTATCATTTCTACATGCTATCAATAGAAAATTGTTAATAATACGACATATATTCTTTTCTACTCATGTTTGAAATTTATAGCCCATCAGTTCATATATTTTGAGCACTCATTGTCCTCAGTGGATACCCCACTGGGCAACATGGCTATGGGTGATTGGAAATGAAGCTTCATATGTTCTTTAACACTGCATTATAGAAGTAAACCAGTTCATCAGAGTAAGAAGAGCTGCAAAATCACTAATTTGCATTTTGCTAGATGACATTCTTTACCCCACCTCACACTTTGTATGAAATCTGGTGCTTTACTGAAGTTCTAATTAGCTACTGATTTTCGCAGTGTGCATCACTTTTTGGCAAATGTGTCATGGAATGGTACTTATCACACTCTTAAATTACATCTGAAGTGGGATAATCAACTCTACTTTTCATCAGAACACTGATTTCCTCTGGCTTTTTATTAGTTGTATTAGCTCTCTCTAATCTGCAAAAATCAATAGTTTTAGATGTTCCTCAAGCCATAGACTCAGACTGAGCTGCTCCTTCATCCCATTTCTGTGAGGACTTGGAGTCCCTTGTTTCCATTCCTCCTTCTGCTTCTGCTCCTTCTCCTTTTTTCCTAATTTTAGTTTTGGTCCTCACCTCTCCTTTCCTGGATATGTAAATATCATTTGATTTTAGGTCACTAATGATGAGCAATGGCCAGTGTAGCCATTTGCTAGGGTCTGGTTCTAGTTTGTGAGTGATTGGGAAGAACATTATCGTAAGTGAAATAAGCTAGACTCACAAAGCCAAGGATCATATGTTTTTTTCTTTTATGTGAAAACTAAGGGAGGGAAAGGGGAGAATGGGGAAAGATCTCATAAAAAATTCAGGGAAGGCCTTTTATTTTCTGAGTAGTAGAGTAGAGGGAGGGGACGAAGGGAAGGTAAGAGGAGAGGGAAAGCAGAAATACTGAAAAATGAGGTTGACCAACTTATGTGCATATTACAAATATTTAAAAACAAATCCTACTGTTACATATAATTACAGTGTGCCCCCCCACCCCAAATACTTTAAAAAGTAGTATGCAGCCCAACTACCTGGAGGACCTGTCACAGCCCCAAATCCTAGGCCCTAACTCTGGAGTTTCTTACTCAGTAAGTTTGAGGAGTTTCATCTTTAACAAGTTCCCAGGTGAGGTTGCTGCTGTTGCCTGGGGACTACCGCATGCTGAGAACCACTGCATGGAACATGGGTGAGTGATTCATTTTTGGTCAATGAGCTGTAAGAGATATCTGGCAATGTGTGTTCTTTCTGATAAGAAGGCAGCTGACAATGATGCCCTACCCCCAACCAGCCATCACCTTGCATTCTTATTTGAAGACTCTCATGGAAGGGCAAAGTTGTTAGAGCTGCTGCAACCATCTTAAAACAATGGACAAGAATAAGGAAATTCCACAGATGCTATTGCATACTCCAATACCAGACACCCTGATATGCCTGTATCCATTGACCTACTTATGTGAGATCATTTAAAAAATCTTTGCTGTCTATCCACCACATCTGGGTTTCTGTTTACAGACAGAACATTCAGTACAGATACAGCAACTGATCCTCTCAAACCTCCTTACCATCATCTACACGATTGGAGTGGTGACATAGACTCAATATCATCACAGAATTCTGGCAGTAAAATCACATGCTTTTCTTTAAAATAACAAAATTCTTTTTTCCCCTAATAAACATGTCTCATTTTGGGAGACATGATTAGGACTCTAAATCTAAGGAGTTAGAAAAAGATGCTGATACTGAGCATCTCTCTATGTAAATTGATTATTAACAAGATGAAATAATATACAAAATAAAGTATTCAAGATGAAATCATGGATTGGAGTTAAAAGTAAGGGAGATTTGCTAATTATGTTTGTGGGTGACTACTAACTGGGAAGACTCAAGCATGTGTGAGCTATCCAAGTTTTTCTGGTGGGAGAGGAATAAACTTTTCATAGGTAGCTTCAGAAGAAAGAACTGGTACTGAGGGGTAGATTTTGTAAAGAGGCACATTTTAGGCAGAAGTGGTGGCACATGCCTGTAATTTCAGTACTTGGGAAGCTGAGTTAGGAGGATCATAATTCAAGGCCAGTCTCAGCAATTTAGTAAGATTCTTAGTAACATAGCAAGGCCCTGTTTCACAGTTAATAGGGCTGGAGGTCTAGCACAGAGGGAGCATGCATCTGGGTTCAATCCCCAGTACCCAAATTAAATACATAAATAAAGGAATATTTTAGATCCCTATAAGGAGACAAGTTTTTGGGGAGTCAGGGCATGTGTATGAAGCAGTGTTTGCTATGAAGTTGTAAGCTCTGAATTACTGTTCCCTGAGGCCTTGTGGTTTGTCCTTCAACAGAACTCTTGAGAACAAACTAAACATTTCCGAAAACACATTTTTGGTTTAACAAGCACAAATATGCTGGAATTTAATTTCTTACTACAAAAATGACAATTTCATGTGATTCAGCCTAATGGAAATAGAATAACACCTTAGGGTGGAAGAGAAAGTCCAGCTTCGATCAGTGATTGGATAGTGATTGGATAGGCAATTCACAAGCCATCAAAGTTTATCTTCATGTAGGTCATGTGGATTGTGTACACCAATACTTGGAAGGCTGAAACAGGAGAATCACAGGTTTGAGGTCAGCGCACGGTAACTAGCAAGATCCTGTTTCAAAATTAAAAAATAAAATAAGATAAAATTGGGTTGGGAATGTAGCTCAGAGGCATAAACCACAAAATCGTATTCAGTTCCTGGAACCTGCTAAGAATACATGACAGGAAGAGCTGCTACCCTAAGATCAGCCTTTGTTCCAAACTTCCCAGCTGCCTTTTTGGGAGGAGTGGGGTTTGGAACGGGGAGAGGTGTTTTGACTTACTACGTTTACATTTCTTTATTGCTTTGAATTTGTTCATTTTTAGTTTTGCTGGCTTCACCTCTGTGTGATTTTGCTCAATTTAGTTCTAAATGCGTTCTTTTTCCTTTTCGGCTCTAAACTTTTTGACAAAGTAAGAAGCACCTGCCGCAGAAGGAAGGATATAATCTCTAAAAGACCTTGAATGTTTTCCCAAGAAGCCACGGTTTATTTTGAACCATTGTTACTTCACTGGGAAATTAGCTTCCTAAATTTGCAATCAGGAATGTAGCAGCACATCCTTTTATCGGCTCTATCTTTATGCTTTTCAGTATCTAAGGGATCTTCTGAATCTTGGTGTTTTAGAGCATTATTCTGTTTGATCCACTTGCTTTATTATTCGTATGCATTCTTAATCTCTGGCTTTCTGAAGCTTGAAAGTCCAGATATTTCCAGGGTCGGCACTAAAATGTTGTCTTTAAGTTTTTAGTCTTTTTTTTCTTTTGTGGTACTGGGGATCAAACCCAGAAGTGTTCTATCTCTGAGCTATACTCCTACAGCTATTTTATCTTTAATTTTGAAGCAAGATCTTGCTAAATTACCATGCACTTGGCTCAAACCTGTGAGTCTCCTGTTTTAGCCTCCCAAGGACTGAGATTACAGGACTGTGACACCATGCCTGGCTGTTTTTAATCATCTTTAGTGGACGTTTTAAGGTCTAGCTATACAGACACTACTCTGTCCCCCTTCCCCTTCATCCTTTCACCTCTGCACTGGCTGCGGTTCTTCTCCAGGCCACACTACCACCTCCCTTGGCTTTGGCACCTGCAGTGCACTCTTAGAACTGAGAACTTTCCAGACCATAGTGCTTTCCTGCTACCTGGTATTTAGTTTGAATTTTACAAGTACTTCAATGACACTTTTTATATGCTAGACAAGTTGTTTGATATTCACAACAAACCTTTAAATTAGAGCAATCACTCTCTTCAATTTATGACTGTGGCCAGATGAGTCGCAGGGATGTTAAGTAACATACTTGAGATGACAGCTAACAAATGATGGAGCAGGAGTTGAGCCAGGGGGCCTGGCTTCTCATCTCATCTCTACCACCACACTGTGCCATCTCTTGCCTCTTTGTTTAGAGGTACCATCATAGCCCTCCCCTCTATTTCTGTTGAGCAATCATGTTGATCTCATTAACCATCGTTCATCTCCACTAGCCTGCCAGCTCCTTTTGGGGCATTCTAGTACCTTCTCAGACAGTGGGTAACACATTGCTGGTGTTCAACAAATGAATTTGCTGAATAAATGGGCGCACGTATGGTCATTACAAACATTTAATGAATGTAGCATTTCTAAGAGGAATAGAATAACTGCACCATCTTTTAAGTGCAATCCAAAAGGGATGGTGTTATACTGGAAGAAAAGGGAACTTACACTGACAGGAGGCATTCTGAAAATTTCAAATGTCTAAAAAAGATTAAAGCTAAGGGGGATTTCAAGGCTGGTTTTGGGCAGTTCAATTTGAAGCAAAGCTGCTGCTATTCAAACCTTTACCACCCCAGCCACAGGAAAAAGCAGACAGTTGTGAAAGCTTGCAGGCTGGAAGGGGATTCTAATTCCTTGGAATGCCCTGAAGAAGAAGGTAGAGCTGTAGACTCTGACTACTTTACTGCAAGACCTGATAACCCTGAAAAAATATAAAAAACACATAAAAGAGGTCAGGAGCCAGATGAGAGGGCCAAGCTGGGGCTGTGTTATCACAGGTCCTCAAGAAATCAGCAGGACCAGAAATAAGGCAGGCTGCAGGCAATTACAGATTGTCATTAAAGTTAAAAATGTGACCCACAGCACTGTTGCTGTATTGCTTTAGGCTACCAAAGCTCCATGCTGTCAGTTATGACACAAAGCATGGAAAAGACAGTCAAAATTCTATGCTATTTCTGTAATTTTTTTATGAAAAATAAAAATTTGTACAATTTTATACAATTAAAATAAGCATAAAACATTTTTCAAAGAAAGAAAAGAGGGAGGAGGCATTAGATCTACTTAGAGAGTAGATTTCAAATGGCTACTCCACAATTGCTTGGGTTTGAGTGGTAATATAATCAGCAATAAGTATGTCTTTGTCTAACTGGTTCCTCTTAAACAATTTTCAAAGAACTGTAGACAATAGACAGTATAGGTATTGTGTCTGATGAATTTAAAAAAAATGTGTAAAGATTATGGTCAAGTAAATAACACTCCAAGTAGGTGTTTAAAGTAATATACTGAAAAAATCCACAACAATGGAAAGCATTAAATGAAAGAAGATTGAATTCTGAATGAGGGTGTGAGGATTAAGTGAATGTCAAGAGGAACATCCCAGTATGGATTCATTCTTTGTATAACAATGATCCCCTTATTTCTCAGTGTGATGGAGTGTAATTTAACTTCAGAGGGGTAAATGTGCTAAATAGAAATGATTTGGTAAGAAGAGAGGATTTTTTTAATGTCAAGGACAAAGCAACTTGTAATTCGATTTTTAATCTGCAGACAGTAGGTAGTATCGAGTCATCAAACAGTACAAAGAATAGGCTGCTAATTGAAACAGAATGTGAAAACATTAATGAAATTGATTAGAAGTGACAAAGCAGCTGGATTTGTCAGCATTTGAGCAGATGGAATGGCTCTGATTGATGAAATGACAGGGCTCTGAAACAAAACTGAAAATTAAATGTACAGCCAGATCGTCCTGGCACCAGAAATGTACAATTGCCTAAAACTTGAGGAACAGGCCAGGAAGCAATCTCAAGAAATGCTCCCGAGTGGTGTCAGCAAATGCAACTGTCAACATGGCTTGAACCTGCCATTTCTGATGTCCGCTAGAAGTCTGAGAGTTGATGTAGCAAAATACTGGATGCCATTGCTGGGAATTAGACAGCACTATCACAGGAAACAGCACTCTTTGGAATGACTGTCTCTTGGCTCTAGTTTTGCAACTAAATACTCTATGGGCTTTGTCATATTAAACAATAGACTGTCTTCTAAACTGTGCTCCTGGAAGTGCTGGGGACCCCACAAGGTGTTAAAAGATACACTGTGAATAGATCTTTTGCTGGTCAAATGAGCCTGGAGAAGACTGTATAATATCCACTCAGAGAAACTCTCAAGACAAGCTACCATAAAAAAAATAGAGAATTCCCCAAACTCCTATGTCTCCTGGAAAGCATTTTTTTTTTTTTTGTAGTACTGGGGATTGAACCCAGGGGCATTTTACTCTAAGCTATACCGCTATACCTCCAGTCCTATTTTTTATTCTTTATTTTGAAACAAGGTCTCACTAAGTTGCAGAGGGCCTCACTAAGTAGCTGAGGCTGGCTGTGAACCATGATCCTTCTGTCTCAGCCTCCCAAGCACTGGGATTACAAGCGTGCACCACTATACCTGGCCTCTGAAATGCATTTTAAAGAAAAAAATCCATAAGATTGCACAGGGACTATTGCCCCAGGGAGAAAGTTTTGGAAAATGTTAACCCTGGACTATCAAAAGCATTCATTTGCCTGAGCTCTGCCAAGTACCTTGCTAACTGCACTCCTGGAAAATGACTTAATCTCTAAAATGAATATGGGTTACCATAAAGTATTTTGCTGTACAGTTTACATTTTCAATGGGTTTGAGTATACTTGGAAAGATATCACTTTACTCTTCCTGATTATATGCCTACAGGTTATATACTTGGTTCCCATCTATGATCATAGACTAGCTGCAATTGTGGTATGCTGAGAGTATTTGTCCCATGCATAGTAGTGTTTTCATGTGGAAAATTTTGGTGAGGACAACTGTAGTGATCAGTGTTATCAGGTTGTGTGGGCCACTGGAGCATGTGTCTAAGTTCTACTTTTAAACAAATCAAGACATTCGATTAGATCAAACATTTCTTCTTTCATTTCCCTACATTGTTTAAGTCAGTTGTCAGAAAGGATGCTGTGAATGAATACTTCCTTACATTAATACAATAAGTCTAATTTTAAATTACTTTAATTAAAAAAGTAACAAGATATGTGCCACATGACATTTTTGGGGGATGAGGTTGGAGTGACATAATTAAACAATGATTGTTTCAGGCACATTTTTAAAAATCAAGAATTCACTGAGGACTGGGACAGTTCCCCCGAGAGCCATTTCAGAATTTAAAGAAATGTTCTACAACTCAGTTAAAACGACTGAATTTTTATCTCCTTATCTCTCTGTGACCCATTTATACAAGCCAAACCTGAGAATCATGTTTTTGTGGAATATTTGGCTAGGGGCACATCTTTTGCAACTTGTTACATGGGTATTTTATCTGTGACTACTTACAGACCTGTGGATATAGTCCCACAGAAGATTGTACTGCATGAATCCCTAGGGAATCTCTGTATTCTGTCTGCCTCAGCTCAATTGCAGCCGATTTCTTCCTATTTCCTTGCAAACTTGCTGCCCTAGTTTCAGACATTTCAGCTACAAGTGAACATTATGTTTTTGAAATGATAATTTCTGCTGTCCTGGTTTTTCCCAAAGGCTTTAATCTCAACAATTAAAACTGCAGTTAAGATCGAAGCAATCAGAAGTGTACTCTCAAGAAAGAATATCTCCTGAATGGGATTTGGCTACTGAAATCTTTTCTTTGGTTGTAATTTTCTTGTAAGAAGGAAAAAGTTCTTCCTATAGTTCCTGTGATTAGGGTGGGTCCAATCTTTCAAATGTGAGGGGAGAGAGTTTATAGACTGTCAACCGTATCTTTGTTGGTGTTTTTTTTTTATTGATGAAGTTTTACTGAGGGAACCAAGAAGAGCATCTCACATTGGGGTGGTTGGACCACTTTCTGGGTCATTATTTAGAAGGGATAAGAACACTGAAAGTTTGGATATTCATACTGCTAGGTTGCGTAAATGTGTGCTCCTTTAAACTTTGTTCTGGGCAGGGGAGGAACAAGCATGGTTTGATCAAGTTCTTGGACTGTTTTATATACAATAATAAGAAAGAAAGGGGGTGGGAGAAGGAGAAAGGCAGATGTTCTACTGCTAAAACACTTGTTCATAGGCATTTTCAACAGGGAAATTTCTTAAAGCAGAGCTAAGATTCATATAAAAACCAAACTTCCAAACACTGCCTGGCTGCAGGAAGTAGAGATTCCCGTTGGCTATCATAACAAACTACGTGGGCCAACATCAGAATATAATCTGGCTGATACTCTGGTGGGCAAGTCCCCACCTGGCTCTCCTTGGGGCTTAGGAAGTGGACTGAAGCATACCATTGGTTACTTCCTCTTTGGACGGTGAGAGGCCCGTTGGGACCCAGCAACTAGAGCACCCCATTGCTCACTGCCTTCAGGGACAATGGAGTGCCCATTGCAGTGGTCCTCCATGGCAGGTAGATACTGAAGGCATGGCCAGCTGTTTGTACTTATCTTGGGAAACTGCACAAAATATTATAAAGGTCCCAATCAAATGGTGTCTCTATAAACAGAGTCTGCAAACCCCAGCACTGAGTGACTTTAGAGTTAGAGGGTATTTCAGGACAGTCAGTATCTGGTGTCTAGAGACTGCCTAAGCAGGGACATTTCTCTTGGAAAGTGACAAGCTGTCACTAGAAAGTAAGCTGTTCTCCTTATTGGATTCTAAGAGTTTGGCCTTTTAGAGAGTTTCTCTATCTAAAACTGAGCTTGTGGTGACATATTTTATTCTCTCAACAACTTATAGAGGATGAAATATTAACTTAACTAGGTCAGCTGGACCTTCCATGAACTAACTCTTATTTGACAGTTACTTTTATCTTAGAAAATGGCTGGGATCTCGGAACCTGATTCTCCTCTGCTACAAAATGAAGGAGCATCTTCAAGCATACCATAGTCATATCCTGAGAATGGGGATGCTGTAAACTGAAGTTGTATGGCCAGTAGAGCTTGAGGCATGGTAAAGTAGATAGCATTTTCAGAATACTTTTGGAAAGACTATTTTATTTCTTTTTTTTTTTTTTACCATTTTCCCTCAGCTTCTTTAACTGCAGAAAGTATATATTTTTAGAACCGATAGATGCTAAGATCAGCTCATCTGATGAGGACTCATTATTTGTTGGAAAATCCTGTCCTTCTTGCTTGAAGATTTAGTCAAGGGTACATCAGGGGTCCTTCCCTTGAATTTTTTTCTCTTGAATTTTTTTATTAATCCTTTTCCTATGAAATTCATCTTAAATTCTTTTTTAGAGTTTAATTATTTAAAGAGTTAGCATTCTTTATAGAATAATAAAAATAGGAGTATAAATAGTGTCAGTTGGTAGATTGATACAGCTGGAAACCAACTGAGGTAAGGGAGAAAGATATGGGAGAATGAGAAGCATCCAGCCTCCCCTAGAAGAACTGCAAGGTAACAGACAGACCATGCAGGAGAATTTGGGAGTGAAGCCAGGGTGAGAGAGGACTATGGGTTTAGTTCTAGATGTGTTGAGTTGAAATTTTCAGGGGAAATCTAAAATGAAGATGAAAACAGCCTGAAGTCAGAGGCTCAAGAAGTTCACTAAGCAAATATGAGAGGTGTATTAGTTTCCTATAGATGTTGTAAAAAACGATCACAAATCTAGTGGCTTAAAACAGCACGTTTCTTCTCTTATATCTCTGAAGGTCAGAAGTCCAAAGTGGGTCTCTGTGGGATAAAATTAAGGTGTCAGCAGAGCTGCTGGGTCCATAGGGAAATAATCTGGTTTCTTGCCTTTTCTAGGTTTTAGATGCCACCTTTGTTCCTTGGGTTGTGGTTTCTTCCTCTATCTTTAAAACAAATAGTGTATTCTCTTATTTCTCCATTGCTCCCCTGCCTCCTTCCTCTGAAAGGGAAACTTTTTTATTACCCTGGTCCTACCTGGAAACTTTTTTATTACACTGGTCCTACCTGGAAAGCCCACACATGCACAAAGTCCCTTTTATCATGTACGATAACCTAGTCTCACGGTCCGGGGATTAAGACATGAACATTGGGGAAATGTTATTCAGCCTACCATGGGAAGTATTTGTATATGGGTAATAATTTGATTTGTTATTTTGTTACCCAAGGGGTTGTGGTCAAAGAGAGAAGGGCAGAGTGTTGAAGAAAACTTTCACAACTTGTTTTTCTATTATATCATTTTTCTATATCCTCTTCCTCTTTCCTTTTTCAGCGTTGGGGTTAATTTTCAGAGACTACTGCATTTTCTTCCCCATTCTTTTAATTATTCTCAGGCATCTTATCAACCAAGACTTTAACTCTGTCGGCATTTCTCAAAATAAAAAGAGGATAATTTTATTTTTTATGTCTTTATTTGTTCTTTCTTGTAGCCTAAGGGGGGGAGGGAGGGAGGGAGGGAGGGAGGGAGGGAGGGAGAGAGAGAGAGAGAGAGAGAGAGAGAGAGAGAGAGAGATATCTAATTTTGAATAGTCTCAGTCATACCTATTTAAGTGGAATTTTATAATAGAGCATTATAATGGTACTTACAGCTAAGTAAGTTGTATGCAGTTCATCCTTTTTCTCCATTTAAATAATGAGGAAATAATTGTGTTTTCAATACTAGGACTAAACTGCTGTGTTATTGACAAAGTCTTAATTGATTTGAAATATGAGAAAGCTCATGCCCTTCTCTGAAATAATTGCCTTAGATCCTTGAGGGCTCTACCTGGATTTAACTATTGGAAACACATGTACTGAATGCTGGGTTCCAGCTGGTCCTGTGCTCAGTTGGACAGCGTGCTCTAGGCTAAGATATCATCTAACCTGTGGCAGCTGGTCATGTGGCCTTGGAGTCTACATCCTTTTATTTAACCATTGATTTTATTATACAGTCAACATTGAAAAACTTATGATGTGCTAGGCACTGTTAAACACTGGGGATCAAATATTGACTAGACCATTGTCCTTATTAATTAGGATACTTACAGTAAGAGGTTGGGATGAGTGGGAGAGCCCTAAAGATGATAGGTAATTATACTATACCATGGAAAGTATTGTGATGGAGGTGAGATGCCTAGAGTACCATGGGAAGAAATATAAGAGGCACCAATCCAGACAGAGGGGTCCAGAAAAGGCTTCCAATGAAAGATAGTATCTAAGAGGAATCCTGAAAGACCAGTAGGAATTGTCCAGGCAACTGTAGATAGTCCTTGACTTAGAATAGTTTGACTTATGATTTTGGGTTTTACTATGATATGAAAGGGGTATGCTTTCAGTAGAAATCATGCTTTGAATCTTGATCTTTTCCAGGGCTAGCAGCATGCAGTAGAATCCTTTCTCTCTGTTGTGGGACAGGCAGTGACAGAAAACCACACCATCATGAGAGTAAACAACCAATGCCCCACAGGTGACTGTTGCTATGCTGTGACATTCAGTAGCTTAGGAGTATTAAATGTATTTCGACTTATGATATTTTCAGCTTAAGATGTAATCCTGTGGTAAGTGGAGAAGCGTCTGTATAGAGACGGAGAGGGAACAATGATCTTTTGGGGAGAAGTGCTTTCAGGGTTAAAAGAGGATCCAAGAGAGAACAAGGTTAAAATGTTCAACCTTTATTCCTTCTGAGCATCCTTGGGAAATTATTTAAACTGTTCACCTCTGAGTTCCTTCATCTAAAAATGAGCTTAATAATGATGTCTCAAAAATGGTCAAAGAAATAGAGTTGGGATTTAAAATGTTATCTAGTGATAATGAGGAAAAAGTTATTTTTTCCTTTTTTATTTGTTATGTAGTAACTATGACCCTCCCTACTCCACAAAAGAACTAAAATGCAAAATAAATAAATAAAAATATCTCAATATTGAATATGCTCTTTATTATTTATTTATTTATTTATTTATTTATTTATGGTGGTATTGGGGTGGAACCCAGGGTCTTTTCTACCTCCTGGCTATACTCCCAGACCTATTTTTTTTAAATACTTTTTGGAAACAGGGCCTCACTAAGTTGTTGAGAGCCTCACTAAGTAGTTGAGGCTGGCTTTGAACCTGCAGGAACCTCCTGTCTCAGCCTCCCAAGAGCTGGGATTACAAGCATACACCACCATGCCCGGCTCTGCTCTCTATTTTTTAATCTGAATCAAGGTAACTTCTTGTCAAATCCATGTAATTCATATTATTAAGTTATTAATAATGATCTCAATTTGTTAATTACATTTCAAATTATACTCATCTCAAGCTTAATTTTATTTATTTATTTATTTATTTATTTATTTATTTATTTTGGTACTGGGGATTAAACCCAGGGACATTCTACCTCTGAGCTACACCCACAGCCAGCCCTATTTTATTTTTATTTGAAACAGGGTCTCACTAGTTTTATGAGAATCTTACTACTTGCTGAGGCTGTCTTTGAACCTGATGTTCTCTTGTCTCTGTTTCCTAAATACTTGGGATTACAGGCATGGAAAGGTTATATTATTTTAAAAACTATCCTTATATTTATTCTTTTTTATTTTTAAGATACTTTGACAACTCATAAATACATTTTGGCATGTCTTAAAATAGACTAATCATGCGCCTAAAATCAAGCAGGTAAGTTTTCTTTGATTTCTGTAATGTTTTTGTTTTGTTTTTTGAGGTACTGGGGATGGAATCCTTCTACCTCCGGGCTACTACTCCCAGACCTATTTTATATTTTATTTTGGAAACAGGGTCTCTTAAGCCAGCGAGGCTGGAACCTGTGCGATCATCCTGGCTCCACCTCCCAAACAGGGGCATTACAAGCGTGGGCCACCACGCCTGGCTTCTGTAATGTATTTTTATATGACGTTTTCTTATCAGGAAAACTCTGAGTTTATTACATTGGAGTTTGTAGTGGTTGGGGCCAGTGGGCGTGAGTCGAAAAGAGACAGAAGCATGATTTTAAGTGAGAACAGTTTAATCATGCTGACCATTGAGCACATCCTGCAATTTAGAACAACTGGTTCTTTCTCTGCAAGTCTGTATTATCATTGTTTGTCATTGCTTATGTTATAAATATATTAAGGATATATGGATGCCGAGCATCATATATTGTGTGTGCTTGTGGGTCAGAGTTAATAAAAATTATTTATTGCTCAGCAGTTATATAGGTATCCAAAATTTATAGAAATACTGAAAGAAAGAGTCAAGGTATAATGAATTATAGAGTCTCCATTAAAGAGTTAAGAGCAGAAAAGGGCTTTTATGTAAAAGAGACCTTGGTTTAAATTTAGGCTCCACTAGATGGCCCTGAAAAACCGTTACTCTGGCTCAGTTTTCTCGTCTGTTAAATGGGGATATAAGTAATACTTTCCTCAAAGAGTACTTAGAGGAGTTAAATGAAATTATTCATTAGAGCTAAATATATTATTAGGTATCATTATCAAAGCCTTTTCTTTTTTAAGGTTAATTTATGTTTCATGATTAAGAGGCTCATTGAAAACAGAAGAGAGCCAGGAAAAACAAAACAAACAAAACTTGCCAGGTATATGAGGGTTATCTCCACATTGAATGTGGACTCTAGAGATAGGAGAGATAGGAGAGATAGGAGGGAATAAATAACCCTCAAAATATTTTCCAGTGTTAGAATCGAGGGAAAGCAGCTGGACGTGGGCCAGCCTGGGGAGGACATGAGCGCGCGTGAGCGGGTGTCAACTTCTGTAGGCTGGCTTAGTGTCATGCATGCCTAGGTGCTTCGTAAATTGTTTGGATAATTATAAAGGTAATGGGATGTTAGGACTCAGAGTCAAGGAAGGTCTGCATTGGAGTGAAATGAATGAGAAAGCGGGTCCCCAAAGGGGTTTTTAAGCTGTTGCCTTTTGAATATGATTTTATCTTAATAAGCTAATTAAATCTAAAAGTGCAAAAGTGAGTCTGAACGTGGACTTATCTTTGATTCTTGTCTTATTTTTTTTTCAAATAAGCACAGTGCTTTCTATTCTGCTCTCTTGAGATGTATCTTCCAGCCAGACACTTCAGAATAGATTGCTCCTGCTACCTCCATTAACACAGCGATGCCTCCCTTTGCAGGCGTGGGCCTGATCTATCCGCACCCGAGTTAATGGAGACCGTCTTCCCATCACACAGGCAACTTGCCAAGTGGCCTTCTTCTCTCCCTCTGTGCTGCGGAGGCCACTGCTCAATGCTTGTGAATAGGCACACTTAATTAAGTATAGGCCCTTACTTTTAATAACATTCTATTTTAAATTCTGAGATGTTCTTAATTCTAAGGATAAATTCACTCCTAAAAGGGCCTGGATGGTAGTACAGAAATATGTTTTGGTGAGTGTGTTAGACATTATTTAGGATGATAACAATCTGTCTTATAAATCAGAAAAAAAATTGCACAGTTACCCAGAGGTACCCTGAGCAAGTATTACATTGGGTCTAAACAGATTGCTTTTTTGTGGCTTCATATTACCTTTCTACCTTTAAGAGTGTGCTTGACTGTAAAAGGGAAGCATCAACGTGAAGCTATGCAACAATCTGTTATGTGACCCAGATCTAAGGCATACTGGCTTTCCCAGAGTAAAGGCTTCATGACATGCCATTGCAGGAAATACTTCAGGGCTTTATGAGCCTAATTAGAATTTCATTAACTTAATCATAAATTAGCCCTGGCTCAGGTCGGCTTGTTACCTTTTCCCTCTCAGTTCGGATTCTGACCCATGGGTTTCCTGTTTAATGTGGCAGCTGCTTAGATCCTACGTGAGGAATAGGCTTGAAATGCTCACAGTCAAGGGCTATCTCTCTCAGTCTGTTTGAAGTGCACCTGGAAACTGGAGGTTTTGCAGGAAGAGAAAAAGCTCAAATGCCGACAGACACTGCAGCTTGAAGTATTAAATGGGAGGTGCGCTAACGGAAGAGGGAGTCCTGCTGCCCCTGCACTGAGGGTGCTTTGGTCTTAAAACAAGTCAGATCTCATTTTAAAAGACTGCACGCAGTTTCTTCTTCCTGATCTGAGTTTCAAGATTCACTTAGAATTAAAATCAGGCAACAGAGAAAAATCAAAAGTTTAAATCGTCATACATAAACTTACAGTTTATGGAAATGGGGTAATACTAAAGAAGTTCCACCTGCAATGGTATCCACTGGCTGTAAGAGTTATGTGCTGCTCTACAGCATGAATCCCTTACCCCCTGAGACAGCCTGCTGCCTGCTCTAGGATTGACAGTGCAGGGCGCATTGTGAGTTCACTTGAATCTGATTTATATGTCTGCAAAGACTGTAAGGAGAAGAATTACTCCAACCCTTAGTGGTGGGTGATCTCTGAATAGGTGCCAACAGGTTGGCTGATTGTTGGTCGGTGCAATGCTAGGCTTTTTTTTTTTTTTTCTTCAGCGTAAGTGTTCTCTCAAATCAAAAATTGCTTTGGACAAGGGGCAATTATTAGTGCTTATAGAGTGTTTTTTTAATGTAGCTAGATCATTCTGCATTTCAAATTGTTCAGGATTTTAATTGGTAAGACGTGTGCCATCTCTTGTTTTTGATTTGATCCAGTTTTCTGTGCAGTCAAGGAGACTAGAGTTGACTATCACGTCTGATAACAGTTACTGAATTACCTTGATCTTTATCTAGTCATAGCTTTTAAAAATACAGAGCTACATTTTTTAAACTGTTGGTGAGAATAACTGAAATCCTTCAAAGATTTTTATTTCCTTTTCATATCCATATTTTGATAACTTCAGTTAGAATTCTAACTGTACTCAATTTCTGCCTCTTTACCCATCTGCAAAATATCTTGACCTTAGACCAAAAAAAATTAAGTTATTTAATTTATCTAGTTCTTGAAGAAAAGGTCCATCTAAATTTATACTTTTCTGATGAAGTGATGGAAATAGATTCTTTTAAAAATAAATATTTTCAAGAAAATTTAAAACATTTTTCAACTTCCCATATTTAAATTTTTTGAAAAACACATAGCTTATTGTAACTTTGGAAGCCCTGAGTATTGAAGTCTAGATTCATGATCCAAGGATGATGCTGATAGCTATCTGGTCATCTCTGATATGTTTTCTTTTTTAGGACTTTATAGTTCCTGCTTAAGGGAGGGGGGAGAGTCTAGCACTTTCAATCTCATGTGTCCTGAGATAACTTCTCACAATTATACCAAACTATCATTATAATTCAGAATCAGGCTGCGTTTCTTTCTCCCTCTGCACTACTACCCTGATAAATTCAGCTAAACCCAGAAACCAGGGCATTCCTCTTCTTATAACTTCAGTATAGCTGGGAAGAGGGCAAAGAAATAGGGGCCTCAGACAAATAGAAAGAATAATAAGGCAACTAACATTTCAAATACAATTAGCACAACTGGGCCAGAATCAATCTTTTTTTTTTCTTTCTTTTTGGTGGTACTGGGGTTCCTGGAAGCCCTTCTACCTCCAGGCTACACTCCCAGACCTATTTTTTATATTTTTATTTGGAAACAGGGTCTCTTAAGCCAGTGCATCTGGCTTCGAACCTGCGCGATCCTCCTTGTCTCCGCCTCCCAAGTGCGGGGATTACAAGCGTGCGCCACCACACCTGGCAGAATCAATCTTTTAAAGAGACATACAAGGTGCTATGTGAGGTACTGTCTTATATGAAAGACTGGAATGGGCCAGAGAAAGTGAAAGAGAGAAAGAATCTGGAGTGTTTTAACTAGCATGACCTTATGGGGCATCTCTGATTATTATTATTATTATTATTATTATTATTATTATTTATTGTTGTTGTTGTTATTTTTGTGGTACTGGGTATGGAACTCAGGGGCATTCTACCTCCGAACTATACCCCTACTCCTAGTTTTTACTCTTTACTTTGAAACAGGATCTCACTGAGCTACAAAGGGCCCACTAAGTAGCTGAGGCTGTCCTTGAACTGTGATCCTCCTGTCTCAGCCTCCCAAATGTTGGGATTACAAGCATGCACCACCACACTCGGCTCATCTCTGACTTCATTGACTGTTAGTCAATGAAACTCTTCAAGTTGTAAAACAATACAAATATTCTTGTTCAAGGAAATATAAATTATTTGTATTTGGTTAAATGAAATCAATTGTCAGTAGACCTCTTTGATATCTAGCTACCAATTATTTCAGAATTTCTTATTTGATTATATATGTGTGGCATTTCAAATTTCCTTTGAACAGGTCATAACATCTAACATCTTTCTCGTCCCCTCTTTAATTATTGGATTAAAAAAATCTTTGAAACCAGGCATTGTGGCACATGCCTGTAATCCCAGTACTTGGAGCATAAGACAGGAGGATCACAGACTAGATGACAGCCTCAACAATATAGTGAGACTCTCAGCAAACTAGTGATACTTTGTTCCAAAACAAGAAATAACTAAAAGAGCTGGGAGTTGTAGTGTGGATGTTGAATGCCCCAGGTTCAATTCTCAGTACCACATATACACACCCTCACACACATCTTTGACATGTTTTCATTTTATGTAAGGGTCATGGTTACTCTTTATAAAACATTCTCTTTAATAATTTAGTAATTAGAAATATGACTATACTTGTGTTTGTCTGCATTTTAATTGAGGAGGTAAAGCCTTACTACAAGTTGACATTCAATTCTGAGCTCTGTTACTCAATGAAGTTGGCAATACTAAATTTTTAGGGAAAATTGTACTAATCAATGATTATTGTACTTATTAACCTTTCATTCCCCTTAAGTAGCTGATTACATGCAAACAAGAATTTATGTGAAAAGATAAAAAAATAAATTTCAAGGCTACTGTAATCATGGGGATTTAAAAACATTTTTGGTAAGTCTTTATTCTCAATTACCAGAACAATAATTTTATTATTACTTGGAAAATGATAAATTATGGAAAACGATAAAATCTGGAACCCATGGAAAAGCAAAGAAAATAAAAATGACAATACACCTCAGTGCAGAGTTTGGTATATTTCATCCATAATTTTTGTGCTAGTTTTATAATTTATTTTAGCGTTTTTGCCATTTGTTTTATTTTGTACAATGTATGTAGACTGAATAATGGACATATAAAAATGTACGTCCTAATACTAACCCATAGAACCTATACATCTGTGAGACTACATGGCAAAGAAGAATTACAGTTGCCAATCAATTGTCCTTAAAATAGGTAGGCTATCCTGTGAAGGGTCCGAGAATCATTAACCCAAATATTGAAGGACTCACAAGAGATGTAAAATGCAAGCGAGGTTTATTGTGCTGCAGCTCTGTCCCGGCTAGCCAGGGGTTGAGACCAAGACACTATGGCCGAGGTTGACCCCTCCCCACTCCACGCTCTGAATTTTATAACCCTAGGAGGGAGTGGTTACACACGAGGGAGTGGTTACACACGTCAGAGCACTCCAAAAGTTCGAGCCCGCCAACCTTAGAATACAACCAATCAGATACAAGGACAAACAAGTACAACCAATAATTTTAAAACATGCATCCACACACGTCAGAGCCTGCTCTGCCTTTTCCACCCACCTTGGCTGGGCCAGGCTTATCTCTGCACTGAAGAGTCTGCCTGGAGAGCAGATTAGCCTGGCCTTGTTTGCTGATCTAGCTCAGAGATATGGGGATGGGGTCCCATTTACAAAGACCTTGGCCGGCAAGCTGGAGATTAGAGGCTTTGACCTTGTGGGTCCCCTACCCTCGTCCTTGAATCCTGCAACCTGGGCAGCTGGGGTTATGGATCTTCATTCTATTTCCAATCCTACCTTACTTCTATATCTTAACTCTATATTTTAATACCTTATTTCTAATCCTAATATGGAAGAAGACTTCTCTAGTTAACTTCTCATACTGGGGGGAAAGTGCTTCTTCCAGCCTGCTTTCCAGCACCCCTACATCCTGGATTATGCATTAGGCTGTATATAATCACTAGTGTGCTTTAAAGTGGAAGAGGGAGGCAGAAAAGGGAGAGTGAGACCATGAGAAGTATTCATTGTATTCCTAGAGAAGAGGGCCACAAGCCAAGGAATGCAGGCAGCCTCTATGAGCTGGAAAGAGCAAGAAATTGTATTTTTCTTCCAGAGCCTCCAAGAGGGTGTAGTCGTGGGAACAGCTTGATTCTAACCCAGTGAGATGCGTTTTAGACTTCCAAATTCCAGGACTGTGAAATTAAAATTTTGTATTTTGTAAGGCACCAAATTTATAATAATTTGTTAGAGCAGCAATAGAAAACTGATATAAGTTACAAATATAGATTTTTAAAAATATATCCAATTATATCATATGCTACAAGTGATTTTAGACTCTGCAAACTTAACTTGTAATGAATACCTAATCATTCTTATTATTATTGGCTACTTAGAATGTTTTATTTTTGCTATTAAATGATACTCATTACTATCTTTGGACATTTCATATGTTTTCTACTATTTCTGTAGAATAGAGTCACAAAGAGGGATACCATGTAAAAAATGTTGTAAGGTAGGGCAGAAGAGAGGTTATATAATTTGTATTTCTGATCCATGGGGAAGGTATTTTCATCTTTTACCAAACTTTCAAAATAATTGAGCAGATAATCCTCTTTTTCTACCTTCCTTATCTGCCTATTGTGATATAATTTAAAAATAAGAGTAAATTCCAAAGATTCAGGTGGGACTCCTATAGATCCCAGGTAGAGAATCTATAGAATGATATCATTAACTATATAATAAGTTAACTAGCTAAAGCCCAGAATTTGGCAGAGCTCCTTGGAGAAAAACAATCTCTTTTAAATTCATTTAGAGAGAAAATATTATGTCATTAAAATTCATAGAGATTAGAACTCATAGAGATTAGGCCTTAGAAGGTACTTATCACAAATGTCAGAGTATAAGAAGGTATTTTGAGGATGAACAGAGATACTTCATTTAGTACCATGGTTCAAGTGTTCGCTAATTTCTTGTAAGAAAGAGTTTAAAATAAATGTTAGCACTAAATGTATCATTTTAGGTCTTCCTAGCTAGGTGTTGTGGCACATGCCTATAATTCCAGTACTTGAGAGGCTGAGGCAGGAGGATCACAGGTTTGAGACTAACCTCAGCAACTTAGCAAGACTCTCAGGAACCTAGTGAGACCCTGTCTAAAAAATAAAAGAGCAGCGGGTATAGCTTGGAGATAGATTTTGTGATTTAATCTCCAGTTATACACACACACACACACACACACACACACACACACACTATCTATCTATCTATCTATCTATCTATCTATCTATCTATACTCTAAGGCAGGCTCAGTGAGTCCCTACAAATTCTTTTGTTATTTTCCCAAAGAGCTATAATAACGTGCCTTTCCAGATATTATTATAGCTAGATATTTGACAAAGTCAATACACTTGACAATTGCAGTGTTCAGAGTATGCAGAGCAGGTAATAATGCCTCCTTCCTCTCTTTACCTCGTGTGCATGTTGAATACTACTTTTGCTGAGTATGCTACACAACACACTACTGTGTCTTAAGCTTCTTATGTTCAAAGGTTAGACCTTGAGGAAGAATAAAATGATGTAACCAGTTGGAATAAAAGTAATGTGAAGTATTCCAATTAGCTAGTTCCTGGATTCCCTAGACAACTGGTAGAAGAAGGGAACTTTTAAACTAAGCCAACCTTAGTGAAACGAAGATGTGGAAGTTCTTAAACAGGTAGGAAAAAGTGAAACTGGGGAAGAGAAATGAACTCAAAGATCCAAGCATAGTGTTAATTATTATATTCAAAATTTTCCATTTATTTAAAATTTCTCAGCCACTACTTTATTATCTCTTTAACTTAACTTTACAGACAATTTAATTAAGCATGCCAGAAGAAGGTGGATGAGGACAGTTTGGACTGTTCATTAGGGGGTTTATGGGCTGGGAGGTGACCTCATGGGAGACATCCCCTTAGGAATGATGCTCACCATTAAACAGCATGACTGCCAAGTGAAAATTGTGTCATTCCAGAATGAAGCTGGACCTGAACTCTGCTGTGAACTGGTATAAAATTAGAAAAGAAGAGCATTAAGTGTTGACCTAGAAAGACAGAAGAAAGACTATAATTTCATTAGAATACATTTTCTGGATGGGGTACATTTTATGTGGAACTACAAGGAAGATGGGGACTATTATAGATATTTATTTAAACTGTTGGGAGTAATAAGGAAGAATACTTAATAAAACAGTAACAATTGCTCAGGAGCTAGCCAGCAGTAGCTCTGTTTTATTTTCCCAGGGTAAAGACATTTGCTTAGAATGAAATGGATTTCTAAATAATCACTTTCATTCTAAATGAGTCTACCTAGGAAGAAAAAGCTATTAAGCCATCAATGTGCCCTTCCCCCTTACTTACCTAAGTATTAGAACAAAATGTTTGCAAACCAAAGACCTCATTTTCAAGAGACCTGTAAGTTAACAGCCTTGCTTATGGAACCTCAATTTGCTAACATACTCCAAATATTTACCTAAAAACTTAAGTTCCTAAAAATATCAATTGTTCAGAGATAAGATTTTGAGGTCCAAGATGCTATGTAAAGAAGTATATTAAATGGTCATTTTGAACATGTGAATTTGCAAAAAAAAAATTGTATCTGAATTTGTGGTTGTTTCAACATTCAATTTTGTGCATAAATTTAGTATTCTAATTCCTCTTTCTTGTTTTGCATATGCAAATATGGTATTTTATGCTGGTAGAATTGTTTAGATAATTAGAGAGTTAGATACTGAACTCAAAAATCAAATCTTTCAAAGGCACATTTGGCTGAGAAAAGAGTGAGGCAATTTTTTTTATCTTTGTTTTTTCAGAATACAAGAAAAAAAAAAAAAAGGCTCTTTTGGTCAACTTAAATTATGTTCCTGCCAACCTCTAAGAGGAAAATGGCAGTTTTGTGCATGGAAAATAATGAGTCAAGGAGAAAAAAATGCGGTGATTAAGAGAATGAGTGTAAAATTAATGTGGACAGATGTCAAATTGTGTATAAGTTCCAAACACCGTTTCAACTGAGCAGTTTCAGGGAATTTGTACTAAGGGGAGCTGACGTCAAGGATTGGTTCATTCAATGAATATCTGTGGAGTACCTGCTTGAAGTTAGGCAGTTTGTGAGGTGCTGATGGCTTGGGAGTAAACAAAACATTTGAAGTGGAGAGAAACCAGAGGACGGATCACAGAAGGCTTTGGAATCCAGAAAAGTACAGATTGTAGTGTTGATTATGAGGGAAGCACATTTTTCAGTTTCTGCCTGGCAGATTCCTTATTAACCAGGAAAGTATCAGAAAAAAGTCTTTTGGAACATTGCCTACTTCATGGGTTCCCTGGACCTTGCAATTCAGGATCAGAGCTACAGACCATACTCAGATAATTGTCCTTCTGAGTGTACTTTGACGGTCCATATCTGCTGTTTCTCAAGAGGAGTTAGAGCATTCATACTATCAGCTAAATATCAGCTTCTTCTAGGTCCCAGGAATGATAAGAACTTGGTGGTGGTGATTAAATGTTTACAGATCTGCCCTTATGGATTTTCAAGGCCAATGGGTGAGACAGTCATTAATCAAATAACTTAAAAAGTAATGATATGAGCCGGGCGTGGCTTGTAATCCCCGCGCTTGGGAGGCTGAGTCAGGAGGATCACGCAGGTTTGAAGACAGCCGCACTAGTTTAAGAGACCGTTTCCAAATAAAAATATAAAAAAAATAGGTCTGGGAGTGTAGCCCGGAGGTAGAAGGGCTTCCAGGAACCCCAGTACCACCAAAAAAAAAAAAAAAAAAAAAAAAGTAATGATATGGCTGGGCGTGGTGGTGCACGCTTGTAACCCCTGCTCTTGGGAGGCAGAGACAGGAGGATCGCGCAGGTTCGAAGCCAGCCGTGCTGGCTTAAGAGACCCTGTTTCCAAATAAAATAAAAAGTATAAAATAGGTCTGGGAGTGTAGCCCGGAGGTAGAAGGGTTTCCAGGAACCCTAGTACCACCAAAAAAAAAAAAAAAAAAAAAAAAAAAAGCAATGATATGGTTGTGATCTGTGGTCAGAAGTACAAGTATCTTCAAGAGCACAGACTGGGGCCTCTCATACTGTGCTGGGATCTACAGGGGAACATGTGAGTTAGCAGGGGAGAGAGAGGATGAGCCAATTCCAGAGAGAGGACTCTTGGGGGTGAGGAGGAAAAAGGCCATTCTGGTTGAGCTGTGGAGAGTTGTGGTGAAATGTTAAGATTATAATCAGGAAAGGATGGGTCCAAGGATAAAGACTCTTCTGGATGCTACCTGAATTTCTGAGGATTTCCAGCAAGAGCAGAAAGAAGCTCAGCTTCTAGCAGAGAAAAATAGAGTAGGGCATTTTGTTTTTTTCAAAAATACGGTATGCTTTTTTTCAAAGTGAGGTTAATGTTAGATTTACTGAATAGAAGTAGTTTGGAAAAACATTCTAAGTTCAAATGCAGTAATATACTATCATGAAATACCAACATACTATTGACTAGTTCATCACATCCAGTCATTTTCTCTATTTTGTGGGCATGCAGTAGTAATTTGATAACACATTTCTTACAACATAGCATAGTGCCTGCCTGGAGCATGCACTACAGTTTTTTGCTGGTGAGTAAATTCAGTTTAATCACAATAATTTTTATCCTGTCGTTTACAATCTAATGAAGGCTTTTTACATATGTGATGGAAACCCAAGAGTGGAAATGGAAAAACACAAAAAGAAGTCATAATTGAATAATTTATATTCTCTTCTCAAAGCCTGAAAATTGCCCAAGTCTTGGGGGAAGGTTTCTCTCATATGTGTGTGTATGTATGTATGTATGTATGTATGTATGTATGTATTCATTTGTAGTACTGGGTGTTGAACTCAGGGTCTTAGGCGTGGTAGGCAAGCACTTTACCACTGAGCTAAACATCCAGCCAAAATTTTGTTTGTGCTCACTAAAAATATGGTACAATCCAGAGGAATTTTCTCATGTTGAAATATGAGACTTTATGACCATGAGCATTTTGTCTGGTTATCTATCTTCAAATGATTCATCTTACATGAGAAAAAACTTCAACCTTATTGAAAGAGGTGAATAATCCTGTCTATTCTTTTGAATATCTTATATGCTAAGCTTTGGTATCAAAATTAGCATTTTGTCTTTTATTTTTTTGGTGGTACTGGGGTTCCTTGAAACCCTTCTACCTCTGGCTACACTCCCAGACCTATTTTTCTACGTTTTTATTTGGAAATAGGGTCTTTTAAGCCAGCGTGGCTGGCTTTGAACCTGCACGATCCTCCTGTCTCTGCCTCCCAAGCCTGGGGATTACAAGCGTGCACCACCATGCTGGGCTCAAAATTAGCATTTTGAATTAACGAATCTCTTTCTAGTTTTAGTTGAATGAAACGATTTTGTTTATTTTGGAGGGGTTCAAAACAGCAGTTTACAAACATGAGTCCTTATAAATGTGAGGGCTTACATACTTTCCAGGACCTACAAAGTCATGGATACCTATAAGGGACTCAATTACCAAATCCTCAACTTATATGTGTTACATGTCTCTGAAATTCGGGTGTTGCCAATGTGATAGCTGGGCCTGGAGGGATCCTCCCTCATTAATAGAACTAGGACACCTATTCTGAGGATTGAACCCAGGGCATTCTACCTCCAAGATACACTCCCATTTTGTTGTTGTTGTTTTGTTTTGTTTTGTAATTGTGACACAGTCTGACTAAGTTGCTGAGGATCCCCTCACTAAATTGCTATGGTGGCCTTGAATGTGCTGCCCTCCTGTTTCAGTCTTTGAAATACTGTGCACCACCACGCCCAACTGAATTAGGGCCCCTTATAAAAGAGGTCTCACGTCCTAGTATTTGGTTAGTTTGCTTTCAGCCACACGGGGACACAGGTTTTCACACCTGTGTGTGTGGGGGGGCAGCCTCACCAGACAAACCAACCTGTTGAAACCTTCACCTTGTACTTCTCAGCTTTCAGAACTGTGACCAATACTTGTCTTAGTTTTATAAATTACTCAGTCCTTGGTATTTTGTTGTAGGACTAAGACAACATGCATACTTCCCTTGCATTCCCAGGGAGAATGGCTGGGGTGAGCCAGTTTTTCTCCCACCCCCAAGCCACTCTCCTCTATTCTGGGTGAGAACTGTGGGTCTTCCACCCATCTCTCATCTGCTCGTGGTGTCTCCGGCAGCATCTGAGACTGCTCTGGTTCTGTACGAGCAAAGCAGAGAAAGCCTTGGTAGGATCTGCCAAAGCGTGATAAACTTTATTTTCATAACATGTCAGCAACAAACTCTTGTCTTTCTGCCTCTGTCTAGCTAACAATAAATTTGAGCTTATAGGTAAGGAAGTATGAGATGTAATTTAACATGTTCATTTAAAGTAAACAAGGGAGCCAGACATTTTCTGTTAGAAAGTAAGTCTGATTTGGTTGATTGGTTTGACAGTGAAGACAAGCTTTGCCAATTAGTTCCGTGACACAGACATTGTCTATAAATTTAATGAATTAAGTTTGCACCTCCGAGGTTTTGACACGTTTGAATCACATATCAATACAAAATACGCTGGCAAACACATTCTCTGAGATAATTTAAAACTGCAGTAAAAGTTTTGGGAGTCCGACTTAAAAATACAAGAATGGATACAAGACTTCTCAAAAGGTCATGGATTTCAAGTATTAGCAGAAGGGAATAAGGGCAAGTGTGGCAGCCCGGTGAATGAAAAGCAGTCTCCTCAACCTGCTCTAGGAAAATGATTTAGCATCAGTTAAATAACTTACACGCTAGAGAAACAGGTTTCTCAGAGAATGATGATACATGCACACACAGAAGACACATACAGTATGCTACATACACACATGTGTATATTTTATTTAACATATTTTAATTATATATATAAGTAATATTATATAATTTGAATTACATATATGTATATATGTCTATGTAAATCCAATAACTTTTCTGAGGACATATGATAGCGTCCTTGAGTTTATTCTTTGACATTCTGCTTTTTATAGGATGTTATCTGTCAGTTTGTGTGCCTTGTGTGTTTGTGTGTGTGTGCGTGCGTGTGTGTATGTGCCTGTGTGTGTGTTACTAGAGAATGAATGTAGGGGTATTCTACTCCTGCACGGCCTTGAACCTACAATTTTTCTTTCTCAGCCTCCCAAGTACTGGGATTACAGCAGGTATGCCAACATGCTTGGCTGTCATTCTAATATTTAAGCCTAAGCTAGAATCAAGGCCAAGAGAAAAATAGCAGTTTGCTTCCAGATTTGTTATTTAGAGATCTATTTTCTCACTCAAATAATGCTTGTTGTAAACATTTTTGAAAATACCAAAAATCATAAGGAAAATAAATAAGCCACGTATTTTGTTTTACTAATTTTGCTACCTATAAAAATTACTTCCTTTTCCAGCAATCTTTCTAGAACAGCCTGGGACTACCTCATAATTTTATCAACATGTCTTGATCATCTCACACTTTTATTAAATGTTTTTCCACATTATTTCTCATCATTGAATAATGGTCCATCAGAAGGAGTTATCATAATTAAATAATTTTACATTTCTCAGACTTGAGGAAATATATAGATCAGTTTCCAAAGAAAAGCAATGTAAATTCTCATGCTCTTTCCAGGGCGGACATATCACCTTCGTTATGTTGTTACTCCCCTATGTAGACATATAGAATTAGGGATAAATTCATCATGATGCTAATAACTATAAAACCAATACAATATGTATTTAAACTTGGATATAAAATCAATACAATTAAAATGCCATCAGTTATTTAAAGTGGTAGTTGGTGTTTGATAGTAGGTGATAAATGTTTTACATTTTTTTTCTTGACATGATTTATTTGATTTCAATCCTGATGGGACATCATTTGAATCATCTTGAATATCATCATCATTATTATACCTTCTAATAATAAACTCATTTTAAACCAGCGATCTATTATTTCCATGGGTCAATCAGTTTAATGGTGTACTTCAAGACACAGTACCAACACAAGTTTAAAGAGAAATTCTTTTCTATATTACTAATTCTCATGAGATACAAAGAAAGCAACTCAGAGTGTGAATGTGACATTGACAGCTATTTGCCAAGTGGTAACTCAGTTGGTTCAGACACCTCACAGAACTGCTGTGACCTCTTTGTTCTTAGACTGTCTTAGGAGGTAAGTCTTCCCTTGGTACTAATGTGACTAATAAACACAACCACAAATTAGGCATTGAAATCATAGCATGGCTATTATAAATATCTACCAGATTGTTCAGAATATCTATTTCTTTAGGTTATCATCAAAATAAAGATACTAGGTTTAAAAAATCTACCTTTTTTTCTCTTCCACAATTATAAGGCATTTGGAACCCAAATTGACCAGATTCTCTATTTCTTGATACCTAGCATATTGGTTTACTCTTGGTAATGCAACAGATCGCCACAGTTTAGTGGCTCAAAAAGAACACAAACACGTTATCTTGCAGTTCTGGGGATTAGAAGTCCTAAAATCAAGGAATCAGCATAGCCATGTTCCTTTTGGCGGTGCCAGGAATCGGGAAAGCCTAATTCCATTTCTAGCTTTTGGAGGCAACCTATGTCCCTTGGCTTATGGATTGTCTAGTCACTTTCTGTGACCGTAACCTATTTACCTTTCTTTTATAAGGACTTTTGTGATTACACTGGGCCTACCCAGGTAGACCATCATAATACCCCATCTCAAGATTCTCAGCTTAATCACAGCTACAAAGATCTTTTTACCATAGAGTAGTATTCTCACAAGCTCTCAGAATAAGAACATTGACATCTTTGGGAGGCCATTATCCAGCCTACCACATTTAAACTCTAAGAACATCCCTTATAAAGATGGCTCTGATGACGTATGCTGCCGTATTCATTAGCCATGGCTCTTTGGGGATATATTTCTAGTTCTGGACTGCATAATCCATAGGGTATGTACATTTTTAAAAGATGTCTTTTGATAAATAATGCCAACTTATCCTCCAAAAGTGTTGCCTCAAAGTATACCTCTGATAGCAGAACATAGATTCTCTTTTCTTGTCCTTTGACCATATTGGTATTATTTGTTAAAAATCTCTTGCTATTTGATATGCAAAATATTTTCATTTAACTTTAGGGTAATGTGATGTTGATTATATTGATGATGTCAAACATTTAAAATGTATTCATTGGACATTGCATAAAAATAATTCAAATAGAAATGTTACTCAAAATTTTATTGCTCTGTAGCTGCTTACCTGGTTATATAGAAGTCACCTCATCTATAAGTGGTATATTTCAGAAATTGTAGCAGGAGGTAAAAAAGAATTTCTTTGAACTAAGTTCAAATCTCAGAATGTTTATGAAAGGGAGCTAATTGTTTAGATGAAAGCATGATAATGTCCAGGAGAAAATTAATATGGCCTAGTGTGTTTTGTGTATAGTATCATGATACCCTTCCACCAAGGAGAGGTGTGCGCGAATCGCAGCATGCCACTCATTTCTGCGATAGTAGGCTCTAGTCTTCTCTCCAGGGAAACCATTTTACAATGTGTTTGCATCATTGCTAAATAAGAATTGTATATTTTGCCTAAGAACAATTGTCATCTAATTCAGGTCATGAAAATATGAGTGACAGAATAACTTTCTGAATAGGTAAAAAATTGAAGGATTTCTATAAATTGATTTATCACACAACTATTGCATGCCCGTTGAATAAACATTTTAAACTGCAGCCACTCAAAAGAAAAGGAAACCACACAAGTCTTGGTGAAAAGAGAATATTTTGTAAAGCCTTCTTTATCCCAGGATTGTTGGAAAGTTCAAGGCCTGCGATGTCAGTACCGCAGGGTTTGAAATGCTAAGAATGAACACACATTATAAAATGAGGAGGGTTTGTAGATGGCAAGATTGTATTCGCTTATAAATTCTCTATCCTCTTTCCTTCCGAAGAGCACCTGTTGTCAAGCTAAGGAATCCAGACATAATGCAAGGCAAACCTTGAGGAAATCATGCAGAATATTGAACTCAGAATTTCACGAGCCAACACTAACCTTTCTTCTCTCACTTAATCCCACTGGGGCTTTGCTTTCCTTGAAGAAGACAAGTGTCAATGGTTTTCTTTCTTTAAGCTCTCCAGGAGGAGGCTGTTTTTAGCCGAGAGCTGCTGCTTTGCCTATCACTAAAGTGCCATGTAGGAAGCCCGGTAGAGAAGGCAGCTGGAGAGGAGGAAGTCGGAAAGTGAACACGTTGTCAGGAGAGCCCAGGAATACAAAGACTATGTGCCAGGAAGTGTGCACCCAGCAAAGGTGTCTTTCTGGCACGGCAGCAGAGGGTGTGGGCTTTTGGCCATCTTTAGCCTCTTGGGTTTTCTCATTTGTTTGATATTCTAGGAAACTCTGACTTATTTGTACCATTTCAACAATATTGTGAGGTTAAAAATATGTTTCCCAGTGCATAGTAATTAACATCAGGCTCTGCAGAATGGAATATTCCAGGACTTAGAGAATGCTAGGCACCTGCAGCCAGCAGATGGTGGTAGTGTATCATAAACACTTGAACGAAGCTGGCTTAAGGAAGCTGGGAGGTTTTGTTTTGTTTTGCTTTGTTATTTAAGCTTGACAATACGCATCTATATATCCTGTGGGCACACAGTCTTTGAGACCAGTCTAATCTTAAACTTGTTTTATGATGATATCATTATTTTTTACTGCTACAAATTAACTGTCGGTTTCAATCTACCCTGTATTTCAGCTGCCTTCGGGGATCCACTCGTCAGTCATGCGGCTTTCCAATTTTATGACTGAGATCAAGAATGATTCCTTAAAGGCACATGGGAAACCCAGTGAGACGGGGGAGGGTGGGTGTGAGCTCTGTGGCGTGGCCGATGTTGGAGGTGTGCAGGAAAGAATGGTAAGAACGAACCACGCACGAAGGCCCCGGTTCAGCTGGAAATTTGGCTGTCTTGACATTTACTCAGGTTCAATCACTTCGTTTAGCTATTGATAGTAACTTGGGCCAGATGAGTTCTAATATTATCTTACAGAGTTATGTTCAAACAGTGAGAATATAAAGAGGGACTCGAGGGCACACAGATACCTGCAGACCCACAAGGAATATTTTCAGTAGGACATAAATGATTGGCATAATCATTTGTTCAGTCTTCCTAACATCTAATGTCTATTAAATGCCTAGTAGATGCTCACCCTTTTTGGGATGGAAAGTCTTTGCCAACTTAACTGGGAAGAAACTAGCAATTGTGACTGGCCTAATCTCTTCTCGAAGTGCAAAGGAAAGAAGAGATTAGGATCCTTTTTATAGAGTTGGCAGAGCACCACTGATTGATGGCTAGCTTGAAGGAGAAAGGGGTCATATTCCAGCGTGCCCCAGTCAAAGATTTCCATCAGCAACACATGGTTGTGAATCTATTGCTAAATTCTGCTCCCAGCCAGCATGCTATACTGAAAGACAGGGAGAAATTCCAAAAGTCAGGAAGAAAGGATAGGCCTTTCCTCAGATGTTTGAGTAAGCATGAGGTCAGGCTCCCTGTCACATTATCTACTGTCTACAGAGTGGTTGTTCCTCTAGCTTCCATAGTCATGTGATATATGATCTTAGTATTTTCTGGATGTTATCAGAATTAATAACAATGCCTACCCTTCCCTTATAGCATGCCCAGTATATATAGGGCAGGTCCTTTCCAGGTATTATTTAATCTTTATAACAGTCATTCAAGTTGAATGTTATTCTTCTCTTCTCTTCTCTTCTCTTCTCTTCTCTTCTCTTCTCTTCTCTTCTCCTCTCTCTCTCTCTCTCTTTCTCTCTCTTTCTCTCTCTCTCTTTCTCTCTCCATATATATATATTTATATATGCTGAGTTTTGAAGGAGTTGATTAATTTTCTTAGTAAAAAACCAAGTCAGAAATAAAAAAGCAAGTTCATCCTACTTCACCATCCTTGCTCCCTTTAAAAGCCTATTCGTTGGTATAATCATAATGTGCCAATAAAAAGTATTTCAAAATTAGTTTTTAAAGCACTGTGTGTCGTAACACTGTTACATTGGCCAGAATAATCATGGAAGATAGACAAATGCAGCAATCCCAAGATTTGTGGCAGAGAGACAGACATCTGCAAACATGCCAGGCAAAAGTGCAATGCAGAGACCCCCCCCCCCAAGTGCCTGTAGAGCTTTGGGATATTGGGAGGCAAAATCCACAGACTTTTCCTGGAGGTTTAGCCAGCAGAGAGAGGGTGGCTTGTTCTGAGCAAGGGCTGGAGAGCACCACACACACTGTGCAGTTAAAGGCAGAGAAGCAAAGCGCAGTTAGAGCGGCTGTGCCAGGAAAATCTTTGCTTGAATACAGGGTATAAAGGATGGATTGCAATGCATTGGTCTTTTCAGCCTCACTCTCAGGCAAGGATAACAAAACGACTGGCAGCAGCATTCTGAAACACAGACTGCCACTGATATTTATTTATAGAGAGAAAGAGCGCAAGGTGGGATAAACGCACAGAAACACTTTGAACGCTAAGCACGGTGCAAATGGGCCCGCTATTGATTCTTAGCGGAAATGTTCATGTCTGCCTCATGAACAAATATTACTCCTGAGACCACCTTTAACAAAATATTTAGTCTGACCTCTCCAGACTGCATTTACAAGCTCATTTCTCTCTTCTTTACGTTTTAGGGCCTTGCACCAAGATGTAAGTAGACTCTGCAGCAGTCCCAGAAGACTTTCACGAGAAGCATTTCAGACAATAGAAAATAATCCTAAGTGCTGGTGCAGTGGGTTTCCATGAAAATTATAATAGAAATGTTAGAGAAAAAGAGCGAGGGGTTATAGGCTGTTAACACAGAGGGATATGAAGGCACATTAGAGAGTGATATCAGCAGGTATGGCAGAACTTGAAATGTCCAAAAGCAACTCGGTCAGTTTGTCTGTTGGATTTTCACCCCAACTCGGCTTCTGTTCCATATGCACATAATTCAGTCTGTGTGGCTGTGGATTCAGCCAAGTGTGGAGAACCACTTAGGACAGTTTAAGAATCCATTAGAATCATTAGATCTCTTCAGAGCTAGCCAAAATAATCAAATCTGTGTCGAAGTGGAGGCTAGTTTAGCTGCCGATTTTACTTACCTTTTAGAAGAAGAGAGGAAATACGTATGCAAGATTCACTCCCAAATGCCTTCTAATGGTTCTATAAAAAACATTCTACTCATCTTCAGTCAAAAATGGCTTCCTCTTTAAGCTGCTGAAGGCTGCTTTTCAAAATGTATTGTGACTTTGTTTTAATAGCCTGTGAACTCAGGTCACCCCTAGGATGGTTGGGGATTGAGCAGTCTGTGATTATAACCTAAGTGATGGGGGGAAAAATCAAACCGCGTACTTATTTGATTGCTCTAAGTTCTCAGTGCATTATCCGAATAGCCTGTCCATTTTTTTTTGTCTGGGTTAGTGTCAGAAGTTTTCAATTGCGAGTCCCTCCAGGGCAGAACTGATGTCATTCCCATCACTTTGAGAGTCCCATGCTCTTCATTCAATAAGCATTTCTTAAGTGTTCATTATGAGACTGGAGTTCTCAACTGGTACAAGGCATATATACCCACGTTGGAAGAGGTAGAAGTAGAAACATTTTCCTCTGCAAAAATATGTTCAGGGAATCAAAGTATTCCTCCCTCATTTCCTCCTTCCATTCTTCCCTTTCTCCCTTCCTTCTTCTCTCCTTTTTTCTTTCTGCAAACTCACCTTCTCCTTCCCTGATTGGGGGAAAGCCAAGATTTTTGGTTTTTTAGAATATTGAGTGTTAAACTCCAAAGTAAAGCAGTGGTAGATAGATATAAATGATTCAATACTAAAGTGTTTGTCATTGTACGTATGGCTGTGTGGCAGGCATGTGGCTATGTTTCATTTTTGCTTTAATCTTCTCATGGTCATGAAACAAACATTGCTTCGTCCCAATTTCCACAATTCCTACATCACTTGCTTTTTTCTTAGCCTGTGTTCTCCCATCAAAAGTCTTGACTACCTGATAGTCTTGAGCTTTGTAAACTCCACGAATTTTGCCGTTTACCTAGGAATTCAAAGGTATCTATCAATCTTAGGAGCCTCATATGTCTGGATTCACACCTTGTTTGCTTGGCAATATTATTGGTATGGCTATTTGGATATATGCAGTGTTCAAATTTTCATATATCATTAATACTTTTAGAAAATTGATTATATTACTATATCCTATAATCACCTATTTTAGAAAGTAGGAAGTAGGAAATGTAGTTAAAAAAAAACAACAACACTTGTGTAACTAGTCCATGAGGTGCTACTGAAAAATCTTTCTGACTAGAACAACTCACTTTATACAAATCTCAGTATTTCCATTAAAGTAAGAAAAATAATGCCTTCTCTAGCATTGCTTAACATAAGAAAAGTACAAGTATTTAAAATCCAAAGTGTACTAAAAGTATATGGTTAGCAGGAAAAATAACATTTTTAACTTCTGTTTGTGACAAGCCATTCTAAGGTAATATTATATCAGGTGAAGCTGGGCGTGGTGGCACCTGCTTGTAATCCCCATGCTTGGGAGGCTGAGAAAGAAGGATCACACAGGTTCGAAGCCAGCCTCAGTTACTTAGTGAGACTTTCAGCAATTTAGTGAGCCCCTGTTTCCAAATAAAATAATAAATAGGTCTGGGAGTATAGCCCAGAGGTAGAAAGCCTCTGGGTTCCATTCCCAGTACCACTAAATTAAATAAATAAATAAATAAATAAATAAATAAATATTATATCATGTGAGAGCCTTATGTAAATATCCCTTACTTCTTATATATAAACAAAGCATTACAACACAAGAAGCAATGTAGTGTTATTTTGTGGTTAGAACACTCTTTGGGAACCAGGCAGACACAGGTTCAAATTCTAGCTCTGCCAATTTTTTTACTTGTCATTTAACTCTTCTATTTTCTCATCCATAAGATAAAATTGATATTTCCACTTCGTGGAGTCTCATTAGGGATTGATATACACAGTATGATAAAATATCTGGTGGACTGTGAGTAAAAACTGAGTGTAGTCAGGAACATGCATAATCCTCTCTCACCAAAGGTAACTTCTATTTTTCTTGATGAAATATTATATCCTCACTAAAGCTATTAATTCATGATTTTTTAAAAAAATTCATTAGCAGACTTGAGTTTCAATGAGAGGAATCTAGTTTCAGCCAACAGCTTTTTCTACATGGATCCTTCCCACTGAAGAACAGAGTCATCCTGTTTTAAATGTGACATTTAAATGTGACATCCCAGCTATTGCTAGTGGCATACTTTTATTCTTAGACACCTGGTTTACCGCAAGCTGTTGGTCAACAAGAAGCTCCTGACATCTCAGGCAGTTCTGTTCTTGCAATGTTGGGTGGGCCTGAGCTCAGATCCCAGTGGGCCCCAGTTTGTGTGCTTGCCAAGGGTGTTAAGGTCTACCACTTGAGCACATGGACCTTGGAAAGAGACCTGAATTCAAATCCTAGCTTTGCCCAGTACTCACTACATGACCTTGAGAAAGTTTTGCAACTGTTTAATCCCCCACATTTTTATTTTTAATTAATAAATAATATCAATAGCCAATATTTTAAACTCTTTTCATGTGCCAGATTCTGTGCCTAATATATTAATTCACATAACTCTCCAGCATCCCGTGAGGTAGGGATTCTTTTATTAGCTTTTATTTTTTAATTGATGTTAAGAACATTTGTGGAGTTCTACCCTCTTACAAATGTTTAAGTGTATGATACAGTGTTGTTAACTCTAGGCACAGTGTTATTCAGCAGATCTCAAGAACTTATTCTTCCTCTGTGCAAATCTTATACCCATTGGATAACAACTCATTTCTTTTTCTCCTAGTACTTGACAACCACAGTTCTCTGTTTCTATGAGTTTGACTATTTTAGATGCCTCGTGTAAGAGGAATCATACAGTATTTGTCTTTTTGTGACTGGCTTATTTCATTCAGCATAAAGTCCTCAGGCTCATCCATTTTATTGGAAGTAACAGGATTTTTTTTTTTTTATTCTTAAGGCTGAATAATTTCTCACTGTATGTATATGCCACATTGAAAAATCTATTTACCTATCAAAGGCATTTACATTGTTTCTACATTTTGCTATAGTTGAAATGCTATATTGAATATGGGAGTGCAGCTATCACTTCAAGATCTTGAAATAAAATGTGGTGTGAATTATTTTATTTTATTTTGCTATTGGAGATTGAAACTAGGGGCATTCTACCTTTGAGCTACACTTACAGCCCTTCTTATTTCTTATTTTAAAACAGTCTTGTTACATTACTGAGGCTCTCCCTAAGTTGCCCATGCTGGCCTTGAACCTGTGATCCTCTTATCTCAGCCTCCCAAGTACTGGGATTACCCGCATGCACCACTATGCCCATACTGACTATTTTTTTAACACTCTTTTATGAATGAACAAACAGAAACATGGAGAAGTTAAATATAATTTTGAGGGGTATGTAGCTAGTAAGTATTCCACTTGGGTTTCAATCTGGTTGACTAGTCAAGAGCTTGTGCTTGCAAGTGATAACATGTTCATACTTGCAGTCTTAACAGGGCCCAGCACCTGTAAACACAAATAAATGTCAACTAATTCTATTAGTGAGGAGGCGGTGCCTCTGGCTTCAGAACTTTTGTCCATGTAGATTGCATTTTCCTTGGCTGCATTTCTGAAGAGGTGAATTCTTTGAGACTGAATTTGAGCTCACTAATCAGGTACATTTATATTAGTATTAATTCAGAAAGCATGTCCAGTTTTTGCTTTCTGTTTACTCTGGTAAGATTTTAATAAGAATTTTCCTTCCTTCTCTTCTCTTTTCTACCTTCTCTTTCCTTCTTACTGGCATTTCATAAACATATTTACTGACACCCCCTAACAAAATACAAATATTAAAATAAAGTATTACTTTCTTATACCAATAATAAACTTAAAAAGCTGCCATTCACCCTTTCAAATCAGAATCCTAATTTCTAAGGGTGTTATGTTAGCTTTCATCCAAATATGAACATAACTGTTCTGGCCCTTCATACCTCCACTGGAGAAGGTGAGGACACAGTTCTGGCCACAAGACACATCACTGAGCCCCGATAATAAATAGCAGTGGATTGGTCTTGCAAAATCCTAGACTGAAGGATCTATGAAATCTAATTAAAACTTGAGGGTCTTGCACTGATTACATGAGGCCATGGTCACAAGCTCGGGCAAAGCTGGGATTTTGCTTCCCACCCGGTCTACTTTGGGAGACTTCATTTTTATGGATGTGGAATGGAGCTGAGAATCAGAGAGTATGCTAGAGTGATCCTTGTAAGCGCTTACAGCTGTCCTGTAACCGGAAGTCAATCCGCCTTTCTCCTCTTATCCTCCCCTTCCTGGTGTGTGATTTTTTTTTTTTTAAACTGTAGCAAGAATTCTGTTTCTTCTCTGTCACAGAAAATGTGGCTTTTCTTATCTTTAAGGTGTCTCAATTTAGTGGAAAATAGAATCGAGTCCGCTGCCCACTCTCTGTTCCAGGAATGTTTTTCTCAAAATAGGAAATATATAATGTGTGGGCTGGGTGGCTAGAATTAGGTTGGATCAGTATGAAACAGGGAGATTTATTTGCTTCAGAAAAAAATATCCTACTGCTTTTGGCTGGCTGCAGAATTCAGGGCAAATATCTGGACTCTGAGCTATAGAAATTCAACCATCCTGGGTGGATTATTGTAATGATGACCCTCTCAATGGATTCCCACATGCCCTTTTAACAAAGCCTTTTGTGACTAAACTGGCATATCTAGTTAAGATGTTGAAGCCCTAATATTTAGTGCCTTCTCATTGATTAGGTCAAAAGAGAAAGAAATGGACTTTCCAATGGAGATAGGCAAGTCTTTTCTTTCCTTTTCTGTTTTTATAATGAATTCACATATAAAGCTGACTGTTCTCTAGACACAGATGGAATTAATCACCTCAAAATGGAGAGGAGGGAAGTTAGAAGTGCAAAACGATGCTTCAGAATTGTGTGTGTGTGTGTGTGTGTGTGTGTGTGTGTGTGTGTGTGTGTGTGGCTTTAAAACATCCCCCTAGGTAAAGGAACTACCAAATTTATTGCTGTCTTGACTTTGGATTCCTATTTCCCATCCACCTGGTGAATAATGAAGGCCCAGATTTGTTTTGATTGTTTCAAACTATCACAGCACAATGAAGTGAAAGTGAATAACTTCAACACCAGCACAAAGTTGGGGAGTAAAGAAGGGAAAAACATCACTCACAGTTTGTTTAGAATTTCTACTGCCTGTAGTTAAGAAATAGGAAGGTTCACAGACCATGGCAGAAGTGTACGTTTTTTACTGGGTGGAGGATTTTCATGGAACAGGGCTCATCAAATGCAAATAAAAATTGTATCTTAAGGAAGGTAACTTCTTTCCATGCCCCCAACTCTCTCAATTGGAAACTTCATTCTTCCATTGAAAATGAATTGTGCCTTGTGATTTATAAAGTCTATTTCTTCACTTTGAATGTTAACGTTCTGCCTTCTGCCCTTAACTTAATGGATATTCTCAAAACTGGCAGCTTTTCTTTCATGCGGGAAGAAGGAATAATTGTAAATTAAGGGCACCAAAATAGGTTAAGGATACATTATGTCAGAAGCTGTAGATTGTTAACAAGCAAAGGAAGCACAAGTCATGGGGCGTAATACAATTAAGGGCAACTGCACAAGATTGCTGGCCATTTCATCCAAATGACTTCACCTGTTGATGCTAGAGGTGACTCTTTCCAGTCTGTCTAAAATTTGAGAGACCCCTAGGTATCTTTCTAATTTCTGAGTGAATTGTAATTAGGGAGTATAGTGAATGATGTCTGTGTTGGGCCAGGTCCCATTACCAGGCCCATATATCCTTCTCCACCTGCTGTTTGTGCTGGCTGTTAATAACCCATGGCTGCCCCTTCTCTAGACAATTGCTGATGGCAGTTGTATCTCCCAGGAGGTTACAATCCTCACCCCAACACAGACAGTCAATGATTGATAGATACGGGACTACAAACGGTCCCTTTGATCAAGGAATCAATGATGAATTTTGTGGTGTGATCTCCAGGATCAGGTCAAGACCAGCCTTGAAAAGGGATCACATCCTTGCGAAGCTTTTCTGCTTTTCTCTCTTGTTTTATACCCACTTCTACTGCCTTTCCCTTGAGAACATCAGTACACCTCATACACAAGAACTACTGCTTCAGGCTCTGATTATTAGGGAGCCAGGACCCAAGATAGTAAATTTGCCCATACATTTTAACTTATTTTGTCCTGATGAATTTGATAATATAGTATCATTGTTACCCGGGATTCCATTAGGAAATAATCGACTATTCTCTCCAAAATGTTGAAGTTTGTTCTGATGACCCTTAATAAGTCTTCAAAACAGAAGAAAAATTCTTTTAATTCAGTGTTAGTCTCTGTGCAGCATTTATCCATCAGCTTGCACAGAAAAAAAAAATGGTTGGCAAAGAATCAAAGTCATGAAGGTTGGAAATTTAGACTCTATGACTGATTCTTACTCTTTTATCCCCCAAATTTGTTAGTTTGGTATTAGATTATTTATAGCCATTCTTCTAAAAGCTTGGGTTTTCAAGTTAGAATGATGTTCTGCCACAATAGGAATAATTATTATGGTCTTTGTATATGATAGTCATCTGAATGACACAGTGAAAGATTTTCACTTGGAATCAAACAGTCCATCCAAGTCTGAAATGATAAGTATTTTTCTGAGCCCTATGTAATTAGAAATGTGAGCGTATAAATGTCTGAAAATCTGTTCTCTTTTAAAAGAAACTGGCCTAGAGCTCTTTCTATCCAGACTCAAAATTCACAGAATTTGAAGGTCTCCTTGTATTGCTACCAGCTAGTGGTCTGAGGGTGGGCTGATTCAGCAGTTGGAAGAATGGTGATTCTAGCTGACAGGAGAAGTCCTCCAGGAAATGTCAGGTTGACCCCACTGCTTAGTAAAACAGAGCATAGAGGTGATGAAAAAGGACACCGGGATAGAAATATTGTAAATGCATTATTATTTTTGCTGGGGGTGGAAATACATGATTGCACCATGGAGTAGCTGGAATCCTTTATACACTTAAGAACTGTGCTTCATATCAAACGTAATGTTCAAGCATGTTGACTGAAGCACTGAACTGGATGTTACTGATTCTCAATACTGTATTTCAGTCTAAAGAAACTGGCTCTTTGTTTCTACCATGTTGTTGCTTATTCATAATCAATACCTTCTAATTAATTCTAAAACATTCTTCTTAAAGCAAGCAGGTGCTTGCTATTTTCCATTTAGACATCTGAGGTTCATTTTAGTCCAGTTTCTTTATGTTCATAAATGATTTTTGCTGGATTTACGGAATGTAAATTGTCAGCATTTGATCTCTGAATGGGATGCATCCATTCGAAGGTCAGTGCTGAAAAGTCAGAAAATTGCTTTTAATTTTATATAATTTATGGTTCATTTGTGAAAGTCACAGAATTTCACATTCTGAGAATATTTCCCACAGATTCTGTTTCAAAAAGGCCAGCGCCTTATAGGGGAAGATGAATACATTTGGTTGTTATTGAATTTCCAAACAAAAAAGCTTGAAACTTGCCATTTATTTCTAAGAAAGTAGAGGTAATTATTATTGTCACTGATGTCTTTGTTCACAATTTCTTCCCTGCCGCTTGAAAGGGTTAGGTAACATAAGAAACATCTCTGAAATTTAGGTACTTCCTATCCCTGTTTGATAGAAGGAAAGAATCATTGGGTGAGTAAAAGAACAATAACAAGAAAAAGAATCTGGAAAATCTAATCCAGAAAAAATCTAATCCAGAAAAATCTAAATTATTCTCTACTTTTTTTCTCTGTAGCTCCAGTGCATTTTATAACAAGAGCTACATTTTTTATTTATATCTAGACAAAAAATTTGTTAAATTTTTGAAAACAAAAATGGAGGCCCTAGCAATATGTTTATGGTTAAGTTTTATTATCATGTAATACTGGAAACAAAATAAGCTTCAAACTTTACATTTTCATATACTCAGCTATTAAAATGTTTTGTCATCTAACCCTGTATTTATGATATTTATTAAAAGGAGATTCAAAGGCAGTTAAAAATATAAAATTCCATGAGAATACAATTTTGACTTTGATTAGCTTATGCATCTCTAGTAACAATAAAAAAAAAAGGAACCCCCACAAGGTAAAATACAAGTGGCTAAGAGAAAAGATACAAACATATTTGTACATGTTTATAAAATGGCTCTCACCACTCTGAGTTGTTTTAATATGTAAATTTAGAAAATGATATGTTTCTTTGATTTTTTTCTTATTAATTCCTGCTCATCTTTAGAAATAAATCATAATTTCTTGAACCAGAACTAAAACCAGAATTTTACTAGCAGTCCTAATCTATATTGTCAGGTAATCATATTATCAGACTAATAGTTTGTCATTAGGCAGATTAATCACTCATTATAAAAAACTTTTTATAGATATAAGCATGGGTTATATATGGTAAAAGAGACCCATTGGTATAAAAGCATTACTATATAGCTACAATTTAATTATCTACATTTATAAAAAGCCAAAGATAATTCAAGAGATACTTCAGAAATAACCTGTATACTTTATTAAACATTTCTATTGTTGAGAGAAAAATTTCATCTTAATTAAAATGTTTAAGGTGAACGTCAAAATTGTTTGCATTCTTTGAATTTCCACCAATTATAATAGTGATACCATCCAGAAATACTCTGGGTGTTGGACATTAGTCAGTCTACGAATAAACCTTTTGTTGTGTTAAATTTCCTAAGCTAGCCCTAACTTTGCAACTGAGAATTCTCTTTGAGCTGGAAAAAAGGTAACATCACGATAGCTACTAAAAATAAACAAAGAAAACAAAACAAAAAACAAAAAATTTAAAATGTACAGAACTCCCCAACTGTCAGAGGGTCATTGCATATAGAATGGTAATTATTTTATTGTATATAGAAAATGTTTGCCAAATTAAGTCATGTTGATTCTCAACTCATGTAATGTGAAACCTACTGTGGCTGTGGCAAGAAAGGATAAACCCATATATTAGAAAGTCATCTGCTAATTCCTTAAGGCCATCTCTAGGGTAGGCAGGGCCCCTAGCTAACTCTTTTATTTTTTGTAGGGATTCTGTCTAGATAAACAATTTTATTTAAAAAGTGTTTTAAAGTTCACAGAATGTGCAAGCATCATAGTTTTTAGTAAAGCTTCAGAACAATGGGTAAAGTGAACCCACCTATTTTTCCATCTGTTTATTGTCCAACATTGCATTTAAAGATTACTACTGCTGTATGTTCTCATTCTTTATTATCAAATGCATGGTTCCTAGCTATTTTTCTAGGTCCCACCATGTGAAAAACAGGTAGCAATGCTGCTATTATTCATAAAGCCATGGCTCTTCAGATCCTATTTGAATTGAAACAATACAGATGTGCTTGCCTCTGCCATTTCTCGATATCATTTAGTTAATGCTGGTCACGTCATTGCTCATGAGGCTTGTGATTCATTCATCATGCCACCCATGAATGCTGGTTTTCCATGAATGTCTCTAGGGGTGTTGTAGTGCTTTGTTGATGATGACCGCAAATGCAAATCTTATCCAGCATGTGCAGGAAATTGTGAGCAGTTAAATCGTGTTGTTGGTCAGGTTAAATGTACTGTTCAGAATTTTATAGTGTAAACACAGAATGATAAATTTTCCAGTTATGTGTTCTCTTGAGCCCTTAGGGTGGTAGCCACTGCATTCCTGGAATGTGACCTTTTTCTAGGTTGGCTGTATTTTATTCCTACCTTCTGTCACTTCACCAATGGGAAAATTAGGTGAGGGACACAGGAGGGTAAGGATTCACAGGAGCTGTTCATCCTTAGTCCATCATGGCTTAAGACCAGCCTGACAAGATACAACATCAACACATTCTATAAAGTAAAATAGGCCATGGATCCAAAAAGACACTGGGCATAGGAGAGAAAAGATTTTGAAAGCTTGTGGAAGATATGAGGAAGGCCACTTCTAGAAAGTGGCCTGACACATGGTAAGGAGCCTGTGGAGGAAGTATAGTGACATCCCTGGAGGACACCTGCTGCTGCCTTGCTTCCTTGAGGCTACAGATGAGAGGTGGCACCACAGTCTAAAGAGCTGTCATACCAGCTCATGTATGGCTCAAGCCCAGAGAACAGCAGAGCTCTGAATTTTTCTTGTGTCCTCTAAAAGTGATTCCAGTTTATCCAGACCCTCAGAAACTTAGCAAGACACTGTTTCAAAATAAAAAGAAATGGGAGTATAGCACCGAGGTAGAACACATGTAGGTTCTATCCATAGTACTTCAACAAATTTGCCTATGGAAAATGACTTTGACTCTTTAGGAATCTTTACATCATTAACTGTGAAAATAAAGAAAATTGGACAGCTTGGTATCTTTCTAAAACAATTAAGGTCAGAATATTATATTAATGCATGCATATCTTTGCTTATAGCAGTGCAATTCACAATGCCAAATTAGAGAACCAGCCTAGGTGTCTGTCAACAATTGAATGTTTAACAAAATGGGATATATATTATAATAAATTATATATACAATATTATACATATACATTAATATATATATATACAATAAAATTTGACTCAACCATAAAGTACAACAAAATTGTGTCACTTGCATGAAAATGGATGGAATTAGAGAATATTGTGCTGAGATCAAATCAGTCAGTCTTGTAAAGTCAAGGGTCAAATGTTTTCCCTTAGATGTGAAACTAGAGAGAAATAGGAAAAGGCATGTCAGATAATTGAGGAGAGTGACCAGTAGAATAGTAGAAGAGAGTAAGAGGGAGGGGCTTCGGGAAAGGAAAAGGAGGAACTGGTGAAAGAAACAGTTCAAATTATGCTATGCCTATGAACAAAGGTGCCACTACCAATATTACTATTATATATGAAGAGGGGTGGGTAGCTAGTGGGGTGGGACCTGAAGAGAAACACATCCAGACCTATGCACATGTTTGTTTGTATGATTTTGAATCTCACTATGATGTATAATTTATGTTGCACCAATAAAAGTATAAAAATAGAACATTCGATATGTCTTTCTTAATAATGGCATCTAAAGAAAACATTATAATTAGGAAAAAAAGAAGTTAGGTAATTTTTAACTAAATTTCTTGCTTTCATCTTCTTGAAATCGCATTGTGTCTAAATATCTTACTTCATTCAGAAGTTATTTAAATTTGCTTTGCAGTATAAAAAATTGACCTTCTTCCCAAATTAGCATATTAGCCCCATTCCAGAGACCCAATCTCGTTCATTCTGTCATAATCTCATGAAAGAAACATTATGCCAGTCAGCAGAGCTTTCCTCCGGAAGGTTCTTTGGGACATCTGATTTACCTAGATGGGATATCAGGCAGAAAGACGGAGACTTGGAGGGTGCTCTGTAGAGAGAAATGGGACAGGGGTCCTGGTCTAGTCTGGGGCTTTCTGTCTAGTTGCCATTGTCAGAGGGCTCCTTCCAGGTCCTAGAGAGAAACTTTAAAAAAATTTGTTGAAGTTTCTTGAAGGCATTGGGCCTCTGAGGTGTAGATTCAGGACAAAGTTCCTGATTGCCCGGGTTGTTTAAGCACAGACCTGTATTTCCTCTTTCCTCTCAGCTTCTCTCTGTATTCATTTCACTAACAGTTGTCTCATATAATCCTGGGATTTGTTCTTAAGCTGCTGCTAAGTTGCTATGGTGGTCTTTCATTGATATCCCAGTAAGCAACCTTTAAAGATGTGCCTTTTTGATCTCTCTGGACCAGAAGTAAGGAAGACTAAGATTGAAAAGCAAATTACCACATTCTTCCTTTTTTTTTTTTTTTTTGTGGTACTGAGGATGGGACCCAGGGGCATTCTACCTCCGAGCCACACCCCCAGCCCTATTTTTTATTCTTTATTTTGAAACAGGGTCTCACTGAGTTGCAAAGCGCCTCACTAAGTAGTAGCTGAGGCTGTCTTCAAATGGGTATCCTCCTGTATCAGCCTCCTAAATGCTGGGATTACCAGGATGCACCACCATGCCAGGCTAAATGATCACATTCTTAAAGCATTAACATCAGTTCATGAACATTGACATTGTATGTAGTAGTCCATCTTTATTTCACAACAGTGGACTGAGCTCTGAGGAGAAACCTTCAGCTCATGGAAGTTGGGGCCATTTTTATTGCTTACTGTGTTTTCATTTAAATTGATGAAAGTAGAGCAACTTGTCACTTCAGTAGGAAAAACTGAATATATGAGTTTAGCAGGAGCTTTTAGGATTCACAAGTTATGACTAGTAATGTAAATCTATTTTTAAATGTCTAGTCCTATTCAAAGAACAATGAAAAGCTGTGAATATCTCTTTGTCTTTTTGTACTTAGAAGAAACAGATATGAAAAACTGGTATCCTAAAGTCATAGATCAAACATTGTAGTTTCAGAATTTTAGAATGACAATAATTAGAAAGACATGCATCTTTTGTGAAAAAGGTAATACTTTCTATTTCTTTAGTGTTGCTATGGAGAAAAGATGTGGTAATGATCAGAGGGTGGAACTCTTTATTCCTGCTCTGAAGCACAGATAAACTCCAGACTTCAATTTAACTTTAATCTGATTTCTTTTGCCTTTGCTTTTCCTCCCTTCCCCCTAACCTCCTCTTTTGTCTCTTCTTCTCCTTTTTTTAATGGTACTCTTCCAAAGCCTGTTGAAATCCTATTGTGTCTAAATAAATCACTTCCTTCAGAAGTTATTTAAATTTGGGCTACAGTAAAAAATTGACTGTCTCCCCCAAACAGAGACTTCTGGAGAATCCATCTGTTCAAAGAGAAGTAGGTGTTTCAGGTAGAACAACAAGTTTGATGCAAAGTCTGTCCACAATTAAAAAGCCTTTGGGAAATAATGAATCATCTGCATTTGAGGAATGATTCATTCCTGATCTTTTTGCTTGTTTTATATGACTATTATAGAAATAAAACTACTCCTATATAGTTGTTATAAAGTATTATGCAAAGTCACATTTGTCACAAAGCAAGGAGCTCCAAGAGAATGAAAAAAACAATAAGGTGCCGTTTATTTAAATGTAAGGAGAAAGTGCAGGGAAGCATACGCATCATTTATATCTTTTCCCCAGAGGAATGCATAAAAAACCTGCTAATTGTAGTTATTGTTGAAATGTAGGGTTGAGAGAAATGGGATAGAAATGGCTTAATTCCCATTTGACACTTACCTTTTGCATCACTTCAGTGTTCTTATTGTGTTCCTTTATATAGTAAGCAAAATTCTCAGAGAGGCCGCCAATATTTTCCACATTCTCTGAGAGCATGCCCTGCACAAGTCCCAGGTTTATGAATATGATGTGTTCTGCTCTGGGATTTTATGATGTTGTCTGTCATAGTTTGCTTCAGGAAAGATGATCCAGATAGGCATGATCCAATCACAGGAGCCCATTTTAGGCAGATGGATTTCTCTGGTTGGTCAGAAAAGACTATGATGGAGTCAGAGATTCAAGGTGTGAAATGGACTGAAGGTGAATTACTGGCAGGAAGGTGGAGAGGACTCTGTCGTCAGGGATGTGAGTACCATCTAGGGGCTGAGGTCATTTCCCAGATGATAGCCAGAAAGGAAATGGATCATTCAGTACCACAAACTGCTGGGAACCAAATCCTGCCAACAGTGAGCTTGAAGGCTGATGCCTTTGTTTTAGCCTCGGATGCTCTCGGTAGAGAAGCCAGACCCAGCATGCTGGAGCTCTGACCTTCAGAACTCTGAGCTAAAAAATGAGCACTGCTTGGTGTCACCAAGTTTGTGCTGATTGTTACACAGCAATACAAAACTGCTATTGGTTTTCAATATATTTGTATTTAAGAAAATAAATGATTACAGGAGGGATTATCAGGGCACTGAGATTATGACCTTTTTCTTACTTAATATTTTTAATTGTATAAACTTCATTAATAAATGTACTTTAAAAAAGAGACCTTACTGTATGGAGAACATGCACTCTGCCAAAGCTGGATGTAAAGTTAGTGCATCTAAAGGGAGTCATAGTTTCTCATTGATTTCCATTTTATATTTTCATCATTTATTATTGCCTTATCCTAGCAAAAATATTATGTAGCATTGTAAATTAGCAATGCATTTTCATGAGGGAAAATTCCCTTAAAAATCTCAAAAGTCAAAAAATAAACCAATTTAAAAACTTTTGGCAAGGGGAGCAATTAAAGAAGCAGGTTAGTCCAGGGACACTGGGCCTCTGGGATGGGGAGGTCATGTCGGTCTGGTTTGCTTTCATTCACCCAGCGAACCCTGCACCTCCCTCAGGTCTTGGCATATCACCTGTGCTCAACATTTATCTGCAGCTAAAACGAATGAGTGTGCTTGCTGTCAGTTGCCTTTGAGAGACACTGTAGGTTTTCTTTCACTCTTCTACCACTTTGTTTTCTACTTGAGAGCAAAGGAACACCTATTGCTGTTTTTTGTAGTTCTTAAGTCCAAACGCCTACCTCTTCCTCAATGTTTAGTTTCCTTTCCTCTCTCTCCTGGACACATGATATCAGGTGTGGTGTGATGGTTTGTGTCCTCCTGTGTTAAAACCTAACCCCAATGTGATGGTACTAGGAGGTGGGGCCTTTGAGAGGTGAGTAGATCATAAGGGCCCCACCCTCCTGCGTGAGGTTAGTTCCCTTAGAAACAAGGTCTTAAGGAGCTGCCTGGATCCATTCATCATGTGAGGACATGGTAAGAATGCACCATCTATGAGGCAGAAAGTGGGGCCCTTACCAGGTAATAAATCTGCTAGAATCCTGACTTTGGATTTTCTGTCCTCCAGAACAGTGAAAAATAAATTTCTGTTGTGTTTAAGCTACCTGATTTATGGTATTTTTGTTACAGCAGCCCAAAGGGACTAAAGTAATAACATACGTATCCAAACTACAGTATCTCCATTTAATGATCATGGGTACTTATATTACAAATAATTTGCATTAGGCTGAAGATTTGGTTTTCTCTCAAATTTGTTTCCTCTTATGTTGTTACTATAAATTTAAACTCTGAATATAGGGAATTCTTAGTTCTTTCCTACTCACCAATACAAAGGGAACTTCTAGATAGCAAAGATTTGTGGTTTGTTGGTTGTGGGTACTGGAGATTCAAGAAGGAGTACTCTACCACTGAGCTATACCACTAGTCCTTTTTCTTTTATATTCGAAGTAGAATCATACTAAGTTATCATGCATTGGCCTGGAACCTGTCTCAGCCTCTCAGGTACTAGGATTACAGGCATGAGCCATTATACCTAACCCTTAGTCTACTGTTTATCTGCATGCCTAGCTCAGGAACTGGCAATATAGAGTCCTAATGTATACATAATAAGTGTTAATAAAATGAATATCTATATTGGTGGAAGTGTTCTTTACAGATAAACATTTCCTTCAGATATTAGACAATTCAGTTTTAACTATATTTAATTTCTGAAAAGTCTAGGTACAAAGTAGTTGGAAAGAATACTTCAATTTCTGACCATAAAAAGAGTGCCAGCAAAAAGAAAGATTATAGTGAAATTATGCTCAATGCACTTCATTCTCCCTTTTTCTGCTTAATTTCAGGGGAAACCCTATAAACTATAATACAGATTTTCTCCATTCACCCTATGGGTGAGCACAGATGGTTCCTCTTTTCATTATGCAAGGATTTAAAATCCCCCCAAAATTTAATTTTCCAAATAAGAGTGCATTCACCAGAATGTGCTGGTTTTCCACGAATGCCATTAGTGTCATGGAAACAATCAGCATGCAGTGAGCTTTACAGACACAGCCAATCCTGCTTCCTTAGAACTACAAGTAAGTGGTTGGGAGCATAAATTGTTTCTCCTTAACAAAGGACATCTTGACCATGTGCTAAATCTGTATCAGTTTTTCTCCCCAACTCTAAACTCTGAAGGCTCAATTTAGCATCAAAAATAAATTGAGCCATATTCATTTTCTTTTGTACCTCATTATCAACAATGCAGGGTTGAAGAATAGGCATGTTGGCTGGCAGTTTTTCCCTGATATATGGTAGACAGAGCAGATTTCAGACTTGCTTTTTGTCAGCTATGTGGTCCACAAATTATTGATAGGAGTAGATATGTCCAACTGAAGCATAGAAATGAAATAATCACTTTGTATGCTCATTGAACCAAGAATAGCAATCCCTTTGACATCCAGGGGTGCTGCAAGTAACCCACAGGTGGCCTGCTGTGTTAATGACAGGAGTGGTGTTTTCTCACTAGAGAACATATCACCATCTTTCAGTGTGATTGGCTACTGTCTCCTTGGTGCATTAACTATGCAGTGTTAACAGTAATCTTTCCATAAATTTGGTAAGCAGCAAAAAGGAAACTTCTTATAAGTGCTGGCAAGGGCATTTTTATATTTTATATTTCCTTAAGAAGGTTTTCATGCTTTTCCTTAAGGCAAATCCAATCCTATCACTCGCTTTCTGTTCTTGCCTCTGTGCCTCCAGGATGGGAAGGAGAACCCCAGAGTCCATATCTTTATAGACCAGGAGTTAGAAACTTGGTCCATGCCTGGAACACATCCAGCCAGAGGTACTCTGTGTCTCGCTTGCATAGTATTTAAAATGATTTGAACTAGTTGCCAAATATTAAAAGCCAAGAAATTTTCATATAAAAAGAAATCTGAAATGTTGGCTCTTCTTAAAAGAAATCCGAATTTTGGCAACAGTGGGGCTGTTTCCCCACATGGAAGCCATATTTGAGTGGGGATTGTGGTGACCATCCTGGGTGGCTCTTAGAACCCAGTCTCCCTCTGTGATAATTAGAAAAGGCACTACCCCTTGGGCAGGTGAGTTAGAAGGGAGCCCCTCAGAAAAAATATAGCCGCATAGGTAATAGCTTTGCCACAATTACCACCATCTCCTTAGGCCATTTTACTCATGCCTGAGTCCTTTAGGCCTTTGAGTTTGTGACACAGCCAAAGCCTTCAGAAACAGTTGGGGATGCATCCTGATGAATGAAGCCTTGCCTGGGGTGGCAGCGTTCTTTGATTTCTTGTCCACAGAGTTGGAGACACCAGTATTTATGTGACTAATCTCCAGTTTCTCCTGTGAAGGAGCTGCTCAAGAGTTCGGAAATAGTATTCACAGTCTAGGTTTCCATATTTTCATGGCTCAGCCTACCCGCCTAACCTCCACTTCTCACTCTTTCCCATGCTCATTTGCCATTCACTCTTTTTATCAGCTTATGAGAGGATGTGTCTGTGCAGAATGTAGCAGTATTTTTGGGTATAACACAGGGATGTGACTCCTTTAACATAAAGAGTTTGAGACAGACCTCTAGAGCCATCTTTTGAATGAGCTGATTCCAGTATCTATCACTGTTGACAGCTTGCTCTTATTAAACCCTGCCCCAAAGAGAGCCCTGCAGCCCCGGATAATGGTTGATATACCAAGGAGCTAAGGAGCCCCTCTGTGGCCTTAGCAAGCCCAAAAAATAGTTTCTCAGTGACTCAGCTAAGAACTACATGCTGCTTTATTAAGCATGGGAATGAAAATCATCAAAATCATTTACAAAGTACAGCTGTATGTGATACTGCATAAGAGATGACAAAATGAACTATTATACCATCTGAAAGTATATAAACTGATTTATAACTAAGCTCAGTTGTGTGATAATTAGGAGTGTGTTTGGGCAGAATGGATTTAGGATCAGAATTAAATACTGGCCTAGCCACTTGCTAGTCCTGTGAACTTGGACAAGTCACTTAACCAAATGAGCCTCACAGGAAAAATACAATAACACCTCTCTAACCATGGATCTTTAATCAACTTAATCAACTATGGATCAAAAATATTCAGGAAAACATCCATCTGTACTGAAAATGGACAGTTTTTTTTAATGTTGTTATGTTAGCATATGCATTATATTAGATATTATATATTAGTAATTTAGAGAAGATTTAAAGTATATGAGAGGATGCACATAGGTTATATGCAAATACTACATGGTTATATATAAGGGATTGAGCATCCTTGAATTTTGGTATCCACAAGGCTGGGAGTGAGGGCTGGAACCATATCCCATCAATACCAAGAGGGATGACTACTTCAATAACATGATTGCAGGGTGTGGTGGCACACACCTTTAATGCTAGTACTTGGGAGGCTGAGACAAGAGAATCACAGGTTCAAGGTCGGTCTGGGCAACTTAGTAAGATCCTGTTTCAAAAATATAATAAATAATATGGAGCTGGGGTATAGCTCAGAGGTAGAATATCCCTGGGTTCAAACCACAGAAACACTATACGATGAGTCAAACTTAGAGAAGTTAAGATTTATGGAGTTCCTTCCCTTTTTCATCTTACTTGTGGGAGTAAATTAGCTTCCGAGTCTTAGGTTCCTACTCTATTAAGATAGAAGTGAAATTAGTACTTTCCAAATAAGATTCTGTATGAGATAGTTCTTGTGGCAGGTGCATAGTATAGCTGGAGATCGTAGCCTGGTTTAAAGGAAGCTATAAAAAAATATTGGTTTCCTTTCCTTCATGCTTGTGTCTTACTGGTTTGAACATGAAGAATTTTAGCAAATAAGAAGGACTACAGGTTGCTTTGCTCCGTAACTGTTTACCAAATTTACTTTCACAGTGGAAAGTGTATAAATATATGAACATCAAGCTGCTTTGCTGAAGGTGTGAGTTCTTAATTGGGCCATTTTGTGTGGAGAGTTTGAAATAAATTTAGAGTTTCAAATACTGCAGGATCATGCAATGGTTAAAACAAAAAATAAGAAAGTATCTTTAATCATGTGAGTGGCTGCCAGTTCCCTTTAGGAATGAGTTCCCAGCTGCAGAGTCTTTATCTAGACACCAAGATCAAGCAGAATACAAAGGTCACAATGCCAATTTCATCTGTAACTTGTTTTGCTGTGCCAGGGTCTTGGTTTTTAGGAAAAGACTGTGGTTGCTATGGAACTGTTAATAATGATTGCTGCGCGAACCTCAGTGCTTCAAACTCCCGATATCCAATATAAAATCACTTAGATTCAGGCTGGAGGGCAGTAAACAAACTTTCGGGCAGGAATTAACTGGGCTCAGGCATTAGTGTCTTAATGTAGGAAATGACTTTCATTGTAACCTTTTCCTACACTGGCAGCGGCTGCATTGAAGGACCTTCTGTTTTCTTGATCGTAGGCTGGGCCACATGAGGTTTAAAGTTTGCTCTTCTGGATGGGCACTATTAAAAGTAGAGAGCTTTTGGGCTTTCATCATAAAATAAATATTTTAAAAATGTTATGGTTTGTACAGAACTGGGCTTAGCATGAGCATTCTTATTTGCATGTGTAAAGGGGACCAGTGATTCAGCTATATATTAAATTCCTAAGAGAAAAGAGGAACACATTTCTGTTTAAATATATGTCTGTGTACCTTGGAAAATAAATCTTGTAGACAAATGACATTTTTGCTATATTTCTATGAGATTTATGATCCATATAATAGATGCTTCTCACTCCTGAATTATATTTCTAAGATATGGATCTCAGTCTGTATTAATGTCTAACTGATGTTTGGGGAAAACTAATTGAGTTCTTGAGCTCCAGGCACATTAAGTTAGGAATGGGTTATTGGATGGGTGGGAAGAAGATATATCTAATTTGGGGACTTTGCAGCCTCACTGGTATGCAAATAATTCAAAAATAATACAGAAGAAATAGTTTCCACTTCCACAACTGCTGTTCTTTTTCATCCTTACAATACATGTTTCCCAACAATCTTCTGACTTATTTTTCTGTTTTACTGTTTAAGATTTTAATGCTTCAAGTGTGGAATATATAGAGAAAATGTGATTGTCAGTAAAACTTAAAAAGATGCCTGAGTGCAGTTTTCCACTGACAAGCAGTTAATTATATAGAATCAAAGGGGGGGGGGAAGCATTTTTTGGAAAGGGAATGTAAACATTACATTAGTTCTACCTCCTCCCACTCCTAAGCTGTAAGAAGTGAAAATAACTCCTCAGAGTTGAAACAGGCAGGTCTTGTGCCCTGTGTGAAATTATGTCTTCTACCAAGTCTATGGCATTGCAGAACACAAAGGTCTATCTGAGTGAATACACTGAATGTATTGTTCAATACATTCATATTTGCAGGACTATTTAAGGTATTATGAGGCCTGGTACAATACAATAAAAGTACAGAAGGAGCTATCAAATTAATCAAGCTGCTGCAATAAATTCAGATGAAATCCAGAACTGGCAAGGTGATGTCAAGAAAGTTAAACTTGAAGAATGAGGATTGGTTTCTAAATGAGATCAGGGGAAAAAGAAAGCAGAGTTAATAGGGGAAATCGAGACTGAAACAATCAACATTACTGCTACATTTAGGGGAGAGTTTAAAAATCAATTCTTTCTGCTTATTGTTAACATTCTGCCAAAAAAATTGACATTGTTATATACTTTTTAGTTTTTGGTTTATTTAATCTTCTTTAACAAAGCCATTGTTAGTTCAAAAATACAATACCTGGGATTACATTATTGCAAAGTAAAGACATAACTGAACAGATTATGCCATCAATCTATTTTGTTAATCCTACTTCTTTTATTGAAGACAGAGTATAGTTTGTTAATGTTATCTTGGATTACCTCTCTTTGTAATGTTATTTATAGTGGTACATACTAAAGGTAAGGGATTTTTCCCCCCCTGGGTCTACTATCTTTAAGCTGTGACATAACAAAACATTAGCATTCTGTAATTAAAAATAGATAAAGCAATATTTTATATTTTAGTATAATGTGAGGCAGCTGTAAAAATTACCTTGTGTGAATGAATGTGTACATATACATAAACCACTAGCATGCTTTAAGAGCTTAAGAAACATTAATATTCTGTGAAGTTAATGTATAAATAAAATATGACCTGAAATGAAATTACTATTATGTACAAAAAAGGGAAAAAAATAGCATCCTTCCCTTCGAAAGCCTATAGATTTTAATAGCTTATAAATCTGCATCACATTACTTGGAGTGTAGAGGTTATTTCAAACTTAGAAGACACTAAAGAATAGTATGATCCAACTTCCTACAATTAACTACTCTTTGAAGGTTTGTATTTATTTTAATGTTAAAGATAGAATATCCTTTGGTATTTCTTTAGAGAAATATCTGTAATTCCTTTTATTTTCTAAGAAAAAATTGTAGCTTTAGCACAATAAAATGTTATATTTGAAAATATTAAAAAATAAAAATGTTGTGAAGCTATATTATTCCAGGCTATATGAAATTCTTTAGTATTGTTATTTAAAGAGAGATTAGCCTTAATATTGTGAATGTTTCACTTTTAAAAAGTACATACATTTTCCCCTTTGTCCTCATTTCTTTGGCATTCTTTGCTTCCCATTTCCTTTGTTTTCCTTCTTAGCCTTCTTTTCTACTAACCATGACTTTATCATTCCAGTAGCTGACTACAACAGCCTTTCACTTTTTCCTTCATTTGCAATAAAACAATGGCTTCTATTAAGTAAATAACCAACTGAGCATGTTTATCTGTTTTGTAAATGTTTTCTCTTCAAAATACATAGTTCTATCTTAGCCTACATACTTATGACTATTATATGTCACCCACCTAAAGAATGATAATTAGGTCCAGTGAGTACTGAAGAAATTCACTCTATTACTGGGACAGTATTCAGCAAGCTGATGGAATGACCAAACAATGAATCACATTTTATGACTGGTCTCTAAAGTATCTGTTTTTTCTGACTAAGCCAAAAAAAAAAAAAAAAATCGGTTTTGTTCAATTGTTCCATTTTTTCTTCCTGGCCATCTTGGAGAAATTCTACAGCAGTAGAACTTAAGAACAAACTAAAAGTGGACCCCCTGACAGGTTGCCTTTTTGATCTCATGTGTGTTGCTGTGGTGTGCTGGCTGGTTTCTTCCTGGACGGTAACAGTCATGGGTGGGCAGAGCTGGAGATGAGCAGGAGTTTGTTTCTAGCCTCTGGTTGCCCACGTAGCTAAAGTGTAGGCTATGCTCAGGCAGTCTAGTTCACAGGAAGCACAGCTGGCTGCACTGATTCCTCATCTGAGTGACCTGTCTCCTCAGAGGTTCGCTTGTAGCCACCCTCATAGCATACCTTCTGTGCTTGTTCCAGAGCCACTGACTCCTGCTCTTCATCCTCCTCGATAGTCAAATCGACGTTACTGTCCATCCCGGAGTTACTCCCTCTCCAGGCCACCTTCTCAGCATCCCCTTCTGCGGTCTTCCCTTCTGCCAGGGTGCTGGAGAGCGACGCTTCAGGAAGACCCTCTGCCAAGGAGCTCTCCTCGTGGTCATTCTGCATCTGGTCACTGCTGGGCGTGTCTTCTGACTTGGCTTCATTTTCCACAGGGCTTTCTCCCTCCCGGACTTTCTTTCGACCGAAAGTGAGGGGAGAGACCTTGAAGGGGGAGCTTTTCCCTGAGGATGTTTTCTGGTGATTGGATGTGAGAGATTTCTTAATCTTCTCTCTCCTCTCCACAGATACGATCTTTGTCCCCAGTTGGTTCATCTTCTTCTCGATGTTCTGGCGGGAAAATGCTTTCTTGAGGCTATCTACTTTCCTGAGGCTGGATCTTTTTATTTTCTCTGCCCTACTTTCTTCCATCTTTTCCTCAGCACTGTCTTCCAGGGCCTCCTCATCATGGGGTAATTCATCATCCGATGAGAGGTCCACCGTGTGTAAGGTTTCCTCCAAGGACTTGTTTTCATCAGCAAGCTCCTCCTTCCCTTCCGCCAGGCTGGGAACTGGCTCTTTCACAAACACACTGGCAGGGATCTCATTTTCTTCCTGCAAAGAGGACAATGTAGGTTTCATGTTAATAGCATGTTTCACAAGTAGACCAAAAAGACTCGTGTGTGTGTGTGTGTGTGTGTGTGTGTGTGTGTGTGTGTGTGTTCTGGGAAGTGAACATGATAGGAACTAAATATGTGTGGCTTCAGTCTTCTTGAGTCGGAAGCATTCATTCTAAATTGGTCAAGTCCTTCCCTTTCAGCTGGATAAGGCCAAGGCCTGCCTGTTGGGACCATCATGAGGGCAGCAGGAAGAGGCTCTATCAGTGACTAGCAGGGGGAAGTGGGTTGTGACTCAGACCAGGAAGCTGCCTAGATAAAGGAGCTAAAGTAAGTTACTGTGCTGTGAATTCAGAAACTCGCTCTCTCTCTTGCCCTCTCTCCAGGTCAGAGGGCTCAGCTCCTGCCAGAATTCCACTGCAAGAGACTCAGGGTCAAGTTGAAAGATAAAAAGATGGGAGGAGGGGAGAAAATCTAGATGCCCTCAAGTGCCAGCTACCATGGAAAGCTTTGCCGAATGACAGAAATGGAGGTTTGGTCCACCTTAGTATCTGCTCAGAAGCACCATTTTGCTGATGAAGACATTTCAGAGTAAGAGAAGCAAGGGCTCAACTTCCTGGGGCCATTCATGAGGATGTGTGGCTTAGGATACTCTTTGTGGGAGCTAACTGGGGAGGTGAGATACTGGGGTCAGTTTTAGAGTAGTGAGGGACAGGAGCTATCAGAAATGGCATATGAAGCCTCTGTTATTAAACAGAGCTTCTTTGTGGTGGAAAACTTTGGCTGCTACCACTAGGTAGAGTGAGGAAAGAAGCTCAGGATGTGCCATCTTCCTGGCACGTTTCCCCTCCAGCTCCAACATAGGTAAGATGGTGCCTCAAGTATCACAGGAAGGCGCCATGGCATTGCTCCGTGGGGACATTCGAATCCAGACAGACTGGGTCACATGGCACAAGAACCTTTTTGAGTTTTATACTTTTCTTTGAATATTAGAAAATGAGAGCCCATCAATAAAGCGCCATCACGTTTTCCCTTGGAGAAATGGCACAGAAAGGCATGTGTGGCAGGAGGCCGAGTCTCTGCCTTTGCTGTACTGCTAAATGGCTGTGAAGCTTCAGCAAATAACTTAATCTCCTTGGGTCTCAGTTTCTTCCAAATATGAACCAGAGGATTTGACCTAGATTAGTGGCTTTTCAACTGCCTTCCCAGGGGCAGCAAGGGCTCTGCAGAGGGGGCAGGGCTCCAGAGCCCCTTGCCACTGCGGCTGCAACCAGAGCTTCTAGGTGACTGATTATATCATGGACTGCCCTTTAAAAGTCTATTTGAGAGCTAAACTTTATGCAAAGTTCATGTTAACAGGAAGAACGAACAGACTTTCTTTCTGCATAGGGGAACAAACCTAGGAGCATTCTTCTGAGCTATACCCTTGGACATTTTTTCTTTATTTTTTATTTTATTTTGAAGCAGTATCTTATTTAGGTGCTGAGGTTGGCCTTGAACCTGTGATCCTACTGTCTCAGCCTCCCAAGTATAATTCCCAAGTATTAGAATTATAAATATGTGCCACCATGCCCAGCTTCAAACTTCCTTTCTTGCTTTGCAGTTTTGATAGGCTAAAAGGCAGTAAAATGGGGCAGAATAAAAAGAAAAAAAAATGCTCTAAGAGTGACCATATAGTTTTAACTTCTTAATACAAAGGTTACATAAAGTTTTGATATTAGAGAGAAACTTAAAAATTCTTCTCCTTGACCACTGAATGGCATAATTATGATTCTCCAATGAAAGACAGCCCTTTTTCTCCTCCTTATCCACCTACTCATATCGAATCCTTTCCATAAGTTGGTTAGACGCAAAGGAAAAAGTCTTGAGGAGAGGTAGGTAAGCAGCAGAAAGTCTGGTTGAACCGAATCCTTGCTAGAGTGAAGTTATTGCATATCCTGTTTCCCAAAGCGCTCTTCACACCCTCCCGTTCTGAATGTCATGGAAAGTGTTAGGCACGCAGTGTAAAAGACGAAGTAAAAAAGTGAAAGGAGTGTGGAGTTACCAGGAGAAGTTTAAGATATGGGATTCTGCTGAATGCAGCTTTCTCCTGTTTCAAGTTGAGGCTGCTTCTGTCTCCCTGGACAGTACTCTCGATGAGGGGAGGAATTTGTGTCTCTTGTTCACTACCACGTCTCAGAACCTGAAGCTCAATAGCTACTGGTTAAATGAGAGCTTATTGGCTAAGGTGGCTTTCTAAGAACCATCTGCAGGTGGTTGGAATGGGGACTGCTTCTGCAGACTTGCAGACTACAGAAGAAAGTTTAGAAGAAAGTTTGCTGAATGCTGGGGTCATACTTCTGAGCACCCAGGAGAATCCAAGTCCTAAGGAAGGCATTGGTCTTTGTTTTACAGGAAGGATTTTATTCTCAGTGAATGAGTATTACCGAAAGGGGGTAGACTACAAAAATAGTGGGACTCTGATATTTAGTCCAGAAGCAAAATTTCATCTGGGGCTTGACAAGGAGGTTGGGAAGGTTTGACAGGTATTGCTTGCAGAAAAGGAAGAAACCAAGAATTCAGTGAAATGTTATTAAAATTTCTCAGAAAGGAAGGCAGAAATTCAGGCCAAAAACTATAAAAATAAGCCTTGGTTCCCAGAGAAAAGGTACATTTTGTATAGTATAATCTTTCAGGGTAATCAAAAGTAGTAAATTGGATAACTTCCTTTTCTGAAACCTGAACAAAAGGTAGACATATTAACTGTACTTCTAAAAGAATTAAGACGATATTTCAGGTTTCCTTAAGTGCAAATTTTATCATTACCAAAGCATGGTTGCTGTGGAACTAAGAACTCTTGAGTCTCTATTTTCACGCTCCTTTGAGGAAAGTACACTAGAAGGCGAATCAGAAGCAATCTGTGCTAGAAACAGCCTGAAAACGTGGGGTGTGGGGAGGCACTGAGGGAAGGTAGGAAGGCCAGTTGAACTCTTTTGTGAAATGCCAGGAAATTTATACAGGAGCTCTTTGATGCCAACTATGGAAATTAACCCAGCAGGAAGAGCGATAATCCAGAATGAGCTGGATGTGTCTTTGTGCAACTGGAAACCAGTGAGATGTGTCTTCTTGGCTGACTTCTATGCTTCTGCTGTCATTTTAATTACTCCAGCAGTATTTTATGTTCTGACTACTGGACAGTGTTTATTTTGTGGCTTCTTATGGCATCCACTCCAAAGGCAAGCTCTTTCTTTTCACACAGAAAGTTGTGACCGTCCAAGCACATGTAGCTTTTACCTTTATGTGATGTTTACTTAAAAACAGAAAAATACTGATGCTTTTTCAAATCTCCATTCTTTTGAAAGACATATGCATGGTGTTTGACTATGAAGTATCGGCCACAGTGGTAGAAATTCAGTTGAGCTTCAGTTAATGGATCCTGTCACTGCTCTCTCCCCGAGGTGCCCAGTCTCACTGTGCACACATCTGTTAATACAGCCCCCTTACACACATCTCATGGAAACACTTGATATTTTACCTGCCTACAGGTGAAGTGACACTATGATTTGCTTTCTCCTACAGATTCTATGGCTGACAGCTATTTCAGGGAGAAGGATCAAGTACACGGCCTTAACTCTATCACTGCTTACATATGTTGGTTACCTATTTGTCTACTTAAGGTTTGTGGCTCCTTAAAATGGCACTAAAAATCCCCCTGGGCTGCACTGTGTCCTTGGCAGTTCTACTCAGTAGAGGCCCCTAGGAGTAGCTGGTTATTTGTCCTTTGTTTTTAAAAAGGTCCTCAGCCTCCTCTGATACAGATGTTCCTGGTTCTGACCTTTTACAAGGACCCTTAGGAGGTTTGCGGAGGAAGGGAGAATTAAACAGCACACTCCAGACATATATGATGGATATGCTGGCAGCACAAAAGAGAAAAGGGATGGAAAGAACTCTTGAGAAGTAGCATTTCCCCTGCACTTTGCCTTGTTTACTATTTATATTGATTCTTGAGAACTAATAGTCCCAGTCTTGCATGTAAATATCAATGCAGAGAAACTTGCCAGCATCCTGGGTACTTCTTGGGTTGAGGCTCATGGAAGCAAATCTTCTTTGCATATATGTAGGCATGCACACTTTTACAAAGGGAAGACTCCCTGAGTAGCATTCGAAAAGAAAATTAACCCTAAGTCATTTGAAAACTTAAATAAGGAGAGAAAAGCCAGCAGTTTGCCTTCCTGCCACCAACTTATCATTCTTGTTGTTAGACAAAAATAACAAAGGATGTCACATTCCTACGGGGATGTGGTGGCATCCTGGAGGGATATGAAAACCATAAATTTGTGTCCATGGAAAGTTTTATCCAATAATCTCTAAATACTAGTTATTAAAATGAAACTCTGCCCACCTGACATTCTGATTTATAGGTCCCCTACACATTGATGGTTTTCTCCAATTTGTGTTTCTGAGGTATAGATTGCCAAGTGGATAAAACCATTGATTAGAACTGCACCCCTAGGGCAGCTGTCGGTGGAATCAGCAAGTCATAAGAATAAAATGCATTAGTTATAATCCCTGAGCAGTCTTTCACATTCTGGAGGATTTAAAAGTTTCATTATTTTTCAGTGTTATCAAGGGTTCAATTTTTTTTTTTTTTGGGGGGATCACACTGGTTAGGTGTTCTTTGTTACACATGAAAAGCACAAAACAAAACAAGACAAAAAAAAAACACGGACTATTTTAAAGCTGATACAGAAAATCCAGTGAAAGTGAACTTTACCACAGTAAGATTATACTTGTTTTTACTCATTTGATAATTCTGTAATTTTTTATTATTAATAATATGAGGCCTCGCTAGTTACTTTGTTTCTCCGGGCCTCCGCTTCTTTGATATAAAATATAATTAAAGTGAGTGATGACTGGTGCTTTCCAACTCTAAAATACTTGACTGTGTGATATTAACCTAAACCCCACAAAAAAGAATGAACAAATTGCAGAAACAATGCCCAGTGTACTCATGCCAAGCGTGTTTTGTTTCATGCAAGAACAAAAACTACAGAAACCAAGTTGTGTTGGAAAACATTTTTCCTTCATTAAATTCAGACAGATATAGATTAGAAACCAATGGGAGAGGTAACATCTACTTGGATGGGCTGCATCTGAGAAAGAGTCTAGTTATTTATTTTTTATATCTGAAAGAATGTAATAATTTTTAAAGAAATAACAATACACAGTTATTCAGTTAAAGTTCTGGGGGGCAGTACTGACATTACATTCTTTAAACAATAACAATAAGAGATACTATTTTGTTTATCTAATAAACTAAAAGGGCATTGTATAAGTAGCACTTCAAAATCAGTGTCTCTTTGTGGGATTGTTAACCTGTGGGTGCTCTAAACATGGCAAGCCATTGATTTTCTATATCCACCTTTCTTCCATGTCTGTACTAATTCAACAGTTTTTAAAGAGGTGGCTTTATACAAAGTGCAGTATTTAAAAAAAATCAAGTTTAAAACAGCCCAAAGATATTATGCTTTTAGCACTTTTCTAAAATTTTGATCTAATTTAAGGAGCCAAATGATTAATATTTGAGCACAGTTATAGGCTCAGTTCTTGTAGCCACTGCAAATAGCTAACCTTTCTAGTTTTTTCACCCAATTTCACAATTTTATGTGGAGGAAAGTGTAAGCTGTCCATGAGTACTCTCATTTTGTGCCCTGGATTAGAAATTATCCCCAAACTGCTTTTTCAAATGATCATTACCAGAACCTTAAGAGGACATAAGTGGACAGCGTGCCCTGAAGGCCAGTTTCTTGTGAAATTCTAGCCTCTTCAACCAACAGAGAAAATTTCCTCTTAACTATACATTCACTGATTTTTCTGTACAAATTCTATTTTTGGTAAAAAGTAGCCATGCTTCCAGGCAAAGTATTAATCTTTGTCTTTTTGTAGCATTTGCTTCTTGATTAGCAATGATTATGAGTCTTATTTCATGTGTGCTAGGTCAAGCCTCAGTATTTTGAATTCAAACACTGATCTTAAGCTGTTACAAAAATTTAAAAAGGAAAGATGCTGAGTTTAATTAGGATTTTAAAATTTGTTGAATTGCTCAAAGGGAGAGGGATATTTCTCCAGTTTTAGATTCTACCCGTAGTAATTTGGAGTAATTGCTAAGGAATTAAATGCTAAAGAGCTACAATAATGTTGTAAAGTTCAGCACAGATTTCAATAAATGAGTGGCATGTTTGAAGTAGGAAAAATTAACAACAAATTGTGAAATAATAAATTCAAATGTATTAGCAGCTAGTCAACCAACCAACCAGCCAACCAATAGATACCTGTAGCTTTTGGAACACCTGACAGTACTTCACAAACTAGAAACATAATCTTTTCAATGCTACAATACTAAATATGCCCAAGTCGGGGGAAAGATTTTCTTTTCTCCCTCTCTTCTTTAATATTCACATACTATTTTTGTCTTCAACTAGAAAAATCAAGAAATTTCCTAAGGGAGCATCCTGTATAGGGTTCAAGTGGACTGAGCACCACAAAAGGAAAAAAAAAAAAGACACAAAGTAATAACTGGTTCACTATCTGCCCTCCACATTCCCTGCAGTTCTAGGGATCAGTCCCCTTCTGTGCCACCACAAGATGAGTCTATTTAGATTAGGACTTTTGGGCAGAGTTCTTTACCTTCTTGGAGATTAATATTGATTTCGACGTGTGTGTGTGTGTGTGTGTGTGTGTGTGTGTGTGTGAATAGGTTCTAACTTAAAAGGCATAAATATAGCTGTTATAAGATCCTGGGAAGGGTGTGGTTAGTTTTGCCCCAAGAGCATATTTCTAACCAAACGAAAGTATAGTTTATTCTCATAGCAAGTACATTTCAGAGCCATTCAGTAATAGTTTCTATTTACTGACAATGTCAGTCTATGATAACCATTTTAAACATTATGACCTTTATTTCTCACCACACAAGAGAGAAGAAACACTAATAATGTCTAGAAGCACATGTTCAGAGATCAAGTCAACATGAGTTTGGATCCCAGCTTCACCACCATGTGGTAAATACATTCCGACACACTGCAAACATCTCTGAGTCTCAGCATCCTCACCTGTAAATTGTGGATATGTGAGATAATGCATAGAAATATGCTTAACAGTGTATGCGGGGCTTGAGAAGCGCTCATATACTTTTGGTGTTATCTTTAGTGTGTAGATGAGGAAACTTTGGTTTAGAGAAAATAAAAAAAAAAAAATGTGTCCAAGGTCTCATGTTGCAAATTGATGAAGCAAGAATGTGAACCATTGTCTGTGTGACTTCAACACTTATTTTTGCTACCACTATCCTGGGCTACTTTCTAATACATATTATTGTTCATTCGTTGGTATGATTACTACCCTACTGAAACCTCTACTTAAAAAAAAAACATAGAATAAAGGGGTCTTTCCACCAAGGACTGCATTTGCCTTTGTTTCTTTGAATTGTCCTCTAGAATTGGCAGATATTGAGATTTTTCATATCCTCTATGCTGATAAAAGATCTTACATTATGTTAGAAAGGTGTAGCTACTTGGCTCCAGGTCCCTGACTCCTAAAACGCTCTTTAAAAGTGTATAGGGGCTTGCTGAGGGACCTGGGGTGCAGTCTGAACACAGTGTTCCAGGGGCTTGCTGAGGGACCTGGGTGCAGTCTGAACACAGTGTCCCAGGGGCCTGCTGAGGGACCTGGGGTGCAGTCTGAACACAGTGTCCCAGGGGCCTGCTGAGGGACCTGGGGTGCAGTCTGAACACAGTGTCCCAGGGGCCTGCTGAGGGACCTGGGGAGCAGTCTGAACACAGTGCTTTGTTTCTCAGTTTCCACACTGGTTGGTCTTGAGCTTTCCTGTTTCAGCTTTTTGCTCCCTTTGTGGAGAATTCCTACCATCTCTGGCTGCAAATTCGCACCTGTCAGTCCAATGTGACAAAACAGGTGACTGTGTCAGGTCCACACCCACAGCACATGCTTTATAGTTCCCTGACAGTTTTTTTTTTAATGTCAGATTCACAGTTCTCTTAAACTTCTGCCCCACCTCTATATTTGTAGAACATTCAAGGCTAAACAAAAGTCAATCCTGACAAATTGTGATTTTCCTTTACTAGATATAAACTTTCCCTCCACACCCCCCTAGTAATTGAGAGATGCGACAAGAAATAATCTCTTTGATTCATACCGGAAAGAGGGAAATTTCCTTCAGCGACTCAGATTTAAACAGGTCTGTACATGTTTGGTTTTGTTTGGAGATCATTATTTAATTTAGAAATGCCTATAGAGCTGAGATTTCTAATATATTTTAGGCTAGTAAAGTATGGATCTCACATGGCTCACTGTAACTCTTTTCGGTTCACTGGCTACATGAAAAGCTATTGCATTTGCATTAAAAGCTGAAAGGTTTCCTGGCTGCAAAAGCCTGCAATGGTGCAGGAGGCCATCGGCTGCTAAACCTTCATACCATGCTAGTGCAATTTGGGGAGGACAAAAAAACAGCAAGATGAGTCTTTCCTTTTATGGGTATAGGAAGGCTTAGGGTCTAACTTGGCAGAGTGGATTCATTTAGAAAAAGAAGGCTCCCTCGGTTTAAGTCCCAATTTCTAAATCTCTCTTGAGAGATGAAGGCTCTCCCTGTGTGCTTTCACAATCCAACTGTTGGTTTATAGCCTCTCCCCTCCATGGCTTTGAAATCCTCTCCTATTCACAAGGCCACAACGAGACAGCCCTGAGGCAGGATGGCAATTGCTTCCTGGGCTCGGCGCTGGCTGTGTTCCACCCGATGGAAGGGCTTCCAGCATTAGGCAGGGCTGCCCTGGGATTCACAAATGCCCACCACTTGGTGGAACAACAGCCCCACGCAATCTCCCTGTCCCCAAATAGCCTCTTGCTGCATTAATTGCATCATTGATGCATTTAAAAAAATTAAGTGGCCTTTTTATTCTAAGGCAACTATTTGAAGGAGAAAACATTCAAGACTGGCCTTTGTGACCGTAACTGATAACGCTCCTTTTATTTTACGTTACAGCGGTGTTCTCTCTGAGCAATGAGAGTCGTATCTCATGTGTTTGTAAAGTTTATGCCCTGGTTTTTCAGTGCATAATTTGTTAAAGATGAATGTAACTCGATGGCTTTGCCCCCAAAAAAGTTTTTAAGGAGCACGGCTATTTCAATTCTAATCAAATCAAACGTCCATTTGGTCCCCAGAGCATTAGTGGCCTTTGAAACAAAGAATAGTTTACACAGCTATGACTTTGACTTTTGGGTTAAGATAAAACAAAACAAAAAAGCTCTTATGATTACCTCATTTCCACAAAGAGTTAATAAACAGCCACTGAATTAATTTGCTCTGTCCAGCTAGCAGCTGCAGCCAGAGCCCCAAGTCCCTAATGCAAGGAGACAAATCAATTTGACTAGGGTGGTACATGCACCTGTGCATCTCCCCAACCTATAGGAGGTACATCCAGGTGTTCACTGACAGATGACCCCAGTCTGCCAACCCCACAGGCATCTGCCATGCGGTGAAGCAGAAATCACCGGGGAAATTCCTACCCTTGTGTGCAGAGTTCACACTCCCCTGTTGCAGGCAGATGGGACAGTGCCTCCTGTGTGTGTTGCCTGACAGGCAGGACAGATGTAACCATGTCTAGAAGAGCCAGGAGCCCTGAGATCTCGAACGACGAGGCCCTAGCCCACGTGTGAGGAGGCGTTGGGGACACTGACCTGGAAGATGAGCACTTTGAAGTGGTTGCGCCTGAGCAGCTGGGCGTGGTTGCTCTCCAGCCGCTTCACCTGCGCGCACTGCGTGTCCATGCGCTCCTTGACGGCGCGCGTGTGCGCGCTGACCTTGCGCGACTTCTCCAGCAGCTTGCTGACGGTGTTGCTGGTGGAGGCCTGGTACTTGGAGAGCTTGGTGAGGTCGTTCTGGATGCCCTTCACGGAGCCCTCCAGGCTGATCTGCCGCTGCTCCATCTTGTGCTGGTTCTCCTGCACCTTGTCCAGCATGTTCACCAGCTTGTCCAGGAGCGTGTGCACGGTGACGGCGTTCACCTTCGAGTTGTCCCGGATGGTCTCCTCCGTGCTCCCCAGGTTCAGGCTGGGGCTCGGCGTGGAGGACGGGATTGGGCTGGGGCTCGACTGCTTCTCCTGGTAGATGTCAGAATTAGGGTGCTGGAACTTTTCCGCTTGTGCTGCATCTTCTCCCATGGCTGTACAAATGGGAACCTTCTTCCTCACCTGGGCTTTCTTGCTGGGGTTTGAAGCGCGGCTCTGAGGGAGCAGACTGAGGCCTGCTGGTCTGAGCTCTGAGCTCTGAGCACCGCTTGCTTGTTCTCCAGGACTGGCAGAGGTTCAGACAGGCAACAACTGGCTAAGCTGATCAGGGGAACTGCATTCCGGCTGCTCTTAAAGGCCCTACTCCACCCAGTGGGAGGCGAAGGTTACAGAGCTGAGAACCACTCAGAGTTCAGAGGCACGCACACACTTCCTAGCCCAATTCCCCTCAGCAGAGAACACTCGGTGGCAGGTTTAGCTTTTCTTTCCTAATCCCCTTCCCCTTTTAAAGTAAGTCCAATGCCATATTTCAATCATGACTTCATCTAGAGGCGGAGAAACAACATGTTAACTTGGCCCAGGGCCACAGCCTCCGATTGGCTAGGGCTGGTAAACTTTTTTCAGGCTGCTATGTTACAGAATGTCTATTTTTTTTTCTTCCTGGATACGAATTATTATAACGGAAAGTATTGTTTGCATTTGCCCCAGAACTGACTGATAGGTTGCAGAACATCGGGTACCCTACTGGGAGGGATAGAGTTTAAAAAGAAGAGCAGCCAAGTTTGTGTCCTAAGTTTCTTATTTGCAAAGGAGTGAGAGAAACCATAACAATGAAGAGAAAAACAGCCCAGTTCCTCTTACTGCTTACTACTCTTGCAATGGACGGGAGGGGAATACAATGTAAGGTGAAAGAGGTTGAACATTAGGGATGTTATGTGATGGTATGACGTTTTCCCATAGCCCTTTTTGCATGCCCACTTTTAAAAAAAATAATTTTCTTCCCTCCCTCCCTTCCTCTGTTCCTTTATTCCTTGCATCCTTCCCTTCTTCCTCCCTCCCTCCCTTCCTTCTTCCTAGTAGGATTGAAAGAGGATCCTCTCTTCAAAGTAGTTTCTTTAAATAACTACCAGAGCTGGCACATGCCTGTACTCCCAGTACTTGGGAGGCCGAGACAGAAGGAGTGTAGGTTCAAGGCTAGCCTCAGCAACTTAGCAAGGACCTCAGAAATTTAGTGAGACTGTTTCAAAATAAATAAATAAATAAATAAATAAATAAATAAATAAATAAATAGTGCTGGGGGTGTAGACCAGAGGTAGAATGCTCCTGGGTTCCACCCTGAATATAGCAGCAGCAACAACAATGACAAAAGCTACCAGGCTTTTTTTTTTTTAAATAAATTTGAATCAATGCTAAAACTATTTTTTTCAAATGCCCATTTCTGCATGACATTTATTGACACTTGTCCAGAAGTGTGGCTACAGGGCAGGTTGAGTTGGAGCTGTTCTAATGTTTGACATTTTCAGATTCCTGCTTAGTGAAGTGGCACACCTGTTCTCAAGTGTGGCCCTCCTTAGCCAAGCCCTAGGGATGTGGGGCTTATTTCCTAAAACGACTTTACATGCTTGAATCGGTTTTAAATGTATCCAGCCTGGGAAAGTGCTTTCAGCAGGAACTTTGTAATAAGCTTTCTATGAACAGTTTTGAGAACAAATGCCAGCTCCTATTGGGTCAGGGATTGATATGGAACAGTGCCATTCTTCCAAGGCCACCTTTACATGTAAGCTAATCAATGAGCAGGTCACTTGTGAGCACCACTATCAAATCCCTTTCTTCTGCTATCTGCAGTATCCAGAGGATATTTGTGAAGCATGATTCAGGTCTCTGCCTTCAGTGAGAATCCTTTCTAGTTGGTAGATGAATTAAAAATATTTACCGAGGCCCCCAGATTCCTCAGATAATTGGTACTTCCCCAAACCATTTAAGGTAAATCCTTAAAAATAGGGCCAGGAAAGCAGAAAGACTTGGTGGAATGTTATCTTTTAACATTTTTTAAGATAAAAATTAATTTATCTTATATTTAACAAAATTTAGCTGGCCAATGATGTATTAAATATTAGAACAAAAGAGGAATCAAGTGTTGATTTTGAGAAGCATAATTTTCTAACAAAATTATGTGGTATTTTAATACCATGTCCTTCTTTTCTTGCATTTGACTTCTGGGGGCAAATCATAAAGATTGTCACTATTTCAGAAATATTTAAGGGCTTCATCAATTTTTCAAGAGCCTCTCTTAAATTTCAACATTTGAATCATTCTCTTTTAAAAGGCACTTATTGTGCCATCATCCATATGTTTTTTTTTTCCTTCAAAATGTTAACCATTCCAGCTGCAGCTCCTCTTTGGCAGAAGAGTTACCCATGATTCAAGGGCTTCTTTGACATTACTTTCACCAACTTCATGATTTTCAACATATTTTGCAAGATTTGTGATTTCACATTGTAATCACTTTGCCCTGATTTTGCATTGATTTGTACTGATTTTGCACTGCATTGTTGGATATTGTATACTCAGCCAGATATATAGAGATAGTAGAGAGACGGGATGTGAGGTGGGAAAAGAGAGAGGTTCCTTGTTAAGCAAGAATAGTTTGCGTGCAGACTTTTTTATTTTTAAAAATTAATTTTTATTAACACAAGCAATATATCAGTAATCTATCGCTGTATAACAAGTACACCTGCAACTCGGTAGCTTAAAGTAGCAATCACTTTATTTACTTATGATTCTGTGATTGTACAGGCAGGGCTTAGCTGGAAAGGGGCATCACAGCTCTCCTTTGTGTTGGGGAATCCAAAATGGCCTTATTCATATGGTGCCTGATCTGGGATAACTGGCATACGGATACTTCTCTCTCCTCTGTCTTTTAGCCTTCAGAAATTCTCCATCTGCTCTCTAGTAGGGAAGCCAAACTTCCTTATATGGTGCCTCAGAGTTCCAGGAGAGTAGAAGCGAAAGCTGCGGGAGCTCTTAAGGTTAGGCTCTGAGACCGTCTGCTTGTCCCAACATGAGCTGCGGTGCAAGCAGGTCACAGGCTGAGCTCAGATTCAAGAGGATGGGAATAGACTCTATGAACGTAGGGGAAGAGCAGACACATCCCTTGGACAAAGGGTAGACATCATGGCAGAGATGGCTGTAGCCATCTTTGGAAACAATCTACTATGATACAGATCTATTCTTCATTCAAAAGCTTGTCACAGATAAGACTAAAGACCTTTGGTTACCATTTTCATTTTATTCCCTTTACCCTCTTGTCAGAGGTAAGCAGTGTGTGTGTGCATGTGCATGTGTACATGCGTGCGTGTGTGTGTGTGTGTGTGTGTGTGTGTGAGACTGAGGATTGAACCTAGGTGCATTCTACCTCTGAGCTGCACCCCAGCACTATTTTATTTTTATTTTGAAACAGGGTCTCATTATGTTGATGAAGTCTCACTACTTGCTGAGGCTGTCCTCAAACCTGCAATCGTCTGTCTCAGGCTTCCAAGTTTATTACAGGATTACAGGCTTGTGCCACCACACCCAGCTAGAGATAAGAATTTTTGTGGATTTAAGTTACATCCTTTGGAAATTATATTTAGAAGTGATCAATCATTAGTGAATAACATCATGTTGTGATATTATTTGCTTTGTTGTACAACTTTGAAATACTGGAAACTATGAGGATCTATATAACGGGAACCTGCCTGCCATGAAAATACAGCATGTAACTCAGTGATAGACTGTGATCCAAACTCTAAGAGCAGCAAGAGTTTCTACTGGGGGAGAACACAGGGAAAGAAAGCAATATTAATGAGTCAGAATTTGTGGTGAGCATGAGCTTCCAAACTCACCATGTAATTATCCTAAATTAAGTTGCAGTTCTGTCTAAGTGAAATTTAGTTCTTAGAAAAAGATTTTAAAAACTAAATCCATTATGTAGTATGAAATTTCTCAGAATTTAAGTAGTAGAGTTTAGATTTAACGCGATGCCAGATAAGGAACTCCTGGAAGATTTTGGACATGTGAAAGTGATGTTTGTGTTTCTTTGTGGTACTAGGGATTTAACCCAGGGTCATTTTTCTCCTGAACTAGACCTTCAGCCCTATTTTATTTTTTATTTTGAAACAAGGTCTCACTAAATTACAACATGCTAGCTTGGAACATGCAAGCTTCATATCTCAGCCTCCCAAGTACTGGGATTACAAGTATGTGCTACCATGCTCAAACAAAAATGATATATTTAAGAAGGATTAGTGCAGCAATAAATGGTAGGAAGCAAGAGTCTCTCCATAACATTTGCTCCACAAGAAATAAGTGAAGATGGAAAGATTAGTGGTACAGATTTGCTACTGTTTGAAAGCATCCACCTTAGTGGGAGAAGTAGCCAGGTAGACACATTTAAGAGTATAGATATACACATGTGCTAACTAGAGAGGAAATCACTGACTCTGCTGCAGTCCAGGAATGTGAGGGTCTGGAAGGGTGTCATTGGCCTTTCAGTCCACGAGCTGACCACTGGCTGCCTACTGCTACCTCAGGAGTCTAAGACATCTGAGCTTAAAGGTCACTCCAGGAAAATACCTACTCTATTACTGGCTAAGGCATTGGTCCCAAACTTTATGTGGTTTCATTTTGAACCACTTAGAGAAATACTGCTCAATTCTTTACCATAACTCCTAAACCAGAGGCAGGTCAATAGCCTCTTTGGTTGGCCCATGCAGTAATCCTGGTATTATTGGTTTTACTGTTATGATAGTGATAGAAGCCCTGGAAATGGTGAGCTTACAAAAAAGAAAGTCTGTTTCCCCAGCAGCTAAAAGAACAGAGAAAGCTAAGCCTAATATTCTATCCATCTTGTCCTCTGGGCCCCCACAGTGAAGGTCAAAAACCTTTCAAAGGTTGGTTGCCTCCTGAACAAGAAAGGTGATGGGGATATATGAGTTTATTAATAAGATAAGATAAGAGAAAAGTCAAATAATAACATTTTTACATGTTTCTGAGTTTTAGGATAGTTAGTATCTAACAGAAGATAACTAGGATTACATTGTTTACACTGGAAATGCAACTCTTTAAGAGTTATTATTAATGCCTATTTTTTTCTAGAATCCCTCTAATACTTTTTAAAAATTCGATTTAATTTTATTTTTATGGTACTAGGGGTTGATCCTAGGGGCATTCTACCTCTAAGCTATACCTCCAACCCTATTTTTTTTTTTTTTTTTTTACTTTGAAATAGGGGCTTGCTAGGTTGCTGAGGTTGTCCTTGAACCTGTGATCCTCCTGTCTCAGCCTACCAAGTACTGAGATTACAGGCATGTAGCATCATGCTATGCTCTAATACTTTTTATACATACTACTATTAAAAAACTTAACTACTAACCAGGCTTGGTGGTGCACACTTGTAATCCCAGCATTTGGGAGGCTGAGACAGGAGGATCGCCATTCACGGACACCTTCAGCTACTTAGTGAGGCCCTTTGCAACTCAGTAATACCCTGTTTCAAAATAAAGAATAAAAACTCTGGGTGTAGCTCAGAGGTAGAATGCCCCTGGGTTCCATCCCAAGTACTGCAATACTGCAAAAAAAAAAAAAAAAAAAAAAAAAAAAAAAAAAAGAAAAAAAAAAAGAAAGAAAAAAAAAAAGAAAGGAAAACATGACTACTGTGATAAAATTATAAAAAAGATTTAATGTAATATTCTTAAAGATGATGGAATAAAAGCCTATAACTAAAATAAAGCAGGTTAGAAAGAGAGGGTGATAGAGTCTAAGGGTCATATGCCATACCTGGATGAACTAGATTCACTCTGCAATGTATACAGACAGAAAGTAAGGGTGAAGTATGCAGAAAGCCTGAAGGTTCTGCCTTTTCCTTATTGTTTTCTGAGGAAATGGAAAAGAAAGAATTCACTTTCACCAGAAATATTAATGATTAAAAGCACATGATTACACGACCCAAATCATTCCCAAAGTCCCCACAATAACCTACCAATGATGTTAATGAGATGAAGTCTGAGGAGATCCTATACAAATGAGTGATAAAGCATAACCAATATATGATGTTGGCAGGTGAGGTTGATTTATGCTACTCCCCAGATGATGTATTTTAGGAAAATCCTAGAGTTTTAAAAATTTTAGAGGCCACAAGCCCATCTAAAGCCTCATCTAGCTTTTGGGTACATGTTTCTCCAAGTACCATTTTGGTACCTCTCCATATCTGCTCAGTTGCAAATCCTAACCCTTCTTCAAGCATCACACAATCCACTCACATTAAGCACTCATGAGTGATGTAGATGTTAGTGAATTCCAGAATCACAGTCAGATGGGTTTTGACATCTTTATGGTTCTTCCCTTCCCAGTTGTCTATCTTTTGTTTTCACCTTATTTCTACTTCCTAGTTCATGAAGAGAAGCTTTACTGAAACACTTGATGTGGGATTTAATCCTCTTCCCAAAGAAGATAAGGTTTTATTTTTTATCATAAAGGATAGTTTGCTCTTCTCTAAGAATAATTCTGGTGGTAGTTTAGATGATTAAAGTCTTTTATACCTTTTTAAATTTTTTTTGGTCAATATGACAAGCAGGGATACAAGATAGAACATTATTCATGCTTTCATTTATTCATTAATCCAACAAACATTGAATGACTATTAGGTGCTAGGGATGTAGTGGTGAAGAAGGGACAAAGCCCCCATTCTTAGAGTGTATGTTCTGACAGTTAGGTGAGGGAGGGTTCTGGGACACAGATTATAAATAAAAATACAATATAAGGTCTGACAGTGATTAATATTAGGAAGGAAAATGGAGTAAGAACTCAGAGTGATTAGGCCATGTAAGCAGAAATACAGGGATCTAGTTTCGAGAAAGGAACTTCTTCTGAGTAATGTATTTTTTTTAACATAATGATAAAGTTTTAGTTGGGCATATGTATATTCAACTAAAGACTACATGTCCCAGATTCCCTATGTGGTATGGACATGTTACTAGCTTCTGCTCAATGGATGTGAAGAGTGATATGGACCACTTCCAAATACTGCCCTTTAAAGGATTAGATGTGTGCTCCTGTTGGGGCTCATAAATGTATATGCCAAGAATGGTGTTCTGACATGCTGAGTGTCCTTAGAACCCACCTCAAAATCAAGTTCTCTCTGTGCTTCCCTTGTCTTTTCTGTTCATAACGTTGAGAGAAACTTTGTGAAAAGTTCCCTTTTCTACCCAAAAGGACCACAGTGGCCATCGGTCTTCTTGCTGAAGCTTCATTAACCAAGAAAGGCTAAACTTAGACTGAAGTTTGTCAACACACCTTGTCAGACCTTTGTAACACACCACTGTCTCTTATTTCAGTCCCATTGAGAATCATGTTGAATCTATTGTCTGTTCTGAGAGTCCAGAAAACTTTTACCTAGGCTTTGCATGTTTTCAAGCCAATTACGTTCTAAAAATCATTTACCATTCTACTAAAAATTGTCTATAACCCCATTTTCCTTGTACTCTATAGAGAAAGAAGTATGAGAGTTTCTGATTGGTTTGAGCAGGTGGCTAATCATACTAGTGATTTCCTATGCTAGAATTTCTCCCCTTTTGCATGTTAATAAATCTATATGTCTTTTCTTCTATTTAATTTGTCATTAGAAGGCTGAGAAGAAACTTCTATTTGACCCTGCATACCTCTGATGACTCTTTTATTTTTCTTAGAATCCAGCAAAAGCCAGCTGGATGTAGAAATACAAACCACTGAAGGTTGAAGATGGCAGCTCTTTCTTTTCTCTTACTCTTACTCCCATTCTCTCTTCCTTTTTATTCCCTTAGCTAAGGAATAATAGTTAGAGCCGACTTTTAAAAATTAACTCTTAGACTAAACTACCATGGTTCTAATTCCAGACAAACTGATTTTACTTTCCTGGTTCCAAGTTCTTTTCCTAAAATGAGGATAAAAGTACTTCTTATCTTATTGTTGTGTATTAATATGAGGATTAAGTGAGTTAATGTTTGTGAGATGTTTGAACCAGTGATTAAATCATGGCAAATAGCATATGTGCTCAATACATAAGTAAATAAAAACCATCACTACTACAGTCATCTAGTTCAGCTTCTTAGCTTTGAAGATGGGATATATTTTTTCCATAAATATGTTTAAATCTTGTGTTATATCTACTCTATTCAAAATGAATACCTCTTCTCCTGTTCCTTTCTTCCTTGCTCATTCACAGTACTAGGTGGCATACTTTTGGGAAAGATACCAGGATGCCTCACCCTTACTCACAGCTAAATTAATCAACCACATTAAGAGAGCTGCTACATGCTCAGAGCAGACTTAGACCCTTAGACAATACGAAAGAAATATAAATCAAGGTCTTATCCTGGAAAAGTTCAGAGTCTTTGGGGAAAAGCAAGATTTACGCACAAGAAGCAATTAGAAGACAATACAAGGCAATACCAAATGAAGCGTTGAAATTGTCCCTTTTCAGCCTCAGGAAACCCCTTAATATCACAATAACCCTTAGCTTTTGCTTTTCTCATTGCTGATCCCTAAGCAAACAGGAACCAAGGCAAAGAACCTGAAATTAAAAGGGTAATCTAGTAACGATGCTTTTCTTATAATACAGTGCTTTTTAAAGATATTGTTAAAGACCTTGAAAAACAATACTTTAAGGAAGTGGGCAGATATTCTATTGTTTTTCATGACCAAATTGATACTTGGAGAAGTTTGGGGCTCTGGCAGAAAACCGAAACAAGCAGATTGATGTGGTTCATTCTTTGTTCCCTAACCGGGTAATCTTAACAACCCTCTTCTCTGGCTTTCCTCTCCCTCTTCCATGGCACCTTTATACTGTTTTTGGAATCTTACATTTCTCCAGTGAAGGAGATTCTAGAAATTCATTTGGTCACATGTTTCAGAGTTTAATAAGCCTCATTTTTTGTTATTTTATTTTATTTATATGTGGAACATATTGAAAATGGTATACATTTAGACTATGCTTGGTGTCCTCTCCCCACCATTACCCTTCTCCCTCTCCCAACAACGAGTGTCCAGGTTAAACATGCTATATTCATACTTTTACACATATTCAGATGTAGCTTCTCTATTAATCAACCTCAGCCTTCTTCCTCTCCTATCCTTCCATTCTAGCTTTGTTGAGATTTCCCCTCCATTATCTGGAGTCCCTCTGGTATCCCCAATGCTCCCTAGTTTGGACATATTAGAGAAAACATATGCCCCTTCTCATTTTGTAAATAAACCCCATTTTAAAATTATTAATTTTGCCAGGTGTGGTGGTGCACGCTTGCAATCCCCACGCTTGGGAGGCAGAGACAGGAGGATTGCACAGGTTTGAAACCAGATGCGCACGCTGGCTTAGGAGACTCTGTTTCTAAAAAAAAAAAAAAAATGTAAAAATAGGTCTGGGAGTATAGCCCGGAGTTGAAGGGCTTCCAGGAACCCCAGTACCACCAAAATAAAATAAAATAAAATAAATAAAATAAAATAATTAATTTTGAGGTCTATTTTGTGAATTTGCTTCTTGAAGTACCTGGATGAGTGGATGCCAAAAAACATATAATTTTGTACTCTTGTTTTCAAAAAGCCAAACAAAAACTCCACCAGAAATAAAACACAACAAAAACTTCTTTTTTTTTAAAAAAGGAAGTTATATTAATTTGAAATCTTTAGAGAAGGAAATTCCAAAGCCATTTTTGTAACTAAGTCTGATATTTGTCAGGAAGTTCTTCCTCATAGGTAATTTAAATCCTTATCATAGCAATATAAAACCATTTCCTCTCATTCTGCTCTGTTTTTTGAGTTAATGAACATTCACATAATAGATTTCTATAATATTGCCTATTAATCATCTTTCTATAATTTTTACATATTAATGTTAAAATTTAGGCTCTCTGATTAAAGCTAGACAATATCTGTACAGAGTCCTCTGCTACAAGTACTCTTTATCAAAAACATTTTGGCAATGCAGTGTGTTTCAGCAATAAAATATTTTTGTAGTCAAACACTGGGGGTAGTAAGAGCATTTTTTGTTGACTTACACTTAGAAAGTACTTGAACTATCTTGAATTATCTCTGAATGCTAAAAATGTGTGATTTCAAATTCCTCTCTCCTGGGCTCATAGTTTTTTGGCTTCAAGGAACTGTTTAGTGGAAGCTATTGAATTACTCCAGTTGGAAAAAATACTGAGCAAACCAGAAATCCAGGTTACAAGCATAGGTGACAAGAAAAGAGGTAGTAAAGGTTTGGCTGTTTTTGGCTGTCACATAATACACAATCATATCAAGCCTGAATCATGGCAGGCATGATAGGGTGTATTAAGATGCAAAAGGAAGCGTCTTTAAGTCTTACTTTCCTCATTTGTAAAACATTGTATTTGTCAGCTTTGTAATGCTGTGATCAGAATACCCAACAAGAATAACTTAGAGGAGGAAAGGTTTATTTTGGCTCAAATTTTAGCGGTCATTCCATGGTCAGCTGGCTCCAAGGTAGAAACATCATGACAGCAGGGGAGGCAGGGGTGGGGAAGGAGAAGATAAACCCTTTCAGAGCACACCGCCAGTGACCGACCTTCAGTAATGCTCCATTTGCATACAGTTACCATCAGTAAATCTCTTCAAATTATTAACCCATCAAATGGATGATGCCAGAGTTCTGATGATCCAATCATTGCCTAAGAGCACCACTTTTGAACCTTTCTGCACTGGGCACTATGCTTCCAATACGTGAGCCTTTGGGGGACATTCCATATTCAAACCATAACCCCAGTATATTTGATTCCTAAGACTTTTGCCAGTGAGACCCTTTATAATTTAATGAATACTTTAATACATTTTTGCAGAATGATTTGGTTAGCATTATATCAAATTGTCTACTTTAAAAACAACATGCTCTTCTTTGGTCACTGGATTTCATTGCTGCTCACAGCCAAGGTGGTTTAGTACAACATAGTGCTTGACAGGACTAAAATCAAATGACTTGAGCTTGACTCTCTAGCTCTGACTCTTATTGGATGTTACTGAGGACTCAACCTTGTGGAGAGAAAGGTTCATCATTTGTAACATGAAGAGTTTGATTGTGTGATCTAATTCAACAGTTAAAATTTATTAGTTGTTTTCTATAATTAAGGTTCTTTAATAAGACATGGGAGCAGAACTGGGGAAAACATGAAGATAAATTAATGATATGGAGAAATCCTCAAAGAAATTAAAATCCGGTGGGTATAGACAGAAAAACAACAGCAGTAGCAATAGCAACAACAACAACAACAATAACGAAACATTGTAGGAGCACAAAAAGAAAGAAAGAGAATGAGCTGCAATTTCGAGTACAATGAAAGTCAATGTTCACCTATAGCTGAAGTACCCTTCAAGGAAAGATGTATTTAGTATGCATTTTAGATACTAACTAGTGTATACGATTTCTTGCAGCAGCTACAATCTATTATGGTGATTAAGCATGTCCATCTCTCACTGCTAATTTCACTCCTCTGCAGGGCGTAAGAGAAATGAAAATGTGGAAAGATGGAGTTTTTCCAGTTTGGGGATTGACCTTTAAAACAATCAGGGCAGAAAGAGGGTAATGAAGCCAGAAAGAGAAACTAGTGTAAATATCCCTGACATAAGACTGAACTAATTTAATTTAAATGGGAGAAATCCCTATCTAAATTAGAAAAAAGTTATTTGAATTATAGGTTCTTTTTAAAGAAATGCAATTATATTATTTTCAAGTATATGTGGTAAGTTGAACTAATTACTAGAAAAGCATGTCTAAGTTTAAGTGCTATTGGAATCTTCTTTTAATGAATAGATAAGTTCTGATTCATTAAGACAATCTCTTTGAATGCAAGTAATTTATGTGTTAACATGTTTAAAATGAAATGAGTAATAAGGCTCTTTAAATTTCTGTCCATGTTGCCAATTTGTTTATTGACCATCTTTTTATATAAAGAGTTCAGAGGTGATCTTGAGTCCAATGTGGTGCTAGACTCATAAGTTTACTAATCAGCAGGCTTTCACTCTGCTTCTTGTTAACCAGACTATGACACAACTTTATTATAATCAGTTCTGGAAGTGTTATCCCTAAATATTTTAGTTGAAAAAAGATATCAAATTGCTGGGCGTGGTGATGCACATTTGTAATCCCCACGCTTGGGAGGCGGAGACAGGAGGATCACGCAGGTTTGAAGCCAGCCTTGCTGGCTTAAGAGACCTTGTTTCCAAATAAAATATAAAATAGGTCTGGGAGTGTAGCCTGGTAGAAGGGTTTCATCCCCAGTACCATAAAAAAAAATATCAAAAAGCCAGGAATGGTGGCAAACACTTGTAATCCCAGCATTTGGGAGGCTGAGACAGGAGGATCATGATTTGAGAACAGCCTCAGCTACTATTTAGTGAGGCCCTTTTCAACTCAGTGACACCAAGGGAGACCAGGTGATTATGTATGACTGTCATTCGCCCTGACATGGTGAGGGGTGTGTCTGATGAGCTTCTGGATGCTCTCTTCTTGCTCACAAAAACATTGACAGCAACTGGAAGATGATGTAGGACAAAGTGGTCAGGAGAGCTGCTCAGCGATTCTGCTGAAGCTCATCTCTTGTTCAGGTAGGAGAGAGGCCAGATCCATGTAAGAACTGGGGAGAAGCTGAGATGACTAAGTTGAAAAGACATTATTCTGAGCCTGCCATATGGTTCATATCTGTAATCCCAGATCCTTGGGAAGCTGAGGCAGGAGGATCACAATTTCAAAGCCAGTCTGGGCAACAAGAAGACACTCAAAATACTAACAACAACAACAACAACAATAACAACAAAAGGCCAGATGTAGCTCAGGGTTAAGGCTCTTGCCTAGTATGCTCAAGGGCCTGAGTTCAATCCTCAGGAAAACATACACACACACACACACACACACACACACACACAACAACAACAACAACAACAACAACAACAAAAACCCAAAACCAAACCCCCCTGAAAAACTCCACACAAGCACCCTGAAGGAGGAAGCAAGTATGGTAATAGGAGTGGTCAGGAACACTGGATGCTTTTCATGAGAAGCATTTGAATATTTGATAAGCAGTGTGTGAAATTCTGGGCTTGGCTTTGGGAGGTTATCATACCAGTATTAAAATAGCAGAAGTTATCCTGAACTGACCTTTGACTGCCCCTCAGAGTTATGTGGTCTAAAATATTCAATTATCTGGTTAGTAGGTCCAGAAATATAATCCCCCTACCCCACTCTTAGAAGATAAGATTTGGGGGAGGCTAATTAATGTTATTTAGATTTACAAGGGAGTCATTTATGAGTTTAGTTATCTCCATATTAATTAATAGAGAGCTAACTCGCATAACATACCAGTGTTCATTTCCTCTAGACTGGCTCACTGTCCTAGAGGTTGTTGAGAAGCTTAGCAAGTGCTGAACTAGAGCAAAAATAGATATCGATATCCTTAATAGTTTATTAAGATGAGGGTAACTGTATGCACCATTCTTTCAAAAATTTGGACATGTTTATGCTTGTCCTCTGGTTCCTGGCCATGAGCATTTCATGAAACTGAAGTGAAATGAAAAAAAAAAAAGAGCAATGCAGTAGACTTGCCATAAAACTAAATATATTTGATTTTTAAAAATGTTCTTTATTTTGTGATTGTCATTATTACTTTTTATTTCAAAACTCTTGATTATAAGGAGAGTAGCATTGTCTATACAATGTTGGCAGAGTAGAACTATTAACCCTATTATCATTCTTAACTTTTGCTCTCTTGAGGGTTATTATGGTTCTATGAAACCCCAAAGTGTGAGAGGCACTAGTTTAGAAAACTTAAGATTAGTGTACCGGCTTTTAAACAAACTCACAGACATAAATGCATTATTTCAACAAAAAAGTACATTCACAGCCAGGCATGGTGGTGCACACCTGTAATCCCAATGCTTGGGAAACTGAGATAGGAGGATTGTAGGTTCATAGTCAGCCTTAGCAACTTAGGGAAGCCCTCTGCAACTTAATGAGACTCTGTCTAAAATATAAAATAAAATAGAGCTGGGGTTGTAGATTTGAAGTAGAATGTCCCTGAGTTCAAGTCTCAGAATCCCCTTTCACACACATGCACATTTACATACACACACACACACACACACACACACACACACACACAGTACATGCACACTAACATGGTAACATGGACAGAAATATAAAAGAAATATATATTTAAATATTGACAATAAAACAAACATTTCCCAAATAATACTTAATGTAAACTCATACAATAGAATGTGATCTCTTGAATCTTGTTAGGAATGTCAATTTCTATCCAACAATTTGATTTCAAGACCTACCAGTGGGTCACAGCCTAGAATTTGGAAAACACTGTAGTGGACTTGCAGTCCTTTCTTCTCAGAGCAAAGCTGAACAAACACTGGCAGGTGTTTCCTTTTGGATTTGCTTTTCTGGATTCCACATAGACCACATCCCTCCTGTTGCAGAGTTGTTGCCCTGAAAAGCTGCAATCTAATTGATTAAATGAAGAAGTATCTTTATAGCCATAATCCTGTCCTTAGGATATACCCTTGCTTAGATTGAGAAATGCTATACTGTGTTTGGGTTTGGAGGTCACTTTGGTCTCCTTATAACACAAGGGAGTCCCTTGGTCTCATGAGCCCCACATTTGCAAAATACTTCTTACAATAGATTATCTTGCAGGCTGGCAATTCACACTTGGTTTAATTGATTCTATTATCCTCAATTGCAAGACATTTTAGTTACAGCTCAGATTTGGAATTTGAGGAGAGGTAGGATGGAGCATCTTACTCTAGCCCTTGAACACTGATCAAGCAATAGAACACAAAAACCCAGAGGGAAAAAAAAGGAAGATCAGATCAATAAGATAAGTTCCTGATAAAGAATAAGTTAAAATGCCCAAATGTATTTAGTTCTTACGTTAAATGTGTCACTTAGAGCAAAGCAGAACAGATAATCTGCTGGTTCTGTTTTGTGATGGTTATTCTCTTGGATCCTCGAGTTACTGCCAGCATAACAATGTCACGTTACAGTTTATAGTGTGGGCTGGGCTGTGGTGCCAGACTGTCTGGGGTGTTCAGTTTTAGGATGAGGGGACTGAGCACCAGAGGGTTTAAGTGGCCTGAGCCAAATATCTGAGTCTCTTGCAAACTTAGCTGTAATATATGAGTTATAAGAAACATAGAGTACCTACTTCACAGTGTCACTCTGTGGATTAAGTTAGTTAATATATGCAACATGTTTAGCCATGCCCAACACACAATAAATGCTTAATTCCTTTTAGTCATCATTGTGACTATTTTAAAATTAATGATTTGCCGGCTAGGGTTTAGAGTCATTCACCTGAATTCAGGTCCCAGCTTCCTCACTGTTGGCCTTGAGAAAATGTCTTAATCTTTCTAAACCTAAATTATTCATATTAAAAATGTTCTAGTAATAATACTATATAGTGTTGTTTAATGTTTCATGGATTTAATGACATTACACAGCACCTATTGTATAGAGCTCCATAAATACTAGCCAGCTAGCCGAAACTACTAGTGCCACCTCACTTTGTACTGTATTTATTAATTTATTGCAGCCTTACTATTGTATATTTAATAATTGAGTTCTTGACTTATATATCAGAGGTTTTAGATAGAGCACAATCCAATTGCTGCTTATGGTTCTGTCTTCCTAACAGGGAGTAGCCTTCTACCTAGAGAATCAAACAAACATAAGTTTTAAATAATGTTGGGGCATTCACTTCAATTCAATAACTGTCCTTTTGAATTTCCATTACGTGCTAAGTACTGTGTCCTATAAGGAACATTTCCGCCTGGCAAAGGTTGAAGAAAAGCTGAATTTAAAAGTCTACTATAATTAGAACTTTTGCTAATGGCACTTAAACTGATTAATGTCCAATAGGACCCACTCTACTGAAGCATCTTTTTGTAGGCAGTTATACATTTATATTAAATTAAGCATTTGTTGAATGAACTAACTTATGTTCCAATGTCTGCATGTGGCTTGTGGAGTTAATTCTGCAGTGATCTGGCCACTGCGGTGGAGGCTTTCTTCCTCGCTCTTTTCTCTGCCTGGGAAGTTCTTCACTTTCCCTCTCGCATGGATGACTTTCTCATCACCCAGCACGGTCCTCTCTGGCCATTCTACCCAATGTGGCTCCCATCCTCAGTCTCTCCCTCCCCTACAACCCTGTTGCTTATTCTCCCTCCTCCATAACAGGAGTAGCAATAGCACTGTTCATTTATGAGCTACTCAGTCCATGTTCCCAACCACAGCTAAGCTGTGGAAGGCGGGACTTGTCTGTTGTCAGCAGTTTAAAATAACATAGATTGCCAGGCGTGGTAACACACGCTTGTAATCCCCGCGCTTGGGAGGCGGAGACAGGAGGATCGTGCACGTTCGAAGCCAGCCACGCTGGCTTAAAAGACCCTGTTTCCAAATAAAAAGTATAAAAATAGGTCTGGGAGTGTATCCTGGAGGCAGAAGGGCTTCCAAGAACCCCAGTACCACCAAAACAAAACAAAACAAAACAAAACAAAACAAAAAATAAAATAACATAGATTGGCGGGTGTGGTGGCACATGCTTGTAATCTTAGTACTTGGGAGGCTGAGACAGGAGGATTTCAGGTGTTTGGCCAGCCTCAGCAACTTGTGAGGCCCTCTGTAACCTAGTAAGACCCTATTTCAAAATAAAAAATAAAAAATAGGCCTGGTAGTGGAGCTCAGAGGTAGAATGCCCCTTGGGTTCTATCTTCTATCTCCAGTACCACACACAAACACACACACACACACAAACAAAACTAACACAGATTTATTATCTCAATGTTCCCAGGTTAGTAGCAGATTAGGAGTTTTCTTCAGAGTTAGCTCAGACTTTCACCAAACAGAAATCCAAGTATTGGCCAGTATGCAATGTTTTCTGAGATTTGAGATCTTCTGAGATCATTCAGGTTTTTGGTAGATTTCAATTTCTTCTTGTGTAGGACCCAGGTTTTCCTTATTGGCTGTCAGTAGGGCTTGGGTGCTTTTAGTTCCTGGAAACTACTCAGGGATCTAGGGGTAAGTCTTTCTCAAAACATAGCAGTTTATTTTTTCTAGTCTAGCGTGAGTGTCTCTAATCTCTAGATTCTCCTTTAGGCAGTCACCTGCCCAGGTCAACTGATCAAAGACCTTGGTTACATCTGCAAAAGTTCTTCACCTTTGCTATGTAATATAACTTAATCATAGAAGAGATATTTCATCATATTCATAGGTGGCCACACTCAAGGTTAGGCAATTATATGGAGCAAGTACCCTACAGGTGAGAATTCTGGAGGCAACCTTATAATTCTGCCCACCACACTGTACTACCCTCATGACCACCTGACAGTAATTATTTAATGCTTATTTGTAAATTCATTAGTGAACAAAAGTCGATGAAATAAGAACCAAGGAACCAGTGAGAAACAGAAACAAACTATTGATTATATACTCAGATGAATGTTTAGTATCCTATATTGAATTCAAAGCAGTTCTGTGATTGGGTTTTCCACTTCACTGTCCCGCCCCATGGACTTGTGAACTTACATAGTGTAAAGGGAAATCAAACAGTATGTGTGAGTGGAATGACCCTTTAAAGGACATGTAATCTGTCCTATCATTTGAGACATAAGAAACTACAAGGATGAAGTAGACCTACACAGTGTGTGGGTCTGCTCCAGCTTCTGTCACAAAATTCCACAGACTGTGTCTTAAAGAATGGACAGGTCCAGCCGGGCATGGTGGCAAAAGCTTGTAATCCCTGCACTTGGGAGGCTGAGACAGGAGGATCGCGCAGGTTGTTCAAAGCCAGCCTCAGCTGGCTTAAGAGACCCTGTTTCCAAATAAAAATATAAAATAGGTCTCGGAGTGTAGCTTGGAAGTAGGAAGCCCCTGGGTTCCATCCCCAGTACCACCAAAAAAAAAAAAAAAAAAAAAAAAAAGGACAGGTCTTCATTCTGGAAATTAATGGCTAAATTGGCAGCAAGCTCTCTGGTGAGGCTCTCTTCCCTCCTTGTAGACAGCCACCTCCTCACAATGCCCTCCATGGGCTTTCCTAGATGGATGTACATGGCGAAACCTCTCTCTCTCTCTCTCTCTCTCTCTCTCTCTCTCTCTCTCTCTCTCTCTGAAAGGAATCCAGTTGTACTAGATTAGGGCCCCACCTTCAGGTTACATGACCAGGAACTCATTTAACCTAAATTACCTATTTTTTTTTTTTTTTTTTGGTAGTACTGGGGTTCCTGGAAACCCTTCTACCTCTGGGTTACACTCCTAGACCCATTTTATACTTTTTTTTTTTTTTTTTTGAAACAGGGTCTCTTAAGCCAGCGAGACTGGCTTCGAACCTGCGTGATCCTCCTGTCTCAACCTCCCAAGTGCGGGGATTACAAGTGTGAGCTACCACGCCCAGCATCAAAATACTGTTATTTTGAGAGTCAGAGATTCAACATATTAATTTTGAGGGAACACAATTATGTCTATAACAGATTGCCTAGGAAATTCTGGGGAACAAAGGAAACAGTCAAAGGGGGCTAGTTAGGCAGAATACAATTCCAGGGTTTGGATTTGGATTACCTTTTTTTGAATTTCAGCCGCATCTGGGGCAAATCCAATTTTGGTTGGGCCTAAAACTTACACAATTTTAGAAACCCTCTTTAAGAGAGAATATAAAATTAAATGCAGAGTCTTGGAAGCAGTCTATTCACATGGGGCGCTGTGAAGCTTCAACATCACTCATTTCACAGGACATTCACTTCTACTTCTTCTATTATGAAGGGAATTAACCTAAGCCGGGCCGGTGGTACACACTTGTAATCCCAGCATTTGGGGGGGGGGGTGAGACAGGAAGGATCACGGTTTGCAAACAGCCTCAGCTACTACTTAGTGAGGCCCTTTGCAACTCAACGAGACCCTGTTTCAAAATAAAGAATAAAAAATAGGGCTGGGGGTGTTGCTTGGGGATAGAATGCCCCTGGGTTCCTACTGCAAAAAAAAAAAAAAAAGAATTACCCCAAACTCAGTTTTTCTCAACTATAAAATAGAGATCATAATTATTATAATTTAATCATGGAGGTGTTGAGAGGATTGAGTTAAATTACAACTAATGTGCTGCCCTAGATAGTTATTCTTATTGCTATCTTTATTATTATTGTCACCATCATTATCATTATTCAGGCTTTCATCTTACAGATAAGGAAACAGGCAAAAAGTATTATCAGACTTGCTGTGTACCACCAAACCAGTAAGCTGGAAGATATGAGCAGCGTCAGACCTTCTGAACCCTAGTTCCACTCTTCCCACAGCTCCACAGAGGTAGCCCTTTGGACTCCTTTCCTAGCGCTCATATCCTTGAAAAGTATGTTGGTATAATAGCATAATCGTTACCACCAATCATTACTCTATAACGATCACAAAATGAAGGTAGTCTAAACAGCAGATATTCATTTGATTAAATTTAGGCTTCTTTTTTTATACCTCAAATGGTGTAATGGTTAGGATCACTGAAATGAAAAAGCTACTATCATTCAATTCCATGTTGTGATTCTCAGAGATTTCTGGTTGGAAGGCTTAGCTTCTGTCTTCATGTGGGATGACTTGGAAACAAAAAAGTTTCGATGCAGTTTCCTTTGGGAGTGAGTCTCAAGTTCCCATACATGCAGATCGTGGTAGGGACATTATGTTTTCCTGGGAAAGGTCTGAGGAGTCAGTCCCAGGGGCTCTGATCTGCCTCTTGGAAATACATGCTGAATGACAGAAGCTGGCTCTTCTCCATTTCTCTCACAACTCCACACGCATGAAAATCTCTCCATGCTATCTAGATGCTGGCAGAACTCTGTGCTTAGAACTGGTTTTTAACACTTTTAAAGCACAGATAATGTGGATTGCGATGTACCTGAACATTTTTTTTCCTAGTGACTCATGCATTTATTCTGGCTTGCTCATCAGGGCGAAGCAGTCTAAGTATGGTTGGTATTGGACCCAAACATGCTAGCTCTTAAAATTAACACAGCATTGAAAGATAAGCAGCGTTTCACCCTGGGACCTAAATGTTTGGTTGGTGAGTCTGCATAAAATATACAAAACTCTAATAAGCATTTTTCTTATTTTTAAATATGGCACAATTATATAATTTTTGTGAAACCATCTAAACAAACCAAGTAGCAATCTCACAGAATCTTACGCGCGTAAGACACAGATCAGTATGAGTTGTCCTGGTGTTGCTATTGGCTGACATAAGCATGGCTAAATAATTTAACCTATACTGTTTTACTCATGTCCAAATAATAAAATTAAGTTTGGAAAGTTCCCGGAGGAAAATCAAATGTAAACTCTCTTCAAGGAGATTGTAAATACTTTATTATTATTATTATTATTATTATTAATATACCTATCAGAAATAATGTTGCCTATGTATGACTAGACAATCAATGCTAATTTTTGCTTATAGGATTTTCACGAGGGCAATCCTGGCTTATCTATCTGCTAGACCTGTTATTGGTTAGATATGGCCATATAATAAAGTAGAACAATTAAGAGACTAGGAGAACTAGGGGCAGCCAAGTGAGCCAAGGGGCCATGTCCCATCCTTCAAGAGGACTCTTCCTCTGGGCTTTGCTTCTTTGTCTGACCTCCCTCTCGCAGCCCTTTGCTCTGCTGGTTTCTGGCAAACACCTTCATCCCTCGGCTTCAGCCTCATCCCCCTGGTTATGCTGAGTTGCCAGCATGCCAGCTTCCAACCTTACTTCCTGGAGCTTTGCATTGGCATCAGGGCTCAAACCTTCTGTCCTTGTTCTCGTTTCAATGCCGTGTAATAGCATGCATTAAAAAGTTATTAAGGCGTTAAATTTCTAGTAGACACAAGAAAGAAAATAACTGATGATGAGCACTTCCAGTCTGTTCTCCATAAACTCTTTTTTTATATAATCCAAACAGATATGAAAAGTGATTTTGTGGCCAGTAAAACAGCAACATAATTCTTTATATCTACATGAATCCAAATATTGTTTTCTACTGAGACTCCTCATTTGATACCCATCACCACTTCATTCTGTGTGCTGTTAATTGCCTACACAGGATTGTTTATTTTCTAACACTTACAAGCAGAATGGTGGATCTGGGAACAAAACCTTCTCAGAGTTGAACTTGGATGAGTGAATCTCAGCCATATCATTTATTCAACAAATGTATGTAGCAGGTTCTGTTCTAGGCACTTTGGATAACTCAGTCAAGAAGATACACACACACACACACACACACACACACACACACACACACACACATTCCTGTCCTTATGGTATGTGTTTTCCATTTAGCACATCTGCATAAAAATACAGGTGAATTTTTATGCATATGTCCTATAGATAGCCCAGTATTTTTCCGATGGGCGACAGCAGGTTGTTTTGTATAGGAGTGTCTTCCAACAAAGAGACAGCTATGCCAGAGGCTGGTTTTTCAAACAGGAAGGGCTTTTGTAGAGATAGTAGGTACCTTCCATGCTTCCACAGAATGTCACTGTGATGCCCCTTTCATCCAGAGCAGGGCAGTGCCACCAGTGGAGAAATGCTACAATCTCAATTCATGTTTTGCATAAACAATATGTAGTCAGTGCTAATCAATGTCACCATGAAAGATGATCATTTATTTTTCTTTTGACAAGACAGAGTTCAAAAGCAGCAAACTTCATGGTCATATTTCTACAAGTAGTAAGTAGTGTATCATTATTTTCAATATTAAGAATAAGAAGTAAAAAAAATATGCTTTAGAGAAATATGTGGGAACTGATTTCACTGTTTAGGAGATTTGGAAAGTAAATAATTATATTTATATTAAAAAAGACACACACAATTCATGTTGCACATGCACACAAACACGCATGCCTATATACATCTTAGGAATAGAGAAATGTGGGTTGTGAGTTGGGGAAATATGAAGTATTCCCCAGATTCATTGCCTGTAATCGCTCAGATGCTTCATAAATGCACAAGATGCTCCCTGGGCTGGATTTTCAAATCTCTGAATTAGCTAAAACAGTTGTAAAATCACATGGAGCCAGACAGTTTACAATCAACTGCAAATCAAAAGAGGCTCCTATATGTTGTTTGTTGTAGCAGGCATGGGGAATGCATTGAACTTGTGAAATGTGCTTTTGATATCCCATTAACAAAATCTGCCTGCTATTACAACCTCCTACCTTCCTGGCCCTCATTCTCCCTCCTTTTCCCCATGTAAGAGGTAGGAAGCCTTCTCAGTGCCAGGAGCATTTAGGAAGTAGTTCTTAATACAGGCTGTGAGGACTCATTGAATGCACCTGGTCTGTGTTCCTCGTTAGATCCTACACACACCCAGTCCTGACATCAGAGCTGATTTCTGTCAGCTCTAATGTGCCTGAAAAATTCTTTCAAGGCAGTTTCCTCTTCTAACATATCCCCAGGGAATTTCCCCTGGAGGGTGTGAGGCAACATTAGATTTTGACTATGATAAGATATTCCCATGTTGGAAGAGTTTTGTATGAGAAGCAGCACACTGCATCTGTTGTTTTCCTTATTTAGGGTCTATTTCACACTGAATGGTACTGGAACACAACCCAGGACTCTGTCTTGACTCCCCTGCAGTCTTGTACTTCCTCCTCAATGACGGCAGATCCCGAAACACTTGGTGACATATGGTAGCCTATCTGTGAAGTGTGCTGAACGTACTGCATTTGCTTTCTGACTGGAGTGCTTTCATTTGGGGCATCATATTTCTTAAAGGAATATTGACAAACGGGAGCTCAGCCATGAGAAGTCTCTTCTGGACCAAAGAGGGATGAAAAAGAAATTGTGTTTATGCCTGTGTAACTAGTATTTCTACACAGGAGGCTAAAAGAGTGGTGAAGAGACAGCAAAATGTCATTAGAAACCCTTTGAAGAAACTGAAAGGTATTCAGCCTAAAGGGACCATCGTCATTACTATTATTGTTCTTTCATTGCTTTTGGAAGAGGTAGCAGCCATGATTCAAATGTTTGAAAAGTTGTCAGGTGAAAACACAAATTATATTTTTCTTCTTCCATTTGTTCAGCAGCACAAGAATCAATATATGAGAACTGAGGGTAAACAAATTTTTATTCTACATAAGGAAGATTATTCTGCTTATTAGAATTGTGCAGTGATGAAATATATGTATGCAAGCAAAAACTACAAGATCTTGCAGAGAGAACAAATTCCTGCACTGAGTAAGTAGTTGAGCCAGATCTGTGAACATTTCTTCCAATTCAAATTTCTATAATTTACTTTTTTTTTTTTTTTGCAGTGCTGGGGATGTAACCCAGGGCCTCACACATGCTAAGCAAGCACTTTACCTTACAACTGAGCTATACCCCCAGCCCCTATAATTTTCTGAATTAGTAATTTCTTATTCAATTTTTATTTGGACGAAGGCTTGATAGAGGCTTGAAAGATCTCTTTCTCTCTTCCTACATCTCTTAGTAGGATAATATAATTGAGCCATTTGAGTGATTGTATGGCCTTAATGAAGTTGGCCTTATATCCATTTATTAAAATGTTATTTTCTCTTTTGGAATACTTAATCCTATAGGAAGGGAAGCTTATATCAGCTAAATGTTCATGGATCCTCTCTGTAGCCTGACCAACTTGCAGAGATCTAACTGAGCTTTGTCATGAAGCTCCCTTTTTGCTTTAGAGCTATCCTGGGGATTTTGCCTACCCAGCATCTCTCCTTACTCCCTCTGGTAACAGTGCCCTCATTTTCTTTGGGGAGCAAGAGAAGTAACTGCATGTGGTTCTGTCCGTCAAGAATCCTTGCCAAGCTAAGCCGTAAGGACTGAGTAAAATTTGGCCATCCTACTCTGCTTGGAATTGGAATGTTGATACTATGACAAAAGGACAGAGAAAGGTTTTGCTGATTGTTTCCCTACAGCTCCATGGGGAGACTGCCCTTTAGTTCATGTTTCCTAGACTCACATGCAGATGGCGAATTGATCTCACACGTTGTGTATTTTTTACGTAACCATATTGCTTGATTGTTAGATGAGGAGTTTGCATCCAGATTTGGAATGTGTGACCTTGTATGTTTGCAGTGAAAAGGGAAAATGATATGTGCACAGCATGTACAGCGATTAAGCATCTCTGGGGAAGATATTTCCAAGGGCTCATTTAACAAGAGGCCTTAGGGTGTGAGAATTCCTGCTTCCTGAAGTGTTGGAAAGTTAAGGTCAAATGCTGGTTGCATTTCAAATTCTGAGACAATACCATGCGATTTCAAAGCTGGTGTTTGTGTGTGCGTGCATATGTGTGTGTACAGAACTGGGGAGGAAAGGCAGCCTCTAAAACTTTGCTTTGAAAGATGCCAAAACACTGAGCTGCATATTTGTATGAGAAAGATCTGTGTGTTTGGATGAAACCTGCCTCTTTGGTAAACACAGGCAGAGAGAGGCCTGCCTGCTCTTGCCCTGCTTTTGAACTTTTGTTCACATTAGCAATTTCCCTCACCTTGGCTGTTGAACTTCCCTTTGTAGTGAAACTCACAAGTACTGTGAACTGGCAAGAAAATGATGGAAAGAAAGGGCGTGTTGGACGAGATTGCATTTTTCCTGAACACTCTGAAATATCAGGATGTATGGAACATGAGTCATCACTTTCTGCTGGAAACTTTTATGACCTTTACAGAGCAGGCCAAATTCCTCCCAAGATGTGCTTCTTCACACCCCAGTGCCTGACAGTGAAAGGGCAAATCCGAGGGAGGCAGAAGCATATTCCTGGTTTTTCTCACAATCTGTTACATGTTATTGTTCTTCTGACACACTTGGCTTCACAGGATAGTACTAATGAAGGAAACTAAGATCCAGTGTGAGAGAGACTTACCTGGTCTGCTTAGCCTGACTTGTCAAATCCAGAGCCCTGCTACAATTAGGACAGTAGAGAAGGGGACAGTGCTTTGATGAGGATTTAGGCAAATAACCTAGAGATCAGGCAAGTTTCTGCGGGAAGAAAGCCACACTCAAAATTGTAAATCTGAGCCTGGCATGGTGGCTCATTGGCTCAAGCCTGTGATCCCAGTACTTGAGAGGCTGAGGCAGGAGGATCGTCTGTTCACAAACAGTCTCAGCAGTTCAGTGAAATACTCAGCAACTTAGCAAGACCCTGTTTCAAAAATTTGGGGTAATGGAGGTAACGGAGGTAACGGAGGGGTAACGGAGGTAGAATGCCACTGGATTAAATCTCCGGTATCTAGAAAAACAATGTGAATTGCAGCCATTTGGCAAGCTTGAACTTGATGTGATATACCAGAACAATGGAGGCAAAAGTACTGTAACAGAGTTCTGGCCAGGTGCCATTCTATAGACATCAAGATGATTCCACAGCCCTCTGCCAGCCACAGTTTTGCCTAGCAATGTCAACAGAGAAGAACTTGAACAATTGAGAACAAATCAGAAATCGGGCTGCATACACTATATTCTTGGGCATCTGTGAGTTGGAGGTTCAACCTGAGGGAGCAGATTAGGATAGTTCATTAGAAAATCAACAACCTGAGGACTTCCGGGAAGATGGCGACCGAGAAAAGCGGGGCTTAAGAGCCCCGCTAACAACTAATCTCCATTACCACAAAATCAGCGACACCATCACCAGAGAAACAAAAAAATCACCAGGCTCCAGAGAGAAAGCAGACTGAGAACAGAGCTCAGAGCCACAGAGGAGATACACCGGACTCATGCCCGAGACCGCGGCAGCAGCGCCATACTGCCGGCGGCACCGGCGAATTCACCGGATGGCTACAGCAAGCCGAGGTGAGCCGCTGTGGGACAGCCAGGCGGGATTTCTCGCCGCAGGTAAAATCTAAAGCTCCCAGTGGCTGAGCTCAGCACACGCTGCAGGGATTCAGAGTGGAAATCAAAACCAAGAAGAAATACGCCAGCCTCATGGCTGAGGGCGTAGCAGTGGTGCCATATTGCCACCGGCGGCAGCAGCAGAGAATTCACCGAATCCAGTACAGCTACATCTGCGTACTCAAGAACAGTGAGTCAAATTGCGGGCCACAGAGGAGAAATCGCAGTATTGGGCCTCCTGGGACTTGACCCAGTGAGGGAGTGGTGGTGGCAGAGATATCACACCATAGGAGAACGTGCAACCTGGCACCCCCCATAGTTTAAAGCAGCCTCTATCGACTCCCTGGGTCGGAGACTCTGTGATACAACACAGTAAAGGAGTAGTGGGGTCTGAGATACTACAGACGCGAGATCCAGAACACCTTAAGTGAAGTCATAGTGACCCAAGGGAAGAACCCAGAGAAGGCACAAACTTCCTAAATCATGGGAAAGAGGAATAATACTGGAGCAATGAATGCCCACAACCCCACAACATCAGAACCCGATAAAACAGAAAATCAGAGATTTCTAGAAGATCAAATCAGGAAAATAACTGTAGAAATAATAGAGGTGCTTCGAAAAGAACTCAGAGAGAGCCAAAAAGAGATAAAGGATGCAATTAATGAAGTAAAGGCCTCAATTCAAAGCACAAACAACCGATTAGAACACATGGAGAACAGAATCTCGCTCTTAGAAGATGATCATTCCAAAAATGAACGCATAGTTTCTAATCTAGGAAAAAATATCCGACAGCAGGAATCTGATATTGAAGAAATATGGGCCCATTTTAAGAGAGCTAACCTAAGAATAATTGGAATAGAGGAGGGAAAAGAAAGTGAAACCAAAGGGATCAACAATCTCTTCAAGGAAGTAATAGCAGAAAATTTTCCAGACATAGAGCAAGAGGTCGATACAAAGGTCCAGGAAACTTATAGAACTCCCTTTAGACAGGATCGGAGAAGAGGATCCCCACGCCACATAATTGTCAAAATGACCAATGTGGAAGCCAAGCAGAGAATCTTAAGGGCAACAAAAGCAAAGGGCCAAGTGACATTCAGAGGCAAACCAATTAGAATCACTCCAGACTTCCCAAACCAAGTTATGAGAGCCAGAAGGGCTTGGAGTAACATATTCCCAATTTTGAAAGAAAACAACTTCCAGCCAAAAATTTCCTATCCAGCAAAACTTTCTATCAAATTAGATGGAGAAATAAGAGGCTTCCATGACAAACAGAAACTGAAGGAATTTATGTCTTCAAAACCAGCACTAGAGAAAATACTCAAAGAGATTAACTACAAAGAAGAAATAGGTAACACACACCAGAACCAGAGAAAGAAGTTTCCATCCAACAGACAACTAAGATTGGTTATCTGTGGAGATTCATTATTTATGTTAGTCTTTACCTATCTCTAAATGGTATTGTTTGCCTTTATTGTTGTTAATTTTTAGGATTTCTAGTTGGAATATTAATATACCTTCAGATATAGCATTTGGAAATATTTTATCCCATTCTATTAATAACTGTTAACTCTGTTTACATTGTCTTTGGATATACAATTTTTTTTTATTTTTTAGGGGGTTTGTATACTCTTCTGTTGCCTGTGCCATTGAAATCATATCCAAGAAATCACTGCCAATTTCAATGTTGTGAGGTTTTATGACCCAGATTTTCTCCTAAAAGTTTATAGTCTTAAGATTTATATTTAGGTGTTTTATCTATTTTGAGTTAATATTTGTATATGGGATTAGGTAAGGGTCCAACTTTATTCTTTTCCATGTAATTATTATGTTTCAACAATATTTAGTTAAAATATTATTATTTCTACCACCAAATGTTCGTGGAAACCTTGTCAAAAATAACTTGACAATATAGGGAAGAATTTAGCTTTAGGCTTTTATTTAACTCCAATGGTTTATATATCTGCCTTTAGAATACTACTATACTGTTTCAATTATTGTAGCTTTATATGGTTTGAAATCAGAAAATATATATCTTCTAGCTTTGTTCTTTTTCGAGATCGTTTTGGGTATCTAGAGTCCATTTTCCATATTAGGATAGATTTTTTTTCTGAAAAATAAATATATAAATATATGATAGTTTCACCTAAAAAAATAGATAAAAATATTCTCTGGTAAGAAAGAAAGCAAAAAGAAATATTGAAATGTTATCTTTAAGTTATCAAAAGCTTGGTAGCAGACAAATGGAACTGTTATGTGAGATTATCATTTTTAATTTTGGATAAATTGCTATAATACTAGATGTCAACCACTAAGCCAAGCATGGGAGGGAGGGATGGGGAGAGAATGGGGTGGGGATCGGGTGGGGGCTGACTGGGCGATATGTGCATGTATGTCTACAAAAGTTTGTATCCCACTATGATGTATGAATACAGTGCACCAATAAAAATAAAAAGAAAAAAAAAGAAAAAAAAAAAAAGAAAATCAACAACCTGGTATTAAGTTCCCTGGCCATTGAAAGATGTCATTCAAGGCAGAACCTACCAGTGCCTGTCCCCTCATTTAGATTTTATAAGAACACTTCATCTTTCTAAAACCATTTGGAATTGAAAAAGTTGACACAGTGAATTTTTCCTATATAAAATGTTTATCGTCAATTCAAATAACCAAATTATGGAACCAGCCAAGAAGTCTATCAACAGATGAATGGATAACAAAACTGTGGTATATTCATGCAATGGACTTTTTCTCTGCCATAAAAAAGAACAAATTATGTCATTTGCAGGAAGATGGATGAAACTTAAGAATATGATGCTAGGTGAGTTTAGCCAGTCCAGAAAGTCAAGAGTGGTCTGTTTTCTCTTATGTGGAAGCTGGAGAGAAATCAGGAAACAAAGGAGGCTTTAGATAAAGAAGTAGAGACTCCAGTGGAGTAATGGAGGTTTCTTTTTGTTGTGCTGTTGTTTTTGGAACTAGGAGTTGAACCCAGGGACATTTCTACTTCTGAGCTACAGCCCCAGCCCTATTTTTAATTCTTCATTTTGAAACAGGGTCTCATTAAGTTACAGAGAGCCTCACTAATACTTGAGGCTGGCCACAAACCTATTATCCTCCTGTTTCAACTGCCCAAGTACTGGGATTACAAGCATGTGCCACCATGCCCGGCGTACTGAAGGGGTTTAAGGAGGGGGATAGAGACATAATGAAGAAAATAGTCCAAATAATGCTATGTGTGTATATGAAATTATCAATACCAATCTCAATTACATATACGGGGGTGGGCTCCGGAGGGAAACAAGCAAAGTGTCATGTCCCTATCACACTATCCCTCAGTACGATGTATAATGTCAATGCACCAATGAAAGTGTATATATAAAAAAAATATACCTTGAAGACCACTGACCACTTTTCTACTTTAACAAATTTTAATACCAACTTTTCTTAGCCAGACCTGGTAGAGCATGCTTGTAATCCCAGCATTCTGGAGGTTGAGACAGGAGGATTAAGGTTGACAGACAGCCACAGCTATTTAGTGAGGCCCTCAACAACTTAGTGAGACCCTGTTTCAAAATAAAAAATAAAAAATAGGGCTGGGGGTGTAGCTAAGAGGTAGAATGCCCCGGGGTTCAACCCCCAGTTCTGTATACACACACACACACACACACACACACACACACACACACACACACTTTCTTAAATGAATTACATACTTCTTTGCTCCCCTAAAAGATTTAGTTAATTCACATTTCACTTTTCTATTTGTTGTCAGGTGTTCAGCTGTTGCTTCTCATAGCTGCTGCTACTGCCTCTGACATACTCTTTCCCCTGACTCTGAAAAGCGATGGCTAAAAATTCAACCTGGCTAAGCTCAGAAATTTATTTATATTGATGGTATATGTCTTTGAAGGGGGCAGGAGAAACTCTCTGAAGTCAAGTGCATGCACTTTAGTGAATGAGTTCGGTGGCACGCATCCCTGCTTTTTGGAGACCTTTAAAAATGCTTCTCCGAGGCCTTTTCTTGTCCATCTTTGGTTCTCAGTGGTGTCCTAGACATTTGAAGTTACCGGATAAGTGACCCTCAGATAAGTAAAGAGTCAGTGGACCGACTGTTCTTCAAAGGTTAAAAAATGAATCAAATATATCTATCTCCCAATTGGGAGTTGGGGTCAGCTGCAGAGTAGCTGGCAAAATCATTTAAATTCAACAGCTTAATCGCTATTCCCGTGCTAACTTTCTGTGTGTGTGAGAGCATGGTCTTTCACAGCTAAGAAGATGTCTGTGTCAACATGAGGAAGAGCAGCAGCTCCAAAAGATGCTGCATACTGGGGACAAGCCAGACATGCAGCGCTTAGATGGAACAGATTAAGTGGGAGCAGGCTTCTGTGGAGGGCAGTGGGGGACTCTGGCTTTTAAATCGAGCCCCATGTAAAACCATGAATGACCTGTTCTTTGGAACTGTATTTGTCAAGAACTCAAATGCCCTGTAACACTTAGATCATCTTATGGGTGGGAGGAAGTGTTCCCCACCCCCAACACTTTAATTTTAGAACGAGAAGTCTAAGCTGAGCACAAACGTCTGCATCCTTGGATGAGCTGGCACAGAACCCAGAGTCTATGGCTCCAACGCCAATGGTGTTTTTCCTGTTCTGTACAGCTTTTAGGCGCGAGTTATTGTGAATGCAATATCAGGTTTTTTTAGGTTTTCTACTGGAAGCCATGTATTGCTCTTTCCTGGATGGAAAAATCTTGATGTAGTAGGTGGTTCTTTATATTCAAACAAAAGGTGACAACTGATTATGTATGGTATAATGGCCAAGAGAGTCAGAAAAATGTTTTTATCTTTTTTATCTATCAGTAGATGGCAGGAGATACCATCAAATCAAGATATCAAAAGATATCCAAAGAATGGAATTCAGTCATTGCTCTTCGTATTACCTAGAAAAATCTGTATCCAGGGTCATCAAGGTGTTGTTCTTTTGACGCATGGGGAGAGAATGTTTTTGAATATAGATTTGAGTTCAATTATTTTCTTCCCCATTAATCTGCCAAAATTGCAGTTGGTTTAAAACAATAGTCAAATATTGGAACTGGATTTGCTCTCTTTTGAAGAGACACCTGGAGAAATGATTCATCACTCATGTTGCTAAGATTAATTGGGCATTATAATTGTGTTAAGTGGATTCGCGCACCATGTAAGGATCCAGGAGCTTTTCCTATTTTCTTTCCTTCTTATTTTTTCCCCCTTCAAGCAGAGAAAACAAAACATAGCTAGCTAACTTCAGCGTGGATTAGGGCAATACAGCACTGTAGACAGCTTTATCCAAGAGTAATGCAGATAAAACATCACAGTTAAAAAGATACTACATAAACACAAAGATGTTTTCATCATGCCTTAATTGACCCTAGCCCCATGAGGTGATATTTCCCTATCCAAATGGAGGTCATTTTCATCAAGATTCAATTTGATTTTACTTAGATTTTTTTTTTTGAAGTACAGAATTCTCTTAGAAGTACTGGCCACGTGTTTCTCTAATTTGAAGATTACACAGAGGTGAAGTACTGTGGAAATTTTAAGAATTGAGATTTGCAAATCCTCAAGTGTGTCCTTCTTATTCATTTACCACTGCTTAATATGATTATTATACAAAACATTTGAATCAATTGCTTTTATTAACTCATCATTTGAGTCTTATTTTTGGAGAAATTTTGATAAAAAGAATTTAATCTACATATTGATTCATACTTCCTATCTCTCTCTCTCATATAGAGTAGCTCACTAAAATTTATTCACAGGTTAGGAAGGCTACCTGCATGGGGGTCAGGTTAAACATCAGTCCTGGTTAAGACCATGTTGGACATATCCCTATGAGGCTGAGGACTATGGAGAACTTAATTCCTAAGTACAGAGAAGTGAACCTGACTTTACTCTTGAATAGATTCTACTGCATTTTCCTGATAATTTTTTTCCACTGGGAAAAATTGTTGGTTCAAAAATATACTATTTTATCTGGGTGTGGTGGCGCACGCTTGTAATCCCATGGGAGGTTGAGACAGGAGGATCACAGGTTCGCAGAAAGCCTCGGCTACTTAGTGAGGCTCTCTGCGACTTAGTGTGATCCTGTTTCAAAATAAAGAATAAAAAAGCGCTGGGGTATACCTTAGAGGTAGAATGCACCTGGGTTCAATCCCCGGTACCACAAAAAATTACATTATTTTTCCCTTTAAAAAATCAAAACTAAGTTGGGTATGGTGGCACATGCTTGTAATCCCAGAATTTGGGAGATTGAGACAGGAGGATCGTGGTTTTCAGATAGCCTCAGCTACTTAGTGAGGCCCTCTGCAACTCAGTGAGACCCTGTTTCAAAATAAAGAATAGAAGCCAGGCGTGGTGGCACACACTTGTAATCTCCGCGCTTGGGAGGCAGAGACAGGAGGATCACGCAGGTTCAAAGCCAGCCATGCTGGCGTAAGAGACCCTCTTTCAAAAATATAAAATAGGTCTGGGAGTGTAGCCCAGAGGAAGAAGGGCTTCCAGGAACCCCAGTACCACCAAAAATAATTAATTAATTAATTAAGAATAGAAAATAGGATAGGGCTGGGGGTATAGCTCAGAGGTAGAATGCCCCTGGGTTCCATCCCTGGTACCGCGAAAAAAAAAAAAATCCGAACTATGGCCAAGTGTGGTGGTGCATGCCTGTAATCTCAGTGTTTGGAAGGCTGAGAAATCATAGATACAAGGCCAACTTTAGCAATTTAGACCCTCAGCAACTTAGTGAGACCCAGTCTCAAAATAACAAAAGCAATAAAATAGGGCTGGAGGTGTGGCTCCTGGGTTCAATCCACAGTAACACACACACACACACACACACACACACACACACACACACACACACACACACTATCCTGTCAGAGAACAGAAAAACTGCCAGGCAGGCATGGTGGCTCATGCCTGTAATCCAAGTATTTGCAAAGCTGAGACAGAAGGATTTCAGGTTTGAGGACAGCCCCACTGACAGAGTAAGACTCAATAACCTACAGAAATACTGTTTCAAGACAAAGAATAAAATGGGGCTAGGGGTGTAGCTTAGAGGGAAATGCCCTTGAGTTCCATTCCCAGTACCAAAAATAAATAGATAAACAAAACAACCCCCCCAAATCTATCTTTCTAGTCTGTGCATTCCCAAAGACTCTACTTTCTTGTGTTGTGTGTATCATTTTCTACTAAATTCAGATGCTAAGGATATATGCTTCTAATCTCCCCACATTCTCCTCGTCTAAACTTGTTTACAACAAAGAATCTTGTAATAATAAATTATAAATGATTGCTAACGCTTAAGTACTCTTTCCTAAATGTATGCTTATTTTAATAGAAAACAAACTTTTTTTCAGCCATAGAAACATCTCTAATCAGATAATTTTGAGATTTAAGAGTTCATTCTATCTGCAAGCTACCAAGTTTCATGGATGCTAACAGAAGACACAAGACTTCTGGATCAGAGATAGGATATGCTTCAGTATTATTTACAACAGTATTGTGTGTGTGTGTGTGTGTGTGTGTGTGTGTGTGTGTGTGTGTGCAGAAGGATTCACATTTATTGATTCAAATACAGTACCTAACACTTGCTAAACATGCACTTCACACTAATTGGTCACATTCCACAGGTAGTCAGTTCACATACAGGGCCCACCCTTGCCAGCAGCCAGCGTGGGAGGTAGCAGAGGGCCTGAGCAGTCCGTGGAGCTGCCGGCGGTCACGTGGCCACGCAGGGCTGACGGAGCCACGCTGGCCGCAGCCCTGGCCGGCCCTTTGGGAACAAGGGCTCAGAGACATCCATGTCCGCGATCCCTACACAGGACTGTGGGTGGACGCGGCCCTGCACAGGCGGCCCAGGGGTGGCCATCGAGCTCCTGTGGCGTGCCTGTGGCAGGGGTGCGCCCAATGCCTGGGCACACGGGAGGGGCTGGAGGCTCTTCACGGTGGCGTGTCCCTAGCGGGACAGGTGGGAAGGACTCCCCAGGCGCAGCCCAGACATCACAACGTGGCCAACAAGCCCTATCGCAGGCTACTTACAACAGTATTAGTAGCCAGGTAGTGCTCCAAATTTTCACAGGTGGTGTGAAAAGGGCAAAGTAGTACCTTTATATTCAGTGATTGTGATATAAGTGTGTGTGTGTGTGTGTGTGTGTGCGCGCGCGCGCGCGCGCATATGTGTGCTTACCTGTGTGTGAGAAACCCAGAATCTAAGGAGCTTAAATTTTTTATTAAGGGCAGTAAGTATGTCTGCCTTTTGCTTTGGAGTGAGACATTAGATGGTCCAAAGCTGTTCATTGAATAAACATGGAATAAAGACATGAAGAAACTTGAGAGACTCGTGGAGATGTTTTTCCCCCAGTAACAACTGCAGTAAATAGAGATGTGAGTGGGACAGGTCTTGGAGGGAGTTGCTTTTGGTAAACTTTAAGTCTCACTAGAGACAATCATGTTGTATGCCTGATCTGACTTCAGTTTTCCAAATTATCCCAGAGAGCTGGTCTTTCTACTTTAAGTGTATTTCTATGAATAAATACATAATTAAGATCTTGCCCTTTCTCCCCCCAAAATAAAAGTAATAAATGATCATTATAGAAAATGTACTGAAGCATAAAGAAAAATGTAAAAATTATTTATAATTTAATTACTTTGAGGTAATCACCATTAAAATAGTGACTTTTTAATGTCTTCATACATATTGTTTTTATATAAATCAAGATAATGTTATAGCCTCATATATCTTGATAGTTTTGCTTTTCTTACATATTGGAGGCATTATTTTATCTATGGTTGTCTACCCTGAACATGCTCAATTTCATAGGAGAACATTATTTCAAGTCATGAATGGATACATTAAATTATGATTTCAGAAACACTTGCAAAATAGTCATCACTTATATGCCAGCTTTAAAACTATTTCTTCAATGTTAGAAAATTTGACACAAAATAATAATGAATATTCTGGTCCATAAATGCCTTTTAGTGCCATTGGTTAGTTTCCTATAAGAAGGATCATTGAGCTGAAATATCTAATTTTATTTTAAGTTTTTTATTTTGTTTTGTTTTGTACTGGGGATTGAATGCAGGGGCATTCTATCTGCACACTACACCTCCAATCCTTTTTAGTTTTTATTTTAAAAATGATCTGGTTAGGTCGCTGAGGGTGTTTCTAAATTGCTGAGACTGACCTTAAACCTCTGATCCTCCTGTCTCAGCCTCCCAAGCACTGGGATTGCAAGTATGTACCACCACTGCCTAGCTTATTTTAAGGTTCTTGATCTCTTCTGTCAGAGTGCTGTCAAGAATGATTCCACCATTTTATACACGTGGCACAATACTTGAGATCACTTACTCTTCCCATTCTCATTATACTACAATGTTTTAATTTTAAGAATTTTTAATAAGATAGTGGCAAAATATTTTAATTAATATTTCTTAGGTTATTATTCAGGTGTCTTTTGGTATATGGGAAACTTTGATTCCAGGACTCCATGGATACCAAAATCTGCTGCTGCTGAAGTATCTTATAAAACATGGTATAGTATTTTATGTAGCCTACACATCACCTCATATCCCTTAAATTGTCTCTAGATTATTCATAATGCCTAATATAGTGTAAATGCTACGCACATAGTTGTTATATTGTATGGTTTAAGAAATAACACCTACAAAAAAGGTCTATACATGTTTAGCATAGCCACAGTCTTTAAAAAATAACAATAATTTCAGTCTATGGTTGGTTGAATCTGTGGATAAAGAACCTTTGAATGTGGATAGGGACTGTATTTTTCTGTATTAATCCATTATTTGTATTTGTTTTTAAAATTTGTTCTTTCTCTTTGCTCATTATCCTAAAACCATTTTAGTACTTTTCCTACCAAAGAACCACTTTTCAAAATCTTCTATGCAACATTTTTGTGTACTAGCATTTTGTAAAATATAACTCCAATATATTGTTTATTTTTAAATTATACTGACTATACTTAGATGTTTGGAAACTGAAAATCATCTAGCAAACTATTATAAATATGCCTTCTATTGTTTAGAAAGTCTTGCCCACTGAAAGAGTTAAATATGTACTACTTTTTTCAGGTTTTTTTTGGTCCAGACAAAGACATCTCTCCCACTAAATACCAATTTGTCTAGTAGTGTGCTACTTTGTACTCAATTATAGTGTTTCTTGGTCATGGACTATTTACAGTGTTCATAAAATGTATGTTTGAAAGTATATTCTTCTCTCTCTTCCCAAGTTTATTACTGAATAACAATTATGCCTTAGATACAGGCTACAATTTATTGATGCTTATCTCTTAAGGACTGGCATATATATGTTAGAAATATTTAATTTTGTGAATTTATTAAAATATGTCAAATAGTATCAGCATGTTCTCCAAAATTTTAATAAAAATAATTTTTAAAAATTAAGAAGACATCTAAATGATGAAATAGTTCATGATATTTTTGCCAGTCTTACATTTTTAAACATTTTTGATTTGTTGAATTTTGGGAAAATAAAATCTTATACCATTTTTTTTAGTATATGGCCAAAGCAGGGTATATATTGAAGTAGTCTGCTTCCACAGTGAGTTGCTTCTCATTTAGAAGAGAAAATTGCTCCTGAAGTTGCACAATGTATTTTGGATTTTTTTTTTTTTGTGATTGTGGTAGAGGTAGGAAGAATTTCCTTAAGAAACATTTTACATGCTCTGGCAGTAGTATCGGCAGAAAGAAATAAAGAAATAGGGAAGGACTGAACTTCCTACCTTTTTTTCTCCCTCCACAGTAGACAATAAAATGCAAAGCTTGGTTTCACATAAAATCAATGTGGGTGAGTTATTCTGACAGAAATTTGCCATCCTTCACTGGTCATGTGGTACTCCAGATAATAAATATTTTAAGCCAGTGCATTACTGGTAATTTATTAGCCAGTATGAAATAATGAAAACAATACAAAAGTCTAGAATGAAAATATGTAGACTGGTGAAACCAAATGTCTATGGAAATACGTAGACTGGTGAAACCTTACGTACACCCTGTAGTTTCACTACTATAGGTTAGTGTAAGAGAAGAACACGGCCTCCAAGCACGGCTGTACAGACATGTTCATTTCTTTTTAGATTGCTTTCCTCATAATTTCCTACAATGATTATTCCTTTTCTTCCAAAAGAAAAAACTCAGAAACACTTTTGTTGTTATAAGTCTAGTGTGTAGGCTTTTTTTTCTATTTCATGTCTATTTCCCTCTAATTTTCAACAGTGCATTCATATCTCCAAGTTCATGTATTGCTCATGAAGATCAATGCAAAAACTACATTACAGACAAAATATAGAATTACTAAGGTCCATGAAACTCAGTAAATTCAGCTTATCTTTCTTTTCTTTTCTTTTCTTTTTTTTTTAATCCTAATGAGTCATTGACTACTGGAGCCAATGCAGGAAGAACACAGATGCTGAAAAGATGCTTGGGATAGAAGAGTGTCAAGTACTGAGACCTTGGGGAGCATTAGGGGGTTCTAGGGAGATCAGTGAGTATCATGAGAAAAAAATGAGCATGCTTACAGAATGTTTTGGGGTTGTGATTCAAATAATCTCTCTGCTGCATGGAGAATCAATGGAGCCACCACAGTGCTTTTATTGAGGTGTTGTCGGGTCACAAGTATCTTGTTAAGGAGGCAGATTGGATGCTCTGTGCAACTGAGAGAGTAGTCTTTCCATGTAGTTTAAATAGAGAGGCAGAGCAGAGTCGAGACCTGGGTATTCAGAGTCCTTCTGGTTCAGCCACTCTGAGTGGAGGCTTTGTGGAGCTGCTGTCTTTTCTCTAGTTTTCCTGTTTGTAAAAGGGATGATGCTGTGTTCACGAACATTATCAGGATTAAATCAGCTAACCTATGTAACACACTCGGCTCAGAGCAGTGACTATGAGATACTAAGGATGTGATAGAAATAAGAAGTTGTTAAATAAGTAAAATGGCTGGGCGTGGTGGTGGACACCTGTAATCCCAGTACTTGGGAGGTTGAGACAAGAGAATTATAGGTTCAAGGCCAGCCTCAGCAACAGGGAGACCCTGTTTCAATCAAAATAGAATATAAAATAGGGCTGGGGGTGTTACTTGAAGATAGAATGACTCTGGGCAAAATTTTCAGTAAATAATAATAATAATTAATAATAATAATAATAATAATAATAATAAATAAAGTGAGCTTGTAGTGAAAGAGTTGAAGGCAGGAAGAGGAGAGCCAGGCCTATGGAGTCTCCAGAGGCCTGAACATATCTGAAATGGAGGATTCAGGCTGAGAAAGGATAAAAAAGAATTTTGTCTTTTGATGACTCTGCCAGCCACTAGCAGAGTTTATGCTCCTTGCCAGTATGATATAAAGACTGTAACTATCCAAGTGAAGTGACCTGATTGTATGTGCAGAATGTGGAAAGAAGGAAGATGCCAGGGTTAGGATCAGCAAGAGGGAGCCCTGAGGGCCGCCTCTTTTGTACTTCCCTTGAACTCCTGATTGCTCATGTGTTTATAAGGCACCTTGGATTCCTTTTGAAAGTAAGTGGCAGTGTCGAAAAGATTTTCCAGCCATAAGTCAATAAAGACTAGAAAGTTCCAGGCAAAGAGATGATGGTTGGGCTGAAGAAGAGGATCAAGGCACAGTCAACACCAATGCTGAGGTTGCACACTGGCTACAGGGGGGATGTAACACATACAGTGCCTTGAGATCTTGGGCTCCAGGGAAGGTAGGTCTAGCCCAACTTGAAGTGATAGTAAATATATGGGGATTTTGACCCATGAAAACACAGAATTTAAGTAGTGATGCTTTCAAAACAGTAGGTAATATGGGATTGGAAAGAAGCAGAGAGAGAAGGGAAGACATGAGAATGATTTTGGTGTCAAGGTGGCTTTCCCTTATGCTGCAAACACCCAGAGATGCGATGACTACAGCCCATCTCCTGTAGAAAACCGCTGGTGGAAATTCTGTTTTCCATGATAACTCATGGTAACAGTGAAAGTATGTTTTAAAATCATATTTGGAGATTTCCTCAAAGCTGACTCTTCTAAGACAAATGAGCCTCTTACAAGATGTCTAGTTAAATAAAATAATGAATGTGAAAGGCTTTGCAAGCCATTACCGTGCTATATAAATGGAAGGTGTTATCATCGTGTATGGTGTGTTAAAAACATGCAGTAAAAAGAGATTATTTTTGTGGACTAAATAGTAAAATATGGACAGCATGACAGCACAGTGGCGTGGAGTCATAATTGATGGATGATCGTGCCCAGAGAGGTTGATTAATGTGTGGATGCTAACCTGGAGGAACACTGCTGGAGGAATGCTACAGGGTTTTTTGTTTTGTTTTCTTTCTTTGCCCTTTGCTTGTGTAAACTATATTTCAGGGAGTTAAGGCATGCTTATCAAATTTAATGGTAAGACTACTATGAGGGAAGTAGCTAACATATATCAACCTTAGGAAGTTCTTTGCTGTACGAGTAATCTGAGCTTCAGATAGGCCAGTAGCTTGCCCAAGACTGCTAACTTCATGGTAGGTAGTGTTATGTACACAACCAAAACTTTGGATAAACTAATAACTTTACCGGTAGAGGGGCAGAGCTGGTAACCTGAAACTGGAAAACATGAATGGAGAGAAGATGCACTTTTCTTTACTATTAGCTCATTTTTTAAAAACTCGGTGCTAGCCTGGTATGGTGGTACACACTTGTAATCCCAGTACTTGGGAGGCTGAGACAGGAGGTCGTGGGTTCACAGCCAGCCTCAGCTACTTAGTGAGACCATGTTTCAAAATTCGGGCTAGGGCTGTAGGTTGGAGGTAGAACGCCCTTGGGTTCAACTTCCAGTACTGCAGAAAAGGGGAAAAAAAAAAGGTGTTCACACATATGAGAGCAGCTCTGACATTGTTGAAATGTTACTCACTGAATCGTCATAACAGTGCCATGGCACAGTTATTATTATGTTTTATAGCTTATGAGTCAAGGCACAAAGAAGTTAAGTAGCCTGGCCAAAGTCACACAGCTGCTAAAAGGACCCAAAGACAGGCATCTTGGCTGGGCATCCAAACCTCTGACCACCGTCCTATGTTACTTCTGCTTTACTCTGTGCTTCCTTCAATGATGCGCCTAAGTTCACAGAGACACAGTCTGCCCTGTCCTGACACACGGGGAACCAGAGCATCTTTGAGGCTTCAAAGGCAGCTGTGAGCGTCTGTGATCCAGTCAGTGCTCCTCTGACCTACCTTAGAACATCCGTGCCTGAAGGCATCTTTTGTGATGCCACCAATTCAATCCTAGATGCTTAAATCTTTCTCAATGATTCCTTGTGCCAGACAGCATTCCCTCCTGCATAAAATACATCCTTATTCTCATTACATCGCCCCATAAAACTTTCATCAATTTGGAAATTGTAAAATGCATTCCTTTTTACGCAGACATTTAATTTATGTATGGTTAAATGACAATTGAGCAATATACCCTGCATACCTAAATACCATCCCGACTCTGAAATTTGAAGATAAATTGATGATCTTAAAATTGGCATAGGTTCTAAGGAAATGGACTCTTCTCAACCACAGATGGCAGAGGATGTTTATCAGCAATGCAAACTATAGGACACACTTTGGCTTGATCAGCAGATTCCACTTAGAATAGGTTTCAGAAAGAACCACTGCTCAGCCAACTTGATTTTCAGTCTTCTCTGGACAAAATGGTGGGTTCCTTCCTCGTGTACGGATGAAGCCAGAAGTTTCAACCTCTCAGCCTCTCGACCTCTCACTTTCAGAAACACTGAAGTTTAAAATATAAAGGTGTTGTTTTTGTTTCACACCCAAATGTCAGAGCTAGATATTCTGATTTCTCTTGATTGGCTCCAGGTGATGTTAAGTGGAATGCAGGAAATTATCAAAATCAATCTATCTTCAGAGGCTTTCTTTTAAATTACAGGATCTGAATAAAAATGTAAAAGAACATTATTCCTATTGTAAGTTCTCTTCCATGATTTTTCACAGCTCTCAATCTACCAAGGAGCAAGTAAAATGGTAAAATAGTATTTTTTTGTCCTCTAGAAGGGTGATATGGGAAAGGCTTAATGTTTTCCAAAGATACAAAGTATTAAATGATCTGCCTCTTGCTTACTGGATTAATCAGGATTTACTTACTAACTTTCTGGAGGTTTAAGAAAGAAAATTTCCCTACTTCAATGGATCTGCAAAGTGACTTACATATATAATAAAATGCAGAGCGTGAATCATAACTAAAGACTGCAGCTAGCAGTAGGAACAATAACACAACCAGAATAAAAAGGTTGAGATTTGAGATATTCAAATACTGCCACCAGAAAGTTTTCACATACTAGGAGAACAAAGGTCCCAGCGCCCCCCCCCAAAAAAAAATCTAGTACAAATTGGCATATTATAGAAAGCCAAACAAAATTCAGCATAATCACCAATATAATGCTAAAGATGGTACTCAGTGTCTTGCTGTGCAGAATGTGAAGGGAAGGCTGACATTCCCTAGAATTTTTACCTGGGAATTTGTTAGAAATGCAGGATAATGGGTCACCCCCTGGATCCCCTGAACCACAATTTCATTTCTCGAAAGATCTTTAGCTGATTCAAGCATGCATCAAAGCTCAAAAAAGGAATGCTTTAAAGTGGTGTGTGTGTGTGTGTGTGTGTGTGTGTGTGTGTGTGTGTGTGAATAGAATTATGCAAATAATTGCCATTTTCCAAAGACAATGTCACATGCCAAGAGTAATGGCCATTCTTATTTTGCAACAGGGCCATCATCTCACAGTGAGACACATTCTCATATTTTGTTGCTCTGGGAAGATAATGACTGATAGGGGATTATTTTTCCTGGAGTAGCAAAAGCAGCTACGGGGAAGGAATAGCAGCTCATCACTTTCAGTAACAACAAGTGCCAGCCGACCGGCATTGTTATTTCTGACACATCGTCTTGCATTTCTCATCACATTATGCTGGTGGATTCTTTTCCTTCCTTTTTTTTTATTTTTGGGTCAGAGAAGAAAACTGACCTCGAGGCTGCTGCAGGCATTTGGAAATATGGTTTTCTCTGTCCATTCCATTCCATCTGAGGAGTCTGCTGCAGCAGTTCTTACCTGGGTGATTTTAAGAGCTTATCAATCATGAGACTTTTGAGATACCCAAGCATCTCTCCCCTGACATGATAGTTTGTGTTAATAAGACAATAAAACTGTGATAGGGGATGTGGAAAACAGAAATCAGAGTGGTGCCTCAGGGGAGTGAGGGAGAAAGTGAGGGAGTCAGGGATAGGTGGGGAGAGATGTGTCCCTAAGTCACGTGAAAGTATATGGCGCGAACAGATGTCCAGGAGTGCTACTGATGGGGAAAAAATGTCCATCAGTCACTCCTGCTCCTTCTTGGATGCCTGGAAGCAGGGACAAGACCTGGTACCACCTATTTCCTCATCTATTTTCTCAGAGAAAGATTATGCTGAGTTTTTAGAGGAAAAAAGGTAAAACACGACTGTTATACACAAGGATGATACTATTCTTTTTGAAAGTTCACATTAGCTAGAGGAGAAGAGGAGAGCTTTTTAAATTGGGGAGAATTTAAGCTGTGAATGGCGAGAATAGAGTCCCCAAGCCCTGAATGAGGATGTCCATGGGAACAACATCGCTGAGTCAGGTTAGTTGGAAAATCATGGCAACTTTGTCCTTGGGCTGCTTGGTGAGGCTGGCATTGTAGCTGGAACTTCTGAGTAATCCCAGCTAACTTTGTGCTTTATACATTTTGAATAATATGATTGTATGTCAGGCTCAAATTAACTTGCAACCATGTGAGTCGAACTTTTGTAAACAAAGAAGGAGATGTTTGGCCAGTCCTGGCTAGGAATAAGCATCCCGTGACAACTGTTTTCAGCCTTCTCTTGCCCTAGAAATGTTCATAACATGCTCCTCACTACTGCCACCATTTCTTTTTATGTATCCTGTTCTTGTCCGTACTGTCCCTGTGGTGTTCTCATTGGTCTCTTGAATTCCATCTTCACCACCCCTGTCAGTCCTCCATGGAGCTGCCCTGGTGCTGATCCCGAGATGCAGGCTATATCAGGCCGATCCTATGCTCTGAACTCTCTGATGTCTTTGCATCCTGAAGTTCTAAGTTCAGCAGGCAAGCCTTGAAGATGAGCCACCCGCTCACCTCCCAGGCAATCTCTCTGGTACTCAGTCCCTGCCTCCTTGGCCTTTCCTAGTGAACCTGGCCTTTTCCCTCAACCATCCTAAACACATATTAATAGGGTTTCTGCGTGGATTATATTTTTCCCAGATAGAATTAATTTACCCTTCACTTGGTGTCTGCTCAAAAGGAGTCTTATCAAGGAAATTCCCCTGAACACCTTTTGTAAACCCTGTGCCCCGGTACTTAGGTAATTTAATGCCATCTGAAGAATTCTTCATTTATCTTCTTTTTGTATATCTCTTCTACTAAAATATAACCTGTGGGAGTTGTTTCCTTCACTACTATCTCCCCAGTGCCTTGAAGAGTGCCAGAAATATACTAAGAGAAATGCTTGGTTGCTATTTGTGAGTAAATGATTTTCAAGGCTTGTTTGGGCATCAGTCCTCTGCTTTCTTTCTCACTTCACCTGCCCCACAAGCACCTGCCTGCTTTTGTTGACATTTCTTCCTCTGTCTGCAGCGCCCTTGAGCTTTTCCACATCTGCGTGTTCCAGTTCCACCTTTTCTTCAAGTTTCCTTTTCTCTAGAAAACCTTCCCTTGCAATTCTGTTCTCACAGCTGAACGCATCACTCCATCCCCCCAGTAGTGTCTGTGCCCACGGAAAAGGTGGGGCCATGGCTGGCTTATCCATTCCCCCCAAACAGTACTTATTGCTCTACAGATGTATAGTCTTCAGTGAATTTCTGGTAATACATATTGCAGATTTACTCTGAAAATGTTAATTTGATGGTGTGGTGCCTAGATAAAGACTCTGTAATCTGAGCTTGGTGGCACATGCCTATAATACTAGTACTTGGAAGGCTGAGACAGAAGAATCACACGTTTGAGGCCAGCCTCTGCAATTTAGTGATACCCTCAGAAACTTAGCAAGACCTTGTTCCAAAATAAAATACAGCTAGGGGTCTAGCTTGAAGGTAGAATGTCTCTGGATTCAACCTCTAGTACGAGAGAGAGAAAGAATGAGAGAGAGAGAGAGAGAGAGAGAGAGAGAGAGAGAGAGAGAGAGAGAGAGAGAGAGAGGATACAAGAGATGCTAGTAAAATGTCTTTGTGATCTTGCAGATTGTTTTTCCAAAAATTGCTCTTTGATTTGGTATTTTGCAGGTGATGGGGGAGGGGTAGAAAAAGTTTCTTTCAGGTGTGATCATTTTACTTCATTTTAGTAGGCGCAGAAAGAGAAAACATTCATTAGAAAAAGATAAAGTACCTAATAATTATAATTTCAGTTGTCTTGCCCAGCTGTCAGACTCCTAGAGTGGGTTAATAACTAGGGGAAAGGTTCTTATTAGAAGGAATTCTGTTAGCATCTTTCATTGCCCAAGAAAACATTTTCTCCACCTTTCTGAGGAAAGGCTTCTCTATATCTTAGTAGGAAGAAGCAAGAGCCTGAAATAATTGTACTTAGAAGGACAACTGTTTAAACACCTGATTTTTCAAAGCATGGATTTTTCAACTCCAAACTGTCAAGATCCTGCATTAGAAGCTCACAGCATACTTCTCTATGGAGTTGCTGGTTTAATTGGGCCAGTTTTGCTGCGGTGACATTAGGGCTCATTAGGTTTTCTCTTATCAGTGGTGTAAGCTGTGAGGTTTCAACCAAGCAGAAGGTTTAGATTCTAAATGAGAAATATAGATTAGCATTTCACATAATGAAATAATGGACTTCAGTGTTACCTTTCTAGTGACAAAAGCAGGAACTTAAATCCATTGTAGGGTTCCTTGTTTAATCAATAAATAAGCGAGAGACACAGAAGATTTATTTCTTCTGAGGCAACAAACACGATCATTTTTCTTAATTATCCTCGAGTTTGCCTTTCCTGATTTCAGATTCTTTGCAAGTAAAAAGCTCTTTACATTGAGAAAGGGACATCAAATCTCTTGTCTTTTCGCTTTCATACATACTGAGAGTTTGGCCTTTTTTGCTGCAATACCTACATTTCTTAACGAAAACCTAATAAGGTCAAAGGCTTCACAAGGTCATCCAGGCTACCTTAGAGGCCAGAGGTTCCAGCTGAGGAGGAGAAATATCAAAGCAGCTGTAAGAGAAAACAAATAGTTTGAACTTTGGATCCACAGATGGTTATGCCTGCCAACTGTTATGAGCCAATGAATATCTGGCCTATCATTTGTCATATTTATTGCAGTACATAATGCTGTAATTTCTCATGGCATGGTTATTTATCTTGCTGTGTTCTCTGAACAGCTAAAATTGCAGCCATGTTGGAGCATATGTATACCTTTTGGGTTTCATCTTTAAATAGCAACCATGTGAATTGGCACAAGCCACCCCTTTGAGGACTGGGATTATGAATGCTGAAAATCAACTAGTCTGAAGGTGATGGAAAATTCTGACATTTGAGTCTGTGGTCTTAGTCCTGTTCCTCCTATGTGCTCTCAGCGCTGAGTTTAAAGAGAGCAGAGGTTCTTTGCTAAAGTTTATTCCTTTTCAGAAGTACCAAGGTGTTTTCTTGGAACAGTGTCTACTGAAGTGATGGAAGCCTCTCTGAGGCATGCAACAACTCCAGTTTTACAATAGAAAAGGGGCTTTGGGAAGGAGAGAGGTTGAATGTAGGAGGAAGAAGGCATAACCTACTCTGTCACAGTACCTGACAGCTGTCATGGAAGCAGAGGCACATCAAAAGCAACAGCAGGAACCTCTTTTTTTTTTTTTTTTTTGGTGGGACTGGGGTTCCTGGAAGCCCTTCTACCTCTGGGCTACACTCCCAGACCTATTTTACACTTTTTTTATTTGGAAACAGGTCTCTGGCTTCGAACCTGTGGGATCCTCCTGTCTCTGCCTCCCAAGCGCAGGGATTACAAGTGTGCACCACCACGCCGGGCTGGGAACCTCTCTTTACTGGCACCTCCACCCTCGGCAGTGGAGAGTCAGTGGATAAAGATTGCATGATGGATAAAGACAGGGTGTGTGACTCAAAGGTGAGCAGAAAGACTCTCCAAGATGCTGTTGCTGGTTGGCATGTCTTGGACTTGGGGCAAATTCTTGTACACACTAGAGACTCCATGAATGGAGGATGTGAAAATGTAGATGCCTCTTATCCAGACTGGATCAGCTGCATCCACTTCCTGGGTGTGGATACTCAGGCTTTGTTATGGGTCACTCTATTGTTTATGGTGAAAGGGCTATCAGCCACTCAACTCTGCAGAGGATAGGTAAACTATAATCTCATTTTGGCTGTAGGCGTACCTTGTACCTCGCAATGCCTTCAATTAGAAATGTTAAGTATTATTTCTAAGTGTCCTGGGACATCACTCTTTTTCCTTTCCCTACACGGCAGTGTAATGGCCATTTGGTGCTCAGCAGAAGCCAGAGTAGAGCTCATCATCTTCATTATTACTAGGCTAAAGTCTGAAGTTTAAGATGTCAAAGTCCTTCATATCTGGCTAACCTATTTTAGTCTACATTAAGAAAGGGACATCAGGCCTCTGATGCATATCCGTTCCTATGTTCCCCTCTGTGTGTCAGTACTGTGCATAAGGAAGACCTTAATATGCAAGATAACTCAAAGGAGAAAGTTCTGAAGATGTAAGTCTGACAGTATAATTCAGAATTATTTTGTTTCCTGATGAGAAATAAAAAGGGTGGTATTCCTGAAGGATCTAAGGCTGAGTGGGGTCCAATCACTTGAGTTGT